>NC_092314.1:36994781-38312496 GCF_036785885.1 Coffea arabica
TTGTCTGTTTATATGCCTATTTACTGTGCAAATTTGAATCTGCTATCCGTATCTGTATCCGTTCTGACGTCATTTGGAAGCTTGTATCCAACGACCTTTCTGTGACTTTTGAGCTCAAATCCTGTGGCTAAGTTACTCAAGTCGAGCCGGCAAGGGTCTGGTCAATTAGATAACGAACCACGATAGTCTGTTCTAGAAATCTTTGGGTATTGAGACCCTTGATTCCGGTATACTCGAGTATTACCACTTTTGTTTCTGTTAAGGTGTTCGGGCCCGGTAAGGGGTATGTTTGGTGAACGGCATTTGGTATAAAGTGGTGTTCTACAGGACTGAACTGGTTACTTTATTTGGAAAGTTGATGGAGTGTCAACTACTTTTTGATCAAGTTTCGGTGAAGCAAATGTGAAGTTGGCTCCTGAGAGCTACCCGTATCCTTTCTATCTATAGTGTTTCTTTATTTCTTTATTTGATTTGCATATGTGACTAATTGAATATCAAGTTTCATGATTCTTACTTGCTATTATTTTGGTACCTCATTGAGCGTAAACTCACCCCCTTTTCGCTATCTTTGTTTTCCTTTCAGGGGACAAACTTTGAACTCACTTTGAACTCATGGTTTTGGAAGAAAGGGTCGAGCAAGTGTATATGTTATTTTGTTAAGCTCTTTTTCGATCGAAACCCTAATTGTATTTTGAACAATATGGATACTTTGGCTTGTACTTTAGTTAATTTTTTCAAGACTCCGATGTAAATGAATAGTTAACCTTGGTTATTCAGTGTATTCATTTGAGATGTTGCTCTCCTATGGATTTGGTAAGTTATCTTTGAGCATGGTGGTCAGTAATTGATCGTTTTCTTAGGGTTCTATCGCGTGTACTATAGTGAGTTTGTGAGATTCGACTCCGTAGTCCTGGCCAGAGCTGGGCAGGCGGTCCGCCGAACCCTTTGATTCGCCTTAGGGTGAGGTGGGGCTGTCACATATCTCCCCTGTTTGAGTTGATAAAATTGATAAATCTCGAAGAGAAATGTAAGAATGAATTGCTGGAATTTCACATCTTGTTTAATAAGCTAAGGAAATTGGTTTCTAGTGATTTAAACCTTAAATTGGTGAGATTTTAACGCTTAAAACTTCTCTCCTTACACTTTAGAACTTTAGAACTGATGTTTGGGGCTGCACATAAAATCCCTAATCTTAAAAGTGTGAATCAAATAGGAGTTTTAAGAGGACTAGACTGCCTGGATTAGTTGAACTATGCTTAGAGAATCCTAAAACTCTAAATAAACTTATTAGAATTCACATTAAGAATACATGAATGATTGTAGTTGTATTTTACCTCAGGAATTGAGAGTGATCAAGGATTTAACCTAGAAAGCGAAGCTTAATCGACCTTTAACGGTGAGTGTTTTCACATTTGTGTGCTTAAATTGCCTGTATTAGTTAAGTGATTATGCCAATGCTTTATTATGAAGTGTTTTCAATTGTCCCTCGCCTTCTAAGTCGGGAGTGTACTTTATCGCACTCGACTTAGTTTGAGGTTAAAGGTTGAGAATTGATCAAGTGTTATTGTAAGTGTGCATGATTGTAAGCCGTGTGTGTACTTTACCATACCGGCTGAACTGGGCCCCAAAACCCTTTGTTCAACGGACTATTCGAGCCAGCAAAAAGGACTTGGTCGGATAGGACGGTAGATTTGGGTAAGTGTATTGGTATGCTCGAGTATTACCACGGAGTAGCAGATTACTGATATTGATATGGCCATCTAAGTGAGGGAAGTGTTTATTGTTTCGGAGGTTATAAGAAGGAGTTCGGTGGAGTGTGTAGTGCATTGAAGTGGCTCTAATGTGAGCACCGTATCCTTTTAAAAGTGATTGTTTGGTGATGTGCTTCCTCGATTGCTTAATGAAAGTGATTGTACAGTGAAATGTGCACTACTCGCTTAATTGTAATGATTTAAGTGCTTATTGATTGTTACTTGCATGGAAACCTCACGGCGTAAGCTCACCCTTCCATGCCATTTGTTTTCCTTACAGGAGTTGGAGATTGAAAAGTGATTGGATGGAATTGGAAAGTTGATTTGGGAAATTCCATCACTATGCGTATATATTGGAGTCACGTTTTCTTTTGTATTTTAAGATGGTTGAATCTTCTGTTTTCAGTTGATGTAATATTAAGAATGGATGTTTAGAACGTGTATTTTGTTTCTTTTCGTGGACAAATCTATGTTTCAAGCTGATTGGAGTGGTACTTAAGAGTGAATGTTCAGTTGTTCAACGGTCATGTTATCTCTGAAGTTAACGTAAGTGAGTGAGTCCTGGCGAGAGCCAGGCAGGCGGTCCATTAACTTCTAGGGTACGCCCTATGAGGAGGTGGGGCCGTCACAGACAGAGGAATTGAATGAAATTAACAATTGCTAGCAAGTATAGAAGCTTGAATATGGAGGAAAAATTTATTCCAATGTTAGAATGTTTTAAAGATACACTGAGTTCCTCAACATGTGACAATAATGTGAGCCCTTTTAGAATAAACAACCAAATAGTTTCGAGCCTTGCTCAGTTGACAGGTGCAGCTCCTATGCTTTTGGCTATCTTTGCTCTTATTTGCAAGTATGGTGGGATGATTAATGCATAGCTGCTATTGGTGAGTCTTTTTACAAGACATACAGAAATTGCATAAAAGATTGTACAGAAAGGAGAAAAGAACAAACTAACACTGTGAAACCCTTGCATATGTGAGATCTATCACCCTAATAAAGAGTACATGCATGGAAACTCTTTTTTTCACATTACAAGAAGTAAGAGTTTCAATGACAACAAGGGTTGTAACTAAAGGACAGAAAGTTCTCACTATTTGTTTTAAATGACAAAAAAAATAAAAAAGCTACCACTGCCTTGACACTATAGATCCATCACTAATTCCCTTAGTGACAAAATTTTGGGATTGGCAACTTGAGTTGTCACAAAATCTGCATATCATATTCATTAAATAAGAAAAAGCTGTCACAAAAAACCTTTATAGTGACAACTTTTAAGTGTCGAAAATAGTGATAACAGCTCACTTGTCACTTATATAGTAACTTATTTAATGACATCCAAGCTATTCTTGACCCTTTTAAAGGATCACTTTCGTCCAATATTTCAACGTGAAATTGACAAAGGCAATACTAGTCCAATCATACAATCCAATTTCAAGTTTATTAACTACTATAAGAACACTGCACCAATTCAATACAAGGTGAATGTTTCTAGAAGTAACTTCAACAACTATAAATTCTGGTTGAGTGCTCAAATTTTGGTAGCTAAGTGTTGAGAAATCAAACAGATTTTCAAGTTGCAAAATCCATTGAACTAAAATAACTTCTGCAGGAATCTTTATAGGAAGCTTGACAAGGATTTGATCTCATGCTTAGTGAATGATCTGAAACATAAGAATCCGAGCATAAAAAAAAGAAACATGAGCATACAAAAATTGGTGAAAATAAGAAATATAAGCACCTGATCAGCAGTGAAAAATGGAAAATAATCACCTAATCATGACTGGGTTTACAAAGTTTGAAATGCAATATCCATATTAGTTTCTAAGCTAGCACCCATAAGGATATACTGAGTAACTCATATTACATGTACTCATTTTCTTTTTTCTAACTTATACGAAGGCCATTGTGTGTTAATCTTCTTGTAGGAAATTATGCATCCAAGAATGCATGAAATATGCGTAAAAGTATCACTGGAAGTGCCAGTGATGGAGCTATACAACATAATGTAATGTTTAGTTTTCAATTGAAACAAAAGAACCAAATGTTATGTTATTCATATGTGGAATTCAGGGATAGAGATTAATCATCTAACTTCAACCTATATTGATGAGAGAGGGAAGGGGAGGGGATGTCAGGAAGAAATGGAGGAGAGGGGAGAAGGAAAAGGTAGAGGGAGGAGAGAGAAAGAGGGAGAGTGATAAGTGTTTGTTATATATGTTTATTAGTAGCCTTATGAATTTATTTTTGGTATAAATTAGGATTTTTATGGTGTAACTTACTCTTTTAAGTTTCTAAATTTTGTGAGTTTCACTTGAGCAGTGTATTGTGCAATTTTGGTTATATTTGTTGGATTTGAGCAGAATTATCAATGTTGGATCGAGATGGATTCATTTGAACTTATTTAATGCATGGTTAAACGATGATTTGGAAAGTAAAAAAGCATCAAATGTGGACATGATTTGGAAGTATTATTGGTGCAATGCATGAACAAGACCATGGTTACCTTGGTTTTGATCTTACTATTGAATTGTAGCAAAAAAGAAACAAGGAAACTCGACTGAAGAGAAAACGAGACCTCTGAATACTGGGGCTTAGGTCACTTATTCATAGGTCGCGTATTCTCCCTTGTTGTTCTACAACTTGCCCTGCATTCACACCTCTTTCCAACTCAATTCTAGCACAGAATTTCGATTGCTCATACTCAAGAATCCTTAAGGGAGTGCAAAGGAAACTTTATGTCATTTCATTTGGCACTTTTTGACCCTCTTAACACTATATATGTAAGAATCATAAGGAGAGAGTTAGGCAGAAGAGAGAGGAAGAAAACACCACAAAATGTAGTTCCTTAACTCTTTAGTTTAGGTAGTGTAGGATAGTTTAGTTTTAACTAGTTTATCCTTTCTTGTATAGTAGCTAGACGAAGATGAAGTTGGAGGATGAAGAAGGCAAGGAGAGAGCTCATGTGACAAGGGTTACTCTACCTTCCCAACTCTTTATCTTTTGTAATTAATTATTAAATTTAGTTAATATGCAAGTTTTGAATTTTATGTTTATTATGTCTTTCTAAAGTTTATGCCTTGGGTTTTGGTTGAACTTTCTATGATTGTATTGTGTTGATTACTTGGCTATTTGATGCTCTTATTTTTGAGCAAATTATTTAGCACTTTTGCTCTTCAAATCATGATTGACTTGGTACCATTAATTATGATTATCTAAAGGTGTTGTCTCTTCAATGAAAATTGAGATTTAACTCTAGTTCAAGAAGTGCTAAACCTAATGAGTACACTCACAAGAATAGAGGTGCACCTTTGTAGTTTTAGTGATTCATTTCATGTAATTTCATAGAGGTACTTAACTTGTAGCTAATTTCAAAACCACGAAGGTAGGTATGGATTAGTTATAAGTATAGTTGATTCAATACAAGAGTAAATTTCACATGCATGTAATACTACGAGGGTAGGTATGGATTAGTTATAAATATAGTTGATTCAATACAAGAGTAAATTTCACATGCATGAGGAAATAAAGTTGCACTTGCATTAGTAGTTAGGGATAACATAGACTAAGGACCTTTCGTTTGCTATTTCCTTGCATAGTTTAACTTAGTTTTATTTCCTTTAATTTGTTGATTGTCTAAATAATAGAGGAGATTTAGTAGTGCCGGTAATTGTCTATTCTTCTCAGTAAGTTCAACTCCTAATACCCTATACTTAATCTTAACCAACGTTGATAATTGAGCCTAATTGTTATATTTGAACTCATTTAGTGCATGATTCAATGATGATTTGGAAAGTAAAAGAGCATCAAATGTGGACTTGATTTGCAAGTATTATTGGTGCAATGTATGAACAAGAACATGGTTACCTTGGTTGTGATCTTAGTATTGAATTGAAGCAGAAAAGAAACAAGAAAACATGACTGAAGAGAAAATGTGACCTCTGAATATACGGGCTCAGGTAGCGTATTCATAGGTCGCGTATTCTCCCCTAGTTTTCTGCAACTTGTTCCACTTTCACACTTCTTTCCAACTCAATTTCAGCACATAATTTCGACTGCACATGCTCAAGAATCTTTAGGAAAGTGCAAAGGAAGATTTATATCATTTCATTTGGCACTTTTTAACTCTCTTAACACTATATATGTAAGAATCATAAGAAGAGTGCTGGCTAGATCATGATGAAGTTAGAGATGAAGAAGGAGGGGTTAAAACCCATGTGACAAGGGTTATCTCTTTTACAACTCTTTATCTTTTGTATTGGATTCTTAAGTATTGTTAATATGCAAGTTTTGAATTTTCTGTTCATTATGTGTTTCTAAAGTTTGTGCCTTAGGTTTTGGTTGAACTTTCTATGATCGTTTTGGGTTTATTATTTGGCTTGTTGATGCTATTATTTTGAACAAGTTATTTAGAACTTTTGCTTCTTTAAATTATGATTAACATGATAACATTAATTGTGATTATCTAAATGTATTTTTTCTTCAATGAAAGTTTGGATTTAACACTAGTTCAAAAGTGCTAAACCTATGGAGTACACTCATGAGAGTAGATGTGTACTCTTGTGGATTTAGTGATTCATTTCATGTAATTTCATAGAGATATTGAACTTATAACTAATTTCATAACCACGAGAGTCAGTATAGATTACTTATAAGTATAGTTGATTCACTACAAGAGTAGGTTTCACATGTATAACAAAATTACGCCATAACTAGCCAAAATAGATGTACTCCATGATCCAAAAATAGCATTTGCATGAGTAGTTATGGCTATCATAGTTTAAGGAGCTTTAATTTGCTATTTTCTTGCACATTTTAGCTTAGTTTTATTTCCTTCAATTTGTTGATCATCTAAATTATAGAGTAGCTTTTGTAATGCAGGTAACTGTCCATTCTTTCTTGTGGGTATATTCAATCTAGACCTGTATACTTGTAAAAACTTGCATATGGGATATTTAGAATTTTATAAATGTAAAATTTGACGGTGGAATGAGCTTAATTGTTATATGCATGTCCCGTGCTTATCAAGTTTTTTGTGCCATTATCAGGGAAGACTTATGGCAATGTTGACGTGAAAATTAACTTTATTAGTTTAGACACTTTACTAGTTTTGCTGTGTTTGTTGTGTCTTGTGTGTTGAGTTTTTGTTTGTGCATTTTTGTATGTGTCGATTCACCTATTCTTCTTGACTAGACTTGTTTTTGAATTACTTTGAAAGCATATTTAGGGACTCAAGGAGGTATATCATTTGAAGATGGCATTTGAATATGGGTTTGAAGGTATCTCATTTGAAGATAACTTAAGGAGTTTAAAGGATAAACTTGATTATATAATGTTAAAAGTTCAATTGGACACCATTATGCAAAAGAGGAATGTTAATACTTTTAATTCTAATCATATAATTTATGATTTGTGTAGAGGTTATCATGTTACTCATATATGTAGGCAAGCATCAAATGTGAACTATTATGATGAATTTTGGTATTATACTCCTTATTTTGATCAATATGGTCCTAATTGGGATAACTCTTATACTTATGATTGGAATAATCAATATAATTATAGTGATTCTTCATGTTTTCATGATCACCAATTTGAATTTGTCCAATACGAATCTAAGTCATCTTAAGAATTAGTAATAGAAAGGTTAGCTAATGCATCTTTATCTTGAAAATTAGAAAGTGAAACATTAGCTAATGATTCTAATCATTTTGGGAGTTAGTCATAGAAAAATTTTCAAATCAATTTGATTTAGATATAAAAAAACTAGCTAATGTAACCTCCAACCGTTTTGGTAGAATACAAGATCAATTACATGTTTTTAAGAAGTTATTTGTTCTAATGATATGCAAAGTGACCCTAGCATGAATAGTGGGAGTGTTGTATGTAAAAATGGATTGCATTTTCATGAAAATGATACATCTAATGTGTGTTTCGATGAGAAAGAGTTCATTTCACAAGATGAGATCCTTGGAACTAATCATAAATCTCAAGAGATGAACATCAATGGTTTATATTTAACCTCTCTTGAGCTGTGCTTTAAAGTTGTAGGTTCTAAAGATGTTATCTCTCATAAAGGTCATGTGGACATTCTTTTGATAAGTTCTCAAGTGACACGCATTCAAGGTAATATCTATAAATTATTTGAGATAAGTAAACCACTTCCATCTCTCACATTATTAGAACATGTGACTTTTGTTATCAAATCATCATTTGTTGATCCACCTCATCCTTTAAGGGTGGATTAATAATTAACAAAACCTCTTTAAAAAATGAGGTTATATAGTCGAGCCCATGACTATAAACAGAAGTTTTCATTGGGAGGCAACCCAATGTTTGGTAATTTATGTTAACTTGGTGTGGTTTTATATTTAAATTATGTGTTTAAGTTTTTTATTGTTTTTCTTTTGTAGGTATTAGAAATGGAAGCAAAGATGACCATTTGAGGAGAAAATGGTGAACTTTGATCAAAGAACTCAATCTCTCGATTTGAGTAATTATTGTTTTTGATTGTTAAAGAGGGGTAAAATGCATGTTTTAATCATTTACATGTGCATGTATTGATTATTTAGGCAAAACAATGGTCTAGAATGCATTTTGAGCAAATTGCGATAAAAATTGTCATTTTTGAAAAGTTAAAAATTTCTGCAAAAAAATTGCAGAACTAAAAATGTTACCCGACAAAACGTGGCATAAAGTCACATTTTTAGCAGGTTACATTTTACTTTCTACAAAAATAAAGTAGAAAACATGAGCACAAAAAAGTGATCTCAAGCTCACGTTTTCGAATGTCGCATTTTGCCTTTTGTGATTTTAAAGCAGAATACATGAGTTCAAGCCCACGTTTTTAGCTAATGTTTTCAATTCTTGTTTAAAGGCACAAAACATGCATTCCATTTCCTTTCTTCTTCTTCTTTTCCTCAACTCATGTTTTACACATATTCGCACACTTCACAAAATCTCACTTTTACTCCATTTTCTTACAAAAAAATCATCAACCCAACATTATTGAACTTTCGTAGAGCCTTTTTAACCTATTAAAATTCAAGGAAAACACTTCAAAATTCGTTTTTAAAAAGGATTGAGACTAGGGTTTTTTCACTCTTATCCAAACAATTGGGGGTCAATTTGAGAGTGTTTCATAGGGCTTTTTGCATAATTTTCATCTCCAAACATCCTTCTACGTGCTTGAGATAAGTTTCTTCATCAAATCTTTGTATTTTAGAAGTTGGTATTTTTCAAGTTCCTGAATTTTCTTACATCTTCTAAATTCAAATTTTTAAGGGTAAAATACACAAAACTCCCTTGTGTTTTGACATTTGGACATAATACTCCCTCATTATTTGAAAACACCCATATAGCCCCCTCATACATTAGACTAAAGTGAAATTTGACCGGTAACATGTATGCTACCTGCAAGTGATGTATTATTATTTTTTATTTTTCTATTTATTGTCATTTTTTCTTTCAATTTTGGTGCTTTGACTTAACTATCATAGGTATTTTTACAAATTTTATAATTATTGATGCATCTTTAAAATTTTCTAAAAATTATTCATGCTCTCTCACTATTTTCCTCTGCCATCTCTCTCTACTGCTGCCAGTCGCCACCACCGCCCGTGGCTTTGTCTCCAAAGATTCTTCCAAAACAATGACCCCAAAATCCAAATTCACCCAAAAATCCAAGAAAAAATTTCATGAATTTCATAAGCTCCCATCATAAAATTCTTGAAAAGGTAGACAAATCAGATGAGTGAAAATGGCAAGTTTCAGAAATGAAAAATCTCCAACTACAAGTCTTCTTTCTTCTGTCTTCGTGAAATCATAGCAAAAATTATTCATACCCTCTCCCTCTTTTCCTTCGCCATCTCTCTCTACTTCCGCTAGGCACCACCATCGCCTACAACTTTGTCTCCAAAGATTCTTCCACAACAATAGCCCCAAAATCCAAATTCACCCAAAAATCCAAGAAAAAATTTCATGAATTTCATAAGCTTCCACCATAAAATTCTTGCAAAAGTAGACAAATTAGATGAGTGAAAATGGCAAGTTTTAGAAATGAAAAATCTCCAACTACAAGTCCTCTTCTTCTTTCTCCCTAAAATCATAGCAAAAATGAGACCCCCCTACAGGATTTCTCTGCCCAATTTTTGGGTCTTTGATGGCTCATCCTATGGTGCCCCTTTTTCCTGTGCGGGACTAGATCTGTAGCAATACATAAAAGTACAAACCAACCCACTACCTCTCATATTATGGTACTCCAAATTTACAGGATTTTAGACTTCGGGTGGAGAGGATGGTGATGTGAAGTGGTGGAGGGGATGGTCTAGAGTTCGGGTGGAGAGGGGATGGTGGTGTGAAATGGTGGTGCAGAGTTCTGGTGGAGGGAATGGTGGTGTGAAGTGGTGGAGGGGAAAGGGGAGTAGGAGAGAGGAGGAAAAATGAAGATGTGAAAATGAAAAAAAAAAAGAAAGAAAGAATCAAAAAATGAGCAGATGCCAAGACCTCAGTTGTGAAGAATGTGAAATGGAGGAAGAAGGAGAGGAAGAATAGAAAAGAAAAGGGAAAAAAGGAAAAAGGAAAAAATTAATAATAGACAGACTACCAGTTCACAGCAGGTCAAAAAGCATAATTCCACTCTAGTCCAAAGCACGAGCGGGTAATGTGGGTATTTTTAAATAAAGAGGAGGTAGTGTGTCAAATAGTTAAACTACAAAGGGGTTTTCTATATTTTACCCAATTTTTAATGATTATTATGGATATTTGTGGCTTCCAATATGCTTATTTAGATTGGCTAAGATTGTTTTCGTATTCAAATGTAGCTATTTGATGCTTCCTTAGTGGTTAAAATTTTAAATTTGCTAAATTTGGATAAAATTAAAAATTCAGTTTGAAGTATTATTGAGTCTCTTTCATTGATGTTCTTAGCTAAGAATTGATTGGTTGATGATGGTTTGGCATATACATTGCTTATTGAGAGTAATTTTGATACATTTTGTGATTTTTGGGGATAATTCTGCTATAGTGACATGATGTGCAAGAAGAAGACGAGCTGACCTCTCGATGCATTTTTCTTTTGCTTCCATGTTTTCTTGTCATTTTATTTTTATTTTCCTTGAAGTAATGTACCTTGAACTTCTCATTTTGCATTTGGACTTGTGGCAGTTTACGCAGATGGTTGTAGATTCATCAATGGATCGCGAGTCATAGTTGAATTAAATCTACATCATTGAACTGGGGAGTAACTCATTCTTCTTTTTATTATTTTCTTTCCCTACACATTAAGGACAATGTGTTTGTTAGTGTGGGAGATGAAATAGTGCTAAGTAGAGTTACTCTTACCCTTATTTAGTTTGAAATGCTTGGATTTGATGTTTGAAATTTGCTTTGTGCTTTGACTTGTCAAAAATGGTTGCTGGCAGGAAGTTTCATCCAGTATTAAGGGAAACTCTTTCAAAATTTTTTTAAAATATTGTCCAAATTTCAAAAATTGCCCTAAATTTTTCATATATACTTCACTTAAGCCCTCAAGTGCATGAAGTTTTTTGGGAGGGTTGGGTTGGGTGGTATGGGGGGAGGGAGTGTAAGCAAGAGGTCTTGGGTTCGAGTCCTCTTGCTTACACTAAAAAAAAAAAATGTACAAATACATTATGGTCCTTTTGTTCCAAATTCTCCTATGTCAGTGAGGTAATTTAAGTAATTTGAACATTCATTTCTCTCTTGACTTGGAAGCAATTATTATGCGATTAGAACCATTGAACGTAAGAAAGTACATCTTGTAAAATGAAAAAAGAAAATTATGCCTAAAATTTTGATGGTTAAATGTGAGCTCTCATCTTAATTACTTTTACAAGTAATTGATTTATATAGTTGTTAGAGTTATTTTCTTCCAAATGTGACCTTTTTGAGGGATTTTATGTTCAGAAACAAAAAAAAACAAAAAAAAATTTTTTTTTGCTCCAATAAATTCTTGTACTAAGTAACCCAGAGTTTTTATTTACAAATGTTAGACTTTTACGTAAAAGGTATTTGAATTAGAGGTAATAAGTGAAGTGTTAAGTAATCGGGGATTTTCATCTAAAAGTGTCAATCTTTTCGTCAAAAGACATTTTCAAAATTTAAGAATAAATAAAGTCAAAAGAAAGTGAATAAATTCCCTTTGTAAGGTTTGCGAAGATAAACATCTTATTTTGAAGGAAGAAAACCTTCAAGGTGACTACATAGGTTAGTTATTTATGAAATTAGGTGAGATAGAGAGATTAAATTTACTTAATTAAATTTTGGGTATAATTATCTCTCTTTTACATGATATGATGAGTATTACGGGTAATAGGAAAAAATTGCATAATGAAAGCTTGCCAAAGTTGAGAGAGATTGAATTCCAAGTTCACTTGATTCATTTCACTTCTTAAATCATTGTTGGATGACTTTTCTTATTGCTTGAGGACAAGCAATAATTGAAGTGCAAGGGAATTGTATAAGTGTTTATTATATATGTTTTTAAGTAGTATACTGTGCTTATTTTTGGTATAATTTACGATTTTTATGGTAGAACTTCCTCTCTAAGCCTCTAATTTTTGCAAGATTCATTTGAGTAGTTTAATGTGCAAATGCAGGATTTGAGCGGAATCATCAACGTTGGTTATATTTGAACTCATTTAGTGCATGATTCAATGATGATTTGCAAATTAAAAGAGTATCAAATGTGGACATGATTTGCAAGTATTATTGGTACAATGTATGAACAAGTACATGGTTACCTTGGTTGTGATCTTAGTATTGAATTGCAGCAAAAAAGAAACAAGGAAACGTGATTGAAGAGAAAATGTGACCTCCGAATACGCGGGCTTAGGTCGCATATTCGTAGGACGTGTATCCTCCCCTATTTTTCTGTAACTTGCTTTACTTTTACACTTCTTTCCATCTCAGTTCCAGCATAGAATTTCTATTGCACATGCTCAAGAATCTTCAAAGAAGTGCAAAGAAAACTTTATGTCATTTTATTTGGCACTTTTTGACTCTTAATATTATGTATGTAAGAATCATAAGGAGAGAGTTGGGTAGAAGAAGAGGAGGAAGAAAAACTACAAAAAATGTAGTTTCTTAATTCTTTAGTTTAGAGTAGTGTCGAATAGTTTAGTTTTAACTAGTTTATCCACTCTTGTATATTGGTTAGATTAGAATGAAAATATAGATGAAGAAGGAGGGATTGAAACTCATGTAACAAGGATTCTATCTCTTCTCTAACTCTTTATCTTTTGTATTGGATTCTTAAGTATGGTTAATATACAAGTTTTGGATTTTATGATCATTACGTGTTCCTAAAGTTTATGTCTTGGGTTTTGGATCAACTTTCTATAATTATTTTGTGTTTATTATTTGGCTGATTGGTGCTATTAGTTTGAACAAGTTATTTAACACTTTTACTCCTTTAAATCATGATTACCTTAGTACCATTAATGGTGATTATCTAAAGTTGTTGTTTCTTTAATGAAAGTTGGGATTTAACACTAGTTCAAAAAGTGTTAAATTTATGGAGTATACTCATGAGAGTAGAGGTGCATCTTTATGGTTTTAGTGATTCATTTCATGTAATATCATAGAGGTAATGAATTTGTAGTTAATTTCATAATCACGAAAGTAGATATAGATTAGTTATAAGTGTAATTGATTCACTACAAGAGTGTGTTTTACACGCATGAAGAAATTATACTTTTTTTTTAAAGAAACATACGTTGCGAAATTACACTATAACTAGCGAAAATAGTAGTATTCCATGATCCAAGAATAACACTTGCTTGAGTAATTAGAGATACTATAACCTAAGGAGTTTTAATTTACTATTTTCTTGCACATTTTAACTTAGTTTTATTTCTTTCAATTTGTCCATCGTCTAAATTGTAGAGGAGCTTAGTAGTGCCGATAATTGTCTATTCTTTCCAGTGGATTCGACTCTTAATACCTTATATTCAATCTTGACCTGTAAACTTGCAAAAAATAGCATGTGGGGTATTTAGAATTTTATAAATATAAAACTTGATTATGGAATGAGATTAATTATTATATGCATACTCCACGCTCATCAATATGCATGCCCCGTGCTCGTCAGAGAGAAAGGAAAGGGTAGTGGCAGTGGTGGGGAGATGGTTAAGTTTTCCAATTTTTTAAAAATACCTCACTAAACTTTCAAATCTTAAAAATACCCTTATAAAATACCTCCAAAAACACCTTGAAAAATATCTACAATAAAAGTTTTTAACATATATTGATACAAAATTTTTGCAAAATATTCTCAAAAACACCGAATCCAAATGGAATGTTATATTTTAGTCAACGTTTTAAAACTCGGATCATTAATTGAACCGGTGAACTGTTCGGGTCAAGGTTCAACCGGTCGGATTGGTTCAACCCTGGTTCAATGCATTTTTTAAAAATAATTTATATATATGTACAAAATAAGACTGATAGGTCATAATTTATTGTTAAATTTATAATTATTCTCCCCCTGATTTTAGCCAAATATTATTTTAATTGTCGGATTCTACTTATTTCAGGAGAAGGAATGAAAAGTGCTTCAAATCAAAATTTAGAGGATTCGTTGTACGTTGGGCACTTCAAGCAGTGAGGTCCGCTTGAGAAGCTGAAGAAACTAAATTGTAATAGACTTTATTTTATTTGAGGAAGTCTTGTTTTAATTTTTGAAGGCCAGCTTCGGATGAGAGGAAATCCCTTCCTCTATTTTCGGGGGAGACTACTTGTTTTAGGAGACTTCCGGTTGGCTAAGGTTTTTTACTTTCGCTTTTGCTTTTGAATTGTGGGGTGGCCGTGGCTTTGATAAGCAATAAGGAGACAAAAACAAAGGCCACGGTGGTTGACCTTAAAGAGACTACTTTTTCATTCTTGTAGGATCACAATGGAAAGGAACAAAGTAGAGAAACCTTTCTCGCATGTTTTGTGAGGCTAGCCGCCATTGTTGACCCTTTGTCTTTGTACTTTTCTTCTTAATTCCGATACTTCATCACGCTCTTGGGGGAGAATGGCTGCGGCAATAAACTCCAATATTTCGCACATGGCTTTTTTCATGGAGATGAATTAAGCTTTTCTAGTCAAGGGGACAACTGAAGATTTGGTTCAACAATTACTGTGAGATCTGATTTATTTTAATTGCTTCCTCCATTTATCGGTATCCATATGTTTCCTGCTTTTAACCATTATAGCTCTTGTGTATGATTGATTAGTGCGCAATAATTAATTATTCATATAGGCTATTTTGCTAAATAGGGGTAATTGAATCCGTAATCGTTCGTTATCTCTATCCCAGTAGCAACTGGTGTAATTGGATTTATGTCAGGGAAACATACGATCTAATTTAAACAAATTCTCGTAGCGTGTTTGATAGTTACGATTGGGCCTTTCTAATTCTTAATGCAATCTAGAAATTAAATCCTACGGTCGTACCTAGGGTTGTTTTTGGGTTAGAGAATTAGTTAACAGTCGTACCTTAACTATCGAGAAAGCAAGGAAAGGTTGGTTGTTTATCGCGTGTATGACAACTATAACCTATCTATTAATAAATGAGGAATTACCTATGCATCGATGATCAGTGCATGAACCATTTCTGAAGTGTATCCTTGGCTAGAGTTTCTCCAATTATTTCTTTTAATTAATTATTTTATGCATTTAATTTATTTAGTTAGCATTTAATCCTGAAAACCGCCATACTTTGAACTCTAGAAGAAACGAATTATCCCCAGTCCCTGTGGATTCGATCCTACTCACCGCTATATACAAAATCTGTATTTCTCTTGAGTAGGTAATTATTATTGCACAGGCTAGACGCCTGTCAATTTTTGGCGCCGCTGCCGGGGACTGGTGCCTGATTAATTTGTTTCTTTTTGAGTTCATCTTGTTTTCATTTTTTTTAAATTTTTTTTCTCTTATTGTTTTTTTATATATAGTTTATGGTTGCTAATATTCCGTATTTTAGTGATAGACTGGATTTTATTTCTAAAAGGAGTTATGAGGCTTGTGCTTTTTCTAATGATCAATGGGCTGCTACAAATTGTGAAACTTATTTTATCTCAGATCATTCAATCGACATATGTCATACATTTCAAGATGGTCTAAGTGCTACAATCGATATTTTTAAAATTTTTTTACCTCAATATCAAACATGGTATGACCCTTATTCAAATGGGTATGAGCAAGGATGGTGGGATGATTCCAATTTTAATTATTAACAAAGGCCAATAGATTTTCAACAGTTAGAGTCTCAAGAACCGTCATCCATGTCAGATATGTCTCTTGAAGAAATAGTTGAATTAATAGCTACTAACACATATCAAATTCAACAGGAGGTACATCAACTTCAACAGGAGACACAAAGGATGAGTAAAGAGATGAAAGAAGGAAGGCGTGAATGGGCATCTAAAATGAGCAAATTGATTTCTCTAGTTTATGAAGAATTGCCCTCACCAACTATTATCGACCATGAGGAAGATGAGAGTGCAATTATTCTGACAAATGACATGGTACTACAAGAGTCTCAAGAAAAAGAATCTAAAGATGTAGTTGAAAAGAAAGTTGAAGCGCAAGAATTGAGACCCCGACATCAAATGGTTCAAGTGAATGAATCCAGTGAACAATCCCCAAATGCGGTGACATCTCCTCCATTCCTTGATCAATATTCTCCTGACTCTTATTCTTTAATTCCTGTTAGTGAGATTGATTTCATTATACCAGAAAATTTTGGATTTCATGACAGGAATAAGTTAAGAGCCACGATGGCAAAATATTTCGAACCAATAAGTGCTTGTGATGGAGGAGTGAGTAAAGACTTAAGGTCATTACTTGGTTGTCCATAGAAGACCGTAGCTCGTGTGCTCAAGAATTACTCTATTTACGAGGGCTATCAGGATTACATAGAAGATGAAGAACTGAAGGTAGAGCTACACGATTTTATCCTCCATGAATAAATAGGACAATGTCTAGGCAAAGACATTAAAGAAAGGTGCTGCTTGGGAGGCAACCCAAGACTCTTTATTTTAGTTTTCTTATGCTGTTGGAAATTTTGTTAAGTGTTAGTTGCAGTGATTTGTTGCTTTTGTGGCAGGAAGTTGGCAGTTAGACGTGCCCATGCCAGTTGGTCACGCCTAAGGAAGGAAGATTTAATTTGGCGGACAGAGGACTACCCAGCAGTTAGGCGTGCCCACACCAAGTGGTCATGTCTAAGGAACTCAATTTCTGAAAATTGGTCAGAAGACTCTCTAATAGTTAGGCGTGCCCATGTCAGGTGGTTACGCTTAAAGATCTTAATTTCGGACGGTTGGTCAGAAGACTCGACGGCAGTTAGGCGTGTCCACGCCTAACACAGGGGTTCCTTTATTCAAAAAAAAAAAAGTCCCTTACTGCTTGTTCTTATCTCTATTCAAACAAAGGATAAAAGGAAGAACCAACCAATTTCACCTACGCCATAGCTGCTCGAGACCCTCCATTACGTGCTCAGGGAAGTTTCGTTGTTCCTTTTGTTTCGTATTGTATTGTTTATCTCTTACATTGGGGACAATGTAAGATTTAGGTGTGGGGGGAGTAGTATATTGGTATTTTATTGAAAAAAGTGCAAGCGTAGGCATTTTTGTTGGAATTTTTTTTTTTTGACTTTGTTGAATTTTATCCAATTATTGCCTATCTTTGTGCATATTTGTGATTATTCCTGATAAACGATGGTTAGATGTCTCAAATTTTTCTACTGCCAAGATTTTATACTCTAAGGTGTTAAGTATGACATGGTTAAGTTTAAGGGTATCTCTTCGGTGAATATTTGACATTTTGTGACTTTTGCATTTTTTGGTTAACTTTTCTAAGTATTGTAAATATTTGTCTAGCATTTTTTGTGCAAATTGGTTCAACTATTAATCTTAGTTCTCCATGTTTAAGAAATAAAGCGGGTTTGTGTGATTATTAATTTTAATTCGGTGCTTATTTATGAATAGTATTCTGCTATACTCCGCTAGTATCGTTGCCTAGTAACCGGAGGTCTTCACCATAAGTGTCGATTTTCGCGTCAAAAAGCGACGATAACTATGAGTAAGTGGTTTTTAAGCGATGATGGCTGAGTAACCGGGCTCCTTCATGTGACCAATGTCGGAGTTCGTGTCAAAACGCTTGAATGGCTAAAAACTAAGCATTCCCCCGAATAAAAAAAAAATCAATCGTGGGGATATTTTAGAAAAAAGTGCTAATAGTAACAAAATGTGAAAGTGTTTGAATGAATTGTTAGCCCGCTGATCCATGAATTTTAATGTTGAGATTTTGCTTATTAGTCGAACTATTTGCTTATGGATGTTGGTTGAATATTTTATATTCTTAGATTAGTTAGTCATAAATTGAAAGAGTTCTTAATCTTGAAAGCTAACTGGAGGGATATTTCTTGAAAATTTCCACTAATACTTGACATGTGTTTTAATTGTATCTTGGCAATAGGAGATTTGAGTAATACCATTGTTTGAATTTGATTACTTGATTCGTGTTCTCATACTTGAGGACAAGCATGGTTTAGGTGTGGGGGAAATTGATAGGTCATAATTTGTTGTTAAATTTATAATTATTCTCCCCCTGATTTTAGCCAAATATTATTTTAATTGTCGGATTCTACTTATATTTGGTATTTTTTGCTTATTTCAGGAGAAGGAATGAAAAGTGCTTAAAATCAAAATTTAGAGGATTCGTTGTACGTTGGGCACTTTAAGCAGTGGGGTCCGCTTGAGAAGTTGAAGAAACTAAATTGTAATAGACTTTATTTTATTTGAGGAAGTCTTGTTTTAATTTTTGAAGGCCAGCTTCGGATGAGAGGAAATCCCTTCCTCTATTTTCGGGGGAGACTACTTGTTTTAGGAGACTTCCGGTTGGCTAAGGTTTTTTACTTTCGCTTTTGCTTTTGAATTGTGGGGTGGCCGTGGCTTTGATAAGCAATAAGGAGACAAAAACAAAGGCCACGGTGGTTGACCTTAAAGAGACTACTTTTTCATTCTTGTAGGATCACAATGGAAAGGAACAAAGTAGAGAAACCTTTCTCGCATGTTTTGTGAGGCTAGCCGCCATTGTTGACCCTTTGTCTTTGTACTTTTCTTCTAAATTCCGATACTTCATCACGCTCTTGGGGGAGAATGGCTGCGGCAATAAACTCTAATATTTCGCGCATGATTTTTTTCATGGAGATGAATTAAGCTTTTCTAGTCAAGAGGACAACTGAAGATTTGGTTCAATAATTACTGTGAGATCTAATTTATTTTAATTGCTTCCTCCATTTATCGATATTCATATATTTCCTACTTTTAACCGTTATAACTCTTGTGTATGATTGATTAATGCGCAATAATTAATTATTCATATAGGCTATTTTGCTAAATAGGGGTAATTGAATCCGTAATCGTTCATTATCTCTATCCCAGTAGCAACTGGCGTAATTGGATTTATGTCAGGGAAACATAAGATCTAACTTAAACAAACTCTCGTAGAGTGTTTGTTAGTTAAGATTGGGCCTTTCTAATTCTTAATGCAACCTAGAAATTAAACCCTACGGTCGTACCTAGGGTTGTTTTTGGGTTAGAGAAATAGTTAACGGTCGTACCTTAACTATCGAGAAAGTAAGGAAAGGTTGGTTGTTTATCGCGTGTATGACAACTATAACCTATCTATTAATAAATGAGGAATTACCTATGCATCGATGATCAGTGCATGAACCATTTCTGAAGTGTATCCTTGGCTAGAGTTTCTCCAATTATTTCTTTTAATTAATTATTTTCTGCATTTAATTTATTTAGTTAGCATTTAATCCTGAAAACCGCCATACTTTGAACTCTAGAAGAAACGAATTATCCCCAGTCCATGTGGATTCGACCCTACTCACCGCTATATACAAAATCTGTATTTCTCTTGAGTAGATAATTATTATTACACAGGCTCGACACTTGTCGAGCCTTATAAATCTTAAATCTTAAAAATATCCTTATAAAATACCTCCAAAAACACCTTGAAAAATATCTACAATAAAAGTTTTTAACATATATTGATACAAAATTTTTGCAAAATATTCTCAAAAACACCTAATCCAAATGGAATGTTATATTTTAGTCAACGTTTTAAAACTCGGATCATTAATTGAACCGGTGAACTGTTCGGATCAAAGTTCAACCGGTCGGATCGGTTCAACCCTGGTTCAATAAATTTTTTAAAAAATAATTTATATATATGTACAAAATAAGACATGCAATGGACTAATTTAAAACTTTATATGATGAAAAGTTTACTATTTTTGAATAACTTGGATTTTCAAAAATAAATTTTTTAAATTATGAGTTGAAAGAAATAAATTTCATCTCAATTTCAATTATATCTACCAACAATAATCTTAAATCCAACCCAAAAATACCACAATATTTTGAAATTATACAAAATTCATGTCTATGAGAATTTAGACATTGTGTATTTAAATTTTAATTTACGTTTTTGGGATTTAGAGATTGCAATTTAAAAAGGAAGTTTGGAGTTTGAAGGAAGTCAAGAGAATTGAAAATAGAAATGCAAACTTGATAAGAAACAAAAAATAAGATAAAAGTGAGTTGTTGTGGCATCAAATAATTAGTCTTTTGAGTTAAAAAATAATAATTTTTTTTAACTTTTTTAAATTTAATGGACAAAAACAAAATTAAAAGATGAAAGAAAACATCAATAAATTAAAACTAAAGAGATTTGATTGAAAAGAGAGTGACAAAAGAAAAGAGGGGAGAGAGATAGAGAGAGAGAGAGAGAGAGAGTTGAAAATTAAAAAAAAATGAGTCACGAGAGGATGAGATTTTATAAGAAATATGGAGAAAAGAAAGTTGGATATTTGTTTTATATAAATAAGTTATCATAAAAGACTAATAAGATTTGATGGTACAATAGTTACTACATTGGTCTTCTATCACAAAGATCTTGAGTTTGGACCTTGGTAGTTGCATTCTGCAAATTTTTTTAAAAAAGAGAGAGAGAGAGAGAGAGGGGGGGGGGGGGAACTTGAAAACCGGAAACCACTAGTTCATCGGTTTTCACGGGTTTGATCGATTTTCTAATAGAGTCAACTCTAAAATAGAACCGGACCGGTGCTATAGCCGGTTCGCGGTTTAACTAGTCGAGCCGGCAGGTCCACTCCAGCTTTAAAACACTGGTTTTAGTAAGGTCCCCCCCCCCCCCCCCCCCCCCCCCAAAAATTATTTTTGTAGATTGAAAAAATTATTTTTGTAGTTTGAGGGGTATAAAGTTTTAAATTATAACAACGGGCAATGGATTTAATTTCACCCGACAAAGATTACCCTTTTATTTCTCTAATACAATATATGCTGCTCAAATGTGAATGGTTTTGAAAATCCTAACCCTTTCCCGTAGAATCCGCACACCCAGTTTCAAAATAAAAATATAAAGTCCAGCCCTGCATATCCAATTAGAGTCCAGATCAAGCATACTTGTTTATTACGAAAATCCATCAGTGAAGCCAGTAAAATCCCAAAATCGTATATACTTTTCAACTTCATCCAAACATACAAACTCAAACCACTGTGGCAGTATCGGAAGCGTGGGAGACTTATGACAAGACCTATTTGAGTAGTGGATTATTTATACAAATTTATTTATTTGTACCGTCAATACATTTTTTAACAATCATTTTATTTTATATACATTGTATAAAAAAGGGTGTTATAATATTTTTTTAAAAAAATTATTTTAAATAATCTACTATTCAAGTACACTTATGATAGGAACAGTCAGTATTAGGGTGAAAAAACACCATGGATTCTAGAGGGATGGTGATGCCGTGGTGGAGCATTGAGAAGGGTTGACGGTGTAGAGAGAAGCGAAGAGGAGAAATTTGTTTGATGGCGTTGAATGTTATAAGTTAATTTTTGTCTATTACCACTGAATCGCTCTCACTGCAAAAATTACTCTGTCATTCTTTTAATTGGCTTCTTATTTTTATATCAAAAGTCAAATAATCCTATGCTAATATGACTCAAATCCACCACCTGACCATTTCCACGACTAGACTATTCATATATGGGCAGTGTAGATAAAGAAAATTTATTTAATTTATTTAGTCAAGATTAAATAAATTGAATTGATCTTGATTAAATTAAATTAAATTTAATAGAAGTCCATTATGTTTTGGACTGGCAAATTGGGCCAATATTATATGGGGCTATTAAATCAAATTAAATCCATAATGTCCGCTTAAGTTGGAGTGAATTAATTGATTTATTAATTCTCAATGGACTATTTGGGTTGGCCCATTATTTAAGCCCAAGTTAAATGGATTTCTTGAGGAACAAGTGATTCAAAATGCAGGAAGATTCGGAGGGTTTTCCTAAAGACCTAGCCTACATATTTTGGCTATAAATAGAGGTCTTCCCTCAAGGCAAGGACATAAGAAAAATCCCTAACTTTCGGAGAAACTCTGTCAAATTTTCTCAAGAGCTTTCTTCCTCAAATCCAAGTCCAATTCAAATCAAACAAATCCTCCTGTTATCGGTGTTGAAGACTTGAAGTTCCAAGTGTTTGACGCCATCATCAAATCAATTGTTTTCTACGCCAAAATTGTAGGAAGCACCCTGTCGATTGGAGAACAAGTCTTTTCGGCCCTTCAATTGAAGCTATTCGAAGAAAAGAATCAGAGGATTAATTTCTTTGATGCAAGAATTTTCAGAGATTGTAACCCGCTTTTATTTGATTTAATCAATTTGATATTTGTGCAAGTTTTCTTGTCTTTTATTTCAGGCAACAAAATTTGTGCTTACAGGCAGGTAGGCTTTCACTTAGTCAAGTTTCACCTTCAGGCTAAAGAAATGTAGAGGATTGTACTAGGGTAGCGATGTTGATGCCCCTACCCCGTTCGCATATATGCTTGTTGAACGTCACCTGAATCTTTCTTTCTGTAACTATTTATTATTGAATAAATTTTATACATATTGATACTGCATACACTAGTATGGTGGATATATGATATTGATACTGCATACACTAGTATGGTGGATATATGATAAATGAGTAAAATTTAAACATAAATTTAGGTTTTTTTTTAAAAAAAGTTATAATGTAAAATAAACGCCTGCAGTTAGAATGAACTGGGAGCAATAAACCTGAGTTGGTCTTTTTTTTTTTTTTGTCTCTTATTTTTAAGTAACTAGCTAGGTACAATGCAATAAACCTGAGTTGTGTTAGTATCGGATGATTAACATAATGTGCCTCTTTTATATCTGTTGCAGGCAAATTAAATGCATAGCTTTTAAGCTTTTTCGTGACTAAGGGTTACTTTCTTTAATTACACTATGAAGTCCATTCTTCTTTTCTTAGCTCCTCAGACGTATCACAGAAAATCGTTATCAAGCTAATTTTGAAATTTGATGGAATATTTAAATGAAATGAACAATTAATTTCCGGCAATCAAGAAGCATGACTAATGGACGACAAGTTTAATGAAGGGTAAAAGAATTTTAAAGATCCATTGAGTTCTTTAATATGTGACAAAAATGTGAGTCGTTCTGGAATAAAGAACCAGATAGTATCAATCTTTGGGCAATTGATGGGTGAGGCTTCTGTGCTCTTATTCATCGGTATGATGGGAAGATTTCAAGAATGTTTTAGTGCAACAATTTCGATCTTGTTTGGATTGCAATTTTTTGAAGTTTTTGTAACAATTTGATATATGTAAAATAAAAGAGTGATTGAAAAATATATTTTCGAAAACGTCAAAATTTTTGGATGGAAAGTCACTATCCGAACAAGGCCAGATCTCAGAAAAGATGTTAATGAATAGGTGCTGTTAATGAAAGTTTTTACAAGGCATACAGAATCTAGAGAATAGAAAATACAGAAAAGGGGAAAAGAACAAACTTACAATATTAAAACATGGCATATTTGGGATGCCGCACTAATAAAGAGTCGAAGCTCTTCTTTCCTAAATCTACAAAATTAGAAAGATATGCATCTTAATTACCGACCACCAGACAGAAGGGAGTCTGCTACAGAATGTGAGTAACATCTGTCTCTGGAAGTTGCAAATGACGATGTAATATCTTCGAAGTCAGGATGGGTGATGCCAATGCCAACAGCAGAAACGCCCATGGCTAGTGATGATAAATCTGGTAAGGCAGCTGATCCCTCCAAGTACGACAGAACTTGTCTCATACTTGGCCTAATCTTTGGTTCTGAATGAGAGCATAGCAAGCCCAGTTTCAACACCAATTCTGCTTCCTCTTTCACATACTCATTACCCAAATTATGATCAACTGCCTGGAGTACACAACCTGCTTTCCAGCAAGAAAATACCCAATCAACCAAAATGATATTATCTGCTGGTTCTGCTCGGGGTTCTATCGGCCTTCTTCCACAGGCAACCTCTAGCAAAAACGCCCCAAAAGCATACACATCAGTGCTCGTTGTTGCCATCCCAGTCCTATTATGCTCAGGGGCAAGGTAGCCAATAGATCCCGCTACATGGGTGCTTTGAGGGAGAGTTCCGTGATCGTATAGCCTTGCCAGGCCGAAATCTCCTAATCTCCCATTCAGTTCATCATCTAACAATACATTACTGGCTTTTACATCTCGGTGGATCACTACTTGCTCCCATTCTTCGTGTAGATACAGTAATCCTAACGCTACACCTTTGATGACTCGAAATCTTTGGCTCCAGTTGAGGGCGCAGTTTGGTTGGTTGTACAAAAACTTGTCTAGACTACCATTGGACATGAACTCGTATACCAAAAGCAACTCTCCTTTACGCCGACAATAACCCAACAGTGGCACTAAATTTCTATGGCGTAAGCGCCCAATACTGACGATTTCTGCAATAAATGCTCTCATTCCCTGTCTTGCTCGATGAGAGACCTTCTTGACAGCAACCTCAACCATGTTTGTCGGCAACACGCCTTTGTAGACCTGGCCAAATCCGCCTTCCCCTAACAGCTGTTTTTGTGTAAACCCCTTGGTGGCAATGTATAAATCTTTGTACTTGAACCTGTGAGGCCCATAGGCAAGTTCCCATTCTTCCAGCACTTCTGCAAACTTCCACTTCCTCCTTAAATAATAAGCTACCCCAAAAGCTACAATCGACAGCAAAAGTATGGAAAGCAGGGGCAATCCCACGGTGAAAAATTTAGAAACTTTCTTAGGTCCCAACCGAGGAAGCTTGGGAAGCCGAGAGAGATCAAGCGCTTGCGCATCACCATTCATCTTGAAGCTCCATCCCAGTACAAAATTACCTAACCCGTTGTTGATTGGACTAGTGGCTGCAGAAAAGCCAACATACATGGTTTGCCGTAAAATTGGTGAAAGATCATATCTCAGAGACAAAAGAGGAGTATGTGGTTTAGCAGCCGCTATTGGAGATAATGTAACATCGATTCTCCTATCCATCCCATCGTATTCCACCCAAAGTTGCATCGGTTGACCGCTGGCAAGAGTTAAGTTATCAAATGAATTCTTGTTATTAGCCCGGTAACTTGCTGGCTGGGATACCGTGGACCTCATAGAGTTAATGTCAATACCAACATGGTTGTCATTGATATCGTCAAAATCTGGGTTTTGGATAGTGTCAAGCTCCACGGCAAAAAGGTGATTTGTTCTATTGCCATCTGTGCTTTCGTCGAAGAGGCCGAGGAAACGTGTGGAAGCCCCTTCTGCAAGGCCTCTTGTTGGCGCAATCACAAAAGCTATTCCCTCACCTGGAATGCCTGGGAGCCCAGCTACCATAGCAAACACAAATTGGGTGGAAAAGGAGAAAGCTGAACTATTAGATGTGCTCTTGAATTTGATGGGATTAGGATAGAAGGCATGTCCCGTCTGTAAGTTGGTGGTGTTGGTTATCCATAGAAGGCCATTGCTGGTGATTTTGGCTACTCCATCCAGGCTAAGATTTGATGAGTGAAATCCTTGATAGATGAACCCAACATCGTCAAAAGCTGCTGCACCAGCAGCAGGGGTGTGAACTAGAAAATAGGCTAAGATTACTGTTAGAAGTCTGAATGACATGGCTATCCAACTGCGAAATCCTTGGTTATTTTGTAGCCTATATATTACTATCTACCGGTTGTACATACTGGATTGTCCGATGTACAATACTTTCAATGGGTCCGCATACATGATGCAATGCTCTGAGTTGTCATGCATAGTTTTCATATGTGACAATTAATTTATGTTGACGAAAATGATGATTGAAATTGAAACTCTTTTCTAAGAATGAGGCAGGAAAACCCGCAAAAGGTGAGCTTCCAAACCACCTCGTCAAAGTTCATAACTATCTATCAATGTATTCTCTAAATAAAATTGTTACGAGTCTTTCAAATTATCAATATAATCCACTGTGGTAGTGTTGGGCAGGGAAGCACATTTTAGGCCTTGTTTGGACAGTCATTTTCCAAAGAAAAATTGCTACGTTTTTCATGAATACATTTTTCAATCATCTTTTTATCTCATATATATCAAATCGTTACAAGAATTTTTCTACAAAAAATCTAAAAAAAATTGCAATTCAAACACAACCAGATTTAACAATAGGAACACTTGGTATTAGGTTGGAAAAACATCACACATTCTAGTGGGATGGTGATGCCTTGGTGGAGCGTGGAAAAGGATTGACGGCGTAGACGGAAGGAAAGAGAAGTGATTTGTTTGTTGACAGCATTGGTGGAGCATGGAAAAGGGTTCGCGCCCAAGACATCACCATCCCTCTAGAATATGTGATGTTTTTCTACCCCAACACAGTGCGTTCCATCATCACAGTAATTTGTTTCTTGTGCTTCCCTGCCCAAGACTCTGGACCGTAAAAATTGCTTTGTCATTCTTTTAACTGACTTTTTACTTTTACATCAAAACTCAAATAAACGAACCCCTTTTAAAAAAATATTTTGTACACTATTTTTAAAAAATGTGTTCTATATTTTTTTTAAGAAAATCTTAAATTTTGTTAGCAACAACCAGGTTATGGTACTGTTTTATAACTATTCATTTATATATATTTATTTACTTTCGACAAATATCTTGCACACACATCATTTATGAGAATTATTGAGCTCACACTCAAATAGTACCTGTGTGACTTAATTTACGAGTCAATCACTCTGTTAATGTGACTCAAATCTACTATCAACCTTTTCCATGACTAGAGTACTCATTCGTGGTTAGATAGGGTTTGAATTAGTCAAGTTTCACTAAAGAAATGTAGTGGATTGTATTGAGGTATGGATGGGGACAACCCTATCCCATTCATATATGTGCTTGTTGAATCTCACTTGATTCTTTTTTCTTTACTTGTTGTATAACGATTTGTAATACTTTGAATTTAAGATTGAGCTTTAATTATTTTTTCTTAGTATTTAACATTAGTTGAGTATTTGGATTTTTTGTTTCCTCATATGTTTCGTTTTTACTTTTTTTTTTTTTTTGAAAAAAAATTGAATAAAATTCAATGCCTGTGAAGAATAGCTGGAAAAACATTGGGCTCAGGAAGTAGGCACGAGAAGGAAGACTTTTCAAGATTGGGCTCTAGCGGAAATGGGATGGGACCCGCCATATTGAAATTCTTTGTTATACAAGAAGATTAGGACGTGGAAGTGGAGTGGGAACTGTCACGCCACAATTTTTTTGGTCGTACGAGTATGATATAAATTTTGTTTTCCAACCCAAAAAATAAAAGTTTAGAAACGCTCTAGGATTGTTTCGAGTTCAACCATCTCGGAACGGTTTGGTCTAATTTTAAAAAATATACATCCATTCTTTTAAGATATAAATTATTTTGAACACAAAATAAATAAAAACTAAATTTTTATGAATTTCAAATATAACTTAAAAAATGAGATACAAAATGAAATACGAGCCTTATTAATTTTTGAGATAATCTTGGGTCTTAACCTTTTAAGGACGGTTACTATAGCAGCCGTCATGTCCTGCTCTCATTATAATAAACTGGGAGCAGTCGGGGATGTTGGATGAGATTTTCAAAAGATTGACTGGTGGACGTGGGATGCGACCTCACCATATTTCCTTTCAAATGTAGATAAATCTTACTACACGTTTAATTGGGGTAATCATCACTATGGAATGGATTTTTAAGTTATCAAATCCCTTATCTATTGTTTGGTTGGTACCTGTAGGTATAGATCTATCACTATGAAAGACTAAAAGTGGACAAACGGCATTCCGGATCAAATTGGGCACTTTTGCTCCCATTCCCGAATTTTAAGTGTATAAATAAAATAATAAAAAAAGGAAACTCATGTTCATCAGATCCACAAACTTTCAGTGTTCAGCATCTTCTTCACCTTCAATCCTTCATTCCCTCTTCTCACCACTCCCATCTTTGCTGTCTCCTCGATCTCCTTCCATCATGTACGCTCCACTCCCCTCTCCCTCTCCATTACTATTCTTGCTCTTCTTCCAATCCATATTCCAATTAGAGGAAGGCAAATCTGTTGCCATGACGGGTTTCAGAGGCGAATCTCCTCACTCTCTATTACTGCTCTTTTTTTATATATTTTTTTTTTTGGATCAAATGGCAATGTACTCTCCATTACTACCCTTGCACTTGAAATTGTTTTATTTGTTTAGGCAACTTGTACAACTCTCTGCAAATCCATAAAAAGGCAAAGATGACGTAGGAAAATAAAAAATTAAAAATGAGTTGATTCCTATAGCAACGCAATCGCTAAACAGGCGTTCACACCAAAGGGAATCCCTGAAAACCTATAGTCAATGAGGGGTTATAGTTATTGCCATTCCGGAGATTGAACCAAACGGGTGGTTAGTAGTCCGAAGACATTAAAGAGTTGTTAATGAACAAATTAAAGAGTTGTCTACAGTCTTTGGTCATCCGCAAGATGTTGTAAAATGATGTGCTTTGTACCTGGGGATTCAAATTAGGGCAAAAAACAAAAAATGCCTATGTGGTAAATTTAATATATAGAAAAGTTTTCCATGGTTTCAAAACGTACAACACAACATCTCATGTTTTGAACTAAATTGTAAAAGTGATGGAATCCGTTAAATTTAACGAAAGTGGACTTATTGGAACTTTGAAAAAAAATTGATACCTAATTTTTAACAAATATATATATTCTACCCCTTTATCCTCAATTTTCTTTTTCTAGAGAATAAAACAAATAATTTTATTGAGCTGTCTTTTGCTTAATTATATTAACGTATTTTTGTCATTTCGTCCACTTTCGTTAAGTTTACTACCTTTATAATTTAGTTTAAAACATGAGATCTCGTGTTGTACGTTTTGAAACCATAAGGTACTTTTCTGTATTTTAGGTTTATCACAAGGTTTTTTGTTTTTTAACCCTTCAAATTAATACCCACACGCTAGGGCTTGGGGGTTTGTGTAATTGCCACTCAAATCCGTGCGTGTCAGGTGATTACGCATGTAGCAATGAATTAAAATCTAGATCATGTTTTTCATTCATTAGTATTACAATTAGTTTCAGATTATGCCGATATTTTAAGTGTTTTAAACTCCAACTAAACCAGCTAGTTGGATCTGTTGAATAAAAAAATCAGTAAGTTCTCCAATTCAAATTTATTGGAGAAATCGAATGGAAAGACCTTGTCAAACTCGATCAAAAAATGAAAATCAGAAAAAAAAATGGAATGAATTGGCTTCGTCATTTTCTCTTTTCGTATTTTGTGCACATTTCTTTTTGTCATTTTATTTTTTTTTCATTTTCTTAAAATCCTATATAATTGAATATTGTAGACAAACCTTTATATTATGTTGTTTGACTTGTGGATAATTTGAATAACTATAAATGCTTTTATGAATACTTTTCTAATAAACAAACCAATCTTAGTGTCTATTACTTGTCAAACAGGTATTATGGATTTAGTTATAAGTATATCAATTTTCATTTTCGATGTAAAAACACTTAATCTAAGATTTTTGTAGGATTTTTCTATGCTATTTCATTTTTTTATGTAATTGATATATATGTATGATATCATGATGTTGTAGTTCTTGCTTTTTAGTATCAAGTTAACCAGTTAAGGACTTTCTGACCCCTTGCCTCAGTCACTGAAGCTGTTTGGCTTGAGTTCAGAACATGGCTTCCATGTTTATCTTAGGCAAATTAAACGGAGACCTATTGAGTTTTTGTCAAGATTATAAATGTTTTTCTGAAATTACACTATAGTAATATTTTTGTTTGTTTTCTTTGCTGGGTTTAACATTTGAACATATCATCACCTTGCAACCAAGCTAATCTTGATATTATATGAAAGAAGAACTAAGTAAAATTAACAATTTCTACCAAATAAAGAAGCATAAAAATTGGATGCAAAATTCAATGAAGATTCAAAGAATTTTGATGATGATGTTAAATCGAGTTCTTGTACATATGACAGAAATGTGAGTCTGGTGGAGTTCATTTACGTTTGCAGGGTGGAAAGACGAAGGAAAAACAGAACAGATGTGCACAAAATATGCCTCACTTGTCAATGTAATTCACGGCAATAGAAGCTTTGATTTCATTCCTTTTTTTTTTTGGAATCATAAAACCAGAAAAATTAACTTCTTGAAAAAAATGCGATTCTTACTCACCCACCACAGGACATATCTTTGATTGCTTTGCTCTTGCACACCAGCTTAATGCATGAACACAATTGTTTCTATAAATATACATCGAATCATGGAAAAAAATGTACAATGACCATGCCAATGATACCTAACGTTATACGTGGCAAACAAATCTATTTAACTAAACTTATCTATACCTGCCCATGAATAGATATATATAAATATTTTAAATTTTTACATATGGCATAAATAAATTATCCAATAATACTAGATAAATACCCATTTATTAAATTGTATTTTTCAGTAACCCATTAAATCCAATTAACCCATTTAAAATCGCATTCCCTCCTTCTTTCTTCCCCTACCCTTTTTCTTTTCAAATTCTTTTTTTTATCATGATGTTAACTACTTTTGTTTCATTATTATTATTTGTTTGTTTTATCTTATAAATTTATTTTCTCTTAGTTTGTTAACTTGCTCATTTTTTAGCATTACCAATTTATGACAAGTTTTAACCTCTCTTCCTATCTTTCCAAAATGAAAATTTAAATTTACACCAAAAAAAATGTTAGGGGTTCAAAATTTTTGGATTAAGCTTTTATGTTAACTTTTATAGTACTTATTTCAAATTTTTATATTTTTATTGTTCAATTATTAAATAGTATGTAATTTTGCGATATAGAGTATGGATGAAAAAAATTGAGAATTAGGCTTATTAAGCATTATAAGTAAATATTTAAAACTAACTATGGTTGCAAAGGATGATATAAATTAATAACTTAATTTATAAAATGAATTTAAATGAGTTTACAAAAAATTAAAATAAATGGATTATAAATGGATAAGGTCACCTAATTTATTTTTTAACTTATCCACTTACACCCATCTAATTAAATGAATATAAATAAATTAATTCATTTATTTTTATTATTTATTTTATTTAATTTAAATTCATCTAAATCACCTATTTTGATATCTTTAGGAAATGCTGATGATAGCTACTCCAAATCGAGACTAAGAGCAGTGGGGACTGTGGATGAGATTTTTTCAAGATTGTGCAGTGCACATCAGACGGGTCCCCGCCAGATTACTTTTCATATGCAGAGGAATCTTAGTAGTACGAATTAGTAAACTAACCTAATCATGAGTCGTCTACGGGGTCTCCGGTCGTCCACAAGATGCCGTAAAATGACAGGCTCTGCGTACCGGGTTTATATTCATTATTCAAATTAATACGGAGCACATTAGGCAATTAGGCATGTCCATTTCTGCAATTGTCATCTTTATTTCACATCAAATTTTAAAAATCTAAGAACTCTATTTTTTGCAAGTACACAGATCGTTTGTTAAATACTAGGAGGTGATCAGCATGCAAATGCAAGGTGTTAATGCTCAAGATTGCTTTGTGCCCAAAAATTATTTAGCAGCAATGTAAATTGTGCTTGAAAATAAATTGTACAATACGAAGTAAACTATGATTGCAAATCATCTATGTCAAGAACTTAGTTTTAGGTCGAAATAATAATTACTACAGCAGTTAAAATGGTCTTCCCAAATGTTTATTAAATACCATGAATTAGGAAACAAATTATAGAATATAAATTGCATTCAAAGTACATAATCCAATTTGCTAAAAATATAAAAAGAACGAAAGAACTTAGTGTCACGATTGGAACAAAATCAGCTTTCAAGGCTCCAATAACTACGCATAGAGGAATAGGCTAAGCTGTATCGACATCTGCCAATCCTATTTGCAGCATTCTCTCAATCATTCTTGCAGCTGCTACCATTTATTTCCTTGTTAAACGGTGGGAGAGGATTAACAAGGAATGATTTCAAGTGTCTGTGAAGCTCCTTGGACTTCTGTATATTGATTGCATACCCTGCATTCTTTATTATTATCAGTTCTGAATATTGAGGCTATTGAAGTTCTCATTGTCAACGCCGAAAATTTCAACCAAACGTGAGAATTCATTATAGTGAAGGCAATTTCTTTAGCTGCCCTAAACTTGGGATAGGAAGGTTTGATGTAGCACATGAGCATTCTTCCATGCAAGTTAGATACAACAAAGCTCATCAAATTAAGTTTCTAGCAATAATTAAGATAGAGAACCATGATTTAAATTTTATACAATAATTAGATAAAAGGTAAGAATAGGTCTGTGGAAATAGATGAGATGTCAATATCTGCATATGTACCTAGGTAAAAGGTGAACAACAGAGTGACAATATCTACATAAAACTTCCCATGGGTATTGAAAATTATTAGGGCGTTCACAGTTTGGACAGGCCAAAAAAAAATCTCGTCATCCTTAAAACTCATTTCAACACAAGCTGTGATCCATGCTGTGCCAGTTTTCCATTAAACAGAAATAAGAAAGAAGCAGAATGAAAACAAATTCAAAGTATACATAGAGAGAGTAGCATTAATGATGAAAGGATTAATGAGTCTTACAAACCGTGATGCAGTAGCTATATGTTAACAATCTACATACCTTTAATGATGAAAGAATTAAAGAGCCTTACAATTAAAGTTACTTTTGTTGCACCATAGGTGAACACATGAGAGAATTTTGAACCACCCCAAGCAAGTGGACAACAACGCAATGAACCGCATGAAAGGACACATAGAATCACATAAGATTTCCACTAATACATAAGAAATCAGAAGGGGAAAAATTACAAAGAATAAATTAGTATTTTTGTAAAGTTTTTGTACTCCCTATAACAACATAACAAACTTTCCAGACAATTTGATATGATAAATACACATCATCCCTAACCAAGTAATAGATATAGTAGAATCATTTAAAAAAAAAAAGCTTTTCTAAAACTGTGACAAAAACACTAAGATAACATGAAGTCACCAATCCTTGTCTTTCTCAAGAATTCACTTACATCTGATAATATACCAGAAGGTGCAAAATAATCAATTTTTAAACAGGTGAGCTAAACCAAAACAAAATAAAAATACTGAGAAAAGAGCCTCATTTCATTCTTTCTATTTGTCAAACTATCACAGTTCTTTTTCGCTGCATAAAAAGAGCATTATTTCTATAATTCTAAATGCTTTATTTCTATCACAGTTCATCACATATTCAACAAAAAAAATTGCAACGGAAGATAAAACAGAGAAAAGAAAAAAAAAACACTTTCGAGACCTAAGAAACAGAGATTGTACAAACAAAGAAGAAAAGTGCTTTATTTCTATAATTCTGAAAAACCCAGAGAACCCAAAACAATGCCGTTCATAAGCCACGACAGCAACAAACATCTATGCAAGAAAAAATAACAAATAGTTAAAAAACAAAACTGCCATCAGCTGCTGTTCATTCTTGTTCTTTTGCATAGCTGCTTTTCTTGCCAATGTCAACCCAAGGAAAAATCACCAAAAAATACCAGAAAAAGATGAAGACCAACATGAAGCCAACAGTGTCAATCAATGTGGTCAACAAAGTGAAAGTCAATCAAAAATACTTATCTTAAAAATTGGTTTCGTTTTGTTTCAGGGTTGCTCCTATTTAATATTCACAAAAATTACATGAATTACTGAGTTTTTTGCTACTACTTGTTTAATCAAACTTTTGATACCTATTTTATTCACATTAAAAATATATTGGTCCAAATCCAAGAAAGAATGCCCCAAGATGGAATTCACCCACATGGCCATAAAATGTTGTCCAAAAAAGTATAGAATAGCTGGCTGCAAAAAGACAAAAAAATGACAATATCATTACCAGCTAACTAAAACAATTTAAAAGAAACAATCAATCCACACCCTTTTACTTTGAATTTCTGAACTGTAAAGAGTTGCTGGCAATATCAAAAGGAACACGAAACTTTCTAAGAATATGAAAAAAAAAAAGTTAAACCATTTCACCTGCGGAAATAACCATAAGTTCCAATGCAAGGGTAAAGCATGAAAAAAAAAAAGAAACTTTTAAGAGCTTAAAAAAAGAGATTATCTGATGGACAGTCGCTTTCCTAAATATGGAACTTGTGGCGACTTTTCCACATTTCTGATGACCTATTCAGAAAAACTAAAATACGTATCCAATATTAGATGGACACCTGGAGTTTTTGGGTATTCATAAAAGGACAAAGCTCTATGCACTAACAACTGCAATGCAGAAAGCATTATTCAGGCAAAAAACGAGAAAGAGCGAATGAAATGTTCCAAAGCATGGAGCAGAAACTGAATAACAAATGCCTATTACCAGCTATTTAAGTCTACTTCTGTACACAAGTAGCACATGAAGCCATATCAAGGCCACCATTATAGCAACTTTTTACCACATCAGCATCTTTGAGTAACCTATTTAACCTTCTTTTTGAGTAGGAATCCGGAGTTTCCATATAACCTGCTTGAGCATTTCCCATGAAGTCCACAGCACCTATTTGATGCTTCTCTATTGGACTCTCCAGTATTGATGATTCAGAATTTACATATTTGTTCGGCATATAATTAAGTGACTGGTATCGGTTTGAAAAAGAAATCTTTCAACTGAAATTCTGTGCTTCACATTTCCTCCAAAACTTAGTATTAATGTGGCGTAGTCCCACATCGGCTTTTGTATAAGGGAACCTTTCCCTTAGTTGCCTATAAATATAGTGGGCCTGTGATGGGGTTAAGTGCACCAAAACCAAGAGAGTATTAGTGGGTTATTTGGGCCTTTGGGTTATTAAGTCTTTTGTTTAATTAAATACTTTTGGACTCTCTTATGTTTTTTAGAATTAGATGCTTTGGGCCTAGGAATACTTTCCTAATGTATCTTTTGTACTCTTTTTTTTATAGTAAAATATTGCTCCTCCTTCGCCCGTGGACGTAGGTCAATTTGACCGAATCACGTAAATTCTTGTGTTCCTCTTTTACTTATTTCTGCTTTGTTATTTGTCTTTTGGGGTTGCCAAAAATCCTTTCATCAATTTTCTGGAGCCAGACCTAACAAACTGGTATCAGAGCTTCTTCGGAGGTTTTAGATTTTGTGGCAACAATGGCAATAACAAAAACTGTCATCGAGAAATTGGACAAGAATGTCAACTTCGAGATGTGGCAGCTCAAGATGGAGGCCATTTTAATTTGGTTCAAGACGAAGTTGATCTAGAGATACACGGAATTGAGAAAAAGGCCAGAGAGTATGACAGAAGCAAATTTCGCTGAAATGGATAAGAAGGCAAGATCCAGTATTATCTTAAATCTCTCTGACGAGATTCTGCGGGAGGTAGCCACTGAAACTTCGACAAAGGCCATGTGGGACAAACTTAAAGTCTTGTACATGAAGAAAACAGTTGAAAATCGGCTTTATTTAAAGCAAAGTTTGTATATGATTCGCATGACTGAAGGTACATCTATACTCTCACATCTTGATAAATTTGATTCCATTATTATGGATTTGGGAAATATAGATTCAAAAATTGATAATGAGGATCAGGTCCTGTTACTTTTGTGTTCCCTTCTCCAATCTTTTAAACATTTTTGCGATACTATGATTTATGGAAAAGAAACAATTTCAAGAAACAATTTCGTATCAAAAAATTAAATCTGCATTAAAATCTAAGGAGCAGATAGACAGAGATATTATTGGGGAATTTAGTGGAGGCCATGTAGAAGGTCTGGTTGTTAGGGGCAGAACTGAGAGGAGAGAATTTGATAAAAGTAGATATAAATCTTGATCTAAATCCAAATATAGAAATGTAGAGTGCAATTATTGTCATAAAATAGGGCACATTAAGGCAGATTATTTCAAATTGAAAAATAAATTAAAACAAAAGGGGAAACCTGGTGAGAAAAATTTTGAGACTGCCGAAACTGGTGTTGCAGTTGATGAGAATGAAGGAAATATTTTCTTCGTGACTGATGACAGGACAAGGTCTAAAAATTAATGGATTTTAGATTCGGGGTGCTCTTATTACATGTGTCCCAATAGGGATTTATTTTCCACTTATGAATCTTACAATGGTGGAATTATTTTGATGGGTAATAATGTCGCTTGTAATGTTGTTGGTAAGGATACAATTCGAATTAAAATGCATGATGGTATTGTGAGGACGCTCACTAATGTTAGACATGTTCCTGATTTGAAAAAGAATCTCATCTCTTTGGGCACCCTAGAGGCTCTTGAGTGCAAATACGCAGCTGAAAATGGAGTTATGAAGATTTCTAAAGGTGCTCTCGTTGTAATGAAAGCTTGCAGGGTTGGTAGTTTATATATTTTGCAGGGATCTACTATCACAGGCTCGGTTGCAGCTTCGTCATCATCATCTTTGTCTGATTTTGACATCACCAAATTGTGGCATATGCGTTTGGGACATATAAGCGAGAAAGGCTTGGGCATACTAAGCAAAAAGGGACTTCTTTGCGGTCAGAGTACTGGGTCACTGAAATTCTATGAATATTGTATTTTTGGAAAGCAAAAGAGAGTTAGCTTCAGTTCTCCAATAATTCATAAGATGAAAGGTACTCTTGATTATATTCATTCAGATTTATGGGGTCCATCTCGTGTTCCGTCTAAGGGTGGTGCCAGGTATATGTTGACTTTCATTGATGATTATTCAAGGAAAGTTTGGGTCTATTTTCTTAAATGTAAGAATGATGTTTACCTCACTTTCAAGCAATGGAAAGTTTTGATTGAGAAACAGACAGGTAAACAGATCAAGCGGCTTAGAATAGATAATGGCATGAAATTTTGTGAAAGAGAATTTGACGAATTTTGTAAGAATGAAGGAATTGTTCGGCATCACACTTTCAGGATGACGCCTCAGCAAAATGGTGTGGCCGAACGTATAAATAGAACACTTTTGGAGAGAGTGAGGTGCATGATCTCTAATGCAGAGTTGGCAAAGGATTTTTGGGTTGAGCCAATTTCTATGGCCTGTTATATTGTCAATCGTGCTCCTTCTGCTGCTCTTAATTTCCAAACTCCTGAGGAAGTTTGGTCAGGTATTCCTGCTGATTATTCTGATTTTAAAATTTTTGGGTGTCCAGCATACATGCATGTAAATAATGAAAAATTAGAATCTCGAGCTAAAAAGTGTATTTTTCTTGGGTATGCTTTTGGGGTGAAAAGATACAGATTATGGTGTTCTGATCCCAAATCTCTAAAATTTATAATCAGTAGAGATATTACTTTTGATGAATTCTCTATGTTATCTTCCAAGAAGAAGTCGTCTAGTTCTTGTCAAGCAGATAATAGTATGCAGAAGCAGGTGGAGCTTGAGATTGGTAGTTCTGGTCCTTTTATTCAACAAGTGCCAGTAGATGCATCTAAATCTACTGATGAAAATAATTCAGAAAAGGAAGAATATTTCATTGTCAGAGATAGACCAAGGAAGGATATTCGATCACCACAAAGATATGCAAATTTGGTTGTATATGCTTTGTCTATCGCAGAAGAAATTGATGTAGTTGATTAGCCCACTACCTATTCAAATGAGATTGCTTGTGATGATTCTACTAAGTGGTTGGTTGCGATGAATGAAGAAATTGAGTCTCTCCATCGAAATGGAACTTGGGTTCTTGTGAAGCCGTCTCCGAGTAAGAAAATTGTTGGATGCAAATAGGTCTTCAAGAAGAAAGAAGGTATTCCAGGAGTTGAAGATGCAAGGTACAAAGCACGTTTGGTTGCAAAGGACTATAGTCAGGTACAAGGTGTTGATTTTAATGAAGTATTTTCACCTGTTGTTAAACATAGCTCTATTCGTGTTTTGCTTGCTTTAACTGCCATGTATGATTTGGAGTTGAAGCAGCTTGATGTTAAAACAGCTTTCCTGCATGGTGAACTTGAAGAAAAAAAGTTTATATGAAGCAACCTCAGGGATTTGAAATTGAAGAAAAGGAAGACCATGTTTGTTTGCTAAAGAAATCCTTATATGAATTGAAACAGTCTCCAAGACAGTGGTATAAGAGGTTTGACACTTTTATATTGAGTTATGGTTATTCAAGGAGCATGTATGATAGTTGCGTTTACTTCCGAAAGTTAGATGATGGTTCTTTTTTTTATTTGCTGCTTTATGTTGATGACATGCTCATTGCTACCAAGAATTTGTCAGAAATTCACATTTTGAAGTTGTAGTTAAGTAGTGAATTTGACATGAAACATTTGGGAGCAGCTAAGAAAATTCTTGGCATGGAGATCAAAAGAGACCGAGGAGCTGGAAAATTATTTTTCACTCAAGAAAATTATCTTGAGAAGGTCTTTGAGAAGTTTGGCATGAAAGATGTTAAACCTGTGACTACTCCTCTTGCTAGTCATGTTCAACTATCTGCTGCTCAATCACCACAGTCAGTTGAAGGAGAAGAGTATATGACACGGGTTCTTTATTCCAATGGTTTATACTCGTCCAGATATTGCACAAGTAGTCAGTGTGGTTAGCAGGTATATGTCGTGTCCCGAAAAAGTACATTGACAGGCTGTGAAGTGGATTCTCAGATACTTGCGAGGGACTTCAAATTGTAGCACAGGAGAAGATCACTTTCAGATTACGTATTTTGCATTGACGGTTGTGCACTTAGTTGGAAAGCTACTTTACAACCCGTTGTAGCTTTATCTACTATGAAGGCAAAATATATGGCCATGACTGAGGCAATCAAAGAAGCCTTGTGGTTGAAGAGTCTGTTTGGCGAACTTAGTTTGTATCAAGGTGTTACTACTATTTCCTGTGATAGTCAAAGTGCCATTCACTTGACTAAAAATTAGATGTATCATGAGAGGACGAAACACATTAATATGAAATTTCATTTCATTCAAGATACTATTGCTCAGGGAAAAGTCCTTGTTCAGAAAATCAGTACCAAGGAGAATCCTACTGACATGTTCACGAAACCTCTTTCAGTTTACAAGTTCAATCAATACTTGAATTGAGTTGGTATTCGTTGTTGGTGATTTAGGCCTATTGGGGCTTATGTGGAGAAGGTGGATCACTTTTGCTATTGTTGATGTTAGGAACACGTCAAGGTGGAGATTTGTTAATGTGACGTTGTCCCACATTGACTTTTGTATATGGAAACCTTTCCCTTAGTTGCCTACAAATATAGTGGGCCTGTGATGGAGTTAAGTGCACCAAAACCAAGAGAATATTAGTGGGCTATTTGGGCCTTTGGGTCATTAAACCTTTTGTTAGTTAAATACTTTTAGACTCTCTTGTGTTTTTTAGAATTAGGTGTTTTGGGCCTAGGAACACTTTCCTAAGGCATCTTTTGTACTCTTTTCTTCATAGTAAAATATTGCTCCTCCTTCGCCCGTAGACGTAAGTCAATTTGACCGAACCACGTAAATTCTTGTGTTTCTGTTTTACTTATTTCTGCTTTGTTATTTATCTTTTAGGGTTGCCAAAAATCATTTCATCAATTTCCTGGGGTCAGACCTAACACTTAAGACTCAAGAATTCTGCACCAGGCAACATGTATTTCCTGTAGCATCAGTCTCTGCAATCTTTCTTGTTGATATTGCCAGATCACTGCACATCACATCAAGAGCTTTCTGTAGACATCTACGTGTCTCTCCAGAGAATTCATCCCATTTTGTGAATGGCCAATAAAACTCTGAAATCCATAACAGCATAAAACTAATTTCAACTAATGTTTCAATTTTGTGTTGAGTATTCACAGCTACATATGCTAGAAGCAGAAAGACACAATCCTATTTCACGACAGTGAGACAATGCATAAAGCTGGTTTCAACACCAATTTTTTAGTTTCGTATTGAGAAATCATTGCTACATATGCTAGAAGCAGAAAGATGCAATCCTATTTCATCGCTGTGAGACAATGCTTAAGCATCTTCCAGATGCACGGAAGAAAACGATAACAATCTTTCAATCTTTATCAGCATATTCGGTTTCAACATATTTTTTCTTGGCAGAAATGCATCAAGAATTTGAAAAATATGTAAATGTAGCAAACAGTTGGTCCAATGACAACATATCAAGAAATAAGAAAATGTAGCAAATAGTTGGTCTATCATTGTATTTTTTCAGGGATTTAGAATCAAAAAAGGGAAGAAATGAAGCAATCTTGTATACGAAAGACACAAAAAGCTAGACATCCACAAAATGCTCAAATGATTGCAAATTCTAGTAATGTTATATCAACTTTCATGGTTCAAAGGTTTAAGAAAAAATGCCACAACCTAATCTTTTGAAGGTCAACTAATCCATGATAACCACTATTGAACCTTACACCTAATAGGTTATAATCATAAATAAATCAACAATTCAAGGAAAAATAAAAAAAATTATTACAAAAAAAGAGAGCAAAATACTTGTAATGTGACAAAATCGAGGATAACCTCTTCTGCAAGGGAAAAATGCAAGATGATGTTTAGAGTACAAATGGCAATGAAATAGATATTAATAGAAAGAGACGGTCAAATATTCGCTTACTATTACATACAAAAGGCTGGAACATAGTGCCTCACAAAAATTAAATCCTAAAGAATATAACCTAAAACCTCACCATAGAACCCCTAAAAGTAGCACAAATTTTTTGCTTTAGATAAAAAAAAAAGCACCAAAATTTAAGATTCAAAAATCGAACCACAAAAAAAAAAATCAAAATATAACTACTAAAAAATTAAAGAAATTTCAAGAAAAGGAAAAATTATCAAGACAAATAAAAATAAAAAAGAACCTTCAGAGAAGATCTCACCACCAAGTCTAGAAGGTAGCATTGGAAAAACTAATTACCAACAGAGACCCATATATACAGAGAGAGACAGAGAGAAGAATCTGGGCGAGCACAAAAAATTGATAGATTCATATTGAAAACTCTGTATTTTTAGAGCCATCATAGCGTAAAATTTTTCCGAATTGTGGGGAAAAATTATTAGGCGCTTTAGGAATCCACATGCCTATCAAATTTTGGCCACTACAAGCCCTAGAATTTCAGACCTTCTTCAATCTCTCTTTTTCATCCTCTTTTTCACCAACCATATCCCTGAGCCTATCAATTTTGGAGAAATCGCTGCAAAACTCTCCTATTCTCAGACTGTTTGGGTCTGAAATCACCAGCAAACACAGCAAGCAAGTAGGAGCAAAAAGAATCCAGCATAAGATGAAATGATGAGAAACAAACCAAATGGAGCCCAGAAGAAAAACTTCAACAAAAACCCTTATATTTCCTTTTCTTAGTGGCTGTTGAAGATTTTTTGAGTTACCCCAAAAAAAATTACAGGAAAGTCATGGCAACAAAAATGGAAGAAACTATGCATAAAAAAAAGGAAAATGAAGGGGAGAAAATAAAACTTGTGAGTAGTCAAACAAAAAAAGAGACCCATAAAGAGACTCGAAGAAGAGAGGAAGATGAAGAAGAACAAGAGAGAGAACCGGGAGTGGAAGGGGAAGAAGATTACCAACCATTTTCTATCTCGAGCCCATCGTCCATCAAATCCTAAGCACCCACTCCTCAGAAGAAGAAAAAAAATCTGAACCCTCCAATCTAGATTACAATCTCTCCCAAGTACAATCAAATGCTAGAAATTGAGGGGAGACTTCTGGGTTTCATGGAAAAAATGGAATTTTGTCTAGAGGACAAAATGAAGTTTTGTATAGGAACCAGTCTTCAAGAGCTCTTGACATTGATTGATGCTTCTACATTTTGAATGGCAAAAAAAAAGTAGGAAGAGAGGACATCATTTGGTTTATCAGGGGAAAGAAGAAGAAAAGCCCTCAAACAAATACAAGAGGGAGGACAACCAAGTGCCATATCACCTTCAGCCAATCTCCAATTGCCACATGGCGAACGACCATGCTGAGATGGCAAGGAGTCATTCATGCTTATACTATATATATTGAGTAGCCAAACAAAAAAAGAGACCCATAAAGAGACTCGATGGAGTGAGGAAGATGAATAAGAACAAGAGAGAGAACCGGGAGTGGAAGGGGAAAAGATTACCAACCATTTTCTATCCCGACCCATCGTCCATCAAATCCTAAGCACCCAGTCCTCAGAAGAAGAAAAAAATCTGGACCCTCCAATCGAGATTACAATCTCTCCCAAGTACAATCAAATGCCATAAATTGAGGAGAGACTTTTGGGTCTCATGGAAAAAATGAAGTTTTGTCTAGAGGACAAAATGGAGTTTTGTATAGGAACCAGTCTTCAAGAGCTCTTGACATTGATTGATGCTGCTACGTTTTGAAAGATAAAAAAAAAAGAAGGAAGAGAGGACGCCGTTTGGTTTATCGGGGGAAAGAAGAAGAAAAGCCCTCAAACAAATACAAGAGGGAGGACAACCAAGTGCCATATCACTTCCAGCCAATCTCCAGTTGCCACATGGTGGACGACCATGCTGAGGTGGCAAGGAGCCGTTCACGCTTATACTATATGTTTAATAAAAGATATTACATATCTATCATACAAGAAAGATTGTCAACTATCAGTCGTTTTCAAACTCCTCTATCAAAAATGAAACAAATAAATCTATACTATAATCATGCAGTAAAAGTAATAAAAATGACAACAAAGAGATTCTTAGGGTAGGATCATGAAATTCCTTACTACTCATGCAAGTGAAAATCACTGATTTAATTGAGTTTATTATTTTAGTTAAGTCATAACTACTTTCCTAATGTACGTGACATCCCTTTTCACCAGTTCACCAACTATACTTATAACTATCTCTCATCTATATTTTGTGCTGAAGAAACTAGCTATAGTTTAAAACCACAAAGGTGTTTCCCTACTTTCATGAAAGTACTCCCTAGATTTAACACTTCATGAACTAGTATTAAATCACAACTTTCATTGATGAAACAATACCTTTAGACAATTAAAATTAATTGCCAATTAATTATGATTGAAATAGCAAAAGTACTAAATAATTTGTTCAAAAATATAACACAAATAACAATGAAAAGTTCATACAACAATCATAGTAAGTTTATCCATTCCCTAGGTATAAAAACTAGTAAGTCATAAATGAAACACTAACAACAACTAAACTTGTGTTATAACTAAATATAAGATTTAATACAATAAATAAAATGATATAAGAGAAGTCACGCTTATTACATAAGTTTCAAATTATCCATCTTCATCCTCACACTTCATCCATATGTAGCTAGTACAGACAACAGATGAAAACTATACTAATCTTACACTAAACTAATGAATTTAAGTTCCAGTGAAAAACTACATTTTGTGTGGTTTCTTTAGCCTCCAAAGTTAGGCAAGTAAGCTTTCCAAGACCTCTATTCATAGAAGATTAAAGCTCAAATCAGTTATGTTAATGTTACGGTTGATGCAAGCTGTGATTTGAAATCACCAAAAATTGTTTACTTTCCTATATATTACCATAAGAACCAAAGGACTTCGTTGTAAGTCCTTTTCAATCCCACCCAGGTGCATTACTGAAATGGCTGGTAAGTTCTGCACTACTTCATACGTTTGGGCATACAGTCAATCAACCCGAGGTAAAATGAATCCAATGAGCTGGTCACCCCAAAAAAGAAACACAAATGGATAGATTGATAAAGGAAAATGACATCCTTTGTTTTGCAATATGCAATGCTTTGCTTTAGTCAAATCTTTTACATCTTTTCTTTTCTACTTCGTGTTTTCTTTATCTTTTTTTGTTGCTTCATTTTTTTTCTTTAATGAATCCTTCTTCTTCTTCTTTTTGGCGAATGCTTTTTATAAGTCTCTCTACTAGTGAAAAAAGAGCAGAAAAATTTACCAAACAACACTAGTGGAAAGTTTTACAAATAACAAATAAGTGTAATTCTTTTTCAATGACAGCCCAATTAGTGAACTTAGGCTGTCATTTTTTAGGGTGAGATGCTTAGAAATGAAATTTTTGCTCAATTAGGGGTGAGCAAATTCGGTACGTACAGAATTCATACCTGAATTCAACTTTAATTTGGTAATTTGGTACAAAAGTGTTATTTATCAAATTTATCGAATTCTAATATGGTATGAAATAAGTAATGAGATTATAAATTTGGTAAAACTGATTTCGCATTCAAATTCGGTAAAATGAAATAAGGTATCATATTACTGCATTCGAATACCAAATTAGTTTATAAAATTATATAATATATAGATAAATGCTATTTAGTATTAGTATATACTACTAATATATTATTATATTAGATAGGTAAATGTTGTTAATAGTAGTTAGTATATGACATTATCATGTATTTATGATAATAATAATATATAATGATATACAATATACTATTTTAGTATTTGTTAATTGTTATATGACTATAATAATACAAATATACAATAATACATAACATAACTATAATACTTATTATTCTATACATGACTAGAATTAGATAATAATTAATAAGTATAGGTATAATACTAAATATTAAACAATAAACCTAATTCATAATTAGAATTTAGATATTGGTAATTTGGTACATCATTTATGTTTGAATTATTGAATATTTGAATGCGTAACTTGTAACTTGCACGTATTAGTGTGTTCTAAAATTATAGTACATATTTAAATAAAAATTCATATTCTCTATTCACTAATCTTAAGGCTTTAAACATAGACAAGACAGCTAAGCAATCTAAGTGCATGCATATAAATTGCAAATCAATGTATTATTGTATTGACTTTTACTATTAAAATCAATCAAGTGATTTGCAAATTTTTCCAAAAAAGCTATATAAGAATGGAAATTGCAATTAAAGGTTCAGCAGATTTGTTTTAATGAATTCGATTAACCCGAATTCATTACCATTTTCGAATTCAAAGTCAAAAGTGACATGAATTCAGGTATATCCAATTCTAATTTGAAAGCGATTTAAATTTCTATAAGTCCAATAATCGAATTTATCGAATTCATATAACCGAATTACCGATTTTGCACCATTTGCTCACCCCTATGCCCAATTAGTGAACTAGTAATTGTCGTGGGGCTCAATCTTTTTTTGATCATAATTGTTCTGTCTAGTGGAACTACAAGAAAATTGGCAATGAGGGACAACAACTGCTTATCACAGACAATAAAAATATCGTCATGAATGACTTTTAGTTACGACTTTGATGTCATCACAGAGTCATCAGTGAATATATGCCGGTAAAAGTATACAGTGATGACTTAAAATGTCATTAATGAATAAGAGTGTTCAGTGATGACAAGCTCAATGCAGTTTTAGTGGCAAATTGACATCTTGTCATAAATATTTGGATCAAGGTCATCACTAAAACTCGTCCAATGGTCGTCACTAATGTTGACAAGTTACTGCAACACTTCTCATCACTGTTGGCTTGGGTTAGTGACAACATTTTCTTGTCACTTAGGAGTTTCCTATCTATGATGACAAAATGTTGTCAATGAAGAAATTTGATTTATTTATCAAGTGCTCTTACTATGTAGTTTAGTGAATACACTATTTTGCAGCTGAAATTGCTTATCTACAAATCAATAAAAACAATATAGCTTGGCAACTAACAAGGAAAGGAAGTCACAGCATTAGAAAATGTCAAGATACCATATTAGGTACTGAAATATCATATTTAAATTTTACACCACCGTACAAATATTTTGATAAGTCGTAAGTAAGCAGCTTTAAAAAAGGAAGTTTGAGTCTAAGAAACAGAAAACTGTTCCCGAACCATTGCATCAGCAAAAGACAGCACTATCTCCAACGTCCATTACTCGAAGCTTCACCTCTAATGTTCTTAAACCTTGTAATAAGTACACAAACAAAGATAAAAGATCAATGGTATATTGAATAGCTAAAGCATATAAGGCAAAAATACTCTCTAGGGTTGCCGCCACTGTCTAGGGTTCCCGACCGTCTAGGGCTTAGACCGTTGCATGGCAGCCATGGTTGCCCTCCAGCTGCCATCTAGAGGACAACTTTCTTCACTCTCTCCCACCTTCTCAAAGAAGTCATTCTTAGAACTGTTCTCTAAGCCAGCGTCGGACCAGCCTGTGCTCAAGGTAAAGGCCTCCCGTTCGTCTCATCGTGGAGAACCTGCGATCTCCTTTGCGCAAGCAGACCTGGAGGTGTTGTCCGCCCCCCTTTACGTTTACTTTGGTTGGCAAATTTTCAAGAGGAAGGCCTAGCATGGAAGTGATACGCAATTTCTTTCTATCATTGGATCTCAAGGAAACAGCGTTTGTGGGTTTACTTGATTCCAGACATATTCTCCCGCTTGGGGAACGAGGAGGACTTCCTTAGAATTTGGTCTCGTGGCATCTGGTACATCCATGGAGCACCAGTGAGAGTGTTTAAATGGTCTGCTGCATTCCTTGTTGATCGTGAGCCGTCAGTGGTTCCGATTTGGTTTCAGCTGCTGAAATTGCCTATCCACTTCTTTAACAAGGGGTGCTTATTTCAGATTGTGAGTTGCCTGGGTAAGCCCTTGTTCGTGGACTCTGCTACAGCTTCTAGAGTTCGCCCTAGTGTCGTTAGGGTGTGTATGGAGATTGACTTACTATAAACTCTACCGTTGAGGATTTGGATTAGCAATGCGGAACATGGAAGATTCTGGCAGCAACTTGTTCCTAAGCGGCTGCCTAAGTACTGCAACCATTGTTTCAGACAGGGCCATGACAGGGATGGGTGTAATATGCTCCATCCAGCTTTGAAGGCTGAGAGGGCCAAGAAGAGAGCTCCAACAGAAGCGCGTAAAGCGCTGGACATTGCGGAGGGGCGCCGCTGGTGCCCACTGAGTCGGGTAAGGATACGGCTCTCTTGCAGCCCACGAGTGGTAGTGCCGCTGGGGGGAAGGCAGGGACGAAGGAGCTAGTCGTGTCTGCAGAGCAAGTGCGGCAGCAACTTGAAGGACTGGTCATGCTGGACACGAATGCAGCAGGTCAGGGAGTAGTGTAACCAGAGGCGCGTGCGGAGGAGCAGCAGCGGGAGGCTGCTGTGGTTGCTTGAGGCTGCTATGGTTTACTTATCGAAGAAGGTGAGGGCTATAGCAGATCACTTGGAGTTTGGTCAGGCCCCTTCAACTCGCCCGTTGTATGTTCGCACCAGCAGGTATGGGTACGACCAACGGTTGGAACTGCTGGAGGCCCTATGGCGGCGCTGCCGGTTGAGGACGCACCAGGCATGGTAGTAGAGTCGAGGGTGGAGGAGGTGGTATCAGAGGGGCATATTGAGGAGGAGGATGTGCCCGTGACAAAATGAAGAGCTGGCAGTTTATCTTCACGGGGGCAGTTGCTTGAACGGCATTACAAGTCTAACTCCTTGATGATTGATATCTTTAATCTTGACCCAATAATTCATCAAGTACAGGAAAACACTGCCATTGGGGAAGGTGTTAAATTGGGTAATAAAGTTAGGTACAAGGTACTTGTTACCTGGCCCCAATTGATTGTTTTCTACGATCTAAGTCGAAATTGTCCTCTAACTCCTTTACTGCATTATCCCATGATTAATTTCTTATTCTGAAATATTCGGGATATTTCGCGTACTCTAAATTTTCATAGATTAAAAAGGATCATTGATGAGTATTCGGTTTAATTAGTGGCAATTTGTGAGTCGAAGGTATCACCATGTGACATCCATTTGATATATGCAAGACTTAAAATGGACAGTTGGTTGGTTAATAGGAAGGGGTCTATTTGGGTGTTCTATCAAAATTGTTTTCATTGTAAGCGTGTTGGGGAATCTTCCCAGCATCTTACCCTTAAACTCACTTCCCAATTGCTCTCGGGTCTAGTTTATTTCTCCTTCGTCCATACAATGTGCACAGAGCAGGAGAGGACTTTGCTCTGCTCAGCCTTGTTAGATAATAATCTGACGAATGACTCATGCTATTGGCTGGGGATTTTAATGTCATCATTAGTGCAGAGGAGAAGCAGGGAGGTCTGCCTATTCGGGTTGATGAAGTAGTAGAATTGCGAACCTTTATGGCGATGGTGGAAGTCGGTGATACAGGATTCTCAGGGCCGCGGTATACATGGTGTAATAATAGAGGAGGGCGTGCTTGAATTTGGAAGCGATTGGATAAAGTGCTTTGTAACCCAATGGTGGATTATTGGGGATGAGTCTTTTGGTTCAGCATCTAGGCAGAGAGCCATCTGATCACTCCCCTCTCCTTCTCTCAGCTTCGACTAGGCTTGATAATAAGCCTAAGCCGTTTCAATTTTTAAACGTCTGGATGTTGAAAGCAGGTTTATTGGATGTCATCAAGGAAAACTGGGCAACCTACTTTCTGGGGCGATCGTTGCAGCGGTTGACTGCAAAATTAAGGCACACTAAGCGGGGAATGAAGTAGGCAGAGAGGGCAGTAATGGAAGCAGAGTCAGATTTTGATTTTGACCCATCACAATAGCATTGGTTAGCCCTGCAAGAAGCTCAAGTTGTCATCCGAAACTCACTGAGCACGGAGGAAGCATTTTGGAAGCAAAAGGCAAGAATCAAATGGCTCCAGGATGGAGATAAAATACAAAGTTCTTCCATGCTGTAGTTGCAGAGAGAAGATCTAAGGCAATCATACATCACATTAGGGGTAGTAATAGGGAGTGGTTGACAGATGAAGTTCAGATCTCGGCGGAGGCAATAGAGTTTTTTAAGTCTTTATTTTCGGCTGAATCTTGCTTGTGGTCAGGAAGCATTTTGGACGTGATTCCCAACATCATTTCCAACGAGTAGAATGCTGAGTTGGAGCCCCTATAGTCGATGGCGGAGATAAAAAAGACGGTGTTTGCCATGGACCGGGAGAGTACGATGGGCCCTGATGGATTCAGAGGAAGGTTCTTTACCTTTGCTTAGGAGGTGGTGGGCCAAGATTTGTATGAAGCTGTGGCTAGCTTCTTTTGTGGACACGAGCTGCCCCCGAGTGTGGCTTCGACTTTGATTGTATTGATTTCGAAGGTAAACTCTTCCTAGGATTTCAGTCAATTTAGACCCATAAGCCACTGCAACTTCGTCAACAAAGTCATCTCGAAAACTCTGGCTACACGCTTGTCAAAAGTTCTGCTGAGTATTATATCCCCTCAGCAGAGTGGATTTGTTAAGGGTAGGCACATTTATGACAACTTCTTATTGGCCCAGGAGTTGGTGTCTGATATTCATCGGAAGAACAGGAGGGAAATGTGGTGTTAAAGTTTGATATGGCTAAAGCCTATGATAGAGTCTCCTAGCTGTTTCTGTTACAGGTGTTGAGAAGGTTCAGGCTTGGCAAGGTGTGGATTGATATGATCTAGAGGATTATCTCGAATGTGTAGTTCTCAATGGTAATTAATGGTACACCTCAGGGTTTCTTTAAATCTAGTTGGGGATTGATACAGGGAGATCCGATTTCACCAGCGCTCTTTGTGATCTGTGCGGAAGTTCTCTCGCACCTTCTTCACTCTTTGGGCAGTATTCGGGGCTTCACACTTTTTAGTGATCTGCCAAGTTGCCCGCCTATTACTCATTTAGTTTATGCAGATGATATTATAATCTTTACAAGTGGGATGAAGTGGTCGGTGCGGTTGATTTTAAAGGCTTGGAGGATTATGTTTCAGTGTCAGGGCAAAAGGTCAATCAGCAAAAGAGTTGTGTTGTGATTCATGTAAACTTCCCCAGGATCCGGAAACATTCTATTGTGGAAATCTCTGGGTTCCAGACAAAGGAGTTTCCAGTTACATATTGGGATGCCCGTTATATGTAGGGCGGCGGAAGAAATGCTATTTTTTAGGAGTTTGTGACTCGGTCACGAGAAATGTGTTGTGATGCAAAGGAGACTACTATCGCATGGTGGGAAATTGACTCTAATCAAGAGTGTGCTATCGTCTATGCCTCTTCACACATTTGCTGCATCTACCCCTCCTTTCCTCCCCCACGTCGATCTTTAGAACGTTGAACAAAATTTTTGCGACGTTTCTATAGAGCTCTTCTGAGGCGGGGCTGCGGTTTCACTGGTTAAAGTGGGATCAACTATGTAAGTCGCATGGAAGCGGGGGTGTGGGATTGAGATCATTGGAGCATGTTTTTGATGCCTTCTCGATGAGATTATGGTGACACTTCCAGCTACGGCAATCTTTGTGGATTGAGTTCATGCACTGCAAATATTGTCCTAAGCTTCACCCTTGTTTTGCTAATACTTCCCTCGGGGATTCTTGGACTTGGAAGAAAATGGTGGCTATCCAGGGGATTGCAGAGCAGCAGGTAGGCTGGGTGTTGGCTAGGGGTGACGTGAGTTTTTGGCATGATAATTGGCTGGGTACGGGTCCACTCGGTCATCATGTGGATTCCTTTCAGGAATGTGCTGTGTCTGATTTTGTTGACCAGGGTTGTTGGAATATTCAATGGCAGCACACTGTGGTGCCTGGTTGATAGGTGGGGCAGATTTTGGATACAGTGCCTTTGTCTCTAGACCAAGAGGATACCATGGTTTGGACACCAAGTACTTCAGGTGACTTCTCATTAGCGTCTGCGTATCAGATTGTTAGCCAAGAAGGGAACAGTTCCTGGATCTACTAGTTGCTCTAGCCTCAGGGATTGCCAATAAAGATCTCGTTCTTCATGTTAAGGTTGATAGGCTCCCGACTCCCAGTGATGGATAGGTTACACAAACTTGGAATCTTAGGCCCTTCTCATTGCTTTTGTTGTCGGCATCCTTGCTAGGAGTCTGTTAATCACATCTTCTGCACTGGGGAAGTGGCATGGTGAATTTGGAGTACTTTGAAGGGGTGATTGAAGGGTTTAGGGCTGCCGCTACTATAAGACATAAGATGGTTAGTTGGTGGTTAAAGCCTACTCGGATCCCGTATCTCCAGTATCTTCTTCAGCTACTGCCATCCCTAATATGTTGGAACTTGTGGAAGATGCGGAACAAGTTTGTGTTTGAGGGTCATCTAGTGTCGCTGGTTCACGTTTGTGCAGAAATCTTTAGTGATCTCAGGGACCTTTTTTGATCTCAAATTTAAAGGCAACAGTACCACTGGACAAGATTGGCCAGGCTTTTACGGTATGGTGGTTGGCATGCAACGGGAGTACAAAACCTTAGTGGTTTGGTGGCGATGTCCCGTACAACAGGTGGTCAAGCTGAATTCAGATGGTTGGTCTAGAGGTAATCCGGGGGAGACTGGGGGTCGCGGGTGCTCCGCTGCTCGGGAAGGAAGGTTTCTTGTATGGTTCTCATGCTTCTTTGGGGAGATGACGTGTTTACAGGCGGAACTGAAAGCACTTATTTATGGTGTTAGGTTGGCTATTGGCCGTGGGTATTCGGACTTGTATTTAGAATATGACTCCTTGGTACTGGTGCAGATCATTCACGGGAAACTACGGTGCCTATGGAGACTGCGAGGGGATTTATGGGAGCTACTAAAAGATAGACGATCCATTAGAGCAGTCACGGATTGCTTCCGCGAAGGGAATAAACCAGCTGACTGCCTTGCAAACATTGGAGTGGACTCAAGAGTAACTTTGACGTATGAATCATTCTATGACATGCCCCACCTGGTGAGAGGGGACATCGCTCTGGATCAGTCGGGTCTTCCAAGTTTGCGCAAGGAGGGTGCAGAAAGATAAGTTAGCATTAAGGTTTTTCTGATTTGGCTTCTCGTGTATGATCTCTTTATATTATTTCAAAAAAAAAAACCCTTGTAATAAGTACTAATCTCCCAAAAAGTTTGAGTGAACAATATTTATCTGCAGTAAAGTAGTATAATAATTACAAGATAATTAAAAATTTAAAGAAAAAAATAACTTTCATTAGCTTAGCTACCACAAAACTAGAGTAGAAATAAGAGACTAACTTAGTAAAGACAAAGGCAAGTATACCAACTACGTTGAAGAGTATGCTATGCCAGATAATCAAATCAACAATATTTCATGTTTTCTACTTTGCCTCAACTACTTCATTATTGATTTTAATCTTTGCAGACCAATTTTTCTCATCAATTACATCTTCTTAAGGACAATGTCGAGCATAAAACAAGAAAAGACAAGTCACAAGAGTCAATCCAGACAAATAGGAACATGGATCCATCGATACTAACATGCCAAATATCATTCGTCCAGGAAAAATACTCAATTAAAAGGCTATATCACAAATAAAGCTTATTACAGAATAAATTCAAATTTCCTAATTAGTTTTTTTTTTTGAGAGAAAGACAAGACGATCTCAACTTGCCATTGAGAAAGGGATCTCCTAACAAGAAAAAGAAAAAATAACGAAAAATAACTCCAGCTTGCCATTGAGATAAGAACTAATGTCCTATCGGGGTTTGTCTTTTTTTAACATGGGATATGACTGGATTCAAATTAACTAGTAATTTTTATTTCTTTTCAACAGAAGTGATCCAAATTCAATACTAGGATATCTCATTGTTGTAGGGCATGTTGTCAGAAATCAGTACATCTCGTTGTTATAAAATATCTCATTGTTATAGACACTCAACGCATAAGATTATGGGGAGTATACAACCTTCTTCTACTATAAATAGCCAGCGGAATCCTCTTCACCTGAACTATTTTCAGCTAAGAAAACATGGGTAAATTTTCCTCAACATCTTCCTTCATCTTTACCTTCCTTTTCCTAGCTCTTGCTTTAACTCCTGTCACAATTGCATGGTTTGATTGTACATCTACTGCCTCCAATCAACTCTACTTCTGGTCTAAAAATGTACTCAACAATATGCTTGAATCAGTTTTGTCAAATTTGTCACCACTGTCTAAGCATTATTCTGATTATTTTGCTTCTTTAATACCTAAACAATCACCTTCTTCTGATCATGACAAATTTTGCTCTGTGGCTAATTTGGCTTGTTCAGTTGTATCTGGAAAGTTTCATAACCTTGGTAATTTATACAACGCATGCTGTGCCAACAGCACCTTTCTTGCCTCTAATGAGGTTGATCCCAACTCTTTCTTTAGGCTGTCAATCCTTGTACATAGGAGTAGAGTGCACCTCCTAGATTTGAATGATCAAATTCCTCCTCGCTCTTTTCTACCTTCTTCAATTGCATCAAAGATATCTACTACCTCTGGTGATCTCTAGAAAATATTTCCTGATTCTTTTAATTCTCTCGCAACAAAACAAGCGATTGAAACAGCCTTCTATATTGTGGTGCACCAGCTATAATGGGAGAGATTAAGAGGAGCCCAAAATCCCTTGAGAACATGATAGAATTCTCGAAGAAAGTTTTAGGTGTAAAACAAGTGGTCGTATTAACTTCCAGAAGTTCAAAAGGGTCAGGAAAACAACTAATAATTGGAAACATAAAGCAATTTGATGCTGAAAATTTGTGGCATGTCGTGAAATTTTCCTCCCATTTGCAGCCTACCTTTGCCATATAGAATCCTTAACTCGTCTTTATGCTGTCGATTTGGTTGAACCCAAAACAAGAGCTCCTGTTAATAAAATCCTTGTAACATGTCACTTGGATGCATCACTATGGTCACAGGATCATGTAGTCTTCAAGATTCTTAAAGCTTCTCCTCGACAAGTTGAGGCATGCCACTGGCATACAGAAAGTGATCTTGTTTGGCTTGCTAATATGGAGAATAGGATGTAGAATTTGTGGCTGTATTGGACTATGGTCACTCTTCAATTTTCTTGATTTGTTTCCTCGCATGCTTTTTTAATTTTAGCTTCGTGTAGCCGTCTTTATGTAGTGTTCAAAGCTATGTCATGTAGCCCATTATCTAAATGGAAGTGCTCCACTCCTTATCTTCATGTATTATTCTCCAAGTCTCAGTCCCCACATGTTTGGAGTTGAAACGGGAGACGGTAAGGTGACTAGTAATTGTGCATAAAAGCTAACAGACGCCAAATTGCTGTATAGTCCCTAAAGTTTAACTGACCAGCGTTCCAAAAATTTAGTCCATAAGAAACTATATAAATCATAGTTCCATGAAAAAGTGAATCATAAATCTCTGATTCCAATGCAACACACTGCTCTGCTGAGATAACCAGCCATATAGTCAATAGATTGATTATATTGACTGTTGTAGTATTCAATTCAATTTAATATAGTCAATATTTTAATAAAATATTCAATTTTTATGTTAAATGCATCAGTTCCAAGAAGAGAATATTGTAACGAATTTTTTTAGAGTTTTTGGCATTTGACTAATACTCATGAATTCATCATTATTGGTAGAATTTAAAGGTTTTCAATTAGAATAAATTTTGTAACCTACAATACAAATTTAATCGGCCAATCACTCTCATATTGTTACCGTTATATTGGAACTTATGATTTGACTAACTCTTCATCTGTATATTAGAGCTTTGCTAGAGATAGAAAATTCATGTAGCTTATTATAAGTATCACCTGTGCTTTTGTCTAGCTCTCATCGTCTATATATGTGTGCGTGAATCTTGAGGTAGAAAATGCTACTAATGCTACTGCTACTCATATTTGAGAGTTATTAGTAATAAGAGAAAAACAATCTATTTTCTCTACTTTTCTATCTCATAGCTTGGCAAGAAAAACTGGTATTAGTGAAACTATATTGTCTTAGTTGTGCAGGGTAATAAGAGTGGTAACAAGTGTGGCAACAAGTATGGTTGGACAGTTGTATTTTGGGATTTACAAACTAGAGATCCTGCTGCATCAAAGTTGATTCTTCCACAGGGGTTTGAATCATCTTAAGAAAAGAGAGATATTCGTGTCTCAACCTACTACATTTGTGCATTATTATATTATTATTGTTAACTATTTTATTGTAGTTGATTTTATAATTATTAAAATTATTATTATAACTAATGTGAATTTTTCTATTTAACATTTGTATCTTTGTTTTAGTGGAACAACAATTTTAGGATGATTTAAATGAAGATAGAGTTCAACTTACAAGTTCCTACTATCAACTCAAGTAATTTGAGTAGTCTACCGATAGACGGAGGAAAAAAATTTGAGAAGATCTCAACCAATGAGATATATGAAGCACAAAAGTAAGCTTGTGAAGAAAAATTCAGAAAAAAGGAGAAGTTGTTGAGTTCCATTACATGTATTATCATGAATTTTATAGTTTTTATAAAACTTCTTACCCTATTATCAAAAGCTTTGGAAGGCTTCATAGGAAAAACTATGGCACTAAATAAGCAAATTCAAAGGAATTCGAATTGTTGAATAACTACAACTGGCTGGTACACTCAACAAGTTGCCAACATGCTTTTTCGAAGAAATTGATAAGTGAGGGATATGTATATAAAAACAATATCTTTACAACATCTCAAGTTTTAAATTTGTAAATTTCAAAAAATCCCAACCACAAGTATACAGGTTGCCTTTGAATATAAGGTATTAAGGACCGATCCCAGAGGGAAGAATGATCAATTACTGATGTTATTTGAACTCTTTTATTATTTAAACTATTACAAATGAGAGAAAGTAAACATCAACTAGAAACCTGTAATAATATAAAGCAAAAACTGTAATAGAAAGCTTCTAGGGTTATGGAATTTCTAACTACTCTTGCTAGTGAATCTCTTAGGTTAATTGATTGTTATTACCTTGTCTTGCTATAGTATAATTTTCTAATGTATGTGATATCTGCTCTCACCAGTATATTGACGTCTACTACAACCAATTCTTACCTACTCTCGTAGTTAAGAAATTCACTATAAATTCATTGCTTCTATAAAATTACATGGAATTACCACCAAAGCCATAAAAGTGCACCTCACTTTTATGGCATGAGTGTACTCCCTAGATTTATCTCCTCCTTGAATTAGTGTTAATTGTCAATTTTCATTACAAACTTAATGCCTTAAGATTATCACAATTAATGACCAGTTAATCATGATCAGGCTAGCAAAAGTGCTAAATAGCTTTACCAAGATAATAGCATAAAAAATAATTAAGAAATATCACAAACAATCGATAGTTAGTGACGGATTTTTGATATGTGTACAAGTTTAAATCCAATTTATACCCATTTTGACTGCAAGTATACAGGTCAAATTAGTAGTTTATAGCATATATCGGGTCGAACCCACAAGAAGGATTGGACAATTACTGGCACTACTAAATCTCCTTTATTATTTAGACAATCAATGAATTAAAAGAAATAAAACTTATGCTAAACTATACAAGAAAATAGCAAATAAAAGCTCCTTAGGTTATGGCATCCCTAATTACTCATGCAAGTGAAATTACCGGTTAAGTGAATGGTATTATCTTGACTAGTTATGACGTAATTTCCTAATATACGTGGTACCCGCTTTCGCCAGTGTACCAACTATAATTTAAAGAGCTAAAGTGCTAAATAATTTGCTCCAAATAATACCATCAAATAGTCAAATAATAAACATTAACAATCATAGAAAGTTCAACCAAATCTAAGGCATAAACTTTAGAAATACATAATAAACATAGAATCTAAACTTGTATATTAACTAAACAATAGAATCAAGTACAAAAAATAAAGAATTTGAAAAGAAATGTAACCGTTGTCACATGAATTCATCTCCTTCATCTTCATCTCCTTCTTCATCTTTGCCTAGCTAATAAATAAGAAAGGATAAACTAACTAGTTAAACTATCCTATACTATACTAACCTAACACTAAGAAAATGTAAGAACTAAATTTTAATGGTATTTCTTGTACTCTCCAGACTCTCTTGATTCTTGCAACTCCATGGCTATATATAGATGAATTTAGTTAAAAAATGAGGCTTCAAACATCACTTTACAGCTGCAAAGTGGTTGTCACATGTCCATTAACAACTTTCAAGTTGATGAATTACAATAACTCTTGTGTACAAAGGAAGGTTCACCTCCTTCTTGCCCCGAACTCCACTCGGTCAAGCCAGGACGTTTTACTATCCCTCAGGACAACCCTCACAGAGCTACACTCATGAAGTATTCACTCACAAATGAAAAACTTATAATGAACCTCACACCACTAAGACTACAAATCTTCTTTGAAGAGTATTTTCTCACTAAAATCACTCTAGATCTTTTGTATCTTCAGTGTGCAAAAGTTTATTGAAGTATCTAACCATCCACTATTCATATAGGATCAAGAAAGTGCCTCATTAATGCTTCCAACGGATAGAAAGTAGCTGAAGAGTCAACTAGCCGTTGGAGTGTCGGACGTCCGATAGCACTGTTTTATGCGTCCGACAGCAGGCAGTGAGTTTAAGAGATTTTCTTCAATTTTTTTGGACGAGCGGTGCAAGCTTTTTATGCGTCCGACAGCAAATAAAAAGATTTGAGAAATTATCTTGTTTCTATCGGACGTCCGGTAGAGACATATTCAACGTCCGATAGTTTTGTCGACTTCGAAGGATCTTATCGGACGTCCGAAACATGCGTCCAAAGTTGTGCAATGATTATAGGACGTCCGTTACTATCTTCTTGAGCGTCCGACAGGTTCAGCATACTCTGACTTTTTCAAATATGCTTAATCTTTGAACCTGATATGTTTCATTTCTGAAAAAGCCTTTGAGGAGATGTTAGCAGTATCCATTTGTTTTGTAATCATCAAAAGCTAAGGACCAAGGTCAACATTCTCCCCCTTTTTGATGATGACAAAACAATAGATGGAAGAAAGAAAAAAAATTGAGCAAATAAGCATAAGCTCCCCCTCGCACAATGCATCTAAACTTATGAATTCAGAATAACTCCCCCTTATACATAGCATCCATTTTTTCCCCTTTTTGTCATCATAAGATGAGAGTAAAAACCAGCTACCAAAATCCAGCAACAATAACAGAGAATCCAATATTCCAAATAAAAACAGAGAAATGACAGCAATCACCAAAATATCACAGCAAATCATCATGAGATCAGCATTATTCTTTTTTCTCCCTTTTTGACATCATACAAATTCAGTCAAAAAAATCAAGAAAAAATTCAGTTCAAAGAGTCAGAAACATCAAAAGAGAATTACAAAAAAAAAATTATGAACAAGAATCTCATCAATCTTACCAATATCTCCTACTTGTTAGAGTTAGTATCATGTCTAACTGTCCACATGCATTTCATGCATCTTCTCATGTTTTTTCTCACATAACAATCGCTTTTCATGTGACCTTTTTGACAACAAAAATTACACATAACCAAAGAATTATTTACATGAACAGGTTTAATAAATCTAACTTGTCTTCTTCTGTGAATGGTAAATTCATTTGCACTAGAATTCAACCTTTTTCCATGTATGTCAAAATGAGGTTTTGTAGCAATCTTTTGAAAGCAGTTGTGTTTCTTATATTGAAGCAACTGATTAAGATCATCCATTCTTTTTTTCAAACTCCCTTGTTCATTTTTGAACATTTCACAAAATCTTATTTTTCTATCAATCTCGAAGTGTAAAGCAGTCTCACTCTTTTTGAAGTAACCATTTTCAGCTTTCAACTTTTTATTTTGTTGAAAAAGATTTGCATTATCTTGAAGTAAAAAACGAATTTTCTGTTTTAACTCCTTATTTCTAGCATAGGATTCTTTCAAACTATCATGCAATTTTATAATGAAAGATTCAAGATTATCATCAGTTTCATCATCACTTTTAAATTGAGAGTTACAAGTTGTTATCCTCTTGTTGAGTATTCGTTTGAAGCTTCTTGTGATGAGTGTAATATCATTGTCATCACCTTCTATGTCATCTCCATCTAAGGAGGCTGTATCATCTTCATCTTGTGAGGCTTTTAGACCAATATTCTTTCTCACCTTTGTATCTTTTTCCTCCTGCGCCTTGAACATGAGTTTCAGCTCATAAGAAATTAAAGAGTTAATGAGAGATTCAATAGGTAAGGTATTTAGATCTTTGGCTTCTTCAATGGTAGTTATTTTACTCTCCCAATCCTTCGATAAAGCATTCAGAATTTTTCTCTTTTTCTCACCTAGAGAATATTCATTTTCCAACACCTCCAAATCCTTAATAAGGTCATTGAATCTACAATACATCTCATCAATGTTTTTATGAGGTTGCATCTTGAAGGATTCATACTTTGTAACTAGAATGGAGTTCTTTTGTTCTCAAACATTCTCACTACCTTCATGAATTTCTCTCAGTTTATCCCAAATTTCTTTAGCTGAATTGCAACCCTTGACTCTAATAGATTCATTTGAGTCTAATGCACAATATAACACATTCATGGCTTTTACATTTAAGCTGAGATGAGCTCTATCCACAACAGTCGGTTCACTTCTTGTTTTTGATCTAGATCTATGAGTATTTTCATCTATAAGAGATGTATCATATGGACCTTCACTAATAATAAATCATAATTCAATATCAATAGATTGCAAAAAATAATCATTCTTTCTTTCCAACTCACATAATTTGACCCATTAAACATAGGTGGTCTAATGACAGAATGTCCTTCAAAAAATATTGCATTGTTGGTTGTGATCTTTACTCCAAAGCCGATTGAGCTTAATCTCTAGGAGACCAAGCTCTGATATCAATTTTTAGGCCCGAAAACAATCTTCTTTTCTAGGCGACCACACAATGGAGCAGTTGATGAGAAAGCACAAGTGCTTGTGAGTAGAAGAGATAAACAAAGTACAGATTTCAAACGTAACAATAAGTAAATAAGAAGGAAAGAATAACAAACCAATTAACTACCTAACTCCTCTTGAGATTGTAGGTTAATTCAAACAAGCTACTTCAAGTTGATGAATTACAATAACTCTTGTGTACAAAGGAAGGTTCACCTCCTTCTTGCCCCGAACTCCACTCGGTCAAGCCAGGACGTTTTACTATCTCTCAGGACAACCCTTACAGAGCTACACTCATGAAGTATTCACTCACAAATGAAAAGCTTATAATGAACCTCACACCACTAAGACTACAAATCTTCTTTGAAGAGTATTTTCTTACTAAAATCACTCTAGATCTTTTGTATCTTCAGTGTGCAAAAGTTTATTGAAGTATCTAACCATCCACTATTCATATAGGATCAAGAAAGTGCCTCATTAATGCTTTCAACGGATAGAAAGTAGCTGAAGAGTCAACTAGCCGTTGGAGTGTCGGACGTCCGATAGCACTGTTTTATGCGTCCGACAGCAGGCAGTGAGTTTAAGAGATTTTCTTCAATTCTTTTGGACGAGCGGTGCAAGCTTTTTATGCGTCCGACAGCAAACAAAAAGATTTGAGAAATTATCTTGTTTCTATCGGACGTCCGGTAGAGACATATTCAACGTCCGATAGTTTTGTCGACTTCGAAGGATCTTATCGGACGTCCGAAACATGCGTCCAAAGTTGTGCAATGATTATAGGACGTCCGTTACTATCTTCTTGAGCGTCCGACAGGTTCAGCATACTCTGACTTTTTCAAATATGATTAATCTTTGAACCTGATATGTTTCATTTCTGAAAAAGCCTTTGAGGAGATGTTAGCAATATCCATTTGTTTTGTAATCATCAAAAGCTAAGGACCAAGGTCAACATTCTGCCCCTTTTTGATGATGACAAAACAATAGATGGAAGAAAGAAAAAAAATTGAGCAAATAAGCATAAGCTCCCCCTCGCACAATGCATCTAAACTTATGAATTCAGAATAACTCCCCCTTATACATAGCATCCATTTTTTCCCCTTTTTGTCATCATAAGATGAGAGTAAAAACCAGCTACCAAAATCCAGCAACAATAACAGAGAATCCAATATTCCAAATAAAAACAGAGAAATGACAGCAATCACCAACATATCACAGCAAATCATCATGAGATCAGCATTATTCTTTTTTCTCCCTTTTTGACATCATACAAATTCAGTCAAAAAAATCAAGAAAAAATTCAGTTCAAAGAGTCAGAAACATCAAAAGAGAATTACAAAAAAAAAAAATTATGAACAAGAATCTCATCAATCTTACCAACATCTCCTACTTGTTAGAGTTAGTATCATGTCTAACTATCCACATGCATTTCATGCCTCTTCTCATGTTCTTTCTCACATAACAATCACTTTTCATGTGACCTTTTTGACAACAAAAATTACACATAACCAAAGAATTATTTACATGAACAGGTTTAATAAATCTAACTTGTCTTCTTCTGTGAATGGTAAATTCATTTGCACTAGAATTCAACCTTTTTCCATGTATGTCAAAATGAGGTTTTGTAGCAATCTTTTGAAAGCAGTTGTGTTTCTTATATTGAAGCAACTGATTAAGATCATCCATTCTTTTTTTCAAACTCCCTTGTTCATTTTTGAACATTTCACAAAGTCTTATTTTTCTATCAATCTCGAAGTGTAAAGCAGTCTCACTCTTTTTGAAGTAACCATTTTCAGCTTTCAACTTTTTATTTTGTTGAAAAAGATTTGCATTATCTTGAAGTAAAAAACTAATTTTCTGTTTTAACTCCTTATTTCTAGCATAGGATTCTTTCAAACTATCATGCAATTTTATAATGAAAGATTCAAGATTATCATCAGTTTCATCATCACTTTTAAATTGAGAGTTACAAGTTGTTACCTCATCATCTCCAATGGCCATAAAAGCCAATTGAGCAGATTCTTCTTCCTCTTCAATTTCACCATCGGAGTTGCACGCATTCCATGTGAATTGAAAGTTGTTGACTCTTGATTTTCTTCCTTCTTTCTTCTTCATCACTGGACATTCACTTGCATAGTGACCAGGTTGGCCGCATTCAAAGCACTTATCAGTTTATTTTTTGTTGAACTCTAGCTTCCCTTTGTTTCTTGAGTTGTTGAACTGATTTGGGAATGAATTGCTAGGTCCACCTTTTCTGAATCTCCTCTTATTGAGTATTCGTTTGAAGCTTCTTGTGATGAGTGTAATATCATTGTCATCACCTTCTATGTCATCTCCATCTAAGGAGGCTGTATCATCTTCATCTTGTGAGGCTTTTAGACCAATATTCTTTCTCACCTTTGTATCTTTTTCCTCCTGCGCCTTGAACATGAGTTTCAGCTCATAAGAAATTAAAGAGTTAATGAGAGATTCAATAGGTAAGGTATTTAGATCTTTGGCTTCTTCAATGGTAGTTATTTTACTCTCCCAATCCTTCGATAAAGCATTCAGAATTTTTCTCTTTTTCTCACCTAGAGAATATTCATTTTCCAACACCTCCAAATCCTTAATAAGGTCATTGAATCTACAATACATCTCATCAATGTTTTTATGAGGTTGCATCTTGAAGGATTCATACTTTGTAACTAGAATGGAGTTCTTTTGTTCTCAAACATTCTCACTACCTTCATGAATTTCTCTCAGTTTATCCCAAATTTCTTTAGCTGAATTGCAACCCTTGACTCTAATAGATTCATTTGAGTCTAATGCACAATATAACACATTCATGGCTTTTACATTTAAGCTGAGATGAGCTCTATCCACAACAGTCGGTTCACTTCTTGTTTTTGATCTAGATCTATGAGTATTTTCATCTATAAGAGATGTATCATATGGACCTTCACTAATAATAAATCATAATTCAATATCAATAGATTGCAAAAAATAATCATTCTTTCTTTCCAACTCACATAATTTGACCCATTAAACATAGGTGGTCTAATGACAGAATGTCCTTCAAAAAATATTGCATTGTTGGTTGTGATCTTTACTCCAAAGCCGATTGAGCTTAATCTCTAGGAGACCAAGCTCTGATACCAATTTTTAGGCCCGAAAACAATCTTCTTTTCTAGGCGACCACACAATGGAGCAGTTGATGAGAAAGCACAAGTGCTTGTGAGTAGAAGAGATAAACAAAGTACAGATTTCAAACGTAACAATAAGTAAATAAGAAGGAAAGAATAACAAACCAATTAACTACCTAACTCCTCTTGAGATTGTAGGTTAATTCAAACAAGCTACTTCAAGTTGATGAATTACAATAACTCTTGTGTACAAAGGAAGGTTCACCTCCTTCTTGCCCCGAACTCCACTCGGTCAAGCCAGGACGTTTTACTATCTCTCAGGACAACCCTTACAGAGCTACACTCATGAAGTATTCACTCACAAATGAAAAGCTTATAATGAACCTCACACCACTAAGACTACAAATCTTCTTTGAAGAGTATTTTCTTACTAAAATCACTCTAGATCTTTTGTATCTTCAGTGTGCAAAAGTTTATTGAAGTATCTAACCATCCACTATTCATATAGGATCAAGAAAGTGCCTCATTAATGCTTTCAACGGATAGAAAGTAGCTGAAGAGTCAACTAGCCGTTGGAGTGTCGGACGTCCGATAGCACTGTTTTATGCGTCCGACAGCAGGCAGTGAGTTTAAGAGATTTTCTTCAATTCTTTTGGACGAGCGGTGCAAGCTTTTTATGCGTCCGACAGCAAACAAAAAGATTTGAGAAATTATCTTGTTTCTATCGGACGTCCGGTAGAGACATATTCAACGTCCGATAGTTTTGTCGACTTCGAAGGATCTTATCGGACGTCCGAAACATGCGTCCAAAGTTGTGCAATGATTATAGGACGTCCGTTACTATCTTCTTGAGCGTCCGACAGGTTCAGCATACTCTGACTTTTTCAAATATGATTAATCTTTGAACCTGATATGTTTCATTTCTGAAAAAGCCTTTGAGGAGATGTTAGCAATATCCATTTGTTTTGTAATCATCAAAAGCTAAGGACCAAGGTCAACATTCTGCCCCTTTTTGATGATGACAAAACAATAGATGGAAGAAAGAAAAAAAATTGAGCAAATAAGCATAAGCTCCCCCTCGCACAATGCATCTAAACTTATGAATTCAGAATAACTCCCCCTTATACATAGTATCCATTTTTTCCCCTTTTTGTCATCATAAGATGAGAGTAAAAACCAGCTACCAAAATCCAGCAACAATAACAGAGAATCCAATATTCCAAATAAAAACAGAGAAATGACAGCAATCACCAACATATCACAGCAAATCATCATGAGATCAGCATTATTCTTTTTTCTCCATTTTTGACATCATACAAATTCAGTCAAAAAAATCAAGAAAAAATTCAGTTCAAAGAGTCAGAAACATCAAAAGAGAATTACAAAAAAAAAATTATGAACAAGAATCTCATCAATCTTACCAACATCTCCTACTTGTTAGAGTTAGTATCATGTCTAACTATCCACATGCATTTCATGCCTCTTCTCATGTTCTTTCTCACATAACAATCACTTTTCATGTGACCTTTTTGACAACAAAAATTACACATAACCAAAGAATTATTTACATGAACAGGTTTAATAAATCTAACTTGTCTTCTTCTGTGAATGGTAAATTCATTTGCACTAGAATTCAACCTTTTTCCATGTATGTCAAAATGAGGTTTTGTAGCAATCTTTTGAAAGCAGTTGTGTTTCTTATATTGAAGCAACTGATTAAGATCATCCATTCTTTTTTTCAAACTCCCTTGTTCATTTTTGAACATTTCACAAAGTCTTATTTTTCTATCAATCTCGAAGTGTAAAGCAGTCTCACTCTTTTTGAAGTAACCATTTTCAGCTTTCAACTTTTTATTTTGTTGAAAAAGATTTGCATTATCTTGAAGTAAAAAACTAATTTTCTGTTTTAACTCCTTATTTCTAGCATAGGATTCTTTCAAACTATCATGCAATTTTATAATGAAAGATTCAAGATTATCATCAGTTTCATCATCACTTTTAAATTGAGAGTTACAAGTTGTTACCTCATCATCTCCAATGGCCATAAAAGCCAATTGAGCAGATTCTTCTTCCTCTTCAATTTCACCATCGGAGTTGCACGCATTCCATGTGAATTGAAAGTTGTTGACTCTTGATTTTCTTCCTTCTTTCTTCTTCATCACTGGACATTCACTTGCATAGTGACCAGGTTGGCCGCATTCAAAGCACTTATCAGTTTATTTTTTGTTGAACTCTAGCTTCCCTTTGTTTCTTGAGTTGTTGAACTGATTTGGGAATGAATTGCTAGGTCCACCTTTTCTGAATCTCCTCTTGTTGAGTATTCGTTTGAAGCTTCTTGTGATGAGTGTAATATCATTGTCATCACCTTCTATGTCATCTCCATCTAAGGAGGCTGTATCATCTTCATCTTGTGAGGCTTTTAGACCAATATTCTTTCTCACCTTTGTATCTTTTTCCTCCTGCGCCTTGAACATGAGTTTCAGCTCATAAGAAATTAAAGAGTTAATGAGAGATTCAATAGGTAAGGTATTTAGATCTTTGGCTTCTTCAATGGTAGTTATTTTACTCTCCCAATCCTTCGATAAAGCATTCAGAATTTTTCTCTTTTTCTCACCTAGAGAATATTCATTTTCCAACACCTCCAAATCCTTAATAAGGTCATTGAATCTACAATACATCTCATCAATGTTTTTATGAGGTTGCATCTTGAAGGATTCATACTTTGTAACTAGAATGGAGTTCTTTTGTTCTCAAACATTCTCACTACCTTCATGAATTTCTCTCAGTTTATCCCAAATTTCTTTAGCTGAATTGCAACCCTTGACTCTAATAGATTCATTTGAGTCTAATGCACAATATAACACATTCATGGCTTTTACATTTAAGCTGAGATGAGCTCTATCCACAACAGTCGGTTCACTTCTTGTTTTTGATCTAGATCTATGAGTATTTTCATCTATAAGAGATGTATCATATGGACCTTCACTAATAATAAATCATAATTCAATATCAATAGATTGCAAAAAATAATCATTCTTTCTTTCCAACTCACATAATTTGACCCATTAAACATAGGTGGTCTAATGACAGAATGTCCTTCAAAAAATATTGCATTGTTGGTTGTCATCTTTACTCCAAAGCCGATTGAGCTTAATCTCTAGGAGACCAAGCTCTGATACCAATTTTTAGGCCCGAAAACAATCTTCTTTTCTAGGCGACCACACAATGGAGCAGTTGATGAGAAAGCACAAGTGCTTGTGAGTAGAAGAGATAAACAAAGTACAGATTTCAAACGTAACAATAAGTAAATAAGAAGGAAAGAATAACAAACCAATTAACTACCTAACTCCTCTTGAGATTGTAGGTTAATTCAAACAAGCTACTTCAAGTTGATGAATTACAATAACTCTTGTGTACAAAGGAAGGTTCACCTCCTTCTTGCCCCGAACTCCACTCGGTCAAGCCAGGACGTTTTACTATCTCTCAGGACAACCCTTACAGAGCTACACTCATGAAGTATTCACTCACAAATGAAAAGCTTATAATGAACCTCACACCACTAAGACTACAAATCTTCTTTGAAGAGTATTTTCTTACTAAAATCACTCTAGATCTTTTGTATCTTCAGTGTGCAAAAGTTTATTGAAGTATCTAACCATCCACTATTCATATAGGATCAAGAAAGTGCCTCATTAATGCTTTCAACGGATAGAAAGTAGCTGAAGAGTCAACTAGCCGTTGGAGTGTCGGACGTCCGATAGCACTGTTTTATGCGTCCGACAGCAGGCAGTGAGTTTAAGAGATTTTCTTCAATTCTTTTGGACGAGCGGTGCAAGCTTTTTATGCGTCCGACAGCAAACAAAAAGATTTGAGAAATTATCTTGTTTCTATCGGACGTCCGGTAGAGACATATTCAACGTCCGATAGTTTTGTCGACTTCGAAGGATCTTATCGGACGTCCGAAACATGCGTCCAAAGTTGTGCAATGATTATAGGACGTCCGTTACTATCTTCTTGAGCGTCCGACAGGTTCAGCATACTCTGACTTTTTCAAATATGATTAATCTTTGAACCTGATATGTTTCATTTCTGAAAAAGCCTTTGAGGAGATGTTAGCAATATCCATTTGTTTTGTAATCATCAAAAGCTAAGGACCAAGGTCAACATTCTGCCCCTTTTTGATGATGACAAAACAATAGATGGAAGAAAGAAAAAAAATTGAGCAAATAAGCATAAGCTCCCCCTCGCACAATGCATCTAAACTTATGAATTCAGAATAACTCCCCCTTATACATAGCATCCATTTTTTCCCCTTTTTGTCATCATAAGATGAGAGTAAAAACCAGCTACCAAAATCCAGCAACAATAACAGAGAATCCAATATTCCAAATAAAAACAGAGAAATGACAGCAATCACCAACATATCACAGCAAATCATCATGAGATCAGCATTATTCTTTTTTCTCCCTTTTTGACATCATACAAATTCAGTCAAAAAAATCAAGAAAAAATTCAGTTCAAAGAGTCAGAAACATCAAAAGAGAATTACAAAAAAAAAAAATTATGAACAAGAATCTCATCAATCTTACCAACATCTCCTACTTGTTAGAGTTAGTATCATGTCTAACTATCCACATGCATTTCATGCCTCTTCTCATGTTCTTTCTCACATAACAATCACTTTTCATGTGACCTTTTTGACAACAAAAATTACACATAACCAAAGAATTATTTACATGAACAGGTTTAATAAATCTAACTTGTCTTCTTCTGTGAATGGTAAATTCATTTGCACTAGAATTCAACCTTTTTCCATGTATGTCAAAATGAGGTTTTGTAGCAATCTTTTGAAAGCAGTTGTGTTTCTTATATTGAAGCAACTGATTAAGATCATCCATTCTTTTTTTCAAACTCCCTTGTTCATTTTTGAACATTTCACAAAGTCTTATTTTTCTATCAATCTCGAAGTGTAAAGCAGTCTCACTCTTTTTGAAGTAACCATTTTCAGCTTTCAACTTTTTATTTTGTTGAAAAAGATTTGCATTATCTTGAAGTAAAAAACTAATTTTCTGTTTTAACTCCTTATTTCTAGCATAGGATTCTTTCAAACTATCATGCAATTTTATAATGAAAGATTCAAGATTATCATCAGTTTCATCATCACTTTTAAATTGAGAGTTACAAGTTGTTACCTCATCATCTCCAATGGCCATAAAAGCCAATTGAGCAGATTCTTCTTCCTCTTCAATTTCACCATCGGAGTTGCACGCATTCCATGTGAATTGAAAGTTGTTGACTCTTGATTTTCTTCCTTCTTTCTTCTTCATCACTGGACATTCACTTGCATAGTGACCAGGTTGGCCGCATTCAAAGCACTTATCAGTTTATTTTTTGTTGAACTCTAGCTTCCCTTTGTTTCTTGAGTTGTTGAACTGATTTGGGAATGAATTGCTAGGTCCACCTTTTCTGAATCTCCTCTTGTTGAGTATTCGTTTGAAGCTTCTTGTGATGAGTGTAATATCATTGTCATCACCTTCTATGTCATCTCCATCTAAGGAGGCTGTATCATCTTCATCTTGTGAGGCTTTTAGACCAATATTCTTTCTCACCTTTGTATCTTTTTCCTCCTGCGCCTTGAACATGAGTTTCAGCTCATAAGAAATTAAAGAGTTAATGAGAGATTCAATAGGTAAGGTATTTAGATCTTTGGATTCTTCAATGGTAGTTATTTTACTCTCCCAATCCTTCGATAAAGCATTCAGAATTTTTCTCTTTTTCTCACCTAGAGAATATTCATTTTCCAACACCTCCAAATCCTTAATAAGGTCATTGAATCTACAATACATCTCATCAATGTTTTTATGAGGTTGCATCTTGAAGGATTCATACTTTGTAACTAGAATGGAGTTCTTTTGTTCTCAAACATTCTCACTACCTTCATGAATTTCTCTCAGTTTATCCCAAATTTCTTTAGCTGAATTGCAACCCTTGACTCTAATAGATTCATTTGAGTCTAATGCACAATATAACACATTCATGGCTTTTACATTTAAGCTGAGATGAGCTCTATCCACAACAGTCGGTTCACTTCTTGTTTTTGATCTAGATCTATGAGTATTTTCATCTATAAGAGATGTATCATATGGACCTTCACTAATAATAAATCATAATTCAATATCAATAGATTGCAAAAAATAATCATTCTTTCTTTCCAACTCACATAATTTGACCCATTAAACATAGGTGGTCTAATGACAGAATGTCCTTCAAAAAATATTGCATTGTTGGTTGTCATCTTTACTCCAAAGCCGATTGAGCTTAATCTCTAGGAGACCAAGCTCTGATACCAATTTTTAGGCCCGAAAAAAATCTTCTTTTCTAGGCGACCACACAATGGAGCAGTTGATGAGAAAGCACAAGTGCTTGTGAGTAGAAGAGATAAACAAAGTACAAATTTCAAACGTAACAATAAGTAAATAAGAAGGAAAGAATAACAAACCAATTAACTACCTAACTCCTCTTGAGATTGTAGGTTAATTCAAACAAGCTACTTCAAGTTGATGAATTACAATAACTCTTGTGTACAAAGGAAGGTTCACCTCCTTCTTGCCCCGAACTCCACTCGGTCAAACCAGGACGTTTTACTATCTCTCAGGACAACCCTTACAGAGTTACACTCATGAAGTATTCACTCACAAATGAAAAGCTTATAATGAACCTCACACCACTAAGACTACAAATCTTCTTTGAAGAGTATTTTCTTACTAAAATCACTCTAGATCTTTTGTATCTTCAGTGTGCAAAAGTTTATTGAAGTATATCTAACCATCCACTATTCATATAGGATCAAGAAAGTGCCTCATTAATGCTTTCAACGGATAGAAAGTAGCTGAAGAGTCAACTAGCCGTTGGAGTGTCGGACGTCCGATAGCACTGTTTTATGCGTCCGACAGCAGGCAGTGAGTTTAAGAGATTTTCTTCAATTCTTTTGGACGAGCGGTGCAAGCTTTTTATGCGTCCGACAGCAAACAAAAAGATTTGAGAAATTATCTTGTTTCTATCGGACGTCCGGTAGAGACATATTCAACGTCCGATAGTTTTGTCGACTTCGAAGGATCTTATCGGACGTCCGAAACATGCGTCCAAAGTTGTGCAATGATTATAGGACGTCCGTTACTATCTTCTTGAGCGTCCGACAGGTTCAGCATACTCTGACTTTTTCAAATATGATTAATCTTTGAACCTGATATGTTTCATTTCTGAAAAACCCTTTGAGGAGATGTTAGCAATATCCATTTGTTTTGTAATCATCAAAAGCTAAGGACCAAGGTCAACATTCTGCCCCTTTTTGATGATGACAAAACAATAGATGGAAGAAAGAAAAAAAATTGAGCAAATAAGCATAAGCTCCCCCTCGCACAATGCATCTAAACTTATGAATTCAGAATAACTCCCCCTTATACATAGCATCCATTTTTTCCCCTTTTTGTCATCATAAGATGAGAGTAAAAACCAGCTACCAAAATCCTGCAACAATAACAGAGAATCCAATATTCCAAATAAAAACAGAGAAATGACAGCAATCACCAACATATCACAGCAAATCATCATGAGATCAGCATTATTCTTTTTTCTCCCTTTTTGACATCATACAAATTCAGTCAAAAAAATCAAGAAAAAATTCAGTTCAAAGAGTCAGAAACATCAAAAGAGAATTACAAAAAAAAAAAATTATGAACAAGAATCTCATCAATCTTACCAACATCTCCTACTTGTTAGAGTTAGTATCATGTCTAACTATCCACATGCATTTCATGCCTCTTCTCATGTTCTTTCTCACATAACAATCACTTTTCATGTGACCTTTTTGACAACAAAAATTACACATAACCAAAGAATTATTTACATGAACAGGTTTAATAAATCTAACTTGTCTTCTTCTGTGAATGGTAAATTCATTTGCACTAGAATTCAACCTTTTTCCATGTATGTCAAAATGAGGTTTTGTAGCAATCTTTTGAAAGCAGTTGTGTTTCTTATATTGAAGCAACTGATTAAGATCATCCATTCTTTTTTTCAAACTCCCTTGTTCATTTTTGAACATTTCACAAAGTCTTATTTTTCTATCAATCTCGAAGTGTAAAGCAGTCTCACTCTTTTTGAAGTAACCATTTTCAGCTTTCAACTTTTTATTTTGTTGAAAAAGATTTGCATTATCTTGAAGTAAAAAACTAATTTTCTGTTTTAACTCCTTATTTCTAGCATAGGATTCTTTCAAACTATCATGCAATTTTATAATGAAAGATTCAAGATTATCATCAGTTTCATCATCACTTTTAAATTGAGAGTTACAAGTTGTTACCTCATCATCTCCAATGGCCATAAAAGCCAATTGAGCAGATTCTTCTTCCTCTTCAATTTCACCATCGGAGTTGCACGCATTCCATGTGAATTGAAAGTTGTTGACTCTTGATTTTCTTCCTTCTTTCTTCTTCATCACTGGACATTCACTTGCATAGTGACCAGGTTGGCCGCATTCAAAGCACTTATCAGTTTATTTTTTGTTGAACTCTAGCTTCCCTTTGTTTCTTGAGTTGTTGAACTGATTTGGGAATGAATTGCTAGGTCCACCTTTTCTGAATCTCCTCTTGTTGAGTATTCGTTTGAAGCTTCTTGTGATGAGTGTAATATCATTGTCATCACCTTCTATGTCATCTCCATCTAAGGAGGCTGTATCATCTTCATCTTGTGAGGCTTTTAGACCAATATTCTTTCTCACCTTTGTATCTTTTTCCTCCTGCGCCTTGAACATGAGTTTCAGCTCATAAGAAATTAAAGAGTTAATGAGAGATTCAATAGGTAAGGTATTTAGATCTTTGGATTCTTCAATGGTAGTTATTTTACTCTCCCAATCCTTCGATAAAGCATTCAGAATTTTTCTCTTTTTCTCACCTAGAGAATATTCATTTTCCAACACCTCCAAATCCTTAATAAGGTCATTGAATCTACAATACATCTCATCAATGTTTTTATGAGGTTGCATCTTGAAGGATTCATACTTTGTAACTAGAATGGAGTTCTTTTGTTCTCAAACATTCTCACTACCTTCATGAATTTCTCTCAGTTTATCCCAAATTTCTTTAGCTGAATTGCAACCCTTGACTCTAATAGATTCATTTGAGTCTAATGCACAATATAACACATTCATGGCTTTTACATTTAAGCTGAGATGAGCTCTATCCACAACAGTCGGTTCACTTCTTGTTTTTGATCTAGATCTATGAGTATTTTCATCTATAAGAGATGTATCATATGGACCTTCACTAATAATAAATCATAATTCAATATCAATAGATTGCAAAAAATAATCATTCTTTCTTTCCAACTCACATAATTTGACCCATTAAACATAGGTGGTCTAATGACAGAATGTCCTTCAAAAAATATTGCATTGTTGGTTGTCATCTTTACTCCAAAGCCGATTGAGCTTAATCTCTAGGAGACCAAGCTCTGATACCAATTTTTAGGCCCGAAAACAATCTTCTTTTCTAGGCGACCACACAATGGAGCAGTTGATGAGAAAGCACAAGTGCTTGTGAGTAGAAGAGATAAACAAAGTACAGATTTCAAACGTAACAATAAGTAAATAAGAAGGAAAGAATAACAAACCAATTAACTACCTAACTCCTCTTGAGATTGTAGGTTAATTCAAACAAGCTACTTCAAGTTGATGAATTACAATAACTCTTGTGTACAAAGGAAGGTTCACCTCCTTCTTGCCCCGAACTCCACTCGGTCAAACCAGGACGTTTTACTATCTCTCAGGACAACCCTTACAGAGCTACACTCATGAAGTATTCACTCACAAATGAAAAGCTTATAATGAACCTCACACCACTAAGACTACAAATCTTCTTTGAAGAGTATTTTCTTACTAAAATCACTCTAGATCTTTTGTATCTTCAGTGTGCAAAAGTTTATTGAAGTATCTAACCATCCACTATTCATATAGGATCAAGAAAGTGCCTCATTAATGCTTTCAACGGATAGAAAGTAGCTGAAGAGTCAACTAGCCGTTGGAGTGTCGGACGTCCGATAGCACTGTTTTATGCGTCCGACAGCAGGCAGTGAGTTTAAGAGATTTTCTTCAATTCTTTTGGACGAGCGGTGCAAGCTTTTTATGCGTCCGACAGCAAACAAAAAGATTTGAGAAATTATCTTGTTTCTATCGGACGTCCGGTAGAGACATATTCAACGTCCGATAGTTTTGTCGACTTCGAAGGATCTTATCGGACGTCCGAAACATGCGTCCAAAGTTGTGCAATGATTATAGGACGTCCGTTACTATCTTCTTGAGCGTCCGACAGGTTCAGCATACTCTGACTTTTTCAAATATGATTAATCTTTGAACCTGATATGTTTCATTTCTGAAAAAGCCTTTGAGGAGATGTTAGCAATATCCATTTGTTTTGTAATCATCAAAAGCTAAGGACCAAGGTCAACATTCTGCCCCTTTTTGATGATGACAAAACAATAGATGGAAGAAAGAAAAAAAATTGAGCAAATAAGCATAAGCTCCCCCTCGCACAATGCATCTAAACTTATGAATTCAGAATAACTCCCCCTTATACATAGCATCCATTTTTTCCCCTTTTTGTCATCATAAGATGAGAGTAAAAACCAGCTACCAAAATCCTGCAACAATAACAGAGAATCCAATATTCCAAATAAAAACAGAGAAATGACAGCAATCACCAACATATCACAGCAAATCATCATGAGATCAGCATTATTCTTTTTTCTCCCTTTTTGACATCATACAAATTCAGTCAAAAAAATCAAGAAAAAATTCAGTTCAAAGAGTCAGAAACATCAAAAGAGAATTACAAAAAAAAAAAATTATGAACAAGAATCTCATCAATCTTACCAACATCTCCTACTTGTTAGAGTTAGTATCATGTCTAACTATCCACATGCATTTCATGCCTCTTCTCATGTTCTTTCTCACATAACAATCACTTTTCATGTGACCTTTTTGACAACAAAAATTACACATAACCAAAGAATTATTTACATGAACAGGTTTAATAAATCTAACTTGTCTTCTTCTGTGAATGGTAAATTCATTTGCACTAGAATTCAACCTTTTTCCATGTATGTCAAAATGAGGTTTTGTAGCAATCTTTTGAAAGCAGTTGTGTTTCTTATATTGAAGCAACTGATTAAGATCATCCATTCTTTTTTTCAAACTCCCTTGTTCATTTTTGAACATTTCACAAAGTCTTATTTTTCTATCAATCTCGAAGTGTAAAGCAGTCTCACTCTTTTTGAAGTAACCATTTTCAGCTTTCAACTTTTTATTTTGTTGAAAAAGATTTGCATTATCTTGAAGTAAAAAACTAATTTTCTGTTTTAACTCCTTATTTCTAGCATAGGATTCTTTCAAACTATCATGCAATTTTATAATGAAAGATTCAAGATTATCATCAGTTTCATCATCACTTTTAAATTGAGAGTTACAAGTTGTTACCTCATCATCTCCAATGGCCATAAAAGCCAATTGAGCAGATTCTTCTTCCTCTTCAATTTCACCATCGGAGTTGCACGCATTCCATGTGAATTGAAAGTTGTTGACTCTTGATTTTCTTCCTTCTTTCTTCTTCATCACTGGACATTCACTTGCATAGTGACCAGGTTGGCCGCATTCAAAGCACTTATCAGTTTATTTTTTGTTGAACTCTAGCTTCCCTTTGTTTCTTGAGTTGTTGAACTGATTTGGGAATGAATTGCTAGGTCCACCTTTTCTGAATCTCCTCTTGTTGAGTATTCGTTTGAAGCTTCTTGTGATGAGTGTAATATCATTGTCATCACCTTCTATGTCATCTCCATCTAAGGAGGCTGTATCATCTTCATCTTGTGAGGCTTTTAGACCAATATTCTTTCTCACCTTTGTATCTTTTTCCTCCTGCGCCTTGAACATGAGTTTCAGCTCATAAGAAATTAAAGAGTTAATGAGAGATTCAATAGGTAAGGTATTTAGATCTTTGGATTCTTCAATGGTAGTTATTTTACTCTCCCAATCCTTCGATAAAGCATTCAGAATTTTTCTCTTTTTCTCACCTAGAGAATATTCATTTTCCAACACCTCCAAATCCTTAATAAGGTCATTGAATCTACAATACATCTCATCAATGTTTTTATGAGGTTGCATCTTGAAGGATTCATACTTTGTAACTAGAATGGAGTTCTTTTGTTCTCAAACATTCTCACTACCTTCATGAATTTCTCTCAGTTTATCCCAAATTTCTTTAGCTGAATTGCAACCCTTGACTCTAATAGATTCATTTGAGTCTAATGCACAATATAACACATTCATGGCTTTTACATTTAAGCTGAGATGAGCTCTATCCACAACAGTCGGTTCACTTCTTGTTTTTGATCTAGATCTATGAGTATTTTCATCTATAAGAGATGTATCATATGGACCTTCACTAATAATAAATCATAATTCAATATCAATAGATTGCAAAAAATAATCATTCTTTCTTTCCAACTCACATAATTTGACCCATTAAACATAGGTGGTCTAATGACAGAATGTCCTTCAAAAAATATTGCATTGTTGGTTGTCATCTTTACTCCAAAGCCGATTGAGCTTAATCTCTAGGAGACCAAGCTCTGATACCAATTTTTAGGCCCGAAAACAATCTTCTTTTCTAGGCGACCACACAATGGAGCAGTTGATGAGAAAGCACAAGTGCTTGTGAGTAGAAGAGATAAACAAAGTACAGATTTCAAACGTAACAATAAGTAAATAAGAAGGAAAGAATAACAAACCAATTAACTACCTAACTCCTCTTGAGATTGTAGGTTAATTCAAACAAGCTACTTCAAGTTGATGAATTACAATAACTCTTGTGTACAAAGGAAGGTTCACCTCCTTCTTGCCCCGAACTCCACTCGGTCAAGCCAGGACGTTTTACTATCTCTCAGGACAACCCTTACAGAGCTACACTCATGAAGTATTCACTCACAAATGAAAAGCTTATAATGAACCTCACACCACTAAGACTACAAATCTTCTTTGAAGAGTATTTTCTTACTAAAATCACTCTAGATCTTTTGTATCTTCAGTGTGCAAAAGTTTATTGAAGTATCTAACCATCCACTATTCATATAGGATCAAGAAAGTGCCTCATTAATGCTTTCAACGGATAGAAAGTAGCTGAAGAGTCAACTAGCCGTTGGAGTGTCGGACGTCCGATAGCACTGTTTTATGCGTCCGACAGCAGGCAGTGAGTTTAAGAGATTTTCTTCAATTCTTTTGGACGAGCGGTGCAAGCTTTTTATGCGTCCGACAGCAAACAAAAAGATTTGAGAAATTATCTTGTTTCTATCGGACGTCCGGTAGAGACATATTCAACGTCCGATAGTTTTGTCGACTTCGAAGGATCTTATCGGACGTCCGAAACATGCGTCCAAAGTTGTGCAATGATTATAGGACGTCCGTTACTATCTTCTTGAGCGTCCGACAGGTTCAGCATACTCTGACTTTTTCAAATATGATTAATCTTTGAACCTGATATGTTTCATTTCTGAAAAAGCCTTTGAGGAGATGTTAGCAATATCCATTTGTTTTGTAATCATCAAAAGCTAAGGACCAAGGTCAACATTCTGCCCCTTTTTGATGATGACAAAACAATAGATGGAAGAAAGAAAAAAAATTGAGCAAATAAGCATAAGCTCCCCCTCGCACAATGCATCTAAACTTATGAATTCAGAATAACTCCCCCTTATACATAGTATCCATTTTTTCCCCTTTTTGTCATCATAAGATGAGAGTAAAAACCAGCTACCAAAATCCAGCAACAATAACAGAGAATCCAATATTCCAAATAAAAACAGAGAAATGACAGCAATCACCAACATATCACAGCAAATCATCATGAGATCAGCATTATTCTTTTTTCTCCCTTTTTGACATCATACAAATTCAGTCAAAAAAATCAAGAAAAAATTCAGTTCAAAGAGTCAGAAACATCAAAAGAGAATTACAAAAAAAAAATTATGAACAAGAATCTCATCAATCTTACCAACATCTCCTACTTGTTAGAGTTAGTATCATGTCTAACTATCCACATGCATTTCATGCCTCTTCTCATGTTCTTTCTCACATAACAATCACTTTTCATGTGACCTTTTTGACAACAAAAATTACACATAACCAAAGAATTATTTACATGAACAGGTTTAATAAATCTAACTTGTCTTCTTCTGTGAATGGTAAATTCATTTGCACTAGAATTCAACCTTTTTCCATGTATGTCAAAATGAGGTTTTGTAGCAATCTTTTGAAAGCAGTTGTGTTTCTTATATTGAAGCAACTGATTAAGATCATCCATTCTTTTTTTCAAACTCCCTTGTTCATTTTTGAACATTTCACAAAGTCTTATTTTTCTATCAATCTCGAAGTGTAAAGCAGTCTCACTCTTTTTGAAGTAACCATTTTCAGCTTTCAACTTTTTATTTTGTTGAAAAAGATTTGCATTATCTTGAAGTAAAAAACTAATTTTCTGTTTTAACTCCTTATTTCTAGCATAGGATTCTTTCAAACTATCATGCAATTTTATAATGAAAGATTCAAGATTATCATCAGTTTCATCATCACTTTTAAATTGAGAGTTACAAGTTGTTACCTCATCATCTCCAATGGCCATAAAAGCCAATTGAGCAGATTCTTCTTCCTCTTCAATTTCACCATCGGAGTTGCACGCATTCCATGTGAATTGAAAGTTGTTGACTCTTGATTTTCTTCCTTCTTTCTTCTTCATCACTGGACATTCACTTGCATAGTGACCAGGTTGGCCGCATTCAAAGCACTTATCAGTTTATTTTTTGTTGAACTCTAGCTTCCCTTTGTTTCTTGAGTTGTTGAACTGATTTGGGAATGAATTGCTAGGTCCACCTTTTCTGAATCTCCTCTTGTTGAGTATTCGTTTGAAGCTTCTTGTGATGAGTGTAATATCATTGTCATCACCTTCTATGTCATCTCCATCTAAGGAGGCTGTATCATCTTCATCTTGTGAGGCTTTTAGACCAATATTCTTTCTCACCTTTGTATCTTTTTCCTCCTGCGCCTTGAACATGAGTTTCAGCTCATAAGAAATTAAAGAGTTAATGAGAGATTCAATAGGTAAGGTATTTAGATCTTTGGCTTCTTCAATGGTAGTTATTTTACTCTCCCAATCCTTCGATAAAGCATTCAGAATTTTTCTCTTTTTCTCACCTAGAGAATATTCATTTTCCAACACCTCCAAATCCTTAATAAGGTCATTGAATCTACAATACATCTCATCAATGTTTTTATGAGGTTGCATCTTGAAGGATTCATACTTTGTAACTAGAATGGAGTTCTTTTGTTCTCAAACATTCTCACTACCTTCATGAATTTCTCTCAGTTTATCCCAAATTTCTTTAGCTGAATTGCAACCCTTGACTCTAATAGATTCATTTGAGTCTAATGCACAATATAACACATTCATGGCTTTTACATTTAAGCTGAGATGAGCTCTATCCACAACAGTCGGTTCACTTCTTGTTTTTGATCTAGATCTATGAGTATTTTCATCTATAAGAGATGTATCATATGGACCTTCACTAATAATAAATCATAATTCAATATCAATAGATTGCAAAAAATAATCATTCTTTCTTTCCAACTCACATAATTTGACCCATTAAACATAGGTGGTCTAATGACAGAATGTCCTTCAAAAAATATTGCATTGTTGGTTGTCATCTTTACTCCAAAGCCGATTGAGCTTAATCTCTAGGAGACCAAGCTCTGATACCAATTTTTAGGCCCGAAAACAATCTTCTTTTCTAGGCGACCACACAATGGAGCAGTTGATGAGAAAGCACAAGTGCTTGTGAGTAGAAGAGATAAACAAAGTACAGATTTCAAACGTAACAATAAGTAAATAAGAAGGAAAGAATAACAAACCAATTAACTACCTAACTCCTCTTGAGATTGTAGGTTAATTCAAACAAGCTACTTCAAGTTGATGAATTACAATAACTCTTGTGTACAAAGGAAGGTTCACCTCCTTCTTGCCCCGAACTCCACTCGGTCAAGCCAGGACGTTTTACTATCTCTCAGGACAACCCTTACAGAGCTACACTCATGAAGTATTCACTCACAAATGAAAAGCTTATAATGAACCTCACACCACTAAGACTACAAATCTTCTTTGAAGAGTATTTTCTTACTAAAATCACTCTAGATCTTTTGTATCTTCAGTGTGCAAAAGTTTATTGAAGTATCTAACCATCCACTATTCATATAGGATCAAGAAAGTGCCTCATTAATGCTTTCAACGGATAGAAAGTAGCTGAAGAGTCAACTAGCCGTTGGAGTGTCGGACGTCCGATAGCACTGTTTTATGCGTCCGACAGCAGGCAGTGAGTTTAAGAGATTTTCTTCAATTCTTTTGGACGAGCGGTGCAAGCTTTTTATGCGTCCGACAGCAAACAAAAAGATTTGAGAAATTATCTTGTTTCTATCGGACGTCCGGTAGAGACATATTCAACGTCCGATAGTTTTGTCGACTTCGAAGGATCTTATCGGACGTCCGAAACATGCGTCCAAAGTTGTGCAATGATTATAGGACGTCCGTTACTATCTTCTTGAGCGTCCGACAGGTTCAGCATACTCTGACTTTTTCAAATATGATTAATCTTTGAACCTGATATGTTTCATTTCTGAAAAAGCCTTTGAGGAGATGTTAGCAATATCCATTTGTTTTGTAATCATCAAAAGCTAAGGACCAAGGTCAACATTCTGCCCCTTTTTGATGATGACAAAACAATAGATGGAAGAAAGAAAAAAAATTGAGCAAATAAGCATAAGCTCCCCCTCGCACAATGCATCTAAACTTATGAATTCAGAATAACTCCCCCTTATACATAGCATCCATTTTTTCCCCTTTTTGTCATCATAAGATGAGAGTAAAAACCAGCTACCAAAATCCAGCAACAATAACAGAGAATCCAATATTCCAAATAAAAACAGAGAAATGACAGCAATCACCAACATATCACAGCAAATCATCATGAGATCAGCATTATTCTTTTTTCTCCCTTTTTGACATCATACAAATTCAGTCAAAAAAATCAAGAAAAAATTCAGTTCAAAGAGTCAGAAACATCAAAAGAGAATTACAAAAAAAAAAAATTATGAACAAGAATCTCATCAATCTTACCAACATCTCCTACTTGTTAGAGTTAGTATCATGTCTAACTATCCACATGCATTTCATGCCTCTTCTCATGTTCTTTCTCACATAACAATCACTTTTCATGTGACCTTTTTGACAACAAAAATTACACATAACCAAAGAATTATTTACATGAACAGGTTTAATAAATCTAACTTGTCTTCTTCTGTGAATGGTAAATTCATTTGCACTAGAATTCAACCTTTTTCCATGTATGTCAAAATGAGGTTTTGTAGCAATCTTTTGAAAGCAGTTGTGTTTCTTATATTGAAGCAACTGATTAAGATCATCCATTCTTTTTTTCAAACTCCCTTGTTCATTTTTGAACATTTCACAAAGTCTTATTTTTCTATCAATCTCGAAGTGTAAAGCAGTCTCACTCTTTTTGAAGTAACCATTTTCAGCTTTCAACTTTTTATTTTGTTGAAAAAGATTTGCATTATCTTGAAGTAAAAAACTAATTTTCTGTTTTAACTCCTTATTTCTAGCATAGGATTCTTTCAAACTATCATGCAATTTTATAATGAAAGATTCAAGATTATCATCAGTTTCATCATCACTTTTAAATTGAGAGTTACAAGTTGTTACCTCATCATCTCCAATGGCCATAAAAGCCAATTGAGCAGATTCTTCTTCCTCTTCAATTTCACCATCGGAGTTGCACGCATTCCATGTGAATTGAAAGTTGTTGACTCTTGATTTTCTTCCTTCTTTCTTCTTCATCACTGGACATTCACTTGCATAGTGACCAGGTTGGCCGCATTCAAAGCACTTATCAGTTTATTTTTTGTTGAACTCTAGCTTCCCTTTGTTTCTTGAGTTGTTGAACTGATTTGGGAATGAATTGCTAGGTCCACCTTTTCTGAATCTCCTCTTGTTGAGTATTCGTTTGAAGCTTCTTGTGATGAGTGTAATATCATTGTCATCACCTTCTATGTCATCTCCATCTAAGGAGGCTGTATCATCTTCATCTTGTGAGGCTTTTAGACCAATATTCTTTCTCACCTTTGTATCTTTTTCCTCCTGCGCCTTGAACATGAGTTTCAGCTCATAAGAAATTAAAGAGTTAATGAGAGATTCAATAGGTAAGGTATTTAGATCTTTGGATTCTTCAATGGTAGTTATTTTACTCTCCCAATCCTTCGATAAAGCATTCAGAATTTTTCTCTTTTTCTCACCTAGAGAATATTCATTTTCCAACACCTCCAAATCCTTAATAAGGTCATTGAATCTACAATACATCTCATCAATGTTTTTATGAGGTTGCATCTTGAAGGATTCATACTTTGTAACTAGAATGGAGTTCTTTTGTTCTCAAACATTCTCACTACCTTCATGAATTTCTCTCAGTTTATCCCAAATTTCTTTAGCTGAATTGCAACCCTTGACTCTAATAGATTCATTTGAGTCTAATGCACAATATAACACATTCATGGCTTTTACATTTAAGCTGAGATGAGCTCTATCCACAACAGTCGGTTCACTTCTTGTTTTTGATCTAGATCTATGAGTATTTTCATCTATAAGAGATGTATCATATGGACCTTCACTAATAATAAATCATAATTCAATATCAATAGATTGCAAAAAATAATCATTCTTTCTTTCCAACTCACATAATTTGACCCATTAAACATAGGTGGTCTAATGACAGAATGTCCTTCAAAAAATATTGCATTGTTGGTTGTCATCTTTACTCCAAAGCCGATTGAGCTTAATCTCTAGGAGACCAAGCTCTGATACCAATTTTTAGGCCCGAAAACAATCTTCTTTTCTAGGCGACCACACAATGGAGCAGTTGATGAGAAAGCACAAGTGCTTGTGAGTAGAAGAGATAAACAAAGTACAGATTTCAAACGTAACAATAAGTAAATAAGAAGGAAAGAATAACAAACCAATTAACTACCTAACTCCTCTTGAGATTGTAGGTTAATTCAAACAAGCTACTTCAAGTTGATGAATTACAATAACTCTTGTGTACAAAGGAAGGTTCACCTCCTTCTTGCCCCGAACTCCACTCGGTCAAGCCAGGACGTTTTACTATCTCTCAGGACAACCCTTACAGAGCTACACTCATGAAGTATTCACTCACAAATGAAAAGCTTATAATGAACCTCACACCACTAAGACTACAAATCTTCTTTGAAGAGTATTTTCTTACTAAAATCACTCTAGATCTTTTGTATCTTCAGTGTGCAAAAGTTTATTGAAGTATCTAACCATCCACTATTCATATAGGATCAAGAAAGTGCCTCATTAATGCTTTCAACGGATAGAAAGTAGCTGAAGAGTCAACTAGCCGTTGGAGTGTCGGACGTCCGATAGCACTGTTTTATGCGTCCGACAGCAGGCAGTGAGTTTAAGAGATTTTCTTCAATTCTTTTGGACGAGCGGTGCAAGCTTTTTATGCGTCCGACAGCAAACAAAAAGATTTGAGAAATTATCTTGTTTCTATCGGACGTCCGGTAGAGACATATTCAACGTCCGATAGTTTTGTCGACTTCGAAGGATCTTATCGGACGTCCGAAACATGCGTCCAAAGTTGTGCAATGATTATAGGACGTCCGTTACTATCTTCTTGAGCGTCCGACAGGTTCAGCATACTCTGACTTTTTCAAATATGATTAATCTTTGAACCTGATATGTTTCATTTCTGAAAAAGCCTTTGAGGAGATGTTAGCAATATCCATTTGTTTTGTAATCATCAAAAGCTAAGGACCAAGGTCAACATTCTGCCCCTTTTTGATGATGACAAAACAATAGATGGAAGAAAGAAAAAAAATTGAGCAAATAAGCATAAGCTCCCCCTCGCACAATGCATCTAAACTTATGAATTCAGAATAACTCCCCCTTATACATAGCATCCATTTTTTCCCCTTTTTGTCATCATAAGATGAGAGTAAAAACCAGCTACCAAAATCCAGCAACAATAACAGAGAATCCAATATTCCAAATAAAAACAGAGAAATGACAGCAATCACCAACATATCACAGCAAATCATCATGAGATCAGCATTATTCTTTTTTCTCCCTTTTTGACATCATACAAATTCAGTCAAAAAAATCAAGAAAAAATTCAGTTCAAAGAGTCAGAAACATCAAAAGAGAATTACAAAAAAAAAAAATTATGAACAAGAATCTCATCAATCTTACCAACATCTCCTACTTGTTAGAGTTAGTATCATGTCTAACTATCCACATGCATTTCATGCCTCTTCTCATGTTCTTTCTCACATAACAATCACTTTTCATGTGACCTTTTTGACAACAAAAATTACACATAACCAAAGAATTATTTACATGAACAGGTTTAATAAATCTAACTTGTCTTCTTCTGTGAATGGTAAATTCATTTGCACTAGAATTCAACCTTTTTCCATGTATGTCAAAATGAGGTTTTGTAGCAATCTTTTGAAAGCAGTTGTGTTTCTTATATTGAAGCAACTGATTAAGATCATCCATTCTTTTTTTCAAACTCCCTTGTTCATTTTTGAACATTTCACAAAGTCTTATTTTTCTATCAATCTCGAAGTGTAAAGCAGTCTCACTCTTTTTGAAGTAACCATTTTCAGCTTTCAACTTTTTATTTTGTTGAAAAAGATTTGCATTATCTTGAAGTAAAAAACTAATTTTCTGTTTTAACTCCTTATTTCTAGCATAGGATTCTTTCAAACTATCATGCAATTTTATAATGAAAGATTCAAGATTATCATCAGTTTCATCATCACTTTTAAATTGAGAGTTACAAGTTGTTACCTCATCATCTCCAATGGCCATAAAAGCCAATTGAGCAGATTCTTCTTCCTCTTCAATTTCACCATCGGAGTTGCACGCATTCCATGTGAATTGAAAGTTGTTGACTCTTGATTTTCTTCCTTCTTTCTTCTTCATCACTGGACATTCACTTGCATAGTGACCAGGTTGGCCGCATTCAAAGCACTTATCAGTTTATTTTTTGTTGAACTCTAGCTTCCCTTTGTTTCTTGAGTTGTTGAACTGATTTGGGAATGAATTGCTAGGTCCACCTTTTCTGAATCTCCTCTTGTTGAGTATTCGTTTGAAGCTTCTTGTGATGAGTGTAATATCATTGTCATCACCTTCTATGTCATCTCCATCTAAGGAGGCTGTATCATCTTCATCTTGTGAGGCTTTTAGACCAATATTCTTTCTCACCTTTGTATCTTTTTCCTCCTGCGCCTTGAACATGAGTTTCAGCTCATAAGAAATTAAAGAGTTAATGAGAGATTCAATAGGTAAGGTATTTAGATCTTTGGATTCTTCAATGGTAGTTATTTTACTCTCCCAATCCTTCGATAAAGCATTCAGAATTTTTCTCTTTTTCTCACCTAGAGAATATTCATTTTCCAACACCTCCAAATCCTTAATAAGGTCATTGAATCTACAATACATCTCATCAATGTTTTTATGAGGTTGCATCTTGAAGGATTCATACTTTGTAACTAGAATGGAGTTCTTTTGTTCTCAAACATTCTCACTACCTTCATGAATTTCTCTCAGTTTATCCCAAATTTCTTTAGCTGAATTGCAACCCTTGACTCTAATAGATTCATTTGAGTCTAATGCACAATATAACACATTCATGGCTTTTACATTTAAGCTGAGATGAGCTCTATCCACAACAGTCGGTTCACTTCTTGTTTTTGATCTAGATCTATGAGTATTTTCATCTATAAGAGATGTATCATATGGACCTTCACTAATAATAAATCATAATTCAATATCAATAGATTGCAAAAAATAATCATTCTTTCTTTCCAACTCACATAATTTGACCCATTAAACATAGGTGGTCTAATGACAGAATGTCCTTCAAAAAATATTGCATTGTTGGTTGTCATCTTTACTCCAAAGCCGATTGAGCTTAATCTCTAGGAGACCAAGCTCTGATACCAATTTTTAGGCCCGAAAACAATCTTCTTTTCTAGGCGACCACACAATGGAGCAGTTGATGAGAAAGCACAAGTGCTTGTGAGTAGAAGAGATAAACAAAGTACAGATTTCAAACGTAACAATAAGTAAATAAGAAGGAAAGAATAACAAACCAATTAACTACCTAACTCCTCTTGAGATTGTAGGTTAATTCAAACAAGCTACTTCAAGTTGATGAATTACAATAACTCTTGTGTACAAAGGAAGGTTCACCTCCTTCTTGCCCCGAACTCCACTCGGTCAAGCCAGGACGTTTTACTATCTCTCAGGACAACCCTTACAGAGCTACACTCATGAAGTATTCACTCACAAATGAAAAGCTTATAATGAACCTCACACCACTAAGACTACAAATCTTCTTTGAAGAGTATTTTCTTACTAAAATCACTCTAGATCTTTTGTATCTTCAGTGTGCAAAAGTTTATTGAAGTATCTAACCATCCACTATTCATATAGGATCAAGAAAGTGCCTCATTAATGCTTTCAACGGATAGAAAGTAGCTGAAGAGTCAACTAGCCGTTGGAGTGTCGGACGTCCGATAGCACTGTTTTATGCGTCCGACAGCAGGCAGTGAGTTTAAGAGATTTTCTTCAATTCTTTTGGACGAGCGGTGCAAGCTTTTTATGCGTCCGACAGCAAACAAAAAGATTTGAGAAATTATCTTGTTTCTATCGGACGTCCGGTAGAGACATATTCAACGTCCGATAGTTTTGTCGACTTCGAAGGATCTTATCGGACGTCCGAAACATGCGTCCAAAGTTGTGCAATGATTATAGGACGTCCGTTACTATCTTCTTGAGCGTCCGACAGGTTCAGCATACTCTGACTTTTTCAAATATGATTAATCTTTGAACCTGATATGTTTCATTTCTGAAAAAGCCTTTGAGGAGATGTTAGCAATATCCATTTGTTTTGTAATCATCAAAAGCTAAGGACCAAGGTCAACATTCTGCCCCTTTTTGATGATGACAAAACAATAGATGGAAGAAAGAAAAAAAATTGAGCAAATAAGCATAAGCTCCCCCTCGCACAATGCATCTAAACTTATGAATTCAGAATAACTCCCCCTTATACATAGCATCCATTTTTTCCCCTTTTTGTCATCATAAGATGAGAGTAAAAACCAGCTACCAAAATCCAGCAACAATAACAGAGAATCCAATATTCCAAATAAAAACAGAGAAATGACAGCAATCACCAACATATCACAGCAAATCATCATGAGATCAGCATTATTCTTTTTTCTCCCTTTTTGACATCATACAAATTCAGTCAAAAAAATCAAGAAAAAATTCAGTTCAAAGAGTCAGAAACATCAAAAGAGAATTACAAAAAAAAAAAATTATGAACAAGAATCTCATCAATCTTACCAACATCTCCTACTTGTTAGAGTTAGTATCATGTCTAACTATCCACATGCATTTCATGCCTCTTCTCATGTTCTTTCTCACATAACAATCACTTTTCATGTGACCTTTTTGACAACAAAAATTACACATAACCAAAGAATTATTTACATGAACAGGTTTAATAAATCTAACTTGTCTTCTTCTGTGAATGGTAAATTCATTTGCACTAGAATTCAACCTTTTTCCATGTATGTCAAAATGAGGTTTTGTAGCAATCTTTTGAAAGCAGTTGTGTTTCTTATATTGAAGCAACTGATTAAGATCATCCATTCTTTTTTTCAAACTCCCTTGTTCATTTTTGAACATTTCACAAAGTCTTATTTTTCTATCAATCTCGAAGTGTAAAGCAGTCTCACTCTTTTTGAAGTAACCATTTTCAGCTTTCAACTTTTTATTTTGTTGAAAAAGATTTGCATTATCTTGAAGTAAAAAACTAATTTTCTGTTTTAACTCCTTATTTCTAGCATAGGATTCTTTCAAACTATCATGCAATTTTATAATGAAAGATTCAAGATTATCATCAGTTTCATCATCACTTTTAAATTGAGAGTTACAAGTTGTTACCTCATCATCTCCAATGGCCATAAAAGCCAATTGAGCAGATTCTTCTTCCTCTTCAATTTCACCATCGGAGTTGCACGCATTCCATGTGAATTGAAAGTTGTTGACTCTTGATTTTCTTCCTTCTTTCTTCTTCATCACTGGACATTCACTTGCATAGTGACCAGGTTGGCCGCATTCAAAGCACTTATCAGTTTATTTTTTGTTGAACTCTAGCTTCCCTTTGTTTCTTGAGTTGTTGAACTGATTTGGGAATGAATTGCTAGGTCCACCTTTTCTGAATCTCCTCTTGTTGAGTATTCGTTTGAAGCTTCTTGTGATGAGTGTAATATCATTGTCATCACCTTCTATGTCATCTCCATCTAAGGAGGCTGTATCATCTTCATCTTGTGAGGCTTTTAGACCAATATTCTTTCTCACCTTTGTATCTTTTTCCTCCTGCGCCTTGAACATGAGTTTCAGCTCATAAGAAATTAAAGAGTTAATGAGAGATTCAATAGGTAAGGTATTTAGATCTTTGGATTCTTCAATGGTAGTTATTTTACTCTCCCAATCCTTCGATAAAGCATTCAGAATTTTTCTCTTTTTCTCACCTAGAGAATATTCATTTTCCAACACCTCCAAATCCTTAATAAGGTCATTGAATCTACAATACATCTCATCAATGTTTTTATGAGGTTGCATCTTGAAGGATTCATACTTTGTAACTAGAATGGAGTTCTTTTGTTCTCAAACATTCTCACTACCTTCATGAATTTCTCTCAGTTTATCCCAAATTTCTTTAGCTGAATTGCAACCCTTGACTCTAATAGATTCATTTGAGTCTAATGCACAATATAACACATTCATGGCTTTTACATTTAAGCTGAGATGAGCTCTATCCACAACAGTCGGTTCACTTCTTGTTTTTGATCTAGATCTATGAGTATTTTCATCTATAAGAGATGTATCATATGGACCTTCACTAATAATAAATCATAATTCAATATCAATAGATTGCAAAAAATAATCATTCTTTCTTTCCAACTCACATAATTTGACCCATTAAACATAGGTGGTCTAATGACAGAATGTCCTTCAAAAAATATTGCATTGTTGGTTGTCATCTTTACTCCAAAGCCGATTGAGCTTAATCTCTAGGAGACCAAGCTCTGATACCAATTTTTAGGCCCGAAAACAATCTTCTTTTCTAGGCGACCACACAATGGAGCAGTTGATGAGAAAGCACAAGTGCTTGTGAGTAGAAGAGATAAACAAAGTACAGATTTCAAACGTAACAATAAGTAAATAAGAAGGAAAGAATAACAAACCAATTAACTACCTAACTCCTCTTGAGATTGTAGGTTAATTCAAACAAGCTACTTCAAGTTGATGAATTACAATAACTCTTGTGTACAAAGGAAGGTTCACCTCCTTCTTGCCCCGAACTCCACTCGGTCAAGCCAGGACGTTTTACTATCTCTCAGGACAACCCTTACAGAGCTACACTCATGAAGTATTCACTCACAAATGAAAAGCTTATAATGAACCTCACACCACTAAGACTACAAATCTTCTTTGAAGAGTATTTTCTTACTAAAATCACTCTAGATCTTTTGTATCTTCAGTGTGCAAAAGTTTATTGAAGTATCTAACCATCCACTATTCATATAGGATCAAGAAAGTGCCTCATTAATGCTTTCAACGGATAGAAAGTAGCTGAAGAGTCAACTAGCCGTTGGAGTGTCGGACGTCCGATAGCACTGTTTTATGCGTCCGACAGCAGGCAGTGAGTTTAAGAGATTTTCTTCAATTCTTTTGGACGAGCGGTGCAAGCTTTTTATGCGTCCGACAGCAAACAAAAAGATTTGAGAAATTATCTTGTTTCTATCGGACGTCCGGTAGAGACATATTCAACGTCCGATAGTTTTGTCGACTTCGAAGGATCTTATCGGACGTCCGAAACATGCGTCCAAAGTTGTGCAATGATTATAGGACGTCCGTTACTATCTTCTTGAGCGTCCGACAGGTTCAGCATACTCTGACTTTTTCAAATATGATTAATCTTTGAACCTGATATGTTTCATTTCTGAAAAAGCCTTTGAGGAGATGTTAGCAATATCCATTTGTTTTGTAATCATCAAAAGCTAAGGACCAAGGTCAACATTCTGCCCCTTTTTGATGATGACAAAACAATAGATGGAAGAAAGAAAAAAAATTGAGCAAATAAGCATAAGCTCCCCCTCGCACAATGCATCTAAACTTATGAATTCAGAATAACTCCCCCTTATACATAGCATCCATTTTTTCCCCTTTTTGTCATCATAAGATGAGAGTAAAAACCAGCTACCAAAATCCAGCAACAATAACAGAGAATCCAATATTCCAAATAAAAACAGAGAAATGACAGCAATCACCAACATATCACAGCAAATCATCATGAGATCAGCATTATTCTTTTTTCTCCCTTTTTGACATCATACAAATTCAGTCAAAAAAATCAAGAAAAAATTCAGTTCAAAGAGTCAGAAACATCAAAAGAGAATTACAAAAAAAAAAAATTATGAACAAGAATCTCATCAATCTTACCAACATCTCCTACTTGTTAGAGTTAGTATCATGTCTAACTATCCACATGCATTTCATGCCTCTTCTCATGTTCTTTCTCACATAACAATCACTTTTCATGTGACCTTTTTGACAACAAAAATTACACATAACCAAAGAATTATTTACATGAACAGGTTTAATAAATCTAACTTGTCTTCTTCTGTGAATGGTAAATTCATTTGCACTAGAATTCAACCTTTTTCCATGTATGTCAAAATGAGGTTTTGTAGCAATCTTTTGAAAGCAGTTGTGTTTCTTATATTGAAGCAACTGATTAAGATCATCCATTCTTTTTTTCAAACTCCCTTGTTCATTTTTGAACATTTCACAAAGTCTTATTTTTCTATCAATCTCGAAGTGTAAAGCAGTCTCACTCTTTTTGAAGTAACCATTTTCAGCTTTCAACTTTTTATTTTGTTGAAAAAGATTTGCATTATCTTGAAGTAAAAAACTAATTTTCTGTTTTAACTCCTTATTTCTAGCATAGGATTCTTTCAAACTATCATGCAATTTTATAATGAAAGATTCAAGATTATCATCAGTTTCATCATCACTTTTAAATTGAGAGTTACAAGTTGTTACCTCATCATCTCCAATGGCCATAAAAGCCAATTGAGCAGATTCTTCTTCCTCTTCAATTTCACCATCGGAGTTGCACGCATTCCATGTGAATTGAAAGTTGTTGACTCTTGATTTTCTTCCTTCTTTCTTCTTCATCACTGGACATTCACTTGCATAGTGACCAGGTTGGCCGCATTCAAAGCACTTATCAGTTTATTTTTTGTTGAACTCTAGCTTCCCTTTGTTTCTTGAGTTGTTGAACTGATTTGGGAATGAATTGCTAGGTCCACCTTTTCTGAATCTCCTCTTGTTGAGTATTCGTTTGAAGCTTCTTGTGATGAGTGTAATATCATTGTCATCACCTTCTATGTCATCTCCATCTAAGGAGGCTGTATCATCTTCATCTTGTGAGGCTTTTAGACCAATATTCTTTCTCACCTTTGTATCTTTTTCCTCCTGCGCCTTGAACATGAGTTTCAGCTCATAAGAAATTAAAGAGTTAATGAGAGATTCAATAGGTAAGGTATTTAGATCTTTGGATTCTTCAATGGTAGTTATTTTACTCTCCCAATCCTTCGATAAAGCATTCAGAATTTTTCTCTTTTTCTCACCTAGAGAATATTCATTTTCCAACACCTCCAAATCCTTAATAAGGTCATTGAATCTACAATACATCTCATCAATGTTTTTATGAGGTTGCATCTTGAAGGATTCATACTTTGTAACTAGAATGGAGTTCTTTTGTTCTCAAACATTCTCACTACCTTCATGAATTTCTCTCAGTTTATCCCAAATTTCTTTAGCTGAATTGCAACCCTTGACTCTAATAGATTCATTTGAGTCTAATGCACAATATAACACATTCATGGCTTTTACATTTAAGCTGAGATGAGCTCTATCCACAACAGTCGGTTCACTTCTTGTTTTTGATCTAGATCTATGAGTATTTTCATCTATAAGAGATGTATCATATGGACCTTCACTAATAATAAATCATAATTCAATATCAATAGATTGCAAAAAATAATCATTCTTTCTTTCCAACTCACATAATTTGACCCATTAAACATAGGTGGTCTAATGACAGAATGTCCTTCAAAAAATATTGCATTGTTGGTTGTCATCTTTACTCCAAAGCCGATTGAGCTTAATCTCTAGGAGACCAAGCTCTGATACCAATTTTTAGGCCCGAAAACAATCTTCTTTTCTAGGCGACCACACAATGGAGCAGTTGATGAGAAAGCACAAGTGCTTGTGAGTAGAAGAGATAAACAAAGTACAGATTTCAAACGTAACAATAAGTAAATAAGAAGGAAAGAATAACAAACCAATTAACTACCTAACTCCTCTTGAGATTGTAGGTTAATTCAAACAAGCTACTTCAAGTTGATGAATTACAATAACTCTTGTGTACAAAGGAAGGTTCACCTCCTTCTTGCCCCGAACTCCACTCGGTCAAGCCAGGACGTTTTACTATCTCTCAGGACAACCCTTACAGAGCTACACTCATGAAGTATTCACTCACAAATGAAAAGCTTATAATGAACCTCACACCACTAAGACTACAAATCTTCTTTGAAGAGTATTTTCTTACTAAAATCACTCTAGATCTTTTGTATCTTCAGTGTGCAAAAGTTTATTGAAGTATCTAACCATCCACTATTCATATAGGATCAAGAAAGTGCCTCATTAATGCTTTCAACGGATAGAAAGTAGCTGAAGAGTCAACTAGCCGTTGGAGTGTCGGACGTCCGATAGCACTGTTTTATGCGTCCGACAGCAGGCAGTGAGTTTAAGAGATTTTCTTCAATTCTTTTGGACGAGCGGTGCAAGCTTTTTATGCGTCCGACAGCAAACAAAAAGATTTGAGAAATTATCTTGTTTCTATCGGACGTCCGGTAGAGACATATTCAACGTCCGATAGTTTTGTCGACTTCGAAGGATCTTATCGGACGTCCGAAACATGCGTCCAAAGTTGTGCAATGATTATAGGACGTCCGTTACTATCTTCTTGAGCGTCCGACAGGTTCAGCATACTCTGACTTTTTCAAATATGATTAATCTTTGAACCTGATATGTTTCATTTCTGAAAAAGCCTTTGAGGAGATGTTAGCAATATCCATTTGTTTTGTAATCATCAAAAGCTAAGGACCAAGGTCAACATTCTGCCCCTTTTTGATGATGACAAAACAATAGATGGAAGAAAGAAAAAAAATTGAGCAAATAAGCATAAGCTCCCCCTCGCACAATGCATCTAAACTTATGAATTCAGAATAACTCCCCCTTATACATAGCATCCATTTTTTCCCCTTTTTGTCATCATAAGATGAGAGTAAAAACCAGCTACCAAAATCCAGCAACAATAACAGAGAATCCAATATTCCAAATAAAAACAGAGAAATGACAGCAATCACCAACATATCACAGCAAATCATCATGAGATCAGCATTATTCTTTTTTCTCCCTTTTTGACATCATACAAATTCAGTCAAAAAAATCAAGAAAAAATTCAGTTCAAAGAGTCAGAAACATCAAAAGAGAATTACAAAAAAAAAAAATTATGAACAAGAATCTCATCAATCTTACCAACATCTCCTACTTGTTAGAGTTAGTATCATGTCTAACTATCCACATGCATTTCATGCCTCTTCTCATGTTCTTTCTCACATAACAATCACTTTTCATGTGACCTTTTTGACAACAAAAATTACACATAACCAAAGAATTATTTACATGAACAGGTTTAATAAATCTAACTTGTCTTCTTCTGTGAATGGTAAATTCATTTGCACTAGAATTCAACCTTTTTCCATGTATGTCAAAATGAGGTTTTGTAGCAATCTTTTGAAAGCAGTTGTGTTTCTTATATTGAAGCAACTGATTAAGATCATCCATTCTTTTTTTCAAACTCCCTTGTTCATTTTTGAACATTTCACAAAGTCTTATTTTTCTATCAATCTCGAAGTGTAAAGCAGTCTCACTCTTTTTGAAGTAACCATTTTCAGCTTTCAACTTTTTATTTTGTTGAAAAAGATTTGCATTATCTTGAAGTAAAAAACTAATTTTCTGTTTTAACTCCTTATTTCTAGCATAGGATTCTTTCAAACTATCATGCAATTTTATAATGAAAGATTCAAGATTATCATCAGTTTCATCATCACTTTTAAATTGAGAGTTACAAGTTGTTACCTCATCATCTCCAATGGCCATAAAAGCCAATTGAGCAGATTCTTCTTCCTCTTCAATTTCACCATCGGAGTTGCACGCATTCCATGTGAATTGAAAGTTGTTGACTCTTGATTTTCTTCCTTCTTTCTTCTTCATCACTGGACATTCACTTGCATAGTGACCAGGTTGGCCGCATTCAAAGCACTTATCAGTTTATTTTTTGTTGAACTCTAGCTTCCCTTTGTTTCTTGAGTTGTTGAACTGATTTGGGAATGAATTGCTAGGTCCACCTTTTCTGAATCTCCTCTTGTTGAGTATTCGTTTGAAGCTTCTTGTGATGAGTGTAATATCATTGTCATCACCTTCTATGTCATCTCCATCTAAGGAGGCTGTATCATCTTCATCTTGTGAGGCTTTTAGACCAATATTCTTTCTCACCTTTGTATCTTTTTCCTCCTGCGCCTTGAACATGAGTTTCAGCTCATAAGAAATTAAAGAGTTAATGAGAGTGATACCAATTTTTAGGCCCGAAAACAATCTTCTTTTCTAGGCGACCACACAATGGAGCAGTTGATGAGAAAGCACAAGTGCTTGTGAGTAGAAGAGATAAACAAAGTACAGATTTCAAACGTAACAATAAGTAAATAAGAAGGAAAGAATAACAAACCAATTAACTACCTAACTCCTCTTGAGATTGTAGGTTAATTCAAACAAGCTACTTCAAGTTGATGAATTACAATAACTCTTGTGTACAAAGGAAGGTTCACCTCCTTCTTGCCCCGAACTCCACTCGGTCAAACCAGGACGTTTTACTATCTCTCAGGACAACCCTTACAGAGCTACACTCATGAAGTATTCACTCACAAATGAAAAGCTTATAATGAACCTCACACCACTAAGACTACAAATCCGAAGACTCCTTATAGAATGGCTCCTGCGGAGTTGAAAGAACTAAAGCTCCAGTTGCAGGACCTACTAGAAAGAGGTTTTATTAAGGAAAGTGACTCACCGTGGGGAGCTCCAGTTTTGTTTGTAAAGAAAAAGGACGGGAGTTTGAGATTGTGCATTGACTATCGAGGTTTGAATGAGGTGACTATTAAGAATAAGTACCCTTTGCCCTTGATTGATGGATTATTTGATCAATTGCAAGGATCGGTGGTGTACTCTAAGTTAGATTTGAGACAAGGGTACTATCAATTGAGGATTAAAAAGGAAGACATACCTAAGACTGCTTTTAATTCTAGATATGGGCACTTTGAGTTTGCGGTAATGCCTTTTGGGTTAACCAATGCCCCAGCTGCTTTCATGGATCTAATGCAGAGAATCTTTAAGAAATATCTGGACCAAATTGTGGTGGTATTCATAGATGATATTCTAGTATATTCTAAGACCCGAGACGATCACGCCAAGCACTTGGAGATAGTTTTACAAGTGTTGAGGGAACACAAGCTTTACGCTAAGTTCAGTAAGTGTGAATTTTGGCTGGACGAAATTTCTTTTCTGGGTCATAGAATTTCTAAGAATGGAATTGCAGTGGATCCAACTAAAGTGGAGGCAGTTACTTTGTGGAAACAACCAGAGAATCCAACTGAAATTAGAAGTTTCTTGGGATTGGCAGGATATTACCGTCGTTTTATAAAAGATTTCTCAAAAATTGCTGGGCCAATGACGGAGTTAACTAAGAAAAACCATAAGTTCATTTGGAGCCCTAAATGTGAAGCGAGCTTTCAAGAATTGAAGAGGCGATTGACTACGGCTCCAGTGTTAGCCCTACCTGAGGGAGTTGATGGGTATGTAGTATATTCCGATGCTTCTAAAGAAGGGTTAGGCTGTGTTTTAATGCAAAAGGGAAAAGTTGTGGCCTATGCTTCTAGGAAATTGAAACCCCATGAGATGAATTATCCGACCCATGATCTAGAGTTAGCCGCTGTTATTTTTGCTTTGAAGAAGTGGAGACATTACTTGTATGGGGTGACATTTGAGGTATTCACCGACCATAAGAGCCTTAAGTACTTGTTTTCACAAAAGGAGTTGAACTTGCGACAGAGGCGTTGGGTAGAATTTCTTGAGGATTATGATTGTTCAATCAATTATCACCCTGGGAAAGCAAATGTGGTTGCAGATGCACTAAGTAGAAGGACTCAAGTAGCGGGTCTAATGGTGAGAGAATGGGATATGTTAGAAGAAGCGAGTGGTTGGAATCCTCGTTTAGAAAAGTTGAAAATCTTATTTGGAAATCTATCCTTAAAATCCCCTTTGTTAGAAAGAATTAAGGAGGCTCAAGGGAAGGATCCGGTAGTACAAGGTTATTTGGAGAAAGTGAGAAAGGGGGAAACCCTAGATTTTAAGCTAGGACCTGAAGGCATTTTGAGATTTAGGGATCGAATAGTAGTACCTAGTGAAGAAAGTTTGAAAAGAGAAATTCTAGAAGAGTCACATCGGTCCAAGTATACTATTCACCCTGGAGTTAACAAGATGTATCAAGATGTGAAAGGGCTTTATTGGTGGGATGGCTTAAAAAGGGATGTGGCGAAATTTGTACAGACTTGCCTAGTATGTCAGCAGGTTAAGGCAGAACATCAAAAGCCTTCTGGTTTGTTACAACCTTTAGAAATCCCTGAGTGGAAATGGGAGCATATTACCATGGATTTTGTGACGGGATTACCTAGAAGTCAAAGGGGACATGATGCGGTTTGGGTGATAGTGGATAGGCTTACTAAATCTGCACATTTCTTACCGGTGAATATGAGTTACTCTTTAGAGAAATTAGCCAAGTTGTACACAGAAGAAATTATGAGATTGCATGGGATTCCTGTAAGTATAGTCTCCGATCGAGACCCTAGATTCGTTTCCCGCTTTTGGCAGAAATTTCAGGAAACGTTGGGAACTAAGTTGAAGTTGAGCACTGCGTATCATCCACAAACAGATGGACAGTCGGAGAGGACCATACAAACCCTAGAGGACATGTTAAGATCCTGTATATTAGATTTCGGAGGGAGTTGGAGCCAGTACATGACGTTGGCAGAGTTTGCTTATAATAACAGTTATCAGGCTTCAATCCAAATGGCACCGTATGAGGCGCTTTATGGTAGAAGGTGTCGATCCCCTATTCATTGGGATGAAGTAGGAGAGAAGAAAGTTTTAGATCCGACAGCTATCCCATGGATCGAAGAAGCTTATGAGAAAGTTAAACTGGTTAAGGAGAGACTTCAAACTGCTCAAAGTCGGCAAAAGAGTTACGCAGATCACCGAAGAAAAGACTTAGAATTTGAAGTAGGAGATAAAGTCTTTCTAAGAGTAAAACCTATGAAAGGAGGGGTAATATCCAAAAAGGGAAAGAAATTAAAGCCGAGGTACATTGGACCCTTTGAAGTTCTTAAACGAGTTGGAAAAGTGGCTTATCAGCTGGATTTACCTTCTAGCATGAGCAGGATTCATAATGTCTTCCACGTATCTATGCTCAAGAAATATCATCCCGACCCAAGTCATGTGATTCTATTAGATGACGTTGAAGTAGACGAGTCTTTGACTTATGAGAAGCGACCAGTTAAGATTTTGGACCGAGAAATTAAAGAATTGAGAAATAAGAAGATTGCTTTAATCAAAATCTTGTGGAGAAATCACGACGTCGAGGAGGCAACTTGGGAGGTAGAGAAGGACATGAAGGATCAATACCCAGAGTTATTTGCTTGAACAGGTAAGAATTTTGAGGACAAAATTCTTTTAAGGGGGGAAGGATGTGAGGATCTCAAAATTTCATTAATTTCTGAAAATTAAAATAAATATTATTTAAACTTTGAAAATTATTAAATAATATGAATTTATATTTAAAAATGTGTATTTATATTATTAATGATGTTTTCACTTATATAAATGTTATATTTTAATTTACATGAATTTTTAAAATTTATTTGACGGTTCGCGTTCGGCTAAACATTAAGTTGAATTTTCGCACTCCCATACGCAATATAGCTCTAAGTTGAACTGTATGATATGTAGAGGTTATAAAAATGTATAATTCAGTTGAGAAAATGCTAGATGAGGAATTTCTACCAGTAGATAAAATTCTCGCGCGTAAACGCGATTCAATTCAAAATTTTTCCACCATTAATGGCATGCCCAAAAAGTCTTCAAACCTATACTCTAGCTTACCTTCATTTTCAACCCATCTTATCACCAACTACCAGCCGTTTCTCTTCTCTTCAAGCTCATTCCTCTGGTGCAAGAAGAAGCAGAGACCGCTGCCATTCCAAGCTTCTAACAGCCTTCCATCCTCAGCCATTCACACCACAACCTTCAAGCTTCCATTTCCAGCTTCCACCTCCATTCTTGGCTGCTGTCTCGACCAAGCAAGGAGGAGGAAGATCGCTGCGGCTGCTGCCGGCGTTGCATCAGACCAGGGGAGAAGGAGAAACCAGTTGCCATTTTTCTTTCCTCCAACCACAGAACCTTCCAAGCTAACTCAAAACCCCAGACCAAGCTTCTCTTCACCTTAACGTTTGCTGCTGGGTTGCTGCTGTGGGAGGTCTGACCGGGAGAAAAACAGAGTGCAAGGGGTGCCGACTGACCTCAGTGATTCTAGGAGCAAACTTGGGGAACTAGGCACTTCATTTAGCTAGTAAACAACCACCAAAGGTAACCCAAAAACTTCCGCTTCACCCCCTTAGCCAAAATTTCAGATTTGTTGCAGCTTTTGGTTCTTGAAGTTTTAGCTTGTATTGGTGAAACATGTTGGGTTGCTGATCCTCTAAGCTAATGATTGATGAAGCTAGAGGTGTTTTATGTGTTTATATGTGTGTTTTGTGGTGGTTAAATGTTGGGAAAATGTTTTTAGAATGAAGCTGGGGTGCTGCCGAGAGAAAGGAAAATTTTCCAGATTTGTACTTGTTGGTGTTTTGCAAATTTCGCTTAGGTAATGAACTGGATTGTTTGTTTGGGGGCTAGACTAGTTAGTGGTGATTGTTAGGGACTTAAAGTATGAATTATAAGTTGGAAATGGTTGATCAAAAAGAAGAGAAAAATTCTGCTCTGCAACCGAACCAGCAGGCCTGTTTTTCTTCCATTTTTACCCGAAATTTTGAGCTGGATTTTGTGAAGTTATTGAGCCATTTAAATCATGTATATGTTCACCTATATGTGTAGAGTAGTTTTGGTGAAAATGCAGCTTTGGTACAATAGGAAATTTCATTGAAAAATCAAAGAGAAAAATGCCCTTGAGTTGTCTGAAAAATTCTGGAAATTTCCAGATTTTTGGGCGAATTTGGGGTTTGGTTTTGACAAGTTTTTGAACCATTTGAGCTGTAAACATGTTAACCTATATGTGAAGTATTGTTTGGGTAAAAATGTAGCCTTTGAGTAGTTGAAAAATTTTGGACAAATTGAAGACAAAATGGACTGCTTGTACCAAATGCACTTGAAAATTTTTCCAGCTTTGCATGAGACATGTTGAATGATTTTCACGTTAACATGAACCCAATTTGACTTGTGTTTAGTTAAGGGGTGTGTATAGCTCCATTTGGGGACAAAATCTAGTAAAGTTTACGTTCAAAAGTGGGCCAAAATGTTATTCTTCACGAGGCTACCAAAACAGAAATTTTGTTTGAAATTAGAAATGATTTTGACGTTTGGATTTCATTTTGATTAAATGTGGACCAAAGTTGCCCCGAAAATGTTTTCTAGCATTAACCGATGTTACTAGGTCTACTTTGAGTTGATAACCTTGAATTTTATTAGACCAAATGCCCTATTTTGAGGAATTTGTCAAATCTGGAAATTTTTCTAAAAACTCAAGTTTTTACCTTCATGAAAATCATTGGACTAAGTTGGTCATGGAATTTGGCAAACTTAAGGAGTTTCTATTTTATAGAAATTCTAATGACTAGTTTTACTTGGTTTATATGATTGCCTCTTAAAGGAATTTCCCAAGATATGTTTGGGAAAAATTTGAGGGGAAATTTCCTCTAAATTGTTAAAATGTGATTTTTCTCAACTTGTGACACAAAATTGGTGTTAAATGGCTTATGTGATTCTAGAACTCGGATGTTGGAATATTTGACGAATTTAGCAAGTTTTTGGGTTTTAAAGAAACCTATTTGTGGATTTCACTTTGAGAAAAACGATTAATACTAGTTTGGGATTTTTGAGTGAAATTAAATGCTAGAAGGCTTGAGTAAACTCGCCAACTCAAAAGTAGAAATTTACGTGAATTATTTGTATGTTTTTAGGAGTTGGTGAAGGGCACAATCTCGATCAAAGTTTGGAATTCTAGACACTTCACTTAAGGTGAGTGTCTCTTGCGTGAATTGTGTTTAACTGCTAGTTGAACTACTTGTTAAAAGTACTTGCTAGAGATATCATGAAATATTATATGCTATGTGATTGCGTGAAATGCCACAAGTACGAGTGTTGCAAGGTCGATTGGAGCGTGGTCTCGTCGACTAAATAAACCAAACGGATGTACGTACCACGCTCTATTAGAGTGGGAGGTACCTCTCTGCCGTCTTGGTAAAAGTGCTTGGAAAATTCGTGCTGGAGTCGGGCCCGAAAATAAGGGGGAAGTCGTTGCTAGGAGACGTGTAGATTAGGGAAAATGTCTACATGGAGATTAGGTAGTGAAAGTTGACGGAGTGTCAACTACTATAAATTACCTGATCGAGCGCAAGGACTTTGGCTCCTGAGAGCCCCGTATCCTTTTCTTGTCATGTTATTTCGTTTTCCTAAATTGTTAATTGCTTGCTTGTCCATTTGTACTTGTTAAATTGCCCTATGTGAATTGCATGTTACGAGGCACCACTGAGCTGTTGGCTCATCCCTTCCAATTTGATTTCCTTGACAGGTTCTGAAATGCATGAAGTTTTGAAGAACTAGAAAAGAAATGTGATATTTTGAATGCCCACTTTTGTAATTGCACTTTATGCGTCCGACAGCAGGCAGTGAGTTTAAGAGATTTTCTTCAATTCTTTTGGACGAGCGGTGCAAGCTTTTTATGCGTCCGACAGCAAACAAAAAGATTTGAGAAATTATCTTGTTTCTATCGGACGTCCGGTAGAGACATATTCAACGTCCGATAGTTTTGTCGACTTCGAAGGATCTTATCGGACGTCCGAAACATGCGTCCAAAGTTGTGCAATGATTATAGGACGTCCGTTACTATCTTCTTGAGCGTCCGACAGGTTCAGCATACTCTGACTTTTTCAAATATAATTAATCTTTGAACCTGATATGTTTCATTTCTGAAAAAGCCTTTGAGGAGATGTTAGCAATATCCATTTGTTTTGTAATCATCAAAAGCTAAGGACCAAGGTCAACATTCTGCCCCTTTTTGATGATGACAAAACAATAGATGGATGAAAGAAAAAAAATTGAGCAAATAAGCATAAGCTCCCCCTCGCACAATGCATCTAAACTTATGAATTCAGAATAACTCCCCCTTATACATAGCATCCATTTTTTCCCCTTTTTGTCATCATAAGATGAGAGTAAAAACCAGCTACCAAAATCCAGCAACAATAACAGAGAATCCAATATTCCAAATAAAAACAGAGAAATGACAGCAATCACCAACATATCACAGCAAATCATCATGAGATCAGCATTATTCTTTTTTCTCCCTTTTTGACATCATACAAATTCAGTCAAAAAAATCAAGAAAAAATTCAGTTCAAAGAGTCAGAAACATCAAAAGAGAATTACAAAAAAAAAAAAATTATGAACAAGAATCTCATCAATCTTACCAACATCTCCTACTTGTTAGAGTTAGTATCATGTCTAACTATCCACATGCATTTCATGCCTCTTCTCATGTTCTTTCTCACATAACAATCACTTTTCATGTGACCTTTTTGACAACAAAAATTACACATAACCAAAGAATTACTTACATGAACAGGTTTAATAAATCTAACTTGTCTTCTTCTGTGAATGGTAAATTCATTTGCACTAGAATTCAACCTTTTTCCATGTATGTCAAAATGAGGTTTTGTAGCAATCTTTTGAAAGCAGTTGTGTTTCTTATATTGAAGCAACTGATTAAGATCATCCATTCTTTTTTTCAAACTCCCTTGTTCATTTTTGAACATTTCACAAAGTCTTATTTTTCTATCAATCTCGAAGTGTAAAGCAGTCTCACTCTTTTTGAAGTAACCATTTTCAGCTTTCAACTTTTTATTTTGTTGAAAAAGATTTGCATTATCTTGAAGTAAAAAACTAATTTTCTGTTTTAACTCCTTATTTCTAGCATAGGATTCTTTCAAACTATCATGCAATTTTATAATGAAAGATTCAAGATTATCATCAGTTTCATCATCACTTTTAAATTGAGAGTTACAAGTTGTTACCTCATCATCTCCAATGGCCATAAAAGTCAATTGAGCAGATTCTTCTTCCTCTTCAATTTCACCATCGGAGTTGCACGCATTCCATGTGAATTGAAAGTTGTTGACTCTTGATTTTCTTCCTTCTTTCTTCTTCATCACTGGACATTCACTTGCATAGTGACCAGGTTGGCCGCATTCAAAGCACTTATCAGTTTATTTTTTGTTGAACTCTAGCTTCCCTTTGTTTCTTGAGTTGTTGAACTGATTTGGGAATGAATTGCTAGGTCCACCTTTTCTGAATCTCCTCTTGTTGAGTATTCGTTTGAAGCTTCTTGTGATGAGTGTAATATCATTGTCATCACCTTCTATGTCATCTCCATCTAAGGAGGCTGTATCATCTTCATCTTGTGAGGCTTTTAGACCAATATTCTTTCTCACCTTTGTATCTTTTTCCTCCTGCGCCTTGAACATGAGTTTCAGCTCATAAGAAATTAAAGAGTTAATGAGAGATTCAATAGGTAAGGTATTTAGATCTTTGGCTTCTTCAATGGTAGTTATTTTACTCTCCCAATCCTTCGATAAAGCATTCAGAATTTTTCTCTTTTTCTCACCTAGAGAATATTCATTTTCCAACACCTCCAAATCCTTAATAAGGTCATTGAATCTACAATACATCTCATCAATATTTTTATGAGGTTGCATCTTGAAGGATTCATACTTTGTAACTAGAATGGAGTTCTTTTGTTCTCAAACATTCTCACTACCTTCATGAATTTCTCTCAGTTTATCCCAAATTTCTTTAGCTGAATTGCAACCCTTGACTCTAATAGATTCATTTGAGTCTAATGCACAATATAACACATTCATGGCTTTTACATTTAAGCTGAGATGAGCTCTATCCACAACAGTCGGTTCACTTCTTGTTTTTGATCTAGATCTATGAGTATTTTCATCTATAAGAGATGTATCATATGGACCTTCACTAATAATAAATCATAATTCAATATCAATAGATTGCAAAAAATAATCATTCTTTCTTTCCAACTCACATAATTTGACCCATTAAACATAGGTGGTCTAATGACAGAATGTCCTTCAAAAAATATTGCATTGTTGGTTGTCATCTTTACTCCAAAGCCGATTGAGCTTAATCTCTAGGAGACCAAGCTCTGATACCAATTTTTAGGCCCGAAAACAATCTTCTTTTCTAGGCGACCACACAATGGAGCAGTTGATGAGAAAGCACAAGTGCTTGTGAGTAGAAGAGATAAACAAAGTACAGATTTCAAACGTAACAATAAGTAAATAAGAAGGAAAGAATAACAAACCAATTAACTACCTAACTCCTCTTGAGATTGTAGGTTAATTCAAACAAGCTACTTCAAGTTGATGAATTACAATAACTCTTGTGTACAAAGGAAGGTTCACCTCCTTCTTGCCCCGAACTCCACTCGGTCAAGCCAGGACGTTTTACTATCTCTCAGGACAACCCTTACAGAGCTACACTCATGAAGTATTCACTCACAAATGAAAAGCTTATAATGAACCTCACACCACTAAGACTACAAATCTTCTTTGAAGAGTATTTTCTTACTAAAATCACTCTAGATCTTTTGTATCTTCAGTGTGCAAAAGTTTATTGAAGTATCTAACCATCCACTATTCATATAGGATCAAGAAAGTGCCTCATTAATGCTTTCAACGGATAGAAAGTAGCTGAAGAGTCAACTAGCCGTTGGAGTGTCGGACGTCCGATAGCACTGTTTTATGCGTCCGACAGCAGGCAGTGAGTTTAAGAGATTTTCTTCAATTCTTTTGGACGAGCGGTGCAAGCTTTTTATGCGTCCGACAGCAAACAAAAAGATTTGAGAAATTATCTTGTTTCTATCGGACGTCCGGTAGAGACATATTCAACGTCCGATAGTTTTGTCGACTTCGAAGGATCTTATCGGACGTCCGAAACATGCGTCCAAAGTTGTGCAATGATTATAGGACGTCCGTTACTATCTTCTTGAGCGTCCGACAGGTTCAGCATACTCTGACTTTTTCAAATATGATTAATCTTTGAACCTGATATGTTTCATTTCTGAAAAAGCCTTTGAGGAGATGTTAGCAATATCCATTTGTTTTGTAATCATCAAAAGCTAAGGACCAAGGTCAACATTCTGCCCCTTTTTGATGATGACAAAACAATAGATGGATGAAAGAAAAAAAATTGAGCAAATAAGCATAAGCTCCCCCTCGCACAATGCATCTAAACTTATGAATTCAGAATAACTCCCCCTTATACATAGCATCCATTTTTTCCCCTTTTTGTCATCATAAGATGAGAGTAAAAACCAGCTACCAAAATCCAGCAACAATAACAGAGAATCCAATATTCCAAATAAAAACAGAGAAATGACAGCAATCACCAACATATCACAGCAAATCATCATGAGATCAGCATTATTCTTTTTTCTCCCTTTTTGACATCATACAAATTCAGTCAAAAAAATCAAGAAAAAATTCAGTTCAAAGAGTCAGAAACATCAAAAGAGAATTACAAAAAAAAAAAAATTATGAACAAGAATCTCATCAATCTTACCAACATCTCCTACTTGTTAGAGTTAGTATCATGTCTAACTATCCACATGCATTTCATGCCTCTTCTCATGTTCTTTCTCACATAACAATCACTTTTCATGTGACCTTTTTGACAACAAAAATTACACATAACCAAAGAATTACTTACATGAACAGGTTTAATAAATCTAACTTGTCTTCTTCTGTGAATGGTAAATTCATTTGCACTAGAATTCAACCTTTTTCCATGTATGTCAAAATGAGGTTTTGTAGCAATCTTTTGAAAGCAGTTGTGTTTCTTATATTGAAGCAACTGATTAAGATCATCCATTCTTTTTTTCAAACTCCCTTGTTCATTTTTGAACATTTCACAAAGTCTTATTTTTCTATCAATCTCGAAGTGTAAAGCAGTCTCACTCTTTTTGAAGTAACCATTTTCAGCTTTCAACTTTTTATTTTGTTGAAAAAGATTTGCATTATCTTGAAGTAAAAAACTAATTTTCTGTTTTAACTCCTTATTTCTAGCATAGGATTCTTTCAAACTATCATGCAATTTTATAATGAAAGATTCAAGATTATCATCAGTTTCATCATCACTTTTAAATTGAGAGTTACAAGTTGTTACCTCATCATCTCCAATGGCCATAAAAGTCAATTGAGCAGATTCTTCTTCCTCTTCAATTTCACCATCGGAGTTGCACGCATTCCATGTGAATTGAAAGTTGTTGACTCTTGATTTTCTTCCTTCTTTCTTCTTCATCACTGGACATTCACTTGCATAGTGACCAGGTTGGCCGCATTCAAAGCACTTATCAGTTTATTTTTTGTTGAACTCTAGCTTCCCTTTGTTTCTTGAGTTGTTGAACTGATTTGGGAATGAATTGCTAGGTCCACCTTTTCTGAATCTCCTCTTGTTGAGTATTCGTTTGAAGCTTCTTGTGATGAGTGTAATATCATTGTCATCACCTTCTATGTCATCTCCATCTAAGGAGGCTGTATCATCTTCATCTTGTGAGGCTTTTAGACCAATATTCTTTCTCACCTTTGTATCTTTTTCCTCCTGCGCCTTGAACATGAGTTTCAGCTCATAAGAAATTAAAGAGTTAATGAGAGATTCAATAGGTAAGGTATTTAGATCTTTGGCTTCTTCAATGGTAGTTATTTTACTCTCCCAATCCTTCGATAAAGCATTCAGAATTTTTCTCTTTTTCTCACCTAGAGAATATTCATTTTCCAACACCTCCAAATCCTTAATAAGGTCATTGAATCTACAATACATCTCATCAATATTTTTATGAGGTTGCATCTTGAAGGATTCATACTTTGTAACTAGAATGGAGTTCTTTTGTTCTCAAACATTCTCACTACCTTCATGAATTTCTCTCAGTTTATCCCAAATTTCTTTAGCTGAATTGCAACCCTTGACTCTAATAGATTCATTTGAGTCTAATGCACAATATAACACATTCATGGCTTTTACATTTAAGCTGAGATGAGCTCTATCCACAACAGTCGGTTCACTTCTTGTTTTTGATCTAGATCTATGAGTATTTTCATCTATAAGAGATGTATCATATGGACCTTCACTAATAATAAATCATAATTCAATATCAATAGATTGCAAAAAATAATCATTCTTTCTTTCCAACTCACATAATTTGACCCATTAAACATAGGTGGTCTAATGACAGAATGTCCTTCAAAAAATATTGCATTGTTGGTTGTCATCTTTACTCCAAAGCCGATTGAGCTTAATCTCTAGGAGACCAAGCTCTGATACCAATTTTTAGGCCCGAAAACAATCTTCTTTTCTAGGCGACCACACAATGGAGCAGTTGATGAGAAAGCACAAGTGCTTGTGAGTAGAAGAGATAAACAAAGTACAGATTTCAAACGTAACAATAAGTAAATAAGAAGGAAAGAATAACAAACCAATTAACTACCCAACACCTCTTGAGCTTGTAGGTTAATTCAAACAAGTTACTTCAAGTTGATGAATTACAATCACGTTTGTGTACAAAGGAAGGTTCACCTCCTCCTTGCCCCGAACTCCACTCGGTCAAGTCAGGATGTTTTACTATCTCTCAGGACAACCCTCACAGAGTTACACTCATGAAGTATTCACTCACAAATGAAAAACTTATAATGAACCTCACATCACTAAGACTACAAATCTTCTTTGAAGAGTATTTTCTCACTAAAATCACTCTAGATCTTTTGTATTTTCAATGTGCAAAAGTTTATTGAAGTATCTGACCAACCACTATTCATATAGGATCAAGAAAGTGCCTCATTAATGCTTCAAACGGATAGAAAGTAGCTGAAGAGTCAACTAGCCGTTGGAGTGTCGGACGTCCGATAGCACTGTTTTATGCGTCCGACAGCAGGCAGTGAGTTTAAGAGATTTTCTTCAATTCTTTTGGACGAGCGGTGCAAGCTTTTTATGCGTCCGACAGCAAACAAAAAGATTTGAGAAATTATCTTGTTTCTATCGGACGTCCGGTAGAGACATATTCAACGTCCGATAGTTTTGTCGACTTCGAAGGATCTTATCGGACGTCCGAAACATGCGTCCAAAGTTGTGCAATGATTATAGGACGTCCGTTACTATCTTCTTGAGCGTCCGACAGGTTCAGCATACTCTGACTTTTTCAAATATGATTAATCTTTGAACCTGATATGTTTCATTTCTGAAAAAGCCTTTGAGGAGATGTTAGCAATATCCATTTGTTTTGTAATCATCAAAAGCTAAGGACCAAGGTCAACATTCTGCCCCTTTTTGATGATGACAAAACAATAGATGGATGAAAGAAAAAAAATTGAGCAAATAAGCATAAGCTCCCCCTCGCACAATGCATCTAAACTTATGAATTCAGAATAACTCCCCCTTATACATAGCATCCATTTTTTCCCCCTTTTTGTCATCATAAGATGAGAGTAAAAACCAGCTACCAAAATCCAGCAACAATAACAGAGAATCCAATATTCCAAATAAAAACAGAGAAATGACAGCAATCACCAACATATCACAGCAAATCATCATGAGATCAGCATTATTCTTTTTTCTCCCTTTTTGACATCATACAAATTCAGTCAAAAAAATCAAGAAAAAATTCAGTTCAAAGAGTCAGAAACATCAAAAGAGAATTACAAAAAAAAAAAAAATTATGAACAAGAATCTCATCAATCTTACCAATATCTCCTACTTGTTAGAGTTAGTATCATGTCTAACTATCCACATGCATTTCATGCCTCTTCTCATGTTCTTTCTCACATAACAATCACTTTTCATGTGACCTTTTTGACAACAAAAATTACACATAACCAAAGAATTATTTACATGAACAGGTTTAATAAATCTAACTTGTCTTCTTCTGTGAATGGTAAATTCATTTGCACTAGAATTCAACCTTTTTCCATGTATGTCAAAATGAGGTTTTGTAGCAATCTTTTGAAAGCAGTTGTGTTTCTTATATTGAAGCAACTGATTAAGATCATCCATTCTTTTTTTCAAACTCCCTTGTTCATTTTTGAACATTTCACAAAGTCTTATTTTTCTATCAATCTCGAAGTGTAAAGCAGTCTCACTCTTTTTGAAGTAACCATTTTCAGCTTTCAACTTTTTATTTTGTTGAAAAAGATTTGCATTATCTTGAAATAAAAAACTAATTTTCTGTTTTAACTCCTTATTTCTAGCATAGGATTCTTTCAAACTATCATGCAATTTTATAATGAAAGATTCAAGATTATCATCAGTTTCATCATCACTTTTAAATTGAGAGTTACAAGTTGTTACCTCATCATCTCCAATGGCCATAAAAGCCAATTGAGCAGATTCTTCTTCCTCTTCAATTTCACCATCGGAGTTGCACGCATTCCATGTGAATTGAAAGTTGTTGACTCTTGATTTTCTTCCTTCTTTCTTCTTCATCACTGGACATTCACTTGCATAGTGACCAGGTTGGCCGCATTCAAAGCACTTATCAGTTTATTTTTTGTTGAACTCTAGCTTCCCTTTGTTTCTTGAGTTGTTGAACTGATTTGGGAATGAATTGCTAGGTCCACCTTTTCTGAATCTCCTCTTGTTGAGTATTCGTTTGAAGCTTCTTGTGATGAGTGTAATATCATTGTCATCACCTTCTATGTCATCTCCATCTAAGGAGGCTGTATCATCTTCATCTTGTGAGGCTTTTAGACCAATATTCTTTCTCACCTTTGTATCTTTTTCCTCCTGCGCCTTGAACATGAGTTTCAGCTCATAAGAAATTAAAGAGTTAATGAGAGATTCAATAGGTAAGGTATTTAGATCTTTGGCTTCTTCAATGGTAGTTATTTTACTCTCCCAATCCTTCGATAAAGCATTCAGAATTTTTCTCTTTTTCTCACCTAGAGAATATTCATTTTCCAACACCTCCAAATCCTTAATAAGGTCATTGAATCTACAATACATCTCATCAATGTTTTTATGAGGTTGCATCTTGAAGGATTCATACTTTGTAACTAGAATGGAGTTCTTTTGTTCTCAAACATTCTCACTACCTTCATGAATTTCTCTCAGTTTATCCCAAATTTCTTTAGCTGAATTGCAACCCTTGACTCTAATAGATTCATTTGAGTCTAATGCACAATATAACACATTCATGGCTTTTACATTTAAGCTGAGATGAGCTCTATCCACAACAGTCGGTTCACTTCTTGTTTTTGATCTAGATCTATGAGTATTTTCATCTATAAGAGATGTATCATATGGACCTTCACTAATAATAAATCATAATTCAATATCAATAGATTGCAAAAAATAATCATTCTTTCTTTCCAACTCACATAATTTGACCCATTAAACATAGGTGGTCTAATGACAGAATGTCCTTCAAAAAATATTGCATTGTTGGTTGTCATCTTTACTCCAAAGCCGATTGAGCTTAATCTCTAGGAGACCAAGCTCTGATACCAATTTTTAGGCCCGAAAACAATCTTCTTTTCTAGGCGACCACACAATGGAGCAGTTGATGAGAAAGCACAAGTGCTTGTGAGTAGAAGAGATAAACAAAGTACAGATTTCAAATGTAATAATAAGTAAATAAGAAGGAAAGAATAACAAACCAATTAACTACCCAACACCTCTTGAGCTTGTAGGTTAATTCAAACAAGTTACTTCAAGTTGATGAATTACAATCACGTTTGTGTACAAAGGAAGGTTCACCTCCTCCTTGCCCCGAACTCCACTCGGTCAAGTCAGGATGTTTTACTATCTCTCAGGACAACCCTCACAGAGTTACACTCATGAAGTATTCACTCACAAATGAAAAACTTATAATGAACCTCACATCACTAAGACTACAAATCTTCTTTGAAGAGTATTTTCTCACTAAAATCACTCTAGATCTTTTGTATTTTCAATGTGCAAAAGTTTATTGAATTATCTGACCAACCACTATTCATATAGGATCAAGAAAGTGCCTCATTAATGCTTCAAACGGATAGAAAGTAGCTGAAGAGTCAACTAGCCGTTGGAGTGTCGGACGTCCGATAGCACTGTTTTATGCGTCCGACAGCAGGCAGTGAGTTTAAGAGATTTTCTTCAATTCTTTTGGACGAGCGGTGCAAGCTTTTTATGCGTCCGACAGCAAACAAAAAGATTTGAGAAATTATCTTGTTTCTATCGGACGTCCGGTAGAGACATATTCAACGTCCGATAGTTTTGTCGACTTCGAAGGATCTTATCGGACGTCCGAAACATGCGTCCAAAGTTGTGCAATGATTATAGGACGTCCGTTACTATCTTCTTGAGCGTCCGACAGGTTCAGCATACTCTGACTTTTTCAAATATGCTTAATCTTTGAACCTGATATGTTTCATTTCTGAAAAAGCTTTTGAGGAGATGTTAGCAATATCCATTTGTTTTGTAATCATCAAAAGCTAAGAACCAAGGTCAACATTCTCCCCCTTTTTGATGATGACAAAACAATAGATGGAAGAAAGAAAAAAAATTGAGCAAATAAGCATAAGCTCCCCCTCGCACAATGCATCTAAACTTATGAATTCAGAATAACTCCCCCTTATACATAGCATCCATTTTTCCCCCTTTTTGTCATCATAAGATGAGAGTAAAAACCAGCTACCAAAATCCAGCAACAATAACAGAGAATCCAATATTCCAAATAAAAACAGAGAAATGACAGCAATCACCAACATATCACAGCAAATCATCATGAGATCAGCATTATTCTTTTTTCTCCCTTTTTGACATCATACAAATTCAGTCAAAAAAATCAAGAAAAAATTCAGTTCAAAGAGTCAGAAACATCAAAAGAGAATTACAAAAAAAAAAAAAATTATGAACAAGAATCTCATCAATCTTACCAATATCTCCTACTTGTTAGAGTTAGTATCATGTCTAACTATCCACATGCATTTCATGCCTCTTCTCATGTTCTTTCTCACATAACAATCACTTTTCATGTGACCTTTTTGACAACAAAAATTACACATAACCAAAGAATTATTTACATGAACAGGTTTAATAAATCTAACTTGTCTTCTTCTGTGAATGGTAAATTCATTTGCACTAGAATTCAACCTTTTTCCATGTATGTCAAAATGAGGTTTTGTAGCAATCTTTTGAAAGCAGTTGTGTTTCTTATATTGAAGCAACTGATTAAGATCATCCATTCTTTTTTTCAAACTCCCTTGTTCATTTTTGAACATTTCACAAAGTCTTATTTTTCTATCAATCTCGAAGTGTAAAGCAGTCTCACTCTTTTTGAAGTAACCATTTTCAGCTTTTAACTTTTTATTTTGTTGAAAAAGATTTGCATTATCTTGAAGTAAAAAACTAATTTTCTGTTTTAACTCCTTATTTCTAGCATAGGATTCTTTCAAACTATCATACAATTTTATAATGAAAGATTCAAGATTATCATCAGTTTCATCATCACTTTTAAATTGAGAGTTACAAGTTGTTACCTCATCATCTCCAATGGCCATAAAAGCCAATTGAGCAGATTCTTCTTCCTCTTCAATTTCACCATCGGAGTTGCACGCATTCCATGTGAATTGAAAGTTGTTGACTCTTGATTTTCTTCCTTCTTTCTTCTTCATCACTGGACATTCACTTGCATAGTGACCAGGTTGGCCGCATTCAAAGCACTTATCAGTTTATTTTTTGTTGAACTCTAGCTTCCCTTTGTTTCTTGAGTTGTTGAACTGATTTGGGAATGAATTGCTAGGTCCACCTTTTCTGAATCTCCTCTTGTTGAGTATTCGTTTGAAGCTTCTTGTGATGAGTGTAATATCATTGTCATCACCTTCTATGTCATCTCCATCTAAGGAGGCTGTATCATCTTCATCTTGTGAGGCTTTTAGACCAATATTCTTTCTCACCTTTGTATCTTTTTCCTCCTGCGCCTTGAACATGAGTTTCAGCTCATAAGAAATTAAAGAGTTAATGAGAGATTCAATAGGTAAGGTATTTAGATCTTTGGCTTCTTCAATGGTAGTTATTTTACTCTCCCAATCCTTCGATAAAGCATTCAGAATTTTTCTCTTTTTCTCACCTAGAGAATATTCATTTTCCAACACCTCCAAATCCTTAATAAGGTCATTGAATCTACAATACATCTCATCAATGTTTTTATGAGGTTGCATCTTGAAGGATTCATACTTTGTAACTAGAATGGAGTTCTTTTGTTCTCAAACATTCTCACTACCTTCATGAATTTCTCTCAGTTTATCCCAAATTTCTTTAGCTGAATTGCAACCCTTGACTCTAATAGATTCATTTGAGTCTAATGCACAATATAACACATTCATGGCTTTTACATTTAAGCTGAGATGAGCTCTATCCACAACAGTCGGTTCACTTCTTGTTTTTGATCTAGATCTATGAGTATTTTCATCTATAAGAGATGTATCATATGGACCTTCACTAATAATAAATCATAATTCAATATCAATAGATTGCAAAAAATAATCATTCTTTCTTTCCAACTCACATAATTTGACCCATTAAACATAGGTGGTCTAATGACAGAATGTCCTTCAAAAAATATTGCATTGTTGGTTGTCATCTTTACTCCAAAGCCGATTGAGCTTAATCTCTAGGAGACCAAGCTCTGATACCAATTTTTAGGCCCGAAAACAATCTTCTTTTCTAGGCGACCACACAATGGAGCAGTTGATGAGAAAGCACAAGTGCTTGTGAGTAGAAGAGATAAACAAAGTACAGATTTCAAATGTAATAATAAGTAAATAAGAAGGAAAGAATAACAAACCAATTAACTACCCAACACCTCTTGAGCTTGTAGGTTAATTCAAACAAGTTACTTCAAGTTGATGAATTACAATCACGTTTGTGTACAAAGGAAGGTTCACCTCCTCCTTGCCCCGAACTCCACTCGGTCAAGTCAGGATGTTTTACTATCTCTCAGGACAACCCTCACAGAGTTACACTCATGAAGTATTCACTCACAAATGAAAAACTTATAATGAACCTCACATCACTAAGACTACAAATCTTCTTTGAAGAGTATTTTCTCACTAAAATCACTCTAGATCTTTTGTATTTTCAATGTGCAAAAGTTTATTGAAGTATCTGACCAACCACTATTCATATAGGATCAAGAAAGTGCCTCATTAATGCTTCAAACGGATAGAAAGTAGCTGAAGAGTCAACTAGCCGTTGGAGTGTCGGACGTCCGATAGCACTGTTTTATGCGTCCGACAGCAGGCAGTGAGTTTAAGAGATTTTCTTCAATTCTTTTGGACGAGCGGTGCAAGCTTTTTATGCGTCCGACAGCAAACAAAAAGATTTGAGAAATTATCTTGTTTCTATCGGACGTCCGGTAGAGACATATTCAACGTCCGATAGTTTTGTCGACTTCGAAGGATCTTATCGGACGTCCGAAACATGCGTCCAAAGTTGTGCAATGATTATAGGACGTCCGTTACTATCTTCTTGAGCGTCCGACAGGTTCAGCATACTCTGACTTTTTCAAATATGCTTAATCTTTGAACCTGATATGTTTCATTTCTGAAAAAGCTTTTGAGGAGATGTTAGCAATATCCATTTGTTTTGTAATCATCAAAAGCTAAGAACCAAGGTCAACATTCTCCCCCTTTTTGATGATGACAAAACAATAGATGGAAGAAAGAAAAAAAATTGAGCAAATAAGCATAAGCTCCCCCTCGCACAATGCATCTAAACTTATGAATTCAGAATAACTCCCCCTTATACATAGCATCCATTTTTTTCCCTTTTTGTCATCATAAGATGAGAGTAAAAACCAGCTACCAAAATCCAGCAACAATAACAGAGAATCCAATATTCCAAATAAAAACAGAGAAATGACAGCAATCACCAACATATCACAGCAAATCATCATGAGATCAGCATTATTCTTTTTTCTCCCTTTTTGACATCATACAAATTCAGTCAAAAAAATCAAGAAAAAATTCAGTTCAAAGAGTCAGAAACATCAAAAGAGAATTACAAAAAAAAAAAAAATTATGAACAAGAATCTCATCAATCTTACCAATATCTCCTACTTGTTAGAGTTAGTATCATGTCTAACTATCCACATGCATTTCATGCCTCTTCTCATGTTCTTTCTCACATAACAATCACTTTTCATGTGACCTTTTTGACAACAAAAATTACACATAACCAAAGAATTATTTACATGAACAGGTTTAATAAATCTAACTTGTCTTCTTCTGTGAATGGTAAATTCATTTGCACTAGAATTCAACCTTTTTCCATGTATGTCAAAATGAGGTTTTGTAGCAATCTTTTGAAAGCAGTTGTGTTTCTTATATTGAAGCAACTGATTAAGATCATCCATTCTTTTTTTCAAACTCCCTTGTTCATTTTTGAACATTTCACAAAGTCTTATTTTTCTATCAATCTCGAAGTGTAAAGCAGTCTCACTCTTTTTGAAGTAACCATTTTCAGCTTTTAACTTTTTATTTTGTTGAAAAAGATTTGCATTATCTTGAAGTAAAAAACTAATTTTCTGTTTTAACTCCTTATTTCTAGCATAGGATTCTTTCAAACTATCATACAATTTTATAATGAAAGATTCAAGATTATCATCAGTTTCATCATCACTTTTAAATTGAGAGTTACAAGTTGTTTCCTCATCATCTCCAATGGCCATAAAAGCCAATTGAGCAGATTCTTCTTCCTCTTCAATTTCACCATCGGAGTTGCACGCATTCCATGTGAATTGAAAGTTGTTGACTCTTGATTTTCTTCCTTCTTTCTTCTTCATCACTGGACATTCACTTGCATAGTGACCAGGTTGGCCGCATTCAAAGCACTTATCAGTTTATTTTTTGTTGAACTCTAGCTTCCCTTTGTTTCTTGAGTTGTTGAACTGATTTGGGAATGAATTGCTAGGTCCACCTTTTCTGAATCTCCTCTTGTTGAGTATTCGTTTGAAGCTTCTTGTGATGAGTGTAATATCATTGTCATCACCTTCTATGTCATCTCCATCTAAGGAGGCTGTATCATCTTCATCTTGTGAGGCTTTTAGACCAATATTCTTTCTCACCTTTGTATCTTTTTCCTCCTGCGCCTTGAACATGAGTTTCAGCTCATAAGAAATTAAAGAGTTAATGAGAGATTCAATAGGTAAGGTATTTAGATCTTTGGCTTCTTCAATGGTAGTTATTTTACTCTCCCAATCCTTCGATAAAGCATTCAGAATTTTTCTCTTTTTCTCACCTAGAGAATATTCATTTTCCAACACCTCCAAATCCTTAATAAGGTCATTGAATCTACAATACATCTCATCAATATTTTTATGAGGTTGCATCTTGAAGGATTCATACTTTGTAACTAGAATGGAGTTCTTTTGTTCTCAAACATTCTCACTACCTTCATGAATTTCTCTCAGTTTATCCCAAATTTCTTTAGCTGAATTGCAACCCTTGACTCTAATAGATTCATTTGAGTCTAATGCACAATATAACACATTCATGGCTTTTACATTTAAGCTGAGATGAGCTCTATCCACAACAGTCGGTTCACTTCTTGTTTTTGATCTAGATCTATGAGTATTTTCATCTATAAGAGATGTATCATATGGACCTTCACTAATAATAAATCATAATTCAATATCAATAGATTGCAAAAAATAATCATTCTTTCTTTCCAACTCACATAATTTGACCCATTAAACATAGGTGGTCTAATGACAGAATGTCCTTCAAAAAATATTGCATTGTTGGTTGTCATCTTTACTCCAAAGCCGATTGAGCTTAATCTCTAGGAGACCAAGCTCTGATACCAATTTTTAGGCCCGAAAACAATCTTCTTTTCTAGGCGACCACACAATGGAGCAGTTGATGAGAAAGCACAAGTGCTTGTGAGTAGAAGAGATAAACAAAGTACAGATTTCAAATGTAATAATAAGTAAATAAGAAGGAAAGAATAACAAACCAATTAACTACCCAACACCTCTTGAGCTTGTAGGTTAATTCAAACAAGTTACTTCAAGTTGATGAATTACAATCACGTTTGTGTACAAAGGAAGGTTCACCTCCTCCTTGCCCCGAACTCCACTCGGTCAAGTCAGGATGTTTTACTATCTCTCAGGACAACCCTCACAGAGTTACACTCATGAAGTATTCACTCACAAATGAAAAACTTATAATGAACCTCACATCACTAAGACTACAAATCTTCTTTGAAGAGTATTTTCTCACTAAAATCACTCTAGATCTTTTGTATTTTCAATGTGCAAAAGTTTATTGAAGTATCTGACCAACCACTATTCATATAGGATCAAGAAAGTGCCTCATTAATGCTTCAAACGGATAGAAAGTAGCTGAAGAGTCAACTAGCCGTTGGAGTGTCGGACGTCCGATAGCACTGTTTTATGCGTCCGACAGCAGGCAGTGAGTTTAAGAGATTTTCTTCAATTCTTTTGGACGAGCGGTGCAAGCTTTTTATGCGTCCGACAGCAAACAAAAAGATTTGAGAAATTATCTTGTTTCTATCGGACGTCCGGTAGAGACATATTCAACGTCCGATAGTTTTGTCGACTTCGAAGGATCTTATCGGACGTCCGAAACATGCGTCCAAAGTTGTGCAATGATTATAGGACGTCCGTTACTATCTTCTTGAGCGTCCGACAGGTTCAGCATACTCTGACTTTTTCAAATATGCTTAATCTTTGAACCTGATATGTTTCATTTCTGAAAAAGCCTTTGAGGAGATGTTAGCAATATCCATTTGTTTTGTAATCATCAAAAGCTAAGGACCAAGGTCAACATTCTCCCCCTTTTTGATGATGACAAAACAATAGATGGAAGAAAGAAAAAAAATTGAGCAAATAAGCATAAGCTCCCCCTCGCACAATGCATCTAAACTTATGAATTCAGAATAACTCCCCCTTATACATAGCATCCATTTTTCCCCCTTTTTGTCATCATAAGATGAGAGTAAAAACCAGCTACCAAAATCCAGCAACAATAACAGAGAATCCAATATTCCAAATAAAAACAGAGAAATGACAGCAATCACCAACATATCACAGCAAATCATCATGAGATCAGCATTATTCTTTTTTCTCCCTTTTTGACATCATACAAATTCAGTCAAAAAAATCAAGAAAAAATTCAGTTCAAAGAGTCAGAAACATCAAAAGAGAATTACAAAAAAAAAAAAAAATTATGAACAAGAATCTCATCAATCTTACCAATATCTCCTACTTGTTAGAGTTAGTATCATGTCTAACTATCCACATGCATTTCATGCCTCTTCTCATGTTCTTTCTCACATAACAATCACTTTTCATGTGACCTTTTTGACAACAAAAATTACACATAACCAAAGAATTATTTACATGAACAGGTTTAATAAATCTAACTTGTCTTCTTCTGTGAATGGTAAATTCATTTGCACTAGAATTCAACCTTTTTCCATGTATGTCAAAATGAGGTTTTGTAGCAATCTTTTGAAAGCAGTTGTGTTTCTTATATTGAAGCAACTGATTAAGATCATCCATTCTTTTTTTCAAACTCCCTTGTTCATTTTTGAACATTTCACAAAGTCTTATTTTTCTATCAATCTCGAAGTGTAAAGCAGTCTCACTCTTTTTGAAGTAACCATTTTCAGCTTTCAACTTTTTATTTTGTTGAAAAAGATTTGCATTATCTTGAAGTAAAAAACTAATTTTCTGTTTTAACTCCTTATTTCTAGCATAGGATTCTTTCAAACTATCATGCAATTTTATAATGAAAGATTCAAGATTATCATCAGTTTCATCATCACTTTTAAATTGAGAGTTACAAGTTGTTACCTCATCATCTCCAATGGCCATAAAAGCCAATTGAGCAGATTCTTCTTCCTCTTCAATTTCACCATCGGAGTTGCACGCATTCCATGTGAATTGAAAGTTGTTGACTCTTGATTTTCTTCCTTCTTTCTTCTTCATCACTGGACATTCACTTGCATAGTGACCAGGTTGGCCGCATTCAAAGCACTTATCAGTTTATTTTTTGTTGAACTCTAGCTTCCCTTTGTTTCTTGAGTTGTTGAACTGATTTGGGAATGAATTGCTAGGTCCACCTTTTCTGAATCTCCTCTTGTTGAGTATTCGTTTGAAGCTTCTTGTGATGAGTGTAATATCATTGTCATCACCTTCTATGTCATCTCCATCTAAGGAGGCTGTATCATCTTCATCTTGTGAGGCTTTTAGACCAATATTCTTTCTCACCTTTGTATCTTTTTCCTCCTGCGCCTTGAACATGAGTTTCAGCTCATAAGAAATTAAAGAGTTAATGAGAGATTCAATAGGTAAGGTATTTAGATCTTTGGCTTCTTCAATGGTAGTTATTTTACTCTCCCAATCCTTCGATAAAGCATTCAGAATTTTTCTCTTTTTCTCACCTAGAGAATATTCATTTTCCAACACCTCCAAATCCTTAATAAGGTCATTGAATCTACAATACATCTCATCAATGTTTTTATGAGGTTGCATCTTGAAGGATTCATACTTTGTAACTAGAATGGAGTTCTTTTGTTCTCAAACATTCTCACTACCTTCATGAATTTCTCTCAGTTTATCCCAAATTTCTTTAGCTGAATTGCAACCCTTGACTCTAATAGATTCATTTGAGTCTAATGCACAATATAACACATTCATGGCTTTTACATTTAAGCTGAGATGAGCTCTATCCACAACAGTCGGTTCACTTCTTGTTTTTGATCTAGATCTATGAGTATTTTCATCTATAAGAGATGTATCATATGGACCTTCACTAATAATAAATCATAATTCAATATCAATAGATTGCAAAAAATAATCATTCTTTCTTTCCAACTCACATAATTTGACCCATTAAACATAGGTGGTCTAATGACAGAATGTCCTTCAAAAAATATTGCATTGTTGGTTGTCATCTTTACTCCAAAGCCGATTGAGCTTAATCTCTAGGAGACCAAGCTCTGATACCAATTTTTAGGCCCGAAAACAATCTTCTTTTCTAGGCGACCACACAATGGAGCAGTTGATGAGAAAGCACAAGTGCTTGTGAGTAGAAGAGATAAACAAAGTACAGATTTCAAATGTAATAATAAGTAAATAAGAAGGAAAGAATAACAAACCAATTAACTACCCAACACCTCTTGAGCTTGTAGGTTAATTCAAACAAGTTACTTCAAGTTGATGAATTACAATCACGTTTGTGTACAAAGGAAGGTTCACCTCCTCCTTGCCCCGAACTCCACTCGGTCAAGTCAGGATGTTTTACTATCTCTCAGGACAACCCTCACAGAGTTACACTCATGAAGTATTCACTCACAAATGAAAAACTTATAATGAACCTCACATCACTAAGACTACAAATCTTCTTTGAAGAGTATTTTCTCACTAAAATCACTCTAGATCTTTTGTATTTTCAATGTGCAAAAGTTTATTGAAGTATCTGACCAACCACTATTCATATAGGATCAAGAAAGTGCCTCATTAATGCTTCAAACGGATAGAAAGTAGCTGAAGAGTCAACTAGCCGTTGGAGTGTCGGACGTCCGATAGCACTGTTTTATGCGTCCGACAGCAGGCAGTGAGTTTAAGAGATTTTCTTCAATTCTTTTGGACGAGCGGTGCAAGCTTTTTATGCGTCCGACAGCAAACAAAAAGATTTGAGAAATTATCTTGTTTCTATCGGACGTCCGGTAGAGACATATTCAACGTCCGATAGTTTTGTCGACTTCGAAGGATCTTATCGGACGTCCGAAACATGCGTCCAAAGTTGTGCAATGATTATAGGACGTCCGTTACTATCTTCTTGAGCGTCCGACAGGTTCAGCATACTCTGACTTTTTCAAATATGCTTAATCTTTGAACCTGATATGTTTCATTTCTGAAAAAGCCTTTGAGGAGATGTTAGCAATATCCATTTGTTTTGTAATCATCAAAAGCTAAGGACCAAGGTCAACATTCTCCCCCTTTTTGATGATGACAAAACAATAGATGGAAGAAAGAAAAAAAATTGAGCAAATAAGCATAAGCTCCCCCTCGCACAATGCATCTAAACTTATGAATTCAGAATAACTCCCCCTTATACATAGCATCCATTTTTCCCCCTTTTTGTCATCATAAGATGAGAGTAAAAACCAGCTACCAAAATCCAGCAACAATAACAGAGAATCCAATATTCCAAATAAAAACAGAGAAATGACAGCAATCACCAACATATCACAGCAAATCATCATGAGATCAGCATTATTCTTTTTTCTCCCTTTTTGACATCATACAAATTCAGTCAAAAAAATCAAGAAAAAATTCAGTTCAAAGAGTCAGAAACATCAAAAGAGAATTACAAAAAAAAAAAAAAATTATGAACAAGAATCTCATCAATCTTACCAATATCTCCTACTTGTTAGAGTTAGTATCATGTCTAACTATCCACATGCATTTCATGCCTCTTCTCATGTTCTTTCTCACATAACAATCACTTTTCATGTGACCTTTTTGACAACAAAAATTACACATAACCAAAGAATTATTTACATGAACAGGTTTAATAAATCTAACTTGTCTTCTTCTGTGAATGGTAAATTCATTTGCACTAGAATTCAACCTTTTTCCATGTATGTCAAAATGAGGTTTTGTAGCAATCTTTTGAAAGCAGTTGTGTTTCTTATATTGAAGCAACTGATTAAGATCATCCATTCTTTTTTTCAAACTCCCTTGTTCATTTTTGAACATTTCACAAAGTCTTATTTTTCTATCAATCTCGAAGTGTAAAGCAGTCTCACTCTTTTTGAAGTAACCATTTTCAGCTTTCAACTTTTTATTTTGTTGAAAAAGATTTGCATTATCTTGAAGTAAAAAACTAATTTTCTGTTTTAACTCCTTATTTCTAGCATAGGATTCTTTCAAACTATCATGCAATTTTATAATGAAAGATTCAAGATTATCATCAGTTTCATCATCACTTTTAAATTGAGAGTTACAAGTTGTTACCTCATCATCTCCAATGGCCATAAAAGCCAATTGAGCAGATTCTTCTTCCTCTTCAATTTCACCATCGGAGTTGCACGCATTCCATGTGAATTGAAAGTTGTTGACTCTTGATTTTCTTCCTTCTTTCTTCTTCATCACTGGACATTCACTTGCATAGTGACCAGGTTGGCCGCATTCAAAGCACTTATCAGTTTATTTTTTGTTGAACTCTAGCTTCCCTTTGTTTCTTGAGTTGTTGAACTGATTTGGGAATGAATTGCTAGGTCCACCTTTTCTGAATCTCCTCTTGTTGAGTATTCGTTTGAAGCTTCTTGTGATGAGTGTAATATCATTGTCATCACCTTCTATGTCATCTCCATCTAAGGAGGCTGTATCATCTTCATCTTGTGAGGCTTTTAGACCAATATTCTTTCTCACCTTTGTATCTTTTTCCTCCTGCGCCTTGAACATGAGTTTCAGCTCATAAGAAATTAAAGAGTTAATGAGAGATTCAATAGGTAAGGTATTTAGATCTTTGGCTTCTTCAATGGTAGTTATTTTACTCTCCCAATCCTTCGATAAAGCATTCAGAATTTTTCTCTTTTTCTCACCTAGAGAATATTCATTTTCCAACACCTCCAAATCCTTAATAAGGTCATTGAATCTACAATACATCTCATCAATGTTTTTATGAGGTTGCATCTTGAAGGATTCATACTTTGTAACTAGAATGGAGTTCTTTTGTTCTCAAACATTCTCACTACCTTCATGAATTTCTCTCAGTTTATCCCAAATTTCTTTAGCTGAATTGCAACCCTTGACTCTAATAGATTCATTTGAGTCTAATGCACAATATAACACATTCATGGCTTTTACATTTAAGCTGAGATGAGCTCTATCCACAACAGTCGGTTCACTTCTTGTTTTTGATCTAGATCTATGAGTATTTTCATCTATAAGAGATGTATCATATGGACCTTCACTAATAATAAATCATAATTCAATATCAATAGATTGCAAAAAATAATCATTCTTTCTTTCCAACTCACATAATTTGACCCATTAAACATAGGTGGTCTAATGACAGAATGTCCTTCAAAAAATATTGCATTGTTGGTTGTCATCTTTACTCCAAAGCCGATTGAGCTTAATCTCTAGGAGACCAAGCTCTGATACCAATTTTTAGGCCCGAAAACAATCTTCTTTTCTAGGCGACCACACAATGGAGCAGTTGATGAGAAAGCACAAGTGCTTGTGAGTAGAAGAGATAAACAAAGTACAGATTTCAAATGTAATAATAAGTAAATAAGAAGGAAAGAATAACAAACCAATTAACTACCCAACACCTCTTGAGCTTGTAGGTTAATTCAAACAAGTTACTTCAAGTTGATGAATTACAATCACGTTTGTGTACAAAGGAAGGTTCACCTCCTCCTTGCCCCGAACTCCACTCGGTCAAGTCAGGATGTTTTACTATCTCTCAGGACAACCCTCACAGAGTTACACTCATGAAGTATTCACTCACAAATGAAAAACTTATAATGAACCTCACATCACTAAGACTACAAATCTTCTTTGAAGAGTATTTTCTCACTAAAATCACTCTAGATCTTTTGTATTTTCAATGTGCAAAAGTTTATTGAAGTATCTGACCAACCACTATTCATATAGGATCAAGAAAGTGCCTCATTAATGCTTCAAACGGATAGAAAGTAGCTGAAGAGTCAACTAGCCGTTGGAGTGTCGGACGTCCGATAGCACTGTTTTATGCGTCCGACAGCAGGCAGTGAGTTTAAGAGATTTTCTTCAATTCTTTTGGACGAGCGGTGCAAGCTTTTTATGCGTCCGACAGCAAACAAAAAGATTTGAGAAATTATCTTGTTTCTATCGGACGTCCGGTAGAGACATATTCAACGTCCGATAGTTTTGTCGACTTCGAAGGATCTTATCGGACGTCCGAAACATGCGTCCAAAGTTGTGCAATGATTATAGGACGTCCGTTACTATCTTCTTGAGCGTCCGACAGGTTCAGCATACTCTGACTTTTTCAAATATGCTTAATCTTTGAACCTGATATGTTTCATTTCTGAAAAAGCTTTTGAGGAGATGTTAGCAATATCCATTTGTTTTGTAATCATCAAAAGCTAAGAACCAAGGTCAACATTCTCCCCCTTTTTGATGATGACAAAACAATAGATGGAAGAAAGAAAAAAAATTGAGCAAATAAGCATAAGCTCCCCCTCGCACAATGCATCTAAACTTATGAATTCAGAATAACTCCCCCTTATACATAGCATCCATTTTTCCCCCTTTTTGTCATCATAAGATGAGAGTAAAAACCAGCTACCAAAATCCAGCAACAATAACAGAGAATCCAATATTCCAAATAAAAACAGAGAAATGACAGCAATCACCAACATATCACAGCAAATCATCATGAGATCAGCATTATTCTTTTTTCTCCCTTTTTGACATCATACAAATTCAGTCAAAAAAATCAAGAAAAAATTCAGTTCAAAGAGTCAGAAACATCAAAAGAGAATTACAAAAAAAAAAAAAATTATGAACAAGAATCTCATCAATCTTACCAATATCTCCTACTTGTTAGAGTTAGTATCATGTCTAACTATCCACATGCATTTCATGCCTCTTCTCATGTTCTTTCTCACATAACAATCACTTTTCATGTGACCTTTTTGACAACAAAAATTACACATAACCAAAGAATTATTTACATGAACAGGTTTAATAAATCTAACTTGTCTTCTTCTGTGAATGGTAAATTCATTTGCACTAGAATTCAACCTTTTTCCATGTATGTCAAAATGAGGTTTTGTAGCAATCTTTTGAAAGCAGTTGTGTTTCTTATATTGAAGCAACTGATTAAGATCATCCATTCTTTTTTTCAAACTCCCTTGTTCATTTTTGAACATTTCACAAAGTCTTATTTTTCTATCAATCTCGAAGTGTAAAGCAGTCTCACTCTTTTTGAAGTAACCATTTTCAGCTTTCAACTTTTTATTTTGTTGAAAAAGATTTGCATTATCTTGAAGTAAAAAACTAATTTTCTGTTTTAACTCCTTATTTCTAGCATAGGATTCTTTCAAACTATCATGCAATTTTATAATGAAAGATTCAAGATTATCATCAGTTTCATCATCACTTTTAAATTGAGAGTTACAAGTTGTTACCTCATCATCTCCAATGGCCATAAAAGCCAATTGAGCAGATTCTTCTTCCTCTTCAATTTCACCATCGGAGTTGCACGCATTCCATGTGAATTGAAAGTTGTTGACTCTTGATTTTCTTCCTTCTTTCTTCTTCATCACTGGACATTCACTTGCATAGTGACCAGGTTGGCCGCATTCAAAGCACTTATCAGTTTATTTTTTGTTGAACTCTAGCTTCCCTTTGTTTCTTGAGTTGTTGAACTGATTTGGGAATGAATTGCTAGGTCCACCTTTTCTGAATCTCCTCTTGTTGAGTATTCGTTTGAAGCTTCTTGTGATGAGTGTAATATCATTGTCATCACCTTCTATGTCATCTCCATCTAAGGAGGCTGTATCATCTTCATCTTGTGAGGCTTTTAGACCAATATTCTTTCTCACCTTTGTATCTTTTTCCTCCTGCGCCTTGAACATGAGTTTCAGCTCATAAGAAATTAAAGAGTTAATGAGAGATTCAATAGGTAAGGTATTTAGATCTTTGGCTTCTTCAATGGTAGTTATTTTACTCTCCCAATCCTTCGATAAAGCATTCAGAATTTTTCTCTTTTTCTCACCTAGAGAATATTCATTTTCCAACACCTCCAAATCCTTAATAAGGTCATTGAATCTACAATACATCTCATCAATGTTTTTATGAGGTTGCATCTTGAAGGATTCATACTTTGTAACTAGAATGGAGTTCTTTTGTTCTCAAACATTCTCACTACCTTCATGAATTTCTCTCAGTTTATCCCAAATTTCTTTAGCTGAATTGCAACCCTTGACTCTAATAGATTCATTTGAGTCTAATGCACAATATAACACATTCATGGCTTTTACATTTAAGCTGAGATGAGCTCTATCCACAACAGTCGGTTCACTTCTTGTTTTTGATCTAGATCTATGAGTATTTTCATCTATAAGAGATGTATCATATGGACCTTCACTAATAATAAATCATAATTCAATATCAATAGATTGCAAAAAATAATCATTCTTTCTTTCCAACTCACATAATTTGACCCATTAAACATAGGTGGTCTAATGACAGAATGTCCTTCAAAAAATATTGCATTGTTGGTTGTCATCTTTACTCCAAAGCCGATTGAGCTTAATCTCTAGGAGACCAAGCTCTGATACCAATTTTTAGGCCCGAAAACAATCTTCTTTTCTAGGCGACCACACAATGGAGCAGTTGATGAGAAAGCACAAGTGCTTGTGAGTAGAAGAGATAAACAAAGTACAGATTTCAAATGTAATAATAAGTAAATAAGAAGGAAAGAATAACAAACCAATTAACTACCCAACACCTCTTGAGCTTGTAGGTTAATTCAAACAAGTTACTTCAAGTTGATGAATTACAATCACGTTTGTGTACAAAGGAAGGTTCACCTCCTCCTTGCCCCGAACTCCACTCGGTCAAGTCAGGATGTTTTACTATCTCTCAGGACAACCCTCACAGAGTTACACTCATGAAGTATTCACTCACAAATGAAAAACTTATAATGAACCTCACATCACTAAGACTACAAATCTTCTTTGAAGAGTATTTTCTCACTAAAATCACTCTAGATCTTTTGTATTTTCAATGTGCAAAAGTTTATTGAAGTATCTGACCAACCACTATTCATATAGGATCAAGAAAGTGCCTCATTAATGCTTCAAACGGATAGAAAGTAGCTGAAGAGTCAACTAGCCGTTGGAGTGTCGGACGTCCGATAGCACTGTTTTATGCGTCCGACAGCAGGCAGTGAGTTTAAGAGATTTTCTTCAATTCTTTTGGACGAGCGGTGCAAGCTTTTTATGCGTCCGACAGCAAACAAAAAAATTTGAGAAATTATCTTGTTTCTATCGGACGTCCGGTAGAGACATATTCAACGTCCGATAGTTTTGTCGACTTCGAAGGATCTTATCGGACGTCCGAAACATGCGTCCAAAGTTGTGCAATGATTATAGGACGTCCGTTACTATCTTCTTGAGCGTCCGACAGGTTCAGCATACTCTGACTTTTTCAAATATGCTTAATCTTTGAACCTGATATGTTTCATTTCTGAAAAAGCTTTTGAGGAGATGTTAGCAATATCCATTTGTTTTGTAATCATCAAAAGCTAAGAACCAAGGTCAACATTCTCCCCCTTTTTGATGATGACAAAACAATAGATGGAAGAAAGAAAAAAAATTGAGCAAATAAGCATAAGCTCCCCCTCGCACAATGCATCTAAACTTATGAATTCAGAATAACTCCCCCTTATACATAGCATCCATTTTTCCCCCTTTTTGTCATCATAAGATGAGAGTAAAAACCAGCTACCAAAATCCAGCAACAATAACAGAGAATCCAATATTCCAAATAAAAACAGAGAAATGACAGCAATCACCAACATATCACAGCAAATCATCATGAGATCAGCATTATTCTTTTTTCTCCCTTTTTGACATCATACAAATTCAGTCAAAAAAATCAAGAAAAAATTCAGTTCAAAGAGTCAGAAACATCAAAAGAGAATTACAAAAAAAAAAAAAAATTATGAACAAGAATCTCATCAATCTTACCAATATCTCCTACTTGTTAGAGTTAGTATCATGTCTAACTATCCACATGCATTTCATGCCTCTTCTCATGTTCTTTCTCACATAACAATCACTTTTCATGTGACCTTTTTGACAACAAAAATTACACATAACCAAAGAATTATTTACATGAACAGGTTTAATAAATCTAACTTGTCTTCTTCTGTGAATGGTAAATTCATTTGCACTAGAATTCAACCTTTTTCCATGTATGTCAAAATGAGGTTTTGTAGCAATCTTTTGAAAGCAGTTGTGTTTCTTATATTGAAGCAACTGATTAAGATCATCCATTCTTTTTTTCAAACTCCCTTGTTCATTTTTGAACATTTCACAAAGTCTTATTTTTCTATCAATCTCGAAGTGTAAAGCAGTCTCACTCTTTTTGAAGTAACCATTTTCAGCTTTCAACTTTTTATTTTGTTGAAAAAGATTTGCATTATCTTGAAGTAAAAAACTAATTTTCTGTTTTAACTCCTTATTTCTAGCATAGGATTCTTTCAAACTATCATGCAATTTTATAATGAAAGATTCAAGATTATCATCAGTTTCATCATCACTTTTAAATTGAGAGTTACAAGTTGTTACCTCATCATCTCCAATGGCCATAAAAGCCAATTGAGCAGATTCTTCTTCCTCTTCAATTTCACCATCGGAGTTGCACGCATTCCATGTGAATTGAAAGTTGTTGACTCTTGATTTTCTTCCTTCTTTCTTCTTCATCACTGGACATTCACTTGCATAGTGACCAGGTTGGCCGCATTCAAAGCACTTATCAGTTTATTTTTTGTTGAACTCTAGCTTCCCTTTGTTTCTTGAGTTGTTGAACTGATTTGGGAATGAATTGCTAGGTCCACCTTTTCTGAATCTCCTCTTGTTGAGTATTCGTTTGAAGCTTCTTGTGATGAGTGTAATATCATTGTCATCACCTTCTATGTCATCTCCATCTAAGGAGGCTGTATCATCTTCATCTTGTGAGGCTTTTAGACCAATATTCTTTCTCACCTTTGTATCTTTTTCCTCCTGCGCCTTGAACATGAGTTTCAGCTCATAAGAAATTAAAGAGTTAATGAGAGATTCAATAGGTAAGGTATTTAGATCTTTGGCTTCTTCAATGGTAGTTATTTTACTCTCCCAATCCTTCGATAAAGCATTCAGAATTTTTCTCTTTTTCTCACCTAGAGAATATTCATTTTCCAACACCTCCAAATCCTTAATAAGGTCATTGAATCTACAATACATCTCATCAATGTTTTTATGAGGTTGCATCTTGAAGGATTCATACTTTGTAACTAGAATGGAGTTCTTTTGTTCTCAAACATTCTCACTACCTTCATGAATTTCTCTCAGTTTATCCCAAATTTCTTTAGCTGAATTGCAACCCTTGACTCTAATAGATTCATTTGAGTCTAATGCACAATATAACACATTCATGGCTTTTACATTTAAGCTGAGATGAGCTCTATCCACAACAGTCGGTTCACTTCTTGTTTTTGATCTAGATCTATGAGTATTTTCATCTATAAGAGATGTATCATATGGACCTTCACTAATAATAAATCATAATTCAATATCAATAGATTGCAAAAAATAATCATTCTTTCTTTCCAACTCACATAATTTGACCCATTAAACATAGGTGGTCTAATGACAGAATGTCCTTCAAAAAATATTGCATTGTTGGTTGTCATCTTTACTCCAAAGCCGATTGAGCTTAATCTCTAGGAGACCAAGCTCTGATACCAATTTTTAGGCCCGAAAACAATCTTCTTTTCTAGGCGACCACACAATGGAGCAGTTGATGAGAAAGCACAAGTGCTTGTGAGTAGAAGAGATAAACAAAGTACAGATTTCAAATGTAATAATAAGTAAATAAGAAGGAAAGAATAACAAACCAATTAACTACCCAACACCTCTTGAGCTTGTAGGTTAATTCAAACAAGTTACTTCAAGTTGATGAATTACAATCACGTTTGTGTACAAAGGAAGGTTCACCTCCTCCTTGCCCCGAACTCCACTCGGTCAAGTCAGGATGTTTTACTATCTCTCAGGACAACCCTCACAGAGTTACACTCATGAAGTATTCACTCACAAATGAAAAACTTATAATGAACCTCACATCACTAAGACTACAAATCTTCTTTGAAGAGTATTTTCTCACTAAAATCACTCTAGATCTTTTGTATTTTCAATGTGCAAAAGTTTATTGAAGTATCTGACCAACCACTATTCATATAGGATCAAGAAAGTGCCTCATTAATGCTTCAAACGGATAGAAAGTAGCTGAAGAGTCAACTAGCCGTTGGAGTGTCGGACGTCCGATAGCACTGTTTTATGCGTCCGACAGCAGGCAGTGAGTTTAAGAGATTTTCTTCAATTCTTTTGGACGAGCGGTGCAAGCTTTTTATGCGTCCGACAGCAAACAAAAAAATTTGAGAAATTATCTTGTTTCTATCGGACGTCCGGTAGAGACATATTCAACGTCCGATAGTTTTGTCGACTTCGAAGGATCTTATCGGACGTCCGAAACATGCGTCCAAAGTTGTGCAATGATTATAGGACGTCCGTTACTATCTTCTTGAGCGTCCGACAGGTTCAGCATACTCTGACTTTTTCAAATATGCTTAATCTTTGAACCTGATATGTTTCATTTCTGAAAAAGCTTTTGAGGAGATGTTAGCAATATCCATTTGTTTTGTAATCATCAAAAGCTAAGAACCAAGGTCAACATTCTCCCCCTTTTTGATGATGACAAAACAATAGATGGAAGAAAGAAAAAAAATTGAGCAAATAAGCATAAGCTCCCCCTCGCACAATGCATCTAAACTTATGAATTCAGAATAACTCCCCCTTATACATAGCATCCATTTTTCCCCCTTTTTGTCATCATAAGATGAGAGTAAAAACCAGCTACCAAAATCCAGCAACAATAACAGAGAATCCAATATTCCAAATAAAAACAGAGAAATGACAGCAATCACCAACATATCACAGCAAATCATCATGAGATCAGCATTATTCTTTTTTCTCCCTTTTTGACATCATACAAATTCAGTCAAAAAAATCAAGAAAAAATTCAGTTCAAAGAGTCAGAAACATCAAAAGAGAATTACAAAAAAAAAAAAAATTATGAACAAGAATCTCATCAATCTTACCAATATCTCCTACTTGTTAGAGTTAGTATCATGTCTAACTATCCACATGCATTTCATGCCTCTTCTCATGTTCTTTCTCACATAACAATCACTTTTCATGTGACCTTTTTGACAACAAAAATTACACATAACCAAAGAATTATTTACATGAACAGGTTTAATAAATCTAACTTGTCTTCTTCTGTGAATGGTAAATTCATTTGCACTAGAATTCAACCTTTTTCCATGTATGTCAAAATGAGGTTTTGTAGCAATCTTTTGAAAGCAGTTGTGTTTCTTATATTGAAGCAACTGATTAAGATCATCCATTCTTTTTTTCAAACTCCCTTGTTCATTTTTGAACATTTCACAAAGTCTTATTTTTCTATCAATCTCGAAGTGTAAAGCAGTCTCACTCTTTTTGAAGTAACCATTTTCAGCTTTTAACTTTTTATTTTGTTGAAAAAGATTTGCATTATCTTGAAGTAAAAAACTAATTTTCTGTTTTAACTCCTTATTTCTAGCATAGGATTCTTTCAAACTATCATACAATTTTATAATGAAAGATTCAAGATTATCATCAGTTTCATCATCACTTTTAAATTGAGAGTTACAAGTTGTTACCTCATCATCTCCAATGGCCATAAAAGCCAATTGAGCAGATTCTTCTTCCTCTTCAATTTCACCATCGGAGTTGCACGCATTCCATGTGAATTGAAAGTTGTTGACTCTTGATTTTCTTCCTTCTTTCTTCTTCATCACTGGACATTCACTTGCATAGTGACCAGGTTGGCCGCATTCAAAGCACTTATCAGTTTATTTTTTGTTGAACTCTAGCTTCCCTTTGTTTCTTGAGTTGTTGAACTGATTTGGGAATGAATTGCTAGGTCCACCTTTTCTGAATCTCCTCTTGTTGAGTATTCGTTTGAAGCTTCTTGTGATGAGTGTAATATCATTGTCATCACCTTCTATGTCATCTCCATCTAAGGAGGCTGTATCATCTTCATCTTGTGAGGCTTTTAGACCAATATTCTTTCTCACCTTTGTATCTTTTTCCTCCTGCGCCTTGAACATGAGTTTCAGCTCATAAGAAATTAAAGAGTTAATGAGAGATTCAATAGGTAAGGTATTTAGATCTTTGGCTTCTTCAATGGTAGTTATTTTACTCTCCCAATCCTTCGATAAAGCATTCAGAATTTTTCTCTTTTTCTCACCTAGAGAATATTCATTTTCCAACACCTCCAAATCCTTAATAAGGTCATTGAATCTACAATACATCTCATCAATATTTTTATGAGGTTGCATCTTGAAGGATTCATACTTTGTAACTAGAATGGAGTTCTTTTGTTCTCAAACATTCTCACTACCTTCATGAATTTCTCTCAGTTTATCCCAAATTTCTTTAGCTGAATTGCAACCCTTGACTCTAATAGATTCATTTGAGTCTAATGCACAATATAACACATTCATGGCTTTTACATTTAAGCTGAGATGAGCTCTATCCACAACAGTCGGTTCACTTCTTGTTTTTGATCTAGATCTATGAGTATTTTCATCTATAAGAGATGTATCATATGGACCTTCACTAATAATAAATCATAATTCAATATCAATAGATTGCAAAAAATAATCATTCTTTCTTTCCAACTCACATAATTTGACCCATTAAACATAGGTGGTCTAATGACAGAATGTCCTTCAAAAAATATTGCATTGTTGGTTGTCATCTTTACTCCAAAGCCGATTGAGCTTAATCTCTAGGAGACCAAGCTCTGATACCAATTTTTAGGCCCGAAAACAATCTTCTTTTCTAGGCGACCACACAATGGAGCAGTTGATGAGAAAGCACAAGTGCTTGTGAGTAGAAGAGATAAACAAAGTACAGATTTCAAATGTAATAATAAGTAAATAAGAAGGAAAGAATAACAAACCAATTAACTACCCAACACCTCTTGAGCTTGTAGGTTAATTCAAACAAGTTACTTCAAGTTGATGAATTACAATCACGTTTGTGTACAAAGGAAGGTTCACCTCCTCCTTGCCCCGAACTCCACTCGGTCAAGTCAGGATGTTTTACTATCTCTCAGGACAACCCTCACAGAGTTACACTCATGAAGTATTCACTCACAAATGAAAAACTTATAATGAACCTCATATCACTAAGACTACAAATCTTCTTTGAAGAGTATTTTCTCACTAAAATCACTCTAGATCTTTTGTATTTTCAATGTGCAAAAGTTTATTGAAGTATCTGACCAACCACTATTCATATAGGATCAAGAAAGTGCCTCATTAATGCTTCAAACGGATAGAAAGTAGCTGAAGAGTCAACTAGCCGTTGGAGTGTCGGACGTCCGATAGCACTGTTTTATGCGTCCGACAGCAGGCAGTGAGTTTAAGAGATTTTCTTCAATTCTTTTGGACGAGCGGTGCAAGCTTTTTATGCGTCCGACAGCAAACAAAAAGATTTGAGAAATTATCTTGTTTCTATCGGACGTCCGGTAGAGACATATTCAACGTCCGATAGTTTTGTCGACTTCGAAGGATCTTATCGGACGTCCGAAACATGCGTCCAAAGTTGTGCAATGATTATAGGACGTCCGTTACTATCTTCTTGAGCGTCCGACAGGTTCAGCATACTCTGACTTTTTCAAATATGCTTAATCTTTGAACCTGATATGTTTCATTTCTGAAAAAGCCTTTGAGGAGATGTTAGCAATATCCATTTGTTTTGTAATCATCAAAAGCTAAGGACCAAGGTCAACATTCTCCCCCTTTTTGATGATGACAAAACAATAGATGGAAGAAAGAAAAAAAATTGAGCAAATAAGCATAAGCTCCCCCTCGCACAATGCATCTAAACTTATGAATTCAGAATAACTCCCCCTTATACATAGCATCCATTTTTCCCCCTTTTTGTCATCATAAGATGAGAGTAAAAACCAGCTACCAAAATCCAGCAACAATAACAGAGAATCCAATATTCCAAATAAAAACAGAGAAATGACAGCAATCACCAACATATCACAGCAAATCATCATGAGATCAGCATTATTCTTTTTTCTCCCTTTTTGACATCATACAAATTCAGTCAAAAAAATCAAGAAAAAATTCAGTTCAAAGAGTCAGAAACATCAAAAGAGAATTACAAAAAAAAAAAAAAATTATGAACAAGAATCTCATCAATCTTACCAATATCTCCTACTTGTTAGAGTTAGTATCATGTCTAACTATCCACATGCATTTCATGCCTCTTCTCATGTTCTTTCTCACATAACAATCACTTTTCATGTGACCTTTTTGACAACAAAAATTACACATAACCAAAGAATTATTTACATGAACAGGTTTAATAAATCTAACTTGTCTTCTTCTGTGAATGGTAAATTCATTTGCACTAGAATTCAACCTTTTTCCATGTATGTCAAAATGAGGTTTTGTAGCAATCTTTTGAAAGCAGTTGTGTTTCTTATATTGAAGCAACTGATTAAGATCATCCATTCTTTTTTTCAAACTCCCTTGTTCATTTTTGAACATTTCACAAAGTCTTATTTTTCTATCAATCTCGAAGTGTAAAGCAGTCTCACTCTTTTTGAAGTAACCATTTTCAGCTTTCAACTTTTTATTTTGTTGAAAAAGATTTGCATTATCTTGAAATAAAAAACTAATTTTCTGTTTTAACTCCTTATTTCTAGCATAGGATTCTTTCAAACTATCATGCAATTTTATAATGAAAGATTCAAGATTATCATCAGTTTCATCATCACTTTTAAATTGAGAGTTACAAGTTGTTACCTCATCATCTCCAATGGCCATAAAAGCCAATTGAGCAGATTCTTCTTCCTCTTCAATTTCACCATCGGAGTTGCACGCATTCCATGTGAATTGAAAGTTGTTGACTCTTGATTTTCTTCCTTCTTTCTTCTTCATCACTGGACATTCACTTGCATAGTGACCAGGTTGGCCGCATTCAAAGCACTTATCAGTTTATTTTTTGTTGAACTCTAGCTTCCCTTTGTTTCTTGAGTTGTTGAACTGATTTGGGAATGAATTGCTAGGTCCACCTTTTCTGAATCTCCTCTTGTTGAGTATTCGTTTGAAGCTTCTTGTGATGAGTGTAATATCATTGTCATCACCTTCTATGTCATCTCCATCTAAGGAGGCTGTATCATCTTCATCTTGTGAGGCTTTTAGACCAATATTCTTTCTCACCTTTGTATCTTTTTCCTCCTGCGCCTTGAACATGAGTTTCAGCTCATAAGAAATTAAAGAGTTAATGAGAGATTCAATAGGTAAGGTATTTAGATCTTTGGCTTCTTCAATGGTAGTTATTTTACTCTCCCAATCCTTCGATAAAGCATTCAGAATTTTTCTCTTTTTCTCACCTAGAGAATATTCATTTTCCAACACCTCCAAATCCTTAATAAGGTCATTGAATCTACAATACATCTCATCAATGTTTTTATGAGGTTGCATCTTGAAGGATTCATACTTTGTAACTAGAATGGAGTTCTTTTGTTCTCAAACATTCTCACTACCTTCATGAATTTCTCTCAGTTTATCCCAAATTTCTTTAGCTGAATTGCAACCCTTGACTCTAATAGATTCATTTGAGTCTAATGCACAATATAACACATTCATGGCTTTTACATTTAAGCTGAGATGAGCTCTATCCACAACAGTCGGTTCACTTCTTGTTTTTGATCTAGATCTATGAGTATTTTCATCTATAAGAGATGTATCATATGGACCTTCACTAATAATAAATCATAATTCAATATCAATAGATTGCAAAAAATAATCATTCTTTCTTTCCAACTCACATAATTTGACCCATTAAACATAGGTGGTCTAATGACAGAATGTCCTTCAAAAAATATTGCATTGTTGGTTGTCATCTTTACTCCAAAGCCGATTGAGCTTAATCTCTAGGAGACCAAGCTCTGATACCAATTTTTAGGCCCGAAAACAATCTTCTTTTCTAGGCGACCACACAATGGAGCAGTTGATGAGAAAGCACAAGTGCTTGTGAGTAGAAGAGATAAACAAAGTACAGATTTCAAATGTAATAATAAGTAAATAAGAAGGAAAGAATAACAAACCAATTAACTACCCAACACCTCTTGAGCTTGTAGGTTAATTCAAACAAGTTACTTCAAGTTGATGAATTACAATCACGTTTGTGTACAAAGGAAGGTTCACCTCCTCCTTGCCCCGAACTCCACTCGGTCAAGTCAGGATGTTTTACTATCTCTCAGGACAACCCTCACAGAGTTACACTCATGAAGTATTCACTCACAAATGAAAAACTTATAATGAACCTCACATCACTAAGACTACAAATCTTCTTTGAAGAGTATTTTCTCACTAAAATCACTCTAGATCTTTTGTATTTTCAATGTGCAAAAGTTTATTGAAGTATCTGACCAACCACTATTCATATAGGATCAAGAAAGTGCCTCATTAATGCTTCAAACGGATAGAAAGTAGCTGAAGAGTCAACTAGCCGTTGGAGTGTCGGACGTCCGATAGCACTGTTTTATGCGTCCGACAGCAGGCAGTGAGTTTAAGAGATTTTCTTCAATTCTTTTGGACGAGCGGTGCAAGCTTTTTATGCGTCCGACAGCAAACAAAAAAATTTGAGAAATTATCTTGTTTCTATCGGACGTCCGGTAGAGACATATTCAACGTCCGATAGTTTTGTCGACTTCGAAGGATCTTATCGGACGTCCGAAACATGCGTCCAAAGTTGTGCAATGATTATAGGACGTCCGTTACTATCTTCTTGAGCGTCCGACAGGTTCAGCATACTCTGACTTTTTCAAATATGCTTAATCTTTGAACCTGATATGTTTCATTTCTGAAAAAGCTTTTGAGGAGATGTTAGCAATATCCATTTGTTTTGTAATCATCAAAAGCTAAGAACCAAGGTCAACATTCTCCCCCTTTTTGATGATGACAAAACAATAGATGGAAGAAAGAAAAAAAATTGAGCAAATAAGCATAAGCTCCCCCTCGCACAATGCATCTAAACTTATGAATTCAGAATAACTCCCCCTTATACATAGCATCCATTTTTTTCCCTTTTTGTCATCATAAGATGAGAGTAAAAACCAGCTACCAAAATCCAGCAACAATAACAGAGAATCCAATATTCCAAATAAAAACAGAGAAATGACAGCAATCACCAACATATCACAGCAAATCATCATGAGATCAGCATTATTCTTTTTTCTCCCTTTTTGACATCATACAAATTCAGTCAAAAAAATCAAGAAAAAATTCAGTTCAAAGAGTCAGAAACATCAAAAGAGAATTACAAAAAAAAAAAAAATTATGAACAAGAATCTCATCAATCTTACCAATATCTCCTACTTGTTAGAGTTAGTATCATGTCTAACTATCCACATGCATTTCATGCCTCTTCTCATGTTCTTTCTCACATAACAATCACTTTTCATGTGACCTTTTTGACAACAAAAATTACACATAACCAAAGAATTATTTACATGAACAGGTTTAATAAATCTAACTTGTCTTCTTCTGTGAATGGTAAATTCATTTGCACTAGAATTCAACCTTTTTCCATGTATGTCAAAATGAGGTTTTGTAGCAATCTTTTGAAAGCAGTTGTGTTTCTTATATTGAAGCAACTGATTAAGATCATCCATTCTTTTTTTCAAACTCCCTTGTTCATTTTTGAACATTTCACAAAGTCTTATTTTTCTATCAATCTCGAAGTGTAAAGCAGTCTCACTCTTTTTGAAGTAACCATTTTCAGCTTTTAACTTTTTATTTTGTTGAAAAAGATTTGCATTATCTTGAAGTAAAAAACTAATTTTCTGTTTTAACTCCTTATTTCTAGCATAGGATTCTTTCAAACTATCATACAATTTTATAATGAAAGATTCAAGATTATCATCAGTTTCATCATCACTTTTAAATTGAGAGTTACAAGTTGTTACCTCATCATCTCCAATGGCCATAAAAGCCAATTGAGCAGATTCTTCTTCCTCTTCAATTTCACCATCGGAGTTGCACGCATTCCATGTGAATTGAAAGTTGTTGACTCTTGATTTTCTTCCTTCTTTTTTCTTCATCACTGGACATTCACTTGCATAGTGACCAGGTTGGCCGCATTCAAAGCACTTATCAGTTTATTTTTTGTTGAACTCTAGCTTCCCTTTGTTTCTTGAGTTGTTGAACTGATTTGGGAATGAATTGCTAGGTCCACCTTTTCTGAATCTCCTCTTGTTGAGTATTCGTTTGAAGCTTCTTGTGATGAGTGTAATATCATTGTCATCACCTTCTATGTCATCTCCATCTAAGGAGGCTGTATCATCTTCATCTTGTGAGGCTTTTAGACCAATATTCTTTCTCACCTTTGTATCTTTTTCCTTCTGCGCCTTGAACATGAGTTTCAGCTCATAAGAAATTAAAGAGTTAATGAGAGATTCAATAGGTAAGGTATTTAGATCTTTGGCTTCTTCAATGGTAGTTATTTTACTCTCCCAATCCTTCGATAAAGCATTCAGAATTTTTCTCTTTTTCTCACCTAGAGAATATTCATTTTCCAACACCTCCAAATCCTTAATAAGGTCATTGAATCTACAATACATCTCATCAATATTTTTATGAGGTTGCATCTTGAAGGATTCATACTTTGTAACTAGAATGGAGTTCTTTTGTTCTCAAACATTCTCACTACCTTCATGAATTTCTCTCAGTTTATCCCAAATTTCTTTAGCTGAATTGCAACCCTTGACTCTAATAGATTCATTTGAGTCTAATGCACAATATAACACATTCATGGCTTTTACATTTAAGCTGAGATGAGCTCTATCCACAACAGTCGGTTCACTTCTTGTTTTTGATCTAGATCTATGAGTATTTTCATCTATAAGAGATGTATCATATGGACCTTCACTAATAATAAATCATAATTCAATATCAATAGATTGCAAAAAATAATCATTCTTTCTTTCCAACTCACATAATTTGACCCATTAAACATAGGTGGTCTAATGACAGAATGTCCTTCAAAAAATATTGCATTGTTGGTTGTCATCTTTACTCCAAAGCCGATTGAGCTTAATCTCTAGGAGACCAAGCTCTGATACCAATTTTTAGGCCCGAAAACAATCTTCTTTTCTAGGCGACCACACAATGGAGCAGTTGATGAGAAAGCACAAGTGCTTGTGAGTAGAAGAGATAAACAAAGTACAGATTTCAAATGTAATAATAAGTAAATAAGAAGGAAAGAATAACAAACCAATTAACTACCCAACACCTCTTGAGCTTGTAGGTTAATTCAAACAAGTTACTTCAAGTTGATGAATTACAATCACGTTTGTGTACAAAGGAAGGTTCACCTCCTCCTTGCCCCGAACTCCACTCGGTCAAGTCAGGATGTTTTACTATCTCTCAGGACAACCCTCACAGAGTTACACTCATGAAGTATTCACTCACAAATGAAAAACTTATAATGAACCTCATATCACTAAGACTACAAATCTTCTTTGAAGAGTATTTTCTCACTAAAATCACTCTAGATCTTTTGTATTTTCAATGTGCAAAAGTTTATTGAAGTATCTGACCAACCACTATTCATATAGGATCAAGAAAGTGCCTCATTAATGCTTCAAACGGATAGAAAGTAGCTGAAGAGTCAACTAGCCGTTGGAGTGTCGGACGTCCGATAGCACTGTTTTATGCGTCCGACAGCAGGCAGTGAGTTTAAGAGATTTTCTTCAATTCTTTTGGACGAGCGGTGCAAGCTTTTTATGCGTCCGACAGCAAACAAAAAGATTTGAGAAATTATCTTGTTTCTATCGGACGTCCGGTAGAGACATATTCAACGTCCGATAGTTTTGTCGACTTCGAAGGATCTTATCGGACGTCCGAAACATGCGTCCAAAGTTGTGCAATGATTATAGGACGTCCGTTACTATCTTCTTGAGCGTCCGACAGGTTCAGCATACTCTGACTTTTTCAAATATGCTTAATCTTTGAACCTGATATGTTTCATTTCTGAAAAAGCCTTTGAGGAGATGTTAGCAATATCCATTTGTTTTGTAATCATCAAAAGCTAAGGACCAAGGTCAACATTCTCCCCCTTTTTGATGATGACAAAACAATAGATGGAAGAAAGAAAAAAAATTGAGCAAATAAGCATAAGCTCCCCCTCGCACAATGCATCTAAACTTATGAATTCAGAATAACTCCCCCTTATACATAGCATCCATTTTTCCCCCTTTTTGTCATCATAAGATGAGAGTAAAAACCAGCTACCAAAATCCAGCAACAATAACAGAGAATCCAATATTCCAAATAAAAACAGAGAAATGACAGCAATCACCAACATATCACAGCAAATCATCATGAGATCAGCATTATTCTTTTTTCTCCCTTTTTGACATCATACAAATTCAGTCAAAAAAATCAAGAAAAAATTCAGTTCAAAGAGTCAGAAACATCAAAAGAGAATTACAAAAAAAAAAAAAAATTATGAACAAGAATCTCATCAATCTTACCAATATCTCCTACTTGTTAGAGTTAGTATCATGTCTAACTATCCACATGCATTTCATGCCTCTTCTCATGTTCTTTCTCACATAACAATCACTTTTCATGTGACCTTTTTGACAACAAAAATTACACATAACCAAAGAATTATTTACATGAACAGGTTTAATAAATCTAACTTGTCTTCTTCTGTGAATGGTAAATTCATTTGCACTAGAATTCAACCTTTTTCCATGTATGTCAAAATGAGGTTTTGTAGCAATCTTTTGAAAGCAGTTGTGTTTCTTATATTGAAGCAACTGATTAAGATCATCCATTCTTTTTTTCAAACTCCCTTGTTCATTTTTGAACATTTCACAAAGTCTTATTTTTCTATCAATCTCGAAGTGTAAAGCAGTCTCACTCTTTTTGAAGTAACCATTTTCAGCTTTCAACTTTTTATTTTGTTGAAAAAGATTTGCATTATCTTGAAATAAAAAACTAATTTTCTGTTTTAACTCCTTATTTCTAGCATAGGATTCTTTCAAACTATCATGCAATTTTATAATGAAAGATTCAAGATTATCATCAGTTTCATCATCACTTTTAAATTGAGAGTTACAAGTTGTTACCTCATCATCTCCAATGGCCATAAAAGCCAATTGAGCAGATTCTTCTTCCTCTTCAATTTCACCATCGGAGTTGCACGCATTCCATGTGAATTGAAAGTTGTTGACTCTTGATTTTCTTCCTTCTTTCTTCTTCATCACTGGACATTCACTTGCATAGTGACCAGGTTGGCCGCATTCAAAGCACTTATCAGTTTATTTTTTGTTGAACTCTAGCTTCCCTTTGTTTCTTGAGTTGTTGAACTGATTTGGGAATGAATTGCTAGGTCCACCTTTTCTGAATCTCCTCTTGTTGAGTATTCGTTTGAAGCTTCTTGTGATGAGTGTAATATCATTGTCATCACCTTCTATGTCATCTCCATCTAAGGAGGCTGTATCATCTTCATCTTGTGAGGCTTTTAGACCAATATTCTTTCTCACCTTTGTATCTTTTTCCTCCTGCGCCTTGAACATGAGTTTCAGCTCATAAGAAATTAAAGAGTTAATGAGAGATTCAATAGGTAAGGTATTTAGATCTTTGGCTTCTTCAATGGTAGTTATTTTACTCTCCCAATCCTTCGATAAAGCATTCAGAATTTTTCTCTTTTTCTCACCTAGAGAATATTCATTTTCCAACACCTCCAAATCCTTAATAAGGTCATTGAATCTACAATACATCTCATCAATGTTTTTATGAGGTTGCATCTTGAAGGATTCATACTTTGTAACTAGAATGGAGTTCTTTTGTTCTCAAACATTCTCACTACCTTCATGAATTTCTCTCAGTTTATCCCAAATTTCTTTAGCTGAATTGCAACCCTTGACTCTAATAGATTCATTTGAGTCTAATGCACAATATAACACATTCATGGCTTTTACATTTAAGCTGAGATGAGCTCTATCCACAACAGTCGGTTCACTTCTTGTTTTTGATCTAGATCTATGAGTATTTTCATCTATAAGAGATGTATCATATGGACCTTCACTAATAATAAATCATAATTCAATATCAATAGATTGCAAAAAATAATCATTCTTTCTTTCCAACTCACATAATTTGACCCATTAAACATAGGTGGTCTAATGACAGAATGTCCTTCAAAAAATATTGCATTGTTGGTTGTCATCTTTACTCCAAAGCCGATTGAGCTTAATCTCTAGGAGACCAAGCTCTGATACCAATTTTTAGGCCCGAAAACAATCTTCTTTTCTAGGCGACCACACAATGGAGCAGTTGATGAGAAAGCACAAGTGCTTGTGAGTAGAAGAGATAAACAAAGTACAGATTTCAAATGTAATAATAAGTAAATAAGAAGGAAAGAATAACAAACCAATTAACTACCCAACACCTCTTGAGCTTGTAGGTTAATTCAAACAAGTTACTTCAAGTTGATGAATTACAATCACGTTTGTGTACAAAGGAAGGTTCACCTCCTCCTTGCCCCGAACTCCACTCGGTCAAGTCAGGATGTTTTACTATCTCTCAGGACAACCCTCACAGAGCTACACTCATGAAGTATTCACTCACAAATGAAAAACTTATAATGAACCTCACATCACTAAGACTACAAATCTTCTTTGAAGAGTATTTTCTCACTAAAATCACTCTAGATCTTTTGTATTTTCAATGTGCAAAAGTTTATTGAAGTATCTGACCAACCACTATTCATATAGGATCAAGAAAGTGCCTCATTAATGCTTCAAACGGATAGAAAGTAGCTGAAGAGTCAACTAGCCGTTGGAGTGTCGGACGTCCGATAGCACTGTTTTATGCGTCCGACAGCAGGCAGTGAGTTTAAGAGATTTTCTTCAATTCTTTTGGACGAGCGGTGCAAGCTTTTTATGCGTCCGACAGCAAACAAAAAAATTTGAGAAATTATCTTGTTTCTATCGGACGTCCGGTAGAGACATATTCAACGTCCGATAGTTTTGTCGACTTCGAAGGATCTTATCGGACGTCCGAAACATGCGTCCAAAGTTGTGCAATGATTATAGGACGTCCGTTACTATCTTCTTGAGCGTCCGACAGGTTCAGCATACTCTGACTTTTTCAAATATGCTTAATCTTTGAACCTGATATGTTTCATTTCTGAAAAAGCTTTTGAGGAGATGTTAGCAATATCCATTTGTTTTGTAATCATCAAAAGCTAAGAACCAAGGTCAACATTCTCCCCCTTTTTGATGATGACAAAACAATAGATGGAAGAAAGAAAAAAAATTGAGCAAATAAGCATAAGCTCCCCCTCGCACAATGCATCTAAACTTATGAATTCAGAATAACTCCCCCTTATACATAGCATCCATTTTTCCCCCTTTTTGTCATCATAAGATGAGAGTAAAAACCAGCTACCAAAATCCAGCAACAATAACAGAGAATCCAATATTCCAAATAAAAACAGAGAAATGACAGCAATCACCAACATATCACAGCAAATCATCATGAGATCAGCATTATTCTTTTTTCTCCCTTTTTGACATCATACAAATTCAGTCAAAAAAATCAAGAAAAAATTCAGTTCAAAGAGTCAGAAACATCAAAAGAGAATTACAAAAAAAAAAAAAATTATGAACAAGAATCTCATCAATCTTACCAATATCTCCTACTTGTTAGAGTTAGTATCATGTCTAACTATCCACATGCATTTCATGCCTCTTCTCATGTTCTTTCTCACATAACAATCACTTTTCATGTGACCTTTTTGACAACAAAAATTACACATAACCAAAGAATTATTTACATGAACAGGTTTAATAAATCTAACTTGTCTTCTTCTGTGAATGGTAAATTCATTTGCACTAGAATTCAACCTTTTTCCATGTATGTCAAAATGAGGTTTTGTAGCAATCTTTTGAAAGCAGTTGTGTTTCTTATATTGAAGCAACTGATTAAGATCATCCATTCTTTTTTTCAAACTCCCTTGTTCATTTTTGAACATTTCACAAAGTCTTATTTTTCTATCAATCTCGAAGTGTAAAGCAGTCTCACTCTTTTTGAAGTAACCATTTTCAGCTTTTAACTTTTTATTTTGTTGAAAAAGATTTGCATTATCTTGAAGTAAAAAACTAATTTTCTGTTTTAACTCCTTATTTCTAGCATAGGATTCTTTCAAACTATCATACAATTTTATAATGAAAGATTCAAGATTATCATCAGTTTCATCATCACTTTTAAATTGAGAGTTACAAGTTGTTACCTCATCATCTCCAATGGCCATAAAAGCCAATTGAGCAGATTCTTCTTCCTCTTCAATTTCACCATCGGAGTTGCACGCATTCCATGTGAATTGAAAGTTGTTGACTCTTGATTTTCTTCCTTCTTTCTTCTTCATCACTGGACATTCACTTGCATAGTGACCAGGTTGGCCGCATTCAAAGCACTTATCAGTTTATTTTTTGTTGAACTCTAGCTTCCCTTTGTTTCTTGAGTTGTTGAACTGATTTGGGAATGAATTGCTAGGTCCACCTTTTCTGAATCTCCTCTTGTTGAGTATTCGTTTGAAGCTTCTTGTGATGAGTGTAATATCATTGTCATCACCTTCTATGTCATCTCCATCTAAGGAGGCTGTATCATCTTCATCTTGTGAGGCTTTTAGACCAATATTCTTTCTCACCTTTGTATCTTTTTCCTCCTGCGCCTTGAACATGAGTTTCAGCTCATAAGAAATTAAAGAGTTAATGAGAGATTCAATAGGTAAGGTATTTAGATCTTTGGCTTCTTCAATGGTAGTTATTTTACTCTCCCAATCCTTCGATAAAGCATTCAGAATTTTTCTCTTTTTCTCACCTAGAGAATATTCATTTTCCAACACCTCCAAATCCTTAATAAGGTCATTGAATCTACAATACATCTCATCAATGTTTTTATGAGGTTGCATCTTGAAGGATTCATACTTTGTAACTAGAATGGAGTTCTTTTGTTCTCAAACATTCTCACTACCTTCATGAATTTCTCTCAGTTTATCCCAAATTTCTTTAGCTGAATTGCAACCCTTGACTCTAATAGATTCATTTGAGTCTAATGCACAATATAACACATTCATGGCTTTTACATTTAAGCTGAGATGAGCTCTATCCACAACAGTCGGTTCACTTCTTGTTTTTGATCTAGATCTATGAGTATTTTCATCTATAAGAGATGTATCATATGGACCTTCACTAATAATAAATCATAATTCAATATCAATAGATTGCAAAAAATAATCATTCTTTCTTTCCAACTCACATAATTTGACCCATTAAACATAGGTGGTCTAATGACAGAATGTCCTTCAAAAAATATTGCATTGTTGGTTGTCATCTTTACTCCAAAGCCGATTGAGCTTAATCTCTAGGAGACCAAGCTCTGATACCAATTTTTAGGCCCGAAAACAATCTTCTTTTCTAGGCGACCACACAATGGAGCAGTTGATGAGAAAGCACAAGTGCTTGTGAGTAGAAGAGATAAACAAAGTACAGATTTCAAATGTAATAATAAGTAAATAAGAAGGAAAGAATAACAAACCAATTAACTACCCAACACCTCTTGAGCTTGTAGGTTAATTCAAACAAGTTACTTCAAGTTGATGAATTACAATCACGTTTGTGTACAAAGGAAGGTTCACCTCCTCCTTGCCCCGAACTCCACTCGGTCAAGTCAGGATGTTTTACTATCTCTCAGGACAACCCTCACAGAGTTACACTCATGAAGTATTCACTCACAAATGAAAAACTTATAATGAACCTCACATCACTAAGACTACAAATCTTCTTTGAAGAGTATTTTCTCACTAAAATCACTCTAGATCTTTTGTATTTTCAATGTGCAAAAGTTTATTGAAGTATCTGACCAACCACTATTCATATAGGATCAAGAAAGTGCCTCATTAATGCTTCAAACGGATAGAAAGTAGCTGAAGAGTCAACTAGCCGTTGGAGTGTCGGACGTCCGATAGCACTGTTTTATGCGTCCGACAGCAGGCAGTGAGTTTAAGAGATTTTCTTCAATTCTTTTGGACGAGCGGTGCAAGCTTTTTATGCGTCCGACAGCAAACAAAAAGATTTGAGAAATTATCTTGTTTCTATCGGACGTCCGGTAGAGACATATTCAACGTCCGATAGTTTTGTCGACTTCGAAGGATCTTATCGGACGTCCGAAACATGCGTCCAAAGTTGTGCAATGATTATAGGACGTCCGTTACTATCTTCTTGAGCGTCCGACAGGTTCAGCATACTCTGACTTTTTCAAATATGCTTAATCTTTGAACCTGATATGTTTCATTTCTGAAAAAGCTTTTGAGGAGATGTTAGCAATATCCATTTGTTTTGTAATCATCAAAAGCTAAGAACCAAGGTCAACATTCTCCCCCTTTTTGATGATGACAAAACAATAGATGGAAGAAAGAAAAAAAATTGAGCAAATAAGCATAAGCTCCCCCTCGCACAATGCATCTAAACTTATGAATTCAGAATAACTCCCCCTTATACATAGCATCCATTTTTCCCCCTTTTTGTCATCATAAGATGAGAGTAAAAACCAGCTACCAAAATCCAGCAACAATAACAGAGAATCCAATATTCCAAATAAAAACAGAGAAATGACAGCAATCACCAACATATCACAGCAAATCATCATGAGATCAGCATTATTCTTTTTTCTCCCTTTTTGACATCATACAAATTCAGTCAAAAAAATCAAGAAAAAATTCAGTTCAAAGAGTCAGAAACATCAAAAGAGAATTACAAAAAAAAAAAAAAATTATGAACAAGAATCTCATCAATCTTACCAATATCTCCTACTTGTTAGAGTTAGTATCATGTCTAACTATCCACATGCATTTCATGCCTCTTCTCATGTTCTTTCTCACATAACAATCACTTTTCATGTGACCTTTTTGACAACAAAAATTACACATAACCAAAGAATTATTTACATGAACAGGTTTAATAAATCTAACTTGTCTTCTTCTGTGAATGGTAAATTCATTTGCACTAGAATTCAACCTTTTTCCATGTATGTCAAAATGAGGTTTTGTAGCAATCTTTTGAAAGCAGTTGTGTTTCTTATATTGAAGCAACTGATTAAGATCATCCATTCTTTTTTTCAAACTCCCTTGTTCATTTTTGAACATTTCACAAAGTCTTATTTTTCTATCAATCTCGAAGTGTAAAGCAGTCTCACTCTTTTTGAAGTAACCATTTTCAGCTTTTAACTTTTTATTTTGTTGAAAAAGATTTGCATTATCTTGAAGTAAAAAACTAATTTTCTGTTTTAACTCCTTATTTCTAGCATAGGATTCTTTCAAACTATCATACAATTTTATAATGAAAGATTCAAGATTATCATCAGTTTCATCATCACTTTTAAATTGAGAGTTACAAGTTGTTACCTCATCATCTCCAATGGCCATAAAAGCCAATTGAGCAGATTCTTCTTCCTCTTCAATTTCACCATCGGAGTTGCACGCATTCCATGTGAATTGAAAGTTGTTGACTCTTGATTTTCTTCCTTCTTTCTTCTTCATCACTGGACATTCACTTGCATAGTGACCAGGTTGGCCGCATTCAAAGCACTTATCAGTTTATTTTTTGTTGAACTCTAGCTTCCCTTTGTTTCTTGAGTTGTTGAACTGATTTGGGAATGAATTGCTAGGTCCACCTTTTCTGAATCTCCTCTTGTTGAGTATTCGTTTGAAGCTTCTTGTGATGAGTGTAATATCATTGTCATCACCTTCTATGTCATCTCCATCTAAGGAGGCTGTATCATCTTCATCTTGTGAGGCTTTTAGACCAATATTCTTTCTCACCTTTGTATCTTTTTCCTCCTGCGCCTTGAACATGAGTTTCAGCTCATAAGAAATTAAAGAGTTAATGAGAGATTCAATAGGTAAGGTATTTAGATCTTTGGCTTCTTCAATGGTAGTTATTTTACTCTCCCAATCCTTCGATAAAGCATTCAGAATTTTTCTCTTTTTCTCACCTAGAGAATATTCATTTTCCAACACCTCCAAATCCTTAATAAGGTCATTGAATCTACAATACATCTCATCAATGTTTTTATGAGGTTGCATCTTGAAGGATTCATACTTTGTAACTAGAATGGAGTTCTTTTGTTCTCAAACATTCTCACTACCTTCATGAATTTCTCTCAGTTTATCCCAAATTTCTTTAGCTGAATTGCAACCCTTGACTCTAATAGATTCATTTGAGTCTAATGCACAATATAACACATTCATGGCTTTTACATTTAAGCTGAGATGAGCTCTATCCACAACAGTCGGTTCACTTCTTGTTTTTGATCTAGATCTATGAGTATTTTCATCTATAAGAGATGTATCATATGGACCTTCACTAATAATAAATCATAATTCAATATCAATAGATTGCAAAAAATAATCATTCTTTCTTTCCAACTCACATAATTTGACCCATTAAACATAGGTGGTCTAATGACAGAATGTCCTTCAAAAAATATTGCATTGTTGGTTGTCATCTTTACTCCAAAGCCGATTGAGCTTAATCTCTAGGAGACCAAGCTCTGATACCAATTTTTAGGCCCGAAAACAATCTTCTTTTCTAGGCGACCACACAATGGAGCAGTTGATGAGAAAGCACAAGTGCTTGTGAGTAGAAGAGATAAACAAAGTACAGATTTCAAACGTAACAATAAGTAAATAAGAAGGAAAGAATAACAAACCAATTAACTACCTAACTCCTCTTGAGATTGTAGGTTAATTCAAACAAGCTACTTCAAGTTGATGAATTACAATAACTCTTGTGTACAAAGGAAGGTTCACCTCCTTCTTGCCCCGAACTCCACTCGGTCAAGCCAGGACGTTTTACTATCTCTCAGGACAACCCTTACAGAGCTACACTCATGAAGTATTCACTCACAAATGAAAAGCTTATAATGAACCTCACACCACTAAGACTACAAATCTTCTTTGAAGAGTATTTTCTTACTAAAATCACTCTAGATCTTTTGTATCTTCAGTGTGCAAAAGTTTATTGAAGTATCTAACCATCCACTATTCATATAGGATCAAGAAAGTGCCTCATTAATGCTTTCAACGGATAGAAAGTAGCTGAAGAGTCAACTAGCCGTTGGAGTGTCGGACGTCCGATAGCACTGTTTTATGCGTCCGACAGCAGGCAGTGAGTTTAAGAGATTTTCTTCAATTCTTTTGGACGAGCGGTGCAAGCTTTTTATGCGTCCGACAGCAAACAAAAAGATTTGAGAAATTATCTTGTTTCTATCGGACGTCCGGTAGAGACATATTCAACGTCCGATAGTTTTGTCGACTTCGAAGGATCTTATCGGACGTCCGAAACATGCGTCCAAAGTTGTGCAATGATTATAGGACGTCCGTTACTATCTTCTTGAGCGTCCGACAGGTTCAGCATACTCTGACTTTTTCAAATATGATTAATCTTTGAACCTGATATGTTTCATTTCTGAAAAAGCCTTTGAGGAGATGTTAGCAATATCCATTTGTTTTGTAATCATCAAAAGCTAAGGACCAAGGTCAACATTCTGCCCCTTTTTGATGATGACAAAACAATAGATGGATGAAAGAAAAAAAATTGAGCAAATAAGCATAAGCTCCCCCTCGCACAATGCATCTAAACTTATGAATTCAGAATAACTCCCCCTTATACATAGCATCCATTTTTTCCCCTTTTTGTCATCATAAGATGAGAGTAAAAACCAGCTACCAAAATCCAGCAACAATAACAGAGAATCCAATATTCCAAATAAAAACAGAGAAATGACAGCAATCACCAACATATCACAGCAAATCATCATGAGATCAGCATTATTCTTTTTTCTCCCTTTTTGACATCATACAAATTCAGTCAAAAAAATCAAGAAAAAATTCAGTTCAAAGAGTCAGAAACATCAAAAGAGAATTACAAAAAAAAAAAATTATGAACAAGAATCTCATCAATCTTACCAACATCTCCTACTTGTTAGAGTTAGTATCATGTCTAACTATCCACATGCATTTCATGCCTCTTCTCATGTTCTTTCTCACATAACAATCACTTTTCATGTGACCTTTTTGACAACAAAAATTACACATAACCAAAGAATTATTTACATGAACAGGTTTAATAAATCTAACTTGTCTTCTTCTGTGAATGGTAAATTCATTTGCACTAGAATTCAACCTTTTTCCATGTATGTCAAAATGAGGTTTTGTAGCAATCTTTTGAAAGCAGTTGTGTTTCTTATATTGAAGCAACTGATTAAGATCATCCATTCTTTTTTTCAAACTCCCTTGTTCATTTTTGAACATTTCACAAAGTCTTATTTTTCTATCAATCTCGAAGTGTAAAGCAGTCTCACTCTTTTTGAAGTAACCATTTTCAGCTTTCAACTTTTTATTTTGTTGAAAAAGATTTGCATTATCTTGAAATAAAAAACTAATTTTCTGTTTTAACTCCTTATTTCTAGCATAGGATTCTTTCAAACTATCATGCAATTTTATAATGAAAGATTCAAGATTATCATCAGTTTCATCATCACTTTTAAATTGAGAGTTACAAGTTGTTACCTCATCATCTCCAATGGCCATAAAAGCCAATTGAGCAGATTCTTCTTCCTCTTCAATTTCACCATCGGAGTTGCACGCATTCCATGTGAATTGAAAGTTGTTGACTCTTGATTTTCTTCCTTCTTTCTTCTTCATCACTGGACATTCACTTGCATAGTGACCAGGTTGGCCGCATTCAAAGCACTTATCAGTTTATTTTTTGTTGAACTCTAGCTTCCCTTTGTTTCTTGAGTTGTTGAACTGATTTGGGAATGAATTGCTAGGTCCACCTTTTCTGAATCTCCTCTTGTTGAGTATTCGTTTGAAGCTTCTTGTGATGAGTGTAATATCATTGTCATCACCTTCTATGTCATCTCCATCTAAGGAGGCTGTATCATCTTCATCTTGTGAGGCTTTTAGACCAATATTCTTTCTCACCTTTGTATCTTTTTCCTCCTGCGCCTTGAACATGAGTTTCAGCTCATAAGAAATTAAAGAGTTAATGAGAGATTCAATAGGTAAGGTATTTAGATCTTTGGCTTCTTCAATGGTAGTTATTTTACTCTCCCAATCCTTCGATAAAGCATTCAGAATTTTTCTCTTTTTCTCACTTAGAGAATATTCATTTTCCAACACCTCCAAATCCTTAATAAGGTCATTGAATCTACAATACATCTCATCAATGTTTTTATGAGGTTGCATCTTGAAGGATTCATACTTTGTAACTAGAATGGCGTTCTTTTGTTCTCAAACATTCTCACTACCTTCATGAATTTCTCTCAGTTTATCCCAAATTTCTTTAGCTGAATTGCAACCCTTGACTCTAATAGATTCATTTGAGTCTAATGCACAATATAACACATTCATGGCTTTTACATTTAAGCTGAGATGAGCTCTATCCACAACAGTCGGTTCACTTCTTGTTTTTGATCTAGATCTATGAGTATTTTCATCTATAAGAGATGTATCATATGGACCTTCACTAATAATAAATCATAATTCAATATCAATAGATTGCAAAAAATAATCATTCTTTCTTTCCAACTCACATAATTTGACCCATTAAACATAGGTGGTCTAATGACAGAATGTCCTTCAAAAAATATTGCATTGTTGGTTGTCATCTTTACTCCAAAGCCGATTGAGCTTAATCTCTAGGAGACCAAGCTCTGATACCAATTTTTAGGCCCGAAAACAATCTTCTTTTCTAGGCGACCACACAATGGAGCAGTTGATGAGAAAGCACAAGTGCTTGTGAGTAGAAGAGATAAACAAAGTACAGATTTCAAATGTAATAATAAGTAAATAAGAAGGAAAGAATAACAAACCAATTAACTACCCAACACCTCTTGAGCTTGTAGGTTAATTCAAACAAGTTACTTCAAATTGATGAATTACAATCACGTTTGTGTACAAAGGAAGGTTCACCTCCTCCTTGCCCCGAACTCCACTCGGTCAAGTCAGGATGTTTTACTATCTCTCAGGACAACCCTCACAGAGCTACACTCATGAAGTATTCACTCACAAATGAAAAACTTATAATGAACCTCACATCACTAAGACTACAAATCTTCTTTGAAGAGTATTTTCTCACTAAAATCACTCTAGATCTTTTGTATTTTCAATGTGCAAAAGTTTATTGAAGTATCTGACCAACCACTATTCATATAGGATCAAGAAAGTGCCTCATTAATGCTTCCAACGGATAGAAAGTAGCTGAAGAGTCAACTAGCCGTTGGAGTGTCGGACGTCCGATAGCCCTGTTTTATGCATCCGATAGCAGGCAGTGGGTTTAAGAGATTTTCTTCAATTCTTTCAGACGTCTGGTGCAAGCTTTTGTGCGTCCAACAGCAAACAAAGAGTTTTGAGAAATTATCTTGTTTCTATCGGACGTCCTGTAGAGACATATTCTGCGTCCGATAGTTTTGTCGACTTCGAAGGATCCTATCGGACGTCCGAAGCATGCGTCCAAAGTTGTGAAATGATTATCGGACGTCCGGTACTATCTTCTTGAGCGTCCGACAGGTTCAGCATACTCTGACTTTTTAAAATGTGCTTAATCTTTGAATCTGATATGTTTCATTTCTGAAAAAGACTTTGAGGAGATGTTAGCAATATCCATTTGTTTTGTAATCATCAAAAGTTAGGGACCAAGGGCAACATAGATCTATATTGTTGTGGTGTTTTTCTCCCCTCTTTCCTCTCCAAAAATTGTCCTCAAATTGCCTCTTTTATAGAAAGAGGAAAGAGCACAATTATTATGTAAGTTGTGCTGGTTTTTTTATATGAATCTTGTCCACAATCCGCACATGAATTGCTGGCCAGATTGCTCCTTTATTTCTACTTTGAAATGCTAAAAGAAACCACTAAAAAGGATCCGTGAGGTGATCCACAAATATCATCCATCTATGGATCTCTCATTTTGCTTTGTTTTTCATTTGTCTTTTGCTTTTCTGCCTACAATCCATCTAGGAATCCGGGGCCATATTGATATGAAAATTTCTCTATGAAGAATGCTGAATTTTCTCTTGTGCAAAAAATAAAAGTAATGGGCTTCAAAATAACTTTTCAATGACGCAAGAATCATGTCATTTGGAGATCTAGGGGCTAGGTGATGGCCAAAACACTAAAACCTAGCCAGAAAGCATTGTAGTAGAAAAGTAATTTGGACTTTTGGCTATGAAAACATGAGAACTAGATTTTGGTGTCTTGCTAAGAATTGTAGCGCTTCCTCTTAGTTTTAAAATGATTCAAGAATCATCTCAATCCAAGGTTTGTAGCTCAAATTATAACCAATGTACCAAAATATATCATTGCTGCCAATGCTTTTCTTCTTTTTTCTTGATTGCATTTCATCCTTTGGCCCTTCATTTTACATGATTTTCACTTAAAATCATCAACAATCATGCAAATATTTTCTCACTTCCCTTCAATTGATGATTGAATTATCAAAACCTATAAAAACATGAAATTTTCGCACTTAAATCCATAGAAATGCAAGTTTCTCACTTAGCCACAAAATGCAAAACTTAACAAAAAAAAAAACATGTTATTCAACTCCTAAAACAACTAAAACACACCAAAACCAACTTAAATAGCTGATGAGATTCTACCATACACCAAATTTTAATAAAACCTATACATCTCATTTTCTACAAGTATACATGTCATTTATCAAGTATAGGGGATATTAGATATCAATCCCATAGGAAAGATTATCAATTACCGTTGGTTTTCGAACTCTTTTATTATCTAGACTATCACAAGTGCAAAAAATTAAATCTACACTATAAACATGAGATAAAAGTAATACAAATAACAATGGAAAGCTCCTAGGATTATAAAATTCCTCATTACTTTTGCAAGTGAAATTATTGGTTAATTGAATGTCATTATTTTGACTAGTTATGTCATAATTCCCTAATGTATGCGAAATCTATTCTCGTAGTGAATCAATTATATTTGTAACGAAGTCATACCTACTCTAGTGGTTATGAAATTAACTACAAGTTTATTTCTTCTATGAAATTACTTGAAACAAGTCACTAAAGCCACAAAGGTGCTTTTCTACTCTCGTGAGTGAACTCCCTAGATTTAACACTTTCTTGAACTAGTGTCAAATCCCAATTTTCATTATAACTTAATACCTTAAGGTTATCATAATTAATGGCCGGTTAATCATGATTAGATAACAAAAGTACTAAATAACTTGTTCAAAATAATATTATCGGATTAATTCCACTTTGTCCCTCCAAACTTTGGACAGTTCCCCACTTTAGTTCCCAAAACTTCAAAATGGGACACTTAAATCCCTAAAATTATAAATATCTCCCAATTAAGAAAAATTATTGACAGAATCCTAAATGCCATTGGTGGTCGAAGTGTCCCATTTTATAAGTTTAGAGATTTAAGTGTCCCATTTTATAAGTTTAGGAACTTAAGTGTCCTAATTTATAAGTTTACGGCTTAAGTGTCCCATTTTAAAGTTTAAGGGACTAAAGTGGGTAATCGTCTAAAGTTTGGGGGCACAAAGTGGAATTAACCCTAATATCATCAAATAACTAAGTAAATATTACTAACAAGATATAGAAAATTCATCTATAACTCTAGGCATAAACTTTAGCAACACATGAAAGACGTGAAAACAAAATCCAAACTTGTATTATAACCAAACATTAGAATCAATACAAGAAATAAAGTGATAGGAGAAATGTCACCCTTATCACATGAGTTCCAAGCTCTCTATCCTTATCCTCAACTTCATCTATGCTTAGTTACATACAAGACTTGGATAAAATAACCTATACTAATCTACCCTAACTAATGAAATAAGGAAATTTTAGTGAATACTATATTTTTGTGTAGTTTCTCTAGGCTTCAAAGTTATAAAAAAAATGTTCTCAAAGGCTTCTATTTATATAGGAATTCAAGCTCAAAGTGAGTTATTTCTAGTTGGCAAATTTGTCTCATGAAATCACCAAAAGGTATTTGTCCAAGTTTTCACACTTTTCTTTAAGTTGTAGTCAAAATTCTGAGATGAGGAATAGCTGGAAAAACTGTGTGAAGGAGCTCAATTGCAACTTCATTTTAAGAAAACATGAGGTCTAAAAACGCGGGCACAAGGTCACGTATTGGCTCAGGTTTTGCCTCTTTACAGGTTTTCTCATTTATGGTTAGTCTTCAACTTTGCTCTATTTTTGCACCAAATTCAACTAATATTTTCTCAATGATGGAGGCTGAACTAGCACTTTTGAAAAACATGAAAGTTGTACCACTTTGCGTTACATTCCAATGCATCAAGAATCATTTAATTTGGAGTTCTATAGACTGAGAAATGATGAAAATACCCTTGACTGGTTAAAACCCTGTTTCAGCTTTTGACAACAAAAATGACCGACTATATTTCGACATTTTGACTAGGAAAACTCATAAACTAGATTTCGATATTTTCAAAAGAAATATAGATCTATGTGTTAGTTTCAAAATGGTTTAAGAATCACCTCAATTTGATGCTTGTAACTCAAAATATAGCTGAAATGCCAACAAGTGTCAAAGCTATCAAACTCCCTTTCAATTTTTCTTAATTGCATTTCCTCTTTGCACTTCATATTCTCTTTAAAACCTTTAAAATCATCAGCAATCATTGTATCATCTTCTCAATTCACTCCAGCTGATGAATGAATCATTGAACCTACAAAAAATGAAGTTTTCACCACTTTAACCCATAGAAATGCAATTTTTCACATCTAAACCATAAAATGTATACTTTCACTAGAAACTTAGTCAATTACCTATAAAAATGAATAAAACACACTAAAACTAAATAATAAAACATCCTTAAATCACTCAAAATGCACACTTATCAATAGCCACATAAAAACATGCAAATAAGCAATTGTTAGAAATTTCAAAGATGGCTTCTTAACAAGTAAAAATGAATTCTTATTTCTTCCAATGGATAAATTGGTGGATACATACTCAAAAGTGTGAATATAATGTGAAAGCACATGAAGTAAATACTTTATATTCTTGTGAAAAAAATTTATAGAGATTCCATAGAGATTGACAAGAATGGTTCCTAGTAGTTACTGGGCTATTAGATGAATTGAGAATTACTAAAAATAAAGAGTGGCTCCTAGTAGTAAGCAAATGGTCATCCATGTTGATGATTTCCAGTAAGACTACTAGCTACTAGAATGAAAACAAAAATTGAAAAATTGAGCCTTCACTTGAAGTGAATATATTTGCCTCTATAGCAATTGTGTGAGAAATATTCGCACAAGATATTGGTGTAAAACCACCATGTTATTGTGATACTTGTTGAAATAAGTTGACTTGAATGCCAATGAGGTCATATCACACTACAAGAAAATAGTCTTTCTTTGACAAGTGATAGTCATTACTCAAAATTCAAAAAGTCATGACAAAAAATTTCAGTAACGACATTTACTAGTGTCACAGCATTGTCACTAGTTCTACATCACAAATAAGGTCCTTGTGATGACTTTGAGAAATTGTCACAAACACTATTAATATAGTGGTAACAAAAGTAGTCGACCTTGTGTGACGACTTTCGTTGTTAGTATATGGCTTGCATTTTTATCATTATTTACTGTAGAAGTTGTAGTGATGACTTTAGTTGTCAATTCTTTCTTATTCACTTCATGACTACCTACTATTGTCACTTGGTGAACTTTGGGGCAAATGACAACTTTGAAGTCATCACTGAATTAAGTTTGTCGCTGCTGCTAGTGAATTTATTTTGGTGAGCTAACTTTCAGCACAACCATAAGTGATCCTATAGCCTGAGAATGTAAAACCCAACAAATTCATCCAGTACAATCACAAATATATATATCTAGCCATAAACATCTTAAAAGTCATTAAACATACACCAAGTATCCACAAGAGTTGAACTACAATAGTTAAACATCTTCAAATATCTTCCATACTTACCAACACTAGCTAAACTACAAATTAATCATACAATATCCACAATTATAGCCATCCGATCCAAAATAAAAAGTTCATGTAGATATCTATATAAAACCATGAGCAAAAGCAACCATCATGTTTGCAAATCAGTCAGCACCTTAGCATCTTGTATAGGAGCAAAAGTTGATCTTTTCTTCATCCCTTAAGGTTCACTAATAACATAGGATCGCATTCATACAAAAGTATTGAGAATTAGATTCTGCATTACACATAATATAGGCAAAATATTATTACAAACCTACATTACAAAATTTGAATCAATAGGTCCATAAGTCATTAGTGATAAAACTCCTAGTAAACTTGTCAAGCACCATTAGTTCTTAAGTAATGCAAGTGTACAGTATAGTATTAACTCAAATAGAACCAACAATTAGGAAAATGTGATAGCAGTTCTTGGAACTAAATGCTAAAACATATCCATGTATCTAAAGTGGCAAAACCAGATTATTGAGAAACCAACACACACTCATAGTACTTCAATTGCAATAAATATTAGAAATGAAAAGAATTGAATTTCCAACCTTCGTAGAAGCCTACTTATTTGTGTAACTCTTTCAATTGGTTAACTGATCTTCATATAGCCCTCTTGTTTTGGCCTATTGCTGCTACAAGTTTGTAATCAAGTACTGCTAAGCATTGAATTGTTTAGCTATGGATGCAGCTCGGTTTTCAAATTCATCTACCCTTCTTCGACTGTCTTCAATTGCATTCCTCTAGTATTCAACATCAGCAACTTGCTCCTTTGTTGAATTACGGCCATGGAGCTGTTCAAGTGTGTAACCAAGCTCCTTTTCACAAATTTCCTTACTTGTCATTGTCAAATTAGAATGTAATTCTCTCGTTTTGTCCTACACAAGTAAAAAGACATACTTTATATAGCTTGAAGAGGTGTCAATAGTAGGTGAATGCAACTAAAAGAAAATGCAGTATCTTACCAAGGTTTCTTTTGCTTTGTCATTTACCAAGTCTCCTGTCTTCTTTGAATTTTAGCTTAACTCGAAAATGTCTATCTTTGAAAGTTCAAAACCTGTTTTCCTTTTCTGTCAAAATTTTTGGTTTTTCTTCTTTTTAGTCCAAAAGCACTAGGTTGTATATAGAGAACAAGTGTCCAGATTGGCCATTGGATTACCTTTTTCTGCATGACTCTAGCAAGTGATTTTGTCCTAACAGTAGTGTGACAATCATTATTTGAGCGATTTATCTATTATGCTCTCTAATTTTCTAGAACATTTGAAAAATCATCACATTAGCCAATGGTCGAAGTTCATAATCTAAAATTTAAATAAGGTTTTCTATGTAATTGCAACCTTAAATTCATCACTCCCAAAGTAGTTGACAATCCATCTCCAGTCTTCTTGTGATACACCTTCCAGAATATGCCTCATTGTCTCTTCTTTGAAATCAAAACGTAGGAAATATTTGTGGAGCTGATACAGTGATTTTAGAATTGTATGTTCAACTGCCTATTTATAGCAATTTTGGAGGTGACGTGCTCTTCAAATTGGAGGTCATGCTGCAATAGTAATGCATCTCTAGTAAAAGCCAAGCATATATGTACATTTAAATTGAAATGAAAGATTCAAGTACAATAGAAATGAAAATCTGGATTAGGAAATTAGTTGTGAATCTGAAAAATTGGAGGGAATAGAATATGGTGACCAAATTGTATATATTATCCCGATCACTAGGATCAAGATGGGCCCACTTTTCAACATTAAGCCTCACAGCCTTCCTCACAATACAGTTACCCTCTGTGATGAAGTACTGAGAATCCTTTCCCGCTATACATCGATTGCAATCATCAACTTCAATGCTCAAGGTCTCACTAGCCTCCATTTCCTTAGACAATGACAAGTTTCTAGTATGTCCTCTTCTTCGTGCCACAAGTACAACTATGAGGATACATAACTCCAAACATTGTGAGGACCCGAAAATTTTCTTATTTTATTTTATTTTACTGACTTAATTAATTAATTAATTCGACTATTTACAATTCATTTATATGAAAAAACGCCTCTCTTATTTTTTAAAGCATTTTGTTAGAAAATTACTTTTCGAAAACTCATTTAGTTCGGAGAACACGTTTTTCGAGACTATATTTGAATTGAGAGTGTATTAATTTTGGAAAAGTAAGAATGATCAATAGTAAATTAAGAAAAAGTCATGAGGACTCACAAAAAAATTTATTTATTTTTAAACTCCTGTTACGAGTTTATTAAAATATTTAATTGCCTGATTGCCCTGAATATTATTTTCTAGTCTCTTGAGACCTAATTACATTGATCCATGGTTTACTTATATTTTTAGAGTGGCTCGCTTCAAAAATTAATTTCTCGAAACCCGTTAAGTGAAAATACAATAAGTTTGGAGTAAATAATTGATTCGAGAATACAATAAGTTTGGAAAATCGGAAACTTGTACATTACTCTCAAATTAGGTGATTTATGTTTAACTGCTCAAGTATTAGTTAGTAATACAATCGTTATAAGAATTTCTTGAAAGTTAAGCGTTATCGTGGAAAATTAGAAGTACGCGTTTTTACGCGTGCGATCAATTAAAGGACTTAAGGCCATTATTTTTTGAACATTAAGAGTGCATAATAATAGTATGAATATAAGTGCATTAGCGGTTTAGTGCACAAGTGAAACAAACCCGAGAGGAAACGAACACGAAACGCGCACGTATGCGTACTCTCCTTAGTTGACTTTTGGAGCATTTTGGGCCACACATTCTTAGGTTTCTCAAGGGAGCATCACACCAGATCAAAACCCTTCTCTTCTCACCTCAAGTGCCGGCAAAACACTCTCTTTTCCCTCCCAAAACAGCCGACCAAGCAGCAAAGGAAAGAAAGGAAGAAAAGCTTCTTCATTCTTGCACCAATCTTCCTCCATTTCATCTCAAAATTTGCATCCAACTCACAAATCACTTGGAGATTCACTTAGGCAAGCAGAAGAGTTTCATTTCCATGGTTTCTTGGAGCTTTCTTGTGACAAAAAATCTGACCTTTAGCATCTAAGAAGATATATGACGATCAAGCCCTTAAATCTTGTCTTATGGAAATAGTAAAGCATATATAAGCTCATGCATACTTGTGGGTAGCTTGTTTATGTTGAAAAAATTATTGTGTGGGCTCTATGAACTCCTACTTTGGTTGGATGAACTGATTTGGTGAATGATGATGCTAATAATGTTGGTTTAGTGCTTAAAGTAGTGGAATAACATTGTATTGTTGGTAGGAACTCAAAGGGGAGCGAAGGTGAAAATTTTCCAATTCTGTCCCAATGTTGTCCGTGACCCTTAGGATGATTTTTAGTGGTTCTAATGGCTTGATTATGATGTATACATGTTATATAAATGGTGTAGAAAGTTTCATTGAAAAATAACATGATTTGGTTGGTCAAATGTGGTGATTTCAAAGGTTTAGCAAATCTGGAAAATGGTTCCCGTAATTGCCTGGCAGTCTGTTTCTTTTGGCCATAACGTTTTACTCCGATGTCAAAATTGAGTGCCGCTTATGGCACTGGAAATTAGACATTTCCAGCTTTTCAATGGTATAAAATACATGTCCCGATTCCATATGAGTAATCCATACCAACCATTTGAACTTGGCTGCCTTGTTTCATTAGTTCTCTGGAAGGCAGAATATGAACTACAACTTGAGGCTCCAATGTGGACTAGTTGTGGATAGATTTTGAAAATGGTTTCTTCTGAGAAATTTTAGTTTTATGAATGTGTTTTCCAACGCCACCAACCACATTCAATTTTGAGTTGAATTGAGTGATTCGTGGCCATATTTCGAAACTGACTTCTTGAAGGAAACCCTCCTTTTGGGCAGAATTGTTACTCAACTTGATTGAGACTTGTTAATTCGAGATTCTTGGTGTTAATCACCTACCAAACCTATCTTGGATGTTTATTAGACCTTGTTTATATCAATGAACCATGTTTGAGGAATTTTCCTTGGCTAGATGCTTGAAAACGGAAAAACGGAAGTCCAAGGCAGATTTGCCTTGGAACTCCTTGGAATTCTAGTGGTTTCGTTAACCATCTTTCTGTATGTATTTTCCTACAAAATTTTACAGAGAAATAGTCCCTATATGGTAGTATTATACTGCTAAATTTGGCACCATTCCGAGTCCGTTTCACTGCTCAACTAAACTTCCAAATTTCATGAGTTGAGTTGGGAAAACCCTTGATTAACAAGGAAATCTTAGTAACTTTGAGCTACCATATCTTGGTGCTCAAAACTCCGAATCTTGTTCCATTTTTTTTTTGTTTTAAACTTGGATTGAAAATATAATAGACTGCCAAATTTCAGAGATTAGTTCGGATCAAGTGAATTTTCCTGAATTTTCAAAGTTGGCCAAAAACCAACCTAAACCTGTCTTCAATGCCCCAGAACAGCAATTTTGAGCTAATTTTTAGATACCTTCCATTTGGAATAATGGGAAATTGTCTTCTAATAACTTTTAGCACTTTCTAAGAAGTTTCCAACGATACCAAGTTTCCCAATTTTGAACTTGTAAAGAGTGAGGTACGATTTTTCAAAGATTTCGTATCAAAACTGAAATTTCCGAATCTTAAGGAAATGGAGTTTTTCGAATCCTCCTTATTCCTTCGAGATTACTTGAACGTTTTACTCTTGATTTCAAAGATAAAAACTTGATTTTTTTGTACTTTAAAACCCTCCTTTTTGAGTCTTAATTCGCGAATAATTTAGGCTCATTTTAGCGAGATTTTTTAATATTGTACAAGCATGCAATCTTCCTTGATAATTGGGGTTTATAAGTAATTGTTCACTATTAATTGCTCAGGCTCGCACGAGGACCTTCAAGAGGATTCCACGATGGATGCCTGAACGTCAAGTGACATTTCTTCTTTGTTTATTTGGTGAGTGTCAAGTGTATGTTAAATGCTTATGTGATTGAAATATTAATTGTACAAATGTTATATATGATACGTAAACTTGCCGAGGTGAGGGTGTACTTTATCTTCCTCGTTCTCTTTTTCGTGTAACTACATGATACTTATTACTTGAATGAATGTGATTGGTAATTGTATATGGATATTACGTGCATGAATAGTTGAAATCCTGAGAACTTGATGCGTGCTTACTTGTTATCAATGACTTGAGATTTGAAAATAGAGCTGAGTGTGTACTTTATCGCAATTGTTCTTATTTGAAATAATTGACTCGTGCTTGAATTACATGACTTGATGGAAATGAAATGAATGCTTCAATGTATTAAATGCTTGAATGGCATGAAATGATTAATTATGCTATGGCTGCGTATGTCGATTGGAGCAATGTCTCATCGACCTCTGAACGATAGTAAGTACCACACCAATTGGGTGGGAGCTATCTCTCGAATCGTCTCAGACTTATTAACTGAACGATAGCAAGTACCACACCGATTTGGTAGGAGGTAGCTCTTGAATCATCTCAGTGCCCTAGACCTCTGAACGATAGTAAGTACCACATCGATTCGGATGGAAGGTACCTCTCGAATCGTCCCAGAACTATAAACTGAACGATAGTAAGTACCACGCCGATTTGGGTAGGAGGTAGCTCTCGAGTCGTCTCAGAAACATACATGAAATACGTGAAAGGTTACGAACACAATTACCTACCCGGGGGACGGGGTGTCGTCCTGAAAGGGTATTAAAAATTAAACTTGGACAAAATAAGCAATCATTAGCTTCAGAGAGCTTCTGCATTCTACTCAAGGGTATTTATTATATATTGTGAAATTTCTTGAATGTTATAATCTCACTAGTGTGTAAGTGCTATTATTACTGAAATAATTGTCTTGCATGTTTTCTTGGCTTCACGAGCATCCGCTCACCCCGTTAGATTTACTTTCTTTAACAGGAGCTGAAATGGAAGGAATGATGGAGAGATCGACTTGATGGCCTTTTATTAGAATTTTGAATGTATTCATTTAGTCAAATTTTAGAAACTATATATTTTGGGATTGTAAGATGTTTTTGTAACTTATAATGTAAGATTTAATCGATTATTAAGGAATTGACCTTCCTTTATATTTTCGACTTTTAGTTTTGATTAGTTATTCCTAAATTTGAATTGAATTTGTACCGAGTCCTGGCGAGAGCTGGGTAGGTGTCCCGCAGATACCCTAAGGTTCGCCCTTGGGAGAAGTGGAGGCGTCACAGTTGGTATCAGAGTTTAGGTTTTAGATCTTTGTAGTGTATCCTAGGCCTAAAAGTTTAGGATGCCGGACTGTGGAGTTTGATTGTGTATTAAGTGCAACGTGATTTTTGCTGCTTGAGGTTGTAGCACCATTTTGCTTACAAAATACTATGAGGCTTTACTCTTCAAGTTAGGTTGGAAGTGGATCAAGATTAGAAAATCTAAATAGCTATCTAGTGATTTTAAGGGTTAGAAACCTTGCTTTCCCCACTCTTTTGCTTGTCGAACATTTCGAAAGAAGAGTTGAACCATTTGAACAATTTTGGACTTCACTTTGAACTTGAAAATAAGACATCTTTGCATTCTGTTTGGTTTGACTTATTACTCTAGCTTGTACAAGAACTTTCACCTTGAATCTAGTGAGAAGGTTAAGAATTTAGAAAGTAGCTCAGGCTTTTGGATGCAATTTGGAGTTTATAATCATTTGAATGATGTGGTTTGGTATCATGGATTCCTCTAATTTTGTCCCTAACTAGGCTTATGATTTTCTTTTGATCCTGCCTAGTATAGTAGGAGTGGTGCTCGCTGTGAGGCCTTTTGTATTTTACCTGCAAGTACTATATTTGTGGCATTTAGTTGCCTATGACCTGTATTTGACACTATTAACTTGTTGTATGCACATCGACATGTGACATAAATTCTACCTTATGCAAATAGCTATGCTTTAATTTAAAGTGATCTTGCAATATGTACTTATTTTTCGATTCACATGTTTATACTTTTTACTTCTATTATGTGTTTAAAAACTTGCTAAATGAATCGGCGAGGATGTGGACGAGGGCATGGACGTGGGTTTCGGCAACCCCGCACTCCCGAGAGAGGTGATGGATCCACGACTGGACCAAACCAAAACTCTAAAAGCGAAGAGGGTGACCAAGTGGCTACGGCCATTAACCGCATGACCGATATTCTCGAGCGCTTAGCTGAGCGCCAGGAACCTGAACCAGTCAACCAACCTAGGAACCAAGAGAGGGGTAAGGATAGAGCCCTCGAGCGATTCTTGAAGTTCGCTCCCCCTAAGTTCCATGGAGGGTCTGATCCTGAAGTAGCGGAAAATTAGTTTGAAAGGATGGTTGATATTTTTGCTGCTTTAGATTATACCGAGGAAAGGCAAATGAATTTTACCGTTTTTCAACTTGAAGGGGTGGCACGCTCATCGTGAAATGTTGTTAGTGTAAATGGGAAAGAGAACAAATCCCTAGGACTTGGGTAAACTTTGAGAGAGAGTTTAATGTCAAGTTCCTCTCGCCAATTATACAAAAAAAGAGGGAGGATGATTTTATGAAGTTAAAACAAGGGCTATTAAGTGTGGCCGAGTATGAGAAGCGGATTACTAAACTTTTCAAATTTGCCCCTGAGCTTGTACTCACCGAACGGAAAAGGATAAGGAGGTTTATTCAAGGGTTAAATGTAGAAATTCAAAAATCCCTAACAGCTACCCAGATTACCACTTTTATGGATGTCTTGGATAAGGCACAAAGGGTAGAAAATGTTAAGTCTACCCAACCCCTTAATATGGAAAAAGGGGTTGGAGGAATGAAGATGTATGAAAAATCCGAAGAAACTCCATCAAGCAAAACCCCGCCAAAAGGAAATAAGAGTAGACGAGGTCAACAAAAAGGGTAATCTCAAACTAGTCAAGCCGTGACTCCTCACGTAACTTGTGGATACTGTGGCTAGATTAACCATACTGAGGTTGAGTGCTGGAGAAAGTAAGGGAAATGTCTGAGTTGTGGTAGTGCTGAATATAAGTTTTTGAATTGCCCTAAAACTTCTAAAGGAAAAGGAAATTCTCAACAACCTGCTAAATCCACTACAAATCAGTCGAGCGCCAGAAGAAGTGATTAATGCTAATGATTGTAAGAGGGATCCAAGTAGTAGAAACTCTATGAGTAAGGGTAAATCTGACTCTACTCGACAAATAGGATTGTAGTTTTATCCTAACATGGATTGGCACTTTTAGATATTGTAATCTTTTGTATAGGGGATGACTTCCTTTTGTTGTATATTGCGACTTAGTACATTTTGATCTTGTTGTTTCCCCTTTCTTTTGAAATGGTTTGAGAATTTATTATAACTTAGTGTAACCATTATGATCTTTTATGGCATATAAAAAAAATTTACCTTTCTTTTAATTGATTTTATGGTTTATACGTATATGTACTCTATTGCTTCATGCATCTAGACCTGTAATAAGATCATGAATGACACCTGAGAATAGTTAAGTCCTATAAGTGTGAGTTTTGCAAGGGGGAATTAAAAATGATGAAAATTGGTCACGGGAGGAAAAAGTATTTGGGGTTATTCATAAATCAGAGTATGAATTTCGAGAACGAAATTCTTTTAAGGAGGGAAGGTTGTGAGGACCCGAAAATTTTCTTATTTTATTTTATTTTACTGGCTTAATTAATTAATTAATTCGACCATTTAAAATTCATTTATATGGACAAATGCCACTCTTATGTTTTTAAAGCGTTTTGTTAGAAAATTACTTTTTGAAAACTCATTTAGTTCAGAAAAACGAGTACACGTTTTCGAGACTATATTTGAATTGAGAGTGTATTAATTTTGAAAAAGTAAGAATGATCAATAGTAAATTAAGAAAAAATCATGAGGACTCGCAAAAAAAATTATTTATTTTTAAACTCCTATCACGAGTTTATTAAAATATTTAATTACCTGATTGCCCCGAATATTATTTTCTAGTCTCTTGAGACCTAATTACAATGATCTATGACTTACTTATATTTTTAGAGTGGCTCGCTTCAAAAATTAATTTCTCGAAACCCGTTAAGTGAAAATAGTGAATACGCAATTGGAGTAAATAATTGATTCGAAGATACAATAAGTTTGAAAAATTGGAAACTTGTACATTAGTCTCAAATTAGATATTTTTATGTTTAAGTGCTCAAGTATTAGTTAGTAATACAATCGTTATAAGAATTTCTTGAAAGTTAAGCGTTATCACGCAAAATTAGAAGTACGTGTTTTTTACGCATGCGATCAATTAAGGAACTTAAGGCCTTTATTTTTTGACCATTAAGAGTAAATAATAATAGTATGAATATAAGTGCATTAGCGGTTTAGTGCACAAGTGAAACAAACCCGAGAGGAAACGAGCACGAAACGCGCGCGTACGCGCACTCTCCTTAGTTGACTTTTCGAGCATTTTGGGCCACACATTCTTAGGCTTCTCAAGGGAGCATCACACCAGATCAAAACCCTTCTCTTCTCACCTCAAGTGCTGGCAAAACACTCTCTTTTTCCTCCCAAAACAGCTGACCAAGCAGCAAAGGAAAGAAAGGAAGAAAAGCTTCTTCATTCTTGCACCAATCTTCCTCTATTTCATCTCAAAATTTGCATCCAACTCACAAATCACTTGGAGATTCACTTAGGCAAGGAGAAGAGTTTCATTTCCACGGTTTCTTGGAGCTTTCTTGTGACAAAAAATCTGACCTTTAGCATCTAAGAAGGTATATGACGATCAAGCCCTTAAATCTTGTCTTATGGAAGTAGTAAAGCATATATAAGCTCATGCATTATTGTGGGTAGCTTGTTTATGTTGGAAAAATTATTGTGTGGGCTCTATGAACTCTCACTTTGGTTGGATGAACTGATTTGGTGAATGATGATGATAATAATGTTGGTTTAGTGCTTAAAGTAGGGGAATAACGTTGTATCGTTGGTAGGAACTCAAAGGGGAGCGAAGGTGAAAATTTTCTAATTCTGCCCCTATATTGTCCGTAACCCTTAGGATGATTTTTAGTGGTTCTAATGACTTGATTATGATGTATACATGTTATATGAATGGTGTAGAAAGTTTCATTGAAAAATAACATGATTTAGTTGGTGAAATGTGGTGATTTCAAAGGTTTAGCAAATCTGGAAAATGGTTCCCGTAATTGCCTGGCAGTCTGTTTCTTTTGGCCATAGCTTTTTACTCCAATGTTGAAATTGAGTGCCGCTTATGGCACTGGAAACTAGACATTCCAGCTTTCCAACGGTATAAAATTCACATCCTGATTCCACATGAATAATCCGTACCAACCATTTGAACTTGGCTGCCCTGTTTCATTAGTTCTCTGGAAGGCAGAACATGAACTACAACTTGAGGTTCCAATGTGGACTAGTTGTGGACAGATTTTGAAAATGATTTTTTCTGAGAAATTTTAGCTTTATGAATATGTTTTCCAACGCCATCAACCACATTCAATTCTGAGTTGAATTGAGTGATTTGTGGCCGTATTTCGAAACTGATTTCTTGAAGGAAACCTTCCTTTTGGGCAGAATTGTTACTCAACTTGATTGAGGCTTGTTAATTCGAGATTCTTGGTGTTAATCACCTACCAAACCTATCTTGGATGTTTATTAGACCTCGTCTATATCAATGAACCATGTTTGAGGAATTTTCCTTGGCTAAATGCTTGAAAACGGAAAAACGAAAGTCCAAGGCAGATTTGCCTTGGAACTCTAGTGGTTTCGTTAACCATCTTTCCGTATGTATTTTTCTACAAAATTTTATAGATAAATAGTCCCTATATGGTAGTATTATGCTGCTAAATTTGACACCATTTCGAGTTCGTTTCGCTGCTAAGCTAAACTTCCAAATTTCATGAATTGAGTTGGGAAAACCCTTGATTAACAAGGAAATCTTAGTAACTTTGAGCTACCATATCTTGGTGCTCAAAATTCCGAATCTTGTTTTGTTTTTTTCTGTTTTAAACTTGGATTGAAACTCTAATAGACTTCCAAATTTCAGAGATTAGTTCGGATCAAGTGAATTTTGCTGAATTTTCAAAGTTGGCCAAAAACCAACCTAAACCTGTCTTCAATGCCCCAGAACAGCAACTTTGAGCTAATTTTTGGATACCTTCCGTTTGGAATAATGGAAAATTGTCTTCTAAGAACTTTTATCGCTTTCTAAAAGTTTCCAACGATACCAAGTTTCCCAATTTTGGACTTGTAAAGAGTGAGGTACGATTTTTCAAAAATCTTGTATCAAAACTGAAATTTCCAAATCTTAAGGAAATAGAGATTTTCGAATCCTCCTTATTCCTTCGATATTACTTGAACGTTTTACTCTTGATTTCAAAGATAAAAACTCGATTTCTCTTGTACTTTAAAACCCTCCTTTTTGAGCCTTAATTCGCGAGTAATTTAGGCTCATTTTAACGAGATCTTTTAATATTGTACAAGCGTGCAATCTTCGTTGATAATTGGGGTTTATAAGTAATTGTTCACTATTAATTGCTTAGACTCGCACGAGGACCTTCAAGAGGATTCCACGGTGGACGCCTGAACGTCAAGTGATATTTCTTCTTTGTTTATTTGGTGAGTGTCAAGTGTATGTTAAATGCTTATGTGATTGAGATATTAATTGTATGAATGTTATACATGATACGTAAACTTGCCGAGGTGAGGGTGTAATTTATCTTCCTCGTTCTTTTTCTCATGTAACTACGTGATACTTATTACTTGAATGAATATGATTAGTAATTGTACATAGATATTACGTGCATGAATAGTTGAAATCCTGAGAAATACGTGCTTACTTGTTATCAATGACTTGAGATTTGAAAATAGAGCTGAGTGTGTACTTTATCGCACTCGTTCTCATTCGAAATAAATGACTCATGCTTGAATTACATGACTTGATGGAAATAAAATGAATGCTTGAATGTATCAAATGCTTGAATGACATGAAATGATTAATTATGCTATGGCTGCATATGTCGATTGGAGCGATGTCTCATCGACCTCTGAACGATAGTAAGTACCACACCAATTGGGTGGGAGGTACCTCTCGAATCGTCTCAGATCTATAAACTGAACGATAGTAAGTACCACACCGGTTTGCGTGGGAGGTACCTCTCGAATCGTCTCGGAACCCTAAAGCAATCGAAGTCGATTAGAGCGGTGTCTCATCGACCTCTGAACGATAGTAAGTACCACACCAATTGGGTGGGAGTTACCTCTCGAATCGTCTCAGACTTATTAACTGAACGATAGCAAGTACCACACCGATTTGGTGGGAGGTACCTCTCGAATCGTTTCTGTGTCCTAGACTTCTGGACGATAGTAAGTACCACACCGATCCGGGTGGAAGGTACCTCTCGAGTCGTTTCAAAAACATACATGGAATATGTTAAAGGCTGCGAACTCAATTACCTACTCGGGGGACGGGGTGTCGTCCCGAAAGGGTATTAAAAATTGAACTTGGACAAAATAAGAAATCATTAGCTCCGGAGAGCTTCTGCATTCTACTCAAGGGTGTTTATTATAAATTGTGAAATTCCTTGAATGTTATAGTCTCGCTAGTGTGTAAGTGCTATTATTATTGAAATAATTGTCTTGCATGTTTTCTTGGCCTCACAAGCATCCGCTCACCCCGTTAGACTTACTTTCTTTAACAAGAGCTGAAATGGAAGGAATGATGGAGAGGTCGACTTGATGGCCTTTTATTAGAATTTTGAATGTATTCATTTAGTCAACTTTTGGAAGCTGTATATTTTGGGATTGTAAGGTGTTTTTGTAACTTATGATATAAGATTTAATCGATTATTAAGGAATTAACCTTCCTTTATATTTTTGACTTTTAGTATCGATTGGTTTTTCTTAAGTTTGAATTGAATTTGTACCGAGTCCTGGCGAGAGCTGGGCAGGTGTCTGGCAGACACCCTAGGGTTCGCCCTTGGGAGAAGTGGGGGCATCACAAACATTAGTTTGAAGCATATCGACTTGAACACTATTGAAAGAGATAGTTAGAAACAGACTTTAATCATGCATGAACCAGATGTCTGAATTACCACTTTCCTACTTATTAGAACCTTGAGTAGTCCTATTTTGGCTAGATGCATAAGACTTTTACGTATGTGGCTGCACATTCTGACTCTCAACTATAATATCCCTAGGTGAGGAAACTGAAGTGACAAAAACACTTGCTTCTTGAGAACTCATGCTTCTGGATAAAGCTCTTGGCTGACTGCATCCAACCAAATTTGGATTTGCAAGTTGTTCCTTGTCTTGAGTTTGTCTTCTAAGTGCTTGGTTTTGCTTACCTGGGCCTGCCATCTAATTTAAACCAAATGTTAAAAAGGAAAAAATTGCTCCAACATTGTGTAAGCATTTCTTCATATTTAGAACACAAAAAGTCAGCAAATCTATTAATATAAACTAAGGACTGACACATTAAGCATTTAGCAACAAAAGGTAAAATCCAAGTCACATGTGAACATAGTATATTGAGTGAATGTGACCTAGTCCAAATCAGTGTTACAGTCACTAAGAATAGCCTCATCTTCTTCACTAGCATTGGTTTTATATTCATGAACTTCATTATCATCATCAATGAAGTCCTCAAGGCTGACATTTGACCTACTGGTTGATTGGCCAGCATGTACAACGGATGAAGGTACAGATTTCAATGGCACAATTTTGTCCCTCAGAAGTGATGGTAGATTGTCAAGGTCTATTACAGTAGTGAATTCCCCTATTGCCTCTTCTTGATATGCTTCCTTGACAATTGGTTCTTTATCTAAATTTTCAAGAACATCATAAAAATTTCTTGGACTAAACCTTTCCATGACAAACCAGTTTTTGCCCAGTTTCAAGTCTTCATGATAAAATGTGACAGCCCCACTTTCCCCTTAGGCAAACCAGAGGGTTCAACGGACCGCCTACCCAGCTCTCGCCGGGATTCAGTCGTTCACTCACACAAATCGAAAATAGAACCACAAGAAAGAGCAAAACAAGGATCCAAAACTTAAAACAAAACTTATATACATTGCTATCTCAAAAAGAAGTACAACCGTCAAGAATACAAAAGTTCTCAAGTCACCATACAACCAGCCCATGCCAAGCACTAGGGCGAGAACCAAAACAAAACCAAAACTAGGCCCAGCTAGTCGATACAGAGCTCTCGCCCTTGCTCGCCTTCCCCTGCTAAGGAAAACAAAACTAAAGGGATGAGCTAAAAGCTCAGTGAGGTTCCGAACATAGAATCAAGCCATAAATCAAACAATAAGTCAAGAAACATGTACAATATTTACAATAAGTCACACATGAAAAGGATACGTTCGTTCATTCGTTCGTTCTCTTGTCATTCCCCTTATTCCTTCATTCGTTTGAAAATGCATTTTTTTTGTAAGTAAAACCCTCGTTTGTTCGTTCGTTCATTTCATTCAACCCTTCCTGGACATTGACCAGGCTCCACCAACCTCCACCAACCTACAAGGTAATACTCGAGTATACCAAACGTTCACCCAGGTCACCAAATTGCCCGACCGAGTCCGCTTCTGGCTCGAGTCGATCAGTAACAAGGGGCAGGGCCCAGTTCAGCCAAACGGCTTACATTCATGCGCAACTAGCATTTAATCATTGAAAATTTCACATTTATTTAGGTCGAGTGCGATAAAATACACACTCGCCTAGAAACTCGTTTTAACAATCATTGAAAGCACTTAACACATTATCAATCAAAAATAACAAGCCAATAAGCCAAGAAAATATAACAAACAAGGAACACTCACCGAATTTTGCAAAATAATGTCCAAAATGTCCTATCGGATCTTACCCTCGGTCCCTGAGAAAACCTATGATTCAACGAGAAAGAATATTACAATTCATCTAGCACAACAAGTAAGTGGAATCAAGGAACTAGACTAGTTACGAGTAAAACGGATAAAGGTGATTTTAAAGTGAAAATAAAGCCATTTGGATCTGTGGACGGAAATAACTAGGGTGTCATAAACCAAACTCAAAGGATTATAACAGTTCCAATGGAAAACACTTCAATCAAAGTCAAGTCGGAATCCAACTAGATAGGCTCAGAAATATTATTTTCGGAATCGTTTATGTGGTTAAAAATCAATATACATTCAAGTAGGTATTATGGCCTACATGTCTCGACTGAGAAAACCTTAGGTCATACCTCGATATTTTGGTATGAAGTAGTAAATAAACATTTGAAGATTCAAATAGAAAAGGTATCATATGGAAAACGGGTATAGTATTTGCCAAACAAAAATATACAAGTTCAAATAGAAGCTTAGCCCTTGAGCGAAAATTTGGACAGCACGCCCTTTGCATTTTCCTATTTCCAGCCATTTATGGCTTCATTATTTTTCTTATTCAAACCCAAAGGTACACACACCACAATTTAATTTCAATAGCCGTTCAGTAAGCTCCAAGTAGTACCAGTACAATTCAAGTTAGGGAAAAGTCCGGAAATGAAAGTTAAGCTCTAAACCATAAAAACAGTTTTTGACATCATTTTGCGGTTTTGGCACTATTGGCACTACGATTATCGGATGGAGGTACAAGATACACCGTTTCAAAGCTAAGAGATAGTGTTACAATGTTGAAGAAGGCTACTCAGCCCAGTTTCTCATGCACTCAGGTTAAAAATTCACTATACTAAACCAGAACCGCAAAAACAGGTTCACCAACCGCATTCTGGTTCAAACATCATAAGTCAGGCTACCTAAGTCCAAATCAAGTGATTCTAAAGCCATCCAAAAGATAAGATACAAGGCTAAAATTTTTCAGAAGACATAAACAACCAAATCAGAAGCATTCCCAATCAAATTAGCCAATCACAGACGCAATTATCAAATTCGGGTAGAAACAAGGCAGCAGGGGTAATTTAGTCTTTTCATAAGCTACGTTACTCCGATTGACCTGAAATTTTGTAGACATCTCTAAAATATCATTCCCTACAACTTTTATGTTTTAACCCAAGGCTAATTCGGCCTCTAACTATGAGGTACTGTGCCGGGCAGAATGTAAAATAATGAAACCCTAACTTTCCAAATTTCTTTCCAAAGCAGAAATTTCCTGCAATTAACCACTTTTCCCACCTTCTAGCTTCCTTAAATATCATTTCCAATCATCATACATGACCACATAATAATAATCATAGGAAAACAGAAAAATCACCAATAATTATAAAACTTCACCAATTCAACCAAAATCAAGATATAATCTATAAAATTACATTTTAACCTACCACAAATCATGAATTAAACATCATTAGATGGAGGAGAGGGGTTCCTTCACTACTCACCTTAACAACCCAAGAAAAGAAGCAACTTGGCACCTTAATCTTCCAAACCACTTCACAACCAAGCTTAACTTCACTAAACTAAGAGGTTTTATGGAGAAATTTGAAAATTAAATGGTTTAATTGAGAGATTAGGCAAGATTAGAGGTAAGATTATGGAGAGTTTCTTTTCTTTTCTCCTTGTGAGAAGGTCGGCCAACAAGAAAGAAATAAGAAGAGATTTTGGGTCAATTTTGTTATATGGTAAAGGTAAAGTAAAATGGTCAAAGTCCATGACCAATAGAAAAGTGCCACCTAGCACCCTTTTTGTTCATGGTTATCCTTTTGTCTCTTCAACAATAATCCATTTAAGGTAACCTCTAATTATCTCTTAGTACCTGCTAAATTAAATCCGGTATACACAACTTAACCTAATTGGCCGAATTTTACCGAACTTTCCGCACTAGCGGGTCCCACGTCCAATATACACTCTTATTTTCTCAAAAACTAATCGATACTAGGAAAATCATCTAAAAACTATATTAACTCATAAAAATTATTTGGAAAATGTTCCTACTAAAGAAAATGCAGAAAGCATGCCAGTAAATAAAATAAAACCCAAAAAATGAGAAAATTACGGGGTCTCACATAAAAGACTTGTTCAACATGTTCTGGAAGGACATACAACTAGTCTTCATACCATTGTCTTGATGAATTGATTCTTGTGATACCCCAATCTTTGTCCACTTGATTTCCAAAATTGTCATCTGTCTTCCATCAATCACACTTGAATAAAAGAATCTTTTTGTTTCCGAGCCAGCATCTTACTTCAATAACTTCTTTTATCACATCATAAAAATAAATCATATTGTCATCATGCTCACCTCTCACTACAACATCATTGTCTTGAGTTCTCCATTGCCTTTCACGATCTTTTGGTGAGAAACCTATACCTATTAACAATGCAACCATTATATGTGCTAACTCTATGATCTTGTTGGGAAAGAGCTACCAATCTAGGCACACAATATTAGAATTAACTCAAGATAAATTGCTCTTTTCCTAAGTACCAGTTAAAATGGGAACAAATCAAATGACCAAACAACAATATCAATAGTAATAATAATATGTAGGAAAAAAAAGGCACATGACACCAAGATTTTTAACATGGAAAACCTAAATTTGGAAAAATCACAGGACCTAGTCTAATAAATAATCTCCACTATCACAATAATCGAAAAATATAGGTCTACCCAAAATATTCGAATGACAACAATATCACTAATATCAACAAAGTAAAATAGCTACAAATTCATCTCCCAAATTATAACTGTCAAAGAAGTGGATTTGGAAGGGTTTTACCAAACGAAAAGAAAATCCAAAATCTGAACCAGTATATGGGTAGAGTTCGACGAGAGAATTGCGTGGTTAAAATTTTGTCTCAAATAGATTTCAAATCACCCTCCAATCAAGACCTTCAAGTTTTTCTCTCTAGCTTCTTTTCTCCCAATTCACTCTTTTCTCTCTCTTCATTTTTCTCTCTTAGAAGGAAAAGTGGCGGCTGAAACTTTTTTTTATTCCTCGATTGTTGATTTCTCAAGTCACAAGACTTGGTTTCACTACTTTATTTGGTCAAAATTGACCAAACTCATTAACATGTGGACTTGTTATGATTGGTCCACCAAATGGTTTGGACCCGTAAGCCCAACAATCTCCCCCTCCAACTCATTTGAGGGGCTCCACCAAATCTGTTTCCTGTCTACTAAGCAAGAGTTTTTCCTTAGGCAATGCTTTGATCAGCATGTTAGCACCATTATTATTAGTGTGAACTTTCTCAAATGTCAACAACTTGGAATCCAATACATCCCGAACCCAATGATACCTCACATCAATGTGTTTGGATCGAGAGTGAAATATAGAATTCTTACAAAATTGAATGGCACTCTGAATATCACAGTGATGGAGAAAGATTAATCAAATCAACTACAGTCCTCATTGGCTCACCCCAAAAGGATTTTGGTAGTTTATCATTGGAAAGCATACCTCTAACCTGCTCAATGATGGATCTATTTATCTTTTCTGCTACTCCATTCTCTTGAGGAGTTTTGGGTACTTTCTTTTCTAATTTAATCTCATGGGACTTGCAGTAGCTTTCAAATGATCCCCTGTACTCACCACCATTGTTAGCACGAACACACTTTAACTGCTTGCCAATCTCCCTCTCAACTTTGTTATGAAATCTTTAAACATATCCAAAACCTAATCTTTAGATTTCCAAACAAAACACCAAACTTTTCTAGCAAAGTTTTCAATAAAAGTTACAAAATAAACAGCACCACCAAGAGACCTATCTTTCATATAGCAGACATCAATGTGCACCAACTCTAGCGGATTCAATTTTCTGCATGGAGAAAAATTTTGAAATGCAAGTCTATGTTGTTTCCCATAAATGTAATCAACACAAGATTTAAGTGTATTACCTCTAACTTCAGGTAGGAACTGCTTGCGACCAAGTGTCTAAATCCCCTTTTCACTCATATTCCCAAGTCGTTTATGCTAAAGATCAATGGAGGAATCATGAACTGCATTCACTTCTCCATTCCCTAACTTGACTTAGCAACAATGAGATTTCCTTTGTTGAACTTCCATTGGCCTCTATCTTGCGAGCTATGGTAGCCTTCATCATCAACCTTTCCTGTAGAAATAAGATTAAGGTGAATATCAGGAACATATCGAGCATTTTTCAAAACTAGTTGGCACCGCACCCGGTATCTGTATCCAAATATATGTCTCTCATGTCAATAACTTTGCACGAGACCTCATTTTTTTATTCTAACATAGCCAAAGTCTCCATTGGTATAGGTTGAGAAGAAATGTCTGTAAAGGGTAACATGGTAGGATGCACTTCAATGAACTATCCAATCACTATCATGACAGGTAACATTTACATGACCATCATCATAGAATACATGAGCTGTCACAACTGCTATAGTCTCTTCATCATCTTTTTCTTTTGCCTTGCCTTTCCTCTTTTTCTTAGCTTGTTCCCATTTTAAGATTCTGCACTCTTTCTTATAATGCCCCTTCTTTTTGCAATAAAAGTATGCATAATTTTTTCATGACTCAAACTTGCCTTCGGATTTGTCATTCTTGTTGTGGGTCCTCTGCTTTTACTTCTCCCCTTTCTTTTTTTTCTTTTCTATCACTAGGGCCTAGAATTCATTCACAATTTCTTGTGCCTTCCTCCTGAGTTCTTCATTCATCACAGCATCTTTTGTTATATCCATGGTCAACACACCATTCGGAACTGAATTACTAATCAAAATCACCATTGTCTCCCAACTATCCAGCAGTGAGCTGAATAATAGCAAAGTCTGCACCTCATCATCCAAGTTCAGATTCAACATAGCTACTTGGCTTATCAAACCCTAAAAATTACTTAGATGCTCAGTCATATCTGCCCTATGTTTGTATCTCATCCAAGTAATCTACTTTAGACAAAAAGCTTTATATAAACCGGTCTTTCTTTCATACATACTTTCTAAATTTTTTCACAATACATCAGCTCTAATTTCATTAGCAAAGTATTAGAAAATACTCCAACCAATCAATTTTCTAATATTACCAACAGTTTTTCTGTGCATGGCACCCCACTTTTCATTACTTGGTCTACCCTTATCTCCTAGAATAGGATCAAACAAATCTCTACAATATAAATAGTCTTCCATTTTAGACTTCCAAATCGAATAATTAGTTGCATTCAATTTTATCATACAACAACTATCTGAATTATCCATTTTAACTAGTACAAATGAGCAGCCCAACCTTGTTGCTCTGATACCACTTTGTTGGAAAAGGGGTACCGGTGGAGATACATAATATCAAAGTTAACTCAGGACAAATTACTCTTTTCTCAAGTACTAGTTAAAATAGGAACAAATCAAATTACCAAACAACGATATCAACAGTAATAACAATATGCAGAAAAAATAAAGGCATAGAGCACAAAGATTTTTAATGTGAAAAACCCGATTTGAAAAAAATCACAGGATCTAGTCCAATACAAAATTTTCACTATCATAGTAATGGGAATACACAGGTCTATCTGAAATATTCGAATGACAACAATATCACAAATATCAACCAAGTAAAATAGTTACAAATTCATCTCCCAAATTATCAACCAAGTAAAATAGTTCAAAAAGTGGTTTTGGAAGGATGTTACCAAACGAAGAGAAAATCCAAAATTTGAACTAATAGATGGGTAGAGCTCAACGAGAGGATCATGTGGTTAAAATTTCATTTCAATTGGGTTTCAAATCACCCTCCAATCAAGACCTTGAAATTTTCTCTCTCCAGTTTCTTTTCTGCTAATTCACTCTTTTCTCTCTCTTTGTATTTCTCTCTTAGAAGGAAAAGTGGCAGCTTAAGCTTTTTTTTTAATTCCTCGGTTGTTGATTTCTTAAGTCACAAGACTTGGTTTCCCTACTTTTTTTGGTCAAAATTGACCAAATGCATTAACATGTGGACTTGTTATGATTGGTCCAACATATGGGCTGAACTCGCAAGCCCAACAGATCTAAACCAAATACTAATACTCGGATTTCATCATGGCAGTGTTCAACACCATGTAGAACCTGGCCAAGGGCAAATTAACAAGTTATTTGCTATATTGAGAAAAAATAGTAAACTGAATTTTATAAATTAAAGTATACACGGTATTTGAACTAGGCTTCAAATTCTCTATCATGCCTTTGCTCAAATTATCAATACTCTCTGCCTCCAATTTTTGTTTGTGCCCACTATCACAAAAGAAAAAGGAATAACCAAAAAGAGGTATAGGTCTCATATCAATATATGCAACACAGGTATGGACTTAAGGTTAGGATCTTACTTTATATAATTCTCAATCTCATCACAATTATTCAATAGAAACATGTGAATTTTTGTTAGCTTCGAGTTAGGTAGATAACCCCATTTTGGCCCTCCAAATGGACGATCATGAAAATATTGATGGTTGACCAGTGGTTTCCACTCTTTCATTATTGAGCTTAGGTCTGTTGAATATTGTCTGAACATTTTCTAGATACATAGAGCAAAATGTCAAGCATTCTTTGTACTATGTACTGCTCAGTAATACAACCCTCTGGTTGAGCCTTGTTTTCCACATAACTTTTCAATGTTTCCATATGCCTTCTTTCAAAAAAGAGAACACAAGAAACCAAGATCTTAATGTAGTAATTAAATTATATATTATTAAAGTACAACATAAAAAAAGTTACACCATAATAAAAAATCCGAAAAACTCTTCTAGATTCTCTCTAGAAAACATCCTTAATAATGTCTTATTTATAATCTACCAGACTTGTTAGGAAGGAAACCACTTGCATAAGAAATTGCCAAATAAAACACAAATTCCTAAATTACACAACTACTAAAAATCTAACTCCAATAAAACTAATAAATAAATAAATAAATACTTCTAGGTTTGGTTTAGTTTGCCAACGTTACCTCCCTTAAACCAAACTTTCCATTAAGACAGGTCCAACACCATTTTGAGCAACAATCTCTATACAAATCTTTGTCGCAATATCGCTGAGATGCAACTCCATCTTGTTATGAATTATTAGCTTCATCTTTACACGTGGCATCAGATGCACTTTGTATTATGCAAACAATTTCTCAGCAATTTTTCCTTGGTTAAAGTACTCACTTATACAATTTCATTCATTACTAGAATCACCATACTTACCACCAATGTAAGTGTCAAAAAATAAAAAATCATAGATTACTTTCTTGCCATAATTATCATCACCAAATAATTCAAAATAACCACTACCACAATCATAAAAAATTTTCATACTGTCAATCAACTCTTTTGGAGCAAAATATTTTTGAACTCTGATGAAATTCGTATCTATCAAATCAAAGATCTTTCCATCATCTTGAAGAGAGTTTGAACCAATAAAATTTTTAACAATTGTTTTTTCTTCATATACCAAATCAGGCTTTTCTTTTTCCTTTATCAAATTATCACATTATTTTTCTTTAATAAATTCATCACTCCCAATATCTCTAAATAAGGTATGCAAATCAAAACTATCAACTGATTCAATATTTTCAATATCACTCATATCATCAAAAAATCTATCATTCTCAAAATCCACAAATCAATACCAACAACCAAACTTCAATTTGAAAGCATAATTTCTCTCAATTGTCTGCAAAACACAATAAATATCTTTCCAAAATCTCTAAGGTATTTAGTACGAAGAACAAAAAGTTTTGTAGATACTTCCTGCCCTTGTTTTACACATCACTTGAAAGAATAATTGTGTCTTTTTCTTGAAAACATGTTTTGGCAACTAACTTGCATCAACCCAACAAAGAATATTATCCAAATTACATTGTTTGAAATATTTGTTCACTGTTAAAATCCAGCCAAAGTATGTATGTCAATTTGTGCTTATAGGATTCAATATGAAAAATTTTTCACCATCAATCACATTTCTATAATATTTTACCGTTATATAATAATTCATATACCTGAATAAATTTTTCTCTCCCTTTTGTCAAGTTTCCTGGCCTCCCTGATTGATTGACCAATTAAATCCTTCAAGTTGACAATTTGTAGCAATCAACAAATTTGACAGGATTCCTTTCCAATCTCTGTCATCACACTTGCAACAATCTAACAATTTTTGGACCAATCTTACGGTTGAATTATTCACCAACTACACCAAACTTTATGGTCTAACTCGATTAACTGAATATTTTTTGGCAACATTGTGTCCTAATTCTCTGACAGCGGAAATGCCCAGGACTAACGTCGTAGTCTGGCACTTCATACCAATTGTAAAATCCAAATTTTATGGTTTTAATAATAATCACTGTGTGCAGGGTTACAGAATTGAAAGGATAAAACAAACATTCAAAATATATGTAGACGAGAAGAAAATAATAAACTCAACTCACAATATTATTGAAATCTCAAATAATGAAGAAAGTCACACCATAATAGAAAATCTAAAAACTCTTCTATACTCTTTGGGCTCTACAATAGTCACTGCATGCAGGATAATAGAATTAAAAGGATAAAACAAACACTCAAAATATATATGGGAAAGAAGAAAATAATAAACTCAATTCACAATATTATTAAAATTTCAAATAATGAAAAAAGTCACACCACAATAGAAAATCTGAAAAACTCTTCTAGACTCTCTCTAGAAAATACCTTAAATAGTGTTCTATTTATAATCTACTAGACTTGTTAGGACTTGCATAGGAAATTATCAAATAAAATACAAATTTCTAAATTACACAACTACTAAAACTCTAACTCCAATAAAACTAATAAATAAATATTTCTAGACTTGGTTTAGTTTGCCAACATTTCCTAAACCTCTCTTCCCTATTTATATGCTAAAATTGTGAAAATAGTGATATATCGTTTCTTTGGTTTAAATCTCTGCCCCTGAATGCATCTTGAAATTTCAATCTATGACTGGTTTTGAATTATTTTAGATTTCTACAAAATTTTGGCCTGATTATTTCTGAAAAAATATATTCAATCTTTGTTATGCCCAAAATCTGTTTGATAAAATGTAACAAAAAATATATTCAATCATCATTATGCCCAAAATCTATATGAAATTCTTACAAAATATATTCAATCTTTATGAAAGAGGAGTTTGGGCTCTTCAATTGTTTTTTAGCTAAAGGGAGGAACTCCGGCCTGTCCAACGCCATCCACAGCCCGTGAGTTCAGCAGTCAAGTGAGAGAGATTTGACCAAGTTTTGGATTTGGATTTTTCATTTTGCTTTTGCTGTTCTTCTCTTACTTTATGTGAATTTTAGTGTGGGTGCTGTGTGCTGGCTGGAAATGCAGTTTTCGTTCCCAACGAATTCCCTGTGAAGAAGAAAATGTCCCATCCAAGCAATCCATTGAGGCTCACTTCGCTTGGAGAAGATGACATATTTATGGAATTGTACCATAAGTCCCTCATTTTTCTCTTTTTTGGTAATTAACCATTGGGTTTTAGGTTTTGTTATTTGACCCCAGAATTTTATTATAGGTGTTTTCAGTTAGGTCCTTAGCCATTATCTAGTTAACTTTTAGCTTAATTAGAATTTAGGTAGGTTCTTGTATTTTTATTCTTTTGTCCTCTTCCTTTATTTTCTTTTATTTTTCACCTTAATTACTTATATTATCATGCAATGTGTTCAAGTAGGTCAAAAGTACATTATTCATTGGCTTTTCCAATGAAAGTCTGGGAATTTATTATTTTACTTTATTTCACTTTTAAGTTTCAAGCATGTTTTTTTACATGTTTAGATGCTAATTAAATGCATGTTATTTGTCTACAATAGATTAATACATTTTCTGTCTCAAAATTAAAAGAATAAAATTAAACTTGCAACCGATTTTATGAGGTGTAAAGGATGGTTGAAGGTAAAACCTCAACCTTCCCTCCTCACAAATGTAGCTCTTCATTTTTCTAATTTCCAAAGACTTAGAGTTTTCTAATTAAAGGATTTTAATTTTCAAAATAAAAATTACTTTTTTATAGGTGAAACGATACGCATAAATTCAACTCAATATTGAATGGTGTCTTCAAATTTTTCAAAAATCCTTTTCCTAGACCCTTTTTTATGTTTTTACACCACATTACTACTTGTTTACATTTTGCACTATCTAAATTTGTTTACACCATACCTCCACTTATTTACAAATAAGGTGTATTTCTTGGATTTTTGACCAAATATTGTATTAATTGGTAGGTTCTACTCATGTGTGATAAATGGTGCTTATTGTAGGAATGTGGAGTAAAAAGAGGTTAAAGGGCGATTTTCTAGAAGGCCTATGCACAGTTTAGTGTGGGAGCATTTAAGTTCTACTTTCAAGTCCAAAAAGCTAGGGATTTTCCTGCACATAGAAGTTTCCTAATTCAAGTCGAATTCCTGAACGGACGATTTGCTGAAGATTGGGTGGATTTCTTCCCGTATTAGATAGAGTATTCAATTAGTAAATAATAGACATTATCTTTTAAGGATTTCCTTTTCCAATTAGGAAGTATATCTTATCTCAATAGCAATAAATTAGGAGATTTGTGAGGAATAAGGGCGGCCGGCTATTGATTCTTTACTTCCAAGCAAGAAACAAATATCTATCTTTCTTTTCTTTTGTGAGAGGGACGAGATGGCTTTGTAATACTCCATCTTCTGCATTGGAAGTTTTCTACATGATCAACAACTAATTTTCTTTTCCAATCAAAAGTCAACTTGAAGATACGGTTCCAAACATCTGTGTGATCAAATTGATTTATAATTGTTTCTTTTAATTAATTGATATTCATATGTTTTCTAATTTAATTTCTTATGATTGTTTTGTTGTTTGAATGCCAAGGGGCCTGAAATTCTAAATAACCTAATAATTGACTACCATATTAACTAGTTAAATCCATCATTGTTTGATTAGTTAATACTAATGGTAACTAGCATGATTAGTTTCATGTTAGAGAAACATATGATCTAAATTAGACAAACTCTTATAGCGTGTTTGTTGGTTCGGGTTGGGATTTTCTAGTTTATAATGCAATAAAAAAAGTAAATTCTATGGTTGTACTTAGGATTATTTTTTGGTTAAGAAAATAGTTAATGGTTGTATTGTGCCTATCAATAAAGTAAGGAAAAGTTAGCTGTGAGAGTTTGTTGATGATTATAACTAATCTATTAATGAGTAATTGAACTATTTTTACATCGATGATCAGTTGTGTGAACCATATCTAAAAAGTTGTACCTTTGGCTAGAATCTTGTTTATTATTGATTTAATTCCTATTTCTTTCCATGAATTGCTTTTATAATTAGTTAATTAGCTATTTTTAATTTTTTTAAAAATCCCCTCATAATTATTACTCTAAATAAAAGAAAATTTCTCTTTAATCCCTAGGGGTGTGCAAAGTCGAAAAATTTCGATTTCGAGACTGATTTCGAATTGAATTCAGAATTTTGAATTCGAATTTCGGTAATTCGGAACTGAAATCGGTATTTCCGATTTCGAATTAGTTGAAATCGGGTCGAATTTGAAAATATATTTTTTGAAATTGGAATTACTGAATTCAAACTGGGGAATTCGAAATCAAAAATGGTATTTCGATTTTGAATAATAATATTTATATATAATATAATAGTTTTTATTTTTCAACAATACATATATAATATATATTATATAACATAATAAGTTAATAACGATATATCTAATAATTGAAATTGCAAAAACCCTAATCTGTTAACACTTTTGTATTCTTCAGCCGCCTCTTCCTCATCGTCTCTCATCTTCCTTCCTGTACCACCACCACCTCCACCACCTGACTCTATCTCACCTTCAAGCCATCTTCACGCCCTCCTCCGCCTTCCTCCGCCACCATCGTCTCTCACCTTCAAGCCCGACAGACATCTTTATGCCATCTTCACTCTTCATCTTCAAGCCATCGTTAGCCTTCATCTTCAAGCCTGGAGTGAGGGGAATATTGTCGGACCTGACGTGTGATAGTGATGGGAAGGTCGACAAGTTTATTGGAGGTGAGTCAAGCTTGCCCCCCCATGAATTGCAAGGCATTGGTGGTAGTGGTGGGGGATACAATTTGGAAATGTTCTTAGGTGGGGCTTATGAGGAGGCGCTTGGAGGATTCCATAACCTGTTTGGCGGCCCTAGCGTCGTACGTGTGTCCCAGAGTGATGGCCCTCACAGCTTTGCTATGACGTGTGCCGTCCCTGGAGTGGCATGCAGGGATGTTCTCCGGGTGATGTAGTTGGACAAATTGAGGTACGCGTCCCCTTTTTGTTTCTACATCAAACTCTTCCGCCCCTTTTTTTTCTTTTCTGGGTTGCTGGAGCTTGGAGGTGTCGACTATGTAGGAATCACCAAGGTTGTAATTAGAAAACAAACAATTCAAGCAAGGATAGTGGTACTGCTGTTTGAATGTTGGGCTGACATCATAGTAATCTTGATAGTTTTCAGATAGACGGCAACAATTAGTGGAAGATGCATCTGTTGTTTCATAGGGACTGGATGTTTCATGTTTGTGGATGGTATACTTATGCAAATAGGGACAAATATGCCTGTGGTGAGCAGAAGAGGTTTTTTCGTTTTTTAACAAAAGAGGGGAAAAAAGGGAATTTGGTGGATTTCGGAATCCACCGAATTCCGAATTCAATTCGGTAACGAATTCGAAATCAGAATTGACCATTTCGAAATCGAATTCAGTCGGAAAAAATTAAATTCCGATTTCAAATTTCTGATTTACTGATTTTGATTTCGATGCACAGCCCTATTAATCCCTGTGAAGACGTCCCTAGTTTCTACTATATACAAAATTAATATTTTTTTGAGTAGGACTTCTATTATTGAACAGATTCGACATCTACAATTTGTGGCGCCGTTGCTTGGGATTGGTGTTAGTTTATTTGTTTCTATTTAAGTTCATTTTATTTTATTTTCTAATATTTTTTCTATTTTATGCCTCGTTCTTCTCGTACAGATGAATTAATCTTTGATCCTGCAATTGAGAAGATAGTGCATAGGCTACGAAAAGAGACTAGAAAACACAAATAGGAGCAATCGTTTACTGAATCCCCAAGGTTTAATTTGGCGATTGAGTTGGTGAATTCTTGAAGTGATTACTTGAGTGATTTAGAAGGAGAAGCAATCACCATGACCAATAATTGGACACTGAAGGAGTTGGCTGCTCTTGGCTTAAATTACAGCCAATATGTATCACTTTTCCAAATTTAGATGAAAATACTTCTTTTGAGTTAAAAGTTGACTTAATTCACCTCTTACCTTCTTTTCATGGTCTTCCAAATGAGAAGCCCCACAAACACTTGCAAGATTTTGAAGTAGTATGTTCAAGTATGAATCCTCTTAGAGTTATTGAAGAACAGATAAAGATGAGGGCATTTCCCTTCTCCCTCAAGGATTTTGCAAAATACTGGTTGTACTATTTGCCCGCTGGAAGTATCACAACCTGGACGGAGTTGAAGAAGAATTTTTTAGCAAAGTATTTCCCTACCTCTCAGGCCACAAGTTTGAGAAAGGAGATATGCGGAATCTAACAACAATGTGGGGAATCCTTCTATGAGTACTGGGAATGATTCAATAAATTGTGCACCAGATGTCCACAATATCAGATAAGCGATCAATTGCTGATCCAATACTTTTAGAAAGGGCTTCATCTATCTAACCGAAACATCATTGACACTGCAAGTGGTGGAGCACTGGTGAATAAGACCCCAAGAGAGGCATGGGACTTGATCGAAAAAATGGCAAAATTTCATAATAATTTGGTTTTTGCAATAACATTCTTATTCGTACAGTGAATGAGTTAGATACTTCATCTATTCAATAGCAATTATCTGAAATCACCCCTTTTGTGCAACAATGGGATGTAGGGAATTCGCAACAAGCCAAGGTGTGTGGGGTTTACACAAATATAGGTCATTCTGTGGATATGTGTCCAATGTTTCAAGAGGAGGGTGTCGAATAAGTAAATATGGCTGGTAATGTGCACGTGCCACGCAGGCAATATGATCCATACTTCAATACCAATAATCCGGGTTGGAGGGATCATTTGAACCTTAGTTATGAAGGAAATAGGCAACCAAATTTTTTTCAAAAGTCTCAATACCAACCAAATTCTCAAGTTCTCAACCTGTGTCTTTTAATTTAGGCAACTCTTTAAAAGATATTATTAAAACATTAGCCTCTAACACTTTACAATTTCAACAGGAGACGAGGTCAAGCATACATAATTTAGAAAATCAAGTGAGTCAATTGGCAACTATGGTAAATCACCTAGAAGCCAAAATGGACCAAAGGCTACCATCACAACCTGAGGTGAACCCCAAGAACGTGAGTGCTATGATCCTTAGGAGTGGCAAAGAGATAGATGGACCCAAGTTGATCAATCCAAAGATTAAGAGTGCAGATCAGATTAAAAAGGAGATTAAAGAAGAAGGACAGAAGAATACAAGCCCTAAGGTAATTTCTAATCCTGTGATTCAAGTTAAATCTAATTAACCCATCTCCTTTTCCTAGAAAGCTAGAGAAATTGAAGAAGTAAGACAAAGAAAGGGAGATTTTAGAAGTGTTTCGGAAGGTGACAATCAATATTCTTTGTTGGACATGACCAAATAAGTGCCAAAATACGCTAAATTTTTGAAGAACTTGTGCGTTAACAAGAAGGAATTGAGAGGGAGTGTGCAAATTGTGGTAGGTGAGAATATCTTAGTGATTTTACAAGGAAAATTACTACTTAAATGCAGGGATCCATGTATGTTTACTATTCCTCTTAAGATGAGAAATTCTAGAATAAGAAATGCCATACTAGATTTAAGGGTTTCTATTAATATGATGCCCAAACCTATTTATGATTCCCTAAATCTATAACCTTTGAAAGAAACATGGGTAATAATTCAATTAGTTGATCGTACATATGCTTATCTGGATAGGGTAATTGCAAATGTTTTAGTTCAAGTAGATAGATTAGTTTTTCTAGCTGGTTTTTATGTGCTTTGCATGGAAGATGCTAACTCTTCAAATCCATCATCTTTTATATTAGAAAGACCATTATTGAGTACTGCCCAAACTAAAATTGATGTTAGTAAGGGTACACTTACGATAGAATTTGATAGAAAAGTAGTTATTTTAATATTTTTTGATAAAATGAAACATTCCAATGACTCTCATTCAGTGTTCGCAGTTAATGTTATCAATCCCATTGTGCAAGAATTTCCTAAGTTTAATTGCAGGGGTTAGTTGAATGTTGCTGCAAACAAGCATCATGGGTTGAAAGGAACTTATGACGTGGAAGCGGGCAGAATGTTTATGCTAGTATGATTTGCTATGAAATGCTACTCTCTTGATTGTACATCTAAGTTTGGATATGCTTGAGAACACGTATAGTTTAGGTGTGGAGGAGATTGATAGGGTGTCTTTTGTTAGTAAATTTGTGAATATTTTTTCCTCAAATATTGACCAAATATTGTATTAATTGATAGATTCTACTAATATTTGATAAATGGTACAAATTGTGGAAATGTAGAGCAAAAAGATGTTAAAGGGCGATTTTTCCTGAAGACCTATGCATAGTTTGGCGTGGGCGCATCTAAATCTTGCTGTCAAGTGCGGAACGCTCGGGATTTTCCTATGCATAGAAGTTTCCTAATCAAATCGAATACCGAGCGAACGTTTTGGTGAAGATTGGGTGGCTTTCTTCCCTTATTAGATAGAGTATTCAATTAGTAAACAATAGACATTATCTTTTTAGCATTTCCTTTTCCAAATAGGAAGTATATTTTATCTCAATAGCTATAATTAGGAGATTTGCGAGGAATAAGGATGGCTGGCTATTGACTCTTTACTTCCAAGCAAGAAACAAATATCTATCTTTCTTTTCTTTTGTGAGAGGATGAGACAGCTTTGTAATACTCCATCTTTTGCATTGGAAGTTTTGTACATGATGTACAACTAATTTTCTTTTCTAGTCAAAGGTTAACTTGAACACGCGGTTTCAAACATTTGTAAAATCGAATTGATTTTTAATTATTTCTTTTAATTCATTGATATTCATAAGTTTTCTGATTTAATTTCTTACGATTCTTTTGTTATTTGAATGTCAAGAACCCAATATTAGAATTAACCTAATAATCTACTTCCATACTAACCAGTTAAATTCGTAATTGTTTGATTGGTTAATATTAGTAGTAATTAGAGTAATTTGTTTCATGTTAGGAAAACATATGATCTAAGTTAAACAAACCCTTGTCGCGTGTTTGTTGATTAGGGTTGGATATTTCTATTTTTAAATGCAATCGAGAAATTAAATTCTACGGTCGTACCTAAAATTATTTCTTGATTAGGAAAATAGTTAATAATCGTACTTTGACTATTGATAAAGTAAGGAAAAGTTGACTGTCAAAACTTGTTGATGGATATAACCAATCTATTAATGAATAATTGAACTATTCTTGCATCCATAATCAGTTGTGTAAACCGTTTATGAAAAGTTGCATCTTTGGCTAGGATCATGTTATTATTGATTTAATTCCTATTTATTTCTATGAATTGCTTTTATAATTAGTTAATTAGTTATTTTCAAAATTTTCAAAAATCCCCTCGTAATTATTACTCTAAAAAGAGTTAAATTTCTCCTCAATCCCTATGAAGATGACCCTACTAATTGCTATATACAAAATTAATGTTTTCTCGAGTAGGACTTCTATTGTTGAATAGATTCGACACCATTTACACCTTAAGGGCAAACTGATTTGAATTAGAACTTGTAAGCCCCTCGTTCTAAGGGATTCTGTAATTGTCAGTCAATTGCGTGCGTGGAAGGTGATTAAGCATATACAAATGCATTGAATTCCAGATTGTATTAGTCCAAAGACTTTCGTATTGAACGAGTCAATGACTTGTCTAGTACTTCACGATGATTCGTAAGACTTTCGCAGTGAACGAGTCAATGAATGGTCTAGTACTTACACGCTGATTCGTAAGATGCTGAAAACCAAGGCATTGTCTGGATTGTGATTTTTCATAGAAAAATTTTATATTTTTTATAAATATATTTTTTAATCATCTTTTTATTTTACATATATCAAATCGTACAATATATTTTTCTATAAAAATTTCCAAATACCAAGCTTGTTAGGTAACTATCCTGGTACAATGTAATGAGTCTGAGTTGTGTTTTTCATGGTACTAAAGAAGCATTAGATATTTACATACTGTGCCTCTTTTATATCTAGTCCAAGCAAATTAAATCGACAGCTATTAAGCTTTTGTCATGTTTAATGGTCCCTTTCTTTGATTACACTATGAAGTCCATTCTTCTTTTCTTAGCTCCTTAGACATATGATGAGCTCACAGAAAATCGTTATCAAGCTAATTTTGAAATTTGATGGAATATTTAAATGAAATGGACAATTAATTTCTAGCAATAAAGAATTTCAAAGATTCATTGAGTTCTTCAAATGAGTCGTTTTGGAGTAAATAACTAGATAGTTTCAATCTTTGGGCATTTGATGGGTGAAGCTAGTGTGCTCTGGGCTATCATTGCTCTTATTCATCGGTATGATGGGACGATTTCCAGAATGATTAGTGCAACAATTTCATTTTTCTCTCAGAAAAGATGTTAATGAATAAGTGCTATTGATGAATCCTTTCACAAGGCACACAGAACCTAGAAAATAGATAATAGGAGAAAAGAACAGACTTACAATATTAAAACATTGCATATTTGAGATGCCACACTAATAAAGAGTACAAGGCGTTCTGGTGGGTAGAAAGATAATAAAAATAGAACAGATATGTTAGAAAATGCACCTAACAAAATAATTACGGGAGTCGAAGCTCCTTTCTTCTTTTTTTTTTTTTTTGTTTCTAAATTTACAAAATCAGAAAGATAAGCATCTTAATTACCGACCACTGGAGAGAATGGAGTCTACTACAGAATGTGAGAAAGATTTGTCAGTGGAAGTTGCAGTGACGATGTAATTTCTTCAAAGTCAGGATGGGCGAAGCCATGGCCAACAGCAGAAACGCCCACGGCTAGAGATGATAAATCTGGCAAGGCTACTGATCCCTCCAAATACAACAGAACTTGTCTCATACTTGGCCTAAACGTTGGTTCTGAATGAGAGCATAACAAGCCCAGTTTCAGCACCAATTCCGCTTCCTCTTTCACATACTCATTACCCAAATTATGATCAACTGCCTGGAGTATACAACCTGCTTTCCAGCACGAAAATACCCAATCAACCAAAATTATATTCTCTCCGGGTTCTGTTCAGTGCTCATTGTGGCCATCCCAGTCCTATTATGCTCAGGGGCAAGGTAGCCAAGAGACCCTGCTACATGGGTGCTTTGAGGAAGAGTTCCATGATCATATGGCCTTGCCAGGCCAAAATCTCCTAATCTTCCATTCAGTTCACCATCTAACAATACATTACTGGCTTTTACGTCTCGGTGGATCACTACTTGCTCCCATTCTTCGTGTAGATAGTGTAATCCTAATGCTACACTTTTGATGACCCGAAATCTTTGGCTCCAGGTGAGGATGTACTTTGGTTGGTTGTACAGAAACTTGTCTAGACTACCATTGGGCATGAACTCGTATACCAAAAGTAACTCTCCTTTACACCGACAATAACCCAAGAGCGGTACTTAATTTCCATGCCGTAAGCGCCCAATACTGACGATTTCTGCAATAAATTCTCTCATTCCCTGTCTTGCTTGATGAGAGACCTTCTTGACAGCAACCTCAGCCATGTTTGTCTGCAAAACGCCTTTGTAGACCTGGCCAAATCCGCCTTCCCCTAACGGCTGTTTTTCTGTAAACCCCTTGGTGGCAATGTATATATCTTTGTACTTGAACCTGTGAGGCCCATAGGCAAGCTCCCATTCTTCCAGCACTTCTGCAAACTTCCACTTCCTCCTTAAATAATAAGCTAACCCAAAAGCTACAATCAACAGCAAAAGCATGGAAAGCAGGGGCAATCCCACAGTGAAAAATCTAGAAACTTTCTAAGGTCCCAACCGAGGTAGCTGAGGGAGCCGAGAGAGATCAAGCGGTTGCACATCACCATTCATCTTGAAGCTCCATCCAAGTACAAAATATGCTATCCCTATGTCGATTGGACTAGTGGACGCAGAAAAGCCAACATACATTGTTTGCTGTAAAATTGGCGACAGATCACATGACAAAGACAAAAGAGGAGTATTTGGTTTAGCAGCTGCTATTGGAGCCAATGTAACATCGATTCTCCTATCCACCCCATCGTATTCCACCCAAACTTGCATCCGTTTACCGCTGCTAAGATTTAAGTTGTCAAATGAATTCTTGTTATTATCTTGGTAACTTGCTGGCCGGGATACAGTGGAGTTCTAAGAGTTAATATCAATACCAACATGGTTGTCATTGATATCTCCAAATTCTTTGTTTTGGTGATTATCAAGCTCCACTGCAAAAAACGTGATTTGTTCGATTTCCATTAGTGCTTTCGTTGAAGAGGCCGAGGAACTTTGTGGAAGGCCCTCCTGGAAGGTCTCTTGTTGGTGCAATCACGAAAGCCATTCCCGCACCAGATATGCCTGGGACATCAGGTACCATAGCAAACACAAATTGGGTGGAAAAGGAGAAAGCTGGACTATTGTCATGGAGCGAGCTAAATAAAAGAAGGCCACGTGTTTGATTCTTATTGGTGTAGTTAGGAGTTTGTTAGAAATTGATAGGTTTATAAGCAGGCATCTCTACTTCGTTGTAATCAGTTTTTGGAATTATTCCCTCAGATTCGTCTGAATTAACTTGAGGAGCAATCCTCATTTTTCCCTCCCAAATTTTCCTTCAATCTTTCCCCTTCTTAGCTAAATCCATTAATTCTGTTCTTGTAATTTGTTTTCTAGATTCAATTAATGAAAGTTGAAGTTCATTCGTTCACTATTTCATTGATTCATCATTAATTGGTTTCCTTCATTTGAGCTTAATTCCTTATGCTTCCTGCAAACTCTGGTTTCTCTGGTTTCTGTACCATAACAGTGGTATCAGAGCAGCTACGATCCGTCTAGGTTTGGCTGCTTGATTAGAAATCATTCCTCCTAATTTTTCCTTCACTTCTGATTCACCTTTATCCCTATCCATCTTCATCTCTTTTCTGACCAATCAATATATATATATGAAGACCCTTGAAGAAATCTCTAAAATGCTGAATTACTTCCTGGTAGAGCATAATAAGCCTAAACAAGCAACTAACGTAGTAGAGTACTATGAGGAATTTGAAGAGTGGAGAAACGAGATGTTGGCTTTGAAACCAGAACTCAGTGAGGAATACTTTATTGATGGTTTTAACTTTGGGCTTGATTGGAATATCCAGATGAAGCTAAAGAGATTTTGGAGTCCACCCAAGATCTTGTATGAAGCATATCTCCGAGCAAAAATCGAGGAAGCCGTGATGGAGAAGCATGATTCTACTCTTGATTCACCAAAAGGAGAGCAGCTTATGAAAGAAAATGAGGGTATAGAGGCTGAACACAATGATATAATCACTAACTTGAAGGATGAAAGTGTAGTCAGCCACATGTTTGATGGGTTGTGCCAAAGGACTCCAATGGATTTTTTAGAGGAGAACCAACATAAAACATCAGCAAGGGAATATCAAGAAGAAAAAGCTAAAAACCAAGTGTTTGATAGATTGGCTCACAACGATTGTGTTATCTCTCAAGGGCTTAGCTATGAATTGCTTACAGGGGAGCTAGGTTGGCAACAAGGCTCTATAGACAAGGAAATATTTAACTCTGCTTCACCGCTCCACTGTCCCAGAAATTGGTCTTCGGTTAGCCGTGAGGTAAAGCAAAAGTTCACTGAGGTAAAAATCAATTGGAATCAGTTATCCTGTAGTGGTTATCGGTTTGGAAACTGTTCTTCATATCTAAAATCTATGTTATCATCTAAACTTGTGAAAATGGATAATGATGAACAAAAGCTTGATGGTGCCGTAAATATTGTTCCTTCGCAACAAAGTAGACCACTTGATGACTTGATATTTGATCCTGGGGGTGGTACTAAAATAGAAATGAACAAAGACTGTAATGACTCCAAATTTGGTGCGGTTTCAATGCAAGGTATATTTTACATAGCAATAGTTGAACACCTCGTTTGCTTGATCCAAGGGTTGCCTAAATTAAGTAAGGACTGCAATCCTAATGTTGCTGTGGATGAGTACTGCTCAGTGTCTTCATTTTGGATAGTGAAAAACATTGCACTTGGGGTGAAAAAAGATGCAAATGCATTCATTTTCGTGTTCAACGCCGGTGAGGTTATCTTGCTTGAAAATTTCAGCAATGGACAATTGAAATATGTACAGGAGTGCAGCTTCAAATTGCTTGAAAGAAGATGTCCACAGAAAGGAGAAGTAGAGAAGTGTACAACAGTTATCTATGGTGTCCGCATTTCCATTTTGCAACTTTCTGCTCTTGCTATATGTGGTTACCAAAGTAAAATTGTGATTATGGAGGTTGGGAAAAGTGAATTTCTTAATGAGAAATCTTCCCAATCTTTGTTATGGTGTAGTCAAATTGACTTTAGTAAGGATAATAGCAGATTGGTTTGCAGCGTATTACCAGCAATAGTGTTTCAAGATAGGGATATCCTACAGGTACATGCACCAGTGAAAGCTATACCAGTACTTGCTAATTTATTGGAATTAAAAGAGACAACAAATAGGTACTTTGGTCTGCAATTTCTGGCTGGCTTGGCCTGTAATGGCTACATAGGAATTCTCCTATCTGTTTCAAATCCAGGAGTAACAGCAGGACTTCAAACCTTGCTTGGTTGTGTTGATGCTAACATGCAAGACCTTTTAAAGGCAGTAGAGAAATTCCTTGGTTTGCATTATCCGGATCAAGTTGCTCTTAAAAGATTATATATGGTTGGTGGTGCTACTTCTAGAATTTCAGCTCTTGTTGCTCAGCTAAAACTAATTCCAGGACCTGATTTTGAGAGTGATGGGCAATTTAGAACTTTAAAGGTTGTAAACATTTGGAGCCACAAGGCCTGGCTGACCACCAAACTTGTGAACTCCCAATTCCTTTACTTGATTCTTTTGTTTCAGATATGCAAAAATTGGCGGCTGAACTTCTTTTGCACGTGCGTATGGAAGATCAATCTCAGAAGAATCAGCAAGCTTTGCCATTTTCTTATACTACTTGCTTGCTGCGAATTGCCAAATATCAATCTGAAGACTTTGTTTGGAAGCCTGGAACTTTGTTTGACATCCTTGAGGACAAGGATTGTTTAAGGGGGAGGCTTTGTCATGGAGCGAGCTAAATAAAAGAAGGCCACATGTTTGATTCTTATTGGTGTAGTCAGGAGTTTGTTAGAAATTGATAGGTTTATAAGCAGGCATCTCTGCTTCGTTGTAATCAGTTTTTGGAATTATTCCCTCAGATTCGTCTGAATTAACTTGAGGAGCAATCCTCATTTTTCCCTCCCAAATTTTCCTTCAATCTTTTCCCTTCTTAGCTAAATCCATTAATTCTGTTCTTGTAATTTGTTTTCCAGATTCAATTAATGAAAGTTGAAGTTCATTCGTTCACTATTTCATTGATTCATCATTAATTGGTTTCCTTCATTTGAGCTTAATTCCTTATGCTTCCTGCAAACTCTGGTTTCTCTGGTTTCTGTACCATAACAACTATTAGATGTGCTCTTGAAATTGATGGGATTAGGATAGAAGGCATGCCCCGTCTGCAATCTGATGGTGTTGGTTATTTGTAGGAGGCCATTGTTGGTGATTTTGGCTAATCCATCCAGACTTAGGTTTGATGATTGAAATCCTTGATAGATGAACCCAACATCGTCAGAAGCTGCTGCCATGTGAACTAGAAAATAGGCTAAGATTGCTGTTACAAGTCTGAATGGCATGGCTGTGACTCGGATGCCAATTGCTAAATCCTTCTTAATTTTGTAGCCTATATCTTACCATCTAGCGTTGCAATCTTTTCACACACCATATTGAACATTGAGTCTGAATAGACTTTAGTTTTCAAGAAAGTGAAGTTTGGGATGGGCCACTCAAAAAAAACTTGTGATTCCTTTTCCACCACAATTCTCTGACTCTTCCCGTTTTGTCGTTGATATGATACAAGTCCCTCAGTGCCACGGTTTTATAACCATGTGGACCTATTCATTGTTCGTCAGTTTGTGAGTATTAGTTTCTCTTTTCTTTGTGAAAATTAAGGTTTCAAAACTGCATTAGTAGTTCTGAATTTGGTAAAAGCATTATGTTATGTGAATCTTTCTCAAATCCCTACTAATATGTTATTTTAAAATTGACAACAGGAATCAGATAATCATAACAAAGCCAAACGACAAAACGATGCATAAATACTGTAAGTCCTGATCATCCAAGCCGTTCTTGTACTGATGATTAAATTGTTGTCCACATCCGCAACCGAAGGTTCATAAATTTGTGTGAACGCTCTTTTATAGCAGTTCAATACGAAAACAGGGCATTGTTTTTTTTTTTTTTGTTTTCCAGAAATGATAGATTACTATATTTCTACCAATAGAGAAAATACAATTTATGAGCAAGGGCTCAAGTTTTGGTTTACAAAGGTGTACTAAGGCACCGAGGATCAACGAACTCCTCATCAAAATAGATGTGCATTGCTTGCTTACTCAGTTGATAACTGAGTGTATTAGTACTAACATTACTAGGCTGGCAAACAAATGAGCATGTCCTAAACATTAAGCTGAGATCATTGATGCATTCGAGATGGCCTGCTATAAGGATGTTGCTTGGGCCTTGGCAGCGTATCATCTTTAAAATCTGGTTGCATGGAATATGAACTTGTATTTTTTGCAAGTCCTGTTCCTTTAGCTTACAAAGAGCCAGTTGTATCGCCACCAATTTGTCCAACACAGGCGATCCAGTACTTCTTTCTCTAAGCATCCACCCTGCACCAAGCTGGTTCATTGCATTTGTTACTGTGATGCCAATTCCCATATTAAGTCCTTTAGTGTCTTGCCCCACATGTATATGAATGCTCAGGATGTCTTGCTCTGGTTCCCTCATTTGCTCTTGTTCATTTGCTGTTTCTGTTTCGGAAATGCACATACATTGTTGTACCTGTTGGCAGTTATGGTACTCCTCAAAGTCATTCGCTGCCTTTCTGACTACCTCCATTGGATGCCTATGTTTGCCTTCAAATTTTACTTCATTCCTGGATTTCCAAATGTGCCAAAGGATATCCACAGTTAGACAAATGTGTTGCATTCCATCCTTTCGTTCCTTTACTCCCATTAGCCTACTCCACCACTTCCTGAAATCAGTTGTGTCCTCATGAAGCCCATCCCACTGTAACGGAGCCATCTTCCATATCAGCTTTGCTTTGCTACATTGGAAGAAAATGTGCTCAACCGTCTCATTTGTTTCTCCACACTGCTTACAGATTAGCTCTCCCTTACCCGTTCTCCTAAATATATCTTCTCTTACGGGTAACACCTGGTGTAAACACTTCCATAAAAACAACTTGTGTTTGTGTCTTATTCTCAATGTCCATAGCTGTTTCCAGATTTTGTTGCAGCCCCCAATCCAGCTTGTTTCTCCCAGACTGCTCGCAGGTGCTTTAGGTATCCTATCCTCCGCTGTGAAGGCTTCATAAGCAGATCTGACCGTGTATTTTCCAATGGTGTCGTGCCTCCAGTAGTAACAATCAGGTCTCTTTGTCACGCTGATAGGCATTTTGAGTATATTCCTAACTTCATGTGGACTGAAAGTTCGGAAGATGAGTGGTGATTTCCATCTGAAACTAGAGATCAGCTCGCTAACTTTTGTGATGGTGCATCCCAGTGGTTTTGGGGATTCTACCTTGCCTTGCTTCCCTTCCAATAGCCAAGCATCTTCCCAAATGTTAGTGCTCTTGCCATTTCCAATTTTTTTCCTAACCCCACTGCATACCTCATCTCTTACTCCCATTAAACTCTTCCATATCCATGATGCATTTCCTCTTACTTCACAACCCAGTAGAGAAGTGTTGGGGTAGTACTTGGCTCTCAGCACTTTACTAAGCAAAAGATTGGGGCATGTGAGAATCCTCCAAATCTATTTGCCTAGTAAGCTTTGTTGAAGCCTTAGAGATCTTTAAAGCCTAGTCCTCCCTTGTTTTTTGTAGTTGACATCTTTTTCCATGAACACCAATGCATTCTCGTTCTCCCATTGTCATCCCCCCACTAGAATCCTGCCATCATGGCATTGATTTCTTTGCATAACTTGACCAGAAGCTTAAAACAGGACATTGCGTAAGTTGGCATTGCCATGATTACTGCTTTGAGCAACACCTCCTTCCCAGCTTGACTTAAGCATTTGTTGGACCAGTTAAAGATCATTTTTTTTTTTGCATTTTTCTCTAATGAAACCAAAGAGTTGGTCTTTGGTTCTAGTGATGACCATAGGCAGCCCCAAATACTTCCCTTGCTTCACCACCTTTATGTGTTCCAAGCAGCTGCAGATTTCTCCTTGATCTTTTGGTTCCACATTTTTGCTAAAGAACACAGACGATTTTTCCATGTTGATCAGCTGTCCAGATCCTTGTTCTTAAATCTTCAAAATTCTGCTAACTTCTTCAACTTGTCTCTTGTCTGCTTTGCAAAAGATTAGCCAGTCATCTGCGAAGAAGAGGTGCGTTATTGACGGGCCACTCCTACTGATCCTCATCCCAGTTAGCCTTTTACTTCTTTGTGCTTGGTCTAGCAGGTGTGAAAAACCTTGTGAGACTAAGAGAAATAAGTAAGGTGACAAAGGGTCCCCTTGTCTAATTCCTCTTGACGGTATGACGTATCCTATAGGCTCTCCATTGATGTTGAAAGAAAAAGAAGCTGTTGAGATGCATTCCATTATCCAAGTGATCCATGTACCACAAAAACCCATTTTTACCATGATTGCCTTTAGGTATCCCCACTCGACCCTGTCGTAAGCTTTCGACATATCTAACTTTAAGGCCATAAAACCATGAGATCCTTCTCTTTTGTTTTTGAGGCAATGCATGTACTCATGAGAGATGATGACGTTATCCAAAATCTGCCTTCCAGGTAAAATCTGCCCTGTTGAAAGAAAACAGGGCATTGTTGCTTAGAAACAATTGTAGAGAAATTTGTGCTAATGCCTAACAGTGAACTTTACTTGTCATGCATAATGTTCATAAATGACAATTCATTTATGTTGACGGAAATGCTGGGTTGAAACTCTTTTCTAGGAATGAGGCAGGAAAAATCGCAAAAGTTGTGCTTCCAAACCACCTCGTCAAAGCTCATAACTATCTATAAATATATTCTCAAAAAAAAAAATTGTGATTAGTATCTGAAATGTTCGCGCAATTTGACTTTTCACTCCAAATTTAACCTTTGATAAATATAATATGGTTTTTTTTGCCATCATTTTTTTGACCAATTGCAGTGTCTAAATGGATGAATGTTATATTTGATAGTTTACTCCTTATTACCGTGTTTTCTAAAAAATTATGTTTATATATTGTAGTTTTTTAAACATTTCATATATCATTTCATATATATTGTAGTTTTAAAATTTCATATATCATTAAATCATTGTTCCGAAAACTGTACCTACCATCTTCCGAATTCTTTTATCCATGTCAAGTGTAGATAATTTAAGCAACTCTGTATAAATATTGAATAATTAAATTAGACTACAAGCAATTTCCAGGATAATTAATCAATAGACTGTGAGGGGGTCGTTCATTTTCCTAAATCATTTAAGAGTACTGAATTTGAGCATGCATTAAAAGTAAAACTAAAAGCAGAATCCTGCTGCATATCTGTGGTTTCCTCATCACTAAAGTATCACTTCCTACGTGGACATCAAACCTTAATTTATTGTAAAACCTTAATTGAAGTTGTGTAGAAATATCAAACTTCAATTGAGGTTGTATTGGAAGTATTTAAGGAAATATTGGAATGAATGGTGAACATTATGAGTTTTATTAATATAATACTTATTTAACATGATAGTTGTCGCATCATTGCTCCATCAAAATGAGAAAACTATAATACACTATGGCAGTGTAGTGCGCGTGGGGATGAGGGGCAGGAGTGGTCCCTGAACTGTTCGCTGCCGGATTTTGGTCAAAAGAAATGTGCGATCCAAATCACTAGTTGTACATCAATTTTTACAACATGTGTGGAGTCCGTAAAATTTTGTATTAAAATTACACATTATGCAAACAAAATTACGTCATGTACAATCAAAATTACGTGACGTTGAAAATAATCAAAATCACAACCGTTCCTGCCCTTTGTCCTGCGCGTTGGCGATTTACGAGAAGACCCGTTGGCAGTGGAGGACAAGAATGATTGTGAGGATAGGAATGGGTGGAAAAACATCACGTATTCTAGAAGGCTGGTGAGGTCGTGGTGGAGCATCGAGAAGGGGTGGCGGCGTAGATAGAAGGGAATGGGAGAAATTGGTTTGTTGATGGCGTTTAATGTTAAAGGTTAATTCTGTGTTTTCGTACAGAATAACTCTGATTTTGTCATTCTTTTAACTGGTTTGTTACTTTCACATCAAGAGTCCAAGGGAAAATGATTTGTTTAGTCCCTTGCATCTTGACAAATTTTTTTTTTGTTTCATTACTTTTAAAATGAAGTAAATTAGTCTCTTACATTCTGAATGAAGTAAATTAGTCCCAAAATAATAACCTGATAGAGATTTTAAGAGTAAAGTTGAAATATCACTTTAGTTTCTTTCAAATCTAACTACATCTGATCTGCACATGACATTAAATCAACATAAAAAAGAAAAAATTGAAAATTATAGCAGACAAAATAAAAACCATCCACGTAAAAAATTAAAATTTTTTTGAGAAAATATGATTAAATCAACATAAATAGAAAAATTATAATTGTAATCTTTAAGAGAGAAAATTAAAAATATTTTCTTTTCAAGAGAGAATTATTTTTATGTGAAAATCTTAAATTTTGTTAGCAACAACCTGTTATGGAAGGTAGCCGTTCTATAACTGCTCATTGACATATATTTTGTTAGCAACACAGTGTGACTTAATGTACTAGTCAATCACTATGCTAATATGACTCAAATGTATCACCTAACCTTTTCCACGACTAGACTATTCGTTTATGGGAAGATGGGGTTTCAATTAGTCATGTTTCATTTTCAGGCTAAAGAAACGTAGAGGATTGTATCGGGATAGAGAAAGGGACACCCCTACCCCAGTCCTATGGATGCTTGTTTGAACCTCACTCGTTCTTTCTTTCTCTAGGCATTTATTTTTTAAGTAAGAATTTGTAATACTTTGAATTTCAGATTGAGTTCTAATTATTATTTTCTTAGTGTTTAATATTACAGCTGATATATAGATTGATATTTTTTCTCATAAAAGATGTATTAAGATCACTGTAAAAAACCGCTGAAAAAAAAAAAAGGAACCCTGGGTTTGGACTCGGGAAGGTTTTAATTTCTGGACCTGTCAGAGATAACTTTTTTATTTCTCTAATACAATGCATGCTGCTCAAATGTCAATGGTTTTAAATCCAAACCCTTTCCCATAATCTACACAACCAAGTTTCCAAACTCAAAATCAGCGTCCAAACTGAATATCCAAATGTTGCTCCAATTTAACAAATCAATTCGCCACTGTAATCTCTTTCATTTATTCAGTATTTTCAGTGCGAATCACATGAATGAGTTTCAGATTAAGAATACTATCTTACATTTAAAAAAAAAAAAAAAAAAACCATTGGCCAAGCCATTAAAATTAAGCTGAAAATCATAGCCACCCTACCATAGTTTTCAACTTCATCAAAAAATTCAAACAATAACCACTAGAAACAATAATTGTGACGATAGTAACACTAGTCTTAGGGTGGAAAAACATGATGGATTCTAGAGGGATGGTGATGCCGTGGAGGAGCATGGACAAGGGCTGAGGGCGTATGGAGAAGGGAAGGGGAGAAATTTTTTTGTTGAATGTTAAAGGTTAATTTTGTCTTTTAGTACAGAATCGCTCTCACGGTAAAAAATGCTTTGTCATTCTTTTAACTGATGTTTTACTTTTACATCAAAAGTCAATAATCCCACACCTATTTTAAAAATATTTTGTACATTATTTTTTAAAAAAAATGTGTTTTAACCTTTTTTTAAGAAAATCTTAACTTGTGTTAGCAGCAACACATTATGGTAGGTAACTGTTTTATAACTACTCATTTGTATATATATATTTTTTTAATTTTCAACAAATGCCTTGCACACACGTTATTTATGACTCAAATCTACCACCAAACCTTTTCCCCGACTAGACTATTCATTTATGGGTAGATAGTGTTTCGGTTTCATTTTTCAGGCTAAAGAAATGTAGACGATTGTATTGGGGTGGGGATTGGGGCATTCTTCTTCATTCCTGTACATGCTTATTGAACTTCACTCGATTCCTTGTTTCTCTTGCTATTTACTTTTTATGTAAAGATTTGTAATAATCTGAATTTTAGATCGAGCTTTAACTATTTTTTTTCTTCGTATTTAATATTATAGTTGTGTATTTGGATTTTTTTTTCCTCATAAGTTTAGTTATTTCTTTTAAAAAAAGTTGAATAAAAATTAACAGCTGTGAAGAACCGTTGGAAAAACAGGACCTGGGTATGGGCACCAGAAGGGGAGACTTTTTAAAGATTGGTAGTGGGCATGAGAAGAGACCGGCCACATTGAATTTTTTTTGTTATGTGGAGATGTTTTCAAGATTAGGATGTGGAAGTGGGATAGAAACCTGCCACATTAATTTTTTTTTTCTTGGTCATACGAGGATGATATAGATTTGCCAACCGTTTGGTTGGAGGATTTTGGGCGAAGGCAATGGGTATGACCATCAATGATTGTCATTGATAATGTTTGGAACCCTACAATTACAATGTGGAAGATCAAAAAGTCTTCAATGGCCTCCAAAGAGTTCGACACTTTTGCCTTGATTACCCACCAAGCCACAAAAATAAAAGAAAACAATATTCTTAGGCTCCATTGCACACAACTCTCTCTCTTTGTTGATACTTCTCCAGCCACATTCTCACCACCCACCTCCCCGTGTTTCTAGCTCTGTTTTGAAACTCGGACCGGACCGGCCGGTCGAACCGGAAACCGGTCAGGTAGCCGGTTCGAGTCATATTAAAAAATCGGAAATTTAAAACCCGGTCAAAAACCGGGTTTGACCGGGAAAAAACCAGTTTTTCCGGTTCAACAGTAATTTTTTTTTAAAAAATTCAAACTTTTTAATATTATGTTTTGACCCCCTAAATTATTAAAACTTATCGATATATCTCAAATATTTGATACTTTATAAATATTGTCCTAAAATTTGATGTTATTTTTCAATTAAATTCATAATTTTAATTCTAAACTTGTTAATATTTATTAAATAATATAAATTGCTACTTGATTGTTCTAATTTCTTTGTATTTTCTTGTTAAATATATTTGAAACATCAAATATATATGAATATACCTTTATTAATATTAATATATTATTAGATATTATATATATAATATTTTAATTTTTAAATAATTTTTATTTATGACGTCATCCGGTTCGACCCCTATCGACCCCCGGTCGAACCCATTGACCCCTGACCCCTGATCTTGGCCGAGTCACTATCCGGTCCGGTTCTGAAAACATAGGTTTCTAGCTCCTTGCTCACACATTCTCTTAAGCCATTGGCTCTGCTCCAACATAGGTCAACCACATGACCCAACTTTGAGATGGGACCCAAGTCAGCCATCGGCTCAGCCCCTTGCTTCTTCTCTTTTCTTCTTGATTTCGCTGATGATGGTTGAGGGTTTCTTAATTTTTTGGTTGATTTTTGTGGTTGTGATGTGATGGACTTATACATGAATAATTATGGGTTGCCAACTGTCAAATAAAACTAAATTTAATTTATTAAAGTGATTAATTATGATTTGAAATTTAATATATTTAATAGGATGTGGGTCTTTAATGTGTAGAGACTTAAGGATAATTTTTATTTTTATGATGGATTGAAATAGGAATCCAAAAGATAACAAGAAAGTTATCTATAAATAGGGTTATGGTCCTCGAATCACATGTATCTTATTGTCGTATTTTGGGTACCACAAAATAATTCTTTCCTGATATCCCATCGTCAGGAAAGATATCAAAGAGAAAATAAAGGGCTCTCTTAGGAGATCGGTGAATACGTGTTGAGTTGAAAAGTCACCCGAAAATGGATTTAAGTACTAGTTAGTCAATATGAATTCAGGTACGTTTCCACAATTTTGCGGTTAATTTATTTCTTAATAATCACCATAAAGATTTTGGATTTAATAGATGATGGTTTTCACCAAAAGTTAATATAAATAACTACTAACTAGTGGTATCAGAGCTAAATATGATTGATTATTGGGAAATAATACTAATTTGATAAGTCATAATTTTCAAGTTTTTTTTTAACTACAATTATTTTTGTTTTGATTGTGCCACGTTGACAATCTTGAATTGTGGCTTTAGAGTAATTTAATTGTTTATGTTTTTGATAAAGTCGCTGTTCAATTCATGTGGTGATTTATGCTTGGCTTCGTGGCTAGTCTCTCTTTAAAAAAAGAATGCATGAATGCAATTTATTTTGAAACATGAACGAAGTGGCATCCAGAATCACGGTTGCTTGTGTCCCGATTGATTGTTCAATTTTGTGAAGCTCTTAATCGGTTGGCACAAGTAACAAGTGATGATATGTAGGACCCACAAGCTATGACGAGTGCGAGATACGCAGATAATAACTAAACTCAATTCACGATTAAATTTTACATTTATAAATTTTTAAATACCCCACACGGGATTTTTCGTAAGTATACGAGTTATAAGCGAGTATAGGGTATTAAAGGTCGAACTTACAAGAAACATTGACAATTATCGATACTACTATAACTTCTTTATTATTTAGACTATCAACAAATTAAAACAAATAAATTAAGCAATAAATGGATAGACAAATACAAATAAAAGCTCATTGGGTAATCGAATTCCTACTTATTCATACTAGTACAACTCCCTAACCAAATGAATCTCAAAATCTCGACTAAGTTATGACGTAATTCCTAATATACGTGATACCCGTTTTCACCGATATACCAACTATACCTATAATTAATTCATACCTACTTTCATGATTATAAAATCAACTACAAGTTCATTAACTTATATGAAATTACATGGAACAAAACCACAAAAGCCACAAAAGTGTATTTCTACTTTTGTGAGTGTACTCCCTAAGTTTAACACTTCTATGAACTAGTGTCAAATTTCAATTCTCATTGCAAGTCTAATACCTTAAAATGATTATAATTAATGGTCAGGTAATCATGATTATAAGAGCAAAAGTGTTAAATAACTCAAACAAGATAATAGCATCAATTAGCCAAGAAATCAACACCAAACAATTATATAAATTTCAATCAATTACCTAAGACATATACTTTAAATCAACATCATAAACACAATATCCAAATCTTGCATTAACAAATTAGAGTTCAATACAAAGATAAAAATGTGAAAAAAAAAAAAAAGAAAACCCTTGTCACTAGATCTTCTTGACCCTCTCCTTCTTCATATCCCTTAACCTTCTTGTTAAGCCAATACAGGAATGGATAGCCACAACTAGAATCTACTACACCAACCTATACCAAAACAAGAGAAAATAAAGAGAGTTACATTTGTTAAGGGCATGTTTCTTGCCTCAAAGGGCAAGATACAACCCTTTAGTTATTTTTCTTGTCTTCCAAACTCTCTCTCTCTTCTCTCAAGCTAACTTGAATTCAAAACTCCCAAAACTAGAAGAATTAGGTAGTATATATTATTGGTCTTGCATTATTGGAGCCAAAATGTCAAAAAGAGAAACTCCTAGAACCCTCAAAAGTTGTTTTCTTCCATATCCCTTCTTTTATTATTGGTCTTGCATTATTGGAGCCAAAATGTCAAAAAGAGAAACTCCTAGAACCCTCAAAAGTTGTTTTCTTCCATATCCCTTCTTTCTTGGAAACTACTATTTCTGGGCCAATGAGTGGAGGAATTTAGAGCTAGCGCACCTCACTTAGAGAGATTAGTAATATAATTTTACAAATGTAAAGGACGAGAAAAATATTAGTAGTATTTAATCTTGTTGGTTACATAGTATTTTTATATATCAGAAGTTAACGTGAACTTAGCTCATCAAATCAAGTAAAAGAGAAATTAATAAGTAACATCTAAATCAGATTTTGAATCTACATATACCGACTTCATATATGAGAAGAAAATTCAAGCAGGTTTAAAGCTTCCTTCAATCCCAAAGATGAACTTAGCCAAGAAAATGTTCCAGCGGTTTTCGGGTGAAAAGTGTCCATTCCCATACACTTAGTGAACAAGGAGGGTAAATTCCTTCATTTGCTAGCTCATTTTTGTGATATCAAATGACCATGGGGGCCGTCAAACGGACAGGGCATTTCATTTTCGGGTCAGTTCTTCCTTGAAAATGTTCGAGCTGAGCCAGTTCAACTCAATTTTTTTATGGTAATAAGTAATAACCCTATTTTTTTCCCCACTCACACCCATATAAAGTGTAGATAAAAATGTAATATAAGCTTTATTTAGAATCTGATTACATAGATGTTGATGGGCTAGTTTAATAAGTGTCTGATAGAAACCCAATTTTTTTTTGTTTTGCAGAAACTTGCATTGTTTGCAGAACATAAATACGGTGCTATGAAAAGCTAAATCAGAATAATTGACTAATTAGGCATGACACATGATAGAATTTGAGTTTATTTTGAAATGCAAGAAGAGCCTGAATTTCACTCTGCTTTGCCTGAATAGGGTAAAAGTAGTATTATCACATAAAAAATAAAAATCCACATACAAAGTACAGCCAGAAGGTTGATGGGATAGTTTAATAAGTGTCTACCTTAATGCTTGAACAAGAGTTTTTGTGATATTCTGACCAATTCCAACTTAGATATGGCTTATGTCCACTATTTCAAATCAGACCTAAATCTCAACGACTGTATAAAGTTAATAAATATAATTGTTTACGGTTTTCTTCTCTTTCTCTTCCTTTATTTCTCATTGGCGCTATAATATGACTATTTACAAGTTTCTTCCTTTCTCTTCTCCTAGTTCTCATTGGTGCTACTTGTAGCTGAAGTCTGAACAAATTAAGAACAATTAAAATATTCATGAAAAGATTCAAGGACTGGGATTAAAGTTTTAACAACTAATTATATTAATCAGATGCTAGAAAAGGTCATTAGTCATAGAACACTAGAACTTCTACGTTTCACATTCTAGATGAAGAAATGTGAAGAACAATATGAAGCGTCAGATGCAGAAAAGCAATTAAAAAAAAACCAAGGTAGAGCACAAAATCGGACTAAAACAAAAGACAATCGAATGGCAAAGTGAAATCACTGCAGCCTATTTCACTAAAAAAGTGCTGCATAAAAATTGTGTACAATTTCTTGAACAAATTGTATCACCAGATTGTCATTCATTTCACAGAGTCACTAATGGAGCTGCAATCGATGTAACTAAAACAAGACACAGAAGCTAATCTTTTTAAGAGTCACATCAACCAATTTCATATACATGACAACCAAGTTAATGGATCTTTATTCATTTAAGGGTTAATTCCACTTGGACCCCTCAAACTATGCCTTGAATCCCACTTAACTCCCTAAACTTTAAAATGGGACACTTAAGTCCCTAAACAAAAAATATCGTCTCACTTAAGGAAATATTTTGACGGAATCTGGGGTGTCGTCAGTTTCCTAGAGCGTGCAAACACGCTCTGTTAACCGAAGGGCATAGATGAAATTTTCCAAAAAAAAAGGAAAATAAAATGAGCCAAGAGAGGGAAAGTTTCCCGCCATATGACTAATACCTGTATTGTGTTTACATGACCCGATCCAAATCCATATCATAAAAACGGTCGGATGTGCCCTAATCAAAATGAGAACAAATTGGGACTCATCAAAGGGGAGGGAAGAATGAAGAAAGAAGAAAAAGAAGCACGCTACGACAAAATAAGGGCAGATGGTCAGGGAAACTTGTAATTGTGGAAGACAACACTACTACAAAAGTGTCCTTTTATGACATTCAAAAGCGTCATTATAGATCTATGTCATGACGTTTAGGCTCTAATGACGCTCTATTAGAAGCGTCATCCATTCTAGCGTCACGATAGGTTTATGACAGTTTTAAGTGTCTCAATTTATCATTATTATGACACTATTAAATATCATTATCTATGCATATTATGACACTATCAAATGACAAGAAATGTTGGGTACAATAACATATCATGACGCTTTTTTAGTATAAGTAGATAGAAATATTATGACACTTTTGAAGAGTAACTAGATCAGGCTTTTATGACATTTTCTACTTGTCATGTAGCATCCAAATTAAAGTATTCCAACTTCCTGTTGCATATCATATGACAGTAGAAACCACATTTCATCCTGCCACACAAGCATCTCCAATCCTAAATTTTGAAGGATTGTAACGTAGCTAGTATAATAATATAAAAGAAGCAATACAATCATCCAAACTTGAGCAAAAGTACATCATCCAAACAATCCACACCAAAAGTGTCTACAAATTATATACTAATTTAGAATAAGGGAAGCCTTAAAGATGGATCAGAAAATTTATTATTTGAGCCACCAGCAACAGCACCACTACTGCCATTGCCTGAAGTGAGTGATCATCTTCATCCAAAGACAGTCTTTCATATGCTACGTTAGTGAAAGAAACAGCAATAACAATCACAGGTCCAAAAGCAATCAAAGCTCCCACAACATTTCCTCCAACAACTTGACCGTATCCACCAGCCAAATATATGGTCAAGTTGGTGGCACCCGGTGGAGCTGATGGTGGAAGGAAGGAGCCCGACAATGATAAAATCTCAAACCAGCCATGTAACGTCATGATTGAGCCAGCAGCAGCCGGTTGCCTCAAGCTCACATTGTTGACCGTGCCACTACTACTCAATATGCAAATACCTCTTTGCCTTTTTCTAACATATGTTGCAACTAATTCAAACATATCACAGCCGCTGCTGACCTCTAATATATGTGCTCGGAGCATGTTGGCGCTCTCTTGAGTGATTATCACCGGGAGTTTAGGCTTGTTTTTGGAGCTAGGCGGCCGGCCTCTTGGCCGATGAGCTACAACATCACCTGAGCTTGTGTTTGATGTGACCAACTCTATATAGACAAAAACAGATAAATATCTCAAACAGAAAATGCATGTTCAAACTAAAGATCCGAAGAGAAAACATAAAGACACATTCAACCATGTTGCAGTATTTCAGTTCTCTATTCAACTCAAGATAAGTTTATAAAACAAATTTCAAGAAAAGAAGGCAGAGCCTTGGCAAAAAACTAAAGGGTATGCTGCTTGGAAGAATTGAGTAAACTAGAGAGCAAATCCATTTGGCAAGCAATGAAAAACTCATTTAGTCAATTTATCAAACATGTGGTGGGTCACAGATGCTACCAAACTGATGCTAAAGAAGGCTATAACATTTACTTGGAATCTTTCGACGACATCCAAAAGACAATTATCTTTCGACAGCATCCATTTAGACCTAAAGTTAAAATTATCTCTTAAATACAAGAAATCAAAAAGAAAACAACCTTTATGTTAACAAAAAATTGAATCATTGATATTCAGTAAACTAAACAAACATCTTAATCATCATACCTCCATCGGTGGGATGAATCCTAGTTGCTTCCTCCTTGAAAAATTAGCAGATTGGCAAGAAAATTGGCTAAATTTGCCCTAAATTGAGAGAAACAAGAGAGGGAGGGAAAAGTCACAGTACAAAAAGAGATCAAATGCAGCGGGTGAGGAGAGATGTGATGAGATGTGGTAAGTTAGAAAAGGGAGGAAATATTAGAATTTTTGGTGAAAATAATCACGCGCTAAAACATAGAGCCAATTTTCAAAATTAAGGGTGATACGGTGTAGTTTTGTCTACTTTTGGCACCTTTTTAATGACACTCCTGACTGATTGTCATGTTAACACCCTATTATGACGTTTAGGAAAAAATGTCATAATATAAGTGTCACTAAAAGCTATTTTTCTAGTAGTGCAAACACTACCGATGACATCATGGACAGACACAAACCCAGGAAGACGATTTGTGCGATGTCCTCAGTATAAGGTAATGAACAAGATGTTTTTGTAATTTGGCTTACTATTGGAATTTAGGTGGTTTTGTGAGTTGTTCGATGATATTGTGGTATGAAAATAGGAATCGGGAGGCTGTAAATATTGGGACTAGGTTGATCCTGAGATGTGTCAAAGGTCTAAAGAAATAATACCTGGACTGTTATGGTCCAAGAACGAGATTGCCGCTGAGGTCGAGACATGGAAGGAGATGGCCAAGGTACAGCAAGGAAATGCAAGGAGGTTGAAAGTGTACTTGATGCTTCATTGGGGTGTCATTCTCCTGTGGCTCTTTTTCTTCAAATCTAGGGCAAAAGGTGAAAATGAAGTTGGAGAAGAAGCTGCCCTATGATGTGGGAAATTATTACTTTTGCCTAATGCTGGGATCAAAGGTCATTAGGGGGTAGGTTATCCAAGTTTCATAGTTGTAGGTATTCGGAATAGGTTGTGTAGTGAACTATGTACATAAGTTGGTTCTGGTGTTGATACTGCAATACTGCAACGGATGAGTGTTTTTGTTGGTTATGTAATTTGCAGTATCAGCTTTTACTTTCGGATGTAATCATTATTAGTGGAGCCTAAGTGTACCCTTGTACCAACCTGGGATTTAAGTGTCCCTAACAAGTAAAATTGATGTATTTAAATGATCCTTTTAGAAGTCTATTTATAACTGAAGTATGTCTCAGCGTTTATATACAATAGTTCCTGTAAATTGTCCCCTATTGTCCCCTGTTATCAAGTTCATTATAACATGGTACCAACCAGGGCATTTCGTAGAGAAAAAGGCAAGCTTAGCCTTACACGAATAAAAAAGAGTAAGCTGTTACTACTAAAAATAGTCACCATTTACAAATATAGAGCAGGTTGTTGTTAGTACTATCAAAAACTGCTCATCGTTAAGCACCAGTAGCAAATTCCAAAAGTAATTCCCTAACACCAAAAGCAATATGTTAATTCCCTAACGCCAAAAGCAACCCTATTTGTTCTTGGCATTTAAATTCCCTAAACTAGCATGTTGGTTCCCATCTCCATGAAGCTACACATTGTCAATGCCAGTTGAATGCTTATGGTGGCCTGCAACCCTCTGTAACATAGATAAGTTAATGCCCATATTACCCCTCCAAGTGAATGGTGCTGGCGGCAGTCCTTGTGCAAGGTGGAAATTTGCAGATAAGTCCTCTGTGTATCTCTCATCTAGGTATGATTCTGGAGCTTTCATTGTTACTCCAAGACTATGGGAATAAACTATACCTGCAGCATTGGAGTTCAACTGCATTCATTAAATAATAACAAATGAATAAGAAAGTGATTGGTCAAAGTAGCAGTAAATTTAAGATTGTATTCAGCCACTTGACTTACATGTGTACTACCAATAGCCTCCTTCGCAGTCACACCAATATTGGCACCTTCTGTATATGGGTTAGAGGGCTCATCACCTGTGTGAGTAGCTCCTTTCAAGCCAAGTTCTCCTGTCATATCAAGCTAGTTTCTAAATGTTCATTGTCGATATTTGCAATTGTTTTTACTGTGGCCATATTTACGACAAAATGAGCATTTTCTGGCATTTTTAATAGCTGGTTGTCCTTCAGCACCAGTTGGTTGATTGGATGGCTCATCTTGGGGCATACATAAGTAGTCTTCAAATATGTGTGAGATACATGTTGCTCAGGTTGCTCATGCCTTCTATTAATGCATGCAATAGCATGACCACAAGGAATTCCTCTCAGTTGCCACTTGTGACAACTACAAGTTTTGCCAGCCATATCAACAACAAATTGCTCACCAAAGGGACAAGATACTTGGTACCTGTTTGTCCCCGCATAAGAGGCAATACACATGCATTGATCCTTTTTTGCTTTCTCAAGTATCTAAAAAATTCTCGGACAAAGGAGACCTACAGCAGCAAAATATATTTTATTAATTTCAACTGTAGTTATAAATAAGGGCAGCTAACAATCATTGCATTAACACATCAACAAAGATGACAACAAGGTACTTAACCTTCATGTTTAGCCATTGCCTCCCTATTTATCTCCATTTTCCTCAATAAATACAGGTAAATGGTCTACAACATGCCTATTATGGGCAGTGATCTAGCTTTTAATAGCACAGCATTGAAGGACTCACCCATGTTGTTAACCAGAATGTCACAGTCCAAACCAACCCTAAAATGAGATCTTGACCATGTTTTAGGGTCTTTGTCAGCCAGCCATTGATGTGCAAGTTCAGATTGTTGCCTAAGTGACTCCATTTCATGTTTGAACTAGTTCACATATGATGCCCTTGCACATCTCCACAACCTATCTTTTAGTGCCAAGCCCCTATGACTGAGTTTGAAGTTGGAGTACAAATGTTGAGCACAACACCTATGTTCAACCTCCGGGAGTTTGTCTCTAATTGCTTGGACCAATCCCTATACCAATCCAAGTCAAAAGCAGATAGTTAGTTACAATATGACAACAAGGTTTAATAGTTAATTAGTAAGTCTAGGATGCTAATTTCAGTTTTCATTTACCTTTTGTTTATCAGTCATTATGCACCAATTCTTTGAATTTGAAATTCTCAAGTCCTGGACAAGTAATCCCAAAAACCAACTCTAGTTATCATAATTTTCCACTCCTACCACTGCTATTGCCAAAGGATACATTTTATTATTCGCATCCATGCCGACGGCTGTCAAAAGCTGTCCACCATAAGGGCTCTTTAAGAAGCACCCATCCATTCCAATCCAACATCTACATCCTGCTAAATATCCCCGTTTTAATGGCTCTAGACACATGTACAACCTCTTGTGTCTAGAAATTCCTGCATCATCAACCTCAGTCTCTTCAAAGACAGTAGACCCTGGATTTGCTCTTCTCAATTCTCCACAGAAGTCTTCTAGCAATTCATACTGTTTCTCATGGGACCCTTCAATTGCAGCTCTAACTTTTAGAAGTGTCATGTATCCTTGTTTTAAGGAAAAATCTACGTTGAGCTCTTCAGTCACTTTGGTAAGTAGCTCATGTACATTCATTGAAGGTGTCTTTCTCACCTCATCTAGAAACAATTTACTGGCCAGTCTTGAGGTTATATTCTTGTTATGGAATACTCTACCACAACTATGTTCATCACTCAGTGTTTTAATTTGAAAAGTGCTCTCACGTTGCATTTTTTAGCCAAAAAGCTCCCATCCACAGCCTCTATATTTCACTCGTACCCTATTTGTGTCATTCTTGGTGAAGTAAACATCCCTCTCATTCATAATGGCTTGTATTCTGATTGCCAATCTGAAGATAACCATTGATGTGAACTGCTGGCCAACAACAGTAAATTTAGCACTTTTTATATCAGTTTTGTCATTGAAAACTGGAAACTTAGGCCTCTTATTTCTGCGGAGCCCAGATTCTTCATCTGAGTCACTTTCACTCTTCAACTCTGCAGAAGCATCTGATTCATATTCTGATTGCATGCCATCAATATTTATCACATTAGCATCCTCACAGGCATTGACTTCGACTGCCTTTTCTTTTTTTTCTGCCTACTTTCTTCCTTGTTTTCACATTTGAGTTAGAAGGCTCGGCTTCGTTTTCTATGGGGTTATAGCCGAATTGTTGCCCAACATTTATGCATTCATCCATGATATCAGCTTCGTCTGTTGCCATTTCATAGTCTGAGTCCTCTAGTTTTTCTTCAGTAGGCATGTCTTCACCTTCACCATTATTATTTTCCATTACCTCCTTGGGTTGATCATCACTTGAGTTGTCATTTTTGCTTCCTCTAGCAAGTTGCGCTTCACTATCTTTGCTACTGTTATTTCCCTTCTCAGCATTCACATCAGCTTCATTGATGTCATGTTTCTCTACCGGCTCCCCTTCCACTTCATTGCTGTTGTCAACACTCGACTCTCTAAAGGCAGCTTTTCGTTCTTTGTCATTTCATCTTTTGCTACTTCATCATCAAGTCCCCAATCTTCTAATATCATAATGTCACTATTGCTCTCATGTGTGGTTTCATCTTCCCTATGTTGATTTGACTTAGCTTCATTGTATGCCTGCTGGGTGTGAGGCATCTGTTTCATTACTCCAGGTACAACCTTTAGATACACCTCTGCGACTCTATTATTTGGTAATGTATGCACCATTACCTCGCAATCTCTATCACACAAGCAATATAATAGCCCTGTGTCCAAAGGCATCCCTGCTAATCTACAGTGCCATAAAAAACCCGAGTCTTTTGGGTATCCAAGTTTCTACCCACATTTATCCAACATTACCAGGGACCACTCGTCTGGGTTGCAGCCGTCTATATAATCCACCTGCCCTCCTAAGTATTATATATTGGGAGGATCTGTGAAGTCACCTTGATGGTGTATTTCCAAAGTGAATGGTTGACCTAAATTTGCTCCATTACCACCATCTATTATTAAAAGCAAGAATTTTTTAATCAGAAAAATAAATTTATAAATACTCCAGTTGTACGATCAGGACCCTAATGTCTTCAATGGAGGAGCATTCGGATTCCAATGAATGAACATTGGGGTTCCAACATCACAAATTTTCAGATCATTTTTGAAATAAAAAATTTTCAAGTAAGTACATTACATATTTAAATATTTTTACAAACCCTAATTTTTCACTAATCCCTAACTTCATCAGCCTATTTATCATTTTTCTATCTCAATACAAATCCTGACCCATCAACATATTCCAATTGCAAACCACCTAATATTATTAAATTGAAATTTAGAAGGTTCTTACCAGTTTCCATCTTCACATTCCCTTTTTTTGCCTTCATTGCAGATGCCTTTCGATGCCCTGTCTTCTTTCCCATATCACCAGCCATGAATCCCGATCAATGGTAGATTTTTGTTTTTTGTTTTTTTTGCTTTTCCTATTCCTATCCTTCCCTTTCTGTTCGTCCCCTTTCAGACGGATGTAGCAAAGCAAATGGAGTTTCTTCATTCAATCTACTAGTATTTACAGGTGAATTTACCTTCATGTCCTCGCCTTTTTCAGTCACTTGTCTCGGTTAACAGAGCGTGTTTGCACACTCTAGGAAAACTGACGACACCCCAGATTCTGTCAAAATATATCCTTAAGTGAGACGGTATTTTTTGTTTAGGGACTTAAGTGTCCTATTTTGAAGTTTAGGGAGTTAAGTGGGATTCAGGGCATAGTTTGAGGGGTCCAAGTGGAATTAACCCTTCATTTAACTACCTTTGCAATTGATCATGAGAAGGACAGAAGGTCAACTCGTCTCATGCTAGTTATTCTTGAAGAAATGATTAATAAGCTCAATCTAAAAATTCTATCACTCAATTTTTTAGATTGTCCCCACTTTCATTGAGAGTAGATCTGCAAAACCATAGATAGGAATTTTATGCAAAACAAAAAGAGGAGGATAAAGCTTTTATAAGAAAAACATTTTATTTTAGAAATCAGAGTTAAAAATAAAGAATCCTGCCCAAGAATAGATTAAAAGAAAAGAAAAAGGAGAATGACTGATCCAAACACAATTTGCAATGAAGCTACTAATATTGAGTTGATGTATTGTTCCTTTTAGAAGCATATAGAATTCTCATCCATAGTGTAGAAATTCTAGTTAATAAGGGACCTCATGCATTGAATTAAGGTGCCCAGATTTAATGGGATTAGTTGGTAAATATGACTATTTTTCAATCTGTTGGCAGAGGTAAAACACACAAAAGCAATATATGTATCTCGATTTAGAATGCAAAGTTTTTTTTTTTTTGTAATAGTTACTCTAATTTGGTAAACTAAACTTTAGCCTTCATATAATATATACATCGCGCCAGTAATATGATAGGTTAGTGAGGTTATAATATTCACACTCACAATTATTGTATATCGGACAGTTACCTAATCATGATTATGCTGTCGGAGTAAGTTTAGTCTACAGATTTTAACTACATAGGTAGTTGCTATTATGCTTATATACCATATATGCCATGCAACATTACCAAAAGATTTAGCTATGTAAGTGGTTGCTAACTGTGTGACATATTAACACAGAGCAGATAGAACAGCAAAAACCACTATTTTGGACAAAAATATGAAGTGTGGGGAGAATGAGTCTTGACGATTTAACTTATTCGTCTGGAATTCGTGTTGAGAAGGCAATAATAAAAAGGAAGGTAAAATTAAGAAATTCAATACATATAAAAAACATTGTGAAATCCAGTTAATAGCACATAAATGAGAAACTTGAAAGTCAAATTTAGAGTAATCTGAAAAAATTATCGGCAAATTCAAAGCAAAGGGTCACAAACTAAAAAACAGGATTTTTTTCTCCTTGTGGATTTTTCTTGCATCTTTCCTGAGTCTATCAAATGGACAGCAAAATAAGGTTATAGGAATGGCAGAACTAAAGAATTAATCAAGAAATAAAAAAACTCTAAAAAAAAAGAAAAGAAAAGGAAAGCGGATAAAAAGAGAGAAAATTGGTTGAAAAAGGAAGAAGATAGAAAGATGTTTCTAGTCTGATGTTTGAGATGGAGTTAGGGAGAAAGAGAGATGCATCCGATGGTTGTAAACAACTAACCTACGGACTTTTCTTTTCCTTTTTTTTCGACTTACGATAACAATCATCTTCTTTGTTTTCTTACTTTTTTTTTTTCATGATGGAGAATTGAGAGCAAAGCAAGGAATAATAAAAAATGTCTAGTTCATCTTCACTCTTCTTAAAGGAGAAGCGCGAAAAAATTGTTAAACAAACTAAATAAAAATGTAAAATTCCTTACACAACACAAGAAAAATTCTCAACTAAATCTTAAATCTATGTGCAACTATAAATAAAAAAGGAAAAAAAAGAAAGTATGTTACTATGAAAAAAGAAAGAAAAATAAGATTTCGTACAATTTCTCATCCGGCATAATATCACCGTCAAAACTACAATCTCTTAATTCTTGACGAAAAACCCACATGACACATTATCAGATCTATGATTATAATATGGAAAGGTATGAAAAGACGGAAAAAATATGGATACAAACACATTTAGTTTCCCTCCTTTTGCTCACTCTACATTTTAGAAAAATATTATATGATGGTGTGCCAAAATATTCATGTTTATGGGGATCTATTGATTTAATGGTTATAACTTGTCAATTAATCATGGTTTGTTTTTTTAACCTCCCAACTTTCTTCACACCCAACCTACTCTCAACTGTGAGATCCAAAATTCAAACCCTAAATCTGACAATGAGGGTGAATTAATCATGGTTATTTAGTGGATTCCTCATTTCTCTCTAGTTAAGAATAACAATATGGGAAGTTACAAAATCAACGTTCGAAATGACACATCCATTAGATAGCTTTGTTTAGAAAGTTCATAATCTAAAACAAAAGTGGAGTTTCTTCATTTTCCAGTTCTAAAATAGCGAGAACGTGATACGATTATCGTTTTCACTAAGGAACAATTGGTTAACAAATTTTTAGTTCACACAAGCACAATCTATATAAAATTCTAGAAGATTAATTCAATCTGGGAAAGAGGAGATTTTGTTTATGTTCCTCTTGCCTTGTCTTCCTATTTGCAAAAACTAGATTATCAATTTCTTTGTCTCTCATGGCTCATCAGGCTATTGCCCTTTTTTCCTTTATAATTACGCTTTATATATTTTTGTACTGGCCTCATGCACTGGCCTCATGCAACCACAGCTAGCCAGTCTCACTTTTCAACTCTACTAGTTTTTTTGGCCTCGCGCGTCGCGCGAGGTTGCCCCCAGTTTGTGTTAATCAAAATTAAATGATGGTGAGTAATTTAGTATAAAACACTTGCATACTTAATAATTATGATGTGAGAGAATCCTTTTCCTGGTTTATTAAGTCATACTCAATACACCAGGGTGGCTGATATATGAATTGATATCACTGTCCTCGTCATGCTCGATTCGCATATGTTAAATGTACTTATAGCCATAATACATACACCTTGATATCTACCACAGTCATGCTTAGCACTCGGACTGGCATGTTGCTCACGTCTCTTTCTAATCCTTTCTTCATACGCTTCTTCTAAGCTTGCATATTTTCATTGGCGACCCATTTAGAAAAAGCTCAACTATACACATGTAAAAAGGTTTCAATAAGAATGCATAACCAACTAAATTATTAGCACAAACACAATTAATAAATAAATAAATAATAATGTTTGTGCCTTCAATATGCTATCAAGAATTAATAACATATTCATTAACATCCTTCAGTGAACCATTGCGCTGATTTGAACGCTCTGACTCATTAGGCCTTTCTTTACAAGGACAAAATCACGAAAAGGCAAAATAAAGCAAAGAGCTCACCTTGCAAAATTAGGAAATGGAAGCTTTCAATTGGAAGAAGAAGTTGGCCCTGAGACTATGGTCCACATAAATGGAGGCAAAAGTTCATGTAAAGAACACAAATCAAAGCATGCACCACATAAATAGAGAATCATCTGAAACTCAAATCACCGGAATAAAACAGGAGATCTTATTACCCTTTGCTAACTTGGAAATCTGAAATCAAAACATCAAATCACCAAACAAAGGTGAGTAAGAAAACAGAACTTAAAAAATAAAAAACAGAATGAAATATGAACACAGAGCAGAAATTAGCTGCCACGGAACATTTATAACCAAGAAGTGACCAGCCCTATTCAATACCATCATCATCCTAATTCCCAAGTCATACATTGGCATGAGGTGGTGCATTTTTCTAACTATGATTGTATTGCTTTAGACTCTAAAGACAGTAAATGTTCCAACTTGTCCAAGGCTACAAAAATATGTTAATGATGGTAAACTTGACTTAAAACAAATAAGTTCCCTCCAATATGAGTTCTCTCTATCTTGGTTCTAAACGTGGTAAACTTGGTTTAAAACAAATAAGCTCTCTCTATCTGCAATCCTTAGAACACCTAGTATAAGTATGCAACATTTTATCTTAATTAAATTCAGAAAGCTGAATCTGGCTTTAAGGCATTTTACAAATAGGTTTTGGGCACTAATTAGGATGGAGAAAAATACTACAAAGAGTAAACAGAGCAGAAATTAGCTGTTATGGAACATTTATAACCAAGAGGTGACAATCGCAACTATATTTCATTGAATTCAACTTTTCATCCATTCACAATATCCATCACTTTCCATGGTTAATGATTCTAGAGAATGAAATGTCTGAAATGAGAATGAGTTCTTCAATCGTTTAAGTTGCTCTTGAGATAAGAGTGTGTTCTGTGTTTGTTTCATGGATACCCAATTAATTGGAGAACAAGATCAGAAAACCCAAAAAATGAAGAAACTTCACCGTGCTTTTCCGATGAAGAAATTTTGTCACCACTCGAACTCTGCTCGGCAAACAATAACTCATCCCTATTCCTCGAACAAGACCCTACCTCTCATTTTTTTCTCTTTTTCTTTTTGTTAATTTGGTTTGAAGAGACAAAATATGCAAGGGAAAAAGAAATCACGCAAAAGTGGGGAAATCCAATTGTTTTAAATTCAAGAGTTACCTACTTGCATGAAATTATTATTCTAAATTCAAGAGTTAGCTACTTGCGTGAAATTTCATAAGTGACTTGGGACAAAAACTGACTTCCTTTCCTGGAAAAAAAAAAAAAGAGAACCAAAAATTATACATTTAACCCATCAATCATGCTGAACGCTCTTCTGGAGTGGCCTGAATTTAACATCAAAGAATCTTTGGAACTAATTTCACTACCATGGCATATTTCAACAGTCTAAGCTTGCTCAGACTCAAAAAAAAAAGTATAGCTAATTGTCAAAAAAAAAACACATCATCTTTTCTTAGCTTTACATTGCATAAATTCAGGGCTAACAAGTTCATATTGTTAGACCACCATTCATTTATTGAAGTTAGGAATAACACCTAGACCAACTGTAATAACCTCTCAATATGTTTAGAAAATCACCTATATTTTTCTTGTTACTTGGTTTTGGATAGAAAAGTTAGTTGTAATGCCTCTGGAATACAAATACCTTAATGTAATTAGTTTATAATAGTTTGTCTCTTGACAACCTAATTAAACTCATTAAAAAAAATTGAACTTGCAAATTTGATGTTCAACACCTTTTAATTTGATTAGTTTCCTGCGTAATTTCTAATCTTTTAAATCTCAAATATAGAAAATGAATTGGATATATTCATAGGCTAGATTACAAACTACATTAGCTAAACCCACAAAGTAAAATAGGAAAAAGATAAAACACACATACACACACACAAACACAAAGTCAAACAGAAAGTATGAAATGCCTGGCCATGTCTTACACAAGGAAAATTAAAGAAAGAAAAAGAGAAAAATAGCATCCAATTGGCCTTCCATATATTCCTTTCTGTTCTGTAGCTTTTCTGGTTCTTTTTGGAAACTTATTAGTTTATAATGGATTAAACTATACAGATATTATAATAAGAGAAGGTTTTAGGAACTGCAAAACCTATTAGGTGTTGTTTACGAGAAGAAAAATCAATTGCTCCAATACATTATAAATGAGTTGTCAAAAAAATGACAAATTAATGCTCCACCAGTTTTGATATCAAAGAAGTTGTTGCTCAATATAAAAATCTACATCTGGCTATGTCAATTTTGCAACAGTTTGCCAACTTGTTACAAAAGATTTGAAAGGTATTTTATCTTCAACAGAATCTAAAACCAAATGAATATTTCGAAGTGGTTAAACAAAATGCTCATGGGTTTGGTTGCCAATTCATGTACTAATCACAAATCAAGAACTACTTGGTTTCTATCCAAGTGGACATTTTCATTGGCTTGGGTATTAAGCATCGAAAGTCTCTTACTTATGTTCTTTATTCATAACCGTTGACAATGACACCAGTTTTTTTGCTCTGCAATTTTCAAATTTACGTGAACCATATAATGTACTATGTAAACACAGGAAGGGAACCATAATATCATAACAAATTACAAAAAACAAAAGAACAAGCAAATACCATATCACAATCGAAACATGCATTGATGAAATTACATTAAACCAATCCAAAACATCATACAATTTCTGAAACAGAGAAAAACTAACACACAATGATTGTAGATGTTAAATGAGGACATATAGCGAATATATGGTGTGCACGTCAAATAAGTTTGAATGACCTGTCTAAAAATACAGCCCTTAATCATAAAACAAAAGACATTAGCACAACAAACAAATCACATCAATGCGACCTTCAATTATGATCAGCAAATTGATAAACTCAAAACCGATAAGCTAATAGAAGTAGAGTGAAAAGTTCACCTTTCAAAACCATCGAAAGTTCACAATGCTCTTCTGGTGAAGAAATTCAACGACAATGGCGATGGCAGTGGCGGTGGTGGATTCCGGTCAGCAGGCAATGACTCCTCCGTGCTCCCCGGACTCCCTTTTTTGTGGCTTTGCTATTACTTTCCCCTTCTTCTCTATTTCTTGTTTGCTTGTAATGGGATGGAGTTAGAAAACTTGTATGCGTTTTTAGTGATGTGCATCAATGATTCTTGGAGATGAAATCTTTGAGATAACAGTAGTGGCTTCTTCATAATTTTAGCACTTAAAAAACAATAAACTGCTGCATTAGTTAACCAAAGGTCCCAAACTGAAAGAAAACATGCGTAAAAAATGAATGGTGATGAGGTTTTCACCAACCGCTTCCCACCCCTCCAAGAAGTACACCTGTCCAACTAACAAAACCAAATGCCCTCAAAGTTGCTGAAAATTACTTGATAACCGGCCCAATTTCACTGTAGCAATCCGAACTCCCACTTTTAGTACAGTAAAGATTGAAGAAGTACCTCTCAAGGGGCACCTTGCCAAGTTGGGCGGTCAAGGAAGGCCAATCTGATTTCTCTACTACTCTGGAATTGGTTGCTAACTGCAATAAGTTGGGATACATATTGACAAGATTGATATCTCTGAATAATGGTCGATTTTGGGCCTGAAGGCCATTAAAAAGTTTTTTTAACTCTTGATAATATTTTGTTGATCATTAATGAGGCTTTGCGTTTCTAATTCATTACCTCTGCGTTTGAATTGAGGAATTTGACAAAATATTTGACATTCTCACAAATTCTCTAGGTTGTGATAATTACTTGGAGAGTATTTAGATATGTAATCCACTAATTTTTTAAAATATTTCCTCCATCATATTTTATATGTCAAGGGTCTCATGGCCAATCTTACACACAGTTTAAAAAAAATAAAATTTGATGAAGGCATATCAACTACAAAAGCACATCTTTCTATTACTGTCCCTTAGTTAAATTTCAACAGTTTGTTAGTTGAGTTTGAAATTTTAAAAACTGCTCAACTAGCAAAGTACAAAGATAATTTGTAACATGATTTATTAGGAGAACATAACTTAAATGCTTTTCCTTGATGATAATTTATAACAGGATAATTTGGAAACAAAGATGCCCTCATCATCCGGATTAGTAGGAACGTCCTAACACATGCATGGCCAAGATGCAGCCTGCACTGCCGCATTTTTCATGTGACACAGTGCAAAATTGCCTTAAATGAACTGCACAATCATCATTGTGCCACAAATTTCACAACAGTCCTGACTTTTTACGGCACAATTGTGGTGCAAATAGAAACCAGAATAATAACACTCATGCCACGATGTAGTTTTCAGTTTAATTCAATCCCAAGACCAAGTTTTGAAAGTAAACGACGTAGTATCAGGTTTAATCACAAATTAGATAACTTACTCCTCAATTTTACGCATTCGCTCAAACGTTCTTAATTTCCACATCTCAGAAGTCAGGACTCTCTCTATTACTTTTCTATTCTTTCTCTCTTCCTCGATCTGTTCCAAGCAATGTTTTAAAACTAGAACTATTAATTGAACTGGTGAGGTGTTCGGGTCAAGATTCAACCAGTCGGATCGGTTCAACCCTGGTTCAATGAATTTTTTTAAAAAATAATTTATATAAATATATATATGTACAAAATAAGACATGCAATAGACTAATTTAAAACTTTATATGATGAAAAGTTTAATATTTTCGAATAACTTTGGATTTTCAAAACTAATTTTTTTAAATTATAAGTTGAAACAAATAAATTTCATCTCAATTTCAATTATATCTACCAAAAAATAATCTTAAATCCAACTCAAAAATATCACAATATTTTGAAATTATACAAAATTCATGTGTATGGGAATTTAGACATCGTGAGTTTAAATTTTAATTTACTTTTTTTGGTTTTAGAAATTGCAATTAAAAAAAGAAGTTTGGAGTTTGAAGGACATTAGGAGAATCGAAAATAGAAATACAAACTTGATAAGCAACAAAAAATGAGATAAAAGTGGGTGGTTGTGGCATTTAATAATTAGTCTTTAGGGTTAAGGAAAAATAATTCTTTTTTAAACTTTTTTCAATTTAATGGACAAAAACAATATTAAAAGATGGAAATAAACATCAATAAATTAAAACTAAAGAGGTTTGATTAAAAAGGGAGTGACAAAAGAAAACAGGAGAGAGAGAGTTGAATATTAGAAAGAAAGAGTCATGAAAGGATGAGATTTTGTAGGAAAAACGGAGAAAAGAAAGATGGATTTTTGTTTTATGTAAATGAGTTATCAAAAAAGGCTAATAGGATCTAATGATACAATGGTTATTACATTGGTCTTCTATCACAAATGCCCTAAGTTCGATCCTTAGTAGTTGCATTTTGCAAAACTTAAAAAAATATTGCTTCCATGTACTAATTCCATTTAATTATAGCATAAATTTGAGGAAATTAATTGGAAATTCCTCTTGATTTTCAAGTCGATGTGTTGAAGGTGCGGGAATTGGACATCGCACACTTCTTTAGGTAATTCTATTCATAAAGTTCTATTTGATTTGAAAAATGGTTAAATATTACTGATTCTATCTGTAGAGTGTTGATGAATTGAATCAATCAAGCAACTGATAAATTATAAGCGATAGATTTTATGAGTCACATAGTTTTTTTTCTCATTACATGGTTTTGTGATTTTTTTTTTTTTTTGGAGAATTACAATTAGCTTAACCTTAACGTCTTTGCTCTTTTCCATTCTGATTGATTGCAGCTGATTTTCGAGAATTTCTCTATTAATTTTATTTCATTTTCAAGTCATTGAGCAGGAAGAGCTGGAGTTGGATATTCACTGGTATGCTCACTACTCTAAGTTGTTAATTGGTGAACCAAACCCTAGCTTTGGTCTTGACAGGAGTTTTAGGCCAATCTTATCGAAGTCTTTCTCAGAGATTTTCCAATTCACACCACGATAATTATACTCAAATTATCTCCCTCTTTCACTGCAATATATATATATATATAAAATAAATTTGATCTCAACTCAAGTTAAATTCATGTTAAGAATTGACTTTTTGATTCTTGTTCGATTCTTAACATGAATTTAACTTGATTTGAGGTCGAATTTCATTCTCTCTATGGACTTTTTAAAACCTATGGGTACTATCAATTTGCCATATTTGTTGTTTTGTTTATTTTGTCATGTCTTTTGTGCTAAAAATGAGCTATTATTGGAAAGTGACACACTAGTGACGCTTCATCCTTGAAGTAATTATTGGTTTTCTTTTTTTCCTAGAAGAGAATCATTAATTTCTCATAGATTAAGCTAGTGAATATATTTCTAAAAATCTTAACTTTATGGTTATATACCCATATTTGATGATGGTATATTAGAATTTAGATAGTGCAGCATAGTTCCTTTTTTTCTATTTGGGGGGAGGGGAATGACCTACTCTTATGAGATAATGGATGGAGTTATGCGCGTATCTTCAATTGCTTGTGCTTTTTTGTCTGATCAAGTTAGATAAGTATTTTGACCCCAATATGTTTTCTTGAACAATTTTGAAAATATTCTTGCATTTCTTTAATCTAGAAATTTATTTTATGTCTGGTATTATCTACCACTTGAGTATCCGCAAGACCTGTAGTGATTATCCATGTAATTGAAGTGAATATTTTATTTGTGAACTAGATTGTAGGTGCCACTTGCAAAATATTTGTTAATCTTGTTGCTGAATTTGACTGCTTCTCCTAATCATAAGAAAAAATGTGCAAAGCAAATAAAGACGCTGGTGCAGAGAGGACTTCTAGATCTGGAGAAAGTTGATCCTTTTTCACAATCCGTTGAAATTGTAGGAATCACATATTGCTTGTATAAGCTTTTCAAAGGATTCTTATAAATGCATTTGGCATGTGTGTATTACATGCGAGTCTGAGATCTTTTCTTGCCCTTACATTAGTTTGTGCGTCTGCCTATGTCTTATTTAGTGAAGCTCCTTGATTTTTGACTTGCCATCTTCGTTTGGGTGGAAATACTTTTGTAGGATATTGAGGATTTGACACCAAACCTTCTTGAAACAACAATGAAAACAGTTTAAGTAGGTGGATTCATTGTATTGCTACTGTGTTCCTTGTCGTTGCTCACTAGCCTTTTGCACTGTGGTTTGGTATGGTATCTTTTAACAAAGCTTAACCAGAATTTAATGAAAAGCATTTTTTTTCAACTAGCAGAGAGATTGTGCAATGGATACTAAATTTTAGATCATATTTGCAGAGGGGGTTTTGGGTTTGGGGTATCAAGATTTGGTTCTGGAGTCGCAGTGTAGTGGCTGCTCATGTTATCGAACTTGTGCACTTATGGATGATGAATTGAGTATCTTGCCAATTTCTCTACACATGAAGTCAATCATACCTTTTCTTGATTGATAGGTAAACTCCTTTCATTCTTTTCCTACTCCAAGCGATAAATATGTGTGTTGTCACTTGCAACTTCTTCAGATAACACATCTGAAGTTGCAGGTATTTAGTAGTATGTGTATATCCTAAAAGAATCAAATCCATTGTAATATATGGCATATTGATTTCTAATTCTTTAATCACTTGGAGTTATATGTGTTTATTTGGTTGTGATGGGGTCTAAGGTGGACTTGTAAGGGTCTCAGAAGCTAAATAGTACCTGAAGAATTTGAAAGTACAATGGACTGATGGTTTCCCCACAAGTCCTCTGATCAAAACATGATGTACATTGGAGTCAAGTAATTTTTTAACTGTACTTGCATTTATTAATTATTCTTAGGTGGAGGCCAACATTCAACAGTAAGAAATTAAGTCACCAATTTAGGGAAACACTTTTATTACATTTTGGTGTTGGACAAGACAATTTATAGCGCAGTTTCTTTATAAAATTGATAGCGAGACAATTGTGCATTGTATTTGATGGTATTTGGTCTTGATTTTGGCCACTTATTGTGTAGAGTAATGGTTTCTGCTCATAATTGGTATGTGTGTCAGTTGCAGGCGCTTGGTGTTAACAAATGATGAAAAGAGACGAATTTCCAGAAAACTCTTCATTCCAGAGCGTACCCACACCAAAGACCGCAAAGGAAAGTCCAAAAGGACGGACCGCGGAACTTATCCCTGGAAGCTAGCCACTATTTTTGGGAGATGTCTTTTGAAGTTGCATGGGATTAGGAGACATCTTCAGAGAATACTTTTGGCAACAACTCAAGGAGAAAAATAAGGAAGACATCCCATATAGATACAAACACGTATTTGGCTAAAAGAGGCGGCGGCGGAAAAACTTTAAATAGGAGAGCAACAGACTAGCAGTTTATCTTTTGTCTCTGTCTTTTACTTCGGAACGTGAGTTAGAGACTAGCAGATATACCTTTTATTTTTTCATCAATTCAATTCGATTCAAGTTTGCTATTGCAGCATCGTTATGAGGCAAGGCTAGGTTCATTAATCTAGTTGAGGAATAATTAAGGCCCGGTGCACGGACAATTGTGAGATCTTTTTAATTGTTCAGCGGTGTTTTAAATTCTGCATTTGTGGGTATTTAATTATTCCTTGTTTTAATAGACTATTATTGTTTGGATCTATTGGATTAATGTGGCCAGTTATTCAATTGTCTGAATGGTACACTGCCAATTAAAACGGTGGTGCGTATCACTTGCTCATCTTAAAATTAGTGGCAAACGACACAATTTAATTGCCTCGCAAGTAATTTAATTTGTGTCGTAGGAACAGTTAATCTAATTTAAATGAACCCACATGTGTGTTTGTTAATTAAAATTGGGTCTCTCTAATTTCTAAAGCTGTGAATAGATTAAATCCTACAAGCGTCTCTGGGGTTATCTATTTTACAAGGGAGTAGTTTAAGAGCGTCTCTGGACTACCATATAACTAAGGAGAGATTTGTAGTTTGGCGGTTGCTGAATTGCTAGAACCAATTTACTTACGAACGTGTGAATTATTCCAAGTATCCATGATCAATTGCGTGAGCCGGTGCCGAAATTATATCTTTGACTAGGTTGTGTCAATTAATTATTTATTATATCCTTTAGCTACTGCACTATTTGTGAAGTGGAAATTCAGTACCCTTACATCTTTAATTTGTTCTTTATATCTCCCTTCCTAAAACCCCCCAAATTATCTGTGTAATAAATCTGTCAGTTCTCCGAGGAGACAACTCTACTCACCACTATACTCATTTAGTTTTGAGAGTAGATATTAATATAAATTTTATTTTTGGTAGTTTGACAGCCACAAAAAATGAAGATGTTGATGGAAGCCTACACTTGCTGGTACTATGTTGCGTACTTTCTCCCAGATGTTTTGACAGAATTCTTGAAGTTCTGTACCAAGAAAATTGCTTTATCTCCTTTTCTGTTGGCTCACTGAATTTCTATAGAACTGTAATGTTTCTCCCTTGTTACTAAATGTGGATTGTTAGGACTATCCAACAGGTTTGTGTCCGTAATTATGAGAAAACTTCTTGACCACATATAATCTTGAGTCTTGACCACATATTTCTGATTCTTTTTTGTTGTTGCAATTTCTTATTCCTGCCATACTTCTTCCCGTGGGAGGACAATCGCACTCTATTCCAAGTTTTAAAAGCCCTTTTTATTTCAATTATCTTCTCTTGAGACTTCTTCAAGACTTCCGATTATGGTTATGAACAATAATTAATGTTTCATTTGTATATGTTACTGTTGAAATGGAAGAGTTCTAATTGCCGGCTAAAAATAATTGATATTTATTTGTTTGCCCTGTATTTTCTAGTTTTGGTTTTCTATTTTAAAAGTTATATGATTTTCGGTCTTATATAGAATTTGGCAGATATGAAAGGAACGGATTAGGAGAAAGAAGAAAGTTCTACAACATTTGATTCCCAACGCTACAGATGGAAAATATGTTCAGGATATGAGTCAATTATGTGATTGGAATTCTTTTTCAAGTCCTTTTCTCTGCTCTTTCATGAAAAGTTTCTGGAAATAACTTTGTTCTTTTCATGCTTGTGATAAAAGAACAATTTTACTTACTAAGAATATGCTTATTTTGCTGTCGATATAATTCCCCTGCTTATTTTGACAATTTTCTTGCACATGATTTCTTCTTATTGTTCTTTGAATGTGAGAGATTAACAATCAGTTCATTTATGAAGTTTGTGTTATGTTTTGAAGATTCTAATTGCTGTAAAGCTTCTGATTTAGTAACCTTGAGGTTTTGGGTACAATTACACTATAAGTGAATATTTACCTTGAAATATCTGTCTTTCTAAGTTGACATTAATAGGAGTAAGTTTCAGACTTGCACAGGCCTCACATGGCTTCCTTCCAGCTTCATCCTCTAATGTGTTCCTTTCCAAGCTTTGCAACTCTACTTTGGGTGCTCTCAAGGAAAAGCACACCTTGAGATTGCATGCTTGCCCACAGTTTTTCAATTGATTTGATCTCTCAACTAAAGTTGCAATAGCAATAGCAGTAGCCCTTTTCTTAATCAGACATGAATTCATGTTCTATTCATGCATTAATTGAGACAGGATTTTGCTTATTTTGTTGGCAATATATCTGTTCCTTTTCCTTTTTTCTTTTCTTGTTTTTCATTTGCATGATAGTCTTCTTTAATCTTATCAAATTTGAACACCAAGGAGAACTTATTCTTGTCAATACTTTAAGCAAAAAATTCTGATATATCATTTCTCATATTCTTTCCTGATCGAAAACAAAATAATGTATCATATGGATAAATTAATTTGATGAGTTGTAAGTATAGGTGGCAAACCAATCCACTTAACTAAATTTACCCATACTCGCCCATGAATAGATGGGTATGGGTATCTTAAATTTTTGTATATGGGTATAAATGGGTTACCCAATGAATAGATGAACCCATCAAACCCAATTAACCCATTTAGAATTCTTTTCCCCCAAGTCTCTTCTCTTCCCCCACCCTCCCTTTTTTTTTGAAATTTTTCATTTTATCATGATGTTAACTACTTTTATTTCATTATTATTATTATTTGTTGGTTTTATTTTATTATTTTATTTTCTCTTAGTTTGTTAACTTGCTCATTTTTTAACATTACCAATTTATGATAAGTTTTAGCCTCTTTTCTTATCTTTCTAAAATGAAATTTAAATTTATATATGAAAAAAATATTAGGGGTTCAAAATTTTTGGATTAAATTTTTATATTAACTTTTATAGTACTTAGTTCAAATTTTTTTATTCTTATTATTGAATTATTACATAATATGTAATTTTGCGACATAGAGTATAAATGGAAAAAAAATTAGTAATTAGGCTTATTGAGCATTATAAGTAAATATTTAAAACTAATGATGGGTACAAAGAGCGTTATAAATTGATAACTTAGTTTGCAAAAATGAATTTAAATGAGTTTACAAAAAATTAAAATAAATAGGTAATAAATGGGTAATTGGGTTATCCAATTCATTGTTTGACTTACCCATTTATACCCATCTAATTAAATGGGTATAAATGGGTTGACTCACTTATACCCATTACCCATTTTACCCAACTCAAACCCGCCCAAATCACCTATTTTGACACCTCTAGTTGTAAGCCAGAGAGTCCCCTAGTTCATAGACCCTGCGTTTTGTGCTATGAGGCTGTGCCTATCTCGAGCTCTGCATGCCATCTTGGACGACATTCCTTGATTATTAAGGAAGAAGTACTATCTGTAATTGTAGATTGTGAAGTGACAGGGGGTACAATTCATTCCTATCTTCAAGATTAACAATTTTTCATTGCTTTCTTCACTGTAACATGCATTGAACAAGGGGTTGCCGAGTTCGTACTGCATAATTTACTCATTACATGTTTTAGGAACTTTCATTCCTTATGTGCATGCTCTTTCACGTTGCTGGTGGTCCTAACTCTTTGACTGAATTCATAGGTAAAACGTTCTGAAATTGATTAGTGTGGTCCTCAGATTGTATTTCTTTTGTAGATGGTGGGGCACACCCTAATCTTGGAGTCTGCTCATTCTTTTTCTTAAATTCTCCTCCTCCCACCTTGAAATTTTATTGAGTGTAGTTCTATTGGATAGTGGATATGGGTTACTTTCCCAAATTTGGAAGTGAATTAATGCAGACATTTCCAAACTCTAGTATTCAAGAATGGTTATGACTATATGTTTTGTGTTATTTCAGGATTTTGAGACATGGAGATGCTTTTGAGAGATGTATGATGAAGCTGTGCTTTCGAAGACAAGCACTTCTTGGGATATATGAAATATCTTGTCATTGGACTGAATTATATTACTTTTAAGAAGTTTATCCTCTTTTTTTTTTTTGTTGAAATGATGACGTGATTAAGTTTGTAGAATTTGACTGAAGCAGTATATGATGATTTATTCCAGTGTACTGTGGAACTTTAATTTTATTCTGATATTTGATTTTAGTATATTTGAGCATGATAAATATTGTACCATCAAAAAATTTGGCCTTTATATTAGTGGTTTTTTTGGACACAAGCTTATGTCACATAACATTATGGACATTTTTGGGGCACATTTTTTGTGCCACAAGTAGAATGGCGACACTCAAGCTAGCATTAAAGTGACACAAATACATGCAGCACATTCGTAAATTGCATCGTTTTCCTTTGTAACAGTTACTTTTGTGATACTATAGAATTTTATCGCTTTTGTGCCACTAAAAGGTTTTTACAGCGCTTTTGTGACTTTTTGCAACACAATTCTGGCGTCACAATAAGCCTATTTTCTTGTTATATGGAAGTGGAACGACATGCACGCAGTAATGCCCTCTGGCAATATAATGAAGGAAAAATGCATTTTCGGGGATGGTAAGAAACTCAAGACATTGGCAATAAGTCTGCTCTTTTTTTTTTTTTTAAGAAAATGTAGAAATTTATTGCTTTACAAGTCATAACCAGATTTGCTACAGTAACTTGCGAAATTATTTAGCATTGATCTCTCTAAAACAAGAATAAAGACCTTATCCAAGAGTAAAGACCTCATCAAGTAGGTGTGACAGCCATTCAGGGTACTATTTTGAGTCTAGCAAGATTTTCGGTGCTGCTCCATCCTTGAGAATATTGGCTCCAACTACCGTAATGGACTCGACTTCTTTGTTGGGCATTGAGAGTAAATTCTTAAGTTGTGATGAAAAAATAAAGTTATTCTGCAAGAGGGGTAATTTTTGAAGTTAATTCCAAAAGTGTGATCTTCGCATTTGTGAAATGCGAGTTCAGATACTTCGCATTTCACAAATGCGAGGTCAGTCTTTTACGAAAAAAAAAAACAAGCTCGCATGAGCGCAAAGCCAGAGCTCCCAATCGCCATTCAAATCTGTCTCACTCTCTCTTCACTCTCTCCATCCAGCTCACTCCTCACTCTCTCCTCTTTTGTTGAGCTTCCATCTTTCTCGTCAGGCGAAATCTTGGTCACAGCTTTGTCATCGGAATCTCGCGGCTTTCTCGTCGGAAGCTCTTCTCTTTTGTAGAGCTGTAGCCGTTCTCATCAGGCGAAATCTGGGCACAGCTTTCTCGTCGGAAGATCTCGGCCACTGTAGAGCTTGGACCCCTCTTCGGAACCCATCTCTGCTAGCCAGCTGCGCCTCTCTCCCCCCTCCCAATTTGCCACTTTTACAACCACAACAGGACTCCCCAACCAATTTTGTGTCCCATTTGCACTGCACATTTTCTTTTTTGGCAAATGGCTTTCAAATTCGTGGCTGTGCTCTGTTGCTTAGAAACAGCATAAGGGTATGAATTTCTTTTTTTTTTTTTTCTGATTTGCTTTTATTTTTCTGGGGTTTTTCTTTTCTGAATTGAATTGGCTTTTCTGATTTGGCAATTTATTGGGCGTTGTTGTTGTTTCGGCTTGTTGTATTTGCTTTTCTGATTTGGCAATTTTTTGGTTTGTCTCTTATTCGTGGCCGTTGGTGTAATTTGTTGATGCATTTGGTCTCCTGTTTGAGGACTGTTGCGGTTGCATCCACATACTTTTTCTTTTATTTTGATTAATTTTCCTGGAGGTTAGCAGTTAGCTATTGCTTTCATGTGGAGGCAGCATGGGATTAACGTGGATCAATATTGTATTGCAGAAACATGAAAGAGAAAAAAAGGAAAGGCAGCAATCAATATTGCATTGCAGAAACATGAAAGAGAAAAAAAAGGAAAAGCAGCAATCTAAGAACCATAGCTAGTTAATGCCAAGTTCTAAGTAGCTAGCTAGCCTACCAAAAAAATAAAATCTTTAAGAAGCCATGCCGAAGCTGCAAAGAAACTTTGTCCTGGCTTTCTTAGTTTTTAGTCTAAAACATCCTGCCTCAAAGATATTAGTTGTCGCATGTGGTGATTGCAGTATATGTTAGGACTGTTGATATGTGTATATTGCTTAATTGGTTTATAGGTTTGGACTTAGTTAAAGTTTTCCTTAAGCATTTGGTCTGATAGGCTTCATGAAGTTGCCCAGTTTTTTTTACAGAAATGGAGCAGAGGATCTGCCTAGTTGCTGGGCTATCATGCTATTACAATGTCTACACATTTGACTGCTATGTGTTTTATCATAGTCTACGGTATCTGAGTAGCTTCTAGTATAATTTCTACTTTTACTGCTACTAGGGGCATCTGTACTTGGAAGTACTGGCACCCTCATGCTATCCATGCTAGCTTTAGGATCCATCACACTTTCCTGCAAACTCTGATATGTATGTATTAAATGGTAAAAAGGATTCTCTTAAACATGTTAAGGGCTGGGGCTGGAATTCAACTGCATGAACCATGGAAATCAATGCATCTGCTCTTGTTGAATGTGAGCGGGTTATGATATTAAAGAACAATGTTCGAGATCATCTCATGCTGGTCTAATAGAGGTATTATTTCATTCTAGAGTAGTTCTACTTGTTTCTCATTTTCATTGACTCAGATGTTGCAATTATTGGTTTTTTTGTGGAGTATGGCTAATTTTGAAAATGGCAGTTCTATTTGTACCATAGTCTTGTGCTACTAATTTTAATTTATTTTTCCAGTTGCAGATGATAGACACTCGCTTGGCACGTATAGAGGATCATTTAAGCATTACTCCACCTCAGGGTGGAGCTGCAGATGAAGATGACGATTGAAGCTGCACCATTAGGATCACTATATTATTTGTGCATGGATTTGCTTCCATTTTGTTCTTAATCTGTGGAATGTTGGATGTTTAACTTGATTTTACTTTTTCTGTTTTTTAATTTACTAAAGACTTGTGCTTTTGCAGTGGTTTGTGATTATTGGCTGACAAGTTGTTGGAAATATTGCTTGGATTAAATGTTATCTATTTTGGGTTTGCTGACAGGGAGTTTAGTCCACTTTTAAGGGGAGACTCTATCAAAATTTTTTCAAAAAAAATTTATATATATATATATTTAATCATAATAAATTACAATAAACAAATAAAATGTTTTTAAATATCCTAGTGTGATAAATATATGTGGTTTGGGAATTTTTTCTCATTTAATTTGAAAATGATTATTATGTGATTATAATTTTTATATTTATAGGAAAGTATATCTTTTAATCTATAAGATAAATAATCACATAATAATCATTTGATAAATAATCATTTCGCAAATGTGAGGACCTCAATCTGAATACAAAGCCAAAGCTTGTTTCCAACCGTATAAAGAACTATACATGTATAGTTATTTCTTTATAAAATTATTTAATAATAAAATTAGGTGTTTCCAACAATATAATTATCAAATCTTTTAATCTATAAGAAATATAACTTTTTTGTTATTTATATACAAAGAATTACTAGTACATAAAATTTTGTGTTGAGACCTCACATTTGCTAACTTCTAACTCGTGTGAGTTTTAAAATAAAAAAGGATTTATTTCTCTATGATAAATGTCAATGCAAAAACAAAAATTTGAGGTTTGATGAATTTACAGCCTTAAGTAGTAAAATTTGTAGAGATTTTCATTGCAAATTGTAAATCACTTTATAATTTGCAGTGAAATCATAAAGCAAGAGAAGGCTTTGCATTGGAACTGAGCAAAAAGAAAAATCATGGCAAAATCTAGATTCATGTTCTTGAAAATAATTTGAAGATGGTAAATAGTGAATTTTGGCTCCAATTTCATCACTCGCATGATGAAACATGCACAGCTTCTAACTTATGTCAATTGTTTGAGCAGTCTTTTTATGTAAAATTGCAGCTTGCTCACGCTCACTGGACCAGGGGCTTCTTTCGTCACAATGCTCGCTAAGTACGAGCTGAGTTACCTGGGCGTGCACCTCGCATTTGTTAATTGCGAGGTATATGACCTCGCATTTAACAAATGCGAGGTCTGTTTTTCTTTTTCTTTTTTTTTTTTATTTGGATGCTAGGAAAATTCAGGAGACCTCGCATTCAGCAAATGCGAGCTCAAGGAGCTCGCATTTGCTGAATGCGAAGACCCCTGGACGGAATTTCATACAAAAAATGTCCCATTTGTAGAATTTTTTTAAAAATCATCATAATTTTAGAAATTTCTCGGGCATTGATGCCTTTGGAGCCTCAGCAGCTGCACCACCTTTGGAGTTTGCTTGCCACCCCCCAGCAGAAAATGTTCGGTAGCGCACCCCCCCTCCCACTCCAAGTACCTCCAACAGGGGAGTGTTTGGGGGGGGGAGGAGATACCGGCACTTCTCGACGCCCCAAAATAATTTACCGGCCATGTCTTTTCCTGTTGCACCAGGAACAATTAATACAAAGATGAATGATGCTGGTCCATGTGATAGAGCCGTTATTTGGCACGTTTTGCATTGTCATCTTGTCCTAATTTTGGCCATTCATGGTGCTAAGAAAGGGGATTTCACTCATATTTGACATTTGTGTGAATTGTAGGTGGTTAGCATTAAAATGATATCGCGGGGAAAAATTTCCAGAAGACTTTTCATTTCAGAGCGTGACCACGCCTTGGAAGGTGGACGAAACCGAAAGACGGACCGTGGTCCATGTGGACCAGGCGCATGGGATCAAAACTCAAAGGGGAGAATGGCTTTTGCAGGTTGATTTGCACCAGACGTTTCTTGGCTTTTGGACTCCTTGGAATTGCGGCGGCTATAAGGAGAAAAAGGACAAAGCAAGAAAAATCATCAACTTTTAGGCTTAGCTTGAATTTTTCCTTTTCTACCCCTTGTCAGCCGCCACTTTCTCTTGGGGGCTTTTATTTTTCTTTCTCATTCGGCAACAGGGACGACAGAAATTAGGTAGCTAGAGTTTTCTTTTGCTTTCTGCGGCTCTGGGTCAAAAACTTTTCTCCTGTTCTCTTTTTCTTTACTGTGGTTTCGCCTGCGGCTAGCGGCTAGTGGCCAGACATTAAAGATTTCTGCGGATTGCATCTGGGCTCTGTACAACGGAGACCTTTCTTCACTTTTTGCCTTTGACTTTTCTAAATTCCGTGGGTTTTCTCTTGTGCTTCTCCAATTCTTCGGAAATCAATTTAATGTATTCAACTAAACCACGCGGGATTGAAACGATGAGGAGCGGCTAATTTCCTCCTCTACCCAAAGGGTGACGCGAGGGCGCGGTCCATAAAACCTGTGAGATCTAATCAAGCTTTCATTATTTCTTCCAATTCGTTATTATTCGTGCGTTTCCTGAATTAATTGTTCATGGGTATTTTATTAATTGAATATCAACGGCCGGGTATTTGATTTAATTTAATAGCCTACTGCCACGTTAATTAAATAGAATCCGTAATTGTTCATTTAGTTAACACCCCGTGGCAACCACCATAATTGGCTTTATGATGGGGAAATGCATGATCTAATTTAAATAAACCCTCTTAGCGTGTTTATTGGTTAGGGTTGGGTTCTTCTAGCTTTAATGCAATTGGGTAATTAAATTCCTATGGTCGTACCTAGGGTTGTTATCTGGTTAGGGAAGCAGTTAATGGTCGTACCTTGACTGTCGAAAAGGTAAGGAAGAACTGGTTGTCAGAGCTTATTGATGGCTATAACCAACCTAGTGATAAATGGGTGAAATATCTTTGCATCGATGAGCATTTAAAAGGACCGTGCCTGAGCAGTTGATCCTTTGGGTAGAACTTTTGTTAATTGCTATTTTTAGTGACTTGTGCTTTGTGAGTTGGTTTTGAATTTAGTTCGCTTTGTTTTTATTTTACTTTTATTTTATTTATTTCTCTCCCATTGAAAATCCCCCAATTTTGTTCTGCTGATTTGGAAAGAAATAATTTCCTACCTGCTCCCTGTGGAATCGACCCTACTTGCCATTGTACGCAAAATTAGTATTTTTATAGACAAACCCGGTATATCGGATCAAGCAAACTCTTCGGGAACAGGGTGAATCAAGTAACCCATTGCACACCTAGGGTCCCTGCTCCAGTACTTGGATTTATTCTATAATTATTTAATTGAGGTGGTAATTAGGACTTTTTAGTAATTATTATTGCACAGGTTCGGCACCTGTCAATTTTTGGCGCCGTTGCCGGGGAGCTGGCGTTTGGATTAATTGTTTCTTTTCAAATTTAGTTCTTATTTTTATTTTATTTTATTCTTCTTGATACTTTTGCTAGTTTATGCCCCGCTCTTCTCGCACAGGTGAATTGATATACGACGCGGAGGTTGAGAAGGCAGCGCGTAAGCGGAGGCAAGAGACCAAGAGACGAAAACAAGGGCACTTATTTGCTGCAAACGAGTCAGCGGAAGACGAAGTAAGCATGGCCAACAACCAAACATTGAGGGAGCTGGCTGCCCCGGAGCTGACTCACCAGCCCTTATGCATCACATTCCCTACTTTGGCTGAGAATACTGCTTTCGAACTGAAGTCGGGGTTGATTCACCTTCTACCTTCTTTCCATGGTCTCTCTGGTGAAGAACCCCACAAGCACGTCAAGGAGTTCGAGGTAGTTTGCTCTAGTATGAAACCTCCTGGGGTCACTGAAGAGCAAATTAGACTGAGAGCCTTCCCGTTTTCTCTCAAAGATGCAGCTAAAGATTGGTTGTACTACCTACCAGCAGGTAGTATTACCACATGGGCGCAGCTGAAAAAGAAATTCTTGGAAAAATTCTTCCCTGCATCTCGGGCTGCGAGTTTGAGGAAGGAAATCTGCGGTATTAAACAATATCCCGGTGAGTCCTTGTATGAATACTGGGATAGGTTTAACAAGTTGTGCACTAGATGCCCGCAGCATCAAATTAGTGAACAACTGTTAATCCAATACTTCTATGAGGGACTCCAATCAACAGATAGAAGTATCATTGACGCCGCAAGTGGGGGAGCACTGGCAAACAAGACACCGAGGGAAGCGTGGGAGCTCATCGAGGCCATGGCAGAGAACTCCCAGCAATTTGGCTTCCGTGAGAGCAACCCTTCCCGTAAAGTCAACGAGGTAGAGATTTCATCCCTACAGCAGCAAATGTCAGAATTGACATCGGTTGTTAGGCAATTAGCCATGAGAGACACGCCGAGAGCGAAAGTATGTGGGATCTGTACTAGCATGGACCACTGCACGGACACGTGCCCCATTTTGCAAGAGGACGGAGCGGAGCAGGTGAACATGGCTGGAGGCGTGCCCGCGCCTCGTAGGCAGTATGACCCATACTCCAACACGTACAATCCGGGTTGGAGAGATCATCCCAATTTCAGCTATGGGAACAGGCAACAAAATTCATTTCCGCATCGTCCACCAGGATTTCAGCAACCATGGCAACCGAAATCACAACCATCATCCTCCAACACAGGGAGTTCCTTGGAGGATATTGTAAAGAGTCTGGCTACGACTACCGCCCAGATCCAGCAAGAGACTAGACAGTTCCAGCAGGAGACCAGGTCATTGACCACAAATATGGCTCAACTCCAGCAAGAAACTAGAGCTTTAACCATGAGCACCAATCAGTTCCAGCAGGACACCAAAGCAGGCATGAAGGACATGGAGATTCGAATGAGTCAAATGGCAACTGCCATTAACCGCCTGGAGTCCCACGTCTATGGGAAATTGCCATCACAACCCGAGGCAAATCCCAGGAATGTAAGTGCCATGACATTAAGGAGTGGCAAAGAGGTGGATGGACCTAAAGTGCTAAATTCGAAAAGCAAAAGTGAAGAGGAGATAGAAAAGGAGATTGAAGAGGAAGGGCGCATTCGCGAAGAGTCTAAGGTAACATCTATTCCTTCGATCCCTATTAAATCTAATATAGCTCCTTTTCCTTGCAGGTTGGAAAAGACAAAGAGGGCAGAAAAGGAAAAAGAAATCCTGGATGTGTTCCGCAAAGTTCAAGTAAACATCCCCCTATTGGACGCGATCAAGCAGGTACCCAAGTACGCAAAGTTCTTGAAAGACTTGTGCGTTAACAAAAGAAAGCTAAGGGGTGATGAAAGAGTGATGGTAGGAGAGAATGTATCAGCTGTACTTCAAAGGAAACTCCCACCCAAATGCGGAGATCCAGGTATGTTTGCTATCCCCTGTAAGATTGGTCATTCTAGTATCAAAAATGCCATGATAGATTTAGGAGCTTCTATTAATGTGATGCCTAAGTCAATCTATGATTCCCTAAATTTAGGACCTTTAAAAGAAACGGGGATAATAATTCAATTGGCTGATCGTACATGTGCTTATCCGGATGGGATAGTTGAGGATGTTTTAGTGCAAGTAGATGGATTAATTTTTCCTGCTGATTTTTATGTGCTTTACATGGATGATAGAAGTGCCCCAAATCCATCACCCATTATATTAGGAAGACCATTTTTGAGTACTGCCCAGACTAAAATTGATGTTAGTAAGGGTACTCTCACGATGGAATTTGATGGAGAAATAATCCACTTTAACATTTTTGATACAATGAAACATCCTGTTAACTCTCATTCTGTGTTTGCTATGTATACCACTAATCCCTCTGTGCAAGAATTTTCTAAGTTTGCTTGTAGGGGTAAATTCAAGGTTGCTGCGAACAAGTCCTATAGGATGAAAGCAATTCATGAGGTAAAAATGGAGAGAAAATTTAGGAAAAAAGTTGCACTCAATGGCCATGTGGATCCTGGAGGAGGGCCACCAATTACAAGGAAAATTCAATTACATCCAGACTAAAGAGTGGTGCTATGTCTAGCCAAAGACATTAAAGAAAGGCGCTGCTTGGGAGGCAACCCAAGGCTTTTTTTTTGTTTTAGTTTTCTTATATTTTTTAAGTTTTTGTTAAGTGTTAGTGTCATTTAGTGGGTTGTTATTTTGTGACAGGAAGTTGGCAGCTAGGCATGCCCACGCTAGGTCATCACACCTAAGGAATGGAGTTTTGGAATTGACGGTCAGACGATTATAACTTCTAAGGCGTGCCCACGCCTTCCAACCCTTCCGAAAAAGAAACTTCAGTCTTCTCCTTCCTGTTGGTGTTACGTCCGCCGCCATCACACCACCTTGTGCACGCAGCCGTCTCACCTCCTCCGCCTTAGTGTCTCACTTTCTCTCCCCGGTGGTCAGGGAAGTTTCTTTTCTTTTCCCCTAATACTTCATTTGTCTTTTCTACATTGAGGACAATGTAGGTTTTAGGTGTGGGGGGAAGTGGCTTCCACTCCCATTAGTTCTTTCTTTTTCATTAGTTCTTTTTGCTTTGTTACTTTAAAAAAAAAAAAACACATGGGATGAATGATTAAAAAAAATGAAAAAAATAAAAAACATTGTAGTTAGTTGGCTTTTTGGTTATTTCTATGCTTGTTAGTGTTGGGGCATGTTGCTGTGATGAATGACACAATCAAAGTGAGTGGTTATGTGGTCAAGTATGCTAGCTATGCATTTTGTTTCACTTGGCAATGTTGTTGAATGATGAATATGCTGGAATTGACCCATTCTTGTAACCTTTGGGGAGCTTTTGAGCCTACTTGCTTGAGCATATGATTCTTGTTTGCTCCATTTTGTTTGATTGAGTGGGTATCACTCATGGTATTGGCATTCTAGAACTTGCTAGTTTATGCATGTCGAGGCCACATTTTTTTTGTGAATTGGAGGCATTTGAAAGGATAAGGGCATTTAAGGTTTAACCCTCTTTAGCTATCTAAAAGAATCAAGCCATTACCTTATCTCCCAATAGTAAACCAATTTGAGCTTTTGTCCTTCGTTTCTGGTTGTTACCCGTATTTGTTAACCCAAGACCTCTTTAAACTTTCCTGTTTACCCCTGTGTTGTCAAGGAATGCCTGAATTTCATCATTTGTGCGAAAACAAACAAATTTGGGGGTTGCAAGTGGTTTTAGATTAGGTGCCATATGATGTTAGCCTTGTATAAAGAATGAGAGATTGGAAAAAGGCCACTGACCAGAGGACTTTGGCTTACAGGGCGTGCCCACGCCTTACAGGACTTTCTCCTTAAAAAAAAAAAAAAAAAATCCTGAAGAGACCTCGTGACCAGAGGACTATGGGGTACAAGGCGTGCCCACGCCTTGCGAGCAGTCTTAAAAAAAAAAAAAAAAGTGACAAAGAGGAAAAAATTGGGGACACTTGTACAAAGGGTACAGCAAATGAAAACTGCCTTGTTTGTGAAACTCCTCCAGTAAAGCACTATGGTTATTAGTAAGTTTCGGACATTCTCTTGACACTTTACCCCCCATCTATACTTTCTCAACCCGCTTTTCACCTGAGCCCCATTACAACCCTATTAAAGCCCCTTTGATTTATGTGTTTGGTTCATTTTTAAGTGGTGGAGATGTGATAAATGTGCAAGCCTATGGTAATGACATTCCGTGATGTTGATTTGAGCGTTCCTAGTATTCTTATATATTCTTCGATTCGAATTACAACATGTCCAGTGTGTTCTACCTTTGGTGATATTGTCAGGGACCCTAGATGCTTGTGTTAGTATAGACTACTGCATGACCTCCGCTCTCGTGGTTGTACGTCTGAGCTTCGAAATGCTTGAGGGCAAGCATTGTTTAGGTGTGGGGGGATTTGATAGAGCCGTTATTTGGCACGTTTTGCATTGTCATCTTGTCCTAATTTTGGCCATTCATGGTGCTAAGAAAGGGGATTTCACTCATATTTGACATTTGTGTGAATTGTAGGTGGTTAGCATTAAAATGATATCGCGGGGAAAAATTTCCAGAAGACTTTTCATTTCAGAGCGTGACCACGCCTTGGAAGGTGGACGAAACCGAAAGACGGACCGTGGTCCATGTGGACCAGGCGCATGGGATCAAAACTCAAAGGGGAGAATGGCTTTTGCAGGTTGATTTGCACCAGACGTTTCTTGGCTTTTGGACTCCTTGGAATTGCGGCGGCTATAAGGAGAAAAAGGACAAAGCAAGAAAAATCATCAACTTTTAGGCTTAGCTTGAATTTTTCCTTTTCTACCCCTTGTCAGCCGCCACTTTCTCTTGGGGGCTTTTATTTTTCTTTCTCATTCGGCAACAGGGACGACAGAAATTAGGTAGCTAGAGTTTTCTTTTGCTTTCTGCGGCTCTGGGTCAAAAACTTTTCTCCTGTTCTCTTTTTCTTTACTGTGGTTTCGCCTGCGGCTAGCGGCTAGTGGCCAGACATTAAAGATTTCTGCGGATTGCATCTGGGCTCTGTACAACGGAGACCTTTCTTCACTTTTTGCCTTTGACTTTTCTAAATTCCGTGGGTTTTCTCTTGTGCTTCTCCAATTCTTCGGAAATCAATTTAATGTATTCAACTAAACCACGCGGGATTGAAACGATGAGGAGCGGCTAATTTCCTCCTCTACCCAAAGGGTGACGCGAGGGCGCGGTCCATAAAACCTGTGAGATCTAATCAAGCTTTCATTATTTCTTCCAATTCGTTATTATTCGTGCGTTTCCTGAATTAATTGTTCATGGATATTTTATTAATTGAATATCAACGGCCGGGTATTTGATTTAATTTAATAGCCTACTGCCACGTTAATTAAATAGAATCCGTAATTGTTCATTTAGTTAACACCCCGTGGCAACCACCATAATTGGCTTTATGATGGGGAAATGCATGATCTAATTTAAATAAACCCTCTTAGCGTGTTTATTGGTTAGGGTTGGGTTCTTCTAGCTTTAATGCAATTGGGTAATTAAATTCCTATGGTCGTACCTAGGGTTGTTATCTGGTTAGGGAAGCAGTTAATGGTCGTACCTTGACTGTCGAAAAGGTAAGGAAGAACTGGTTGTCAGAGCTTATTGATGGCTATAACCAACCTAGTGATAAATGGGTGAAATATCTTTGCATCGATGAGCATTTAAAAGGACCGTGCCTGAGCAGTTGATCCTTTGGGTAGAACTTTTGTTAATTGCTATTTTTAGTGACTTGTGCTTTGTGAGTTGGTTTTGAATTTAGTTCGCTTTGTTTTTATTTTACTTTTATTTTATTTATTTCTCTCCCATTGAAAATCCCCCAATTTTGTTCTGCTGATTTGGAAAGAAATAATTTCCTACCTGCTCCCTGTGGAATCGACCCTACTTGCCATTGTACGCAAAATTAGTATTTTTATAGACAAACCCGGTATATCGGATCAAGCAAACTCTTCGGGAACAGGGTGAATCAAGTAACCCATTGCACACCTAGGGTCCCTGCTCCAGTACTTGGATTTGTTCTATAATTATTTAATTGAGGTGGTAATTAGGACTTTTTAGTAATTATTATTGCACAGGTTCGGCACCTGTCAATTTTTGGTGCTTACCCTTTTATTTCTCTACATTCTCCCTTAACCTATACATTATGATGAAATCAGGTATTTTGTGAAAATCAGGCCAACAAAATTAACTAAAATTAATGAAAAGAGAATGGTAAACCTCGTTGGATAAAAATTCAAGGCAACAGAAATTTACCAAAACAATGAGAAGCAAAAAATCTACATATCAATCTTCGGCCCAGACTTGTCTCCTCAGAAACCGTTGCTAGAACCAGCCAGAGCGGGCAACTACAGGAAGGACAAGTGGGTATACGGCATTGGGCTAGTAGGCTTTAATTGGTTGGTCAAGTCTATTACAAAAGGTTTTGGGTGGGCTTTTACAACTTGGTAGCTGTGTAATTGATTTTCCTTAAAAAATTACTCTAAGGAATTGCTTACTGCATTTGTACTGAAGGATTTGATAAAAAATTTGAATTTTGAAATCCTTTCAAATTTTTCTCATTATTTAAAAAACCTAGGGGACATTTGAGTTTATACATCACCGAGTATTTAAATACTATAATAATCGATGAATTATGAATTCAAATACCTCCTATATAATCCAAACGAAGAAAGGCTCTCTTTTCATTTCTTTTCAGTATTTAGTTGATATGTAAATAAATTATCCAGAAACAATCCGTCATTCTTACACGATTCCCAACACTTTTATCTTTTTTTGTACTTCAAAATTTTATAATGCTGTAAGAAACATAATTGTAAAATTTCTTATTGTCCAAAGTATAAGAATAAGTATATGGTAATGGGCAGCCGTTGCCTGGCCGAGTTGCTGTGTTCGGGCCTTTGGGGTGTTTCAGGCTCCTAAATGGCTCCCTTCGATGGGCTTAGAAAGACGGAGCTAAGTAAATGCCGGTGACTGGTGTAGTGCTGTTCAAACTTGTTTGCAGACAAAATTAACCTTTTGGGCAGGGACGGAGCCAGAAATTTATTTTTGGGGGGGCTGAAGTGTATTAAAAATTTTTTTTTGTGACGAAATAAATATATTTAATAAGTAAAATTTAGAATCAATAATTATAAAAATAATAAAAACATATAATTATACATACCCAAAAATTTGTTATTGATTAACACTTGAAGTATTGGTAGTTGTTGCACTCGAATAACGAAGAGGAGGCAATTGCATTCTGCGAGTCTTCATCCGTTGAAAACGCTGCAATATTTGCTCATTTTCAATTGTTGCAAAAATATCCTTCTCGATGTATACAACCAGACAGTCATTCATCCACTCGTCTCCCATTTTGTTGCGCAAATCAGTTTTGACAATATTCATTGCAGAAAATACTCTTTCAACAGAAGCAGTCGCAACTGGTAGAACTAATGCCAACTGGATCAGACGATAAACCAATGGAAAAACTGTATTTTTACCAGTTTTAACCATTTGTTGAGCAAGACTTCCCAAATCTCCAACTTCTGAAAATTGAGGATCGCGTTGCACATTATAAATATAATTTCGAAGTTGAGACTCAAGATATAAATAATCGTTACTTGAGAAGTCTTCAGGATATAAATCAGCAAGACGGAGTAGTTTCTGCACATTGAATTGAGAGAAAGAACTTTTTGGATCAAGACATGCTATGCAACTAAGCAATTCCGTGCTAACTTCCGAGAAACGATTATTCATCTCTTGTATAATTAAATCAACAACCTGACATCACAACAATAATAAAATTAATAACTAAGAAAATCTGCTAACAAGTAACAAATGTAATGAAATAATAATTTCAAAAATAATACCTCACAAAAAATTTCCACGCGATAATGATGAAAATTAGTGATGGTTTGACCTCTGCGACTGCGCCTGGCATTGCCACGGATTGCTATACTGTCTTCCATATCAATCACGGGAATCATATTCAACTCACAAAAATTGTTGACTTCATCTAAAATTATTTGCCATCCCTCTTCCCTAAAGTCTTGCAATTGAGATTTCATAGTATCAATCAAACTCATGGCTTGGACAATATTTTGATCCCTTTGTTGCAAAACAAGTGACAAGTCATTTGTGATTCCCAATAAATACTTCATCAGGTGCAATGCAAAAACAAACTCATAATCATTCATTCTATCAATCAAACCCCTGGCCATACCTCTATTGTCAGAAGTGGTGGCATCATCTTGTATATTTCCCAATATTCCAATCACCGAAGCCCACAAAGAGGATAGACGAAGTAATGTTAGATAGTGTGATCCCCAACGAGTATCCCCTGGTCTTGCTAAACTAGTTTCTTGATTTTTGCCTTTTCCACTAATAATATCTCCACTGTCTAAAAGTGTAGCAATCTTATCATGTTCTATTTGTCTTAATTGATCTCTCCTTATACATGATGCTCCAGTTAAATTGACAATCATAGAGACATAGACAAAGAATTCACTGACAATGATATTTCCCTTAGCAACGGCAACAATAACTAACTGGAGTTGGTGAGCAAAACAGTGAATATACATCGCATAGGGATTTTCTTGTAATATAAGGGCCTTCAAACCATTGAACTCACCTCGCATATTTGAAGCTCCATCATATCCTTGACCTCTCAATTTGGATAATGATAATCCGTGTTGCGCGAATAAAGAATCAATTGCATCTTTCAAACAAAGAGATGTGGTGTCAGACACATGTACAATTGCAAGGAAACGTTCAATCACACGCCCTTCTTTGTTCACATATCTCAAAACAACTCCCATTTGCTCTTTCACTGAACTGTCTCGAGACTCATCAACTATTAGGGAAAAATAATTGTCTCCAATATCATTGATTATAACACTTGTGATCTCTGAGGCACAAGCATGTGCCAGATCTTTTTGAATCAGTGGAGAAGTTAGTTGATTATTTGCAGGAGCATTTTGATTTACAACCTCAAAAATCTCAGTATTTCGCTGGCTATACCACTCAAACAATTCAAGAAAATTGCCTCTATTTGAAGAACTAGTTGACTCATCATTTCCACGAAAAGCCAATCCTTGCTTCAAAAGAAAGCGGATCACATCCAGAGCAGCAGTTAAACGGGTGCGATATGCAATATCTATTTCGCGCCCACAAGATCGTAGCACATTTGACACACTATGCCTTTGATCTTGAAAACTCTCAAACTGTATTCTAGCATCATTATGGCAACTATTCACAGCTCCAATATGTTCATTAAATCTTTCCATTGCCTTTTTCCAATTATTGAATCCCGTTTTTGTAAAGGCATCCTCTGCATATCGACCTCCCTTATTTTGTGTTTTGAAAAGAAAGCACCAAAAGCAAAACGCCGCATCTTTCGATATGCTATACTCTAACCATACAAACTTTTGATACCAACTATCTTGGAAACTTCTATGTTGTTTACCAAATGATGTTTTTGGATACATATGGCCAATCGGTTGGCAAGGTCCCCTAGTCAAATACTCTCTTCGGACATGGTCTCGAAGAGAAATATCAAATTTCTCAACTGATTTTCGTAATCCCGGATCACTAACAATATCATTTAAATTCAATTCCACACAAGATTGGTTTTGAACTGGTTCACTAATATTAGGCTCATTTGAAGATTCACCACTACGGACTCGTTTAGGTTTAAAGAATCTCTCCATTTTCTGTCACAATTAAATAATTGTGGTTAAATTCAATAAAATTATGCAATTCAATAATCAATTAATTTAAAATTCATATAAATAATTCTTTAATTTAATAATAAATTCATATTACTTATATTTCTCCATTTATAAAATTCATTATATAAAATTATCAAAAAAGTTAAAATAAGGTACAACTAAATACCCATATAATCTCTAATTCAATCTCATAAAATTTTGAATTTATATTTACATTCAAAATTTCTAATTCACATAATTAATTCTTAAAATTTCAAATATAAAACTAACAAAATTTTAAAAACTAAATACAACCTAAAATCTATACAATTTCTAAACTAATTTCTAATTTAAATTTAATATCATTAAATTTTTTAATGTAATCTTTCAAATTCTTAAATTACATTAACATAAACTAAATAAAAATTAATCTTAATCAAATTAATATCAAGATACTCAAAATTCAAAAATAATTTAAACATATAATTAACAAAAATATAAAGATGAATATTGTAATTTAAACCAAAAATCTAACCTAAAAGATTTATGTGAATGGAATGGTGGAGAGTTGGAGTCTTGGAGCCTTGAATTGAAGGCTTGAAGCAGGATGGTAGAATCTCAACTGAAGCTTTTTGGAGTTCTTGGAGCCTGGCGTCTTCTTCTTGGAGTTGGAGTCTTGTTTGCCCTTTGGCACTGGCGGCGTGCTTTTGCATCAGATGAAGCCTTAGGGTTTCATCTGATGTATTTTTTTCCCCTCATTATACAAAACGACGTCGTTCCACTAAAAGTGAAACGACGTCGTTTTGTATTTAGAGGGCAAAAAAAAAAATTCAAAATGAAATGCGTCATCTTCTTCCTCAGCAGTCAGCACGGCAGCGGCTTTCCAGCTCTTCTTCACTTCCTCTGCAGCATTCATGGAACCATGGAGGATGGTAGATCTGGATCACCGTGGGGGGGCTGGGCTGGGCTGGGCTGGCCGCCGGAATCCCCTATATATAGGGGGTTTTCCGGCGGCTTGGGGGGGCTTAAGCCCCCACCAGCCCCCCCTTAAATCCGTGGCTGCTTTTGGGCTTGACTATTTCGACCTTTATCCCGGGACTGAAGTTCATGAGTAGGGTAATTCTATTTTTTTTTGGGATAATTTCAGAAACCTCCCCTGAGGTTTCTGACAGTCTCAAGGACCTCTCCTGAAGTTCCGAAAATCCCTTATACCTCCCCTGTCAGATTTTTGGGTCCCAAAATAACTTGAAAGACGTTGAATTGACACAAATATCCCTGCTGTTGAAGTAATAAATTTTGATAATAACATGAATTAATTAGTGAAATGAGTAATAGAAAGGATTAAGTAACTTAACTGGAATTTGATAATAAAATGAATTGCTAATTTCGGCTAAGAGAAAAGGCGCCAAAAATGGGCGCCCATTTGGTTGTTGATGTGACAGTGGTAGCTGACTGAACGTTAATTTTGGTGAGGAATAGACTTTCTTGAGCCATACTGATCATGAGAAGAGCATTTGCGAGCTCCAAGAGAAACGGGAGAGTTGAAGAAATTGAGTTCTGGAAATTGAGCTGAAGTATTGCCGCAAAGGGTGAACTGTTGGTGTTCTGAGAGCATCTAAAGCAAAGCAAGGTTAGATACTACGTAGCTTATGGCTGATGAAGGTTACTGACCGTGTGGAAACTGAACATGTCTTCTTATTTTCCTACATTAGCTCTGCGTTTCTGCTTTTGTTATTAATATGATCACCTAACAATGTTTTCATTATTTCTGGTTATAATAGTTATAAACTAGAATGTGTATTCATCCATATGTGATGATGCTGTTTATATGAATCATACAAAGTAGTTTGCATGAGGTCTAGGGAGTTACTCTATCATAGTATTATATGTTTGTATACATTGAAGTTCATAAATGGTGATATCTGATGTTGTAGGATGGTGACTGGTGATGTGCATGACATTGTACTCCATTGTGGAGGGACAAAAGTTCGAATTTCCAATATAAATCCTGAAAAATACTCTTTCATTAATCTACTAAATGATGTTGCCGAGAAGGCATTACATGAACTGCCTGGAAATATTAATCTTCTTGTACATATGAGATGTACAATACCTGGAACAAAAGCTTACATTGATGTGAATGATGATGAAGCTGTCCATGATATGTTCAGTGTGTATGAAGGTCAACCAGTCATAAATATAGAGGTGTTCAACATGGACATTATCCCAGCTGAACAACCTGCCATGTTGTTGAACAAAAAGATTGATGGTGAGAGTGAGCACATAGAAATTCAGAACAAACATTCTGCCTTGACTGCTGATGAGCAGAATGTTCATGTTATTGACTCCCAGGATGAGGGGTATGGGGATGAATCAAGCTCTGATGAATCATGGAAGCAAGGATTTGATGATGACAATGAAGATGATATGGATGATGAGCTAATGGTTCTATCTGAGAATTCTAGCAGTGATGAAAGTTTTCAAAACTTGGATGATAATGAAACTGGTGATCGAATTGTACCAGATTCTGAATCTGAGCAAGAAATGGACCCTTTAAGAGAAGTGCTAAGAAACAGATGTGGACTTACAATCCAAGAGAGGACATAGAATTCAAGAAGGGACAGCTATTCACTAATGTTGATGCCTTTAGAGCAGCACTGAAGGATTATGTGATCCAAAAAGGATTTCCTATCAAAAGGCTGAAGAATGAGAAAACCAGGTGTACTGCAATCTGTGATGTTGCTGGATGTACATGGAGGATTCATGCGTCCCCTATAGCTGATTCAGTAACATTTATGATTAAGACCTACACACCTGAACACACGTGTGATGGATAATAAAAATCGTGAGGCCACCTCTGACGGGATGGCCAAAAAATTGATAGCTGTGATGAGAACTCATCCTAACTTGTCAAGAAAGGGCATTGAAGCTGAGATGCTAAAATATAGTGTGCATCCTAGTAAACAGCAAGTGTATAGAGCCAAACAAAAGGCAAGAGAAGATATTGAAGGTACACATTCAGAATCATACAGTAAACTGCCCAAATATGCTGTGCTTCTTAGGCAACATAATCCTAGTAGTGTTTGTAAGATTCATTATGACAGACCAAATCTACTAGTTGAACCAAGGTTCCTGAGACTTTTTATTAGCTTTAAAGGCCAGAAAGATGGATTTTTAGGTGGTTGTAGATCCTTTGTTGGATTTGATGGATGTCATTTGAAAGGTACTTTTGGTGGAGTATTGCTGGCTGCTGTTGCATTGGCTGGTAATAACAGCATATTTCCCATTGCTTTTGCTATTATTGAGGTAGCAAACAAAGAGACTTGGAGTTGGTTCTTTCATTTCTTTGAATAATTCTTTGGACCATTTGATAACAACTGTCCCTTAACTATCATGAGTGACAGGCAAAAGGTATTACTAAATACTTTACTTCGCCAAATTTGGACAACCTGTTGTGTAGATATGGTAAAAAAGGCTGACTGATTTTTTACTTTTGATGTAGGGGCTGAACATTGCATATGAACAGTTGCTGCCATCTGCAATTGGAAGATATTGTTGCAGACATATTTGCATGAACTTCAAGTCTCAATTCCCTGAAGTGTTACTGAGTACCTTCTTTTGGCAAGCTACTAAGAGTTATGATGCAATTGGATTTACTGAAGCAATGCAAAGAATCAAGGACATGAATATAGAAGCATGGAGGTTCTTATCCAAGATTCCAGTTTCTGCTTGGGCTAGACATGCTTTCTCAACAGATATGAAATGTGACCATGTCACAAACAATTTCACGGAATCCTTCAATGCTTGGATTGGAGACTTAAGGTGCCAACCAATACTGACACTTGTTGAAGGATTGAGGAAAAAAATTATGAAGAAATTACACAAAAAGTACCAGAAGGCTTGCACATGGACGTCTGCTATCCCAAAAAACATCATAGAAAAGCTCAAGGAAATTGCAATACATTCTAGGAGATGTTCATTGCAGATGGCCAGTGAGGATTTGTTTGAAGTTACTGATGGTGACAGAACATTTATAGTGAGTTTGAACCAGAAGACATGTGACTGTGGAGCTTTCCAATTGTCTGGACTCCCATGCAAGCATGCTGCACTTGGAATTGTATACAGAAGACAGAAGTTGGAGACATACTGTGATCCTTGCTTCTCAACAGAAATGTATCTCAAGACATATAGTGGCATGATACATCCAATTCCTCACGAGTAGAGATGGCCTCCATTAATTGATGTTACACCAAAAACTATCCTTCCACCACCATTGAGAAGAGCTCCAGGTCGTCCAAGAGTTAATAGAAGGAGAGGGCCTGATGAGCCAAGCCAATCTCAAGCAAAATGGTCAACCACTATGAGATGTGGCAACTGCAAAGCTACTGGACATAATACTAGAACATGTCAAAGAGCACCTGTGAGACAAAGGAGTACAAGCACCAGCACAAACAAGGTTCAGTCTAGTGGTTTAATTGAGGGACTTGAAATTGCTAAGCGAGCTTGTAATTTGTTATTAATTTTCATGTCAGGGGACTCAATTTACTAGAGGAAAGCCAGGAAGGGGAATTGCAAATACAGGGCTTGCAGGATCTGTTCTATGGGTTACAATTCTTTTAGATTCAAGATTCAGAAACAGACTTTTCTTATGTTGCTGTTGTCTGATGAGCTAATGCTTGCCATTGATTTGTGTAGGATCATGCTGATGGCAATGTGCCTATTGTCGTTTCTAGTCAAGGCAGCAACCCAAGTCCATCAACTCAATCACCATTAATGAATGCTGACTTGAATTTGCAAACAGCAACCAATGCTACTAAGAGAAAGGTATTTGTTCCTTAATCATTTTTTAGAGATAGCTGCACTTTTAATGCTTATTTACATGCTTGTATATTAATACATGCTTTATCCGCAATTTCAGAGAGGACGACCTTCCAACAAATCTGCTCCATCTGTTGTATATAACCCCAAAAGGAAAACTTCAACAGCAGCACCTCAACCATTTGCAGGAATGCATACTGCTACACTACATCCCAGAGGAAGTGCCCAAGTACAAACTGATGTCAACATTAATGCTTCAGTTTCTCATGATTCTCACAATGTCAGTAGCAGCTTCACCTTTTAGTAGAATCTATTAAGAGTCTTTTGTTATTTGGATATCAGAGGACATGAATATCTGATCATTACTTGTCGACATTGGAGAAATGGCAATATCTGATGTCTTGATTATCTAATTTTGGTATCTGAACATTAGTTATCTGATGTTTTGGACAAATTTATCTTTTTGTATCAACCTGGATGCATGAGTGGAAACATTTGGCTGCTATACACTCAAAATGCTTCTCAATAGAAACTGAAGTTCCATTTGCACTATTACTCGTACACTGTGTTTTTGTATAATCTGTCATGTGGTATTCAATAAGCAAAACTGGAAGCACATGATAATGAATCTGGTTCTTTATTATTATGAATCAATACTCATTTGATATCTTTTACAGTCAACATAACAACATAGACAGCTAAAAATACAAGGTTCATTATAAGCATCAATTTCACTATGGAGTTGAACTTGACAGCATTCAAATTTTGCACTTGATCACCTCTTTGCATGATTGAATGTCCTCCTGCTCTTTGCCTGCTTACTTGACCATCTTCAGACCCTTCGAACCACTGAAAAAATATCAACAACAAAATGTAAATAGCTATGAATAACAGGTTCATTATAAGCAGCCATTTCACAATGGAGTTCGACTGCTCTACTTTGGCAAACTGTATCCGATCCTCCTTTTGCATGCTTGAACGTTGATCTATTCTTTGGCTGCTCACTTCACCTTCTTCAGGTCCTTCGAACCACTGAAAGAATTTGCAATTTGAGCAGTAGAAACATAGCTTGTTTGGATTCCTCCTGCTCTCAGAAATTTTAATACTTGCTTTCCGATGACAATGGCAATATCTATTTCTTATTGAAAATGAAGTTGGTGAATTCCATGATGAATCTACCAGACTTGAAGAAGCCATGTGTATCTGTTTGTACGTAGTTCAACTTTGCTACTTGTATGAGCAGTTTTGCAAAAACCTCAGCCACAACCCAACAACATTCACTGCTTTCTCTTGCAACTTCAGTAGGCAATTATATAGAGCTCCAAAGCAACACTACTGTTTCTTATTACCGTTACAAAGAACTGCTTTGAGAGCCGTTGGCATGAAGCAGAAGACAATTTCTTGCAATACAGCCTTACCTTTTTCCATTAGTTTTACATACACCCCCTGCAATTTCAAAGGAACTAGATTCCATTGAAATTTTCAACATAAACATCCTCACTAATGACAATCTTGAGGGCAGAGGTGGAATTTCTTTATTTTCTCTCTCCTAAAACATATTTTATATTCATTGTCCACCTTAATTGGGTTGGACCTGAAACTATCTACTTAGTTTTAGGGGAGGTATAAGGGATTTTCGGAACTTCAGGAGAGGTCCTTGAGACTGTCAGAAACCTCAGGGGAGAAACCTCTGAAATTATCCCTTTTTTTCCAATGTAAACAGTATTTTTCTACTGAATTGCACCATAACAACTTTACAAAAAACACGCTAAAAATAATTAATTCAAACGGAGTCAAAGTTTATTTACAAAATTGGAGGAGTAGCTGCTCCTAAATCTTCCCTAGCTAATCTAGTTAACCAGAGAGGGAAGGAAACCTTCCAGTAAACATCCTCTACTAAGTTCAAGGCAAATCTTGCCAAACTCTGACTTGCAACATTTCCTTCTCTTCTAATGAAAGAAAAGCTGCAATTTCTAAAGAATTGTTTTAACAGCTTTATGTCTTCAATTGGTGTGAGGAGTACCAATCGAGGCATCCAGTAAGTAATAATGATCCAACTTTGCTAAGGGCGGATTACCATGTGTCTGGTTCATTAAAGGTCAAATTCATTTATATAAGAATAAAAAATGATTTGGAGGGCTAGTAAAGAGGTATACATTGCATGTATGCCACATGACCATTGAAGCTATCCCAACTTGATATAAATTGAACTAATCTCGAGCCCTCACCTTGGGGATAGGATAAGTTTCTGACTTCCCAAAGATAAGAGTGATCTTTTTTTGGTTGCTAAGGAGAGCCAATGGCTCAGTACAAGTTGGTCAAAAGAGGGAAAGCCACTACACATGCGTCCTGGCCTAGGAGTTCTTTAACTGTTTGTGGTGAGTCCCCAAGCATTGTCAAACCATAGTCTAGACTTCTCCCCAATTTAGCTAGGTGATCTGCACTCCTATTCCCTTCTCTCCAGATATGTTCCAGTCTACAATCCCAATTCTAGCTCAACATTTCTCTAATCTCTACTATTATATTTCAATGTAGACTCTCCTTTGAGGCTAACTCCAGCAGAGAAACAGCAGTCTTAGAATATGACTCAATGACAATTTTTCTATATCCCGAATTCCAAGCGATTTGTAACCCTATAAGCATAGCCCAAAGTTCTGCAGCCACATTACTGGCATGCCTCAGGTTAGCACTAAATCCTACAATGCACTGCCCATATTCATTTCTGATCAAGCCTCCCGCACTAGCCCTTCTTGGATTGTGCTTCGACGCTTCATCTACATTTAGCGTAACCCATCCTAGGTTGGGTTTACCCCAACTGATGTATTGCAGTTGCTTTTTGCTAGACTCGTGGAAATTTTAATTTAGTTCCTGAACATCCATCACATGCTTCACAAGTTGCTCTGCATTGACTCCCATTTTCCTATCTAGGCCTTGATGCATCCATTCGTTCCTTACCGTCCATGCCCAATGAACCACCCGCTGGAACAATATAGGCCAGAAGATCTCCTGATGTCTGTTATTTCTCCTTCCTTAACATTCCAATCGACCCATTAGTCCAGAGTTTTAGCCTTGAATATCCTCCAATATTTCTGTTGAACTAGCTTGCGCCAGATAGCGCTTATCCAATCACAATCCCGTAGTGCATGAAGAATGGTTTCACTTTTTGCCCCACAAACTTCACTCTGCCCAGTAGGACGCATATGTCTCCTATGCTTCTCAGTGTTAGTAAGCAGTCGCCCATGTTTTACAATCTATAACAGAAATTGCCATCTCCCTGGGCCCTTGAGTTTCCATAGCCTCTCCCATGCCATGTCTTGCTTCGTTACAGGTGCGCACTGCCCATCTAACTCATAAGCCGAAGCAGTAGTGAAAGTCCCTTTAGCTTCCAGATCCCAGGTAATCGAGTCCGGATTGTCCTCTTTACTGTAGACCATAGTTGCTCTAATCAAGTTGATTTGGTTCTGATGAAGGTATTTACTTAGCGTACACCAGTCCCAACTGGAATTAATCCAATACTCTTTCACCTTTTTAGCCTACTCCATTCCTGGCACTACCGTAATTGCCCACTGTATCAATGGTTCTTTCATGATCCATGGATCTGTCCAAAAGTTGATTCTATTGCCATTCCCCAGCCTCCATCGTATCCTTTTCAGCAGCAGTTCTGCTCCTTCTCTCAAACTTCGCCATGTATGGGATTGACTATTTTTCTTCTTGAATGGGTTGGCTCCTGCACTTTTGTCCTCATATTTGCCTCCTAAACTTCTTGCCCACCAGGATTCGTGGTGTGTCTGATACCTCCAACAAGTTTTAGCTAACATAGCTCTATTTACCTATCTTAACTTCCTAATTCCCAGTCCCCCTTTCCTCTTTAGTTGTGTTATACTGTCCCAATTCATGAGATGCATTTGCCTCTTTGAATCTCCATTCCCGATAAAGCCCTTGATCTTCTTCTCAATCTTATCTATCAGAGAGCTAGGCAGCCATGATGTTTGCATAGCATAAATAGGTATCGTGGCCACTACAATCTTCACAAGTAATGTTCTGGCAGCAAAGGATAGACATTTGCTCTTCCACCCTTGTAGCCTCTTATTAACTCTTTCAAGAATCCCTTCATAAGTCCCCTTATTCACTCAGCTGTGTAGTAGTGGCATACCTAGATATTTTCCTAGATCATTTGTTAATCCAACTCCCGTTTTCCTACTAATTTGCTCAACTACCTCTGTTGGAACATTCCTTGAGCAATACATCTTTGATTTAGCAATACTTACCTTCTGCCCTGAACCCTCACAGAATCGCTCTAGTAACCTCTGTAAAACACCCGCTTGCTGCAAACTCAATTCTGCAAACAGTATCAGGTCATCTGCAAAGAACATGTGTGATATTGTTGGACCTTTTCTCGCAACCTTGATTGGCCTCCAACTTCCTTCTTCCACTGCCATGCTGATGAGATGGCGTAATCTTTCCATGCACAAGACAAACAGGTAAGGCGACACAGGGTCGCCCTATCGTAAACCTCACGTCGGGGAGAAGGCAGCAGTTCGTTCGCCATTCCACAAAATCTCCATACTTGTGGCTTGAACACAACTCATTATCAGGGAGATTAAATCTTCTGGGAACCTTGCCATTTCCAATGTCTCCTGAAGAAATTTCCAGCTGACTCGATCAAGATCGATTTTGACTGCCATGTATCCTTTCCTCCCTTGCTTGCGTTTCATACTATGAATGATCTCCTAGGCTAGTATTGTATTATCACTGATTTGCCTTCCCGGGATAAAACTGCTTTGGTTTGGTGCAATCAATTTCTGCATCAAAGGTCGGATTCTTTCTGCCAGAATTTTTGTAATTACTTTATACACCACATTGCATAGTGAGATGGGCTGAAACTGTGAATGATACCCCACATTCATACTATGAATGATACGCCACTAAGATAAGAGTGATCTTAGTTGGTAAATGAAAATGACTATTTTTATCTTAAAAAGGATGGAAGATCATCAACTAAACCAATGTCTATCCAACCAAGCAGAAAGAATTAATCTTTATCCCTCTACCTCATTATCTCTTTTTTTTTTCTCTCGTACGAAAACTTATATATGGAGGTACAGCCTTAAAGGTGAGGAATTTCTTTTGGAGATACATAACACCCACTCAAAAACTCATATATTTTTTCTTAATCAGAAACTAACTTGGGCGTCAGAGTGACATTGGGGACTTGAACCAGAGGCTTCTCACAAGCTGTCCTTTCCTTGCAAGTTTTTAGAGAGTTCTGTCTTCATGTGATCAAGCCCTCTCCTTACATGTCTAATTCAACTTGGTAGAAGGAAATACAGCTTCAACAATACGCACTTTTGTTTTTTGTTTCTCTTGATTTCCTATGCATATGTTTTTGCACATAAATATGTTAATCTACATTTGGACATTATCAGTTTGTTCTTTTAATTTGTACTATGTGTTTTCAACATGTCTAGATATCCATGAACTAGTTCCACTAATGGAGGAGGCATGAAGACGGGATCATGTACAGTTTATATTAGAGAGCAATGCATCTGAATGAAAATTACTACAGAAGGCAGTAGTGTAGGACATACGCTTTCATAGCGTAATAGCAAACTAGCACAAACTAGGGTGTATGAAGAATTGTGGGTATTTTACAAATTGTAATGCCAAGCATTTGATGAACCACTAAAAAAGCAATTTATATAACTTGCAAGTACTAAATCTCATTCATTCTTACATCTCAATTAAGTAAATGTGTATCTCCCTCTTCCAGTAGGATTAGAAGCTTTTGTGTAAAATTGCGAGTAAATGTATTCCACAAAAAGGATTCGGAAAGTAAGTTCTCTGAATAGTTTGTATCAAACAATTAATTTTTTGGACTGCTTAAAGGTTCATGTTTTCATAATATTCAACTAAACACTAGTGATGTTGCCACACTGGTGTGTGTCCAATTACCAATGTTTTCTATGATTTTACCCCCAAAAAATGAATGAAAGTTAATTTTACATGAAATGATTTAATTGACTTCAAGTGTTTGTTTTCTTTTCTCCATTTTAACTCAACTGATTGTGTTTTTAGTTGGTTATGCATAGATAGTTAAAACTTAAAGTAGGAAATCTTTTGGACTAAATCATTGGATTGTTTTTAAGTGGCAAGGTGCCAAACCGCTGGAGTTGGTCTAACTGCTGGGAGAGAGCTCTTAAAGTCTTCTCCAAGATTTGATTCTTGTGCCTGACTATTGTAGGAATGCCCCTGTGGCCCTAAAACTATTACCAAATTTAATTTTTGACCCTCCAACTATTAATTGAAAAGTTTTAACTCTCTAACAAATTAAAACATATAATTCTAACCCTACTGTCAACTTGAGTCATTATGTCTAACAGAGCTATTGGATTCATGAGATAGGTAAAATGCTCCAGCAGCCCGCAAACTACCACAAATTTTAACTTTTGGCCCTTCAACTATTAACTGATAACTTTTAGCTCTCCAACTAAATAAAATGTATAAGCCTTTTAGTCAATGATAAGTGCATATTTGGAGTGTTTTTAGTGTATTTTATTAGTTAGTTTTGACGTGTTCTAACTACTTTTATAGGTAATGAATTAAGTTTTTAGTGAAAATATGCATTTTGTAGTTTAAGTGGTAAAAATTGTATTTCTATGGATTTTAATGGCGAAAATTTCATATTTTTATAGGTTTAATAATTCAATCATCAATTGGAGCGAAGTAAGAAAATAATTAAATGATTATTGATGATTTAAAGTGATTTAAAGAAGACATGAAGTGCAAATTACTCAAAGGATGGAATGCAAGTTTTCCAACTTTGATACCTTGTGGTATTTCAGCTATATCTTGAGTTACAAGCATTGGATTGAGATAATTCCTAAACTATTTTGAAGCTAAGAGATAGATCTACATTTGGTATGAAGACATCGAAGTCCGGTTCAGTCATTTTCCTTGTCAAAAAGTCGAAATACAGAAGTACAACTTCATGGTTGAAAGCTGAAACAGAGTTCTGATCAGTCGATGGTATTTTGTCATTTCTCGATCCACAGAGCTCTAAATTGGATGATTCTTGATGCATTGGAGAGCCAACTCAAAGGGCTATTCTTTGTACAGGAACCAATTCATCCTCTATCATTGAGAAAATATCAGTTGAAGTTGGACAAAAAACAGAGCAAGGATGAAATCTGCCCAGAATGAGCAAACCTGTAAAAGAGCAAAACGTGGGTACAATACGCAACCAAAGGTCGCATTTTCAAGGTCGTATATTCTCCAATTTTGGTTGCAACTTGCTCTGTAACTTGTGCTATGTTCACACAAGCTTTTTGACCCATTTTCCTGCAAGAATTTCGGTGGAAACAGACAAAAACAGCTACCAAAGAAGCTTTACAACTCAAATCTAGCTTGTTTATGGGCTCAAGAGGAATCTTAACATGATTTAACACTTTGTCTTTTGCATGGAATTTCTCTATAAATAGTAGCCTTTGGGGAACATTTTTTACAACTTTGGAAGGCTAGAGAAACTTCACAAAAATGTAGTCTTTATTAGAATTTCATTAGTTCGTTAGTTAGAGCAGTATAGTATAGGTAGTATAGTTTATCCATCTTGTATTTGTAGTTAGATTTGGATGAAGATTTGAAAAGCAAAGATGGAGAGTTTGAAGCTCATGTGATAAAGGTAATTTCTCTCCTATCACTTTCTCTTTTGTATTTAAGTTTATGTTTAACTATAATACACGTTTGGATCTTATTCTTCATGTTTAGTTAAAGTTTATGTTTAGAGTTATGGATGAACTTTCTATATCTTGTTTGTGATTTTTACTTGGTTATTTGATGATATTATTTTGAACATGTTATTTATCACTTTTGCTTTTCTAATCAAAATTAACTGGCCATTAATTGTGATAATCTTAAGGTATTAAGTTTGCAATGAGAATTGAAATTTAACATTAGTTCAAAAAAGTAATAGATTTAGGGAGTACACTCACGAGAGTAGAGGTGCACGTTTGTAGCTTTAATGACTTGTTTCATATAATTAAATAGAAAAAATGAACTTGTAGATCATTCATAACCGCGAGAGTAGGGATGACTTAATTACAAATATAGTTGATTCACTACGAGAGTAGGTTTCACACACATGAGGAAATTACGTCATAACTAGCCAAGATAATAACATTCACTTAATTGGTAACTTCACTTGCAAGAATAGTAAGTAATTTCATACCTCTAGGAGCTTTTTATTGTATTTTTGTTAATTTTACTGGATAGATTTAATTTCTTGTACTTGTCATAGTTTAAATAATAAGGAGTTCAAAAAACATCGATAATTGACAATCTTCCCTATGGGATCGATACTTAATACCCCTATGCTCAATAAATGACTCATATACTTGTGAAAAATTGCGTATAGGATATTTAGGATTTTATAAATGTAAATTTTGATTATGGATGAGTTAATTGATATATGTATACTTCGCGCTCGTCAGTTAACTTGAGTCATTATGTCGAACCGAAACATCTATTGATAAAGAATCCAAGATGTGCCCAATCAACCTATAATTTGACAAATCAAAAACATTTAGATATATTGATGTAAAGAGTCCAAAGCTTGCTACGGACTCTATCTATAGTAGAGTAGAGATTTTGGTTTAACTTAGTCATACTGATAAAAAAAAAAAACTATTGTACTTTTGGAAGTCAAATTTTTAAGAAGTATTTTTCTTTTAACAACGAAATAATCCCGTGCCTTGCACGGGGCATAACGCTAATTCAAGTGAAAAGCGGAGAAAACTTTCATTCATGCAGTATTTTCAGTGCGAATCATATGAATGAGTTTCAGATTAAGAATACTATCTTACATTTAAAAAAAAAAAAAAACCATTGGTGAAGACATTAAAATTATGCTGAAAATCATAGCCACGCTACCATAGTTTTCAACTACATCAAAACATTCAAACTAAACCACTAGAACGATAGTGACACTAGTATTAGGTGGAAAAACATGACGGATTCTAGAGGGATGGTGATGCCGTTGTGGAGCATGGAGAATGGTTGACAGCATAGACAGAAGGGAAGAGGAATTTGTTTGTTGATGTTGTTGAATGTTAATTGTTAATGGTTAATTCTATCTTTCAGTACAGAATCGCTATAAGCGCAAAAATTGCTTTGTTATTCTTTTAACTGGTTTCGTATTTTTACATCAAAAGTCAACGGTTGTTTACTCTCTCACATTTTGGCGAAAATTTTTTTTTTTTTGCCCATCACTTCTAAAATGAAGCAAAATAAAGCAGAATATTACAAAATGGTAACTTAATATAGATTTGAGAGGTAAAATTGGAACATTGCTTTAATTTTTTTTCAAATCTAGCTATACTTGATACGCATATGGCATTAAATCAATATAAAAAGGAAAAGAACTAAAAATCATAACCTAAAAAAAACCCATCCATATAAAATTAAATTTTTCTGAGAAAATATCATTAAATCAGCACAAAAAGAAAAATTGAAAATTATAACATAAAAAACAAACTCCAAAATTACAAAATTTTGTAACTCAAAAATTTTTAATTTTTTCTGAGAGAAGGGTTTTTACGTTATAGTTTTTTTTTAAGAGAGAATTGATTGTATTTGATATTATATTTTTTTCTTAGAAACTCTTAAATTATGTTAGCAACAACCTGTTATTGTAGGCAACTGTTCTACTCATTTATATATATATATATATATATATATATATATATATATATATATATATATTAATTTTCATCAAATACCTTTCACGCTCATAATTTGTGAGAATTATTGAGTTCAAACAAACACAGTGTGTGATTTAATTTACTAGTAAATCACTATGCTAATATGATTCAAACCTTTTCCACGACTAGGCTATTCATTTATGGCCAGATAGGGTTTCAGTTAGTCATGTTCCATTCTTAAACATACTTCTTGAACTTCACTCGATTCTTTCTTTCTCTAGCTATTTACTTTTTATGTAAAGATTTGTAATACTTTCAATTTTAGATTGAGCTTTAATTTTTTTCTTAGTATTTAAATTATAGTTGATATTTGGATTGATTCTTTTTCCTCATAAGTTTAGTTATTACTTTTTTCTTTAAAAATGTTGGAGAAAAATCAACAGCCATGAAGAACCATTGGAAAAACAGAGATCTGGTGCGTGGGCTCAAGAAGGGGAAACTTATTCAAGATTGGACGGTTGGAACCCACCAAGTTGAATTTTGTTGTCAAACAAGTATGACACAATTGTTGCTATTATTTTAATTGTTAACACATGCAAACAGGGCCCAAAGATGTTTTTAATTTTTCCAAAAAAAAAATTTAATAAAAATTAAATGCCTGCGAAGAACTGCTACAATAGACTGGGAGCATTGGGCGCTGTAGGGTGAGATTTTTTTTTCCAACCAAATAAAATGTATAAGCTTTTAGTCAACTTAAGTCGTTATGTTGAACCGAAACTTCTATTGATAAAGAATCCAGGATGTACCCAATTAATTGATAGTTTGACAAATCAAAAACATTTAGATATATTGATGTAAAGTTTGAAGGAATCTCACTAAAAAATAGATTATTTGAGAGATTTAGAAAGTTCAAACTTAAAAAGGAACCAAGACTTGTTTGAGTATTCCCAAAAAATTAATTATGTGCCAGATTTACGTCATTAAGAGAAGCACATGAAGCCAATGAATCTAGAACACCACCTAAAAATGAGTAAAATTCCAAATGAAAACAACTCAATTTCTTCAAGTTGCCTATCCTTGCTGGAATTTCTCTATTCAAGATTTTGGGTTATGGGTTTTCAATTGATTTTGGTCAAGTTCAGCAATTAGAGATTTTGTAAATTAGTTTATGAGTCAAATGAGGGTAAAACAATTTTACCCTAAAACATATCCTATAAAGACGAAAACGCCTCTTAGACATGCGCCAGGCACACATGTGATGATACTTTTGTTTGACATAATGATTCAAATTAATGGAAGGATTAGAATTATACATATTTTAATTAGTTGGTGGAGTAAAATTTATCATTTAACAGTTGGAGGACCAAAAGTTAAACTTTATAATAGTTTCAGGATTGCTGCTATGCACATCGTGCTATTTTTATTAAAAATAATGACTCAAATTGATAGAAAGGCTTGAATTATATGTTTTAATTACGTGGATGGCTAAAACTTATCAGTCAATAATTGGAGGGTCAAAAGTTAAATTTCGTAATAGTTTGAGGGCCGTTGAGGCATTTTGCCCAAAAAAAAAAAGAGGTGTGGTGCCTGTCCATAAATAGGAATTAATTTGGAAATATATTAAATAACGCTTTTCTTTTAACACCAAAGCTTGCTACGGACTCTATGTATAGTAGAGTAGAGATTTTGGTTTAACTTAATCATACTGATAAAAAAAAAAAAAAAAACTATTGTACTTTTGGAAGTCAAATTTTTGAGAAGTATTTTTCTTTTAACAACGAAATAATCCCGTGCCTTGCACGGGGCATAACGCTAATTCAAGTGAAAAGCGGTGAAAGCTTTCATTCATGCAGTATTTTCAGTGCGAATCACATGAATGAGTTTCAGATTAAGAGTACTATCTTACATTTAAAAAAAAAAAAAAAACCATTGGTGAAGACATTAAAATTAAGCTGAAAATCATAGCCACGCTACCATAGTTTTCAACTTCATCAAAACATTCAAACTCAAACCACTAGAAACAATAATTATGACGATACTAACACTAGCATTGGGGTGGACAAAACATGACGGATTCTAGAAGGATGGTGATGCCGTTGTGGAGCATGAAGAATGGTTGACAGCATAGACAGAAAGTGACGAGAAATTTGTTTGCTGATGGCGATGAATGTTAATTGTTAAGGGTTAATTCTATCTTTCAGTATAGAGTCGCTCTAACAGCAAAAATTGCTTTGTTATTCTTTTAACTGGTTTCTTACTTTTACATCAAAAGTCAATGGTTGTTTACTCCTTCACATTTTGGCAAAAAATTTTTTTTCCTTCTCACTCTTAAAATGAAGCAAATTAGTCTTTCACATTCTAAAAATGAAACTGATTATGGCTAAAATGGTAACTTAATATAGATTTGAGAGGTAAAATTGGAACATCACTTTAATTTTTTTTCAAATCTAGTTATACTTGATATGCATATGACATTAAATCAACATAAAAAGGAAAAAAATTTAAAATCATAACCTAAAAAATAAACCCATCCATATAAAATTAAATTTTTTTGAGAAAATATCATTAAATCAACATAAAAAAAAGAAAAATTTTAAAATTATAACATAAAAAAGAACCCACAAACTACAAAATTTTGTAACTCAAAAATTTTTATTTTTTTCTGAGAAAAGGGTTTTTACTTTATAATTTTAATTTTTTTAAGAGAGAATTGATTGTATTTGATATTATAGTTTTTTTTTAAGAAAATGTTCAATTATGTTAGCAACAACCCGTCATTGTAGGCAACTGTTCTATAACTACTCATGTATAAATATTTTTATTTTCAACAAATGCCTTGCACCCACATAATTTGTGAGAATTATTGAGTTCACACAAACACAGTGTGTGACTTAATTTACTAGTAAATCACTATGCTAATATGATTCAAATCTACCACCTAACCTTTTCCACGACTAGGCTATTCATTTATGGGCAGATAGGTTTCAGTGAGTCATGTTTCATTTTCAGGCCAAAGAAACGTTTGAGGATTGTATTGGGGTGCGGATATGGGCAACCCTACCCCATGCTTGTTGAACTTCACTCGATTCTTTCTTTCTCTAGCTATTTACCTTTTATGTAAAGATTTGTGATGCTTTGAATTTTAGATCGAGCTTTAATTTTTTTTCTTACTATTTAATATTATAGTTGTGTATTTGGATTGATTCTTTTTCCTCATAAGTTTAGTTATTACTTTTTTCTTAAAAAAATGTTGGAGAAAAATCAACGGCCATGAAGAACCATTGGAAACTATTTCAAGATTGGACAGTTGACGAGGGATGGAACCCACCAAGTTGGACATTGTTGTCATGCAAGTATGACACAATTGTAGCTATTATTTTGATAGTCAACACATGCAAAAATCGCTGGAAAACAGGGGCCGTAACATAATTTTTTTGGTCATATGAGTATAATATAAATTTAATTTTTCAAAAAAGAAAAGTTTAGTAAAAAATCAAGAGTAAATCTTAGGAATAATTTCAAAAATCTCTCCTAAGGTTTCTGACAATCTCACTAACCTCCCCTAAAATTAGACCTCCCTTAAGGTTAAAGTTTTGATAATAAAATTAGTCCAATTAGAAAAAGTACTTTAAAGAGAGAGATGAAACTTTTATTTTATAAATACCTCATATGTATGTATATAAGTTGTATTATTAAAGAATAAAAATAATTAAAAATTAGAAACAATTAAAACACATATTTCACCACTCACAAAGTTTAAATTCAATAAATTAGACAATATCAATAAGCAATGAAACTATACTAATAATCACAAAATTCACCAAAACAGACCAATCATCTCTTTTGACGTGATATTTGCTATAATTCTTATGATTTTGAAAAAAAAAATTGAAAATTTAATAAAAAATCGATGCCGGCAGAGAACTGCTACAATAAAATAAACTGGGAGCATTGGGGGCCATAGGGTCAGATTTTTTCCACATTGGGTGGTGCACGTGAGACCGGGCGTCGCTAGATTGCCTTTCAAACGTAGAAGAATCTTAGTGGTCCGAAAACTTTGTCTTGAGTCCTTGGTCACCCGCAAGATCTTGTAAAATGACGTGCTTTGTATTGTACCAAATGATTCAAATTAAAACCGTGCACGTTAGGGCATAAGGGTTTTTGTAATTGTCAGTCAATTGTGGGCGTTTGAGGTGATTAGTCCCAAATCGAGAATGTTAGTCCAAAGACTGGGATCGTCGACGAGTCAATGAATTGTCCAGTACTTTTCTGTGATTCGTGAGATGCTGGAAACTGGAATGTGATATTACTGGGGTAACGTCCAAGTACCAAACTTGTTAGTTAACTAGCTTGGTGCAATATAAAGATGATTAACATATTGTGCGTCTTTTATATATGTTCCATGCAAATTAAATGGGTAGCTTCTAAGCTTTTGCCATGATTAACGGTTCCTTTCTTTGATTACACTACGAATTTCATTCTTCTTTTCTTAGCTCCTTAGACATGTATATAATGAGCTCCGTTTTCAAGAGTGAATTTTTTTTGGGGTTCCACGCCGGATTGCCGTTCATTGCAGAGGGATATTCTTTGTAGACCGAAGACTTTCTTACTAAACTAATTAAAGAATTGTCTTCGGTCTTCGGTCTTTTTTTTCGGAGACAACTATTGAATAACTTATTTATTCTAAATTAAAATGAAAAAGGAGCCTAACGAAACCGTGTTTGAGACTAGCAGGTATACAGACTTTACTAGATCAAGAAAATATTTTGATATAATTTTTGAATTTTTTTTTACTGCAATGAGATTTAAACCCTCACCTACATCCTAAGAAGGGATTTAAGACCCTCTCTAGTGGGCATTGAGCCAAGCTCAGTGGCTGTCTACGGTCTTCTGTCAAGATGCTGTAAAACGACATGTGCTTTGTAATGGACGAAAAGTTTAATGTAAGCGTCAAAGAACTTTAAAGATTTATTGAGTTCTTCAATATGTGACTAAAATGTGAGACGTTTTGGAGCAAAGAATTTTAAAGATGGTTCCAATCTTTGGGCATTTAATTGTTGAGGCTTCTGTGCTCTGGGCTATCTTTGCCCTTATTCATCGGTGTGGTGGGATGATTTACAGAATGTTTTAGTGCAACGATTTGATTTTGCGCTGAGAAAAGATGTTAATGAATAGCTGCTTTTAATGAATCTATTCTACAAGGAATACAGAAACTAGAAAATAGATGATACAGAAAAGGAGAAAGGAGCAAACTTACAATATTAAAACATTGCATATTTGAGATGCCACACTAATGAAGAATACAAGGAGTTCTGGTGGGTAGAAAGACAATAAAAACAGAACAGAAATGTCAGGAAACGCACTCAGCGGAATAATCACAGCAGTAGAAACTCTATTTTTTTATTTTTTTCTATATTGACAAAATCAGAATGAGAAGCATCTTAATTACCGACCACCAGAGAGAAGAGAGTCTGCTACAGAATGTGAGAAACCATTGTCGGCGGAAGTTGCAGCTGACAATGTAATTTCTTCATAGCTAGGATAGGCGAAGCCAAGACCAACAGCAGAAACGCCCACGGCCAGTGATGATAGATCTGGCAACGCAACTGATCCCTCCAAGTACAAGAGAACTTGTCTCATACTTGGCCTAATCTTTGGTTCGGAATGAGAGCATAACAAGCCCAGTTTCAACACCAATTCTGCTTCCTCTTTCACATACTCATTACCCAAATTATGATCAACTGCCTGGAGTATACAGCCTGCTTTCCAGCAAGAAAATACCCAATCAACCAAAATGATATTATCTGCTGGTTCTGCTCGGGGTTCTATCGGCCTTCTTCCACAGGCAACCTCCAGCAAAAAGGCCCCATAAGCATACACATCAGTGCTCGTTGTTGCCATCCCAGTCCTATTATGCTCAGGGGCAAGGTAGCCAAGAGATCCCGCTACATGGGTGCTTTGAGGGAGAGTTCCATGATCGTATAGCCTTGCCAGACCGAAATCTCCTAATCTTCCATTCAGTTCACCATCTAACAATACATTACTGGCTTTTACATCTCGGTGGATCACTACTTGCTCCCATTCTTCGTGTAGATAGAATAATCCTGACGCTACACCTTTGATAACTCGAAATCTTTGGCTCCAGTTGAGGCTGTACTTTGGTTGGTTGTACAGAAATCTATCCAGACTACTATTGGACATGAACTCGTATACCAAGAGTAACTCTTCTTTACGCCGACAATAACCCAACAACGGTACTAAATTTCTATGACTCAAGCGACCAATACTGACGATTTCTGCAACAAACGCTCTCATTCCCTGTCTTGCATGATAAGAGACCTTCTTGACAGCAACCTCAACCTTGTTTGTTGGCAAAACGCCTTTGTAGACTCTGCCAAATCCGCCTTCTCCCAACAGCTGTTTTTCTGTGAATCCCTTGGTGGCAATGTACAAATCTTTATACTTGAACCTGTGAGGTCCGTAAGCAAGCTCCCATTCTTCCAGCACTTCAGCAAACTTCCACTTTCTCTTTAGATAATAAGCTACTCCAGGTATTAGTGTTAACCACAAAAGTAAGAAAATCAGGGGCAACCCCACGGTGAAAATTTTAGACACTTTCTTATGTCCAGACCGAGGTAGCTCGGGGAGCTGAGAGAGATCAAGAGCTTGCGCAACCCCATTCATCCTAAAGCTCCATCCAAGTATAAAATGAGATGTTCCTCTTTCGAGTGGGCTAGTGGCTGCAGAAAAGCCAACATACATGGTTTCCTGTAAAATTGGCGACAGGTCATATGGCAAGGACAGAAGAGGAGTATGTGGCTTGGCAGCCGCTACTGGAGCTAATGTAACATCGATTCTCCTATCCGCCCCATCGTATTCCACCCATAATTGCATTGGCTGGCCACTGGCAAGAGTTAAGTTGTCAAATGAATTCTTGTTATTAGCTTTGTAACTTGCTGGCCAAGATGCCTTGGACCTCACAGAGTTAATATCAATGCCAACATGGTTGGCATTGATATCATCATAATCTTGGTTTTGGAAAGTGTCAAGCTCCACAGCAAAAACGTGATTATTCTGACTTCCGTTGTTGGGTGTATCAAAGAGGCCGAGAGTTTCCATAATATTGAACCGTGACATAGGCCCTCCTGTATGGTTTCTTGTTGGTGCAATCACGAAAGCCAATCCGGAACCAATCAGTCCAGGGACATCGGGTACTATAGCAAACACAAATTGGGTGGAAAAGGAGAAAGCTGAACTATTAGATGTGCTCTTGAAGTTGGCGGTATTTTGATAGTAGGCATGCCCACTTTGTGATTTGGTGGTGTTGGTCAATCGTAGGAGGCCATTGTCGGTGACTTTGGCTAATCCATCCAGGCTTAGATTTGATGATTTAAATCCTTGATAGATGAACCCAATATCTTCGGAAGCTGCTGCACCAGCTGCGGTGTGAACTAGAAAGAAGGCTAAGATTGCTGTTACTTGTTTGAATGACATGACTGGATCATATGCATGCCGCAATGACGAGCCGTCCGTAGGTGGCTTGTTTTTAATACTTCCAATAAAATAGTGATACAACCGTTCAATAGTGGTCCCTACAACATAAATTGATAACTTTCGTGACCACTCTTTCACTGTTCATTCAGGTTTTGATGGTTCAAAGGTTAGTGGTAACATAAAAACTAAACATCATAAGTTTAAGTTAAAATAAAATAATAAAAAAAAAGGAGTAGGAGTCGTAGATCTTTTGGCTGTAGTGCTAATATTTCTTGTATACCTATCATAGTAGCAGGAGCAGCCCGTCGCACGATTGTGTGGATTGGGTTTGCAACGAGTTAGAAAAGCATTTCTTTAGAAAGTACTTTTTTTGACGTTAAAAAATTATTATAGTATTTTTTTTATGTGATGTATTTTAAAAAAAATTAATATGATATATATAAAATAAAAAAATAATTAAAAAATATATTAATAATACAAACAAATAAAATTGGACAAATAATTTCTATTTAAACAAAGTTACTGATTTTACTGTTCAATCCTTTCTTCCGCCCATAATTTGTTGTGAAGCTTTTTAGAAACTTAAAAATTGCTCATAGTTTATGGGAAAACACAATTTGAGATAATCACGGCGAAATTATAGTGCTTTTGGCGATATATTTTATTAAGGAAGGGAAAATAGCAACATGATGGTCCGATAACTTGATGCTAACTTGCGGACAAATGCTGACCATTCATCCATGTTGAAGGGAAACAGGTTACCGGTCAAATCAGTCAAATTACACTTATCCCATACGTGTTCCCTCAACTAGCAACCCATCACATCATCATCATCATCCTCCTCCTCCTCGTCATTCTTCAGCCACCAATACACTCCTCTGCCACTTGAAAAAATTGGACGCTTCCGTTTCGATTAGCCGTATTCAGGAATATTTTTAAAAAATTTTATTATAACAGTATATATAAAAAAAATTTACTATAAAATTTTTTTAAAATATTTAATATATTATATGAATGAAATATTTTTTAAATTATTATATATTATTATAATATTATATTTAAAAAACTTATTTTAAAAAAAGACCGATCCAATCGGATGATTTTAGACTCGAATCGGACATCAATTCGGCCAAGTTCAGCGATCAAAAGCTAATTGGTTCAACTGAGTTCCATTGGAAATCGAATCGGATGATATCATATATATATATATATATATATATATTATTTTTTCCTATAAATCAAATATACAAAATATAACCAAGAACTAATAATCCAAATCCATATTCAATTCATGTAGCAACAATATATATATATATATATATATATATGCCATTTTTTTCTGTAAATCAAATATACAAAATATAATCAACCACATGTAGTAACATGTTGAATTGGTCGTAGCAAGTCCTTCTAGTAACTAATCTCCCACTATGGAACTCTTTCTGGCAGTTATAACCAAAAAAATTTGACTTCTAAGTTTCTGAAGCCTTTCTGGTTTTGCTGTGCACGGTTCTTACGAGCTGAACAGGAGTACTAGAATTTCGATTCTTATTAATTGTTCAAACGAAACAGGAACACCTTGATCCTACACACTATATATTCTCGTTGCTGTATTGCATATTTACGGAGGCGAATTTTGTAACTTAATCAAACAGTTTATGAGATAAAAAAAAAAAAAAGGAAACTTATCAAACACTTAAATGTATATAGCTTTATCATTTGACAAACCAACATATCTAAAAAGAATTCCATGCGCAAAAGCATTCAGCAAAGTCGAAGCAGTAGACTATCCAAGAGAGTGATATATATGAAATCATCCTTCCTCAGTCCTCACCCGCAGTAAAAACCAACCAAAAAAGCCAAATTTTTTTTTTTAAAAAAACCCCCAACAACCCAGAAAAAGGGCAAAACAATTGGGGTTTTTGCTTTCTACGCAATTTAGACATCAGAACCGTACAAGGCGGCCGCCAAGCCACTTAATAGAAGTTTTACAAATATAAGACCAAACTAATAGAAGACGTTGCCGAGTGCCGAGTGCAAGACAAAAATAGGAAAAAGGGCAAAACTAATAGAAGTTTTGAGAAAAATTCTACCTGCTTCTTCTACTCATGCTTGACCCTCGAAGTTTAAGTCCGAACTTCGAATGAGATGGCAGCAATGCAAGCTTGAAGTCTGAAAATTTCCAGAGGAGAGGCGGCTGCAACCTTTGAGGAGCAGCGGCGGCGGTGGTGGACTCACGGTGGAAGAGCCAGGCTACCAACAAGGATTTCGTTTGGCAAACTTTGGAATTTTTCTAGGACTTTTTCCTCCTTTTTGCTTGTTTTAATCGGTCAAACGAAAGAGCAGAGAAAGTCTTAAAGTTTGGAGAAAAAAATTAGGCGCCGTTAGACCCAGGTGTTGACCGGGTTTTATTGATTTTCTAATTACCGAGTTTTTATACTAACTCAGACCGGCTATCTGACTGATTTCTGGTTTGATCAGTTCGACCGACCCGTCCAATTCGAGTATGAAAACAATGCTTAAAATGAAGGTAAGTTTTACAAAATGGGGAAGAAGTTTCTAACATTTTTGTGGTAAAGTTAAGACTAATCAATGATAAGACGGCACATAAAAAAAATACTAAAATTGAGAAAGGTTTGTATAGAAACTTGATGAGAGAAGTTGACGTGGGTCGGTAGGTAAATACAAGTTGCTTGAAATTGTGGGGTCCATGTTTAAATAAACATTTTTCAAACAAAAAAAAAAAGTACTCCGTCCTTCCCATTTTGATAGTTCTAGTTTTTTTATATACAATTTAAGAAAAATAGTTAACTTTGTTGAAACAATAAATTTAGGTTGCTATTTTCCTAAAATATCCTTACACTAAATAGAGTACAACTTTATATTAATTATTCATGTAAATTTAAATTGATAGTTTATGGGAACTTGAATTGATAATCAAGAAAGAATCAATTTTCATTTTACATTATTTCACATTTTGGCTTGAAAGAATAGCAAAGCTGACTTTTCATATATCAATGTGTTTTGGAAAATCTAAATATATTAAATGGGTAGGTTAATAATCTGTATTAAATAAGGTAATTTATGCTAATAACAAACCTATATTGAATAAGAGTATTTTAGATAAATTAAAAGATAACTACATTCTTCAATTGGAAAGTGGACTATAATTTGGGACGTGTAACGACCCCATTTTCCCCTAAGGCGAACCAGAGGGGTCAACGGGCCGCCTGCCCAGCTCTCGCCAGGACTCAGTCATTCCCTACAGTTCTCGAATGAATTACAAGATAAAACTCAACTTTTACATCATATTCTCCAAAATTTACATATCACAATCGAAGCGGAAACTAGTTCTAAGCGAAAAATGTAGATTTACATCCGATTCAATTCCAAAATATTTATACAAGCCCAAAAGTACATAAACCAAAACCAAAACCAAACTATACAAGATGTACGCCATCCAGCCACACAAAGATCCAAATACAAGGTCTTCCTTTACCTCGATCCCTGTGGGGAGAAGAAGATAATAGGGGTGAGCTAGAAGATCAGCGAGTGACCAGTAAAATCAACAGCCAAGTATATTTCACAATAAAGCATTAATATGATGTAATGATGCAGTAATCAAATGTTCATTTATTGCTCATGTGAGCCAGTGAAGTTCTTGTACTTAAATATCCAATGCTCGTTTAGATCATGTAACCATGAAACAGAAGTAAGGAGCCATCGTGCTCCAAAGAACGTGTAAACAATAGTAGGGACATTGGTTCTAAGCACAAGACTTTCCAGGAACTCATTGGAGCCAAATTATGTCATGGCACACACCCGAACCCCCAAATGATATGCAATGGAGTAATAAATGCAAGAATTAGTTCAAAAGTAACTTTGGGACAGTCGAGGGATCACTCACTCAAAATATAGTGCTTCAAGTATTCACGTTCAACTATACTCCAGGTTTGAAGTCCAGCTCTGCGATAAAAATCCAATTTGAGAACTTGAAACACGAGTAAGATTCGAAACTTAAACGTTCCGTTCATTAAGAATTAACCAATTGAAATTCATTTGAAAGGCATTCGTGAAACACTTGCTCGCTTTTCAAATCATAAGGTTTTGTAGTATAGATACTTGGAAATAACACTTGAGTTGAAAGTACAAGGAAATACAAGTTTACATTGGCCATTATGTCTTTTCCTCAAGGGTACAAGTTCGGCCAAGTCCTAATGTATAACCCTCGATAAACAAAGTAGCAAAGGTGCTTGCTAGTTCAAGTAATAATCACTTAACTTTACACAAGTTACAAGTCTCGTTTCCTAGTCCTCGAGTATAAATTTGGGCAGCATGCCCTTTGTGTTTACCTAATTTTCCAGCCTTTTAGGCTTCATTGTTTTTCTCAAACACCACCCAACATCATACATATCAGCAATTTATGTCAAGAGCCGTTCCATAGGCTCACAATATCATAATAACAAGAATCGCATTAAGTACAAGTGCAGAAATTCAATTTAGTTCAAGACAGATTTGACGTACAAATACGGAATTAACATATCCGAGGCTACACTTATCGGATTAAAACGAAACCTACGCCATTTCGAAGCTAAGACACAGAGCTACAACATTCATGAAGGTCACTTGGTCCAGTTCCTAATATAACTTAGTCAAATTCTCGAATTACTAAACCAGAAACCAATTCGTCGGCTGTTTAAATGCAGAACACTGTAATGGACATAACTCAGTGTAAAAAAAGTCCAATTCAGGTGTTCTTAGAGGCATTTTAAAGCTACTTCAGAACACTACAACTTTCATGTTTTGACCCAGAGCTAAATCAGAATGGATCCTGGTCAAAAAATGCGATAAACTGAACTTAGCTGAAGAAACGGACTGCTGGGAAACAATTGAAACAGTAGGGGTATTTCGGACTTTTCATGACCTACGTTGCTCCGATTGAGCTGAAATTTTATAGGCACCTATAAAATACCATTCTCTACAACTTTCCTTCTTTGACCCAAGGCCAAATCAGCCTCTAACATACAGTTAAAATTTCGGACAGAAAGTTGGCAATAATTTTCCAGATTCTGAAATTTTCGGTTTCTAGTGAATCTTTCCTTAATTTCTTGGTCTAATCACTACCACAACACCTTATGAAACCTCAATTGCAACATATAAGCATCTTACAACAATTTGGGCAGAATTTCCCCAAGCCCTAGTTCATCAAATAAGAAAGGGGAAAACTACTAAAACATGTTAATCATCCATGATTTCACCGTAAAATCAAGTTACCAAGCTTAATTGAACAAGGTTGAAACTAAAACTTGGAGAGATAAGCTCTCTTACCTTGGTTAGAGATCACTAAGGGCAGCCCCAAGCTTTCCCTTGCCAAACTTTCACCACCAAACACTATCTAACCCCTCAAAGACAAGATTAATCGGTTTAGTTCTTTGGATTCCTCACTTTGTAGCTTGAATCAAGAAGAAATGAAGAAAGCTCACTCTTGTTCTTCCCTCTCCCTCTCTCAGCTCCCTTGGCAGAAAATGAAGAGAAATGAAGCTGATTTTTGTCTTATAAGAAGTAAGAAGGTTAGAGTTAATTAAGACCACAATTTGGCTAACACTTGGACAATTCTTAGCCACTAATTTTTTCTCTTTCTTCCCCTTGCTTATAAGCCACAAATTTCGGTCCCCTTTGCTGTAATATAAGAAGATATTTTGGCTCAAATATCAATAAGCTTGTGGTGCAAGAAAGTGGTGGTCCAGTGGTGCGTTCAAATGGTAGTGCGCGGGACCCGTCGGTTCGTGCCGTTTTCCTTAAAAACACCCGCACTAGGGTTTTTACTTCCCATTCACTAACTTTATTTCATTTCTCCTAATCACATATTATTTCTCACTTAAAAGTCACTTTTATTCACCAAATTTAATCCTTGCTCCATACCGAAAATTCATCCGGCGAGAAAATCAAGAAAACCTAATTTTGCTCAATTTGAAACCGAAGTGAAAAATCCTATTTTCTAGGTTCATTGGCACTTATTGTGGGGTGATTGAGTAGTATGGCCATTATAAAGTGGTATTTGTCAAAGAAAAGGGAATTTTAAGAAAAATATAAGAAATTTGCACGGCTTCTGGCCGGATTTTCCCACAAAACTCTATTCACCAGAAATTTTTCCCTTTTCTTCTGCCTCGGGGCGTCACAGGACGGACTAAAAAAAAAACAGAACTATTAAAGTGGGATGGAAAGAGTATAAGTGAGTAGGACAAGACGTGTATTGAATGTTCCAAAAGCAAGGGTCAGTCCTAAGAATAGGAATTTAATACTTGGGAATTACAAAATGGACCCTTACCAAATGTGACTACAAAGAGGGGATCTTTGAAACGGTATGGTACTTTTAAGACATTAATGGAGGCATTAAAATTGTGTTAATAATGCCACCAACCAGAAGGGAAAAGGGAAGCAAATGCTTAGTATCCCATTCCAATAGGCCGAGAAATAAAACTGAGAAAGATCCATAGGCATTGTATATTGCAATGCAATCGTAAAAAAAAACATAGGATATAGAGAGGGATGTGGGAGGAGCAGAGAAGTGGAAGAATTGAATTGAATGAGTGCAAATAAGAAGGGATAGAACGAATTGAACAGATAAGCATTTGTGGAAACGATTTTGAAGAGATAAGCATTTGTTTCCACAAATGCAATGTGACAATGGTATGCAATTGGTGTTTGTAGATGTGGGAAAAAAATTGGTTATCTGTGTTTGTGGTAATGTGCATGAAAGTGTTTTAGAAATGATATATACGTTGAATGGAATTATAGAGAGTGAAAAATGACACTAAGTATATTAAGATAATATTCGTGAGAAATAATAACTACAACATAGGAAGTTATTTAGGTAACGGAGAGTACAAATGGATATTTATGAAGAATGGAATTAAAAGGTATGCAATCGTTTAATGGGTAGGATGCTTATGATTTAGGGGGAATTTAGGAAGGTAAACTATAAAAAATTGAATAATCAACATAGCATTGAAATTGCATTTCACGTTCTTGAAAATATGAAACAGTAGTTAGCAATTAGTAGTAGTTAGTATAATGCACTGTGTCGTAACCAAAGTAATGCAACAAATTGTCATAGTTAATAATGTGACAGCCCCACCTCCCCCTAAGGTGAATCAAAGGGTTCGGCGGATCGCCTGTCCAACTCTCGCCGGGACTCAGTCGTTCACTACAGTCCTCACATAGATTACAAGATAAATCTCAAATATATATCAAATGTTCCACAAATTTACATCTCGCAAGTGAAGCGGAAACTAGTTCCCAAGCGTGGAATGTATACATACATCCGATCGATTCCAAACATTTATACAATCCTTGATACCAACTATTATACAAGAGGAATTTCAAATTCAAACCATACATGAGATAATCCATCCATTCACATGAATAAGCACTACAAGCCCTTCCTTCGCCTTGAGCCCTGTGGAGAGGAAATAAAACATTTTTTGGGAGAACTAGAAGCTCAGCGAGTAACCAATCAAATCAGTAATCAAAGCAGTTTCACAATCGTTCATTTCAATGATGTCATGAATCAGTAATCAATGCACTTTTATTGCTCTCGTGAGCCAGTGAAATCATGGTACTTAGACGTCCAACGCTCAAAACAATCATTTAACATTGAACAGTAAGAGGGAGCCCAGTGGTGCTCCAGGTGAATAGTAAACAATGGAGGAGACTTTGGTCCCAAACCCAAGACTTCCCAAGAACTCGTTTAAGCCAAACCATGTCATGAACTCACATGCAAGCACACATAATATGCAATCGAGTAAATAATGCAAGAAAGCGTTCAAAAGTAGCTTTGGCAGTAGTTTAGGTCACTCACACCACGGCTTGTAATCCTCTTCCATTATAGACAATTCCTTGAGTAAATCCAAGCCCTTCAACTCAAACTCAAAGCAATCATACATTATTAAAGTTCGGACAACATTTCCCCTTAATTTCTTTATTTGTCCAACCTACAATCAAATACCCAATCATATAGCAATTAACCACAACTACACATACGGTTCGTAAACGATAAAACATATCCAATTAGGGCCACAATCCCCCTTCAATCAAGCCAATTAGAAGCATAATAACCAATCTATAAGAAAGCCCCAAATTAAACCCTAAAACCGGAAATTCATACCACAAGCGGAAATTTTTCGCAAACAACTGCAATTAACGTATAAAGGGTCCATTTAACACTTTAACAATCCATCAAATCAAGACCAATCCATGATTATAATATAAAATCAGAAAATTCCCTAATAAATCAGAAATTCACCATAAATGCCTTCAACCCATGAAATACTCCACGATACAACATACTTAACCACCACAACCATTAATTAACCAATATTAGAACAAAAGGGAACTTGTTTATCCAACTTACCTCAAATTCAAGAAAGCTATCTACTTAAAGCTTCCCTTCCAAAATCAATCCATCAACAGCTTCAAACCACCATAGTGAGCCCTTGTATGAAATATTTTTCAAATCCGTCGGCGAAATCGCAAGATTTGGCGAAGATTGAAACTAGGAAAAATTGAGAGCTTTTCTCTCTTATGAAGCTCGGCTGAGCTTAGCAAGAAATGAAGATATTTTGGGCCAAAAATAGGATAAGTAATGAAAGAAACAGCCAGTCAAAGCCTCTGACCGACTGTGACACGTCACAATCTGGCTGGAATCTAGCCAGAGACAAAACCCTTTTTTTTTCAAAATCCTCAGGCAATCCGGCCAAGAACTGGCCGGATTTGCGGCCGGATTCGGCCCCTTTCACTTTTTGCAAAATTTTTCTTCTTTTCCAAGTTTAAAAGCTGCGCTCCTCCGCTCGTCCAACAAAAATTTATATAAAATGAAAACCCTTCTTTTCGGGGCGTCACAATCTCCCCACCCTAAAAGAATGTCGTCCTCGACATTCCATCTTGTACTAAACAAGTCAAGACATCCCGCAAGAATCACTTAAGCATTCCAAGCAAGCACTAAGGGTTAAACCACACCTACTTGTCCGTTTTTCCGTCCTACAAGAAATCACTGATATTTCGAATCAAACCCACAGTCCGGCATCCTAAACTTTAAACCTGGGATATACTACAGAGATCTGAAACCTAAGCTCTGATACCAACTGTGACAGCCCCACCTCCCCCTAAGGCGAACCAAAGGGTTCGGCGGACCGCCTGCCCAACTCTCGTCGGGACTCAGTCGTTCACTACAGTTCTCAAATAGATTACAAGTTAAATCTCAAATATACATCAAATGTTCCACAAATTTACATCTCGCAAGTGAAGCGGAAACTAGTTCCCAAGCGTGGAATGTATACATATATCCGATCGATTCCAAACATTCATACAATCCTTGATACCAACTATTATACAAGAGGAATTCCAAATTCAAACCATACATGAGATAATCCATCCATTCACATGAATAAGCACTACAAGCCCTTCCTTCGTCTTGAGCCCTGTGGAGGGAAAATAAAATATTTTTGGGGTGAGCTAGAAGCTCAACGAGTAACCAGTCAAATCAGTAATCAAACCAGTTTCACAATCATTCATTTCAATGATGTCATGAATCAGTAATCAATGCACTTTTATTGCTCTCGTGAGCCAGTGAAATCATGGTACTTAGACGTCCAACGCTCAAAACAATCATTTAACATTGAACAGTAAGAGGAAGCCCAGTGGTGCTCCAGGTGAGCAGTAAACAGTGGAGGAGACGTTGGTCCCAAGCCCAAGACTTCCCAAGAACTCGTTTAAACCAAACTATGTCATTAACTCACAAGCAAGCACGCATAATATGCAATTGAGTAAATAATGTAAGAAAATGTTCAAAAGTAGCTTTGGCAGTAGTTTAGGTCACTCACACCACGGCTCGCAATCCTCTTCCATTATAGACAATTTCTTGAGTAAATCCAAACCCTTCAACTCAAACTCAAAGCAATCATACCATTGTTAAAGTTTGGACAGCATTTTCCCTTAAGTTCTTTATTTGTCCAACCTACAATCAAATACCCAATCATATAGCAATTAATCACAACTACACATACGGTTCGTAAATGATAAAACATATCCAATTAGGGCCACAATACCCCTTCAATCAAGTCAATTAGAAGCTTAATAACCAATCTATAAGAAAGCCCCAAATTAAACCCCAAAATCGGAAATTCACACCACAAGCGGATATTTTCCGCAAACAACTGCAATTAACGTATAAAGGGTCCATTTAACACCATAACAATCCATCAATTCAAGACCAATCCATGACTATAATATAAAATCAGAAAATTCCCTAATAAATCAGAAATTCACCATAAATTCCTTCAACCCATGAAATACTCCACAATACAACATACTTAACCACCACAACCATTAATTAACCAATATCAGAACAAAAGGGAACTTGTTTATCCAACTTACCTCAAATTCAAGAAAGCTATCTACTTAAAACTTCCCTTCCAAAATCAATCCATCAACAGCTTCAAACCATCACAGTGAGCCCTTGTATGAAATATTTTCCAAAACCATCGGTGAAATTGCAAGATTTGGCGAAGATTGAAACTAGGAAAAATTGAGAGCATTTCTCTCTTATGAAGCTCGGCTGAGCTTAGCAAGAAATTAAGATATTTTTGGCCAAAAATAGGATAAGTAATGAAAGAAACAGCCGGTCAAAACCTCTGACCAACTGTGACATGTCACAATCCGGTCGGATTCCTGGCCGGATTCTGGCCAGAGACGAAACCCATATTTTTTCAAAATTCTCAGGCAATCCGACCAAGAATCCGGCCAAGAACTGGCCGGATTTACAGCCGAATTCGGCCCCTATCACTTTTTGCAAAATTTTTCTTCTTTTCCAAGTTTAAAAGCTGCGCTCCTCCGCTCGTCCAACAAAAATTTATATAACATGAAAACCCTTCTTTTCGGGGCGTCACAATCTCCCCTCCTTAAAAGAATGTCGTTCTCGACATTCCATCTTGTACTAAACAAGTCAAGACATCCCGCAAGAATCACTTAAGCATTCCAAGCAAGCATTAAGGGTTAAACCACACCTACTTGTCCGTTTTTTCATCTTACAAGAAATCACTGATATTTCAAATCAAACCCACAATTCGACATCCTAAACTTTAAGCCAAGGATACACTACAGAGATCTAAAGCCTAAACTCTGATACCAACTGTGACAACCCCACCTCCCCCTAAGGCGAACCAAAGGGTTCGGAGGACCGCCTGCCCAACTCTCGCCGGGACTCAGTCGTTCACTACAGTCCTCAAATAGATTACAAGATAAATCTCAAATATACATCAAATGTTCCACAAATTTACATCTCGCAAGTGAAGCGGAAACTAGTTCCCAAGCGTGGAATTTATACATGTATCCGATGGATTCCAAACATTCATACAATTCTTGATACCAACTATTATACAAGAGGAATTCCAAATTCAAACCATACATGAGATAATCCATCCATTCACATGAATAAGCACTACAAGCACTGTGGTTGGGAAATAAAACATTTTTGGGGTGAGCTAGAAGCTCAGCGAGTAACCAGTCAAATCAGTAATAAAAACAGTTTCACAATCGTTCATTTTAATGATGTCATGAATCAGTAATCAATGCACTTTTATTGCTCTCGTGAGCCAGTGAAATCAAGGTACTTAGACGTCCAACGCACAAAACAATCATTTAACATTGAACAGTAAGAGGGAGCCCAGTGGTGCTCCAGGTGAATAGGAAACAATGGAGGAGACTTTGGTCTCAAACCCAAGACTTCCCAAGAACTCGTTTAAGCCAAACCATGTCATGAACTCACATGCAAGCACGCATAATATGCAATCGAGTAAATAATGCAAGAAAGCGTTCAAAAGTAGTTTTGGCAGTAGTTTAGGTCACTCACACCACGGCTTGTAATCCTCTTCCATTATAGACAATTCCTTGAGTAAATCCAAGCCCTTCAACTCAAACTCAAAGCAATCATACATTATTAAAGTTCGGACAGCATTTCCCCTTAATTTCTTTATTTGTCCAACCTACAATCAAATACCCAATCATATAGCAATTAACCACAACTACACATACGGTTCGTAAACGATAAAACATATCCAATTAGGGTCACAATCCCCCTTCAATCAAGCCAATTAGAAGCATAATAACCAATCTATAAGAAAGCCCCAAATTAAACCCTAAAATTGGAAATTCATTCCACAAGCGGAAATTTTTCGCAGACAACTGCAATTAACGTATAAAAGGTCCATTTAACACTATAACAACCCATCAAATCAAGACCAATCCATGATTATAATATAAAATCAGAAAATTCCCTAATAAATCAGAAATTCACCATAAATGCCTTCAACCCATGAAATACTCCACGATACAACATACTTAACCACCACAACCATTAATTAACCAATATTAGAACAAAAGAGAACTTGTTTATCCAACTTATCTCAAATTCAAGAAAGCTATCTACTTCAAGCTTCCCTTCCAAAATCAATCCATCAACAGCTTCAAACCACCATAGTGAGCCCTTGTATGAAATATTTTTCAAATCCGTCGGCGAAATCGCAAGATTTGGCGAAGATTGAAACTAGGAAAAATTGAGAGCTTTTCTCTCTTATGAAGCTCGGCTGAGCTTAGCAAGAAATGAAGATATTTTGGGCCAAAAATAGGATAAGTAATTAAAGAAACAACCAGTCAAAGCCTCTGACCGACTGTGACACGTCACAATCCGGTCGGAATCTGGTCGGATTTCCGGCCGGATTCCTGGCTGGATTCTGGCAAGAGACGAAACCCATTTTTTTTCAAAATTCTCAGGCAATCCGGCCAAGAACTGGCCAGATTTTCTGCAGGATTCGGCCCCTTTCACTTTTTGCAAAATTTTTCTTCTTTTCCAAGTTTAAAAGCTGCGCTCCTCCGCTCGTCCAACAAAAATTTATATAAAATGATAACCCTTCTTTTCGGGGCGTCACAATCTCCCCTTTTTAAAAGAATGTCGTACTCGACATTCCATCTTGTACTAAACAAGTCAAGACATCCCGCAAGAATCACTTAAGCATTCCAAGCAAGCACTAAGGGTTAAACCACACCTACTTGTCCGTTTTTCCGTCCTACAAGAAATCACTGATATTTCGAATCAAACCCACGGTCCGGCATCCTAAATTTTAAGCCTAGGATACACTACAGAGATCTGAAGCCTAAGCTCTGATACCAACTTTGACAGCCCCACCTCCCCCTAAGGCGAACCAAAGGGTTCGGCGGACCGCCTGCCCAACTCTCGCCGGGACTCAGTCGTTCACTACAGTTCTCAAATAGATTACAAGATAAATCTCAAATATACATCAAATGTTCCACAAATTTACATCTCGCAAGTGAAGCGGAAACTAGTTCCCAAGCGTGGAATGTATACATATATTCGATCGATTCCAAACATTCATACAATCCTTGATACCAACTATTATACAAGAGAAATTCCAAATTCAAACCACACATGAGATAATCCATCCATTCACATGAATAAGCACTACAAGCCCTTCCTTCGCCTTGAGCCCTGTGGAGGGGAAATAAAACATTTTTGGGGTGAGTTAGAAGCTCAGCGAGTAACCAGTCAAATCAGTAATCAAAGCAGTTTCACAATCGTTCATTTCAATGATGTCATGAATCAGTAATCAATGCACTTTTATTGCTCTTGTGAGCCAGTGAAATAATGGTACTTGGACGTCTAACGCTCAAAACAATCATTTAACATTGAACAGTAAGAGGGAGCCCAGTGGTGCTCCAGGTGAACAGTAAACAGTGGAGGAGACGTTGGTCCCAAGCCCAAGACTTCCCAAGAACTCGTTTAAGCCAAACCATATCATGAACTCATATGCAAGCACGCATGATATGCAATCGAGTAAATAATGCAAGAAAACGTTCCAAAGTAGCTTTGACAGTAGTTTAGGTCACTCACACCACGGCTCGTAATCCTCTTCCATTATAGACAATTCCTTAAGCAAATCCAAGCCCTTCAACTCAAACTCAAAGCAATCTTACACTATTAAAGTTCGGACAGCATTTTTCCCTTAATTTCTTTATTTGTCCAACCTACAATCAAATACCCAATCATATAGCAATTAACCACAACTATACATACGGTTCATAAACGACAAAACATATCCAATTAGGGCCACAATCCCCCTTCAATCAAGTCAATTAGAAGCTTAATAACCAATCTATAAGAAAGCCCCAAATTAAACCCTAAAATCGGAAATTCACACCACAAGCGGATATTTTCCGCAAACAACTGCAATTAACGTATAAATGGTCCATTTAACACCATAACAATCCATCAATTCAAGACCAATCCATGATTATAATATAAAATCAGAAAATTCCCTAATAAACCAGAAATTCACCATAAATTCTTTCAACCCATGAAATACTCCACAATACAACATACTTAACCACCACAACCATTAATTAACCAATATCAGAACAAAAGGGAACTTGTTTATCCAACTTACCTCAAATTCAAGAAAGCTATCTACTTAAAGCTTCCCTTCCAAAATCAATCCATCAACAGCTTCAAACCACCACAGTGAGCCCTTGTATGAAATATTTTCCAAAACCATCGGTGAAATTGCAAGATTTGGCGAAGATTGAAACTAGGAAAAATTGAGAGCTTTTCTCTCTTATGAAGCTCGGCTGAGCTTAGCAAGAAATGAAGATATTTTGGGCCAAAAATAGGATAAGTAATGAAAGAAACAGCCGGTCAAAGCCTCTGACCAACTGTGACATGTCGCAATCCGGTCGGATTCCTGGCCGGATTCTGACCAGAGACGAAACCCATATTTTTTCAAAATTCTCATGCAATCCGACCAACAATCCGGCCAAGAACTGGCCGGATTTACAGCCGGATTCGGCCCCTTTCACTTTTTGCAAAATTTTTCTTCTTTTCCAAGTTTAAAAGCTACGCTCCTCCGCTCGTCCAACAAAAATTTATATAAAATGAAAACCCTTCTTTTCGGGGCATCACAATCTCCTCTCCTTAAAAGAATGTCGTTCTCGACATTTCATCTTGTACTAAACAAGTCAAGACATCCCGCAAGAATCACTTAAGCATTCCAAGCAAGCACTGATAAGGCAACCCTAGGGGAAGACCCTCCTAGAACCTCCCAACCTTGTAATTATCAGAGTTGGACCTTTTCTCCCAATGAAAATTGAACTCGATTGTTCTCATGAACTCAAGACCTCTGACACACAAAAGCAGTTCAGCAACCTTAAGCAAATAAAGATGGATGAAGAGACACCACGATTAGGGAACAAACTAATCGATAAAGTCTGATTTGAATCCTAAGCCATAAACTCAAGAATTCAAGAGTAAGTTCGATTAAGAACTTGAAAGGAAAATTTCTCACGATTTCTGATTGTAATAATCTCTCCCTTTGCTCATACAAGAGGTGCCCTTTTTATAGGCTAAAACTAGGGCAAAATCCGACCCACATAAACCTGAAAGAAATTCGGTCCGCATAAAGAGCTTAAAGAGCCAGCTCTTTAAGACTTTCCGATAAGGTCCAATAAGTAATAAAATACTCAACGCCTAACAACTACTAAACTAGACAGTCTTAAAACAACTACCAACTAAACTAACAAATATGAGATCATTCCTTCACTTCAAACGTACAAGTGAACAAAGTAACGTCATGGTCCATCAAATCTTTAAACCTAGCTTGCTTTGCTTGTATGGTGAATGATCAAGACTTGTAAAACTTCCTTGACCTTCTTGGTTTTCGATCTTGTCATCGGACCACCAATGTTGATCAAAGGATCCTTGACCCAAGATTGAAGTTGCTGCACACCCGTATCTGCATCATTCCCTTCCCCCTCGAAAGGATTCGTCCTCGAATCTTCAAAGTCTGTATCAAAATCAAAATGAGATAGGTCAGATACATTAAAAGATGCGCTTATGCCATACTCACTTGGAAGTTCCAATTTGTATGCATTGTCGTTGATCCTCTCTAGTAGTCGAAAAGGTCCGTCGCCTCTTGGATGTAACTTGGTCCGTCGAGATGCTGGAAACCTTTCCTTCCTCATGTGCACCCAAACACAATCACCAGGTTCGAATACAACATGCTTTCTTCCCTTATTCGCATGTTGTGAATATTGCGTATTTTTCTTCTCAATTTGAGCTCGAATTCTCTCATGCAAGGTCCGAACAGCCTCTGCCTTTTTGACACCATCTGCGCTTAAACACTTATCAACGGGAATAGGTGATAAATCTAGAGGAGTTAGCGGCTGAAACCCATAAACAATTTCAAAAGGAGAATGATTAGTAGTAGAATGAGTGGTTCGGTTATATGCAAACTCAGCGATAGGCAAACATTCTTCCCACTTTTTCAAGTTCTTTTGACCAATGACTCGAAGTAAAGCACCAAGGGTTCGATTGGTTACCTCGGTTTGACCATCCGTTTGAGGATGACTAGAAGTAGAAAATATCAACTTCGTTCCCAACTTTCCCCAAAGTGATTTCTAGAAGTAGCTTAAGAATTTCACATCCCTATCACTTACAATAGTACGCGGTACCCCATGCAATCTAATCACGTTCTTGAAGAATAAATCAGCAACATGGCGTGCATCACTTGTTTTCCTACAAGGGATAAAATGAGCCATTTTAGAAAATTTATCTACTACAACAAAGATACTATTCATACCTCTAGAAGATCTTGGTAAGCCAAGCACAAAATCCATGGATAAGTCTATCCAAGGAGCATGAGGTACGGGTAGAGGAGTGTATAATCCATGAGGGTTACTCCTTGACTTGGCCTGCTTACACTTTATACACTTATCACAAATGTTAGTAACGTCACGCCTCATTTTAGGCCAATAGAAGTGTTCATGCAAGATGTCAAGAGTTTTATCAATGCCGAAATGTCCCATCAATCCTCCACCATGGGCTTCTCTAACAAGTAATTCCCTAATCGAACAATTGGAAATACACAGGCGATTTTCTTTGAACAAGAAGCCTTCATGCCTATAAAACTTTTGAAAAGCAGCATGTTCAGAAGCTTGAAACATATTAGAAAAATCGTCATCATGTGCATACAAGTCTTTAATGTGCTCAAAACCAAGTAACTAGTACTCATGTTAGTGATCAAAGTATACCTTCTAGACAATGCATCCGCAACGACATTGTCTTTGCCCTTCTTATACTTAATGATATATGGAAAGGAATCAATAAATGCAATTCATTTAGCATGTCTTTTATGCAACTTACCCTGCCCTTTAAGAAATTTAATTGATTCATGATCAGTATGTATCACAAATTCCTTAGGCATAAGATAATGCTGCCACACTTCAAGAGCACGCACAACAGCATACAATTCCTTATCATAAGTAGGGTAATTAAGAGCTCCCCCACTCAATTTCTCACTGAAATATGCCAAGGGCCTATTATTTTGATGTAAGACAGCCCCTATGCCGATCCCACTAGCATCACATTCAACTTCAAATATCAAATCAAAATTAGGCAAAGCAAGAATAGGTGCTGAAGTTAACAAATTCTTGAGCTTATTAAACGACTCTTCTTGCTCTTTTCTCCATTGAAACCCCACATTCTTTTTTATTATCTCATTCAAAGGTGCTACAATAGTGCTAAAGTTTTTAACAAATCTCCTATAAAAGCTTGCAAGACCATGGAAAGACCTTACCTGAGACACATTGGTTGGAGTCGGCCACTCCATGATGGCCTTTACCTTGGCGGGATCAACACTTATGCCATTTGCACCAACAATATAACCAAGAAAGTTAACCTCAGAAGTGCAAAAGACACATTTTTTCATGTTAGCAAATAACCTATTTTCAAGCAAGGCACTTAAAACAAGTCGCAAATGCTCAACATGTTCTTCTAAAGACTTGCTAAAGATCAGTATATCATCAAAATAAACAACAACGAACTTCCCAAGAAAATGCTTTAAAACATGGTTCATTAATCTCATGAAAGTACTTGGAGCGTTTGTTAAGCCAAAAGGCATCACAAGCCACTCATAAAGACCATACTTTGTATTGAAAGTAGTTTTCCATTCGTCACCTTCCTTTATCCTTATTTGATGATAACCAGATCTTAAATCAATTTTAGTGAAAATGATTGTCCCATGCAATTCTTCTAACATATCGTCTAACTTAGGAATGGGATGACGATACTTAACAGTAATTTTATTAATTGCACGACAATCTGTGCACATTCTCCAAGTCCCTTCTTTCTTAGGTACTAAAATGACGGGAACTGCACAAGGACTAAGAGATTCACGAATCTGATCCTTTTCAAGGAGGGAATCAACTTGCCTTTGGATTTCCTTTGCTTCTTCCGGATTTGCTCTATAGGCTGGTCGATTTGGTAGAATTGCTCCAAGAACAAAGTCGATTTGATGTTCAATACCTCGAATTGGAGGTAATCCTTTCGGTAGTTCTTCCGGAAACACATTCTTGAATTCCTGCAAAAGAGAGTAGATTGCACTAGGAAGAGAATCGGTTATGCCTAGTGTGTAAAAAGAAGAATAATCAGCTTCCCTGTACAGAAGTACTACGAGAAGACTTTGTGCATTCAAAGCCATATCTACCTTACGCACACTTGCATAGAAATTCCTTTTTTTCACCTTCAAGCTCTCGGCCTCACTGAGTTTTTTTCCACTCGAATTTCCTTTTTCACTCAACTCGGCCTCTATTTTCTTTTTTTCCTCATTCTCTCTCTCATTCGGCTTTTTCTTTGTTTCTTTCAGTTGCCTTTTCTCTCTCTCTTTTTTTAAATGCAATTGTTCTTCATACACTTGTGTAGGTGTCAATGGTGAAAGAGTGATTTTGAGGTTGTCCATAATGAACTTATATTTATTGGTAAGTCCAATATGATCAGCCTGTCTATCATACTCCCAAGGACGTCCCAACAAGACATGACTAGCTTGCATAGGAATTACATCACATAAAACTTGGTCCTTGTACCGACCAATAGAAAAAGCGATTAAAGCTTGTTTGGTCACCTTGACTTCCCCCCATCATTTAACCAAGATAGTCTATAGGGTTTAGGGTGGTAAGTCCATGGAAGGTGTTTTTGCTCAACAAAATCAACAGCTACGCAATTAGTACAAGAGCCACTATCAATGATCATGAGACATACCTCATCTCCAATTTTGCATCTTTTATGAAAAATGTTGGTCCGTTGGAGATCATCTTCTTGAGCTTGTGCATTTAGCACTCTCATAGTCACCATAGTTCGAGCCACAGGGTCCTCTTCTATTTCAACCAGGTCATCATCCTTCCCCTCTTCTTCAAGCGATGGCATGTTCGCATATTCCTCCTCTCCTTCGCTTTGCCACATTCCATCTTCATTCATATATATGATGTTTCGGTTAGGGCATTGAGCCATGAGGTGGCCAATTCCCTTGCATTTGAAACATGCCTTTGGCTGGTTGGTAGATGTATTTGCTCCTAGAAGAGTCGGCCGCGGGGTTGGTTTAGAAAAAGTTGCACTCGGATGGGATGGTTGTTCCATCCGCTTGTTTTCCCTCTCTCTATTACCTTGCCTTGGCCAAGCACTGGATGTTGGCAATTGATTTCTTTTCCAAGGGGTGGAAGAGGATGTAGTGGTTCGGCCACTAGGTGTCTTTAGAGATAAGGCTTGTTTTTCCACCTTCTCTGCATAAGACACCATTTGTTGAAGTTCAAAGTGGTCTTGAAGCTCAACCTTCTTCCTAATTTCAGGATTTAATCCATTAAGGAACCTCGCCATGGTTGCTTCCGGATCCTCTTGGACATTGGCCCGTATCATCGCTACCTCCATTTGTTTGTGGTACTCATCAACCGAATTAGAATCTTGAGTGAGTCGTTGGAGCCGATTGTACAAGTCCATGGTATAATGGAAGGGTACAAATCGTTTCCTCATCACTTGCTTCATTTCAGCCCAAGTGTCAATTGGTGGTTCCGTATTTCTCCTCCTTGTGACACATACTTGCTCCCACCAAATGGATGCATAATCTTCAAATTCAATAGCCGCAAGTTTCACATTTTTCTCTTCAGAGTAGTTGTGGACTTCAAACACTTGCTCAACTCGCCTAACCCAACCCAAGTAAATTTCAGGATCATTTTTCCCATGAAAGGTAGGCATTTTGGTCTTGATGGAACCAAGATTGTCATCGATTCTCCTAGGTCGGTCTCGACCTTCCCTCGTTCCTCTTTGGCTTTTTCTTGATCGAATCGAGGTGTTAGAATGATATCTCTCATCATCCACATCATGATCAACACTCTGAACACTCGAAACCCTATTGTATGTATCTCCAGTACCTCGCATCTCAATGGCAGCCAACCGGTCGTATAACTGTGTCATCACCAATTCATGTCTCTCCGTTTGTTTTTGAAGAGTTTGGAGCACCAGTTTGAGTGACACGTCTGTCTCAGACGGCTCGGGCATATTCCCCTCTTGAGACATATTGTCCAACCTGCAAAACAAGTGTATCCTAGTCTATCTTGCAAGCACTCGTGTATCACTCAAGGAATCACACTCACTCTCAATTTTCCTTTTCAAAGTTCTTAAAACAACTCAACTCTCAAAATTTTCAGAATTAATTACCCTATAAGCAAGTAATAAGACACAAAGCAGAATTTTGTAAATCCTAGAAACACTACCCGAAGCTAGAACCTCTTTTTTTTTTTTAGCGGCTGTTTTTTTTATTGCTGAGTTTTTTGCCAGTATTTGGATGGTAAATGGTGTTTGTGGAGGTTTAGGTTTGGTTTTAGAAACTGATTTGGGGGTGTTTGGGGCTGGTTAGGTCGTTTGGTGTTGTTGGAATTCAATTAAGGTTGGAGACTCAAGAATTGGAAACCAAACAAGATTTGGAGACTCAAATTTTTTTGGGAAACCAATCAAGATTTGGAGACTAATCAAGAATTGGAAACCAATCAAGAATTGGAAACTCAAGAAAGAATTGGAAACTCAAGATTTGGGGAACTTGATTTCCTTTGTGTGAGAGCCAATTCCTTCTCTTCTTTCTTTTTTTTTTCTTTTTTTTTCTTCTTTTTTTTTTCCGGCTCTTCAAGGAATACAAATTCAGATCACACCAACAAGTTCAAGAAAAAAACGGATGAAAGGTTATGCCAATTTCAAGAAGGCCCTGGTTCTTGATTTATTGTTCAAGAAATTTGAAAACAAGACTTGGTGGTCCAAGAACTTCAAGAATTTGTTCAAGAAGCTCAAGAACTTCCCCAAATTACGTTGTGGTGTTTAGGGTTTGCAAGAACAACAACCAATACTCAAAAAATAGGCAAAACAGAATTTCAGAAATACTCAAAAGAAAAAATTCCAGCAATACTCTAGCAACTTGGACACTAAAAACAATATAAGGTACGCGACTCTTTTTTTTTTTTTTTTTTTGTCTTTAAACCCTAACAACCCGAACAAAAGTATAACAGACTCAAGAACAAAAGTTGGACAGAAACACAAAAAGACAATACCCAAACAGTTTTTTTATTTTTTTTTATACTCGGATGAACAGTAACGTGAACAGTACGCTACAGTACGATGAACAGTATTTCGGAACAGTAACGATGAACAGTAATCGCTACAGTTTTTTTTTTTGACAAAAGACACAAACTAATAAGATATGAACAACTTCAATTGAAAGAGAATTAACCTGATGCTCTGATTACCAACTGATAAGGCAACCCTAGGGGAAGACCCTCCTAGAACCTCCCAACCTTGTAATTATCAGAGTTGGATCTTTTCTTCCAATGGAAATTGAACTCGATTGTTCTCATGAACTCAAGACCTCTGACACACAAAGGCAATTCAGCAACCTTAAGCAAATAAAGATGGATGAAGAGACACCACGATTAGGGAACAAACTAATCGATAAAGTCTGATTTGAATCCTAAGCCATAAACTCAAGAATTCAAGAGTAAGTTCGATTAACAACTTGAAAAGAAAATTCCTCACGATTTCTGGTTGTAATAATCTCTCCCTTTGCTCATACAAGAGGTGCCCTTTTTATAGGCTACACCTAGGGCAAAATCCGGCCCACATAAACCTGAAAGAAATTCGGTTCGCATAAAGAGCTTAAAGAGCCAGCTCTTTAAGGCTTTCCGATAAGACCCAATAAGTAATAAAATACTCAACGCCTAACAACTACTAAACTAGACAGTCTTAAAACAACTACCAACTAAACTAACAAATATGAGATCATTCCTTCACTTCAAACGTACAAGTGAACAAAGTAACGTCATGGTCCATCAAATTTTCAAACCTAGCTTGCTCCTTGCTTGTATGGTGAATGATCAAGGCTTGTAAAACTTCCTTCACCTTCTTGGTTCTTGATCTTGTCATCGGACCACCAATGTTGATCAAAGGATCCTTGACCCAAGATTGAAGTTGCTGCACACCCGTATCTGCATCAAGCACTAAGGGTTAAACCACACCTACTTGTCCGTTTTTCCATCCTACAAGAAATCACTGATATTTCAAATCAAACCCACAGTTCGGCATCCCAAACTTTAAGCCAAGGATACACTACAGAGATCTAAAGCCTAAACTCTGATACTAACTGTGACAACCCCACCTCCCCCTAAGGCGAACCAAAGGGTTCGGAGGACCGCCTGCCCAACTCTCGCCGGGACTCAGTCGTTCACTACAGTCCTCAAATAGATTACAAGATAAATCTCAAATATACATCCAATGTTCCACAAATTTACATCTCGCAAGTGAAGCGGAAACTAGTTCCCAAGCGTGGAATTTATACATGTATCCGATGGATTCCAAACATTTATACAATTCTTGATACCAACTATTATACAAGACGGATTCCAAATTCAAACCATACATGAGATAATCCATCCATTCACATGAATAAGCACTACAAGCACTGTGGATGGGAAATAAAATATTTTTGGGGTGAGTTAGAAGCTCAGCGAGTAACCAGTCAAATTAGAAATAAAAACAGTTTCACAATCGTTCATTTTAATGATGTCATGAATCAGTAATCAATGCACTTTTATTGCTCTCGTGAGCCAGTGAAATCATGGTACTTAGACGTCCAACGCTCAAAACAATCATTTAACATTGAACAGTAAGAGGGAGCCCAGTAGTGCTCCAGGTGAACAGTAAACAGTGGAGGAGACGTTGGTCCCAAGCCCAAGACTTCCCAAGAACTCGTTTAAGCCAAACCATGTCATGAACTCACATGCAAGCACGCATGATATGCAATCGAGTAAATAATGCAAGAAAACGTTCAAAAGTAGCTTTGACAGTAGTTTAGGTCACTCACACCACGGCTCGTTATCCTCTTCCTTTATAGACAATTCCTTGAGCAAATCCAAGCCCTTCAACTCAAACTCCAAGAAATCATACACTATTAAAGTTCGGACAACATTTCCCCTTAATTTCTTTATTTGACCAACCTACAATCAAATACCCAATCATATAGCAATTAACCACAACTATACATACGGTTCGTAAACGACAAAACATATCCAATTAGGGCCACATTCCCCCTTCAATCAAGCCAATTAGAAGCTTAATAACCAATCCATAAGAAAGCCCCAAATTAAACCCTAAAATCGGAAATTCACAGCACAAGCGAAAATTTTCCGTAAACAACTGCAATTAACGTATAAAGGGTCCATTTAACACCATAACAATCCATCAATTCAAGATCAATCCATGATTATAATATAAAATCAGAAAATTTCCTAATAAATTAGAAATTCACCATAAATTCTTTCAACCCCTGAAATACTCCACAATACAACATACTTAACCACCACAACCATTAATTAACCAATATCAGAACAAAAGGGAACTTGTTTATCCAACTTACCTCAAATTCAAGAAAGCTATCTACTTAAAGCTTCCCTTTCAAAATCAATCCATCAACAGCTTCAAACCACCATAGTGAGCCCTTGTATAAAATATTTTTCAAAACTATCGGTGAAATCGCAAGATTTGGCGAAGATTGAAACTAGGAAAAATTGAGAGCTTTTCTCTCTTATGAAGCTTGGCTGAGCTTAGCAAGAAATGAAGACATTTTGGGCCAAAAATGAGATAAGTAATGAAAGAAACAACCAGTCAAAGCCTCTGACCGACTGTGACACGTCACAATCCGGTCGGAATCTGGTCGGATTTCCGGCCGGATTCCTGGCTGGATTCTGGCAAGAGACGAAACCCATTTTTTTTCAAAATTCTCAGGCAATCCGACCAACAATCCGGCCAAGAACTGGCCGGATTTTCGGCCGGATTCGGCCCCTTTCACTTTTTGCAAAATTTTTCTTCTTTTCCAAGTTTAAAAGCTGCGCTCCTCCGCTTGTCCAACAAAAATTTATTTAAAATGATAACCCTTCTTTTCGGGGCGTTACAATCTCCCCTCCTTAAAAGAATGTCGTACTCGACATTCCGTCTTGTACTAAACAAGTCAAGACATCCCGCAAGAATCACTTAAGCATTCCAAGCAAGCACTAAGGGTTAAACCACACCTACTTGTCCGTTTTTCCGTCCTACAAGAAATCACTGAAATTTCAAATCAAATCCACGGTCCGGCATCCTAAATTTTAAGCCTAGGATACACTACAGAGATCTGAAGCCTAAGCTCTGATACCAACTTTGACAGCCCCACCTCCCCCTAAGGCGAACCAAAGGGTTCGGCGGACCGCCTGCCCAACTCTCGCCGGGACTCAGTCGTTCACTACAGTTCTCAAATAGATTACAAGATAAATCTCAAATATACATCAAATGTTCCACAAATTTACATCTCGCAAGTGAAGCGGAAACTAGTTCCCAAGCGTGGAATGTATACATATATTCGATCGATTCCAAACATTCATACAATCCTTGATACCAACTATTATACAAGAGGAATTCCAAATTCAAACCACACATGAGATAATCCATCCATTCACATGAATAAGCACTACAAGCCCTTCCTTCGCCTTGAACCCTGTGGAGGGGAAATAAAACATTTTTGGGGGGAGTTAGAAGCTCAGCGAGTAACCAGTCAAATCAGTAATCAAAGCAGTTTCACAATCGTTCATTTCAATGATGTCATGAATCAGTAATCAATGCACTTTTATTGCTCTTGTGAGCCAGTGAAATCATGGTACTTGGACGTCCAACGCTCAAAACAATCATTTAACATTGAACAGTAAGAGGGAGCCCAGTGGTGCTCCAGGTGAACAGTAAACAGTGGAGGAGACGTTGGTCCCAAGCCCAAGACTTCCCAAGAACTCGTTTAAGCCAAACCATATCATGAACTCATATGCAAGCACGCATGATATGCAATCGAGTAAATAATGCAAGAAAATGTTCAAAAGTAGCTTTGACAGTAGTTTAGGTCACTCACACCACGGCTCGTAATCCTCTTCCATTATAGACAATTCCTTGAGCAAATCCAAGCCCTTCAACTCAAACTCAAAGCAATCTTACACTATTAAAGTTCGGACAGCATTTCCCCTTAATTTCTTTATTTGTCCAACCTACAATCAAATACCCAATCATAGAGCAATTAACCACAACTATACATACGGTTCATAAACGACAAAACATATCCAATTAGGGTCACAATCCCCCTTCAATCAAGTCAATTAGAAGCTTAATAACCAATCTATAAGAAAGCCCCAAATTAAACCCTAGAATCGGAAATTCACACCACAAGCGGATATTTTCCGCAAACAACTGCAATTAACGTATAAAGGGTCCATTTAACACCATAACAATCCATCAATTCAAGACCAATCCATGATTATAATATAAAATCAGAAAATTCCCTAATAAATCAGAAATTCACCATAAATTCCTTCAACCCATGAAATACTCCACAATACAACATACTTAACCACCACAACCATTAATTAACCAATATCAGAACAAAAGGGAACTTGTTTATCCAACTTACCTCAAATTCAAGAAAGCTATCTACTTAAAGCTTCCCTTCCAAAATCAATCCATCAACAGCTTCAAACCACCATAGTGAGCCCTTGTATGAAATATTTTCCAAAACCATCGGTGAAATCGCAAGATTTAGCGAAGATTGAAACTAGGAAAAATTGAGAGCTTTTCTCTCTTATGATGCTCGGCTGAGTTTAGCAAGAAATGAAGATATTTTGGGCCAAAAATAGGATAAGTAATGAAAGAAACAGCCGGTCAAAGCCTCTGACAGACTGTGACACGTCACAATCCGGCCGGATTCTGGCCAGAGACGAAACCCATTTTTTTTCAAAATTCTCAGGCAATTCGGCCAACAATCCGGCCAAGAACTGGCCGGATTTGCGGCAGGATTCGGCCCCTTTCACTTTTTGCAAAAATTTTCTTCTTTTCCAAGTTTAAAAGCTATGCTCCTCTGCTCGTCCAACAAAAATTTATATAAAATGAAAACCCTTCTTTTCGGGGCGTCACAAATATGACGTGGACAGACAAATAATTGTTAAGGTATGTAAGTGTGACAAGTTAGTATAGACTAGCAACTATGCGTGGAATAAAGAAGCAATGCATAAGAGGAACAGATACCAAGAATAACATAATTTAATTAATTGTATTATATTGTATAATATAATACAAGTAGGAAGCAAGGTCGGTAGCCAATTGGTGGGGCTGGTGATTTAAAAAGTAGCCAATTAAAGGGTCTATTTTATATCAATCAAATTCTATGGATTGATTTACTGGATTGATTACAGGGTCTGGTTATTTAACTGGATTGATTTACTGGATTGATTACAGGGTCTGGTTATTTAACTGGATTGATTTACTATGCTCCTGCACTTATGAAGCTGGGGAATGAAATTGACCAAAATGGATTGCAGCAAAACTGCAATGCATTTTCTCATTGTTTGAATTGGTTGTAAGGGACAAATGGGCCCATATTTATTTATGTTTCAAGCCTTTTTCTTTCTTGGGTAACATGGCTTGAATTGGTTGTTAGGGACATCCATGCAGCTTGGACCATTATATGCACTACCCCTGAGATGATTGTGGGTCACTTATGACCAGAAACAAGCTGATAAACTTTGCCCATGTTTATTTGTGTTTGAAGCGTTTTTCTTTTTGGGTTTCGTACATTGATGGGATATTCTTTGTCATAGGTTTAGAAGTGCTACTACAATATTAAAGATCATAGGCCATCTTCCTTATGCTTTGTTAATGTTGAAGCATCCATTTATTATGAACTTAATTCTTGATATTAAATTTTGTCATACATTATATTTAAAAACATTGTTACCTTACAAAATATTATAATTTTTTTATGTGTGGGCCCATAAATTGCAAGTGAATCAAATATTCCTATGAAAATTTGATCATGTACTTTAGTGAAAATCCTATATATATGGAAATGCATATCGTGTAAGGTAAAACTAAAATTTTTACACAAATTTGTCGAGCATTGAAATTTCAAAGAATTGGCATTCAAAGATGATTAAGCAATGCAAACGAGCATTTAAATTGACAAACAATTTTTCATATATTTGGTGAAAGTAGAAGACTTGGCATTCAAAGATGATTAAGTAATGCAAGTATGTATTGTAGAATTGTAAGCAACGTTTTATTTAAGTGTGGTAGCGGGTGCCATATTTGTACTTTAAGGTTCGTTTGATTTATAGAATGATATAGAATTGGATTAATCATCCTGTGTCCATACCATATTTGGTTGCATTTTTTATATGGGATGACACATCCCAACTAACTGAATTACTTGTCTATTTATGAGATAAATGAATCCCATGAAGGATGTGGTATTAGTCATCTGGGGATGACTAACATATAGAATGATAAAATTTTAGACTAATTTATCCTTGTAAATATGATAATAAACAGACTAATTAGCCCCTACTGATTATATTAAAATTGTTGACTAATTTGTCCCTATTCATCATTTTAAAATTTTTGACTAATTTTCTCATATTAATTAATTTAAATTTTTTGACTACTATACACACATTAACATCATAATAATGCAACTACATTGCCCTTGGACCAAATTGCCTTCATAAACTTATTTTGTTAACCAAATTCGAAATAAATACACAATCCTATCAATTGGGTCGTGTGAATGACGACTTCAATAAGTTTATATATTAAAACCCTTGATTTACTTTATAATTCTCAAGTTTCAACAACCCTGTTTTAACAAAAGTTATAAATATAAATTTTTTATTAATACTTTATAAAAATATTAAAATATTTTATTAAAAAGAAACTGCAAATTAAGGGGCACTTTGGTTATTATAATAGTAATCCTATTTTATGCAATTCCCAACCAAACATATTGTAGAATTTTTTTTCCAATATATGCTATCTAATTGAGGACCAACCAAACAATAGAAAACTTAGATTATTAATCCGGAATGACTGAACCCCCAAGATTAATTAGCAGAAGGATGAGTTATTCTATTTTATCCAATCCGTGAACCAGATTGATCCGAAATTCAAACAAAGAGGGTAAAAAAATATATAATTCAAAATTTTTGGCTAACTCCATTTTTATTTTAGCCATTATACTAAATCTATTATATTTAATCTCCCTTATAGATGTTAAGATAATACTCTGTCTACTTTACACCAACAAAAACCCTTTGCTCTTTTTTATTTTGCATTACCTCCTCCACACGTGACCTTGCTTCTATCAACCAGTTGCCTATTTTTTCTACCCTAATTTTTCTTCTTTATTTTTTCTTGACATTGTACGAAAGTGATTTGACAAGTGCCTGGCTTTCCAAACGGTTTTGTCAGTCTAATGACATTTTTGTGGTAAAGACCACTCTTAACATACTAAATATAACCATACTTAAAAAGAAAAGTTGGTAGTCCATATTAGTTTAATTCCATCAATGGCTAATAGGGACTAGAGGATGAAGGGAATATATGAAGAGAGAGATTGCAAGATTAATGACAAAGCCTCAAAATGGAGGAAAAATGAATGCAAAGACAGAGGTTGAATTAAAAATGGGAAGACAGTGGATTTGTGGGTAGGGGGCAGTGGAAGAGAGGAAAGGAATTAGGTGGATGAGATGATGGAGTGAAATTAGGAAGTATCAACAGGGCCACCAGCATAGGGGCTGAATTGGGTGTGCGATAGGATGCAAAATTGTTATTTAATTTATAATTATTTTTCCTTGATTTTAGCCAAATATTGTATTAATTGATGGACTTTACTTATAATTGATTAATGGTGCTAACTGTAGGAAAAGGAGCAAAACATGATTAAAGGGATAATTTTTCAATTAATTTGGTAGTGGCACGTTCGGGGACCTACATTCAAGTCCAGAAGACTTGGGAATTTATTACATCGGGATTTTCTAGTTTGAGTCAACTATGGACAGCTTTTGATTGAAGATTTGGAAATTTTTATTATCTTTATTAGTTTTAGTATTGGATTAGGAAACTTGGAATATTATCTTTTGTAGTTTCTTTTTTCTATTGAGGAAACATGATTTTATTATAGGTAGTAGATGCGAAATCGGAAACAAAACAAAGAATAAGGGAAGCCGACTTTCTCCCGTTTGATTAGTACTTCGTAGGATAGAAACAATAAGGGGTATCGGGACTCTTTGGGAGCATTAGAGACGGCCATCACTTGTTTTTTTCCGTCTTGTCTTTCATTAGTTTTAGAGGAAAAACAATACGCAATTGTTAATAATGGAGTCTTGTGGATTTCCCCCGAGGATGCGTAGCTAAATTCTCTGTCTAGCCTGGGGATAACTTGAAGACTTTGTTCTACAAATTGTGAAATCAAATCAATTACACTATTTCTTTTATTTGTTGGTATTTATTCGTTATTTGGTTTTAATATTTATGATTATTATGTTATTCGAATATCAAAGGGCCCAGTATTTGAATTGACTTGATAGTCGATTACTAATTGAAGCGATTTAATCCGTAATTGTTAAATTTGTTTTAATCCTAGTAGCAACTGGCATAACTAGATTTGTGTTAGGGGAACGAATAATCTAACTTAAAGAGATCTTCGTAGCATGTTGATTGGTTAGAATTAGACTCTTCTAATTATTTATGCAATCGAAAAATTAAACTTCTATGGTAGTACCTAGGGTTGTTTCTTGATTAGAGAAATAGTCAACGGTCGTACCTTGACAATCAACAAGATAAGGAAGAGTTGGCTTTTATGCTAGAACTAATTTATCAATAAATAATTGAATTCATCCTTGCATCTATGATCGGTTTATGAACTTTGTCTGACAGTTATTCCTCTGGCTAGAGTTTTGCTATTATTGATTCAATTTTATTTTATTTGTGTTATTTTGATTTTACTAAATTTAGTTGGTTAATTCCAAGTATCTCCAAAACCCCCCTTTTCTGATCTCAGCTAAAAAAGAAATAAATTTCCCCAATCCCTGTGGAGATGATCCTACTCATCAATATATATATACAGTTTTATACTTGTCTCGAAAAGGTAATTATTATTGCACAAGTTCCACACTTGTAAGTGTGCAAGGTTCGTAACATGGTTTGTATGTGGGTGCATTCTGCGATTAATGAATATTGTAATGGCTTTACCTAAATATTGAGGAAACCTAGAGAACAGGCATCAGTACCTGTAACTCAAGCATTGTCCTTAACATGGTTGTCAAAATCGCAATTCAGATCATAGGATCATACAATCCTACGATTTAGACCTACAAAATCAATTTGGATCATGCATAGAATCAAAAAATTGCGTTAAAATGTATATGACAGGTGCTGAGCAGGTGCAATAATAAAAACCTAACTACCATCAAGAGCAGTCAACAATCAATTCCAAGTACTAGAGCAAGGACTCTGGATGTGCAATAAGTTACTTGATTTACCCTGACTCCGAAGAGTTTGCTTAATTCGATATACCAGAATTGACTAACTGATAGAAAATTATTAATTCGTAGATAGTGGCAAGCAGGGTCGTCTCCTCAGGGAATGGGCAGGAATTCGTTTCTTTTTAAGTTAGGGAAAATGGGGGATTTAAATGGACAATAATAAAGAACAATAAAAATTAAATGCAATTTGGTTAACTCAACAATACCAACAAGGAATAATTAGATAGAAACAATGGTGAATAAAATTCTACTCAAAGGTTTAAATTCTTAGGATTGGTCCAAATACATGATCACTAACGCAAAGATATTCTATTCCTCCACACTAGGTTAGTTAAAGCAACCACAAGCTCTGATAGCCAGTTTTTCGTTATTCTTTCGACAGTCAAAGTACGACTATTGACTATTTTCCTAACAAGAAAATAACCTTAGGTACGACCATAGGAGTTTAATTTGCCGATTGCATTAATAATTTGAAAAACCCAACCCTAACCAATAAACACACTAAGAAAGATTATTTAAGTTAGATTCTATGCTTCCCTAACATAAACCCAATTATATTGGTTGCCACTAGTATTAACCAAAGGAACAATTACGGATTCAATTTAGCTAATTTGGCAATAGATTATTCTGCTAATATAAACATCGGAGCCAAGATATTCGATCAACCAAGTAATCGTAAACACGTAATTCAGGAAACATAAAAATAGTAATAAAGAAAGGGAAATAAGAAAAATCTATTCGATCTCACATGTAATTCTGGGTCATGCCTTTGAGTTGACCTTTGAGTAGATGGAGGGTTTAGTTACGTGTCATAGAAGAATTTCCACAAAATAGCCAAGAAAGAACAAAGAACATTTTCTTTATAGAAATTTACAGAAAATGGAGAGAAATGCAAAGTGAAAAAAAAAAAAAGAACTGCCGAAAGCTTTTTCTCCCCTCCTCTTTGTTCTTGATTCTTCCTCCAAATTGTAGAGTCCCCCCCTCAAAACAACTGACTCTGTCTTTTTTCAGTCAAGAGAGACCCCACTAGATTCCTAATTTGTAGCCAACTAATTGATTTCCTCCCAATCATATCTTTAACAGACATTCTAATAATTAAAAGATAACAAGGAAATCTCCTAGTACTAGTAGACTACTAATCATCCCAATTGAGGGAGTCAATCCCAATATTTTAGGAAATCAGCCTTGATGCATTTTTGGAAGCTTCTCACGTGCATCAAATTCCTAGAATCTGGAATTATGCATGCCCTCGTCTAACAGGTAAAAAAATTTTCAACAATTATCTCTTTAAACCTTCTTTTGTCTTCAACCCCCACAATAACCACCAATTATCAAAATTCCTGCAAAAATAATGAATTAGTGAAATATCTACCGTGAGAGAGAAAACATTAATAAAATTAACATATATTTTAAACCCAATCAATCTCCCCCACACCTAAGCTATACTTATCCTCAAGCATATACTAGCTCAGAGATGCAATCAATATATCAAACAATCTCTAGCAATTCATACTAAAATAGGCACCCAACCTTCCCCAACACTTCATCAAAATCAAAATATACCAAATTTGACAATCCTCACAGAGAATTTAGTGTATGCACTCATTCACTCCAAAGTGTAAAGAGTTATAATTAACTCTCAAATCGACACAATGGAGTGACATTACCATAAACTTGCTCATATATCATATCTTCACCACTTAACTATGAATTAAATGCACAAATCAAAGGGACTTCACAAGGTTGTAATGGTGCTCGAGTAAAGGGGTAGGATAAAAATGAATTTTAAGTTGTAAAAATATCAAAAGAAAATGTCCAAAAATTCATTGCACAGGTTCTTACAAATTTGCTCTTCCAAGACATATCAACAACCCAACAAGTGAAAGTAATTGTCGGCACTAGCACATTGCAACATACTTTGTTGTCAGAACTTTTTTTCTTTCTTCTTCTCTTTTTTTTTTTTTCATACCAATGCATTAGAAATCAACTTCACTTGTCATACTTGCATTTCTAATTCACTGCCTCTCAAATAATATCTCGAATTCCCATGTAATAAAATCAAAGCATTTCTTTAATACAAGGTTCGAAAAGAAAGTCTAAAACGAGGTTTTTCGGCTAACAATTAGGGTTATCAAACAAAGAAATTTGTTAAAGGATCAAATTGGCTCACTAAAGGACAATAAAATAAGGGTAAGTTGCTTTACAAAAGTCAAAACTAGTTAATCCTAAGTGCCCTCGTCATTTTAATGCATCAAATTCAATTAAATGTGATCTTGACATGCATAACCGAGCAAGTTCTAAAATAACAAACCATGTGCAAAACCACTCAACAAATGAAAAATAAGCCCAAAAATCTCACAAGTGGTCAAAGTTATGTCAAATTCAAAATATTCATCATCCAAATTCATCACTGAGAAAAATAAGAATACCTAACTGGTATGAATTCACTACTTACGATGATTGAATTCATCATAGCCCCAAAAATTAACAAGGAAAATAAGCATAGCCTAGTTAATTAAGATACACCCATCCCCACACCTAAATTTTACATTGTCCCCAATGTAAGTAATAAAGAATAAGAAAAGAAGTACAGAGAAAAATAACACTTCCCTGAACATGGAGGATGGTAGAAATGGACTAAGGCTCGGGAGGAAAGGGTGGACGGCGAGCTGCGCTGCAGGGTGGGCTAGGGCGCGATGCGGGCGGTCACACGCAAGTGGTCGACGTCGAGGAGGAAGGTAGCAGCGGGGAAGAGAGAAAAGGGAAAGGAAGAAAAGAAAGAAAGAAGAGAAAAAAAAAAGAAAAAGAAAGAGAGAAAGAAAGAAAAGAAAATTCTGACAACAAAGTATGTTGCAATGTGCTTTCGTGCATCATTCTTATGTTGTGACTAGTGCCGACAATTACTTTCACTTGTTGGGTTGTTGCTATGCCTTGGAAGTGCAAATTTGTAAGAACCTGTGCAATGAATTTTTGGACTTTTTTGACATTTTTATACCTTAAAATTCCTTTTTATCCTACCCCATTCACTCGAGCCCCATTATAACCTTATGAAGTCCCTTTGATTTGTGCATTTAATTCATAGTTAAGTGGTGGAGGTGTAATATATGAGCAAGCTTACTGTAATATCACTCTATTGTGTCGATTTGAGAGTTCATTATAACCCTTTACACTTTGGAGTGAATGAATGCATACACTAAATTCTCTGTGAGGATTGTCAAATTTGGTATATTCTGATTTTGATGAAGTTGTTGGGGAAGGTTGGGTCCCTATTTTGATATGAATTGCAAGAGATTGTTTGATATATTGATTGCATCTCTGAGCTAGTATATGCTTGAGGACAAGCATAACTTAGGTGTGGGGGTGATTGATTGGTTTAAAATATATGTTAATTTTATTAATGTTTTCTCTCTCACGGGATTAGATATTTCACTAATTCATTGTTTTTGCAGGAATTTTGATAATTGGTGATTATCGTGGAGATAAAAGGAGGTATAAAGAGATAATTGTTGAAGATTTTTTTACCTGTTAGATGAGGGCGCGCATAATTCCAGCTATCAAGTCCAGATTCTCAGGATTTGGTGCACGTGAGAAGTTTTCAAAAATGCATCAAGGCTGATTTCCTAAAATATTGGGATTGACTCCTTCAATTGGGATGATTAGTAGTCTACTAGTACTAGGAGATTTTCTTGTTATCTTTTAATTATTAGAATGTCTGTTAAAGATATGATTGGAGAGAAATCAATTAGTTGGCTACAAATTAGGAATCTAGTGGGGTCACTCTTGACTAAAAAAGGGCAGAGTTAGTTGTTTGAGGGGGGACTCTACAATTTGGAGGAAGAATCGAGAACAAAGAGGAGGGGAGAAAAAACTTTCGACAGTTCGTTTTCTTTTTTTCACTTTATGTTTCTCTCCATTTTCTGTAAATTTTTATGAAGAAAACGTTCTTTGTTCTTTCTTGGCTATTTTGTGAAAATTTCTCTATGACATGTAACTAAACCCTCCGTCTACTCAAAGGTCAACTCAAAGGCATGGTCCAGAATCACATGTGAGATCGAATTGATTTTTCTTATTTCCCTTTCTTTGTTACTATTTTTATGTTTCCTGAATTACGTGTTTACGATTACTTGGTTGATCGAATATCTTGGACGCGATATTTGTATTAGTTGAATAATCTATTGCCAAATTAGCTAAATTGAATCCGTAATTTTTCCTTTGGTTAATACTAGTGGCAACCAATATAATTGCGTTTATGTTGGGAAAGGATAGAATCTAACTTAAATAATCCCTCTTAGCGTGTTTATTGGTTAGAGTTGGATTTTTCTAATTATTAATGCAATCAGAAAATTAAACTCCTATAGTCGTACCTAGGGTTATTTTCTGGTTAGAAAAATAGTCAATGGTCGTACCTTGACTGTCGAAAGAGTAAGGAAAAACTGGTTATCAGAGCTTGTTGGTAGTTTTAACTAACCTAGCAATGGAGGAATAGAATATCTTTGCGTCAGTGATCATGCATTTGGACCAGTCTTGAGAAGTTGAACCTTTGAATAGAATTTTATTTACCATTGTTTCTATCTAATTATTCCTTGTTGGTATTGTTGAGTTAATCAAATTGCATTTAATTTTTATTATTCTTTATTATTGTCCATTTAAATCCCCTATTTTCCTTAGCTTAAAAAGAAATGAATTTCTATTCATTCCTTGAGGAGACGACCCTGATTGTCACTGTCTATGAGTTAATAATTTTCTGTCAGCTAGTCAATTCTGGTATATCGGATTAAGCAAACTCTTCCGACTCAAGGTGAATCAAGTAACTCATTACATATTTAAAGTCCCTGGAGTCTCAAGTTTTTGAGAAATTGCCATCATATTCTCAACATATTTTTATGTCCTAGATATGGGAGATGAAAAGTCATTAAATCTGTCACCTATTTTGTTAGGTAGACTTTTTTTAAGCACTGTTAGGACAAAATAAGATGTGAATGAGGGTACTTTGTCAATGGAGTTTGATGGAGGAATTTTAAATTTGAATATTTTTGATGCGATGAAATACCCAAAGGAATCTAACTCAGTTTTTGTTTTGAGTGTTATAGAACTCCTTGTACAGGAAACTTTCGAATTGGATGGGAAGGATGCACTGGGAGTGGCTTTGACCAAGCATATTGAGTTGAGAGCAACTCTTAATGTGGAAATAAGTGATGAATACCGTGCGGTTGTAGCAGTGCATTCACTCATACCCATTTCTTTAAGGTATGAGTTTACTTCTCTCTTTGTACCAGGAACTCAGATTAAATTTCAATATTTTTGATGCGATGAAGTACCCGAAGGAATCTAACTTAATTTTTGCTTTGAGTGTTATAGAACCCCTTGTACAGGAAACTTTCGAATTGGATGGGAAGGTTGCACTGGGAGTGGCTTTGACCAAGCATCTTGAGTTGGGAGCAACTCTTAATGTGGAAATAAGTGATGAATTGTACCGTGCAATTGCAGCAGTGCATTCACTCATACTCATTTCTTTAAGGTATGAGTTTACTTCTCTCTTTGTACCAGGAACTCAGAAAAAGTTGTTGCCTTCTGTTGTGTGGGCACCAGAGTTGGAGCTCAAATCTCTCCCAAAACATTTGAAGTATGCATTTCTAGGGGACAAGGAAACACTGCCATAATCATTTCTGAACACTTATCGCCGAGTCAAGAGGACAAACTGGTGTGACTTTTTTGGGCTCATAAAGAGACGATTGGGTAGAGTATAGACATCAAAGGAATCAGTCCATCCCTATGCATGCATAGAATACGGCTCGAAATGATATGAAATCAGTAAGACAGGCGCAACGAAAATTGAACCCGCTGATGATGGAAATAGTTAAAAAGGAGATACTTAAACTCCTGGAGGTGGGAATTATTTTTGCTATTTCGGACAGTCCATAGGTGAGCCCCATTCAAGTAGTCCCGAAAAAGACGAGAATAACTGTAGAAGAGAACTAGGAAAACAAGATAGTTCCAGTCAGAAAATCCACAGGATGACACTAGTGCATCGACTATCGGAGATTAAATGCCGTGACGAAAAATGACCATTTCCCTCTCCCTTTTATTGACCAAATGATAGAGAGGTTGGTTGGTCGTGTTTATTACTGTTTCTTGGATGATTTTTCAGGTACTTTCAAATCGTGATAATACCGGAGGACCAGGAAAAAAATTACATTTAGCTATCCATTTGGTACTTTTGCTTACCGTAGGATGCCTTTCGGCCTCTGTAATGCTCCAGTAACTTTTCAAAGATGCATGGTAAGTATTTTTTTCGAATATGTAGAAAAGATTATTGAAATATACATCCATGACTTTAGTGTATATAGAGATAGTTTTGATGAATGCATTGACAATCTAGCTCTAATTTTAAAAAGGTGCATAGAGACGAACTTGGTTCTTAACTGAAAAAAATGCCACTTTATGGTAGAGTATGGTATCATTTTAAGACATGTAGTGTCAGTTAGAAGAATAGAGGTAGATAAAGTAAAAATAGACCTTATTTTTGTTTTATCTTACCCCATAAGTGTACGGAAAGTACGTTTCTTTTTGGACCATGCAAGGTTCTATAGGAGATTCATCAAGAATTTTTCAAAGATTGGAACTCTCTTGTTCAAACAGTTGCAAAAGGATGTAACATTTGACTTCACCAATGAATGTAAGGCGGCATTTAATAAACTGAAGGAACCGTTGACATCGCCACCCATCATTCAATCCCCAGACTGAAGCCTCCCATTTGAAATAATGTGCGACGCTAGTGATTACACAGTGGAAGTAGTATTGGGGCAAAGGATTGGTAAGGTGGTGCATGTAATTTACTATACATCAAAAGTATTGAATGGAACTCAACTTAAGTATTCTACGACGAACAAAGAATTATTAGCTGTTGTTTTTACACTAGAAAAATTTAGGTCTTATTTATTGGGTGCAAAAGTAATAATTTTCTGTAATCACGCAGCCTTAAGGTACTTGTTAATGAAGAAAAATGCAAAACCAAGGCTCATAAGATGGATTCTACTCCTACAAGGGTTCGACTTGGAGATTAAAGATAAAAGTGAAGCAGGGAACCTGGTGGCTGATCACTTGAACTGCTTGCTTACAAACAAGGAGGATCAACCATTAAGAGAAGCGTTTCTAGAGGAGCAATTATTTGCCATTGATTCGTCTGCACCTTGGTATGTTGATATTGTGAATTTCTTAGTAACTAATCAATTTACCTGCAAATTGGCCAAAGGTTAAGAGAGACAAATTGAAAAGTGATGCTAAACACTACATTTGGGACGACCCATACCTTTGGAGGCAATGTTCGAATCAAGTGCTAAGAAGGTGTGTAAGTGCAGGTGAATTCCACTCTATTTTAACTTTTTGTCATTCATTTGCATGTAGAGGGCACTTTGGGCCAAAGCGAATAGCTCGTAAGGTGTTGGAGAGTGGCTTTTATTGGTGCACCCTTTTTAAATATGCATATTTATTCTGTAAATCTTGTGATAAGTATCAAAGGGTGGGGAATATTTTTCATAGGAACCAAATGCTTCAATCCCCCATGTTGTTTGTTGAAATTTTTGATATTTGGGGTATAGATTTCATGAGTCCTTTTCCCTTATCTTTTGATTTCTTATACATCTTACTTGTTGTTGATTATATTTCCAAGTGGGTGGAAGCAAAAGCCACTCGGACTAATTATTCTAGAGTGGTTGCAGAATTTATAAAGTCTAACATCTTTATTCGCTTTGGAATGTCGAGAGCTGTAGTGAATGATAAGGGAACACATTTTTGTAACAAAACAATTGCTACCTTGTTCCGCAAATATGGCGTACTCCATAAAGTATCCACACCCTATCATTCACAAACAAATAGTCAAGTCGAAGTATCAAACAGAGAGATCAAGTCCATTTTGGAGAAGATGGTGCACACTGATAGAAAGGATTGGAGCTTGAAATTGGAAGATGCACTATGGACTTACCGCACTGCGTACAAGACGCCGATTGAAATGTTCCCATACAGACTAGTCTCCAAAAGCCATACCACCTCTCAATAGAATTTGAGTACAAGGCATTTTGGGCAATTAAGCAGTGTAATATACACCTTGTGGATGTCGGGAAGTATAAAAAACTCCAATTACAGGAGTTGGAAGAACTAAGGAATGAGGCTTATGAGAATGCAGTGGTTTACAAGGAGAAGAACAAAATTTTTCATGATCAACAAGTCTCAAGAAAATCATTTGTAGTGGGGCAAAAAGTCCTCCTGTATCACTCGAGATTTAAATTTTTTTCCGATAAATTGCGTTCTCGTTGGATTGATCCATTTGTCGTTTCTAATGCTCGTCATTATGGTGCAGTGGAGATTCAGAGTTTGAAGACAAAAAAGAGGTTCGTGGTGGATGGCAATCGTCTCAAATCTTACTATGAAGGATTTTTCATTGAGGAAGTCGAGTTCATGTAACTCGAAGATCCAATTTATTCTGTTTAAGAGTTCCAACCACATCTAGCCTAAGACGTTAAAGAAAGGTGCTGCTTGAGAGGTAACCCAAAGATATTTGTTTTAGTTTTCTTATGTTTTTGAAGTTTTTTTTAAGTGTTAGTTGCGTTTAGTGATTTATTGCTTTAGTGGCAAGAAGCTAGCAGTTAGACATGCCCACGCCAAGTGCCAAGTGGTCGCGTCTAAGGAAAGCAATTCGTGTCTTCAGGCCGAAGACTCTCTATTAGTTAAGCATGACCACGAGGAACTCAATTTCCGAAAATTGGTCAGAAGACTCTCTAGTAGTTAGGCGTGCCCACGCTAGGTGGTTACGCTTAAAGATTTTAATTTCGAGCGGTTGGTCAGAAGACTCGAAGGCAACTAGGCATGCTCACGCCTAACACAGAGGTTCCTTCATATATAAAAAAAAAGGGTAAAAGGATGAAATTGCCCTCTCTTATTTCAAAAAAAAAACCCCACCGTTGCCATACTTCTCATTTTCTTTCATTTGCTTTCTTCTTCTTTCTTTTCTTCCTTTCTTTCTCTTTCACTTCTGCCGCTCGTGATCGCGTGCCAGCACGCCAACCCGCACCATTCGTGCATGTCACCCACGCACTCTGCCGCTTCCGTTGCTGCCTTTCCCACATCACCACTACCGTGAGCTTGACACCTCTATTGCCATCGCCATTGCGCCCCTGCCTGCTCTAAAATTCTGATTATTTCTTTCCCTACTTTTCTCTTTTGTTAGCTGAGGACAGAGACATTGTTTGGTAGCTGATGATAGATATTTTGTGCTTATTTGGGATGCTTTGAATTCTTATTTTGCTAGTCCTGGCTGTCTGTTTAATTTCATATCGAGGTTGTGTGTATTTAGGGGAGAATTCTAGGGTGTTTTTCTTTCTCATTAACTGCTTGGTTTCTCTTGTTGTTGGTTGACACTTAGCACGTCTGTGCCTATACCCCGTGAACTTGACTGCCTCGAGTTCCGCTCGAGTAGTTGAAATTGTGATTGGGGACCCCTTATTTAGTTGCCTTGCCAGTTGACTTGTTTTCCTGTTTAGTGTTTGTGTATTGTTCTTCTCCTGTTTCACTGGTGTTGATGGTTAAGACAAAGGATAAAAATAGAAACAGATCGTCCACTTCCACCCCACAACCCACTGTCCCTTTAAGTAGACCTTCCCAAGCATCTGCTTCGGGTTGCCCTCGGCCCACCTTGGGAGAAATAGGAGGTTCACCTTTCCTCCCCGGCCCACTTTAGCGGACATTTGACCTTCACCAGGGCAGCGGATAAGGAATGGTATGTCACTGCGTGCTCAAGGAAAACAACTCCTTGTAAATTTATCCATAGCCCCACACTCGACCTTTTAAGCATTAGAGATGAGGTCACCAAGAGGATAACTGCCATTGATTGGACAAATTATGCTTCCATTGTTTTGCCTGCTTTCACTGAGTTAACATGGGAATTTTATGCCATTTCCGAGTTCACTGTACCTGATGAATTCTCTGTTACAATGCTTAAGATGGTTCGGTTTAGATTGATGGGTAGGGAATTCAAATAGTTCATCACTGAATTCAATTTAACTCTTGGTTTCATTGACATTCCCTATTCCCAATCTTTTAATATTTGGAGAGTGTCTGTGAATACACTGAACCCTTTTTCTCTCATAATACTGGCTACTGGAAGGATCTGTTCGTTGACACCCAATCATATGATCCTAGCTAGTCTAAAACCTTTTTCCTTAATAACCCCTTTTTTTCGTTATATACACCGTTTTATAGCCTATAGCTTCTCAGGTAGGAAAGAAAGTTTGAGTACTTTGACCAAACTCAAGTTCTTTTTTATTTGGTGCATGGTTACTGATGTTAAAGTTAACTTGGGGTGTTGGTTTTGCTTCTCACCTCTGGACTGTTTTGAATAAGAAAAATAATCCATTAATTTTTGGTTCATTTATCGCTCGTTTGGCTGTTAATCTTGGGGTTTTGGATTTGAATAATCATAATTTGCATTTGGCATGTAATATGGAACCCCTTGATTTGGTTTGTTTGGAGAAAATGGGTTTAGTTAACAGGTCAATGGTGTTTTCCAGGTCACCTCTCCAGGGCCCATCCAACTTCCACCAAAGCACAAGGCTTCCAAAGCTACCGTCTCTGAGACTGGTGGTCCTTCTACTGGTGCCTCTGGGCCTTTCTCTTCTACATCTCTGCCGTCATCTTTTGACGACAAGCAGTCTTCCGATCTCCCCTTCCAGCTACATCAGATGGATTCTTGATTGGAGCGAATCGAGCGCCAGGTGTCTTGTATGGCATAGAACTTGGCACAGTATTTTACTCACGTGGGCTTCCGTCCACCCTTTCCTCCCAGCCTTAGTCCATTTCTACCCTCCTCCATGTTCAGGGAAGTATCATTGCCCCATTACTTCTATTCTTATTCTTAATTGCTTACATTGGGGACAATGTAAGGTTTAGATGTGGGGGAAGGTTAGCTGTGCTTTTAGGTGTTTGTTTGGCATTTTATTTTTCTTAGTAGTTCTTTGTTTTAAACAAGGGTTAATACCACTTTTTGCCCCCAAACTTTGAACGATTACCCACTTCAGTCCCTAAACTTCAAAATGGGACACTTAAGTCCCTAAACTTATAAATACCTCCCACTTAAGGAAAATTGTTAACAAATCATGAATGTCGTTGGTGGTCGAAGTGTCCCATTTTATAAGGGTTTAGGGATTTAAGTGTCCTATTTTATAAGTTTAGGGACTTAAGTGGGAGGTATTTATAAGTTTAGGGATTTAAGTGTCCTATTTTGAAGTTTAGAGACTGAAGTGGGTAATCGTCCAAAGTTGGGGGAGACAAAGTGGTATTAACCCTTTAAAAAATGATGAATGCAATTGAGATACAAGTATGAATAATGAGTTCATGCCATGGGGTTTTCTACTTTTCTTGATGATGGAATTAATTAATAAATATGCTGGATTTGACATTAATTCCTGGCCACTTTTGAGATTGTTAGATCTGATTATGAGCATTATACTCTATATTTGCTCTGTTTTTCGCTTTTCGTTTGTCGAGTAGTAGTGCATATGGTTTGGTCATTCTAAAACTTGCTTTGTTGTACATGTCGAGATCACAATTTTATTGAATTAGATGCATTAAAATGATGAGGACACCTAGGATTGAATAATTTTTGACTTGTTCAAAACCCTACATTTATTTTATCTATCTTTAGTGAGCCAGTTTGATCCTTTAACAAATATCTTTGTTTGATAACCCCAATTATTAGCCTAAAAAACCTCTTTTTAGACTTTCTCTTTAAATTTTGTGTTAAAGAAATGCTTTGATTTCATTGCATGGAAATTTCGGATATTATTTGAGAGGCAGTAAATTAGTAATGCGAGTATGACAAGTGAAGTTGATTTCCAAGGTGTCGGTTCAACAAAAAAAAAAGACAACAAATTCTGGAAATAAAGTATATTGTAATATGCTTTCATGCATTATTCTTATTGTGATAGGTGCCGACAATTACTTTCACTTGTTGGGTTGTTGATTTGCCTCGGAGGTGCAAATTTGTAAGAATCTGTGCAATGAATTTTTGGACATTTTCTTTGATATTTTTACATCTTAAAATTCTTTTTTATTCTACCCCTTTACCCAAGCCCCATTACAACCTTGTGAAATCCCTCTGATTTGTGCATTTAATTCATAATTAAGTGGTGGAGATATGATATATGAGCAAGCATATGGTAATATCATTCCAATGTGTCGATTTGAGAGCAATCTTATACCCTATACACTTTGGAGTGAATGAGTGCATATGAAATGTGAAAATTGTTAGTTTGGTATATTCTGAGTTTGATGAAATTGTTGGGGAATATGGGATGCTTTTATTGGTATGAACTGCTATGAATTGTTTGGTATCTTGATTTCACTTCTGAGTTGATTATGCTTGAGGACAAGCATAACTTAGATGTGGGGGAGTTGATAGGGTGCATTTAGATGGTATATTTGCCTATATTTCCCCTTTTTATTTATACCAAATATCGTTTTACTTGATTGATTCTACTCAAAATTGGTATTTGGTGTTAATTTTAGGAATTGGAACGGAAAGTGCTTAAAATCAAGAATTCCTAGTGATTTGCACATGGGCCAGAAGATCGGGAAAGAGTTTAGGCAGTTTCCTAGTCCAAATCAAATTCCAAAACAATTGACTGCTGATGGAGATTTCCAACCTTTTGGGCAGTCCACGTCATCCTCAAGAAAAGGAAAACTTGAAGAAGTTGACTTGTAATAGGAAACCATCCCTTCAAATTAGTTAACTTATTCCTAGAAAAGAGGGATTGGATAGAGGATTTCTAGGGGGATTTTTAGGCAGACCTTAGCTTATGATCTTAGTGGCTAGGGACGAAATAACACAATTGCTCTCATTTTTATTTTTTCTTCTTCTTGGCCGATTTAAAGAGGAACAATGTGTAAGCTGCGAACAGCTTTTTCACATGGATTGTTCTCCATCAATGGAGAACTAATTTCATACTTCTAGTTAAGAGGACAACTGAAGATTTGGTACAACAATAACTGTGAGATCTAAAATTATTTTAATTGCTTCCTTCATTTATTGGTATTTGTATGTTTTCTGTATTCAGTGGTTATAGCTATTGTGTATGATTAAATAGTTGCACAAATTGAGGGTAGTTGAATTCGTAATTGTTCGATTACTCTCGCCCTGGTAACAACTAGCATAATTGGATTTATGTCAGGGAAATGTACAATCTAATTTAAATAAACTCTCGTAGCGTGTTTACTGATTAGAGTAGGGTTTCTCTAGTTTCTAATGCTATTGGGGAATTAAATTCTATGGTCATACCTAAATTAGAAAAATAGTCAATGGTCATAGCTTGACTATCAAAACAGTAAGGAGAGACTGACTATCAGATCGTATCGGCAGTTAAAAACCTACTTATTAATAAATGTTGGAATTATATTTGAATTGATAATTAGTTACTTGAATCATCTCTAAAGTGTAACCTTGGCTAGAGTCTTCCTAATTATTTCTCTCTATTACTTATTTTTCGCAGTTGATTAATTTAGTTAACAATTCATTAGCATTAAATTCTCAAACCCCCCATTTGCCTTGACTCGAAAAAGAACGAATTTCTCCCAGTCCCTAAGGATACGACCCTACTTGCCCTATATACAAATTAGAGATTTCGCGTGAATAAATTCTGGTATATCGGATTAAGTAAACTCGTTGGAACCAGGGTGAATCAAGTAACTCATTGCACATCTAGAGTCCCTGCTCCAGTACTAGAATTGACACAAAATTGCTTTGTTGGCACTTAGGATTATTATTGTTATTGCACAGGCTCGACACCCGTCAATTGTGTCGAGCCTGTACAATAATAAATATCTATTCAATAAAATATAAATTTTGTATATAGCAGTGAGCAGGGTCGAATCCACAGGAACTGTGGATAATTCATTTCTTCTAGAGTCTGAAGTATGGGGGATTTTTTAAAAATATAAAATAACTAATTAACCAACTAATAGAAATAAACAAGAATTAATCAATAACTAATACGACTCTAGCCAAGGATGCAACTTTTCAGACACGGTCTATTCAACTGATTATCGATGCAAAGACAATTCAATTACTCATTAATAGATTGGTTATAGTTGTCATACATGCGATAAACAATCAGGCTTTCCTTACTTTTTTGATAATCAAAGTACGACTATTAATTATTTTTCTAACTAAGAAATAACCCTAGGTATGACCATATTGTCGCGCCCCATTTTTTAATGAAAAATAAATGGTTTAAAAAGTGAATTTTTGATTTGAAAAAAATGAATTTTTGTTTTAAAGAGAAAAATGGGCCTAAATGGGACTTGTAATGCGACGATTTGACCCAAAATATAGTTTAAAAAGGGTTTTTGAATGGAAAATGGAGTCGTCACTTGATATTGAGTTGAGGTGTACCAATCACCTAAAAAAATGAATTTTAAAAGAAAAAGTAGAAAACCATTTTTAAACGACTCCAAGTCTACGAAAATCAGAGAAAAAGATTCGGGAGTCACATTTGAAGAAAGGGAAGGCAAGGATAAAAATCCAAGACACCCTTTCAACCTAACCAAGGCTAGTTGTGCGATTTAGTCAAAGATTTTCTTATTTTAACCTAAAGATTTATCACATTTGAATGTTCTATATGAATGCAAACCCTAGACCTAGGAGGGTATCGGGGGTCGAAATGTATCTTTAAAACTTACTTGGTACCAATTACATTAATTGTGACGCCCAATAAAAACTTTTCGAAGAAGTCACGAATAATGCAAGTCATGAGATTCGAAAGAAAGAAAAAGTAAATAAAATAATAATATACAAATGTGTATGACCTAAGGGAATGCATCATAATGGGTGCGGGGAATTTACACTCGTGACTTCAATGTTCCCTTTAATAGAGAGAATACGAGCGTGCTAAGACTAAAAAAACCAAACTCGTCCATATCCCATATCCAAGGGGGTTATCTCTAGTCTAATCAGGCAAAATGCACTAATCTACCCCCTAATTTCCTAAATGAGATGCAAATCTAAATGTTATATATACATAGGAGTAGGGAATATTTTTATTAGGGAAAATATTATGTAAAAATGAAAATGATCCTAAAATGGAAAAATGTGCATGAGAATGTAATGTAGTCATGCAAACATGATCTAGCGTCGGAGGTCCCTAAGGGTCTAGCGTTGGACTAGCCCATATCTATGAATTCCTACTAGCATTGGACTAGTGGAAAATAGGAATGAAGGGCCACAACTAGCGTTGGACTAGTGTGGTGACGTCACACATTCATTACAATCAAATAAATCATGTAAAGTCTAATAAATCAAATAAACACATATAGCACATAACACATAAGCATGGTGTCTAGATGCAAGACCCTAGAAAGGCGAGTAACACATAACACATAGGCATGCAAAAACACACAAGGCAAATAAAGCAAATAAGGCCCTAACTATTACATTCGGGGAACCCTACTACAATTTAAAAGGGGAAATAAAATAAATAATAAAAGGAATACCTAACTATTACAAATTTGGCATTCAAGTGCCTTCTAAATGATCAAAATTGGACTAAAAGAAATATACAAAGCCAATAAAGCAAATGAATAAATAAATGAAATGACTAAAAAATCATTCAAGAGGCATACAATCAAACATGTAAAGTCACATAGGGCACGTAGAGTCAAATATAGTAAGAAATAAGGGATTAGGGTGTACCTCCCTTGAATTGGGGCCCCAATGGAGTGAAACCACTTATTTACCCTCCAAAATAATAAAAGAGTCAAGGCATCACTTTAATCAAGAAAAAAATCACAAAAGATAAAAGTAAACATGAAATTGAATCAATTAAATCATGTAGACAACCCACATTTAAGAAACCAAAAGAAGAAAGGACTTTATTGCAAAAATTAACAAAGCTTTGGGGGCAAATTATAATCATCACAAAGATTTGGGGTCACAATTAAAGAAAAAAACAAAGTTTAGGGGCCTATTTGCAATAAAATTAGGGACCCAATGGAAGAAACTTAAAGTATTTAGGACCATAGTATAATTATTTAGAAGTACAGGGACCAATTTGTGAATTCATTTGCTGATTTCTTAATGGGTCAGGCCATTGGGCCATGGTATTTATTTTCATGGGCCAAGACTTCCCAAACCCAACCGAAAACCCAAGGTAAAAGAAGTAGGCCAGTCTACTATTTTGGCCCCAAAGATTAACCAACAAAACCGGTGGACTTCTACCCCTTGGCCCAAACCAAAACCCCTAAAAATCATAAACCAACAACAAAACGTAATCTAATCCTCCAACTATTCTTACTAAACCCAACAATATAAAAATCTACTAAAATTTATTAAAGACTGATTATACTCTAAATTCTAGAAATTATTTGCTCAAAAATGGCTTTGAAATATGAAAAAGAAAATTAGATCTCAATAGAGGCAAAAATGGTTGGATTGCAGAAGTATTCGGGCCATAGTGAAATTGTGCGAAAGTTGAAGGACCAAAACGAAATTTAAAAAGATCATGCAAATCGGAATCAAAGCCCTCTTCTTCATTTTACTTTCTGCAACTTCCGAAACTCCAAGCTTCAGCAGGTTTATGCGGCAAAACGCACTAAATCATCGCAAGATACAACAATAAAATCGAAGAAATCAACTTCGGAAATCAAGATTTTCTTTCCCTCTGCTCGACTAGCGAATGCTCAGGTTCTGGCCAGCTTTGCACTGGCCAGAACTCCTCTCGATTGCATACCAAAATTACATACAAAACTCCTTTTTGGTTCAAATTTCTGGTTCAGGCATTTCATCAAACAGGTAAGGGGGGGCGTTAATGACTTCGTCAAATTTTGGCTCAATTGAAACTATAATCAGCCCCAAATTTTTATCAGAAACAAGAAAATCAATCCAATCAACCCATAACCATTATGAACAAACACCGAAAAATTGCAAGAGACAGATTCACCATAGGCAAATTTTGGGGTTGGGATTTCGTTTGGGCATTTTGTCAAACACTACGTGGGCATGGAGGATTTTAGCAATTTTCCGCGCAAGGGATGGAAATCAGAACCCTAAATTATCAACAACACAAAAGGGATTCTAATCCAGTCAACATACAAAGCATGTGTATTTCAAAGAAACATGAACAATCAACATAAAATTGAAACAAAATGCTCACGGCAAACCATTTCAATAACTTGACCAAAACTGAAATTTAAAGAGGGAAGAAAGAAAAACTTATAGTGCTCTTGCTTGGTGAAATTTGTGGATGACGGCAGATTCCAGTGGTGTGCTTCAATCGTAGCATCCAACCCAAATCCATTTCCTTCCTCGACATATCTCTCAAGTTCTGGGATTCAGAACCTTCACCATAACCCATATCCCATTTACACAAGAAATTGCACAGAAAGGCAGCCTTAACAAATCAATCTTCAACCCAAAATTAATTCTCTGTTTGAAGACTTCACTAAACAGCAAGTCGGTAGCCGAGATTCAATAGAAGAAAAAGGAAAAATAAAAAGATGAAGAAAATAAAGAGGCTTCCGTATCATTTGCGCTTTGGGTGGCGGTGAAATGGTGGCGTGGGTGGAGTACTGGTGCCTTGGTGGTGGGTATGAAGTTAACGGAAGGGTTTCTGCTGTAACTGAGGAAACAGGGAAAAAGACCTCAGAGTAAAGGTTCGTCGGTTGAGGGCTGACTGGGGAGTAAGATATTGGACCGATGAAGAAGAAGAAGATATCAATATGGAAAGAAATCGAGAGAGATGAAAAAAGATTCCTCCTCTGCTTCTCGTTTCTTTTTTTCCAGAAAATTTTTCTCCTCCCCAAGCTTTTCTTCCATCTTGATCAACCCTTGTCCGCCGCTCTTTTCTTGCTGTTTCTTGCTCTCATCCTCTGCCCAGATCTCTTCCCTCTTAGCCCCAAAACTCCAGCTGCTTTTTCGCTTCCTGTTCTCTATTTTTTTTATTTAGCCTGAAGCCCCAAAACTCCCCTAGCTTTCCCCTGCGTTTTTCTCTTCTCGCCGCTCCTCCCCTTTTTTCACTCTCAGATGAAGCCTCCCAATTTCTTTCGCTTCTTTCTTGCTTAGGTTTCTTTTTACCCTCAGACGAAGTCCTCCCCCAATTGCCTTGTCCGCCGCCCCCTTTTTTTTCTTGCCTGATAGTTTCCTTCTTACTCCCTCCACCGAAGACCTCTCCAAGCTACCCTATTTTCCCCCTTTTGCTTCCTTGCACACGTTTTTCTACTGCCCGAAGCTTCTTCTCCAGCCTTTCTTGGTTGTTTGGTTCCTTTAGCCGCCACTCCCTCTGATTTTCCTCTCTCCATTTTGCCTAAATCCACACCTTTTCTTTTCTTTCCTTTTGCTCTGTTCTTTTCCCTTTGGCCGTCCGACGACAACTCCCTTGGTCTCCCTCTCTTTCTCTGTTTTCTTTTTTGCTTGCGGCTCTTTTATTTTTAAAGGCACCTCCAAAGACTAAACCTAATTTGAAAGGCTAAGATTTCAAACCCCAAAGTAGGCTTATGTGTCTTATTCTTGTCCCTTTGATTGACTTTTCCTTTTTTCTCTTTTTTTTTTCTTTTTTTTCTTTTCGAAAATTAGTATGAAGGCCAAAATAAATAGATAATAAAATAAAATGAACTAGAAAAAAATAAATAAAATGAAATAAAAAAAAACCCTAGAATTGAAACAAATAAAGCAAAATTAAATTAATTAAACTAATAAAGTTAAAAAATCAAAATTTGGTGTCTACACATATGATTTAATTTTTCGATTGTAATAAGAATTAGAAAAGTCCAATCCTAACCAACAAACACGCTATGAGGGTTCGTTTAAATTAGATCATATGTTTCCCTAACATGAAACCAATCATGCTAGTCGCCACTGGTATTAATCAATTGAATAATTATGGATTCAATCAATTAATCTGGTAATAGATTATTAGGTTAATTCAAATATCGGGCCCTTAACATTCAAATAACATAACAATCATAAGAAGTTAAATCAAAAAACGTACAAATACTAATGAATAAAAGAAATAAGTAAAATAATTCGATCTCACAGATGTTTGGAACCGACTCCTCAAATTGACTTTCGACTAAAAAACGGAGATTTAGCTACACATCCTCAAGGGAGATCTGCAGGACTCCATCGATAACTATTGATTTTTCCTTAAAGACTAACTAAAGAAGACCAGCGGTCGTCCTTCCTCTCCTCTACTACTACTAGTAGTTATCTCTTGTATTCACTACCCGAAAAAAGGAAAAGCAACAAAAATAGAATTCTACTTGAAAAAGGACAACTCCCAAGATAATGCTAATTATTTCCTAATAAAACATCTAACAAAAAGTGATAATTTCCTAATTTTCATCCAATACTTCACATAGGCTCCACCTTAAATTGGGAAAACTCTTGAAAAATCACCTCTTTTATTAATTTTTTTGCTCCACCTTCCTACAATTGGCATAAAATATTAAATATAAGTAGAATCAATCAATTAATACAATATTTGGTAATACAAACGAGGGAAACAATCATAAAATTAATAATAAAATTGTAACCTATCAGTATAGGATCATTATAGTCGTTCGTGAAATCGTAGGATCATATGATTCTACGATCCCATTGCGATCCTATAGATTTTTGATAATTTTGTAAATATGGGGATACAGTTTGAAACTAAATGAAAACATTGGGGCAAGTTTGTAACTTATAAAGGAATTGGATCCTTTATTTATAATTTTGCAACAATTTTTGTCTTAAAAACAAAAGCCACAACAAAAAAAGGCTTCAAAAAATTAGGAACAAATGAATGAAACAAATAGAGAGAGTCAAAATCACAAAGGACAAAGAGAGAGAAAGTTTCTTTGGTTCTTCCCCATTTCCATTCCAAAACAATTTCACAAAATTTTTCCAATGTCCTATTTCTAATTTTCTATTGTCTTTGTACCCTTGTCCAAGCTCAAGAAATTTCTGACAGAAGAAGTCGCCCGACGAAAACAACTGCGAGTACCCGTAAGCCCTAATTTGATTGTTTCTTTTAATCATGCCTATTAGCTACATATGTGTACTAAATGCTTTTACTATCAAGTGTTAAGATGGGTTGTATTCTTATTTCTAATTAGGCAAGATGCCAAGATGATACAAAGTCATACCCTAAGTTTCAATCTTGAGTTCCTAGGCACTTTAGTTGGTTGAGTTGCTTATTTGGAATTAGTCTAGTAGTGTTAGTTTCTCAATTAAGCTCATGTTGAACATTGATTGGTTGGTTTATTAGATAGTTGTAATGTTGTTCGTTTCCTTATTTTCCCTAGGAATTTAGGTTCAACTAGCATTAACTTTACTTAAGGCCGTGAGTTAAATTCTTACATGCCTAGTTGTTTTAGGTTTTATTTTGTAAGCCCTATAAAAATCTTTAAGTCTTATTCAATAGAGGGAGGAAGATTTTTTTTCAAAAATTGAGAGTTAATTTCCAAGCTTCTTCATGAGCTTTTCTTGAGCACTTTAGAGGGATCTAGGTGTTCGTTTTGACTTTGTCAATCAAGAAACGCACTCGGTTGTGGTGTCTTTTACTATCTAAATGTTCTTGAGCGGTCCAAAGTTTGTATAGATTCTTCCACCCCAAATTTGATACCAACAATCTAGATCTTGTGGGCTTGTTGCGATTCGGGTTTCATTAGAAATAGGATGAGGTACGTACCATTTGGTATCAGAGCTAGTTGAAGATATCTTGCTATATTATGTGTTTTTTTTTCTTAAATTCATTTCTAGGGTTTAAAAAAAAAAGGATTTGTTAGGGTTTCTTTCCTTTGAGTCATTAATTATCCTTGTACTTCTTGTTGTCCATGTTTATTGGTCTTGTTCATGTGTTTAAGTAGGGGTGGCAATTCGGGTCCAAATCAGGTTGGCGGGTCGGGTTCGGGTCAACCCATCAGAAAATCTGTTGACCCGAACCCGACCCGTCAACCCGTGACGAGTCAAGTATGCTGATCCGAACCCAAAAATTTCAGTTTGACGGGTTGGCGGGTCGACCTGAAATGACCCGAAACTTAATTTTAATTTATTAATTTATCACTGTAATTTCTAATAAAATCAATTTCTCACAAAACTAATTACATAATCAAGTAATAAAAATTTAAATAAATAATTCCAAACCAAATCTAAAATAAATTAAACACCATAAAAGTGTTTTATCCCAAACAAAATATAAAATAAATTATAACAGTATAAAAGTAAAAAATAATATAATATATTATTTGTCCAAATATAATAATTTTAACTTCACACAAATTAAATAAATTCATTTAGGATTAAGTAATTAATGCCTTTGAAAAAAAGAATAACTTAGTTTAGTTAGATAAAATTATTTTTATGTTTATTAAATTATTTTTAATTCTTAAACGGGTCATATCAGGTCACCACGGGTTGACCCGAAATCGACCTGTTTTTTTTTTCGGGTTCATCGGGTCCAACCCGATTCTGACCCGAATTCCCGAAACCTCAATCCAAACCCATTAATTTCGTGTTAGGTTCGTGTCGTGTTTTCAAGTCGTGTCGAAAATTGCCACCCCTATGTTGAAGTCTAGCAAATCTATTGTTTAGTTGTTTATTTGGCATCTTTGTGTTATTCTTGAGTCATTAAAATCGCATAAAAAAGTGGAGTCCATAGTACCTTTTTTTTTGTTCTTATTGTTGCTGGAAATTTGTTGTCATCCCTAGAAATTTTTCAAGAAGCTGTTTGAAACTTGTTCTTGAGATCCTTGCAAATAATTTTGAAGTTCTTGAGGTTCTTGAACAAATCTTGAAGCTATTGGATCAATTTCAAGGTTTCTTGAACATTTTTAATCACTTCTTCAAGTTCTAGAAATTTCTTGCTAAAACAGTCCGAGTTCTTGAACTTCCTTGGAATAATTTTTGGAAAATCTTGGTTGTCTTGAATTGTGTGAACCTATTTTGGTTGTTTCTTGGATTATGAAATCAAAATCAGTTTCTTGGGTTCTTGATTGAGTAAATATCAATCTTGGAAGTCTTGATAAACCTTGACAATAAACTAATTTGGAAACCGAGGTCCTTGTGTGTTCAACTGATTCTTGAAAATTTTCTAGAATTTGATCCTTCAAATCTGCCATTTAAATCTTCACCAAATTGGTAACCATGAGGTGCAGAAGAATCCTCGAAGGAAATGGATTCAAGGTCGGCCAAGAAACAAATCAAAACAGCCTTGTTTCCTTTTTCTTTTCCGAACAGCTTTCGAATTTCGTAAAATGTGACCAAATTTGATCTTGCTTGTCCAAAATCTAGTTGGACTTTGGAAAAAGGTTTCCCCAATGTGTTTCTTGAAGGAAAAACATCTTATTTCTAGTATTTAAAAGCTGCAAATCTTCCAGGTCAGCCGCGCAACTTACAAATTAAACAAAGCTACCTGCTTATTCTTAAAACTGCCACCTTTTCTTTGTTTTTATTTGAAAATTTTTCCCAACAATTCTTGCTGTTAATTTCGTGAGTTCACAGTAAATTTGAGGGTCATTTGAGTTGTCTAATTGAGTCAAATAGATCTGATCAGTGTTGGATAGAATACTTGATCCTAGGGTTCTCTAAATTATGCTGCTTGAATTTTACACATCCCAGCCTTAAAACTTTCTATCCAGCCTTTTGTTCCTTTGTTTAATTGAGTCTTTAAGCTCTAAATAATCCATTATTTGTTCTTAGAAACTTGCTGCACTTGCATGTTCTACTGATAAGTTGAATGTTCACTTGAAATACCTCTAATTTTCTAACGAGATTGATCGAGAAGTTAGAGAATTGTGGTGAGATTAATAGAGTGACTTTGTCGAGTGATACATGAGAGCTGAGTGTATAGACATAAGAGAGTGAAATGAGGATATATTTCTTTTCTACTCTAACCCTTTTGTAAGATTGTTTCGCCGTAGCAAGTGATGAAGAAGGCTCTTCACAAGCGTATGATTTTAAGCTCTTCACTGAAGCACTAAGGGGTGACATTAAACGGATGGTTGACGAATCCTTAGAATTCATGCAGGAGAGCCTTGATCACATGAAAAATTCACAAAGCCGTTTGAAGTCCAGTAGAAAGAAAACTCCTGTGCATGAGTTCGAAGATTCCATTAGTGAAGAGGAGATCAATAGAAGGCCGAGGCAAGAACATTGGAGCTGTAGACACCAAATTTTTAGTGTTAGTTTTGTATTGTTTTGTTGTATTTTCTTTAGTTTTTTATTTATTGTGTTTTATGTTATTATTTTATTTTATTTTATTTTTGAGTAATTTTAGCGTAGGAATTTATTGAAAAAGAAAAAGAAAAATCCTTCACAAAAATATATTTTATTCCTTTTCAAATGCAAGTTATTGTTTATCAATTGAAAAAAAAAAAAAAGAGGAAAATAGAGCCGCGCATGCATGCGGCATATAAAAACATTTGCAGAAAATATGGCAAGGGTATGATCGGAGGGCTGGAAATCTTGGTAGAAACCAATCCCTTATCCTCACCTTTGAGGTGAGGGTTTAGGGATTGGGGGCTTATATATAAAGGATGGCCGCAGCCAGGAGAGAACGGGGAGAGAGGTTGACAGCTGAAGCGAGAGTAAGGAGAAAATCTGGGGGATAGTCAGGACGGCTAGGTTCTTTCAGAAAAGGCCACGAAAGGAAAAGGGTTGAGAAGATAGGGAGAGGGTGACGGCGAAAAGGAAAAACAATAGGGAGACCGAAAGGAGAAAGGGCAAGAAAGCTACGAAGAGGGTCACTGAGGGACGGCTGGAAAATCTGAAATCAAGTGAGCAGACGGCAAGGAGGGCTGAGGGTGAAAAGAAACGAAAACGAGAGAGCTGGGGTTTCGGGAGAGAAGCAGAGTGACGGCGGGAAAAATCTAGAGCAAGAGAGAGAATTGAGGTTCTGTGGGGGAGAGAAAAAACAGCAGAAGTTTACAGGAGTTTTCTTGGAAAGAAAGGGGCGGCTAAGCTTGAGGAGAAACCAGGAGAGCCGAAGTTTTGGGTTTCGGAAAAGAAGAGTGGAAGTTGGTGGCTGGAAAAAGGAACGGCAAGGGAGATTTTTCAGACGAAGGGAACCAAGTGCAGAAGAAGAACTCCAGAATCCGAATAGCAAGCTAGCATCTTTCTTCACTGGGATTCGAATCTTGCCATCCTCGAATTCTTCATGTTTTACTGGCGTTTCCTGGTGTTAAAGGTAAACCTTTTCTCTATCTTCCAATCGCATCTCATCAGCTTAAGAAAAACAGTGTAATCTTGCAATGCCCATAGGTTCTTCAGCAATATTGTACCTTGAAATCTGTTGGGTAGTGATTCATTTCTGGAGTCTGATGTCAGATACGGTGTTTGTTGTGAAAAAGATGGTTTTAGCACGGATCTATAGCATGATATTTCATCGCATGAATTCGTTTAAAGAATAAACGGCCGCGGCAAGTTTGGAACTTTCAGCTTGTTGCAGCAGTTTCTTGTTTTTCCTTTCGATTCATTGGAGTTTCATTTTTCTGATGTCAAAACGTTTGTTTTGGGTCACCTCTGCTGTGTGTAATCCGTTTCCGGAAGCCTTAGTTCGCCAGGTTTGGTATATTAGTCAATGTTTGTTGCTAAGCGTAGACGGATAAACGTTTGTTGGTGATTTCTTTTGGAAGGTAGTCCTGAGAACTGTGTCTTGTATCTGGATGTTTTCGGCTGTACGGTTCTAAATGAGTTGGGATTGAATTCCAGGGCAGTAGGTCATGTGCCTACATGCTCCATTGGAGCTCATAGAAGGTGTCATGTGCATGCTGAATTGGTGAAAAGAAAGTTGTCGCAAGCTTAACTCTTTCTTTTGCTGCCTTTATGTCCCGTTGCTTGGACTGGATTTTCTGGGATAGTTTGAAGTTTTGCACTAGATTTTGGTTGTTGAAATGGTAGAAACTATTTGAGTTGCTTCATATAGGCCTCTTCGTTGAGTGACGAATCTTCATTCAAGAAAATCACAAAAACTGGTTTTACTTTTCTACCGCTGCACATGTCTTCTATTTGGTTCTTCATTTGTCTTCATTTGATCTTTAATGGTTCACTGTTCATGATTGGATTCTGTTAATGAAAATGTTTATGTGTTAAGTGGTGTTGAGTGATGTTTTTTATGATAGCTTATGTTTGAAATCTTGCATGAAATCTGCATCGCATTTGAGAGCTTAATGTTACAGTAAGCTTCGAAGGAATGTTGCAGAAGAAACCATGTCTCGTAGCTTTGCATGTATTGCATGGAAAATGTTCCAAAATTTGCCATTTGACCCCCTAAGCTTCCATTTATCTTACAAGGGCCCAATTACATTCCAATTTCTTGCAAATAGATCCTAGAATAATTGAATTTTGAGCCATTACTTGACCTTTTTCTTTGCCCTTGGACCTTTGAAGTTCCTAAAAATGTTTAATTAGGCTTGAGTGTTTGGTTAATGTTCGCAATTGAATCCTTGGTAGCCTCATTTTTTCAACTCGATTGTTTGTTTGCTTTCATTAATTACCATGTTTTGTTTAGGTGGTACTTAATGCATGAATTTGTGAACTTTGTGCCTAAATGAGCTTGTGCTTGCCTATTTTCTTTAATTTCCCTAAATAAATTGGCGACTTGACCTTTTCTTGCTCTTGGACCTTTAAAGTTCCTAAAAAGTTTTAATTTGGCCTTGAATGATTGGTCAAGGATTACTTTTGGGGTCCCTAATAGATGCCATATTTGGGAATTAGATGTGTCATTCCGTTTCCTTGGTTTTCATGCATTATTTGGCTTCATTTAAGTTGCCCTTGAGGAAGGATTCGATACTTTGGTGGATTCAAATTGTCTTGTTTACATCTTCCCACTAAATTGGTGCATTAATCCTTTGTTTGATGGTTTTAGCCCAAGTTATTCCTTTCTTTGGTGACTATAACCCAAGTTAAGTCTTGTCCACTTTATTAGCACCACAAAAGGGGGAAGGTATAATTTCTTTTATCCTTTTTTGTCTCTCCTATGTGATCCAACGTGCTAAGTGAGAATTGCATGTCTACTTTGCTTTCCTTGCCTTTCCTTAATTCCTTTCATTCCTTTCATTTATTTTTTCTTTTATTAAGTTATTCTTTTAATGGGGTATGTGTACAGCTCTTGGCTTGTAATAGATAGGGCTTGGAAAGCACTTGATGAAGACCTATTGAAGACGTGTGCCTAGCTAGCAAATGTAATAGGTTCATTAGTTTGATTGCTTGCTTTTGTTGCTATGTGTTAATTTGTTTTATTAGACTCTTGCATCTAGTCGAGCATGCTAAGTGTTATGTGCTACGTGTTTATAAGTGATTCGCATGTCTACTCGCTTTTTATAGTCATGAATGAATGTGATGGATGAATGTACGTCACCACACTAGTCCAACGCTAGTTGTGGCTCATTGTCCGTTTCCACTAGTCCAACGCTAGTAGGAATTCATAGAAAGGGCTAGTTCAACGCTAGACCCAATAGGCCGTCCCCCTTTCATTAGTGCATACTTGCATGTTCACTACATTTTATGCATTTTTTTTAGTTTTTTTATCATTTGGCATGCTCCTCCAATCCTTTTCCCCTCATTTTAGGCTTTTTGCACCTCATGCTAGTTATAGGGTACATTTTCTTGAGAGTCACCTTTCGATAAGGGAAACGAGCGAGTTTGGCTACAAAATAGCCTTAGCACGCTAGTTCTTCCTTCTAATCCAAGGGAAAATCAAAGTCGTAAAGTTAGGAGTCATTCCCGTGCCCGATTTGATGCATTCCTTTAGGGTCATACATTTTCATTCTTATCATATCACCTCCTCACTCTTTTACTCACATTTTCTCATTACTCGTACTTACACTTTCTCACTTTCTCACCACTTTCTTCCTATCACTTATTTATTTTTCTATCTCACAAATGGCACCAAATTGCACTTATATGTATCTACTATCCTATTTTCATTCATTTGCACACACAAACACCTTTATTTTCTCACACTTGCACACTTACACTTGAGTCCTCACTTGCATTAATCTCGACTTCTATGAGAGCTTTCCTTATTGGCCACCACAATTCATGTGGTTGGGACCTAAAAGCCTCGTGAGAAACATTTTAGGTTTAGGATTGCATTTTTCTTTCCTTTTCGCATCCATTAGTCATATCCAACATGCGATACATATCTTGGATAGAAAAATTAGGAAAAGTGGGGCTAAGTCACGCAATTAGCTTTGGCTAGGGTAAGGGAGTGCCTTAGGCGTTGCCTTTGCCTTCTCCCTTATCAAATGTGACCCCCGATCCCTTTCTTTGGTTATGTAGACCTAAAAGTTTTTAAAAAGGGTTTGTTTACTTTTTCGTTCAAAAACAAAAATCATTTTGGGTGACTTGGTACACCTTAACTCTATACCAAGTGGCGACTCCATTTTTCATACAAAAAACCCTTTTTAACTTTATTTGACCAAACCGTCGCATTTCACAATCCCACGGTCTTTTCTTTTCACTTTCATACACGTTCACATACATATCTCACACACTACACACACCATTTCAAAAAGTGGGGCACGACAGCTTGGCGACTCCACTGGGGATCTCCTAAGTGGGTCCAAACATTTGATTTAGTCATTCTTTTCCGTTTTCTACCCTTGTTATGCATAGCATTTTGGATATTAGGGTTGCATTTTCCTTTTTGCCTTGCGCGCGTATCAAACTACTCCCTCACTCGCGTATGTATGATTTGGTTGTTTGGATGTATGTTTTACTTGTCTTATCTCGCGCTTTGCATTGCATTTGGGTGGGGGACATCACCTTAGAGCCTCGCGTTGGTTCTCGATCTCTCCCCTCCAAACGAGCACTAGCATACGTGCATACGCTTTATTATTTATCCCTCCTTTATTTTTCTTTTAGTGGCTTGTCACGCCACTCCACCCTATTAGGATTTTAGGCGACCCACTTGGATGTGTGATCATGACACGATGTGTGTGTAGCATGATCCAATGGGTCACTCAATCTTCCGCTTTAAGCTGTGGGTTGTTAGCCTTTAGCTTTTAGTCGAAGGTTGAGGATTTTTGATAGATTCACTCAAACACGTAGCCGTGACACGATGTGTGCGTAGCGGTGTTTGAGGAATCGCTCGAGCCACCGACGAAAAACCTTGGGATTGATGACCTTTGGTTTCCAAGTTTGAAGGCTCGGGGACCTGAGCTTATCGAGTTTAGATGCATTAGCGAACCCCAGCCTCATGCATCCATATTAGAATTGCCTAGGGTAGAGTCGACCTTACCCTATTAGGGACACCATTCACGAGGGGAGGGATCCCACCCTCTTTCCTTATATATCTTTGTTGCTTTTTATATTATCTAAATTGTCCAACGTGTTATGTGGTTATGTGTTGAACTAACTTTCCTTGTCTCTTGTCTTTTGCATTCACAAACGTTAGGAAATAAGAGGTCTGGCACGATCCTCTTTTAGGACCTACCATTATAGATAGGTTATTGCACGTTTAGAAATTTCGGTATATTTCATTCGTAAATTAATAATGACATGTCATTTTTTAGGCTTACCCCGGCGTATAAAGGGCTCCTTAGAGCACGTTTTTCTTTAAATTGCATGTTTTATCGCTTTAATAAACTGGCATCATGCATTAAACTCTAGAAGGGAATGCCATTTAGGGGATCCCGTGTTAGGAATAAGCCACCTTGTGTCTCGGATACTTAATCCAAGGAGACTTGCACGTTTACATTTTGTACCATCCAAAGGGGTAGTGCACAAGGTAAGGTAGGATCCGATCATTTTCATAGAGCGATCTTTGGAATATGAGCGTCTAATAATCACTTTTTGGCCATTTTATCAAATTTGGTAAAAATTCCTTGCGTAAAGGACATTTACCAATATTTCCTCACTGTTGAGACAATAAACAAATTGAGGCCAAAATTTGATTAATGCATCTCAATAATTTTGAAATCACCAATGGCCGGACAATTCAATCAATCCATTTTGCCAATTCATTCATTTTAAGACAATATAGTCGATTTTGAATAAATCGTCGGTTCCGTTCAATTTCATTTGACCAGTTTACCCTTTTTCGGGTGATCTAGTCAATTTTGAATAAATCATCCGATCCATTTGATCGATTTGCCTAGTTTTAGGGCAATATGGTCGGTTTTTGAATAAATTATCCTTTCACTCGATCGGTTTGATCAATTGATTTCATTCAATTCATTTGATTAGTTTAATTCATTTTTAGGGTTATTCATTCAATTTTCAATAAATAATCCAATTTCATTCAATGAATTTGACCATTTTACCTCTTTTAACACATCTTGCGTCGATCAAAATAAGCAATTCATTCGGACTTTGTCCTCATTTTTTAGGATGAATGTTTCTTCTCACTCCAAATTGGCCAAATTTTTCAAATCATTTTTTCACTCAATCAGTTGATCAGATTCATCAGGTATTGTATAGTGCCTGCTCTGGAGGATTGTATTCTCATTTTAGGCCTGTCCTTGGCACAAAAAGGGTTCCCCCATAGGACATGCATACCGATTTTTTTATTCTTACTTACTGACTCTGGGTATTTTTCTTTTTGTTTTTTCCTTCCCCCCTGCATTCATAAAAATATTTCAATAAGGTGAAAATATCTTTCCATATCTGATAAGTTTGAAAATTACAAGTATTACTTGATTCTTAGCCAGGCCCTACAATGTGAATTTGAAAATTCATCTGAAAGTGCTCGTGTAAAACATCTGAGAGATTTCATTGCTCAAAGGGAAAATGGGGCTATTAAGAGAGGAAAGTGCGTATACACGTGTAAAGGAGTTCTTTAGAATTTTTCTCATATGTATTGCTTTTAAAATTTTTTCAAACATTGGCAATAATGAAGGTTTTGTTCAGACAATTATTTGTTTTATATAATACTCGTGTACATTTCATTCTTTATTGAGCTCATTAAGAGATTTTATGATGAATTTTAAGAAATAAGACTGAATTGGGATTTTTTCATCCTCCAGCTTGAAAACTCACAAATGTATATGTCGCGCCCCATTTTTTGATAAATAAATAAATGGTTTAAAAATGTATTTTTTGATTCAATTTGTGATTTGGAAAATGAATTGTGATTTAAAAGGAAAATGGGCCTAAATGGGGGTTTTGAGAGTGCGACGATTTGACCCAAAAATTATGGTTTAAAAAGGGTTTTTGAAATAAAAAACGGAGTCGCCACTTGGTAATGAGTTAAGGTGTACCAAGTCACCTAAAAATGAATTTTTTAAAGGAAAAAATGGGAAAGAGTAGTAAGAAACCCCTTTTAAACGACTCCTAGTCCACGTAAACCAAAAAAAAGGTTCGGGAGTCACATTTGACAAAGGGGAAGGCAAGGATACAATCCAAGGCACCCCTTTGACCTAGCCAAGGCTAGTTGCGTGATTTAATCAAAGATTTTCTTGTTTTAACCAAAGAATTTATTACATTTGGATGTGCTACATGAAATGCAAAACCCTAGATTCTAAGATGTCTCTTGTAAGGTTTTGGTCCCAACCACATGAATTGTGGCGGCCAATAAAGGAAAACCTTATAGAGGTCGATTAATGCAAATGATGGCTAAAGTGCAAGTGTGCAAGTGTATAAAAAGGTGCACGTGTGAAATTGTATGAAAAATCCAAGTGTTTGTGTGCAAGTGTATGAAAAGGTGCATGTGTGAAATTGTATGAAAAATCCCAAGTGTTTGTGTGCAAGTGTATGAAATATAGTGATAAGTGCATATAGGTGTAATTAAGTGCACTTTTGTGAAGTAGAAATCAAAATGAACAATAAGGAAAGGAAAAGTGATGAGGAAATGTGAATTAAAAAAATGAGTAAGTGATAAATGAGAATGAATGAACCTAAAGGAATGCATCAGGTCGGGTATGGGAATGACTCCTAACTTTTCGACTTCGATTTTCCCTTTGATTAGAAAGCAAAACTAGCGTGCTAAGGCTATCGAGTAGCCACACTCGCTCGTTTCCCTTATCAAAAGGGGACTCTTCAGGCAAATGTACCCTAACTAGCATGAGATGTAAGACCTAAAGTGAGGGGAAAGGGGAATCGAGGAGCATGCAAAAATGATAAAACTAAAAAGAATGCATGACATGTAATGAGCATGCAAACATGTACTAACGAGGGGAAATCTCTAAGGGTCTAGCATTGGACTAGCCCATTCTATGAATTCCGACTAGCGTTGGACTAGTAGAAACGTACATTCATCCATTCCATTCATCTACACTACGGAAAACTAGTAGACATGCCAAACACTCATAAACACGTAGCACGTAGCACTTAACATGATTGACTAGATGCAAAACCTAATAAAGCAAGTAACACGTAACACATAGACATGCAACCAAACTAATGAACTTATTACATTCACTAACTAAAACAAAAGGGGAAGGGGAAAATGGACCAAATTGCTCGCCACAGCCCTATCTATTACAAGCCAAGAGGTGTACACATACCCCATTAAAAGAATAACTTGATGAAAAACAAAAAGTAAATGACATAAGTAAAAGGAATTAAAGAAAAGCTAGGAAAGCAAAGTAGACATGCAATTCACTTAGCACATTGGATCACATAGGAGACACAAAAGGGATAAAAGAAATTATACCGTCCCCTTTGAATGGTGTCCAAATGAAAGAAAAATGGCTTCAAAACAATAAAAAGGTCACGGTACCTCAAATAGTAAAGTATAACAAAGTCACCAAAACTCTCTTAATTGCAATTTAAATGAAATCAAACTGTACATAATTTCCAATAAAGGAATCCACCAAGGACCCAAATGCAAGCATTAATCAACCATTCAAAGCCAAATGAATCATTTTTGAACTCAAAAGGTCCATGAGCATGAAAAGGTCAATTAATCAACTTATTTAGGGAAAGTAAGGAAAATGGGTCACCACAAGTTCATTTAGTCACAAGGTTCACAAATCCATGCATTAAGCATCACCTTAGCAAAACATGGTAACCCATGAAGGCAAACAAGCAATTGAATTGAAACATTAATGCTACCAAGGACTCAAATGTGAATATTAGCCAAGCATTCAAGCTTAATCAAACACTTCTAGGAACTTCAAAGGTCCAAAGGCAAAGAAAAAATGGAGGAATAGTTCAAATGCAAATATCTTAGGACCTAATTGCAAGAACATGGAATATGATTGGGCCATAATGCATTGCTGCAAAAATCACAGGGGCTCAATTGATTAGTTTTCTCAATTTTGTGGGTCATATTAGCATAAGGTGAAACTTGAGGGGGTTAAGAGGCAATTTTGAAGAATTATTTCATGCATGCTACGTAGAAAACTGAAATCTTCTTTACTTATGCAAATTTCTGCCGCAAGCTTGGACAGCTTCAAACCACATACCAGAAAAAACACAAAAACCCATTTGTTTGCCAACCCAAACTCAACTCAGCTTTAAACTAGATAGCAACCACATCATTATCATCATCCAAACAGGCAGAAAATTTAAAAGATCTCATGCAAAAATTCTGGAAAGAAAATGCAAAACATTGGGAGAAACAAAACTGCTGCAACTTTTCCATCCCAAACACAGCTAAAACTTTAAACGAACAATGCCACTTTGACTTTAACAACAACCATCACCAAACTAAGCATCCAAATAAGCCAAAGACATGGGACGAAATCACACAAATGCCTGGAGAAAAGTCCAGCATATATTCGGCAAACTGGACAGAACAAAAAGAAATATTTTGCTGCAATCTTCTGCTGCAACTTCCGCATGCTCCAATTCATGTGTACTTCAAATCAAACAGATTGCACCAAGCTCATGGGTTTATTAACTCAAATCAATAAAAACCTCAACCCATTTAGTTAGCATAATCTGGACAAGGTTCTTGATGTGCCAAAAGGAGAAGAAACACGCAATAACAAGGGAAACATGAAACCAGAATCTTTAAGAGCTAATCTTTGCTTTGTCTAATACAATTTCCTTTTCCAAGAACATCTAACAATTTCGGCCAAACAACTGGAAACAAGATGTCACAAAACTTTCATTTCATTTTTCAGCACCCAAAGAACACAAATCTGATTTTTGCTCGTAGTATTGCATCAAACAAAGAATCTTATACTTGTTGCAGCAGACTTCATGCACGAAATTCAGTCCAAGGCAAAACCAACCCAAGCAGGAGGATCATCAATCATTGTTTATACTTTTAGGCAGCGAAATTCTTTAGTTTAAGCACCAAACAGACAAAAAGGCACGAAAAAATAAAACCAGGGACGCATGGGACGGACTCTTTTGGTTCAAGATTGCTACTTTAGGGCAGTCAATCAAGCAAATAACAAGCATGAGAAAATTCACTGATGCATGAACAGGGAAGACCAAAGAAAGGCTACCTTTACTCTTTCGGATTGCAAAACAACGCCTGAATGGCGGCGCGATAAGCTTCAGCGATGGCCAAATGAAATTGAAAAAATGTTTCACCTTTTTCTGCGGCTGTCTGCCAAATTCTTCGACATCTCCTTTCTTGCTTCTTGCTGGGCCGAAAGCTTTCCCCTTGTTTCACAAAGCCTTCGCCGTCCCTCTGCACACTCCCCGTTTTTCTTCGTTTTTCTTTTCGGGTTTCTTCTCCAACCCAGAAAAACTCTATCTTTCTTGGCTCCCTCCGCTTGCTTCTGTTTCCAGCCACCAACTTCCACTCCTCTTCTTCGAAACCCAAACACTTGGATCTCCTGGTTTCTCTTCAAACTCAGCCGTCATCAAAACCTTTCTCTCCCTCAGCCTCCCTGGTTTCTGCTTTCATTTTTCTCTTTCAGCCGATTCGCAGCCGTCCCCTGTTTTGCTCTCCCTTTTTTCAGATTTTACCCGCCGTCACTCTCTCAGATGAAGCCCTCTTTCTCTCTTGTTTTCTTTCTACCGTCGTTAACTGCCCCCCCAGAACCTCTCCAAAAACTCTCGGCTCTCCCCTGCTCTCACTCAGAATTTTCTCTAGCCTTCCACCTCTCCTCAAACCCGTCGGTCTTTTCCTTCTTTTTTCTTCCAATTTTTGCAGCCGCCAACCTCTCTCCAAAAACCTCTCTAGAAAACCTCTCCTGCGGCTCCCCTTTCTCTTGGCTTTTATATGAGCAAACCCCAACCCTAAAACTCCAGCAACTTTCCCTGTATTTGCAGCTAAGGAGCCGCTCCATGATCCCTTTGCAAGCTGCGGCAAAATGCAGCTTGCATGCCACGAGCACATTTTTTTTTTTTTTTTTAAAAACAACTTGATAATTACAGAAATGATAAAATAAAATATAAATAATAATAATAACAAAATTACACAAACCAGGTAATAATAATAATAACAAAACAAAAATAATTTTAAACAACAAAAAAACTAAACAAAAATGGCCATTTTTTAATTTTTAATTTTTAATTTTTCATCATTTTCTTTTTCTCAAAATAACTTAATAAAAATAACTAAAGTGCCCAAAGATTGAATTTAAAGAAATAAACATATTTTTGTGAACAAATTTTCCTGTTTCTTTCTTTCCATTTTTCCAAGCCAACTAAAGCCTATTTTTTGAATTTTTCTTCTTTTTCCTCTTTTTCTTTAATTTCCTCTTTTCTCTTTTTTCCGATTTTTCATTTTCATTTTTCCTTCAAGAAAGCATTAAATAAAAACAAAATGACTAAAACATATTTTTGATGTTTTCCTTTTCTTTTTCTAAAAACTCTATGCTAATCTTAAACTTAAAAGCTAAAACTAAAACTAAAAGTAAATAAGAATAAAAAGCAAATGAAATAGGTCAACTAAAAGGGCGAAAATGAATAAAACTAAAATAACCACTAAAAATGAGAAACAAACAATAACGAACTAGAATGCAAACAATCTAAAACAAACAAAATCATGAAATAGATGCCACCTACAAATTATTCAAAATTTGGTGTCTACAGTTTGCCCCTCTTTGTCTGAGTTTTGAAAAAACTTGAGACAAAGAAGTAGACACCAAATACTTACCTGCATTATTCGGCTGCAAAAATGATTCCAACGAACAAGAATTCTAAAAATGGGACTGACCTGAACATGAATGTAAAAATGGGATAGACCCAAACCGAAATTTAAATTTGGGATAGACCCACGGGATAGACCCGGACAGAAATGTAAAATTGGGATAGACCCACGGGATAGACCCGGACAGAAATGTAAAATTAGATGAATTGAAGTGAGATGGAGTGTTGGTGGGATGAAAACACGCACATTAGTGAGATAGACTCGATGCTAACGGCGATAGAAATGAAAACACGCACGTTAGTGAGATAGACTCGATGCTAACGGCGGTAGAAATGAAACACGCACGTTAGTGAGATAAACTCGATGCTAACGGCGGTAGAAGTGAAAGCACGCACGTTAGTGAGATAGACTCGATGCTAACGGCGGTTGAAATGAAACACGCACGTTAGTGAGATAGACTCGATGCTAACGGCGGTTGAAATGAAACACGCACGTTAGTGAGATAGACTCGATGCTAACGGCGGTTGAAATGAAACACGCACGTTAGTGAGATAGACTCGATGCTAACGGCGGTAGGATGAAGATATGCACGTTAGTGAGATAGACTCGATGCTAACGGCGGTAGGATGAAAACACGTACGTTAGTGAGATAGACTCGATGCTAACGGTGGTGGAATGAAAACACGCACGTTAGTGAGATAGACTCGATGCTAACGGCGGTAGAATCAAATGTGGTTGTCAAGAGTGGGGAATGGAAGGGTGCGCGGCGGGCATTGAAGCTTCGCCCACAAGAAATCAATTTTGATTTTTCAAGAAACATGAATTTGAACTTGATGTTTGACTTTTGAATTTTTCTGATTGATTTTTTGATTTTTTTTTTTTGAGAGAGAATTTTCCAAAAATAATTTGCCCCAAGTGTAGGGCCCTTTTCCCTTCTTTCTTCTCTTTCTTCGGCATCGGCCTCTCACATCACCAGATGCTTTTCTGTCATTTTGAACCATGAATTCCTGTACAAGGGGTTCATCAAAGTATGACATGCATTCAAATTTCTTATTTGGAAAGAACAGCGTGATTGGTTTGATATCCTCAAATGTATTAAAAACTTTTGCCCCAGTATGGATTTATTTCATGAAATCTTACAAATAAAATTTTGCCCCAGTATAGATTTATTTCATGAAATCTTACAAATAAAATTTTGCCCCAGTGTGGGTTCCCCTAATTGCAAAAATTCGTTCAGATGATTTCCCCATTTATTTGAACAAAGAAAAGCCGCACTTTTGCCCATTTAGAAAAGAATGCACATATACAACAATGTGAAGAAACTTTAAACGTCAAGTTTCAACTCATGCAGAAATTTCATGATGAATTCCTCGAAGTAACACCAAATTCAAGAAGATTTCTTCCTCACTTTTAGCATTGGTGCTTAGGGTAACGGGTCACCACTTCTGATTGACTCATCTTTTCAGGACTAATCAAGTGACTTTATTTTTGAAATGACTAAGGAAATGGGAGGTCAGAATCTGTCTCTTTTTTTTTTTTTTTTTTTTGTGCCCAGTCGTATGTAATCCATTCAATGTCACATCTTAGTGAAAGCAAAGAGTTTGTCACCCTCATTTCTTAAGAAAATTGAGTCAACATATGAGCTTTAAACTTGCAACAAATGGGTAGAAACGATAGCTAAACATGCGAAAATTGGTTATACCCCCATGATCACAAATGATTGATGGATTTCTTATGAGCATAATACTCACTTTGGATTGTCATGAAGGAATAAATCAACGATGGACTTTATTAGCTTGTAATGTGGCTTGAAAACGATAGTTAAAGAAATAATTTTCAAGGACATTGCACCGAAGATCGCATTTTTCTCAAAATTGCCCCTATTTTAAACTCGAAGATTCTGAACTTTGTTTGATCACTTAATAGAGACTTCAGCGTCGAATTTTCTGCATTTTCTTGCATTTACTTTTCTTGCTTTGCTTTTTGCCTCTTTCCCTTTCCCTCAACTTGGTGGATTCTCACCTGGTGAGTAGCGTCAACCCCATACCCAAGCAATTCAGAAATACAGCTAAACTTTTCCGGCATCAGAAATTTTCTTGACAGGACCATCGCAAAGAACAGAAGTCAGGACTTTCGGCTTTTGTAATGGGGTCAGGTGGGGTGTTTAGAAAAGTTAAGGCTTGAAGGCAGATTTTAAAAATGGTTTGAAGAATCTGAGATCGCATTGTTACCAACCCTATTTTAGGGGTAAATCAGAACTTTGCCCCAGTTTGTGCTCAATTGAGGCTTTTCTCTTTCATTTTCTTTCTTCTTTTGATTTTTCGGCCTTTTGCCATTCTTTGAACTTTCACAAAATTTGCCCCAGATTATTTTTTGAACTGAGGTTCTTTTTTTCTTTTGTCTTTTGATTTTGTGGCTTTTCACTTTTTCACTTCTTGAAATTTTCATTTTCAACTCAAACTTGCCCCAGTGTAGGGTTTGCGATTCTCAGGGGTTGCCAAACGAAATAATTTATTCTGAAGGCTCAAAAGGGATAACTAGGGATAGAATGTTCGATCGGAAAAGAAGAGGGCCTGACTTTTATTCCGTTCCTGACAATAACTCTGAAAGGAAACTTTCGTTAATGGGAAATTTCTGGCATGTATCTGAATTAACTGACTGAGGAAGACCCTTGTTCATCCATATTTGTGAAACATAGAGGATCCGCCAGATAACTTTTCTTTCTTTTCTTTTCACTCTTCTTTTTCTCACAATTGAAGCTCAGGTAGAATCAAATTTCCCCAATTTGCGGTTCCCCCTTTTTAGTTTTAGCATTTTTTGCTTTTCTTTTTTTTGGAAAAATCTCCAATCTCCCTCTCCAATGTGGGGTGCGATCATAGGTGTTTTGAAAAGAACCATCAATTTAGCTCAAATGAGAATGCAAGGGGTAAAATGTGTTTAGATTGTAGAAACGACGGCCAAAGCATCATTCTTACGCTCCATGACAATTAAGGTGACGAAACGCTCATTGAGAATCCATTCCCCTTTTGATATGTGAAAATTTTCCAATGTAGGGTAGTGAGCTTTAAGACTCTTATTTGAAACGAAATTATTCTTTTAAAGGCTCAAATGGGAGAGCAAATGATAAAAACTGTATGGATAGAGAAACGAATACTTAAAGTATCATTCCAAATTTTCAAAACAAACAAGAATAATGCACATTTTTGCTTTCATTGAGATGTGAATTGAATCTAATTAGACGCTATGGACATTTTTCCAAGCAAAGATTGCCCCAATTTGCAATTTATCAATCAATGTGACTGATTTTATTTTGGGGTCAATAGGAGTGGGCAAAATATGAATTGTACAGTAAAGGAAAAAAAGGTATCTCATTGGGTCTTTTGAGTGACTTCTTTTAACTTTGAGCACTCTTATTGGATAGCTCGGATCACCAATCTAGTGTACGCAAGAATTTTAGAAAGCATACACTTGTGAATTTTCAGACTGGAGGTTGAGGAAATCTCAATTTAGCCTTATTTTCTTAAAATTCATCATGAAATTTCCAATGAGCAAAAAGAATGAAATGTACATGGATATACAAAACAATAATTGTCCAAAAATTTTATTGCTGAAAGAGTTTGAAACAAAATGCTCATTCAATTATAATACAAATGAGAAGAGAAAAACTTCTAAAAACTCCCCATATACACATTTCTGCCTCTTTTGGGAACAAGAATGTATTAACAAATCCAATATACAGAGTCTTCTTTGAAAAACAATTATGAAATCTCTTAGAAGCTCTTAGTCTAGAACTTTCAGATGGATCTTTCACGTTTCCATTGTAGGATCTGCCCAAGAATCAAATAATACTTGTAATTTTCACACTTTATTAGATCAGAAATGTTATCAAATGTAGAAAAATATTTTTGCCTTATTGAAACATTTTTTATGAATGCAGGGGAGGGGGAAAACAAAAGAAAAATAACCCGAGTTAGTAAACAAGACTGCAAAATCGGTATGCATGTCCTATGGGGGAACCCTTTTTGTGCCAAAGGTAGGCCTAGCATGAAAATGCAATCCTCTAGGGTAGGCACCATACAATACCTGATGAATCCGATCAGTTGATTGGGTGAAAGAAAAAAAATGATTTGAAAAATTTGGCCTCCAATTGGAGTGAAAAGACACATTTGTCCTAAAAATTAGGATAAAGTCCGAATGGATTACTTGCCTTGATTGACACAAAAAATGACGTGTAAAAGAGATTGCAATGTTTAGACTAGGTCATTCAGTGAACCTTAGACCGAAACCCTAAGAGAGGGAAATCTGGTCAAATGCATAGGATGAAATTGATGGTTTATTCAAAAATTGACTAGATTACCTTAAGAAGGGTAAAATGGTCAAATGCATTGAATGAAATTTGATGGATAACCCTAAGAATGAATTAAACTAATCAAATGAATTGAATGAAGTCAATTGATCAAACAGATCGAGTGAAATGATGATTTGACCAACTCGCCCTAAAACTAGGCAAATCGGTCCAATGGATCGAATGATTGATTCAAAATTGACTAGATCACCCTAAAAAGGGTAAACTAGTCAAATGAAATCGGATGACTTATTCAAAATTGATTGAATTGACCTAAGAAATGAGTAAATTGGTCCAATGAATAAAATGGAGATTGATAACTTATGCAAACATCGACCAAATCACCCTAAAAGGGTAAATTGGTCCAATGAATTGATTTATTCAAAATTGATTAGGAATTGACAAAATGGATCGATTGAATCGTTCCGCCATTGATGGTTTCAAAAAATTAGTCTATGAGCCTTCTAAAATCACAATTTGGCCTCAGTTTATTTATCGTCTCAAAAAGGAGGAATCATTTGTGAATTTCTTCAAATTAATGTCCTTTACGCAAGGGATTTTTACCAGTTAGGTTTAAAAATGGCCAAAAAGCGATTATTAGATGCTCATATTCCAAGGATCGCTTTATGAAAAATGATCGGATCCTACCTTACCTTGTGCACTACCCCTTTGGATGGTACGAGAAAGGTAAACGTGCAAGTCTCATTGGATTATATATCCGAGACATGGGGTGGCTGATTTCTAAAACGGGATTCCCTATGTGGCATTCCCTTCTAAGGTGGATGCATGATGCCATTTATTAAAGCGATGTAAATATGTCACAAATATGGCCTAAAGGACATAAATAATGCATCGGGGGAAAAAGGTCTAAAAATGAAAAATGTACTTACTGAAAATTAAGTGTAATGACTGAAATTTAAACATGTGAGTCATCTAGTGGGTAAGTCACTAAAAGAGTGCCAAAAGGCCTCTTATTGCTAAGGCCCATGAATGCAATCCAAGAAAACAAAAGAATGGTTAGTGCAATTGATAGTTCACATAACACATTGGGAGCAATTAAGAAAAGAAATACAATAAAAGCAAGTAAAAGGGGTGGAACCCCTTCCCTCGTGCCTAATGTGCTTAAAAGAGGGTGAGGCTGACTCTAACCTAGGAAAATGCTAACATGGATGCATGAGGCTGGGGCTAACTAATGCAACTAGACTCGATAAGGCTTCGGCTCCCAAGCCTTCAGACCTAAAGGCAAAGGGTCATCACTCCCAAGGCCTTCGATCGGTGGCTCGAGTGATCCCTTAGGTAGCGCTATGGGCGCAGCGCACACCAGCCGCCTACCCAAGGCGATCGATCCTAATCCTACAAGGCGGTGTGGGAAACGCCCACGAAAAAATAAAATAAAGTGGGATAACAATAAGTAAACGTGCACGTATGAAGTGTTCCCTATTTTGAGGGAAGGGGTCGAGAACCAATCGCAAGGCTCTAAGGGTGACACACACCCCCCCAAATGCAATGCAAAGCGCAAAATCATACATAAATAAATCATCCATCCATCCAAACAATCGTAGGCGAATGTGTGAGGAAGTGAGTTGATACGCGAAATGCAAAAATCCTAAAAAAAAGGAAAAAATGCAATCCTAAACATCCAATGTGATAAATGAAAAGGTTAAAAGAAGAAAAGAATTGACTAAATCGATTGCTCGGACTCTCAAGTCCCCAGTGGAGTCGCCAACTGTCGCGCCCCATTTTTTGATAAATAAATAAATGGTTTAAAAATGTATTTTTTGATTCAATTTGTGATTTGGAAAATGAATTGTGATTTAAAAGGAAAATGGGCCTAAATGGGGGTTTTGAGAGTGCGACGATTTGACCCAAAAATTATGGTTTAAAAAGGGTTTTTGAAATAAAAAACGGAGTCGCCATTTGGTAATGAGTTAAGGTGTACCAAGTCACCTAAAAATGAATTTTTTAAAGGAAAAAATGGGAAAGAGTAGTAAGAAACCCCTTTTAAACGACTCCTAGTCCACGTAAACCAAAAAAAAGGTTCGGGAGTCACATTTGACAAAGGGGAAGGCAAGGATACAATCCAAGGCACCCCTTTGACCTAGCCAAGGCTAGTTGCGTGATTTAATCAAAGATTTTCTTGTTTTAACCAAAGAATTTATTACATTTGGATGTGCTACATGAAATGCAAAACCCTAGATTCTAAGATGTCTCTTGTAAGGTTTTGGTCCCAACCACATGAATTGTGGCGGCCAATAAAGGAAAACCTTATAGAGGTCGATTAATGCAAATGATGGCTAAAGTGCAAGTGTGCAAGTGTATAAAAAGGTGCACGTGTGAAATTGTATGAAAAATCCAAGTGTTTGTGTGCAAGTGTATGAAAAGGTGCATGTGTGAAATTGTATGAAAAATCCCAAGTGTTTGTGTGCAAGTGTATGAAATATAGTGATAAGTGCATATAGGTGTAATTAAGTGCACTTTTGTGAAGTAGAAATCAAAATGAACAATAAGGAAAGGAAAAGTGATGAGGAAATGTGAATTAAAAAAATGAGTAAGTGATAAATGAGAATGAATGAACCTAAAGGAATGCATCAGGTCGGGTATGGGAATGACTCCTAACTTTTCGACTTCGATTTTCCCTTTGATTAGAAAGCAAAACTAGCGTGCTAAGGCTATCGAGTAGCCACACTCGCTCGTTTCCCTTATCAAAAGGGGACTCTTCAGGCAAATGTACCCTAACTAGCATGAGATGTAAGACCTAAAGTGAGGGGAAAGGGGAATTGAGGAGCATGCAAAAATGATAAAACTAAAAAGAATGCATGACATGTAATGAGCATGCAAACATGTACTAACGAGGGGAAATTCCTAAGGGTCTAGCATTGGACTAGCCCATTCTATGAATTCCGACTAGCGTTGGACTAGTAGAAACGTACATTCATCCATTCCATTCATCTACACTACGGAAAACTAGTAGACATGCCAAACACTCATAAACACGTAGCACGTAGCACTTAACATGCTTGACTAGATGCAAAACCTAATAAAGCAAGTAACACGTAACACATAGGCATGCAACCAAACTAATGAACTTATTACATTCACTAACTAAAACAAAAGGGGAAGGGGAAAATGGACCAAATTGCTCGCCACAGCCCTATCTATTACAAGCCAAGAGGTGTACACATACCCCATTAAAAGAATAACTTGATGAAAAACAAAAAGTAAATGACATAAGTAAAAGGAATTAAAGAAAAGCTAGGAAAGCAAAGTAGACATGCAATTCACTTAGCACATTGGATCACATAGGAGACACAAAAGGGATAAAAGAAATTATACCGCCCCCTTTGAATGGTGTCCAAATGAAAGAAAAATGGCTTCAAAACAATAAAAAGGTCACGGTACCTCAAATAGTAAAGTATAACAAAGTCACCAAAACTCTCTTAATTGCAATTTAAATGAAATCAAACTGTACATAATTTCCAATAAAGGAATCCACCAAGGACCCAAATGCAAGCATTAATCAACCATTCAAAGCCAAATGAATCATTTTTGAACTCAAAAGGTCCATGAGCATGAAAAGGTCAATTAATCAACTTATTTAGGGAAAGTAAGGAAAATGGGTCACCACAAGTTCATTTAGTCACAAGGTTCACAAATCCATGCATTAAGCATCACCTTAGCAAAACATGGTAACCCATGAAGGCAAACAAGCAATTGAATTGAAACATTAATGCTACCAAGGACTCAAATGTGAATATTAGCCAAGCATTCAAGCTTAATCAAACACTTCTAGGAACTTCAAAGGTCCAAAGGCAAAGAAAAAATGGAGGAATAGTTCAAATGCAAATATCTTAGGACCTAATTGCAAGAACATGGAATATGATTGGGCCATAATGCATTGCTGCAAAAATCACAGGGGCTCAATTGATTAGTTTTCTCAATTTTGTGGGTCATATTAGCATAAGGTGAAACTTGAGGGGGTTAAGAGGCAATTTTGAAGAATTATTTCATGCATGCTACGTAGAAAACTGAAATCTTCTTTACTTATGCAAATTTCTGCCGCAAGCTTGGACAGCTTCAAACCACATACCAGAAAAAACACAAAAACCCATTTGTTTGCCAACCCAAACTCAACTCAGCTTTAAACTAGATAGCAACCACATCATTATCATCATCCAAACAGGCAGAAAATTTAAAAGATCTCATGCAAAAATTCTGGAAAGAAAATGCAAAACATTGGGAGAAACAAAACTGCTGCAACTTTTCCATCCCAAACACAGCTAAAACTTTAAACGAACAATGCCACTTTGACTTTAACAACAACCATCACCAAACTAAGCATCCAAATAAGCCAAAGACATGGGACGAAATCACACAAATGCCTGGAGAAAAGTCCAGCATATATTCGGCAAACTGGACAGAACAAAAAGAAATATTTTGCTGCAATCTTCTGCTGCAACTTCCGCATGCTCCAATTCATGTGTACTTCAAATCAAACAGATTGCACCAAGCTCATGGGTTTATTAACTCAAATCAATAAAAACCTCAACCCATTTAGTTAGCATAATCTGGACAAGGTTCTTGATGTGCCAAAAGGAGAAGAAACACGCAATAACAAGGGAAACATGAAACCAGAATCTTTAAGAGCTAATCTTTGCTTTGTCTAATACAATTTCCTTTTCCAAGAACATCTAACAATTTCGGCCAAACAACTGGAAACAAGATGTCACAAAACTTTCATTTCATTTTTCAGCACCCAAAGAACACAAATCTGATTTTTGCTCGTAGTATTGCATCAAACAAAGAATCTTATACTTGTTGCAGCAGACTTCATGCACGAAATTCAGTCCAAGGCAAAACCAACCCAAGCAGGAGGATCATCAATCATTGTTTATACTTTTAGGCAGCGAAATTCTTTAGTTTAAGCACCAAACAGACAAAAAGGCACGAAAAAATAAAACCAGGGACGCATGGGACGGACTCTTTTGGTTCAAGATTGCTACTTTAGGGCAGTCAATCAAGCAAATAACAAGCATGAGAAAATTCACTGATGCATGAACAGGGAAGACCAAAGAAAGGCTACCTTTACTCTTTCGGATTGCAAAACAACGCCTGAATGGCGGCGCGATAAGCTTCAGCGATGGCCAAATGAAATTGAAAAAATGTTTCACCTTTTTCTGCGGCTGTCTGCCAAATTCTTCGACATCTCCTTTCTTGCTTCTTGCTGGGCCGAAAGCTTTCCCCTTGTTTCACAAAGCCTTCGCCGTCCCTCTGCACACTCCCCGTTTTTCTTCGTTTTTCTTTTCGGGTTTCTTCTCCAACCCAGAAAAACTCTATCTTTCTTGGCTCCCTCCGCTTGCTTCTGTTTCCAGCCACCAACTTCCACTCCTCTTCTTCGAAACCCAAACACTTGGATCTCCTGGTTTCTCTTCAAACTCAGCCGTCATCAAAACCTTTCTCTCCCTCAGCCTCCCTGGTTTCTGCTTTCATTTTTCTCTTTCAGCCGATTCGCAGCCGTCCCCTGTTTTGCTCTCCCTTTTTTCAGATTTTACCCGCCGTCACTCTCTCAGATGAAGCCCTCTTTCTCTCTTGTTTTCTTTCTACCGTCGTTAACTGCCCCCCCAGAACCTCTCCAAAAACTCTCGGCTCTCCCCTGCTCTCACTCAGAATTTTCTCTAGCCTTCCACCTCTCCTCAAACCCGTCGGTCTTTTCCTTCTTTTTTCTTCCAATTTTTGCAGCCGCCAACCTCTCTCCAAAAACCTCTCTAGAAAACCTCTCCTGCGGCTCCCCTTTCTCTTGGCTTTTATATGAGCAAACCCCAACCCTAAAACTCCAGCAACTTTCCCTGTATTTGCAGCTAAGGAGCCGCTCCATGATCCCTTTGCAAGCTGCGGCAAAATGCAGCTTTCATGCCACGAGCACTTTTTTTTTTTTTTTTTAAAAAACAACTTGATAATTACAGAAATGATAAAATAAAATATAAATAATAATAATAACAAAATTACACAAACCAGGTAATAATAATAATAACAAAACAAAAATAATTTTAAACAACAAAAAAACTAAACAAAAATGGCCATTTTTTAATTTTTAATTTTTAATTTTTCTTCATTTTCTTTTTCTCAAAATAACTTAATAAAAATAACTAAAGTGCCCAAAGATTGAATTTAAAGAAATAAACATATTTTTGTGAACAAATTTTCCTGTTTCTTTCTTTCCATTTTTCCAAGCCAACTAAAGCCTATTTTTTGAATTTTTCTTCTTTTTCCTCTTTTTCTTTAATTTTCTCTTTTCTCTTTTTTCCGATTTTTCATTTTCATTTTTCCTTCAAGAAAGCATTAAATAAAAACAAAATGACTAAAACATATTTTTGATGTTTTCCTTTTCTTTTTCTAAAAACTCTATGCTAATCTTAAACTTAAAAGCTAAAACTAAAACTAAAAGTAAATAAGAATAAAAAGCAAATGAAATAGGTCAACTAAAAGGGCGAAAATGAATAAAACTAAAATAACCACTAAAAATGAGAAACAAACAATAACGAACTAGAATGCAAACAATCTAAAACAAACAAAATCATGAAATAGATGCCACCTACAAATTATTCAAAATTTGGTGTCTACAGTATACACTAGATTGGTGATCCGAGCTATACAATAAGAGTGCTCAAAAATTGAAAAAGGTCATTCAAAAGGCCCCATGAGATATCTTTTCTCCTTTACTTAACGCTAAAATAAAATCAGTCACATTGATTGATAAATTGCAAATTGGAGCGAACTTTGCTTAGAAAAATGCCCATTGGTTCAACCAGATTCAATTCACATCTAAGTGAAAGCAAAAATGTGCATTATTCTTGTTTGTTTTGAAAATTTGGAATGATACTTTGAGCATTCGTTTCTCTACCTATACACATTTTATCATTTGCTCTCCCATTTGAGCCTTTGAAAGAATAATTTCGTTTCAAATAAGAGCCCTAATGATCACTACCCTATATTGGAAAATTTTCAAATATCAAAAAGGGGAATGGATTTTCAATGACCATTTCGTTACTTTGGTTGTCATGAGGTGTAAGAATGATACTTTGGCCGTCGTTTTTACAACCTAAACACTGATCATCCCTTGCATCCTCATTTGAGTTAAAATTGGTGGTTCTTTTCAAAGCACTTACGATCGTACCCCGCATTGGGGAGGGAGATCGCAAAATTTTCCAAAAAGGGGAAAAGCAAAAATGCTAAAAAGGGAGAGACCCGCAATTCGGAGAAATTTGATTCCACTTGGGTTCCAATTTTCGAAAAAAAAAGAAGAAGAAAGAAGAAAAAAAAAGAAGAAAAGGAAGAGATTTGTTCGCACGGACCGCCTATGTTTCACAGATATGGATGAACAAGGGTCTTCCTCAGTCAGTTAATTCAGATACATGCCAGAAGTTTCCCATTAATGAAAGTTTCCTCTCAAAGTTATTGTAAGGAACAGAATAAAAGTCAGGCCCTCTTCTTTTCCGATCAAGCATTCTATCCCTAGTTATCCCTTTTGATCTTTCAGAATAAAATACTTCAATTGACAACCCCTGAAAATCGCAAACCCCACACTGGGGCAAGTTTGAGTTGAAAAGGAAAATTTCAAGAAATGAAAAAGTGAAAAACCACAAAATCAAAAGACAAAAGAAGAAAGGAGAACCTCAGTTCAAAAATAAATTGGGGCAAATTTTGTGAAAATTCAAAAGAATGGCAGAAGGCCGAAAAATCAAAAAAAGAAAGAAAATGAAAGAGAAAAAGCCTCAAGTGAACATAAACTGGGGCAAATTCTGATTTAGCCCTAAAATAGGGTTGGCACAACAATGCGATCTCGGATTCTTCAAACCGCTTTTGAAATCCGCTTTCAAGCCTTAACTTTTCTAAGCACCCCACCAGACCCCATTACAAAAGCCGAAAGTCCTGACTTCTGTTCTTTGCAATGGTCTTGTCAAGAAAATTTCTGATGCCGGAAAATTTTAGCTGTATTTCTGAATTGCATGGGTATGGGGTTGACGCTACTCACCATGGAAAACCCACCAGATCAAAGAAAAGAAAACGGAAAAGCAAAAAGGAAAAATGAAATACAAAAGATTCGATGGTGAAGTCCCTATTGAGTGATCAAACAAAGTTCAGAATCTTCGAGCTCAAAATAGGGGCAATTTTGAAAAAATGCGATCTGCGGTGCAATGTCCTTGAAAGTCTTATTTTTAACTATCGTTTTCAAGCCAAATTACAAGCTAATAAAGTCCATCGTTGACTTATTCCTTCATGACAATCCAAAGTGAGGATTATGCTCGTAAGGAATCCATCAATCATTTGTAATCATAAGGGTATAACCAGTTTTCGTATGTTTAGCTATCGTTCCTACCCATTTGTTACAAGCTTAAAACTTATATGTTGACTCAATTTTCTTAAGAAATAAGGGTGAAAAACTTTCTGTTTTCACTAAGATGTGATGTTGAATCGATTACAATTTTGAGCACAAAAAATAAGACAAATCTTGACCTCCCATTCCCTTCAACCACTCCCAAATCAAAAATAAAGTCACTTGATTGGTCCTGACAGATGAGCCAACAAAAAATGGTGACCCATTACCTAAAGCAGTGATGCTAAAGCGGGGAAGAAATCTTTCGTAATTTGGCATTATTTTGAGAAATTCATCATGAAATTTGCTATATGAGTTTAAGCAAGACATTTCAATTTTCTTCACATGCTATGTTAGGAAAAGTAATTGCTTACTTTGTTCAAATAAATGGAGAGTCATTCAAAACAAATTTTTGCAATAGGCCCACATGGGGGCAAATTTTCATTTGAGAGATTTTGCAAAATAGCCCACACTGGGGCATAATTTTTTGTAATACATTTGAAGATGTCAAACCAATCATGCTGCTCTTTTCAAATATGAAATTCAAGTGTATGTCATACTTTGGTAAAGCCCTCTGTGCAGGTATTTATGGCCGAAATCGACAAAAAGCATTTTGGTGATATGGAAGGTCGATGCCGAAAAGAGAAGCAAGAAGAAAAAGGGAAAAGGGCCCGACACTGGGGCAAATTATCTTTGAAGAGATTCGTTTAAAAAAAAATCAGAAAGGTCAAAAATCAAAAAATAAAAGTTTAATTTCTTGTTTCTTGGCAAATCAAATTCAATTTCTTGTTCCAAACATCACGTTGGGATCGGGTTTCATCCCACCAACCACGGTAGGACCAGGTTTTATTCCGCTGACCGCTCATATACCACATTCAAATCGGGTTCTATCCCACCAATCTCGGCAGAACCGGGTTTTATCCCGCTGACCGTTTATATCACGTTGGGACCGGGTTCTATCCCGCTAATCTCGGCAGGATCGGGTTTTATCCCGCTGACCGTTCATACTTCGGCAGGACCGGGTTCTATCCCGCTGACCGTTTATATCACGTTGGGACCGGGTTCTATCCCGCTAATTTCGGCAGGACCGGATTTTATCCCGCTGACCGTTCATACCTCGGCAGGACCGGGTTCTATCCCGCTGACCCTTTATATCACGTTGGGACCGGGTTCTATCCCGTCAATCTCGGCAGGACCGGGTTTTATCCCGCTGACCGTTCATACTTCGGCAGGACCGGGTTCTATCCCGCTAACCGCTTATATCGTTTGGGACCGGGTTTTATCCCGCCAACCTTGGCAGGCTCGGGTTAATCCCACTGACCAATTCTCAAGGCAGGCTCGAGTTTAATCCCACTGACCAATTTCATCACACTGGGGCAAATCTTTGGATAATTTTTCAAGCAAGTTTTATACAGTTTCTTCATACATACCAGCATTTGCACTGCCACTAGCCGTGGGTCAGTCCTACTAGTGAACACTTCATTTTCATTTGCCACTGAACATGGGTCAGTCCCACCAGTGAGCACTTCATTTACATTTTTGTTTGGGTCTATCCCATTTACATTTCTGTTCGGGCCAGTCCCGTGTTAAATTTCCTGTTCGGGTCTGTCCCGTTTTAAATTTCTTGTTCGGGTCAGTCCCGATTTTAAATTTCTGTTCAGGTCAGTCCCCTCGGGTTAGTCCCGATTTTTAATTTCTGTTAGGGTTAGTACCCTCGGATCAGTCCCGATTTTAAATTTCTGTTGGGGTCAGTCCCCTCGGGTCAATCCCGATTTTAAAATTTGCTTGTCTCGGGTCAGTCCCGATTTTAAAATTTCTTGTCTGAGTCAGTCCCATTTTAAAATTTTGTCCAAAGGGTCAGTCCCCATTTCTAAAGTATCCATCGTTCGAGATGTTCGCAACCGAATAACACAGGTAAGTATTTGGTGTCTACTTCTTTGTCTCAAGTTTTTCCAAAACTCAGACAAAGAGGAGCAAATTGTAGACACCAAATTTTTAGTGTTAGTTTTGTATTGTTTTCTTGTATTTTCTTTAGATTTTTATTTATTGTGTTTTATGTTATTATTTTATTTTATTTTATTTTTGAGTAATTTTAGCGTAGGAATTTATTGAAAAAGAAAAAGAAAAATCCTTCACAAAAATATATTTTATTCCTTTTCAAATGCAAGTTATTGTTTATCAATTGAAAAAAAAAGAGGAAAATAGAGCCTCGCATGCATGCACATATAAAAACATTTGCAGAAAATATGCCAAGGGTATGATCGGAGGGCTGGAAATCTTGGTAGAAACCAATCCCTTATCCTCACCTTTGAGGTGAGGGTTTAGGGATTGGGGGTTTATATATAAAGGATGGCCGCAGCCAGGAGAGAACGGGGAGAGAGGTTGACGGCTGAAGCGAGAGTAAGGAGAAAATCTGGGGGATAGTCAGGACGGCTAGGTTCTTTCAGAAAAGGCCACGAAAGGAAAAGGGTTGAGAAGATAGGGAGAGGGTGACGGCGAAAAGGAAAAACAATAGGGAGACCGAAAGGAGAAAGGGCAAGAAAGCTACGGAGAGGGTCACTGAGGGACGGCTGGAAAATCTCAAATCAAGTGAGCAGACGGCAAGGAGGGCTGAGGGTGAAAAGAAACGAAAACGAGAGGTGAAAAGAAACGAAAACGAGAGAGCTGGGGTTTCGGGAGAGAAGCAGAGTGACGGCGGGAAAAATCTAGAGCAAGAGAGAGAATTGAGGTTCTGTGGGGGAGAGAAAAAACAGCAGAAGGTTACAGGGGTTTTCTTGGAAAGAAAGGGGCGGCTAAGCTTGAGGAGAAACCAGGAGAGCCGAAGTTTTGGGTTTCGGAAAAGAAGAGTGGAAGTTGGTGGCTGGAAAAAGGAACGACAAGGGAGATTTTTCAGACGAAGGGAACCAAGTGCAGAAGAAGAACTCCAGAATCCGAATAGCAAGCTAGCATCTTTCTTCACTAGGATTCGAATCTTGCCATCCTCGAATTCTTCACGTTTTACTTGCGTTTCCTGGTGTTGAAGGTAAACCTTTTCTCTATCTTCCAATCGCATCTCATCAGCTTAAGAAAAACAGTGTAATCTTGCGATGCCCATGGGTTCTTCAGCAATATTGTACCTTGAAATCTGTTGGGTAGTGATTCATTTCTGGAGTCTGATGTCAGATACGGTGTTTGTTGTGAAAATGATGGTTTTAGCACGGATCTATAGCATGATATTTCATCGCATGAATTCGTTTAAAGAAAAAACAGCTGCGGCAAGTTTGGAACTTTCAGCTTGTTGCAGCAGTTTCTTGTTTTTCCTTTCGATTCATTGGAGTTTCATTTTTCTGATGTCAAAACGTTTGTTTTGGGTCACCTCTGCTGTGTGTAATCCGTTTCCGGAAGCCTTAGTTCGCCAGGTTTGGTATATTAGTCAATGTTTGTTGCTAAGCGTAGACGGATAAACGATTGTTGGTGATTTCTTTTGGAAGGTAGTCATGGGAACTGTGTCTTGTATCTGGATGTTTTCGGCTGTACGGTTCTAAATGAGTTGGGATTGAATTCCAGGGCAGTAGGTCATGTGCCTACATGCTCCATTGGAGCTCATAGAAGGTGTCATGTGCATGCTGAATTGGTGAAAAGAAAATTGTCGCAAGCTTCACTCTTTCTTTTGCTGCCTTTATGTCCCGTTGCTTGGACTGGATTTTCTGGGATAGTTTGAAGTTTTGCACTAGATTTTGGTTGTTGAAATGGTAGAAACTGTTTGAGTTGCTTCATATAGGCCTCTTCGTTGAGTGACGAATCTTCATTCAAGAAAATCACAAAAACTGGTTTTACTTTTCTACCGCTGCACATGTCTTCCATTTGGTTCTTCATTTGTCTTCATTTGATCTTTAATGGTTCACTGTTCATGATTGGATTCTGTTAATGAAAATGTTTATGTGTTAAGTGGTGTTGAGTGATGTTTTTTATGATAGCTTATGTTTGAAATCTTGCATGAAATCTGCATCGCATTTGAGAGCTTAATGTTACAGTAAGCTTCGAAGGAATGTTGCAGAAGAAACCATGTCTCGTAGCTTTGCATGTATTGCATGGAAAATGTTCCAAAATTTGCCATTTGACCCCCTAAGCTTCCATTTATCTTACAAGGGCCCAATTACATTCCAATTTCTTGCAAATAGATCCTAGAATAATTGAATTTTGAGCCATTACTTGACCTTTTTCTTTGCCCTTGGACCTTTGAAGTTCCTAAAAATGTTTAATTAGGCTTGAGTGTTTGGTTAATGTTCGCAATTGAATCCTTGGTTGCCTCATTTTTTCAACTCGATTGTTTGTTTGCTTTCATTAATTACCATGTTTTGTTTAGGTGGTATTTAATGCATGAATTTGTGAACTTTGTGCCTAAATGAGCTTGTGCTTGCCTATTTTCTTTAATTTCCCTAAATAAATTGGCGACTTGACCTTTTCTTGCTCTTGGACCTTTAAAGTTCCTAAAAAGTTTTAATTTGGCCTTGAATGATTGGTCAAGGATTACTTTTGGGGTCCCTAATAGATGCCATATTTGGGAATTAGATGTGTCATTCCGTTTCCTTGGTTTTCATGCATTATTTGGCTTCATTTAAGTTGCCCTTGAGGAAGGATTCGATACTTTGGTGGATTCAAATTGTTTTGTTTACATCTTCCCACTAAATTGGTGCATTAATCCTTTGTTTGATGGTTTTAGCCCAAGTTATCCCTTTCTTTGGTGACTATAGCCCAAGTTAAGTGTTATCCACTTTATTAGCACCACAAAAGGGGGAAGGTATAATTTCTTTTATCCTTGTTTGTCTCTCCTATGTGATCCAACGTGCTAAGTGAGAATTGCATGTCTACTTTGCTTTCCTTGCCTTTACTTAATTCCTTTCATTTATTTTTGCTTTTATTAAGTTATTCTTTTAATGGGGTATGTGTACACCTCTTGGCTTGTAATAGATAGGGCTTGGAAAGCACTTGATGAAGACCTATTGAAGACGTGTGCCTAGCTAGCAAATGTAATAGGTTCATTAGCTTGATTGCTTGCTTTTGTTGCTATGTGTTAATTTGCTTTATTAGGCTCTTGCATCTAGTCGACCTTGCTAAGTGTTATGTGCTACGTGTTTATAAGTGATTCGCATGTCAACTCGTTTTTTATAGTCATGAATGAATGTGATGGATGAATGTACGTCACCACACTAGTCCAACGCTAGTTGTGGCTCATTGTCCGTTTCCACTAGTCCAACGCTAGTAGGAATTCATAGAAAGGGCTAGTCCAACGCTAGACCCAATAGGCCGTCCCCCTTTCATTAGTGCATACTTGCATGTTCACTACATTTCATGCATTTTTTTTTTAGTTTTTTTATCATTTGGCATGCTCCTCCAATCCTTTTCCCCTCATTTTAGGCTTTTTGCATCCTCATGCTAGTTATAGGGTACATTTGCTTGAGAGTCACCTTTCGATAAGGGAAACGAGCGAGTTTGGCTACAAAATAGCCTTAGCACGCTAGTTCTTCCTTCTAATCCAAGGGAAAATCAAAGTCGTAAAGTTAGGAGTCCTTCCCGTGCCCGATTTGATGCATTCCTTTAGGGTCATACATTTTCATTCTTATCATATCACCTCCTCACTCTTTTACCCACATTTTCTCATTACTCGTACTTACACTTTCTCACTTTCTCACCACTTTCTTCCTATCACTTATTTATTTTTCTATCTCACAAATGGCACCAAATTGCACTTATATGTATCTACTATCCTATTTTCATTCATTTGCACACACAAACACCTTTATTTTCTCACACTTGCACACTTACACTTGAGTCCTCACTTGCATTAATCTCGACTTCTATGAGAGCTTTCCTTATTGGCCACCACAATTCATGTGGTTGGGACCTAAAAGCCTCATGAGAAACATTTTAGGTTTAGAATTGCATTTTTCTTTCCTTTTCGCATCCATTAGTCATATCCAACATGCGATACATATCTTGGGTAGAAAAATTAGGAAATGTGGGGCTAAGTCACGCAATTAGCTTTGGCTAGGGTAAGGGAGTGCCTTAGGCGTTGCCTTTGCCTTCTCCCTTATCAAATGTGACCCCCGATCCCTTTTTTTGGTTATGTAGACCTAAAAGTTTTTAAAAAGGGTTTGTTTACTTTTTCGTTCAAAAACAAAAATCATTTTGGGTGACTTGGTACACCCTAACTCTATACCAAGTGGCGACTCCATTTTTCATACAAAAAAACCCTTTTTAACTTTATTTGACCAAATCGTCGCATTTCACAATCCCACGGTCTTTTCTTTTCACTTTCATACACGTTCACATACATATCTCACACACTACACACACCATTTCAAAAAGTGGGGCGCGACAGGAGCAATACATGTGACAATGATCCAATCAAAGGGGTCAAACTCAAAATTCCTACTTTCCAAGGAAAGACAGATCCAGAAGCTTACTTGGAATGGAAAGTAAGAATTGAGATGGTCTTTGATTGTCACAATTAAACCGCGGAGCAGAAGGTAAAGCTTGCTACCATGGAGTTCACAGATTATGCCCTAATTTTGTGGGATCAACTTCGTTCTAGCCGAAGGAGAAATGGTGAACGAGCAATTGAGGCTTGGGGTGAACTTACGTGTATTATGAGGAGGAGATTTGTACCAAGCCACTATCATAGGGAGTTGCACCAATGATTGCAATCTCTCACTCAAGGCAACAAGAGTGTAGAAGATTATTGCAAGGACATGGAGATGCTTATGATGAGGGTTGATATACATAAAGATGCTGAGACTACCATGACTTTTTTTCAATGGTTTGAAGTTGGAAATCACAGAAGTTGTTGAGTTGCAATGCTACGTTGAACTAAGTGATATGCTAGACAAGGCAATCAAAGTAGAGCGATGGCTCAAGAGGAGGGGTGCTTCACCGGCTAGTATAATTATACCTACTCAAAGTTGGAGATTGAATCCACTCTTCAAGGGAGAAGAGCAGTCGTCTTCTTCTACGCCACATGTTAAGCATGAAATGATCAACACAAAGAAGATATGCGAGTAGAAGTAAGCAAAGGAGAAGCTATGCCATTCAATGATGTTTCTAGGTCACGTAACCGAGATCGTAAGTGTTTTGAATGCCAAGGATTTGGGCATATTCAATCACAATTCTCTAACCAACGGATTATGATCTTGATGGACAATGGTGAAGTGGTGACCGATGATGAGACTGCCTATGAAGGAATGCCACCCTTGGTGAAAAAGGATGAATCGGGAAAGAAAATTACACCACCGGAGACTATTATAGGGTGCTTGGTGTTATGCAAAACTTTGACCGTTCGTATTAAAGATGATGAGGATGTGCAAAGAGTAAATATATTCTACATATGGTACTATGTCAAAGATAAAGTTTGTAGTGTGATCGTCGATGAGGGATGATGTACAAATGTCGTGAGTTTGCTTATGGTGGAGAATTTGGCTCTTCCAACTATTAAACATCCATGACCATATCAACTACAATGGTTGACAGCTGATGGGGATGTGTGTGTGTATCGTCCAACACGTGTTCCTATTCGCATTGGACAGTATGAAGATGAGATCTTATGTGACGTTGTTCCAATGCAAACCACTCACATTATCTTAGGGAGACCATGCAGTTTGACAAGAGGGTATCTTTTGATGGTAGTGCAAATAAGTATTCTTTTATCCATGACGACAAAAAGTTCATCTTGCTCCATTAGTCCCTAGTCCAGTTCGTGACGATCAACAATAGTTGAAAAAAGAGAGCGAGTTAGCTCGAGAGAGGAAAAAGAACAGTGCATCCACGACATATGGGTGTGAGAAATCCATTGTTGAGTCAGCTGGGGAGGGACAATATGAGAGGAAGCAAAACTTCCTTGTCAAATTTCAAGTGGGAGTTGCGATGGAGGATTTGTTTTCTAACCATTTAACCTTTGCTTTGTTTAATGTTTCTCTTTCATGCAAGATAAACAAGGTACTATCAATATGATCTTGAATTTTTCCATTCCTGCACCTATTGGGAAATTTTAGAGCTTCCAAAAAGTGTGTGCCTTAAGTGTTATTGTCCCTTGTCATCGACTAGTGCTTCACTTTGAGTATAGGGCTGGTTTCCTTTTCAAGAGAACTAATTACCTTTTGACAAGAGTAACTATACTTGATACTTGTCCTGTATGTCCTTCCTACTTTGTTAATAATGTTCCACCCTTTATTCATCAATTTTGGGGTTCTTTACTATTTGATTTTGATCTCTTGCTTGTGAGAAGCAAAGCTGTCCAACAATTTCCAGATTTGCCTAGAGGGATACCACTGGATTTGTTGCTTCATTTTGTGCTGATTGTAGCTGATCTTGAGGACTTCTTCCCAACTGAGAATCACGACTTTATATGTTTGATCCTGCTTACATCAACTAGGTATTCATTGCTCCATTCGGTTACTTCAACCTTTGCACAAGTACATGAAGTCATTGCTGCAGAATACTTCATGTTTTGCTGCATAGACCATTTGAAGCCTTCTATTTTAATGCTGATTAAGATTCCTCAGGAGTTACTCGCTAATCCACACCACTTTATGTGCACAATGACATTGGTTTCATGTTTCATTCGCGCTCAAATGTCTCCTGCAATTGTGCAAGCGACATGCAACATGGTATGTTTGCATGAAAGTGTTGTCGGGACTGTTGCAATCACTCCAAAGCGTCGAGTTGGGACAAATCTTCTTCAAGAGGAGAGAAATGATAAAAAAGTCATACGCGAAGTTGCAATCTCGAGTTCCTAGGCACTTTAGTTGGTTGAGTTGTTTATCTGGAATTAGTCTAGTAGTGTTATTTTCCCAATTAAGCTCATGTTGAGCATTGATTGATTGGTTGGTTTATTATATAGAAGTAATTTGTTCGTTTCCCTAGAAATTTAGGTTCGGCCAGCATTAACTTTAGTTAACGCCGTGAGTTAACTTCTTGTTTTCCTAGTTGTTTTAGGTTTTGTTTTGTAAGGCTTATAAAAGGCTGAAGTCTTATTCAATAAAGGAAGGAAGACATTTTTTTTAAGAAATTGAGAGTTAGTTCTCCAAGCTTCCTCGTGAGCTTTTCTTGAGCACTTTAAAGGGATCTAGGTGTTCGTTTTGACTTTATCAATGAAGGAACGCACTTGGTTGTGATGTCTTCTACCATCTAAACATTCTAGTGCAGTCCAAGTTCGTATAGATTCTTTCATCGAAAACTTGATACCAAAAATCTAGACCTTGCAGGCTTGTTATGATTCAAGTTTCGTTAGAAATAGGACGAGGTTCGTATCACAGGACCTTTTCTTTTCATTTTGGGGTTCCGTTGCTTTTTTTGTGGTTATTTTGTAACATTGAAATATAGCTATCGACTTCATTGGGGCTCCGCTTCTTTTTTTGTGGTTATTATGCTTGAGATCCTGTAGATTATAGTTGAGCATAGTTTCAACAAAGGACGTAGAACGGCTCATGTTGCAACAATTTGCCTCTACATTGCAAATTAGATCAGCCACTCTCTTTTTCTTTCAACAGCAATTAGTTAGATATTTCTTAAAAATACCTTTGAAAGGTTAGTTTGAGTGATATTATGGCATTGACCTAATGAAAATAATTGGCATACATGCTGTGGTATTAAAGCATCAACTTTGATGCGAAGGAGAGTATAGCTCAAACCATGCAAGTGGAATAAGTGAAGGTTCCCCTCAGTCCGGTCACACAAGCACGTGCCAAGAAAATGAAGGAAGCGCTCCAACTTCTAGTTCAAGTTGTCCAAGCACAAGTTGGGAGGCGTAGGTCCATAGAAGGCCTTGCATATGAAGATGAAAGGCAAATCACCTTGATAGAGGCCTTGCTCGATGAAGGGAACCTTGTTTAAAGGCCACGACCCTCATTGGAGTGGCATGGTTAATAACTTAGTTATTTAGAGTTTAAGTATTTTATTAGTAGTATTGGACTAGATCAATAAGCTCATGTTGAGCGTAGGACCGAATAAAGGGACCATTTGTGAGCTTGAAGAAGTCCGAAGTGACCTCACTTGTTCGGGACGACCTTAGCTAGGGATACAGGCTTCACTTGAAGACCTAATCCCCTTTGGATTTCGTGCATCTAGTAGTAGTAGTATAACTAGGGCTATTGATTGTATTGTTTAGACATATTTCGTTTAATACAAAATTGAGAGTTCTCTCATTGGTTTCTTGTGAGCGTCACTTGAATTTCTTAGATTAATTCCCTAGGATCTTCACGTTGACTTATCAATCTAGATTAACACTAGATTATGGTATCTTCTACCCTATACCAAGGTTCGTTAGCCACGTGATTAACGGGTCAAGGTTCCATCACCGTCCAAACGTGTTCCATCCCTCTAGATCCTGTGCGCTTGTCTCTCGCGGGTTTCGTCACAAGTTGGCGACGTTCGTATCATTTAGTAATCAGAGCTAGTTAGAGGTATCACGTTATATCCTTTATTTTTATTGTTTTGGGTCAGTTTTTATCCATCAATTTCATTGCTAGAACATTAGGGTTTTGTGGCAAATCATGGGAAGGGTTTCCTGTGATGTCTGAAATTTTTTTGCTTCTTGTTAGTGTGTTGTCCACAATTTACAGATTTGTTTTAGTATTTTCGTGTGTTGTTTCTGCCCAAGTTTCATCCGTGAGTCTGTTGGCTTTGTGTTTGAATCATTAGAGTCAAAAAATAAAATAAAAAGAGTCACGTACCTTATATTGTTCTAGTGTCAAAATTGCTGGAATTTCGTTTGAGTATTGTTGAAATTCTGTTTTGCCTATTTTCATGAGTTTTGGTTGTTGTTCTTGCAAATCTTGGATGCCACAACATAATTTGGGGAAGTTCTTGAGTTTCTTGAATACGATTCTTGAAGTTCTTGGACCTCCAAGACTGGTTTTGAAAGTTCTTGAAACCATAAATCAAGAACTAGAGTTTCTTGAAAGTTTGAATTACCCTGCATCCGTTTCTTGATCTTGTTGGTATAACTTGAAATTCTGTTCCTTGAAGAGCCGAGATCTTGAACAAAAGCAAAGAAAGAAACAAAAAAGATAAAAAAAAAAGGAGAGAAACGAAACAAAGAAAGAAAGAAAAGAAAGAGGCATTCGGCTCATGGGAATCCAGTTTCCAAATCTTGATTGGTTTCCAAATTTTTAGTTTCCAATTCTTGGTTGGTTTCCAAATTGGCTTCCATATCTTGAGTTTCCAATTCTTGATTGGTTTCCAAGACCCCAACCGACCTGGACAGCCCCAAAAACACCCCAAATCAGTTTCCTAAAACCGCATAGAGACCTTATCCAAATCGCTTTAGGATTCTTGAGTTTCCAAAATCGATTGGGCAAGTTGTTGCAGACCGATTTGGCTGAAATTCAAGGACTGATTCTGACATTATTTGAACACCCTAAAAGAACCTTTTTTCCTCCAAAATACTAACCAAAACTCGGCAAAAACAGCAGTTCAAAATTCCAATTTTCGGGTAGGAGTCTTTCTAGGATTCCAAATTTTAGCTTTTGAGTTTTGAGTCGTGTGTAGTGTCATTCATCTTAGGGTTATTTTTCTACATTATTTGAGTCATAAAACAGTGTCTCAAGTGTGTCATAAACCAAAATTTGTTCCAATTTTACCCTTACTTCATTTTTGTTTGGTTTGAGATTGATCATTGACATTGAAGTTTCTTGGAGGAAATTTTCTGATTTCTTCAAGAGAAGTAAACAAAGGCCAATAAGATTATTTGTGAGACCATTAGAGTGGCTAATTTTTGAGTGATACACGAGTGTTGAGTGTAAACACGTGAGGGAGCGTGGGAGGAAATATACTCTTTTTCTTTGCTAACTCCTTTTGCAGGTTACCTTAGCATGGATTCACACCTCTTTGACAATAAACTTAACATGGAGGCCTTGATGAGTGAGTTTCAACTGAGGCTGGACATCTCCCTTGAATCCATACATGAGCGAATAGACCAATTTTAAAACTATTAACAAAAAAGTAACTCGGTTCATGGGGGAAGCAATAGGGATGAATCTGGCCTTATGCATGAAGGAGATGAGGACGATCAATGGCCTAGATATGCTCAACAAGACCAAAGGAGGAACGATGATGCACTCAAATGGATCAAAATAAAAAACCCTTCATTCCAAGGGATATCCGATCCGAATGCCTACTTGGAGTGGGAAAAGCGCATTGAAATGGTTTTCGAATGTCAAGACTATAGGATGATTAAAAGGTGAAACTTGCCACTCTCGAATTCATGGATTATGCCATCATCTGTTGGGATCAAGTGCGACTTAGTCAAAGGAGATGTGGAGAACCACCTGTGACCACATGACATGAATTTCGCAGGTTGATGAGAAAACGGTTCATCCCAAGTCACTACCACCGAGACCTTTATCAAAAGTTACAAAATTTGAGTCAAGATTCTTAAAATATAGATGACTATTTCAAAGATATGGAAATAGCCATGCTACGTGTGGATGTAGTGGAAGACAGAGAAGCGACAATGGCTAGGTTCCTAAGTAGATTAAGACCAGAGATTGCTGAGGTGGTAGAGTTGCACCACTATGTGGAGATCACAGATATGGTGGACAAAGTTTCAAAGGTGGAACACCGCCTCAAGAGGAGGGGTACCACTTGACTCACTAGTGCATCAGTTAGCTCAAATTGGAGAACATATCAGCCTAAGAAAGAGGAGAAACCAATTATGGGAGTTTCGGGTGGAGCCACACAAAATGAAGCTAAGGCCGACGGCTATAAGAAGGACACCAAGGCAGTGAATGATGCCCCTAAGACCCGTAGCCATGAGATCAAGTGCTTTAAATGTCAAGGGTTTGGTCATATCGCATCTCAGTGTCCAAACCGACGAACCATGCTCTTACTTGACAATGAAGAGGCGGTTACAGATGAAGAAGATAGGTATGAAGGAGTACTCTCTTTGGGAGAGGAAGATGCCGATTCTAGTGAGGAACTACCAACAAATGAGCAGCTCGGCTTAGTGGTTCAAAGAGTGCTAACTACTCAAGTCAAGAAAGAAGATGGCCAATAAAGGGAAAACATTTTCTACACACGTTGTCACATAAAAGGCAAGGTGTATAGTCTTATAATTGATCTCGAAAGTTGTACAAACGTGGCAAGTGCGATGCTAGTGGAGAAGGTCTTGCTTCCTACAATCAAGCATCCACATCCATATAGGCTCCAATGGTTGAACGTCAGTGGAGATGTGTGAGTCACGAAGCAAGTCATGATTCCATTCCGCATTGGTTGATATGAGGATGAAGTCTCTGTAATGAAGTGCCGATGCAAGTTACTCATGTGCTATTGAGGAGACCATGGCAATATGACAAAAGAACTAGTCATGATGATTTCACCAATAAGTATACTTTCATGCACGACAATAGGAAAGTTACACTTGTTTCTCTCACTCCTAAACCAGTGCATGAGGACCAAGTCCGGTAATAACAAGAAAGCGAGGAGCAAAGGAAAGTGAAAGGAGCTAAGAAGAGTGAGGGGAAAATGGCATTAAGTGATTTGGCCCTTGAGAAAAAAAAAGAGAGGAAGCAAAGCAAGTTCACAAAAACCAGTGATGTGAAGAGAGCTTTACTTTCTCACCAACCCTTACTTATGTTAGTATGTAAAAAGATTATGCTCACTTCTAATGGCTCTACTAACTCTTTACACCCTCGTGTTATATCATTGTTGCAAGAATTTGAGGATGTGTTCCTTGAGGAGATCCCTGACGGATTACCTCCCATCCATGGCATTGAGCATCAAATAAATCTCATTTCAGGCACACCATTACCCAACAAAACCACCTATCGCATGAGTCCCGAAGAAACTAAGGAACTTCAGAGACAAGTGGACGAACTGCTTAAGAAAGGTTGGGCACGTGAAAACTTAAGTCCTTGTGCCGTCCTTGTTATTTTGGTGCCAAAAAAGGATGGAAGCTCACGCATGTGTGAGGATTGCAGAGTCATCAACTCTATAACAATAAAGTATTATCATCCTATACCTAGGTTACATGACATGCTAGATGAACTACATGGAGCTGTAAATTTCACGAAAATTGACTTAAAAAGTGGATACCACCAAATTGGAATGAAAGAGGGTGATGAATGGAAAACGGCCTTTTAAGACAACTTATGGGTTGTATGAATGGCTAGTCATGCCCTTTGGTTTATCTAATGCCCCTAGTACATTCATGAGACTAATGAATCATGTTTTTCGCCCTTTTCTTGGTTAATTTGTGGTAGTCTATTTTGATGACATCTTGGTCTATAGTCGAAATCTTGATGAACATATGGAGCATTTATGTGCTGTTTTAAATGCCTTGCGCCAAGCTTGTATGCTAACCTGAAAAAGTGTTCTTTTTGCACTAATCAATTGATTTTTCTAGAATTTGTTATTAGTGCACAGGGAATACATGTAGATGAAAGCAAGGTGAAAACCATCCAAGAATGGCCTATACCAAAGACTATGAGTGAAGTAAAGAGCTTCTACGGATTAGCTAGCTTCTACTGGTGGTTTGTGCGAGATTTCAGCACAATTGTCGCCCCCTTGACTGCCGTAATTAAGAAGAATGTCGCATTGCATTGGGGAGCTAACCAAAATAAAGCATTTCAATTGCTTAAACACAAACTCATGCACACACCTGTATATTCTTTACCTAGCTTTGACAAGATGTTTGAAATCGAATGTGATGCTTCAGGTGTTGGCATTGGAGCTGTGTTAATGTAAGAGAGTAGGCCGATTGCCTACTTTAGCGAGAAGTTGAATGGAGCAGTCTTGAACTACTCCACCTATGATAAGGAATTATACTCCCTAATTAGGGCTCTCGAAACATGACAACATTATTTGAGAGTAAGGGAGTTCGTTATTCACACTGATCATGAGCCAGCATTTAAAGTCACAGCAAAAGTTGAACAAGAGGCAAGCGCGATGGATTGCTTTTGTTGAGGCTTTTTCATATGTGATCAAATATAAGACAGGTAAAACCAATGTAGTAGCTGATGCCTTGTCACGTAGGTATTCTTTACTTACCTTACTTGATACTAAGTTATTTGGTTTTGAAACCATCAAGGAGTTATATGCAAGAGATCCGGATTTTAGTGAATGTTATGCACAGTGGTTAAAATCTAAGTTGGATCACTTCTTTATACATGATGGTTACTTATTTTGAGTTGATAAACTATGTATCCCTCAGTCTTCCATTTGATTATTGTTAGTCAATGAAGCACATTCAGGAGCTTTAATGGGACACTTTGGTGTTGCAAAGACTTTGGCTGTTTTGCAGGAACATTTCTATTGGCCAAAGATGAGAAGAGACGTGGAACGTGTGGTTGGTAGATGCATTGTGTGCCATAAACCTAAGTCTAAGACTCAACCATTCTGTTTGTATACCCCTCTACGTATTCCTACTACACCTTGGATCGATATTTCTATGAATTTTATATTTGGTTTGCCTAAGTCTAGGAAAGGACATGATAGCATATTCGTTGTAGTTGACAGGTTTTCTAAAATGGCTCATTTCATTGCTTGTCACAAAATGGGTGATGCATCTTATATTGCTGATTTGTCCTTCTGTGAAATAGTTAGGTTACATGGCATGCCTAGAACTATTGTATCTAACAGGGATGTTAAATTCCTTAACTATTTTTGGAAAACACTGTGGGTAAAGTTGGGTACTAAACTGTTATTCTCTACTTCTAGTCACCCACAAACTGATGGCCAAACAGAAGTTGTTAATAGAATTTTATCTATTTTGTTGCATGCCATCATTAAAAAGAACATTAAGTCTTGGGAGGAATGTCTTCCTCATGTTGAGTTTGCTAATAACCAAACTATGCATAGTGCTACACAATTATCACCTTTTGAAGTTGTGTATGGTTTTAACCCGTTAATTTCTTTGGATTTATCACATTTACCTTTGTCTGAGCGTGTAAATCTAGATAGACAGAAAAAGGCAGATTTTGTGAAGGTAGTACATGAGAAGGTGCGACTCAACATTGAGCAACGTACGAGTCAATACGCGAAGCAAGAAAACAAGGGAAGATGCCAAATGATCTTTCAACCTAGTGATTGGGTTTGGTTGCACTTTCGTAAAGAACGGTTCTCGGTTCAAAGGTGTAGCAAGTTGCTCCCAAGGGGCGACAGACCGTTCCAAATCCTTGAGCATGTGAATGACAATGCTTATAAACTGGACCTCCCAAGTGAGTATAGATCCATAAGTGCCACATTTAATGTCACTGACCTTAGTCCCTTTCTCGCAGATGATGAATCAGATTTGAGGGCAAATCCTTTTCAAGAGGAGAGGAATGATGCGAAGGAGAATGTAACTCAAACCATGCAAGTGGAACAAGTGAAGGTTCCCCTCGGTCCGGTCACACGAGCACGTGCCAAGAAAATGAAGAAAGCGCTGCAACTTCTAGTTCAAGCTGTCCAAGCGCAAGTTGGGAGACCTAGGTCCATAGAAGGCCTTGCATATGAAGATGAAAGGCAAATCACCTTGATAGAGGCCTTGCTCGATGAAGGGAAACTTGTTTGAAGGCCACGGCCCTCATTGGAGTGTCATGATTAATCACTTAGTTATTTAGAGTTTAAATATTTTATTAGTAGTATTGGACTAGATCAATAAGTTCATGTTGAGTGTAGGACCGAATAAAGGGCCCATTTGTGAGCTTGGAGAAGTCCGAAGTGACCACACTAGTTCGGGCCGACCTTAGCTAGGGATACGGGTTTCACTTGAAGACCTAATCCCCTTTGGATTTCGTGCATCTAGTAGTAGTAGTATAAATAGGGCTATTGATTGCATTGTTTAGACAGATTTCGTTTAATACAAAATTGAGAGTTCTCTCATTGGCTTCTTGTGAGCTTCACATGAATTTCTTAGATTAATTCTCTGAGATCTTTAAGTTGACTTATCAATGTACAATCACACTAGATTGTGGCGTCTTCTACCCTATACCAGGATTGTTAGCCACGTGATTAACGAGTCAAGGTTCCATCGTCGTCCAAACGTGTTTCGTCCTTTAGATCCTGTGCACTTGTCTCTTGCGGGTTTCGTCACAAGTTGGCGACGTTCGTATCAAACTTGCTAAAGCAATTATGTCTAGCTTGATTTTGGTAAATATTAATATTCTTGATACAAGCATTAAAAGACGAAGATTGAGTTGTGATGTAGGATTTTAAGGCCTAATGACTTCATTTTATGATGTAATATCTTTTGGAAAAATCTAATATGCTATTTCTAGTTAGTTGTCTTAGCAGTAAATAAGGTTTCATTCTTATTGCAGGAGTGGTTACAACTTTAGGCTCTCCCACATTTGCTTTTTAGGTTTTCACTCATTCTGGATAAGGTTTGATAGATAATTCAGGTTCCAATGAAAGAAATAATGGGTATTTGATTATGAAAACTACTTGGCCTTTCTAATGTAAATCAAAACAAACAAAAGCAACTTATGCTAAGCTATGTTGCAGACACTTTACAGTGGTGTGATACTTGTTTAGGTCTCATAGTAACGATGATCACTAGTCATTATGCCAACCAAACGTGTGTACAACTTATAAAATTGGAAGATAAACAAAATTGGTTTGAAACTTCTTCAAGAAAATTTATTAATTACAGGAAAAAATGAATCTTTCAATGTCTATCTTTAAGTAAATGGTTAGTTATTCTTAGTCACAATACTTATGGTTGTATTCTTGTTTCTGATTAGGCAAGATACCAGTATCTTTTCTTTTCATTTTGGGATTTTTGTTGTTTTTCCTTTTTTTTGGTGGTTAGAAAATCATGCAAGGTACATGAATGGAGAAAAACAAAGGTGCGGACAGCCAAATCAGTAGAATACATATAATAGTTAATCATGAAAGAATCATTGTCATTGTTTCAATTGCTTCTTTGAAAATATGTCCACTTGTACATTTATCATTAATGTGACTTTCTTTCTTAATTTGATACATGTAACATGTTTGCCAAAATATCATGGCTGGCTTCTCATGAATAGTTTAACATATTTGGCAACACTTAAATGTCTTCGTTCACTTCACTTCAAAGAAACAAAGTAGAAAAAATGCACCAGGTGCTCGATTGGATCCCGGGTGGGATCATGAAACTGAAATTGATGCTAATAAGAAACAAGTTCAATGTAAATATTATGGGATTACTCAAGTAGGTAGTGTCTATAGGTCTAAACATCATTTAGCTTGTACGCATGTAAATGTTGAACAATGTTCTAGAGTTCCTAAAGATGCTAGAATACAAACGTTTGACTTACTGAGAGCAAGCTCTGAGGAATCAAAGAAAAAAAACAAAGGATTAGTACTATGTATGATTTAGAAGAAGAAAAAGAAGAAGTTAAGCAGTGGGCTAAAATAATATTCTATGGACAACTTTGTTGTGAGAAAAACTAGGGGGTCAAATGTAAGGCAAACAACCATAAATGAGAAATGGAAGAAATAAGATAGAGATGAAGTTTGTTAAATTATTGCTAGGTGATTCTATAAAGTTGCATTCCGTTTAATGCCGTAAATAACTCATTATTTCCTTTAACGATCAAGCAATTGGGAGAATATGGGAAAGGGCTTAAACCACCTTCATACCATGAAATGAGAGTGACTTTTTTGAAAAAAGAGGTGCAAGAGACATTAAATTTACTCAATACATACAAAAACGAGTGGAAGAAAACTGGTTGTACTATTATGTTCGGTAGGTGGTCAGACTGGGTTGTACTATTATGTCCTTAAGGAAATAGCATTAGGATTGTCCGTAACTTGAAATCAAGTTACGGGCGCTTTCCAACCGTTGGATTATTTCTATGAGAAAGTCACATGTTTGTCCGGTGACATGGAAATAGAAAGAAACATTAATATAATTCCCCCCTCCTAAGTTTCCATATTCCCTAACACCTCCCTCTACCTACCTTGCAACCTCTTCGCTCATTGCCACCACTTCACATAAAAAAAATTTCATCAAAAGCTATTATGATGAAATCCATGAAATTTTGAATTATTTGTCAAAAAAAAACAATTCATGTTAGAAACAACATTTCCAAAGCTACCGCATCAAATTTGTAAAATCAAACTTGATTCATCATATTAAAGCATCAAATAAAACAACAGATTTTTCAAGAGACTAGACTTGAAAGAGAATGAGGCTTTGGATGAGGTGGGTGAAGAGCTCATGGTGAGTTGGGTGCTTTTGGATGGGGAGGTACGGTGAAAGAATGTCATGACCATCTGATCTCATTGTATCATGATCATCATTGGGAGGGACTGATGATTGATCATTCTTGCTAACGTGTTTATATGTTAGTTAGTTAGTTAGAAGTCCATTTTCAGCATGTCTAATTGGTTATATTTTTGTTAACTATAATCTTGAGCAAGAAGGAATCTCAGGGCAGTAGAATAAATGTAACTGATAATTCCATTGTGAAGACATGAATATTGATGAATGAAATTTCTCTACCTTCTTGTTTCTTTGAATTCTCTCCTATCCTTTTTTTTTCTCTCTTTCTCTTTTTGGTCTTTTATTTCTCTTTTGTTAATTTCCTACATAGAACTTCAGTAATTTGCTAAAGTTTCTTCTTTTCCTCATTTTTCACAATTCTGTTCATTGCAATTTGGTATCAGAGTCCCTGATTCTTGGACTAGGAGGCTTGAAGTAGTAATAATTCATAGCCAGAGGCACAAGAATGATAACAACGAAGGATTAGATTCATAGACAGGAAATTAGGATCCAAGGGATCTTGGATACCATAGTAGCAGACAATAAAAGTTTTGAAGATAGGATTGATGCTATGAACTCTGAGTTGAGCAGCAAGATGGACACATTCATGGTGGCTATCTCAGCCCAATTTGCCAATGTGGCCAATGGTAATAGGGATAGAGAAATCTTGAGAACGCCTAAGGCAAGAGCATCTAGGGATTTGGGTATGAGGAATCAAAAGTAGTATGAGAGATCCTTCAAGAATTTATTCTCTATTGGTAATCCTAAGATAGAATATCTTGTTTTCAAGGGAGAACAATCTCATGAGTGGACCAAGAAGGCACAAAAATACTTCCAATTGCATCACATTCCCATGGATCGATGGATAAGATTGCAGAATTTCACTTGGAGAACAAAGTAGATATTTGGTATTAAGGCTTCAAGATGGGAAAGAATAGTATTGATTAGGTAGAATTTTCCGATGAGTTCAACAGGAGATTTGGTAAATTGGGGTGATAGGTGCCGAGCTTGTGCAATAATAATAATAATACCTAACTACCACTAAAGCAGTCAATAATCAATTCTAGGTACTGAAGCATGGACTTTAGGTGTGCAATGGGTTACTTGATTCACTCTGTTCTCGAAGAGTTTGCTTAATCCGATATATCATAATTAATTAGCTGACAAACTATATTAACAAGTAGACAGTAGCAAGTAGGGTCGTCTCCTTAGGGATTAGGGATATTTGTTTTATTGAAGTTCTAATTGTCAATGGGGGGTTTTATCGGAGTAAAGCTAAAATAAATAATTAAACAATTAAACTAAAAATGAAAAATTAACTAGCACGAATACAAGCAGGAATTAAATCAAGAATAGATAAATTCTATCCAAAGATACAACTACTCAGACACAGTCCATTTATCCGATCATTGATGCAAAAAAGGTTCACTTAATTTTATTAACAGGTTAGTTATAGTTGCCGACACGCTCTGACGACCAGCTTTTCCTTAACTTATTGATAACCAAGGTACGACGTTAATCACCCCTAACTAGGAAACACTCCTAAGTACGACCGTAGGAATTAATTTTCTAATTGCATTAAAAACTAGAAAAGCCTAACCATAATCAATAACACGCTACGAGGGTTATTTAAATCAAATTGCACGTTTCCCTAGTATATAAAATGTTATTCTTGGTTTTGATGATCACAAAAGTTCGTTTATACAGACCAAGAAAGTGAACACTTTGATCAGGCCTGATGGAACAAGGAAAGCATATGTCTGATTGACTCCAGTCTACGATGCTTTGGATGTGGCAAACAAGATTGAAATAATATAAATGAATTTAGTAATTGTTTTGTTCCGATCAAAGATACTGTCTTTTAAGTGTGTCTTGTGTGTCATTCTTGGCACTTTGAAATGTTTATCTAACCTTCTTCGAAAACAAGTGTTTTTGTCTATCCAAGAATCAGGTTCGAATATGTCATCAAAAGCAAATCAACCAAAATGTGAAGCAAAAACAGGACAAACAGGTCGGACGGCCGAAAGGAATCTGTCGGACGTCCGAAAGGATGAAGAACATCAGGAAGGAAGCTCTGTCGGACGCTCATATGGGAGTATCGGACGTCCGGAAGGATCGGACGCACACCTCGGACGCATATTAACCAGATCGGACGTCCGAAAAATTCCAAGCTGACTTGCCAACTCTCTGCCTGCGATCGGACGCTGTGGTGTCGGACGATCAAGACGCATCGGACGTCCGAACTTCAACTTGGCTATCATCGGACGATTGGTTCGGACGATGATTCGATCGTCGGACGTCCGACAGCCTCAACGGCTAGTTGACTTTTCAGCTGCCTTCTATCCGTTGGAAGCATTGATGAAGCCCATTTCTGGCTCCCTTTAAAATCAAACTGGTCTGAACGAAGGAAGGACTTTTGCACACTTTGTTTACAAGTTCTCAAGAGATATTTTAGCTAGAAAATAGTCTCCAAAGCAGATTTGTTTTAAAGTGGTGTGAATTTCTGTTGAGCATTTCTTTTGTGGTTGAAAGGATCTTTAGTGTAGCTTTGTTGAGGGTTTTCTGAGTGATTGTAAAACTTCCTAGCTTGACTAAGTGAGGCTTAGGGCAAGGAGGAAGTGCTCCCTCCATTGTACATCTAGTTGATCTTCGCTCATCAAAGAGAAGTTGCTCTTCCTAGTGTTTGGTCTTCAAGTTTGGGTAAAGCTTGGTAGACACTTGGTTTGTTTCTCTATTTTACATTTCTGTTTAATAAAATCTTCATTGCTTATCTATACTTGCTTCTCTGATCAATATTGCTATTGTCTTCTAATCTACTTGGTTGATCATTACTAAAAAGGAAGGTAAATTTTCATTAAAGAAAAAGTGCATAAACTTGGTTAAGATTTTAATCAAACCAATTCACCCCCCCTCTTGGTTGTCTGTGGGACTTACAATTGGTATCAGAGCTTGGTCTCCTTGAGATTAAGCTCTAACGGCTTGGAGTAAAGATGACAACCAGTCATGCTATGTTTGTTGAGGGGCAATCTGTTACTAGGCCTCCCATGTTCAGTGGCTCTAACTATGTTAGCTGGAAAGAACGGATGATTATCTTTTTACAATCTATTGATATTGAACTATGGTTTATTGTGAGTGAAGGACCGCATGAAGCTAACTTTCTTGATGCAGATACAGGGTTGCTTCGGCCAAAAATGAGAGCTGAAATGAATGCTCAAGATAGAACTAACCTCACATTGAATGCCAAGGCCATGAATGTTATTTATAGTGCCCTAGATTCAAATGAATCAATCAGAGTAAAAGGCTGCAAATCGGCTAAAGAAATGTGGGATAAACTAAGGGAAATCCATGAGGGTGGTGACAACGTGAAAGAACAGAAAAAGGCTATCTTGGTCACAAAATATGAATCATTTAAAATTGAACCTCTTGAGGATATTGACAAAATGTATTGCAGGTTCACTGACTTGATCAAAGATCTTGAAGCGTTGGGCAAAGAGTACACCTTGGGAGAGAAGAACAGGAAAATTCTCAATGCATTGGGCAAAGAATGGAAAAATAAAGTGACTGCAATAGAGGAGGCTAAGGATTTAAGTTCTGTGCCTATTGAATCTATCATAAACTCACTAACCTCTTATGAGTTGAAACTGAAATCTAAAGTGCAGGAGGAAGAGGATGCTAGAGCAAAGAGAAACATTGCTCTAAAGACTACTCAAGGTGAAGATGATACAGCTCACTTGGATGATGAAGACTCAGAGGGTGATGATAATGATCTTGCTCTCATAACCAGAGGCTTCAAGAGAATCTTGAATAAAAGAAAGTTTAGAAGGGGAGGTCCTAGCAATCAATTCCAGAATCAGCCATCTATTGCAAAGTACAAAGGAAAACAAGATTTCAACAAGAAACAGTTGGACAAATGCTTCGAATGTGGACAGCCTGGACACTATGCAAACGAATGCCCCATGAAGAAGATGAAAGATGGAAAAGCTGATCGGAAGCCAAGATTCAACAACTTTCAGATTACTTGGAATGAATGCAACTCCGAAGGGGAAGTTGAAGAAGAGGAAGAATCAGCTCAAATGGCCTTCATGGCTATTGGAAATAATGAGGTAACTTCCACACACTCTCAATCTGAAAGTGATAATGATGAAGATGATGATCTTGAATCTTTTGTTGAAAAACTGCATAATGCCTTGAAGGAATCCTATGATAAAAACAAGCAGTTAAAACAAAAAATGGCTTTTCTCATTCAAGAAAATGCAAGTCTTTTTCAACAAAATAAACAACTAAAGACCGACAATGAAAGTCTAGTGAGAGCCGGATGTAATATTCAAGATGAATTTGATAGAAAGACAAATATTTGTGAAATGCTGAAGGAAAGACAGGGTGATTTGAAAAAAGGAATGGACAACTTGGATGAAACTTTGAAAGCAAGAAAGCAGGAGTTTAGCAAAAGGAATATGTTATTTACCCATCCTACTACTTTTCAAAGAACATTTGCACACAACAAAATTGCACATGATTTCACAACATATAGAAGAGGTGGATTGAGATATATCAAACCAGTACATGTTAAGGACTCTTCCATTATGTGTGGTTTTTGTTGTCAAAGAGGGCATTTGAAAGGTAATTGTTATGTGAAAAGAAATCTGAACAAAGGGATGAAGTACATGTGGTTAGTTAGATACAATACTAACTATTATGGACCCAAAAATTAAAAAGGGTACCAAACACCTTTTCTTTTCAGGAAAAATGCTCAAACAAGTCCAAATGGTTCATTGATAGCGGCTGCTCAAGGCACATGACCGGTGATCCTTCCTTGTTCATAAAGCTGAAATCAAAATCAAGTGGAAAGGTAACATTTGGTGATGATGTGAAAGCTAAGACAATTGGAATAGGTGATGTTGGTAAGGATGGTGAAACTTTTGTTCATAATGTGCTCTTGGTTGATAATTTAGGTTATAACTTGCTTAGTGTTAGTCAATTGTGTGATAAAGACTTGTATGTGTTGTTTAAAAAGCATGAATGCATTGTACTTGATTCCAAATATAATGTTGTGTTCAAAGGTAAGAGGTTTAATGACATATATATTGTGATTCTTGATAAAATTGATTCTTCTAGCTTAAAATGTCTTAAAGCTTCAAATGAGGATCCTTGGTTGTGGCATAGGAGACTTTGTCATTTTAACATGGATTTACTAAAGGAAATTTCGAAAAAGGAGCTTGTTAGAGGCTTGCCAAAAATCAGTTTTGAAAAGGATAAAATTTGTGATGCATGTCAATTTGGAAAGCAAACAAAAGTTTCTTTTAAACCAAAGAAGTGTGTATCTACTTCCAAACCTTTAGAACTCTTGCATCTTGACTTATTTGGTCCTACTCAAATCACTAGTTTGGGAGGTAAGAAATACTGTTTTGTGATTGTGGATGATTATTTTAGATATACTTGGGTAATATTTCTTGCTCATAAGGATGATGCTTTCAAGAACTTCACTTCATTGTTTGCTAAAGTGCAAAATCTGCTTGGTTTAAAAATTGTTAGAATTAGAAGTGATAATGGAACAGAATTCAAGTATTGTGGTTTTCCAGATTTTTGTGATTATAATGGTATAACTCATGAGTTTTCTATTGCAAGGACTCCACAGCAAAATGGTGTTGTAGAAAGGAAAAACAGGACTCTCCAAGAGGCTGCTAGAACTATGTTGAATGAATGTCGGTTGCCTAAATATCTTTGGGCTGAGGCGGTAAACACCGCATGTTATGTGATGAATAGAATCCTCTTGAGACCTATTTTGAAGAAAACTCCTTATGAACTGATTTTTGATAAGAAACCTACAGTTGGTTATTTCAAAGTATTTGGTTGTAAATGTTTTATTTTGAATCTAAAGGAACATCTTGGTAAGTTTGATAAAAAATCTGATGAAGGAATATTTTTGGGATATTGTGAGAATAAAAGAGGATATAGAGTTTTTAATAGAAGGACTCTTGTAATTGAAGAGGCTATACATATAACATTTGACGAAACAAATGATGATAATTCCAAAAGTTCGTGTGAGGATGATGATGTAGGTGTTCGAGCAGGAATGGAAAAGCTATCAATTGGAAATGAAGGAAGCTCTAAACCAGCAGCAACTGAAACGGAATATGAAGTTCATGATGATCAAGATGAGGAAAATGAAGACAAAAATGATGATCCACTCAAAGATCTTCCCAAGGCTTGGAAATTCAGCCAAAATCATCCAAAAGAGCTTATAATTGGTGATCCATCCGAGAAGGTAAACACTCGTTCCTCATCTAGAAAATTGATTGACAATTTTGCTTTAGTTTCTCTTTTTGAGCCTAAAAATGTCAATGATGCTTTAAAGGATGAAAACTGGATTTTGGCAATGCAAGAGGAACTTAATCAATTTGAGAGAAATGAAGTTTGGACACTTGTTGATAGACCTCAAAATCAACCTATCATTGGCACAAAGTGAATTTTTAGAAATAAGTTGGATGATAAAGGTGTTGTTGTAAGAAATAAAGCCAGATTAGTTGCTAAAGGATATGCACAAGAAGAAGGCATTGATTTTGATGAAACATTTGCTCCCGTAGCAAGATTAGAATCTATTAGAATGTTTCTTGCTTTTGCTTGCTTCAAAGGTTTCAAATTGTTTCAAATGGATGTTAAAAGTGCCTTTTTAAATGGTTTTATTGATCAAGAAGTGTATGTGGATCAACCCCCCGGTTTTGAAAATACAAAATTTCCAAGTCATGTGTTTAAACTTTCTAAAGCTTTATATGGTTTAAAGCAGGCTCCAAGAGCTTGGTATGAAAGATTAAGTGGGTTCTTGATTGAAAAAGGTTTCAAAAGAGGTATTGTGGACACCACGCTCTTTACTAAGCAAGTGGTGAATGACCTTCTCATTGTGCAAATATATGTAGATGATATTATTTTTGGTGCTACTAATGAGTATCTATGCAAGGATTTTTCCACCACTATGCAAAATGAATTTGAAATGAGTATGATGGGAGAATTAAATTTCTTCCTTGGACTTCAAATACATCAAGCTCTTGAGGGAATCTTTATAAATCAAGCAAAGTATACCAAGGAATTACTGAAAAGGTTTGGCATGGAGGACTCAAAGCAAGTTGGAACTCCAATGTGCACTTCTACAAAGCTTGACAAAGATGAAGAAGGTAATCATGTGGATGAAAAGCATTATAGAGGTATGATCGGAAGCTTACTCTATTTAACTGCAAGTAGACCGGATATCATGTTTGCTGTTTGCTTATGTGCTAGATTTCAATCGTGTCCAAAAGAATCACATTTGAATGCTGTAAAAAGAATTTTTAGGTATTTGAAAGGTACATTAGACTATGGTCTTTGGTATGCTAAATCCAGTGAATTTGCACTATATGGTTATTCGGATGCTGATTTTGGAGGGTGTCGTGTAGATAGAAAGAGTACTAGTGGATCTTGTCACTTTCTTGGAAATTGTTTAGTCTCTTGGTTTAGCAAGAAACAAAATGCAATCTCATTGTCTACAACCGAAGCGGAATATATTGCCGCTAGTGCATGTTGTGCTCAACTTTTATGGATGAAGCATACCCTGAATGACTATGGATTGTTGTATGACTGCATGCCTGTATTCTGTGATAATACTAGTGCTATAAATTTGACCAAAAATCCTATTCAGCATTCTAGGACAAAGCATATTGAAATAAAGCACCACTTTATTCGTGATCTTGTTCAAAAAGGTGAAATTTGTGTAAATTATGTTTGTTCTAAAGATCAATTTGCTGATATTTTTACAAAAGCTTTGCCATTAGATCAATTCACTCATCTAAGATCAAAATTAGGAATGTTCGAAAAATCATCATAAATTTTTCATTGCCTTCGGACGTCCGAAAGAGGATGAACGGACGTCCGATAATGTTCTTCAGTCATTTTCCAGATTGCGCCTGTTCGGACGCAGCTGTCGGACGCACAACTTCGGTCGGCCGTCCGACAGTGCAACGGCTCATTTTTTAAATCAACTTTCTTCCTTATTTGCTTCAGTCTCTTCATATCCTATTTCCTCTCGGACGAAAACTCTCTCTTCCCTCACTCTCAAATTCGTACCATTCTGTAGCTACCATTCCCAAATTGACTCAACCAAAACATTTCCCCATCGTTTGCGTTTCATTTCTCCTGATCATTTCACCAAACTGAGTAACATTTCGCAAATCCCCAAATTTTTCTCACAACCCTACTCTTGCATAACCGCTCTGTCAAATCTCGTTCAAGGTGTTTTTGTCCCAAAATTTCTGTGCGATTCACTTCCCTACTGCTGTGTGCATCATTTGCATCCTCCATTCCACACATTTAGAACAATGGTGAATCTAAGGGGAGGAAAAGTTACTGCCGGACGCAAGCATCCACTCAGGGATGAGGATGAGGATCTTCCTACTGTCAAACGGACATCCAAACGCTTCAAAAGGGGAGATATCAAGGGTCAAATGTCACGGCCTACTCCACAACCCACATCTCAGCCTGAATCTGGACAGGGGACCTCCTCTCAACCGCCTCCAAAATCAGTCCCTCTCCCTCCATTCTTTGATGATGCTGCAAAAGACAAATACGCCTGGATATCACAGAAGGGTGTCATCCCTCAAAGAACCGTAAACCCCTCTGAATTTCACTCCATAGGTTTAGAATCCATTCTGAATCTATTTGCTTTCCAGAAATGGTCACATCTCATTTCCATGCCAAATGTCTACTACCCTGATATGCTGCATCAATTTTTTGCCAACCTTAGGAAAGGAACTGACCAAACTGAGATCATGTCTAGGGTAAATGGGGTAGACCTAATCTTTGATTCTGATACTGTGAATTCCATTTTAAAGACTACCATTGAACGTTTGTGCAAAGATAAGGTTGCTAATTTCTTTTCCTATGAAGAGCTTCCTACTGCTGCAAATCATTTTGATGGGACAAAAATGTTAACTTATTTCAAAAGAAGTTTTTCCTCACCTGCTGATGCTAAGTTGAATGATCTGGCTCCTGTGAATTTGATTGCCTTTTCTATCATTTCAAACTTGCTTGTGCCCACTGATGGTCATAGAACTGATGCAAACAAAATGGAGTTGTATCTTTTTTATTGTTTTCGAGAAAAAATTCGGATTGATTTTGGGTTTGTCATGTGCAAGTTTTTGCTTCGCTATGCTACTGACTCTCGAAGGAAACTATCCTATGGAAAGTTTCTTCAAAAGATTTTTGAATTTTACAAAGTTCCAATTCTAGGTGTTTGTCCCAAAGAAGCATCTTCTTATGCTTTTACCAGAGCATATTTTGAAAGGAAAAATCTTATTTTTAAAGATAATCTGTGGGCATATAAGGGGGCATCATCTAGTGAACAAAGGTCTAAGACTGTACATGATCCTTCACCCATTTCACTCACTCCCATTCATCCTAGGAAGTCTATCACTAAAGCATCTTCCTCTTCCAGTAATGAAGTAATCGAGCTGCTTCATGAACTCAAACAGCATGTTCTTCTTTTAGAACATGGCCTAATGCTCACCATGTCTTCTGAGCAACAAACTGCTTTTCTTGACAAAAAGAATCTTCTTTTTCCTCCACCTGTGGTTGAGGAAGTTTCCCATGACAATGAGTCACACCCCACTGATCCAAGTTCATCAATTCCGGATCCTGGTTCTTCAACCCCCGTGACTCCTCATGGCACCTCTACATTAGATAAAGGCAAGGCACCAGTTGAAGAGGCTGCTGAAGATGATGAAGAGACTGAAGAGGAGGATCTTGACCAATATCAGCTCTCTCGGAGGACACCTGGATCCACTTAGTTCATCATTTAGGACATTTGCATGTTGTCTGTCACGTTTATGTGTTTGTGGTATTCAACAATGAATATGTAATGTAATGGATATTTTAAGTTTCTTTTGGTATGTTTTTGATGAATGTTTAAATTCTGTTTTGATGGATGTTTAAGTACTGTCTTGATGGATGTTTGTTTGTCTATATTAATTGTGTGAATATAATGATTTTTTTTTCATTGATGATTGTATTTGTGGATGTGTTGATGTAATTGGTTGCCCTTTGTGATGACAAAAAGGGGGAGAATGGAAATGATATACTAATTGATTGATATGGTGGTTGTGGTGATATGTTGGTTGTGAGTTGCTTAATTGTCATGTTTTTGGATAATTGTCTAAACTCGGTTGGGCAGTCTAGTGAGGGGGAGGTTTTCAAAATTTTTATGATTCACTAAGGCAGGGGGAGTTCTTGTCTATTTTGAAAGGGGGAGTTTTCATTGCAATCATCAAATTTCATTTCAAACTTTTGTTTTGTCATCATCAAAAAGGGGGAGAATGTTATTCTTGGTTTTGATGATCACAAAAGTTCGTTTATACAGACCAAGAAAGTGAACACTTTGATCAGGCCTGATGGAACAAGGAAAGCATATGTCTGATTGACTCCAGTCTACGATGCTTTGGATGTGGCAAACAAGATTGAAATAATATAAATGAATTTAGTAATTGTTTTGTTCCGATCAAAGATACTGTCTTTTAAGTGTGTCTTGTGTGTCATTCTTGGCACTTTGAAATGTTTATCTAACCTTCTTCGAAAACAAGTGTTTTTGTCTATCCAAGAATCAGGTTCGAATATGTCATCAAAAGCAAATCAACCAAAATGTGAAGCAAAAACAGGACAAACAGGTCGGACGGCCGAAAGGAATCTGTCGGACGTCCGAAAGGATGAAGAACATCAGGAAGGAAGCTCTGTCGGACGCTCATATGGGAGTATCGGACGTCCGGAAGGATCGGACGCACACCTCGGACGCATATTAACCAGATCGGACGTCCGAAAAATTCCAAGCTGACTTGCCAACTCTCTGCCTGCGATCGGACGCTGTGGTGTCGGACGATCAAGACGCATCGGACGTCCGAACTTCAACTTGGCTATCATCGGACGATTGGTTCGGACGATGATTCGATCGTCGGACGTCCGACAGCCTCAACGGCTAGTTGACTCTTCAGCTGCCTTCTATCCGTTGGAAGCATTGATGAAGCCCATTTCTGGCTCCCTTTAAAATCAAACTGGTCTGAACGAAGGAAGGACTTTTGCACACTTTGTTTACAAGTTCTCAAGAGATATTTTAGCTAGAAAATAGTCTCCAAAGCAGATTTGTTTTAAAGTGGTGTGAATTTCTGTTGAGCATTTCTTTTGTGGTTGAAAGGATCTTTAGTGTAGCTTTGTTGAGGGTTTTCTGAGTGATTGTAAAACTTCCTAACTTGACTAAGTGAGGCTTAGGGCAAGGAGGAAGTGCTCCCTCCATTGTACATCTAGTTGATCTTCGCTCATCAAAGAGAAGTTGCTCTTCCTAGTGTTTGGTCTTCAAGTTTGGGTAAAGCTTGGTAGACACTTGGTTTGTTTCTCTATTTTACATTTCTGTTTAATAAAATCTTCATTGCTTATCTATACTTGCTTCTCTGATCAATATTGCTATTGTCTTCTAATCTACTTGGTTGATCATTACTAAAAAGGAAGGTAAATTTTCATTAAAGAAAAAGTGCATAAACTTGGTTAAGATTTTAATCAAACCAATTCACCCCCCCTCTTGGTTGTCTGTGGGACTTACATAAAAACGTTAGTTGCCACTAATATTAATCAATTTAAACAATTACGGATTTAATTGACTAATTTAGCAGGAGATTAATAAATCGCATTGAACATTAGGCCTTTGACATTCAATTAACTAAATAATCCCATAGAAATTCAAACAGACTACGTGCAAATATTAATAAATTAAGAAACGCATGATAATTAATTCAATCTCACAGGTATTCGGGACAGCGTCGTTGCGTTGATCCTTGGCTAGACGAAAAGCTTAGCCACGCCGCATAAATAAATCTTCACGCAAAGTGATTGAATTCATGAACGTCAAATCGTCTTTAACTAATTAATCAAGGAGTAAAAGATGATTCTCCCATTGGGAAATTTTATCGAACAGTAGGCATGCGCATGGCAAGGAAAAAAAAGAAAAAATAAACTATTGCTAAAAGAACAATTTCACCAGCCTCTGTACGTTTTTTTTAAACAATGACTAATGCTTTTCTCCGTGGTTCCCCACGAATTGAGAGTCCAAGTCCCAAAAGTAAGCTCTGCCGAAATTTTCTCTACTTTTCGTTTCCTGTTGCCCATCAAAGACTTCAACTCCTAATCAACAAAAAGGAAATGTCATCCGTCTGTTTTGTGAAGCTCTTTTGGAGTCTCCCACGTGTGGAGCAATTTTCTCCAACAGGTCCCCCTTTTCAGCCATTTTTAGTTTCATTTCCTGCAGATAGGTCCAAATACCAAATATAAGTATATATTAATAATTTAAAACAATATTTGATAAGGACAAAAGGGAAAATTAACAATAAAATTGCTGACAATTAGCACCTTATCAATTCCCTCCACACCTGAATCATGCTTGCCCTCAAGTATAAAAACAGCAATCAAACACCAAAATTTGATAATGGTTATTTCTCTAGCTATCGTATTGCCAAAAATATCAAGAAAAACATATATCAAGCATCAATGATCAAGATCCAAGAAAAATCCCCCCAGTTAGCTTCTAAACCACCAACTCCTCCAATTTAAAGCAAACTAATCAAAGAAAAAGGAATGGTTGCTCACATTTATCAGCAAATGGTCCAACTATTAATTAAAATCTCACATTAAACCCATAAATCGGCAAGCTGACTTTTATCACATTTTCTATTTTTTTTCTTCTCTTTTTTTTCAATAGTAACTAAAGACTGAGTCTCTAGCCATTGGAGCCTTTTGACGCGAACTCCAATATTTGTCAGATAAAGGAGTCCAGTTACTTAGTTCCTATCGCTATATAACCACGTACTCATAAAAATCACTATCTTTTGACGTGAGAATCGACACTTTAGGTGAAAATCTCCAGTTACTCGATAGTAGTAACTAGCGGAGTACAGTCAACTCTTATTTATAACCATATAGCACAATAACTAAAAATAACACAAAAGTAACAGCAGCCAGCCTTAAATTTTCAAACATGGAGAACTAAAATTAATAATCGGACCAAATCACATGAAAATGTCAACAATCATTCTCTATGCCTAGAAAAATTAACCAAAAATTAGAAAAGTTAAGCAATTACTGATATTTACCAAAGAGATATTCCTGAACTCAATCACATTAACTAGATACACTTTTGTTACTAAAACTCAACAATAGCAGAATTAGAGACAACAACCCAACATCAAAACTTGGTATTCATATAAGAACTGACCACTAGAAAAAAAAAAGAAAAGAAAATAAACAAAAGATGGAGAAAAACAAACTAAAAATAAAAACTAGCACCACAACTGATCTTCCCCCCACACCTAAATGACACATTGTCCTCAATGTAACAATTAAGCAGCAAAAGCAAGAAGAGGGGCAACAGAACTTCCTTGAAATCATGGGGACAGTGGCGGGGTCACAGCAGTGGGTGAGGCGTTAATTGAGGTGTAAGACCCGTGTGATGCATAAACGCTGACAAAACTTGCCCACCTCAAAATCTCAACAAATGTCTCCAATAGAGCAGTCAATTACACAACTCAACCAACTGAAAGTAGCAAATTTCCCAAGAAATCGACAATTCTAGCAACAGCGGATCAAAACTTTGACAAGAACAACTCAGTCACAAATGCCAACAGTCAAGTGGGTAGCCACGTACATATGATGAATCAATAGTATGCAAACAACCATAGCCAGTACCACTGGCGCACGCACAGGTAAGAAACAATTCAATTGAGGATTCAGAGAAATATTAAATAAGGGAGAAATTTCAATACCTCTACTTGTCAAAATTAGATAGGTGGTGACGTCGCGGCAAGGAGAGAGTGCAGGGGAGCGGGCTAGCGCGCGTGACCGCGAGCTAGTGGTGCGCGAGATGAGGAGTGGCGCTGTGTGTGGGTGCAATAGGAAGAGAAGGCTGGCGGCGCTGCCCGTGGGCTGCGAAGAGCGGAGGAGATGGTGGCGGCGTGAGTCGGAGGAAGTTGGTGGCACATGCGAGAGGTGCGATGAGAGAGAGGTTGGAGCAGCGAGGAGGGAGGATGGAGGAGTGGCAGGCGCGAGGTAGTGTCGGCCGAAGAAGAAGCAGGGGAAAGGGGGAAGAAGAGGGAAAGAAAGGAAGAAGAAAGAAAGAAAAGAAAGAAAGAAAAAGAAAAGAAAAAAATAAAATAGTTTTTTGGTTCTTTTTTTCCAAAATTTTTCATTGTTTTCGAATTTAAAATTTCAAAATTTGAATTTTTGAAAGACAAAACTCCCTTTTGTCGTTTTTTTAGACAAATAAAAATTTAAAAAAATTCCCTTTTGTTTTTGGGTCGTCAAACACGGCATGGGCACGCTAAAATTAGTAAACGTCCACTGACCTTGGGAGTTACTTTTGCGTGCCTTTCTCATGTGCGCACGCCAAAATTCCACTTCCTGCTAATCGTCGCTAGATGTTGAGGTTTTATCAACATGGCGTGGGCATGGCAAGATTAGTAAACGTCCACTGACCTTGGGAGTCACTTTTGCGTGCCCTTCTCGTGTGGGTACGTCAAGATTCTTGTCCTGGTCATAGTAGAGGAAAATATTAAGACCGACTACCACGCAAATGAGAAACAACAAAACGAAAGAATTGAACAACAAAAAACAATAAAACCAATATTTGGGTTGCCTCCCAAAAAGCGTCTTTCTTTAACATCTTTGGCTAGACATTAAACACCACTCTTCAATCTAGATGTAATTCAATTTTCCTTGTAATCGGTGGCCTTATTCCGGGATCCAAATAGTCATTGAGTGCAACCTTTTTCCTTAAGTTTCTACTCATTTTCACCTCATGAATTGCTTCATCCCATGATACTTGTTCGCAGCAACTTTGAATTTATCCCTACAAGCAAACTCAGAAAATTCTTGCACAAAGAGATTAATAGCATGAATAGCAAACACAGAGTGAAAGTTAACACGATATTTCATTGTATCAAAAATATTAAAGTGAACTATTTCTCCATCAAATTTCATTGTGAGAGTACTCTTACTAACATCAATCTTAGTTTGGGTAGTACTCAAAAAATGGCCTTCCTAATATAATAGGTGATGGATTTAGGGCACTTTCATCATTCATATAAAGCACATAAAAATCAGCAGGAAAAATTAATCAATCTACTTGCACTAAAACATCCTCAACTACCCCATCCGGATAAGCAAATGTACGATTAGTTAATTGAATTATTATCTCTATTTCTTTCAAAAGTCCTAAATTTAGAGAATTATAAATTGATTTAGACATCACATTAATAGAACCCCTTAAATCTAGCATGGCATTTTTGATATTAGAATGTTCAATCTTACATGGGATATTAAACATACCTGGATCTCCGCATTTAGGTGGTAGTTTTCTTTGTAAAATCGCTGAAACGTTCTCACCTACCACAATATGCTCATCCTGCCTCAACTTCTTCTTGTTAACGCATAAGTTTTTCAAGAATTTAACGTATTTTAACACTTGCTTGATCGCGTCCAACAAAGGGATATTGATTGCCACCTTTCGAAACATCTCTAGAATCTCCTTCTCCTTATTTTGCTTCTTCGGTTTCTCTAACCTGCTAGGAAAAGACGATAGGTTAGTCTTAACTGTAATGATTGGGTCCGGGAGTACCTTTGGATCCTTGTTGCCTCTGCCCTCCTTTTCAAGCTCTTTCTCAATTCGTTCTTCGTCCTTGTCCTTAGGAATCGCGAGCTCGGGTTCTTAGATTTCCTTTCTACTCCTCAAGGTCATTGCGCTTACATTCTTCAGGTTCAGTTTAAGTTGAGACAGCAGTTTTCCATAAACTTGGGTTTCCAGGTGGTTGATTGCTATTGCCATCTGACTCTGCATTGCTTGCACCTGTCCCAATTGATTCCTCATACTTTGTAGGTCAAAATCCGTCTTTTGTTGATTAGCAATCAATTGTTTCATCATCTTTTCTATAGACGAACTTGAGTTTGAATGGGATGGTGGTGGGCGATGATACTGCTGTTGATACCCTTGCTGTCTATTTGGTGCAAAATTTGACTGTCTATTTTCTTCATAACTGAAGTTAGGATGATCTCTACAGCCTGGATTGTACGTATTCGAGTACGAGTCATAGAGATTTCTTGGCGTGGGCGCTTGACCAGCCATGTTCACTTGCTCCACACTTTCTTCTTGAACTAGTAGACACATCTCCGTAGAATGTCCCAAAGCAGTGCATACCTCATATGCTTTGACTTGTGGGACATTTCTCATAGCTAGTTGTCGCACGAAAGACGTCAGTTCAGAGAGTTGTTGTTGGATAGAGGATGTTTCTACCTCATTCACCCAACACGTTGGAATATCCTCTCTTGAACTGAACTGCTGTGAATTCGTAGTCATCCCTTCAATCAACTCCTAAGCATCTCGAGGAGTCTTGTTCACCAACGCTCCTCCACTTGCAGCATCGATTATGCTTCTATCCCTAAAGAGTAACCCTTTATAAAAATATTGGATGAGCAGCTGCTCACTTATCTGATGCTGAGGGCATTTTATGCACAACTTTTGAATATTTCCGAGTATTCATAGAGAGACTCGCTTGGGTATTGTTTGATGACGCATATCTCTTTCCTTAAGTTGGCCGCTCGAGATGTCGGAAAATATTTGTCTACAAATTTTTTCTTCAACTGGTCCCACGTGGTGATACTACCTGATGGTAGATAATACAGCCAATCTTTCGCGGAGTCCTTCAAAGAGAAGGGAAAGACCCTCATTTTTATCTGCTCTTCTGTGATTTCCGGGAGCTTCATACTGTTGCAAACGACGTCGAACTCTTGCAAGTGCTTGTAGGGCTCCTCACCTAGTAGACTATGAAAAGATGGCAAGAGGTGAATTAGATCAGATTTAAGTTCAAAGGGAGTGTTATCATTCAAACTTGAGAAAGTAATGCATAAAGGTTGCTGATTTAAATTAGGAGCAGCCAACTCTCTTATTGTTTGTGCATTCGTCATGGTGAATTCCTCTTGGTCTTAATCACTTGAATTATCACCACGCAAATTTGTCGACTCCACCTCTGGATTAGGTCCTTGAGGTACAAAACTGAACTGCTCCTCTTTGAGCTATCTGGTTTCTTTCCTTGTTCTACATGCAGCCTTCTCTACTTTAGGGTCGAAAATTAATTCGCCTGTACTAGAAGAACGAAATATAAACTAGAAAAATACTAGAAAATTAGAACAAAATTGAACTTAAAAAGAAACAAATAAACTAACGCCAGTCCCCAGCAACGGCGCCAAAAATTGACAGATGTCGAGCCTGTGCAATAGTAATAATAATACCTAACTATCACTAAAGCAGTTAATAATCAATTATAGGTACTGGAACAGGGACTCTAGATGTGTAATGGGTTACTTGATTCATCTTGTTCCCGAAGAGTTTGTTTAATCCGATATACCATAATTAATTAGCTGACAAACTACACTAACAAGTAGACAGTGGCAAGCAGGGTCGTCTCCTCAGGGATTGGGATATTTGTTTCCTTGAAATTCCAATTGTCAATGGAGGGTTTTATCGGAGTAAAGCTAAAAAAAATAATTAAGCAATTAAACTAAAAATGAAAATTAACTAGCACGAATACAGGCAGGAATTAAATCAAGAATAGATAAATTCTTGCCAAGGATACAACTACTCAGACACAGTTCATTCATCCGATCATTGATGCAAAAAAGGTTCACTTAATTTTATTAACAGGTTAGTTATAGTCGCCGACACGCTCTGACGACCAGCTTTTCCTTAACTTATTAATAACCAAGGTACGACCGTTGATCACCCTAACTAGGAAACACTCTTAGGTACGACCGTAGGAATTAATTCCCTAATTGCATTAAAAACTAGAAAAGCCTAACCCTAATCAATAACACGCTACGAGGGTTATTTAAATCGGATTGCACGTTCCCCTAGTGTATAAAAACGTTAGTTGCCACTAATATTAATCAATTTAAACAATTATGGATTTAATTGACTAATTTGACAGGAGATTAATAAATCGCATTGAACATCGGGCCCTTGACATTCAATTAACTACATAATCCCATAGAAATTCAAACAGACAATGTGTAAATATTCATAAATTAAGGAACGCATGATAATTAATTCAATCTCACAGGTATTCGGGACTGCGTTGTCACGTTGATCCTTGGCTAGACGAACAGCTTAGCCACGCCGCATAAGTAAATCTCCACGCAAAGTGATTGAATTCATGAACGTCAAACCGTTTTTAACTAATTAATCAAGAAGTAAAAGATGATTCTCCCGTTGGGAAATTTTGTTGAACAGTAGGCGTGCGCATGACAAGGAAAAAAAAGAAAAACTAAATTATTGCTAAAAAAACAATTTCACTAGCCTCTGTACGTTTCTTCTAAACAATGACTAATGCTTTTCTCCATGGTCCCCCACGAATTGAGAGTCCAAGTCCCAAAAGTAAGCTCTGCCGAATTTTTCTCTACTTTTCGTTTCCTATTGCCCATCAAAGACTTCAACTCCTAATCAGCAAAAAGGAAATGCCATCCGTCTGTTTTGTGAAGCTCTTTTGGAGTCTCCCACGTGTGGAGCAATTTTCTCCAACAGGTCCCCCTTTTCAGCCCTTTTTAGTTTCATTTTCTGCAGATAGGTCCAAATACCAAATATAAGTATATATTAACAATTTAAAACAATATTTGGTAAGGACAAAAGGAAAAATTAACAACAAAATTACTGACAATTAGCACCCTATCATGGGGCATATGTATCTATAGAGGAATTCAATAAGTTCCAACTCTCTTCAACAATGTTGGCCTATCGGGAGAAATTTGAAGAGTTGAGTTCTGAGATAATGATCAGAGCCCATTTGTTAGAATCCTACTATATTTCTTGCTTCTTGAGTGGTTTGCCTGAGGAATTAAGATCCATGGTTAAGACTCATATGCCCACGACCTTGTCAAATGCATTTGAGTTAGCAAAGCTGTAAGAAAATGGCTTTGATGCTATTTTCAGGAAAAATAGTTCAAAAGGCAGAGTATGTTGTTAGTTGTTTCCATAGTCAAGCTAGTTGCCCTACTTCTAACACTAAGCCTACTATCAACAATGCTGTCAAGAAACCTGTCCTACAAACTTTCAAGAAAATCATTCCAACAGAGATTTAGGATAGGAAATGCCACCATTTATGCTTCAAATGCGATGAGAAATTTGGGCTAGGGCATAAATCTAAATAGAAAGAAATTCATCTTCTCTTGACTATTGATGACGATTCTGAGGTTGCAAAAAGTAATGAAGAGGATGAGAATATTGAATATCAAGGGGCTCAGTAGAAGAAAGATATGGAATTTGCCATTCATGCCTTGTTTAGGAAGATATTGCATAACACCATCAAATTAAAGGAGTTGAATTGTCAATTTTGGTGAATGAGGGAAGCACACATAGTTTTGTTAAAAACTCCGTGGCTCAATTGTGTCCAAAATTAGTTTAGAAGGTGAGACCTTAAAAGCTGAATAAGTTAATGGTGAATATCTGTGGTGCAATAAGGTCAATCTTGAGATGAAGTGGAAGATGCAAGGGAAATGTTTCATTCATAATATATTTGTATTGAACTTGGAACCCTATGACATGATTATAGTAGACACTTGATCATGGTATTTGATCAAGAAGGGGATAAGTTGCTTTTGCAAAGTGACACCATAGAAACCATACTCAAGTTTCTAGAAAGCAATTATGAGAAGGGTAAGTTAAGCACCAAGATATGGAAGAACTCCTGTGGCATTGGACTGTCAAAAACTTAGGTCTACGACATTTTTCAGCACTCCTTTGATGCTTTGCTTAAGGATTACAAAGATGTGTTTGGAGAATCTAAGAACCTACCTCCTTCTAGAAATTATGATCACCAAATTCCATTAGTTCCTAATACTAAACGTTTCAAATTGTCTCCATATATATACCCATATGTTCAAATAAATCAAGTTGAAAAACAAGTTAGTGAAATACTGAATAGTGGAATTATCTAAACTAATCACAGTCCTTATGCTACCAAAACCAAGTAAGAATGTAGCCTGATGACAAACTCAAAACAGCCTTGAAAACACATCTTGGTCTCTATGAATTTACTACCATGCCTTTTGGGCTCACAAATTTCCCAGTTGCATCCCAAAGTCTTATAATGTTGTTTTTGAACCTTACCTGAGAAAGCTTGTTCTTGTATTTTTTGATGACATCTTAGTATATAGCCTTGACCTTGATTTTTACCTCATTCATCTCCAAATAGTACTGGAAACTCTTAGAAAACACTCTTTATATGCCAAACTCTCAAATACACTTTTGGCTAGTCCCAAGTAGAGTATCTAGGGCATATTATTATTGGTGAAGGATATGGCAGATCCTACTAAGGTACAATATATGGTTGAATGGCTAGTTCCTACTTCGGTTAAACCATTATGGGGATATCTTGGAGTTACTAGTTATTATAGGAGTTTTGTGAAGAGTTATGGAATAATAGCCAAACCTTTGATAGAACTATTAAAGAAGGATAGGTTTTCATAGAATCAGAATCCTAAAATGGCTTTTCAAAAACTAAAGGAGGTGATCAGTAGTACTCAAGTATTGGTATCACCAAATTTCTCAATGCCTCTTGTATTGGAAATAGATGCTAGCCACAAAAGTTTAGGTGTTATTTTGATACAGTAAGGGAGATGTCTTGCTTTTCTCAGTCAAGCTCTTGGACCTACAAATCAAGGGTTGTCCCTATATGAGAAAGAACTCTTGTCATTGATCATAGTAGTTACAAAGTGGAAGCATTACCTGCTTGGTTCTCATTTTGTCATTAGAACTGATCATCAGAGTCTAAAGTACTTTCTTGAATATAAAATCTCAACACATCTCTAGCAAAAATGGCTCACCAAACTGCTGGGGTTAAAGTATGAGATACAGTGCAAAAAGGAAAAGGAAAACTAGGTGGCAAATGCCTTATCAAGGAAGGGATATGAGGACGATGTGGGAGATGTTCATAACATCTCTATGGTTATGCCCTCATGGATAATTAAGACTTTAGATTGCTATAAGAAAGATGGTAGAGCCATTAAACTCTTGAGATCCTTAGCTGTACATCCTAACTTTGCCCTAACTATACCTTCAAGGGTGGAATATTGAGATACAAGGGTAGAGTCTAATTGGTGTTGCTAAAAAGTTGAGGAAAAAGTTGATTGCTTGCTTTCAGGAATCTCCATTTGGTGGACATTCTGGCAATTTGGGGACTTTGTTTGGGGACATTCTAGCAATTTGGAAAAAGTTAATCTCCATTAGAGGTTAAAGGAGCACTTTTGTTTTGCCAGGAATGAAGAAAGAAGTTGAGGAATAGGTGCAGCATGTGATTGCTGCAAAAGGAACAAATCCAAAAATTGTAAATATCTTGGTTTGTTACAGCCCATGCTAGTTCCAAAAGAAGCATGGCAGCACATCTCAATGGATATTGTGGAGGGACTTCCTAAATCTACTGGGTATGATGGAACATTTGTTGTTATTGATAGGTTCACCAAGTATGGGCATTTTCACGGCTCTGAGTGAGCCCTAAATATACTGCTTCCTTAGTGGCCACATTATTCTTTAAAAATGTGCATAAGTTGTGTGCCCTTCCACTGAGTGTTACGTCAGATAGGGACAAGATTTCTACAAGTTTTATTTGGTAAGATTTGATGGACAAATTAGGCATTGAGTTGCACCTGTCCACTGTAGACACCAAATTTTTGGTTTCAAATTTTATTTATTTTTATTAGTTTAATGTTAGATTTATTTGTTTCAATTTTTAGGTTTATTTTGGTTGTTTCCTGTTTCGTGTCTCTTATTGTATTTTAATTAGTTTACGAGCATTTATTTTATCCACTAATTTAATCAAAAAAAAAGAAAAAAAAGAGAGAAAATCATCAATCAAAAAAGAATTATTACTAAGATTAGTATTTTTGTTTTATTTTTCTATTTTAGTCAATTTTACTTAATTTGTTTTTTTTAATTGTTTGGCTCATTTGGAAATGAAAGAAAAAAAAACGATGAAAATGAAAAATAAAGAAAAGAAAAGAAAAATGAAAAGTCGCAACTTTGTTGTTTCTAGTTTGCTTATTTTTGTCCGATGTTACTTAAAATTGTTGTTTTTGTTTTACTTAATTTTATTATCTTTTTAAATTACTTTTCACAAAAAAAAAAAGAGAGACCCGCGCCATTCAAGCTGCGTATTTTCGCAGCTTGCAAGGAAGGACTCGGGCAGCCCTTTGGCTGCAATTTTAGAAGAGATGACTGAGGGTTTAGGGTTGTGGTTCCCCCATATAAAAGGAAAGAAACGGCCGAGAGCTGAGGGAGAGGTTTTTTGAGTTGACGGCTGTGGAGAAAACTGAGAGGGGTCGGCTGTGAGAAGAGGCTAGGGTTTGGAGAGAGGTTCTAGAGGATAGAAAAGAGTGAGTGACAGCTGGAAAGTGGAGGGAAGAGGGAAAACAGCAGGCTAGGCTTTGATAGAGAAAGCAACTAAGAGAGCGAGGGAGAGCTGCAGTTGCGGCCGAGAGTAAAAGAAATCAAAAGAGGCCAACGGAGGGAGGCCTTGAACCAGTAGCAAAACAACGGATGGAGAGCTGGAAGTAGCCATCGTTTGCCGAGACCCACTGCCATCGCCATCGCCATCGAAATTTCAAGAAAAACACTGTAATGGATTCTTCCTCTCTCTTATCCTTAACATTTGCTAGCAAAAGGATGAAAATCAGAGTTATTAACTTGCTTATTTTCTCTGATGATTGCTTATGGGAAGAGTCCAGTTGGCTTTCTGCTGTTTCCTTACGTTTTGCTTGCATTTTACAAGACAAAGATGCTTCCTTTTCGTTGTTTACCTGTGTTTTGGGTGCAGCTTTTGCTTGATAATCTTGTCTCTTGGGATCAGATGACGTTGGGGGTGGGATATTGTGCGCACAAGTCTGCTGCAGTGAGCTTGAAGCTTTCGGCTCATTGCAGCAGCAGCCATTTCATTGTGGTTAAGTTGTAATTTTGCATTTATGCTGCTTTTTCGCTTTCTAGTAGCATTATTGGACCTGCTGGGAGTAAATATGTGCATTTGGGTTTTCCTAACAATGCTATTGAGCAAGTTTTGTGTTTGAACGAAACTGCAGCAGATCCTCACATTGCCTGCTGCATTTTACCCCTGCTGCCTTTTGTTATGCTGTCTTCATTCCCCTTGCTCCTGTTTGTTTATTTGCTCAAGTAGCTGTTTTCTTGGGTTTCGATGGAGTTTTGTTGATTGCTCATAAGCCTGCTGTGTTTAGAAGGCACGCAGCTTCCTTTTTGCTTGTAAAGGCCGAGAAGAAAAATGAACAAGGGGAAGTTTGAGCCATGCAACTTGTTTTTTCTGGTTTTGTTTGCTTCGGTTAAGAGCAATGCATCTGGTTTTAGGTTCTGTAAGTTGCACACTGGTGTTGTTTTCCGTTGCTCCCATTTCATTTCCTCCTACACGTGGTTCTGTCCAAAAAGCTACACTTCATCCTCACACTTCGCTGCTTTCTTTTTCTTCCCGTAACAGCTCACAAAACTGGTTTTAGTCTTCTTTTGCTAGCTTAATTTGGTGTTGAAGGAATGAAATGGAAGGTTTGGTGTTAATGTTTGTGTGTTTGGGTTCAAGAAAAGCTTGAAACATGTCTAAACATCGCTGGAAAAATGCACAGAGTAGGATTGCCGAACCATTTTGCATTGAATTCTCCAGTATTTGCATGATTTTTCCTTCTATGTTTTGGTTTGTTTGAATGTCAAAATTGTGTTACATGTTGCTTAGATAGGGTTTTGGATGTTTGGTTGAAAAGTTTTTGATCAAAAGATTGCTTGAGGTGGAAATCAGTGTGTGGAAATGCAAGTTGCAGTGATGTTTCTTGGTTGCAGAAAGCTTGTATCAGAAATATTTCTTGTTGCAAACCATATCTCGTAGCTTTGCATGTATATTGCATGGAAAATGTTCCAAAATTACACTTTGACCCCTCAAGTCTCCTCTTGCTTCACAAAGGCCCAACTATGTGTTAATTTCTTGCAATAAGGTCCTACCTCATTTGCATTTGAGTCCCACAACTTGATTTTTCAGGGCTTTTGTTTTTTTAGTTGGGCACTAACCACCATTTTGTGGATTGCCATATGAACTCTGGGCATTTATCCTTGGGATTTTAATGGCTTGATCGATGTACATAATGGTTCATTCGATTCTAATAGCATTTCCCTTAAGCAATTTTGATATTTGAGACTATTTGAGTTCAATTAGTGTCATGATTTACATTTATGTCTTTATTCACCATTAAATTGGTACCTTGACCCTTTTATTGTTTTGAAGCTATTTTTCCTTCATTTGATTACCATTGCAAGGGAGGTACACTCTATCCTTTATTTTTGACTTTATCTGACTCTACGTGCGTATACGTGTCTTATGTGTGCAATTGCATTGACTTTAAGTGTTTATTTCATTTTTTACTTTATTTATTTCTTTAGTTGCGTAATTTTTGCTTCAATTTTAATTCAATTTTATCATTTGGAAGGCACTCGAATGCCAATATTGTAATAGTTAGGGATTTAATTGTTTTGTTCCTTCTATTCCCCCTTTTAGATTGTAGTAGGCTTTCCCCCCCGAATGTAATAGTTAGGGTCTTAATTGCCTTATGTGTTTTGCATGTTTAGGTGCTATGTGTTTAATCGCTTTCCCTAGGTTTTTGCATCTAGATAAGCATGCTTATGTGCTATGTGTTATGTGAAATACGTGTCTTGCATGTCTGCTTTCTTTTATTTATATTTGCTTATATAGATGAATGTGCGTCACCGTGGCTAGTCCAACGCTGGCCATGGTCTTTTCCCTCGAGCTCTCGCTAGTCCAATGCTTGTGAGAGAATTTTAGAAAATGGCTAGTTCAATGCTAGACCCAATAGGCCGTCCCCTCTCGTTAGCACATACTTGCATGTTTCACTACATTTCATACATTTTTTCTTAGTTTTCTAGCATTTGGCATGTTCCTCCAATCCTTTCCCCTTCATTTTAGGTTTTTGCATCCTCATGCTAGTTATAGGGTACATTTGCTTAAGGGTCCCCTTTCGGTAAGGGAAACGAGGGAGTGTGGCTACAAAATAGCCTTAGCACGCTAGTTCTTCCTTCTAATCGAAGGAAAAATTAAAATCATGAAGTTAGAAGTCATTCCCGCACCCGATTTGATGCATTCCTCTAGGTTCATACACTCTCATTTTTATTATATCACTTCCTCACTTTCTTTATCCACAATTTCTCACTACTTATGTTTTTCAAAATCCACATGCCATGTTTGCACATCTCTTCTTTCCCTATCACTTATTTATTTTCTACCTCACAAATTGCACCCAATTGTATGTAGATGCATTTACTACTATTATACCATATTTTCATTAACTTGCACACAAACACCTTTATTTTCTCAATTGGCACATATTCACTTTTCTTACATTTGCACACATGCACTTTTCTTACATTTGCGCACTTGCACTTACATTTGTATTTTATTTTGCATTCCTCTTACACTTGCATTCATATTTGGGTCTTCATTTGCATTACCCGTGACCTCTATGAGAGTTTTCCTTATTGGTCATCACAACTCATGTGATTGGGACCAAAAGCCTCATAAGAGACATCTTAGATTTAGGATTGCATTTTTTCGCATCCATTAGTCATATCCAACATGCAACACATACTTTGGGTAGAAGAATTAGGAAAAGAAGGGCTAAGTCACGCAACTAACTTTGGTTAGGGTAAGGGAGTGCCTTAGGCTTTGCCTTTGCCTTCTTCCTTATCAAATGTGACCCCCGATCCCTTTCTTTGATTACGTAGACCTAAAAATTTTTTAAAAAGGGTTTGTTTACTTTTCTTTCCAAAAAATCACTTTTTGGGTGATTTGGTACACCCTAACTCTATACCAAGTGGCGACTCCATTTTCCATTCAAAACCCTTTTTGAACTTTGCTTGGCCAAACCGTCGCATTTCACAATCCCACGGCCTTTTATTTTCATTTTCACACACGTTCACATACATATCTCACACACTACTTTCACAACCTTTCAAAAAGTGGGGCGCGACAGCTTGGCGACTCCACTGGGGACCTCCTAAGTGGGTCCAAACATTTGATTTAGCTATTCTTTTCCGTTTTCTACCCTTGTTATGCATAGCATTTGGATATTAGGGTTGCATTTTCCGTTTTAGGACCTTTTGCCTCGCGTGCGTATCAAACTACTCCCTCACTCATGTATGTATGATTGGTTGTTTGGATGTATGTTTTACTTGTTTTATCTCGCGCATTGCATTGCATTTGGGGGGGTGTGTCACCTTTAGAGCTTCGCGTTGGGTCTCGATCCCTCCCCTCCAAACGAAGCACTTCATACGTGCATGTATAGTTTTATTTACCCTATTTTTTTTCCTTTTTCGTGGGCGTCATCCCATACCTCCTTGTAGGATTAGGATTGATTGCCTTGGGTAGGCGGATGGTGTGCTCTGCGCCCATAGCGCTATCTAAGGGATCACTCGAGCCACCGATCGAAGGCCCTGGGAGTGATGACCCTTCGCCTTTAGGTCTGAAGGCTTGGGAGCCAAAACCTTATTGAGTCTAGATGCATTAGTGAGCCAAACCTCATGCATCCATATTAGAATAACTTAGGGTAGAGTCGACTTTACCCTATTAAGGACACTATGCATGAGGGGAGGGGTCCTACCCTTTCTCCTTACTTATCTTTGTTGCTTTTTATATCATTGTCCAACTTGTTATGTGATTATGTGTTGAACTAACGTTTCCTTGTCTCTTGTCTTTTGCATTCTCAAACGTTAGGAAAATAAGAGGTCTTGCATGATCCTCTTCTAGGACCTACCCTTATAGATAGGCTATTGCACGTTTAGAAATTTCGGTATCTTTCATTCGTAAATTAATAATGGCATGTCATTTTAGGCCTACCATGGCATATAAAGGTCATGTTTTATTGCTTTAATAAACTGGCATCATGTATCCACCTTAGAAGGGAATGCCATTTAGGGGATCCCGTGCTAGGAATAAACCGCCCTGTGTCTCGGGTATTTAATCCAATGAGACTTGCATGTTTACAATTTCGTTTGGCCTAAGGGGTAAAATTCCAAAGTAAGGTACTAAAAAGTGAATTCTTCCTCAGATGGCTCCATGCCGAATGTTAAACCATATACCTCGTGAGCTGATAGATTGGAAGAACAACATGGCACATGAAGTGAACTGATTGTTCCCGTACATAGGGCATCTACCGAGTCTTTTGAACATAACCCCAAACATAGCAATCATTCAAGCACTACTTGAGTATTGGGATCCTAAAGGCTCCGTTTTTCGATTTGGGGAATGCGAGTTAACACTCACTCTAGAAGAAATAGAAGGATTGTTGCAAATGCTTGGGAAAGGTAGCCCTATGGTGTACCCAACTAGTGGAACTAGAGAGTAGTTTTGCAAATTTCTAGGGTTGGGACGAGCTAGTATGAACCAGCACCCAGACGCAAAATCATGTCCACTGGAGTTCTTGTACGAACGATTTGGGGGAAGGGACTCTTATGATCGACACCATGATGACTTTTTCATTAGCAAAGAGGAGTGGGAAGGAAAGCGAGTCCAAATCTTTGGACTAGTCTTGACCAGTCTACTATTATTCCCGCAAAAGCATGGGAAGGTTACCTTTTCAACAGTCAACATGATGCAAAGTGTGTTTCTAGGAATTAAGGAAAAGACCCCTACTTTGGTGCCTATCATCATCGCTGATATCTTCACCGCTGTTACTGAATGTCAAAAGAAAAGGGGGTTTTTCTATGCATTCAACCTGGTGCTTCAAATGTGGGCCATGGAACATCTGTCAAAAAGAGCACTAAATCCATTGGGGTCATATCTTCCAACAGCAAATTGGGTCGAGTCGCACCGAGAAAGGGTTAGAAGATACTATTGAATAGCGTCTCCGAGTTTGTTTATTCAAGAATTCAATCCTTTAACTTCGGATAAGATGCAGTGGGTTCTCGATTGGACGAAAGTAAGGGATCCAGCTTTCAAGACTACGCAATTTGACTTCATTCCGTTAGCAAGCACCAGTGGGTTGATTATGTACATTTCACAACGAGTTATGAGACAGTTTGGGTACCTGCAGAGAGTGCCAACCATACAAGAAGTGGGAAGCATCGAACTCAATACAGTCATTGAGTGCCGGACTATGGTGCTGGAAGGCTGGGGGAATCTGTGTAGTTTGGACAACCTGCATTTGGACCAAGTGAATAAAGTAGAGCCTAAGGTTGTCTTGGAGTACAACGAATAGATCAAATCAATGATGGAACAAGTAAGAGAAAGGATACCGTTGGTCGCCGTTAGTCTCGAAGAGCAGAATGAGAAACTAAGGAAAGAATTGGAGGATCATCAGTTGCAGATCATAGTGGACGATCAAGCATTGGAAGACGCCCGCTCACAATTGAGGAAAGAGGCAAGGAAGACCGAGAAAATGGAAAAGGCATTGAGTGCATTTGATAAAATCCAAGATGAAATTCGGAAACTTAGTATCGGGAGTTCTAGGGAATCCCAACATACTAAACTAGCTAGACATGAAAATTTTGTAAGAATGGTTAGTCGAACCATCAATGAAATTGTAAAGAATGATTGAGTTTATCCATATTTTAATGAGAATTCCTGCTTTTATATTCACTTACAGGTTTGAAACTGGGATTTTACCCCGAAGGTATCGCATCATGTTAGGCCTTCCCTTGGCATAAAAAGGGCTCCCCAATAGGACATGCATCCGAATTTTTTGAATATTTACTAACTCTCGTCTTTTTCTTTTTCTTTATTTTATTTTGGTGAAAAAGCTAAACGAGAGCTAAGATCTAAAGGCAAGTCATTTCGTATTTTCAGGTAATATTTAAACATAACTTCTCGTCAGAGCCCCATCATAACGCGATCCCGCAGTAGAGCCCAGAGGAATCGTGTAAACATGAGTTCACAACCGGAACAATCGGATAGGTCTGCTACTACCGCCCAGCCCGAGACCATGAGTTTGGGGGTTCAGCTGACCGAAATGCTTACTAAATTTGGAGAGATGGCTACCGAGATGGCAACCCAAAGAAAGTTGATTGACGAGCTAATCAGCAGCGGAATTCAACCCGAACCTGTACCCGTCAGGCAGCTTGAGCAAGAACCATTTGTCATACTTTCGACTCAAGCCACCGTTACTCCATCCTTCCCTGTTCCACCAGAAGAAATTTTCACCTATCCCACCACAAATTGGCCATACACTTACCCCCCCTAATCCTCCATTTTTTCCTACTCATATGCGAAGTCCACAACCCCACGTCACATCAAATATACCACCTGATCCACATACCTTTTATCACCCTGCTGCTGAGCCATTCCTGCCAGACCATACTATTCAAATCAAGCCAGAAATGGGGGAATCTTTCGCTCCCGTTGATATGAAGCTGCTTAAGCGCCTTGGCCGTTTTGATGAATTTATGAGGAAAAGTCAAGGGTTAAACAAGCAAGGAGTTCTGGATTACGACGAGCTTTGCCTTTTTCCGAATTTACAGTTGTCTGAGGGGTTCAAAACCCCTAAATTTAACAAGTATGATGGAACAGGCAATCCCAAAACACATCTCCGGCTGTTTGCTAACAAGTTGGGAAAGCCTGTAGACGACCAGAATTTGCCTTTAAGGTTATTCCCCGAAAGTCTGGAGGGGGATGCACTCGACTGGTACTCCAACCTGAAGCCCGAAGAAGTAAAAACCTGTTTTGATTTGTCCAATGCTTTTGTGAGACAGTATGAGTATAACTGCGAGTTGGCTCCGACACGAACCACGTTGGAAGGAACGAAGAGAAAACCCTCTGAGGATCACAAGACATATGCCAAGAGGTGGAGAAAAATAGCTACAAAAGTCGAGCCACCAATGACCGAGGACGAAATTATCCGCACTTTCATTAAAGCACATGATCCGCCGTACTTTAAAGAAATTTTCCGCATGACTGGATGCTCGTTTGCCGCTATTGTCAATAAGCTTGAAGAGTTCGATGACTTTGTAAGAGTTGGAAAGATTGTTAATGTCTCTGCCCTCAAATCCCAGTTGGATGCTTTACAAGGACAAGGGAGTAGTGGGAAAAAGCCACAATTTAAAAAGAAAGAGGGGGATGCAACTTTTATCTGGAACCAGAACCCTTCACCCAGACCCCGATAGCTGGAAAGATTGTTAATGTCTCTGCCCTCAAATCCCAGTTGGATGCTTTACAAGGACAAGGGAGTAGTGGGAAAAAGCCACAATTTAAAAAGAAAGAGGGGGATGCAACTTTTATCTGGAACCAGAACCCTTCACCCAGACCCCGATACCAACACAATCCAACCTACCAACCACCTTACCCTTCCTATTCAAACCCTCACCATGTATATACTACCAATATTCACCACCCTCGATCTTGTCCAAGTTATACTAACCCATCTTTAGTCCCTTTTCATATTTCTCAACCAAATCCTCACCAAAACCGTCATCGGTCTCCATTCAATCCAAGAATGCCTCCACCAAACAGACCCGTTTACAACTATCCTCAACCCCCTAAAGCCAACAACCCGGGACGTAACCGTACATTCACCAATCTCGACAGGCCTTTGGATCAATTATATGACCAATTGAAGGCTGTCGGGAAAATAAGTATCATTCCCCTTCCAATCTATCCGTATGGCATGCCCGTTGGGTATAACCCACAAGCCGTCTGTGCTTATCATTCAGGGGCACCCGGCCATCCGATTGCTGAGTGTAAAGCACTCAAGCATAAAATTCAAGACATGATTGAAGCTGGAGAGATTGTAATTAGAAGAAAAGAGGCACAAGCGCCAAATGTGGATAAGAACCCCCTGCCAGAGTACGATAACACCATTGGGGTTATTATGGACAATACGAAATTTAAGGAGCCTATTAGAAACTCGTCAAGTGAGGCTGAGGTGTTTGGAAATGATGCAGAATTTCCCGACATCCTTAAAGGATCAATTTCCAATTGAACAGCCGAGTTTCTGCCTATTCAGAAGGAGTTTCGGTGAACCTAAAGGGGTTTGTCATTCATGCGAACTCATGAAAATGCTTTTGTATCTGTAAATAGCTAATGAAAGCATCTTTACCTTCGACTAAAAGTTTGCACATGTTTTCATTTCATTTCCACTTGCTTTCTTTTTGTTTCCGCTTTCAATCAAAGGTTTTATGAAAATGCACAAGTCATTCTTGTCATGTTATTTTGTTTATTCATTTGTTTATATTTCGGTCATATTGCTTGTTCATTTGTTTGTTGTATACTTGTTTGCTTATTATCCTAAGTTCGTTAATTCTTTCAGATGGCCAAAAATAAAACTATTTGACCCTTTGGATATCACTATTCTGGAATTCAATAATGGCAATCTCTATCTCACTCACGACTTGAGAATTGTGGAACCCAAATTTCAAAGCGAGAGTGATAATGAGAAAGTATTTGATTCTTTTTCAAAAATCTTGAACAACATGAGGAAAAATTGGAACCAAATCTAGAAGCCACAGCAATTGTTCACATTGGCACTGAGAATGAGGTCAAGAAGACATAAATCAGCATTCGTTTGGACAAAAGCAGAAAAGGAGATGATTAAGGGTTTGACTATGTGTCAAGGTGTACAGATGGTTGGAAGCAGTCTCGTTTGCAGCAGTAGAAATTCTATCTTTATACACTCTAATGGGTGTTTGACCAAAGAATGCCGTTTGTCATGAAATGTTACAAAAATGTATGGCCTGAGCCTACAACAAGAAGTTTCATCAGCATACATTTTGAGGAAGGCGGCAAAGCACTCAAGCAAACTTTGCCAATACAAGACGAAAGCAGAGGCAAATTTGCTCAAAATCAGAAGGGGCCGTTCATTGTTCAAAAGGTATTACCTAGCGGAACACTTATTTTGACAGAAATGGATAGGCGAACATTCCCTCAACCCATCAACTCAGACATGTGCAAGAAGATTTTCATTTGATCATGTAAATTTTCTTTAAAAATTCATGCAAATGGCGAAATGCAAGTCAGGCCATCTTTTTTTACATTTAAAGCATTTTATCCCTACTTGTCCCCTTTGAGCCATCAGAATTGACAAATTTTTGTTTGGCAGCCCTTGAGAATTGCAAACCCCACACTGGGGCAAATTCATTTTGAAAAGAGATGATCAGAAAGAAAAGGAAAACCCCACACTGGGGCAAATTTATTTTGAAAGGAAGATGAAAAAAAGAACCCCACACTGAGGCAAATTTAGTTTTTGAAGGAAAATACAAAAGTGAGGAAAATGCAATGAAGAAAATGTAAAGAGAGAAAATTCGATCAAACTGGGGCAAATTTTCCTCAGTTTCGTTCAAAATCGAAGACGAATTCAAAGTAATGCAATCTCAAGTCATTTCACACCTCGCATCAAAATTTGCTTTCAAGCCTCAACTTTTCTTGAAAAACACCCCACCTGACCTCATTACAAAACCCAAAGTCCTAGCTTTCGTCACTTGTGGTATTTCTATTAGGAAATTTGTTAATCAACTGGCAAGTGATGTCCACAATGCCTTCGCCTAATCTCACAAGGAAAGTGCATTTTACTAATGCCAGAAATCTTTAACTCATGTTTCTGAGTCGATCATGGTCGAGATATTCCATTGTTCTTTATGTGAAAACCCGAAAGGGCGCCTCGAAAAAAAAAAAGAAAAAGAAAAGAAAAGAAAAAGAAAAAGGGGTGGGGACAACCTTGGTGAAAACCGGAAAGGCGTAAAGGTAGGGTTCTGCAGCAAGCGAACACGAGGAGGAACAACTGGTGACTTGGTTCATTGGGATTTCTCCTCATTTTTGTAATACTTCTGCCAATATGAAATTCCAGAACAAAGATATCCAGAGATTCGAATATAACATCTATTGGCCGAAAGCTGCGTCACTTTGTAAAACATCTTTTCTGCAAAATACATTCTTATGAAACTCATTTTTCTCAATTGCTTGTATTCATGACATTTTGTAGGTTTAAGCACAGTTGTTTGTGTTTGCATTCTTTTGCACATTCATTTCTGCATGACATGTGAAATTACTTTCTTTTAGTCATCGAATTTTGGCAAATAACAACCCCCATGGTTTATCTAAAGTATACTTGGATTCAGTCATCTTTCGGAAATGGTTGAGATTCAGCAAAGCTGATTACACAAGTTTCACAACATGGCAAAATGCATACCCGGTCAGTCTGGGAAAAGCAAAAACGTTTGGAAGCGACAAATCCAACTAAGTCAGATGCCGCAACAAAAGTTGGCAAAGGCATCAAAAGACTCATGTTCACACGATTCTCAAGGCAAACGGGATCGAATGATGGTGGCAAGTCCATTATTTCTTCTTTTCTTGCAGGAACGTTGCAGTTACAAACAAAAACAACCACACTTCTTTTCGCACCTAAATCGACGTCAGAAAAAGTTCCCCAGTAAGTAAAGACGAAGTGATAATTTGGCAAAGTTTGATCATAAGAAATAACATCAGCTATCGCTTCAGCTACAGAGATCAAAATCTCCCTCTTGGTACAAAAGTTTGAACTACTCCCAGATAAAAACTCAATTCATTGTTTAAATTTCCCCAGTGAAATACCGTTTTTACATTCCTGTCTCGGGTCAGTCCCGATTTTCAATTTCTATCCCGTGGGTCTATCCCATTTACATTTCTGTCCGGGTCTATTACATTTACATTTCTGTCCGGGTCTATCCCGTGACCCATTTACATTTCTGTCCGGGTCTATCCCGTGGGTCTATCCCATTTCCATTTCCGTCTGGGTCTATCCCGTGGGTTTATTCCATTTATATTTCCGTTCGGGTCTATCCCATTTACATTTCCGTCCGGGTCTATCCCATTTACATTTCTGTCCGGGTCTATCTCGTGGGTCTATCACATTTACATTTCCGTCCGGGTCTATCCCATTTACATTTTCGTTCGGGTCTATTCCGTGGGTATATCTCATTTACATTTCTGTCCGGGTCTATCCCGTGGGTCTATCCCATTTACATTTCTGTCCGGGTCCATCCCTTGGATCTATCCCATTTACATTTCTGTTCGGGCCAGTCCCGTTTTAAATTTCTTGTTGGGTTAGTCCCCTTTTAAATTTCTCGTATGGGTCAATCCCATTTTAAAGTTTTCATTAAAAAAGTCAGTCAACGGCAGTCATTCGAGGAGCGGCAACCGAATAACACAGGTAAGTATTTGGTGTCTACTTTTTTGTCTCAAGTTTTTTCAAAACTCAAACAAAGAGGGGCAAACTGTAGACACCAAATTTTTGGTTTCGAATTTTATTTATTTTAATTAGTTTAATGTTAGATTTATTTGTTTCAATTTTTAGGTTTATTTTGGTTGTTTCTTGTTTCGTGTCTCTTATTGTATTTTAATTAGTTTACGAGCATTTATTTTATCCACTAATTTAATTTAAAAAAAAAAAAGAAAAAAAAGAGAGAAAATCATCAATCAAAAAAAAATTATTACTAAGATTAGCATTTTTGTTTTATTTTTCTATTTTAGTCAATTTTACTTAATTTGTTTTTTTAATTGTTTGGCTCATTTGGAAATGAAAGAAAAAAAAAGAAAAAAAAACGATGAAAATGAAAAATGAAGAAAAGAAAAGAAAAATGAAAAATCGTAACTTTGTTGTTTCTAGTTTGTTTATTTTTGTCCGATGTTACTTAAAATTGTTGTTTTTGTTTTACTTAATTTTATTATCTTTTTAAATTACTTTTCACAAAAAAAGAAAAGAAAAAGAGAGACCCGCGGCATTCAAGCTGCGTATTTTCACAGCTTGTAAGGAAGGACTCGGGCAGCCATTTGGCTGCAATTTTAGAAGAGATAGCTGAGGGTTTAGGGTTGTGGTTCCCCCATATAAAAGGAAAGAAACGGCCGAGAGCTGAGGGAGAGGTTTTTTGAGTTGACGGCTGTGGAGAAAACTGAGAGGGGTCAGCTGTGAGAAGAGGCTAGGGTTTGGAGAGAGGTTCTAGAGGATAGAAAAGAGTGAGTGACAGCTGGAAGGTGGAGGGAAGAGGGAAAACAGCAGGCTAGGCTTTGATAGAGAAAGCAACTAAGAGAGCGAGGGAGAGCTGCAGTTGCGGCCAAGAGTAAAAGAAATCAAAAGAGGCCAACGGAGGGAGGTCTTGAACCAGTAGCAAAACAACGGATGGAGAGCTGGAAGTAGCCATCGTTTGCCGAGACCCACTGCCATCGCCATCGCCATCGAAATTTCAAGAAAAACACTGTAATGGATTCTTCCTCTCTCTTATCCTTAACATTTGCTAGCAAAAGGATGAAAATCAGAGTTATTAACTTGCTTATTTTCTCTGATGATTGCTTATGGGAAGAGTCCAGTTGGCTTTCTGCTGTTTCCTTACGTTTTGCTTGCATTTTACAAGACAAAGATGCTTCCTTTTCGTTGTTTACCTGTGTTTTGGGCGCAGCTTTTGCTTGATAATCTTGTCTCTTGGGATCAGATGACGTTGGGGGTGGGATATTGTGCGCACAAGTCTGCTGCAGTGAGCTTGAAGCTTTCGGCTCATTGCAGCAGCAGCCATTTCATTGTGGTTAAGTTGTAATTTTGCATTTATGCTGCTTTTTCGCTTTCTAGTAGCATTATTGGACCTGCTGGGAGTAAATATGTGCATTTGGGTTTTCCTAACAATGCTATTGAGCAAGTTTTGTGTTTGAACGAAACTGCAGCAGATCCTCACATTGCCTGCTGCATTTTACCCCTGCTGCCTTTTGTTATGCTGTCTTCATTCCCCTTGCTCCTGTTTGTTTATTTGCTCAAGTAGCTGTTTTCTTGGGTTTCGATGGAGTTTTGTTGATTGCTCATAAGCCTTCTGTGTTTAGAAGGCATGCAGCTTCCTTTTTGCTTGCAAAGGCCGAGAAGAAAAATGAACATGGGGAAGTTTGAGCCATGCAACTTGTTTTTTCTGGTTTTGTTTGCTTCGGTTAAGAGCAATGCATCTGGTTTTAGGTTCTGTAAGTTGCACACTGGTGTTGTTTTCCGTTGCTCCCATTTCATTTCCTCCTACACGTGGTTCTGTCCAAAAAGCTACACTTCATCCTCACACTTCGCTGCTTTCTTTTTCTTCCCGTAACAGCTCACAAAACTGGTTTTAGTCTTCTTTTGCTAGCTTAATTTGGTGTTGAAGGAATGAAATGGAAGGTTTGGTGTTAATGTTTGTGTGTTTGGGTTCAAGAAAAGCTTGAAACATGTCTAAACATCGCTGGAAAAATGCACAGAGTAGGATTGCCGAACCATTTTGCATTGAATTCTCCAGTATTTGCATGATTTTTCCTTCTATGTTTTGGTTTGTTTGAATGTCAAAATTGTGTTACATGTTGCTTAGATAGGGTTTTGGATGTTTGGTTGAAAAGTTTTGATCAAAAGATTGCTTGAGGTGGAAATCAGTGTGTGGAAATGCAAGTTGCGGTGATGTTTCTTGGTTGCAGAAAGCTTGTATCAGAAATATTTCTTGTTGCAAACCATATCTCGTAGCTTTGCATGTATATTGCATGGAAAATGTTCCAAAATTACACTTTGACCCCTCAAGTCTCCTCTTGCTTCACAAAGGCCCAACTATGTGTTAATTTCTTGCAATAAGGTCCTACCTCATTTGCATTTGAGTCCCACAACTTGATTTTTCAGGGCTTTTTTTTTTTAGTTGGGCACTAACCACCATTTTGTGGATTGCCATATGAACTCTGGGCATTTATCCTTGGGATTTTAATGGCTTGATCGATGTACATAATGGTTCATTCGATTCTAATGGCATTTCCCTTAAGCAATTTTGATATTTGAGACTATTTGAGTTCAATTAGTGTCATGATTTACATTTATGTCTTTATTCACCATTAAATTGGTACCTTGACCCTTTTATTGTTTTGAAGCTATTTTTCCTTCATTTGATTACCATTGCAAGGGAGGTACACTCTATCCTTTATTTTTGACTTTATCTGACTCTACGTGCGTATACGTGTCTTATGTGTGCAATTGCATTGACTTTAAGTGTTTATTTCATTTTTTACTTTATTTATTTCTTTAGTTGCGTAATTTTTGCTTCAATTTTAATTCAATTTTATCATTTGGAAGGCACTCGAATGCCAAAATTGTAATAGTTAGGGATTTAATTGTTTTGTTCCTTCTATTCCCCCTTTTAGATTGTAGTAGGCTTTCCCCCCTGAATGTAATAGTTAGGGTCTTAATTGCCTTATGTGTTTTGCATGTTTAGGTGCTATGTGTTTAATCGCTTTCCCTAGATTTTTGCATCTAGATAAGCATGCTTATGTGCTATGTGTTATGTGAAATACGTGTCTTGCATGTCTGCTTTCTTTTATTTATATTTGCTTATATAGCTGAATGTGCGTCACCGTGGCTAGTCCAACGCTGGCCATGGTCTTTTCCCTCGAGCTCTCGCTAGTCCAATGCTTGTGAGAGAATTTTAGAAAATGGCTAGTCCAATGCTAGACCCAATAGGCCGTACCCTCTCGTTAGCACATACTTGCATGTTTCACTACATTTCATACATTTTTTCTTAGTTTTCTAGCATTTGGCATGATCCTCCAATCCTTTCCCCTTCATTTTAGGTTTTTGCATCCTCATGCTAGTTATATGGTACATTTGCTTAAGGGTCCCCTTTCGGTAAGGGAAACGAGCGAGTGTGGCTACAAAATAGCCTTAGCACGCTAGTTCTTCCTTCTAATCGAAGGGAAAATTAAAATCATGAAGTTAGAAGTCATTCCCGCACCCGACTTGATGCATTCCTTTAGGTTCATACACTCTCATTTTTATTATATCACTTCCTCACTTTCTTTATCCACAATTTCTCACTACTTATGTTTTTCAAAATCCACATGCCATGTTTGCACATCTCTTCTTTCCCTATCACTTATTTATTTTCTACCTCACAAATTGCACCCAATTGTATGTAGATGCATTTACTACTATTATACCATATTTTCATCCACTTGCACACAAACACCTTTATTTTCTCAATTGGCACATATGCACTTTTCTTACATTTGCACACATGCACTTTTCTTACATTTGCACACTTGCACTTACATTTGTATTTTATTTTGCATTCCTCTTACACTTGCATTCATATTTGGGTCTTCATTTGCATTACCCGTGACCTCTATGAGAGTTTTCCTTATTGGCCATCACAATTCATGTGATTGGGACCAAAAGCCTCATAAGAGACATCTTAGATTTAGGATTGCATTTTTTCGCATCCATTAGTCATATCCAACATGTAACACATACTTTGGGTAGAAGAATTAGGAAAAGAAGGGCTAAGTCACGCAACTAACTTTGGCTAGGGTAAGGGAGTGCCTTGGCCTTTGCCTTTGCCTTCTTCCTTATCAAATGTGACCCTCGATCCCTTTCTTTGGTTACGTAGACCTAAAACTTTTTTAAAAAGGGCTTGTTTACTTTTCTTTCCAAAAAATCACTTTTTGGGTGACTTGGTACACCCTAACTCTATACCAAGTGGCGACTCCATTTTCCATTCAAATCCCTTTTTGAACTTTGCTTGGCCGAACCGTCGCATTTCACAATCCCACGCCCTTTTATCTTCATTTTCACACACGTTCACATACATATCCCACACACTGCTTTCACAACCTTTCAAAAAGTGGGGCGCGACATCCACTATATACCATCAACATAAATTGTGCTTAATTGTTCTGGATTGTTGTATTTGCCTATTATTTCTCCCATCAACCTAGAAAAGTTCTTCTTATTCATCATATTTGTATCCAAAAAAAAAAGAAAGAGAAAATTTATTCTAAAAGCTGGCAATCAACAACAAATTGAATTTGATTTATTTTAGACAAAAAAGAGAGATAAAAGGTTACAAAGAAAAATACAATTTAATTTTTTATTTTAAACAAATGATACAATTAAATATTTACAATTTGCTATTATACACTCATAAAAAAACTTTATATATATATAGATAATATGGTTTGCAATTTCGTAAAGTACTAGCAATGCACGTGACATAATTCCTATTCTTATCAATTTTGGACTCCTAACATCTCCACTACTTGCTAAAAATATAAATAAACATATTGCCATTGTTATAAGGTCATAAAATAAATTTGATAAGTCAAATGAAAATGCCATAAACAAAAATATATAAAAGCACAAATTTAAAACTAATTGAAGTGCTATATTACTTTATGGGATAATTTCAGAAACCTCCCCTAAGACTTATAAAAATTGCAGACAATACTCGTTTTGTTTCAAAAATTATAAAAACCTCCCTTAAAAAAATACTTTGGGCTCACTTTGCTGATGTAAGCAAAAAATCCCCATTGATAATTGTAAAATGCCCTTAGTTGATTATGCTCAACAAAAACAAAATTGCTTAGCAATGCTAAATGCAGAACATTATTCACATACTTTTAAAAAGTTTTCTAGGAAGTTTGACCTTATCCCCTCCAAAAAATGTTGATACCTACATGACCAATTACAAAAAAGATATTAATTCAGTAAGAATATATGTATAGAGGAAACTAAAATAGTCTTTATTTAGTCCCAAATTACTATCATATGGAATAAGATTGGGTTTAGGTGTTGTGGGTATCTGTGATAAGATACAACTTCATCACTCTTGTTCTTCTTTTTTTTCACTTTTTTTAGTGGATTTATTAAATTTAACTTAAAATGCGTTAGTTCTCTTCCTCGAGACTTTAAATTTAATATTGGATGAAGGTTATTTTTGTCACTTTACACAATGAGGGGGGAGGAATGTGTAATTTGCAAACTTGGAGGTATTGTCTGAAATTGTTATAAATCTTAGGGGAGGATTGTGAAACTATCCCTTATTTTATTTCAAGATTAATTTAAAATTGAATGGTAAAAGTTTTGAATCCATATGCAACCTCGAAATTTAAGAGGTTAAATTTGAAGGGGAAAAAAGTCCTTAAAATCAAAATATAAATAAATCCTCAAAATTCAAGGGTGCTTAATTTAACTCCCACAACCTAAGGAAAACAAATTAAAATCACCTTCATGTTTTTGGCACTTATACATAGTTTTCCTCGACAGCTGGTTTTCTGCCTTGCCAAGAAGGACCACATAAAGTGATGCTCCCATATTTTTGGGTATAAAAATTGAAGTGCCTCACTAGATCTATTGGTCCACAAAAATACAAGAGAGAGAGAGAGACAGACAGACAGGGACAGAGAGAGACAGAGAGTACATTTTGTAGATTGTGAAGGACAATAACATTTGCTTTAGTTATGTCAATTAGGGCCCCACCCTTGGCAAAAGATTGGATAAATTCTTTTGTAGCAAATATGTAGAATTGTGATTAGTTTGTAGGCCCACTTGTGTAGTTGTATAGCATGTGGTGGTGTCAATAGAATTTTGAATTTTTTTTAAATTATTATTCATCTTTTCATATCTTTTGAATTTAAAAAAAGTAAAAAGTGGCATCAGTTATATAGGAATTTGATTTGGAATCTACTAATGTGAGGGTAAATAAAGAGAAAACATCACCAAACCTACTAAAAGTAAAAAAGTAAATAACAATATTTTACCCCTCAATTTAGTAATCCTAAATAAAAGGTCAAATCATACAGAAAATAAAGAGAAAATAATATTCATTGGTCATGGATTTAAAAAATCAAGAGTGGTACCGTTTGTGAATCCTAAATTATGAAATCACTAATTAAAAAACAAAATACTACTAACATTTCAACATGAAAATTTTTATTTGAAATCTCTATTTTTGATGAAAAATAATAATAAAAGAAACACCTATTCTGACAAAAATTAAAAAACTAAAAATGCAATTTAAAGAAGAGATATATTTGATCCAAATTTGACCTTGATTAAATTTGAATTAGAGTGCAAAACCCAAATGCTAATATTGTCTTGGGTACTATTCATTATTTTATGTATTCTTATTGTTTTTTTCATATGTAAATATGCAATTGCTATGTCATTATATATATATTTGTTGTAATAGTTGGAGCTATCACAAGATATTATCAGCTTTTTGTTTGCATTTTTAAATGCCAATACTTGCAACTGTTGTGATCAATTTTCAATTTTATATGCTTTTCATATTATGAGAGGTAAAGTTAAATATATTCTAAAAATGTTAAACCAAGTTCCAAATTATACATTTTTTTTGCTTCAAATTTTAACTCTTCAATTTGGCGATTGAATATAGATTCAATGACAATATTTATTCTTTGAAAATTTAAAATCATTGAATTCAAAATTAATATGAAAAATAACTAAAATTGGTGTTTTTATACTTCTATATTGAATTTTCATTTATATATTTTACTAGCCAAATTCACTTTATAATATTGTAACATTGACAATATGTTAAGTTATGTTTTGAATAAATAATAGATAAATTAGGACTCTCAGACCAATAGAGATAGGAAATACTGATCGCAATTACTGCTATTTAAAAAAGAAAATCCCAACACACACACGACATATTATCTACATATATATATATATATATATATGTATCTATGTATATTTCTCAAAAGAATATAGGAGAATACTATAGATTTTTATATCATAATACATCTCTAATGGGAAAATGTGATATTACTTTATATATCACTTTATTTTGGTTGGTAGGGTAGAAGAAAAATGGGGGAGTAGGGGAAAGGGAAATGGAGGAGGTTGTGTGTGAGGAAGAGAGGTTAGGGGCTATCCAAGGGTTTGGGAGAATGCTGAAAGAAAAAGGATAGGAAATTGGATGGTAAGGATAGAAAGCTAGAGGCCAACTATAGGTGAGGGAAAGGGAATAGTGAGGAGTTAAAGAGTGTTATGAAAGTAAAAAAAAAAGAAAAAGGATGAACTAATACAAAATTGAACAGAGAAGGGAGAAGAACGAAGGGGATTATGGAGATATGACAGGAAAGATGCATCGTAGTAAAAGGTCTGAAAATCATAGACAACAGTAGATAGCTAGCTACCAGGTGAGAGAGGATGATAAGAGTGATAGTTTTTAATAATTTTGAAAAATTTAAAAACACATCTTACAAATATTTTCTTAAATCTATGTTAAAGTTTATGAAGAACACTATTCTATAAGAACTCAACAATTTTAAGATTACAAGATGGGAGAAAAAGTTTTTCTAAAATTGAGAAAAATGAATTAGTTATAATTTATATTTTTAATATTAAAAATTTTGATATATGGGTATAACATGATATATTGATAAATAAGTTTACAATTGGTCTATCATGTAAATCATTATAAATTAAACTATATTATTTAAATTGTTCTCATATATTGGTAGACAATCGGCAAACAAATTTTGGTTTCAAATCATTTAAGATATTAAAATTAAGAAAGTCCATTTTATACTTACTAAATAAACTTTTTTTAACATGTTAAGCATACACATCTTTGAATTTTTTGCTTTTTTCATATACTTTATCCTATACTATAATATATATATATATATATATATATATACACACACACACACACATACAGACACACTAGTATCTATTGTTTCAAATTGAAATATAAACTCGTGCATAGTATGGGTCAGAATGCTAGAATATATATATTGCAGGGCAGGTTTTAGTTGAGACCCCTGGATTGCTTCCAAATCTCCCATACTTTTTGGGTTTTTCATTTATTTTAATACATAAATTTAATTAAAAAGTTTGAAATAGTGATTTGAACTTAATCCTATGACAATTCAAATTTAATATTTAAAACTTTCCTACTTTAAATGAGTGCATAATAAATCATTTACATTTTGTTTTCAAACTTTAATCCCTTTCGCCTTCCATAATTAAAGAAAACAAATTTGGATAATGTGACTAGTTCCATTTCTTAATCATTTACATAGTAACATGTTTAACACCTTCCTTCTGGGTATATATATAAATTTGTCAAACATTCTGATGACATATCCAGTTATAACCATTTTTTGACCATTTAACCTATTACAACTAATCTAATTTTTTTTAGCCTTAAACTTATATTATTAGACAATTATTCCAACAAATGAAATAAACATTCTGACATACAATGTTATCTAGATAATTTTTCACATGTGTAAAATTCCATCTGGATAATTTTTCATATAACACATACATCAAAAAGTGCACAAAAATAAATTTTTTATATGAATTTTAAATTAATAAAGGGGCATTTAGATTTTTGTTTTTTGGAGTGTTTATGAAAAAATTTAAAACAAATATTTGTTAAACAACTATTTTGGGTGGTCAATATAGAAAATAGTAGTATTTCACCAAAGTTATACCCATTTATTTTTTTTCTCGACGACTATAATTCTAAATTTTTATTTGAAAAAAAACACTTGAAAAATGAGGTAATGAATCCTAAACAATAAAAAGAATAGGAAGATAGGAGTATAAGGCTGGAGAAGGTAAAAATAAGGTAACAAATTTTAAATAATAAAAGAGTACAAAGATAGGAGTATAGGTTTAGGGAGGGTAAAGTCAGGGGAGCTGTAGTTTTTGGTTGGGATAAAACTACCAAAATGTGTAATTTATATGGGTTAAATGGATATACTTTTACATGGATTTGGTTGTATTACCCATTTACGATCCATCACAAAATTTTATTTTTTTTTCTCCCATGTTTTTGAGCAACAAAATAAGATTTCATTGTAAGCAACAAAAATAAAAATACATTATGTTAATAAATAAAATTTTGCCCAAAAATATAAAAAATTTCACAGCAAAACCAATAGTGGTGATCATAAGGAGTTTCAAATTCTGTCACTCTACAAAAATCTAAAAATAATTTAGGTGTGAATGCAAGAAATCAATTAACACTCAATGAGTTAATTAAAACTTTGATGGAAGGGAGGGAGGGAGCAGGATGAAATTTAACAAAATTAAAGAATGAAAATTAAACAATAGGAAAAGAACATTAAATTTGCCTTTGCAAAAAGTACAATATAATTATTGAATTGGTAGTGATTTAAATTTAACTTACTAATGATTGAATTTGAATCTACATCTAATTTAATTAGTTCAGGTGGTCCCAATCTATCCATTTGACAAACACTAATTAATGGGTTTAGTTGGGTTACCCAGTTGAACCTAATTAAATTGCGTACCCAAACTCATTTATTGAAGAATGAGTGAAAATTTCATCACTATTTCCAACTATAAATGGTTGGAAAGAGTAGTACAATAAGAGGTAAATAGGTTGCAAATTTGGGTAAGAGATTGCGCAATATGGTGGAAGCAGAGCAAGGTGAAAGGAAAGTAGAGTTTGTGGGAAGAAGAAGAGTTGGAAGAATATGGAAAGTTTGGATTAAGAGTGTGAGTAAGAGGATAATGAAAAGTAGGAGAGTGTTAAGAAAAAGTGGCACAATGAGAGAGACCATGGAAGGGAAAGGTAATAGTAAGGAAGAGGGTAACGAAAAGTAGGGTAATGTTAAGGGGAATGGCACAAAGAGATAGAATATTAAAGAGAGCGGTAATAATGTTGTGTTTGGTGTGTTTTTAGCATTTCTTTTAGGTATTTTTGTGATTTTTATTCATATTTTTTAATATACTTTAAGGTTTTAGATAAGGTACATAAACACAATATAGATTAGATACTAAAATAGTACTTTTTTAATTTTTAACCTTTTTTCATGTAATTGATATAAATAATTCCATTATTATTATTATTAAATTAAATGTAAATCTACACGTACCATGGTCAAAATACTAGTTGATTTGTATTGTTGGGTTTGGTCCAAAGATAATGACATGATAAGATAATAGGGTTCTTATAACCCAACAAAAATGGTAACAAATGAATATACCAAATACAGAGTAACTAGAATTTATATGGTTTGATCATGTTGACCTAAATTTATGAGCGAAGAGGAAAAATGATATCACTATAATAAAGAGAGTATAAAACAAAGAGTACAGAAGCTTAAGAAAGGATTCCTAGGCATAAAAGCACCTAATACTAAAACAAGCAAACCCTAAGGGTCCGTTTGGTTCATGGATTGGATGAAATTATCTTGATTGGATGAAATGGGATGACTCATCCTCAGATTATTAATCTTGGATTGAGTCATCCCCAGATAAATAATTCAAATTATCTAGTGTTTGTTTGGTTTTGAATTGGATAGGATATGTTGGAAAATAATTCTATCCTGTGTTTACTTGGAGATTCGATGAGGTAGGATTACTATTTAATGACCAAAGCATCCCTAAATTTGTAAATTCTTTTTAATAAAATAATTTAATGTTTATAAAATATTAGTAAAATAATTTAATATTTTTAATAAAAATTTTTATATTGAATAACTTTTATTAAAATAGAATAGTTTGAAACTTTAGAATTATAAAGTAAATCAAAGCTTCTGATATATAAAAATTTGCATTCACTCAAATTTAGCCCATTCGGGCCCTTAAAAATAGATTTTGACCAAATTTTTGAACCTAAATTTGAAATCCAATTAAATAATGGGTCAAATTTTGGCTAAATTAAGGTTAAATAAATTAAAACCTAACTCATTTAAGAGTTTTAAATGAGTTAAACTCAAGCTAATATAGAAGTTTTTTCTTTGGACCAAGTTTGAACTTATTGAAGTCCTTATTCACAAAACTCAATGGATAAGATTATGTATTTATATAAAATTTGGTTTAGAAAATAAGCTTAGTTAGGGTAATTTAGTCCAAGGGAAATATAGTCCTTCTATTATGATGTTAATATGGCAAATTAGTCAAACATTTTAAACTAATTAATAGGGGTAAGTCAAAATTTATAAAATAATGAATAAGGGCAAATTAGTCAAATATTTTAATATAATTAGTAGAGGCCAATTAGTCCATTTATTATTATATTATTATGTGAGAGTATGATTATATAATAGTCAGTACAAATTTGAATCATTCATAGGGGCAAATTAGTTAAAATATTATTATGTTGGTAGTAGGAACAAATTAGTCAAAAAAAACTTTAAAATTAATTAGTAAGGGCAAATTAGTCCATTCATATTACATTATCGTGTGGGAGTAGGGTTATACAATTATAGTATAAATTTATACTTTTTATAAGAATAAATAAGTTTGAAATTTTATCATCTTTTGTGTTTGTCATCCTAGGATGACTAATACCAACTCCCCCAAGGGGATTATTTTATCCCATGAATAAGGGATTAATTCAGTTAGATAGTATGTGTCATCCCATATATAAAATGCAACGAAATATCAGATGATACAAGATGATTAATCTAATCACGTGTCATCCTATAAACCAAATGAACCCTAAATATATCCAAAGGCTTGATGACCCAAAGATCATAATAACCCACTAACTAATTCTCCTGATTTAATGCTTAACCAAACCTCTTATTTAGGTTCCCCAAAAACCTCTCTTAACCAAATCTCTTTCAGGTTCCCCAAAAACCTTTCTTGGACTGGTGTTTTGGCACACTTGGATTCACTTAACTCTACTATATTTATAACCACCAAGAGGAGAGATCTCTTCGTAAAATGGATCAAAACTCACAAATTCTCAACAGATCCCAATAGACCAAAATAGTAATAATTTTGATAGATCCCAAAGAACCGAAACTCATGAAGGTTTCCATAGATCCGAATGGTCAAAATCACGAATATAATAATGTTTACTTCACTTTCTCTAAGAAAACCCTTAACAGAATTTTTCTTTGCTCACTATACTATTAAATCAACTCTATTATATCTCAAAATGGGCAGTCTATTATTGTCATCACTGTCACAAAACCCAGACCTGAAACTCTAATATCGATTAGGTTTGATCCTAATGAGCAGGATGTAGGAGTCATCCCCTTGCAAAATCATTGCGCATATTCTTCCTCGACAGTCCGAATACACTGTGCAAATGTGGAAAATTATGTAGAATTGCAAGCACACGCTAAGAAAGCTGTGAAATCGTTCAAGCCATTTTATTCGCCATAATCACATCGGCCTTGTCCGGTTGAAGACATAAAACTTAGCGCTTTTTAGGAGGCAATCCAACTTCTTTCTAATTTTGTTTAATTATTTTCTTTTGTTCGGGATTAATGGTAGTGTTTATTTCTTTACAATTTTGTTGTTTTCTAGTTTGAGTTATTTGGTGGTGTATTTAACTTCTATTTGTAGTTTTTTCTTGTCTTTTTATATTTTGAAAGGTTGGCTTCCTGAGCTTGACTATTAGATGGTTATTAGCAACTTCTCTTACCCCACTTGGTCTTTGGCACTCTATTTGTTATCAGGGAGTTCCACTTTCATCTCTTTTCTTGATATTATTCATCTATTTTATCCTCAACATCGGGGACAATGTTGCCTTAAGTGTGGGGGAGAGGTGAAATTTTGGTTGAAAATTTCAAAATTTTTGTTATTCCCTGAAAGGAAATGGCTTATATTTCATGTTTTGTTATCATTATGGCTTGGTATGCATGAATGTATTAAGTGTTGAACAATGTTACTTTAAAGCACTTCTTTGGCGAATATTCGATAGTTTGAAACTTTTTCAATTTTTGGCTAACTTTTCTATGTGTTGTAAATTTTTTTTAGCATTTTTATTGTGAAATTGGCCTAATTATTAACCTTAGCTCTCCACATTATTGGGATATGAAATAGGTTATTTGTGTTATTGTTTGTGCTTATATGCTTAGTTTATTCTGTTAAGTTGTACTCCACTAGTTCCCGTTATCTAGTAATTGGGAGTCTTCATTGAATAAATGTCGACTTTCGCATCAAAAAGTGGCGATAATTATGAGTATGTGATTCTTTAGCGGTGAAATTAAGTATAACCAACCTCTTTCATTTGGGAGATGTGGAAGTTCATGTCAAAAGGCCTGAATGGCTGAGAATTAAGTACATTCCCCTTATTAAAATGCATAAAAAAATTTGAAGTGTGAGGGAATTTGCAAAAGAAAAGAGATAAATAAAGAAAAGCAAGGAAACACAAATATGGATTATAATAATAGCCTCTGGATCATGTGGTTATATGTTTGAGATTTTACTAAATAGTTGGACCATTTGCTGAAAATTCTTGATAAATATTTTATATGCTTGGTTTAGTTAGCCTAAGTCGAAAGGGTTGATAGTATTAAAAGCTAGCAGGAAAAGTGTTCCTTTAATTTTCACTATCGACACTTGACACTTGTTTAGAATAGTTGTTTTAATAATAATAGTCTTGAATATATAGCCATTGTTTGTGTTTAATGAGTTTTGTTCTTGTACTTGAGGACAAGTATGGACTAAGTGTGAAGGAGTTTGATAGGGCATAAATTAATGTGCATTTATATGTATAGGTTGTTAGTTAACTATGTTATTTGAGTTATAATTAAAGTAAAACCACTTAATTTTGCTCTTATGTGAATGAAAAGTTCAATCGGAGAGAAAACAGACCAAAAACATGGTGCAAAGAAACAATGGAAGAGAAAAAAGTCAAGAGAAAGGGGTGGTTTAGCAAGATTGATATGTTTCAATCTTTTGGCGATAACTTTAACTACCAAAATTGGATTGAGATGAATCTTGATTTATTTTGAAATAAGAGACGATCTACAATTTTTAGGAAGACATTAGAATCCACTTCTCATGTTTTCATAGTAAAAAATCCAAATTATTGAAGTATATTTGCACTACGATGCTCTTCCTACAAGTTCTCAATATTTTGGGTATATCTTAGCATCCAGACCTCCAAATAACATGATTCTTGTGGTATTTGAAAGTTAATTGAAAGGACTACAACTTTTATGCTTGAGCAAGAGGTGATTCAACCTTCATCATTGTGTAATTTGGCTTCAAATGTGATCTACGCGCAAATCCTTATAGATCCGCCCGTGGATCTCATGTTCAACGCTGGACATTGCAAGGGACTTCACACCTGACATTCTCATATTCTGATGGTTCATAAGCTTTGAAACAAGTCAGGGGCCGGACTTAGGGCTGATTTTTGGTTAAACTTCATCGGGAAACCCACTCATACTCAATTTTTGGCAACTTTTCAAAACCTATTCCTACCATATTTGGGATACAACTTTGAGAGACTATAAATAGGAGTACTTTTGGTCATTTTTAAGGGAGAAAAACACTAGGTTAAGCTTTGTTCATCCTTTTTACATATTTTTCTTGAGACATCAAGAAGAAGTTATAGAAGAATCAAGGAGCAACCAACACGGGGATTGAAGCCGGACAATTGAGAAGTTTTCTTTTCTTTATTTCCATAATTGTTGTTGTTGTTTCTTGAATTCTTGGCTTTAATTATGATTATGATGAACTAAATTATATCTGGAGTTAGGGTTTTGTGAAAAAGTTTTGATCATTCATCTTAGTTAAATTCTCAACTTTCGCCTTGATTTAATTACATGTTTATGCTTGGCTATCATAGACATGCTCTTAAGATTTGTATTGAACTAAGAAGGAATACACAACAGTACACTAGATAAATTAGCATTCATAATCTAATCACGAGAGTAGGTTAGGATTTGTATGACATAACTATATTACCTAAGATTTTAAAAGGTTTAATTAAATACTTATGATCTCAAGCAAGACATGAGATTTAACTAGGCACAACTTATATATATCGAGAGATAATCTCAGGCACTTGCATGTGATGCGTTTTTAGCATGTTAAGTAATTAACTAGATAATTAACTCAAACTCCAGATCAAAATCTAAAACCCTGCTTTTTGCTAATTGTTTTCTCACCTGTATCTTATTTGATTTGATTATTTATTTAATTTCTCAAGTAGTGATTAAAACACCCTTTTAGTTTAAATTTTGTCATATTTATTAAATAGTTAAAATAGAAAATTAAGTCAACCCTATGGGTTCGACCCTAAAATACTCCAGGTAATTCATTTCTACGATTGACCATATGTACTTGCAAGAATTCGTTGATCACACATACATATACACAAACATGCACACACACACATATATACTTACACACACATATACACACTTACACACACATGTAAGCACTAAATTTAGTTAATCATTTTCTCTCCTTTATGTGGTATGCCTAATAATATTGATACATCAAATCTACCATATTACCTTGTCCACGACTAGACCGTTCACTTATGAGTGAATAGTTTTTCAGTTAAGACCTATTTGATAACTGTACTTAATGCCGAAAAATATTCCATTTAGAAATTTTGAATTTAGCATGTTTGATATCTTAATTGTCGTATCACTTATTATATTAAAGATCGCCTAGTTTGTCTACAAAATTTTAAGTGAAAAATTTTTTTTTTACAGAATTTTCTGAATTGACTTCGCATGCTAACCTCTCACATATATAACACATTCTCATTCATACTCTTACACACCAAAAAAAAAATTGCATTTTCTCTCTATCTATTTGACGCACACACATAAATACACATACTCACACACCATGTTTAATTTGTTTCTTTATTTTCTCTCTCTTTCTCACACATACACACACGCACTTTCCTTTCTCTCCAAATACATAAATAAAGAAAATTTTTTAAAGATAAAAATATAATATTTGTGTGATATTTCAACTCAAAGCTATAATTGAGGTAATTATTAAACAAAAATATCTTTATCAATTCAGCAAGTTCATACGCTCAGCACTTAATTTTTATATTTCAAAATTCAGATTGTAGACTTCAGTCTTATCAAATGAGCCATTCTCGGGCTAAAGAAAAGTAGAGGATTGTATGGCATTCCCGAGCCTCCGTATGCCATTCCCGTGTGCTTGTTGGACCTTACTGGATTCTTTCTTTCTCTATTTACTTTTTATGTAAAGATTTGTAATACTTTGAATTTTAGATCGAGCTTTAATGATTGTTTTCTTAATATTAAAAGTTGTAGCTCAATAGTTTGATCGATTTCTTTTGTCATATAATTAGAAAATTTGAATGAAAATCAACACTTGCAAAAGAACAGTTGGAAAGACAGAACTAGGATAAGGACTTGAGTAATGGGGAGATTTTTTTCAAGATTAGACGTGGACGTGGGGTAGTACCAGCCACATTGTATTTTTTTGTATTAAATTTTTTAACAAAAGTTGAATAATAATCAACGCCTACAAATAACTACTTGAAAACAAGATCAAGATTGCAAGGTAGAGTAGGAGACATTTCAAGATTGGGTAGGATGGGAACCCACCGCATTGAACTTTGATGGTCCCCGCCAGATTGCCTTTCATATGGAGAGGAATCTTTGCAGTCCAAAGCCTTAGTAAACCAATTGATTAGGCATGTACGGATGCATTCAAATCCAGATTGTGCCAGTCCAAAGACTTGCGTAGTGAACGAGTCAATCAATTGGAGAAACGTCCAAATGCCAAGCCTTTTAGGTAACTAGCTAGGTACAATGCAATAAATCTAGTTGTGTTATTCATGGTACTAAATATGTGTAAGACGATTAACATGCTGTGCCTCTTTTACATCTATCTGTTCCAGGCAAATTGAATGGATAGCTCCTTAGACATATAATGAGCATCCTGGAAATTGCTATCAAGCTAATTTTGAAGTTTGCTGGAAGAATTGAATGAAATTAACAATTGAGTTCTTCAACATGTGACAATAATGTGAGTCCTTTTGGAATAAACAACTAAATAGTTTCTAGCTCTGGTCAGTTTATGGGTGAAGCTCCTGTGCTATTGGCTATCTTTGCTCTTTTTCGCAAGTATGGTGGGATGATTAATGCACAGTTGCTATTAGTGAATCTTTTTACAAGGCATAACGAGACTAGATCATAGATCATACAGAAAGGAGAAAAGTAACAAACTAGCAATATTGAAACCTTGCATATCCAAGATCTCAGCTACAGAAATAAAGAGTACAAGGGTTCTAGTGGGTAGAAAGATAAGAAAAATTGACAAGATTTGACAGAAAATGCAGTCAACAAATAAGTAAAGGAATAGACGCTCTCTTTTTTTCTTTTTTTTTTTCTTTTCTTCTCTAAATTTAATAAATCGGAAAGATAAGCATCTTAATTACCGACCGCCAGAGAGAACAGAATCTGCCACATGTGAGAAACTTTTGTCTGTGGAAGCTGCAAATGACGATGTAATATCTTTAAAGCCAGCAGGATGCGCGGGGCCAAGACCAACAGCAGAAACGCTCATGGCCAGTGATGATAATTTTGGCAGGGCAAGTGATCCCTCCAAGTACAACAGAACTTGCCTCATACTTGGCCTAATCTTTGGTTCTGAATGAGAGCACAATAAGCCTAGTTTCAACACCAATTCTGCTTCCTCTTTCACATACTCAGCGCCCAACTTTCGATCAACAGCTTGGAGAATATTTCCTGCTTTCCAGCACAAAAATATCCAATCTACCAAAACAATATTCTCTGGTGGTTCTGCTCGTGGTTCTATTGGCCTTCTTCCACAGGCAACCTCTAGCAAAAAGGCCCCAAAAGCATATACATCAGTGCTTGTTGTGGCCCTCCCTGTCCTGTTGTGCTCAGGGGCAAGGTAGCCAAGAGATCCTGCTACATGGGTGCTTTGAGGGAGAGTTCCATGATCGTATAGCCTTGCCAGGCCAAAATCTCCTAATCTTCCATTCAGTTCAGCATCCAACAATACATTACTGGCTTTTACATCTCTGTGGATCACAACTTTCTCCCATTCTTCATGTAGATAAAATAATCCTGATGCTACACCTTTGATGACTCGCAATCTTTGGCTCCAGTTGAGGATATACTTGGGCTGGTTATACAAAAACTTATCTAGACTACCATTGGGCATGAACTCGTATACCAAAAGTAACTCTCCTTTACGCCGACAATAACCCAAGAATGGTACTAAATTTCTATTGCGTAAGCGACCAATACTGATGATTTCTGCAACAAATTCTCTCATTCCCTGTCTTCCTTGATGAGAGACCTTCTTGACAGCAACCTCAACCTTGTTTGCTGTCAAAATGCCTTTGTAGACCCTGCCAAATCCGCCTTCTCCCAACAGCTCTTTTTCTCTGAACCCCTTGGTGGCAATGTATAAATCCTTATACTTGAACCTGTGAGGTCCATAAGCAAGCTCCCATTCTTCCAGCACTTCTGCAAACTTCCACTTTCTCCATAGATAATAAGCTACTCCAGATGTTAGTATTATCAACACAAGTACACAAATCAGGGGCAATCCCATGGTGAAAATTTTAGACACTTTCTTATGTCCAATCCGAGGTAGCTTGGGGAGCCGAGAGAGATTAAGAGCTTGTGCAACGCCATTCATCCTGAAGCTCCATCCAAGTATAAAATTAGTTATTCCTGTTTTGAGTGGACTAGAGACTGCCGAAAAGCCAACATACATGGTCTGCTGTAAAATTGGCGAAAGATCATATTTCAAAGACAAAAGAGGAGTGTGTGGTTTAGCAGCCTCTATTGGAGCTAATGTTACATTGATTCTCCTATCCACCCCGTCGTATTCCACCCAAAGCTGCATCGGTTGACCGCTGATGAGAGTTAAGTTGTCAAATGAACTCTTGTTATCAGCTTGGTAACTCGCTGGCGCGGATGCCTTGGAGGTCATAGAGTTAATATCAATACCAACATGGTTGTCATTGATATCTTCAATTTCTTGGTCTTGGTAAATGTCAAGCTCCACAGCAAAAATGTGATTTGTTTGATTTCCATTGGTGTTTGTATCGAAGAGGCCAAGGAACTGATCGGAAGGCACTTGTGCAAGTTTTCTTCTTGGTGCAATCGCGAATGCCATTCCCGTACCAGTCACGCCTGGGACATCGGGTACTATAGCAAACACAAATTGGGTGGAAAAGGAGAAAGCTGAACTATTAGATGTGGCCTTGAAGTTGATGGGATTAGGATAGAAGGCGTACCCAGTTTGTAATATGGTGCTGTTGGTTACTCGTAGGAGGCCATTTTTGGTGACTGTGGCTAATCCATCCTGGCTTAGATTTGATGATTGAAATCCTTGATAGATGAACCCAACATCATCAGAAGCTGCTGCACCAACTGCGATGTGAACAAAAAAATAGGCTACGACTGCTGTTACTGGTTTCAACGACATGATTAAAGAGTTGGATGCTAATTGCCAAATTGTTCTTAATTTGGTAGCTTATATCATACTATCTAGCGTTGCTATTTCTTCACACTCCTTTCCGATATCACAAACAGACTTTGACTCCTTTCTAAGACTTTGACTGCGATAGTGGTCTTTTTTAATTGTGCGGTGGTTCTATATACTCCACAGTTTCATTAAAAATATCATACTTTTTCTATTTTGGTCTGTTTCAAAATTCTTATTAGTTAATTTAAATGAAAAATATATTATCTTGTGAACCCTTGGTGCCAAATACGCCTTTGTGCAAATGGTGCAATTATGAATAAAATTCTATTTTCCTTTAAGGAGCCGTTTCCTTTATTTTTTTTGTCTCTTAGTAATAGCAGTGGTTCAAAGTTTTCAAGTTAATATAATAGTCTAATGGTCTGAAAAACTTATTTCACCATCTAACCATGAATTTAACTTGAGGTATGATACCAAAAGAGGATTGTACAATCTCTCAATACTTATATTAGCATAAGTTTCCTATGTGTTATAGATTTTTGGGATAGCTAAATGTTTGCAATGAGTACACCACTTTATTCAGTATTAAATAATTTAAAAAGAATTATCTACAAAATTTTTTAATTGCAATTATTATAAGGTCATCTAATGGTGTAAAATAACATAATGAATAAAACTATACATAAAAAATTGTATAATAGTGCACAATATTTAAATTATGCATTGAGTAGTAGATGTATATTTTCATATATAGACAAATACTGTATTGATAGTCAAACTAGCAAATGAATGTTGCTAACTTGTAATTCATAAGGCTATGAAAAGTTTAATGTTATACGAATAAAATTTGTTAGTAAAAATAGCATTATATATATTTTATTTTAATGTTGCATTATAGAAATGATGGTGGTATATATACAAAATTTTAAAACTTTTGGAGGGCAGTTGTGGGGTTAGAGAGAATATTATCAAATTTCAAGAGGGCAAAAATGAGGCAACAATAGAAAAAGGTGCAAAATGGCTATTCTGAAAATTCTATAAAACTGAGTGGTGCAAAATGGCTCTGCCCCAGTCTGGGACCGGGAGTGTCATGTTTCAAAGAGTTCTGAAAAAGTTTATGACATTCACGAAGCGATGTTTCAAAGAGCGTGCATGCACGAGATGCTGTAGAACGCTCAGAGATTTACTACAACACTTTGACCCCACGTGCCTTTTCTTATTTTCCCCGGTGAATCTTTAGGGAAAGAAAAGGGAACTAATGCGAAACAATCAGGAGCGTAAAAAAATCCAAAAAATTGAATGCCCTAGCGTTCAAGATTTGTTTGACTGTTTTGAAGAGATTGAAATTTTGTTCAATTAACTTTTTGAATTAAATTTAAACGAGTTTTTATTGAATTGAATTTAAGTAACTTGAACATTTTACGTATAAATTTCATTTATATGTTAAAAGCGTCGAACTCCCAACACTAATAGAGTAATTGGCACTTTGCTTCTTAAATTATAAATTGTTATCCATTTAAATGCAATTTTGATGGCATTCCCAACACTAACAGAGTAATTGGCATATTCCATTAACTTACAAGTGTAACTAAAATAAACAAAATTTTATGGGGATAAAAATGTAAATTCGTGAGACAAAAGAAAGCCTCTTAATCCGATTCTTTTGCGATATCTTCTTTTTCATGGCTTCAAATGTTCTGTCCCCAAATTAGTCTCTATATCCTCTGTCCCTTCTTTGTACAACTGTCACGTGTTTCTAATTTTTTGATAAGCCAAACTCAAATAAACCGATAATAACCGGTTGACAAGTTTACTAAAAACCAATTAAAACAGATAACTCAAAACTTTTTTTTTAATTTTCTCTTTACATAAATTCAAATTTACGACAAGGTAGGAACTTGCTTTCAAGGGAATCATCACACTCTATGATCTACAATTTTAAAAAATTTTAGTATTTAATTTTACGATTTCGTATCAGCACTTGTTTTGTTGTTTACAAAATTAATTTTTAACTCATTACAAGAATTTTCCACAAAAAATTGTAAAAAGACAAAAGTAAACAATTGTTCAATATCTACGAAGTAATTATATACAAATAAACCCGCTTAGATATGGAATGGCATTGATAAAAAATAAAAGCTTTTAACTATAAAGTTATCACTGAAAAAGTTTACTTCAATCACTCCTCATTGACTACTAAAGGCTTTACGGTATTACTGGAACATGACTACTAAAGGCACGCTTTACGGTATTACCGAAACTTCATGCCTGAACAATTAGATACTAGTTTATTAACTAAATTAACTTCACAATATATATAAATACTTATATGAACAATGATGTCGATTGGGATTGTACAATATTTTTCCTATTGCATACAAGTTCCAATGAGTACAGGTAATTCCTGATATAATCAGACAGATCATGAATCAAATATATTGTAAAATTGGCATACATGATCTACTGCTTTGCTTTACTTGGATAAAGATGAAATTGAATCTTGTTGCTTGATCCTTTGAGTGTTTTTTTTTTTTTTGCAAGATTAAAGATATAATGAATGAATCAAAGTACTTGTTAGGGTTTAAGAAAAAGATGATTGGGGTAAAAAATAAAGAAGCGTTTTAGTTGATTTCTACGTTTACGATCAACGAGACTCTTTTTTGTTAAAAAAGAAAATAAAAAAAAAGTTTTGAGATATCTGTTTTAATTAATTTTAAATAAACTTGACAACCAATTACTTTCAGTTTGTTTGAATTTGGTCGTAAATTTGAATTTACGAAAAGAGAAAAAAAAAGTTTTGAGTTATCTGTTTTAATTGGTTCTGAGTAAACCTGTCAACTGATTATTATCGGTTTGTTTGACAGGTTGTCGATGCCTGTGCAATAATAATAAAAAAAGTCCTAGTTGCCAACAAAAGCAGTCTCGAGTCAATTCTAGTACTGGAGTAGGGACTCTGGATGTACAATGGATTACTAGATTCACCCTGACTCCGAAGAGTTTGCTTAATCCGATATACCAAAATTTATTCACGAAAACTTGTTAATTTTTATACAAAGCAAGTAAGGTCATATCCTCAGGAACTGGGGATATTTGTCTCTTTGAAGTTCAAATTGATAATGGGAGATTTTAGGGAAATTAGCAATAAACTATACTAATCAAATATTGCAGTTAAACTAAATAAAAATAACAATAAGGTAAAAATTCAAATAGTATTGGACAGCTCTAGTCAAGAAGTAACTTCGGAAATGGCTCTTCTAGTTGATCATCGATGTAAGAATAGTTTCACATATAAATTGATAAACAAGTTATAATTATCAAACAAGCGATGACAATCAATTGTTTTGTAATTATTGATAGTTAAGGTACAACCGTTAGATATTACCCTAATTGCAAAATAATCTTAAGTACGACCGTAGAATTAAATTTCACAATTACTTTAAGATTTAGAGATTTAGAGAAACTCTGTTTTAACCAAACAACACACTACGAGGGTTGTTTATAAATTAGCTCGTATATTCTCCTGACATAACCCCGATTATACCAGTTGCCATTAATTTAGAACAATCAAACAATTACGGATCCAATTATTCTAAGTGGCTCTAGCTTATTGAATTAATTTAACATTTGGGCCGGAGACAATTGAATAATACAACAACCATAAGAAAATAAAATAATACCAGAAAATAATAGGAAAACTAAAATCAGTTAGATCTCACAATTTAAGTTGAACCAAATCCTCCGTTGTTCCTTGACTAGAAGTATAGAGTTAGCTCATCTCCGTTGAGAAAAATCTACACAAAATTCTAGAATTAATTGTTGCATACATCGTCTCTCAATTGAGAGGAGCAATCCGATGGAATAAGCCACAAGAATAAGATGCAAAAGTCAAAATCCAAAGTAGTCAAGAATGTTTGCTATTCTACTATCTAAATTCTATTATTAATTGTCTGCCCACCATATGGCTAATAGGAAAGAAAAAAAGAAAAGAGTCCTAGTCTTTGTTGACTTCCTTCCTTTGTGGAAACTACCAAAAGAATAGAAAAAGGAAGTGTCATTCTTTCTCTCCAAGTCAGACGCATATCCTCCAATAAATAAGGAAACCATATTGAATTAGTCTCCAAAAATTGACTGCTACTCAAATTCCCTTGTTTGCGCATTGTTTGTGCCTTTTTAACATATTTTATCCCAACTCCCTACAATCAATACAAATTCCCAAAAGTGAGTAGAATCAGACAATTAATCCACATTTGGTAAGGTAATAGGAGAAATTAATTATAAAATAAATGATAAAATTGCAAGTTATCAATTCTCCCCACACCTAGACCATGCTTGTCCTCAAACATAAGAACAACAAACAAACACCAATTTCTGACAAGGGCTATCACTCCATCTACCTTATTGCTAAGATACCAAGAAAAACACCTATCAAGCATCAATGGTCTAGATCTAAGAAATATCATCCCGGTTAGCTTCTAAACTGCGGACTCCTCTAATTTAAGGCAACCTATTCTAAGAAAAAGGAATGGTCGCTCAATATTTATTAACAAATGATTCAACTATTAACCAAAATCTCAACACTAAATCTATAAATCGGCAAGCTGACTTTAATCACATGTTGGCACAACCTTCACACTTCTTTTTGTTTTTATGATCTGTTTTCTTCTCTTTTTTATTTTTTTTTCTTTTTGGAGTAATAATAGGTTTAGTCTCTAACCACTAGAGTTTTTTGACGCAAACTCCAATATTTGTCAGATGAAGGAACCCGATTACTCAGCTCCTATTGCTATACGACCACGTACTCATAGAAATCACTACTTTTTGATGCGAGAATCGATACTTTAGTGAAGATCCCCGGTTACTCAGTAGTAATAACTAGCGGAGTACAACCAATTTTTATTCATGACCAGGCAACAAAATAACTCAAAATGTCACATAAAATAACAGCAGTTAGTCTCAATTAATCAAACATGGAAAACTAAAGTCAATAATTGGACCAACTCACATCAAAATGCCAAATAGTTATTCTCTATGCTTAGAAAAGTTAACCAGAAATTATAGAGGTCACAAAATCTTCGATATTCACCAAAGAGATATTTTTGGATTCAACCAAATTAACTCGATATACTTTTAGTCTAAAACTTGACAATAGTAGAAATAGAGTCAACAACCATCATCAAACCTTGGTAGTCACAGAAGAGTTGATCACTAATAAAAGTAAAAATAAAATAAAACAAAAGAAAAACAAAACAAATAACAAGAAATAAAGGGAAAAAACATCTAAAAAACTCAAAACTAAAAATACTAACTGTACCACAGCTCCCTCCCATACCTAAGTCCAACATTGTCCGCAATGCAGGTAATAAAGCAAATAAAGTAAAGAGGACAACGAAACTTCCCTCTCGAGTGGCTAAGGGATAGACGGGAACGGTGGGCTGAAGTTGATGGCGGTGGCGCACAGCTTCGGCTTCAATGAGGATGGTCACGGGTCATGGTTGGCTCTCACACGGGTCGAAGGAGACGGCGTCATTCGTCATAAGGGATAGGCGGGAACGTGTGAGGCAGCACACGGCGTTTGGTGAATGGGTGTGGTGGCAGCGAAACACCGAAGAAGAGAACCAGGGGAAGTAGGAGAGAAGGCAAGGAAGAAAAGAGAAAGAAAGAAAAAGAAAGGAAGGAAGAAAGAAAAAGAAAGAAAAGAAGAAGAAAACAAAAAAGAAAAAATAGTTTTCTGGTTTTTTTTTTTAATTTAAATTTTAAAATTTGAAATTCAAAAATCAGAATTTAAGGTTAAATGAAAAAAAATTTCATTTAAAATTTTTTTTTTGCATACCTTTTTCCCGAATATGATGTGGGCACGTCAAAAAGGCAAGAACCTTTCTGATAAATGTCCATTGAGTTCAAAGTTACCACATGCCCTGTTGACGTGGACGCCTCATAAAGGTGGAAACCCTTCTGACGAAAACGTTGAGATTTGTTCATTATCACGTGCCCTGGTGATGCGGGTGCGTCATGACGGCCAGAACCCTTCTGATGAAGAGTCGTTGAATTGAAAGTTACCATGCACCCTACTGACGTGGGTGCGTCAAGACGGTAAGTCTGCTCCATGATTGAAGGAAGAGCTCTCCAGGCAACTCGACACGGGCGCGTCATGAGGGTGGAAACCCTTCTGACAAACAACTTGGGAGTTGCACATTATCACACGCCCTATTGACGCGGGCGCGTCATGTCAGAGGGACACCTACTAATTATCAAAAATGAAAAATTAAACCAGAAATCTGGAAAAACTCTATGAAAACATATTAAAACTATCAAATAAAGCTGAACAAACAACTGAAAGAAATTGGGTTGCCTCTCAATAAGCACCTTTCTTTAACGTCTTTAGCTAGACATTAAGCATCACTCCTCAATTTGGACATAATTCAAATTTTCTCGCATGCAGTGACATTCGTTCGAGATCCAAATAGTCATTGAGTGCAACCATCTTTTTTAATTTTCTACTCATTTTCACCTCATACAGTGATTGCATCTCATGATACTGATTCGCAACAATTTTGAATTTACCCTTACAATCGAACTCAGAAAATTCTTGCATAGAGGGATTAGTAGCATAAATGCCAAACACAGAATGACAGTTAACAGGATATTTTATTGTATCAAAAATATTAAAGTAAACTACTTCTCCATCAAATTTCATTGTGAGAGTGCCCTTATTAGCATCAATTTTTGTCTGAACTGTACTAAAAAAGGGCCTACCTAACAACAAAGGTGAGGGGTCGGGAGAATGATCATCATCCATGTCAAGTACATAAAAATCAGTTAGGAATGCCAATTCATTAATTTTAACTAACACATCTTCGACCAACGCTTCAAGATATGCATTAGTTCGGTTAGCTAATTGGATTATTATCCCAATTTCTTTTAATGGACCTAGGTTCAAAGAATCATAAATAGATTTAGGCATTACATTGATCGATGCTCCTAAGTCTAGTATGGCATTTCTAATCAAAGTATTACCTATCCTACAGGGGATAGTAAACAGACCTAGATCCCCGCATTTTGGTGGGAGTTTTCTCTGCAGAACCGCTAACACGTTCTCCCCCATAATAACTTTTTCGTCTCCTCTCAGTTTTTTTTTCGGTTAACGCACAAATCCTTCAAAAACTTCACTTACTTTGGCACTTATTTGATTGCATCTGGCAGGAGAATATTGATCTCTACCTTGCGGAATACCTCTAAAATCTCTTTCTCCTTATCCTGTTTTTTTGATTTCTCAACCTACTAGGAAAGGGAGGTTGATTAATTTTAACTTCAATGATCGGGTCAGGAAGTACCATTGGATTTTTGCTGCTTATGTTTTTTGCCTCAAACTCTTTCTCAATCTTCTCTTCATCCTTGCCCTTTGAAGTCACGAATTCGAGTCCCTGAATTTCTTTCCCATTCCTTAAGGTCATTGCACTTACGTTCTTCGGGTTCTGTTCAGGTCAAGACGGCAATTTTCAGTGAACTTGGGATTATAGGCTGCTGATGGCTACTGCCATCTAACTCATCTGATTTTGCATTGCTTGTATCTGACCCATTTAACTTTGCAAGTTAGATTCCATCTTTAGTTGGCAAGCAATTAGCTGCTTCATCATTTCTTCCAAAGACGGGTTTGAACTTGGAGGAGGTGGTGATGGTGCTGGCCGAGGTTGGTATTGCTGATGATACTCTTGCTATTTGTTCGGTGCAAAATTTGATTGCCTATTCCCTCCATAATTGAGATTAGGGTGATCTCTCCAATCCGGATTGTACGTGTTCCAGTACAGATTATATGGCTTTCTTAGGGCGGGCACGTGACTAGCTATGTTTACTTGCTCCGCATTTTCTTCTTAAATCATTGGGTATATCTCTGTAGAGTGACCCATAGCAGTACAAATTTCACACGCCTTGGCCTATGGTACATTTTCAACAGCCAATTACCTAACAAAGGACGTTAACTCCGTCAACTGCTGTTTGATAGAGGATGTCTCTACCTCATTCACTTTGCGTATCGGGACATCCTTCCTTGTACCGAACTGTTGCTAGTTTTCGGCCATCCCTTCAATCAAATCCCACGCTTCTCAAGGAGTCTTATTTACCAGCATCCTTCCACTTGCAGCATCAATAGTACTCCTGTTTCTGAAAAGTAACCCTTCGTAAAAATACTGGATGAGCAATTGCTCATTTATTTGGTGCTGAGAACACTTAATGAATAATTTCTTGAATCGCTCCCGATAATCATAGAACGACTTTCCTGGGTGTTATTTGATACCGTATATCTCCTTCCTCAGACTTGCAGCTTAAGATGCAAGAAAATATTTTTTCAGGAATTTTTTCTTCAGCTGTTCCCAAGTGGCGATACTACCTAGAGGTAAGTAGTACAATCAATCGTTTGCAGAGTCCTTGAGAGAGAAAGGGGAATACCCTCATTTTTATCTGCTTTTCCGTAATTTTCGGGGGCTTCATACTGTTACAAACAATATCGAACTCCTGCAAGTGCTTATGAGACTCCTCACCTGGTAAACCATGAAAAGATAACAAGAGATGAATTAGACTAGATTTTAACTCAAATGGAGTGTTATCCATTAAACTTGAAAAAGTGATGTATAATCGCTGCTGATTTAAATCAGGGGCAGCTAACTCCCTTAGTATTCGTGCATTAGTTATAGTAACTTCTTCCCGATCCGAATCACTCGAAGTATCGCTAAGCGAATTTATTGTTTCAACTTCTGCATCAAATCTATGAGATGCAGCACTAGATTGCTCCTCTCTGAGCTGTCTAGTCTCTTTTCGTATTCTCCGCGTGGTCTTCTCTATCTCAGGGTCAAAAATTAATTCGCCTGCACAAGAGGAGCGAGGCATAAACTAGAAAGGACACCAGAAGATTAAAACAAAAGTAAATTTAAAAATAAACAAATTAACTAATGCCAGTCCCCGGCAATGGTGCCAAAAATTGACAGGCTGTTGATGCCTGTGCAATAATAATAATGAAACTCCTAGTTACCAACAAAAGCAGTCTCGAGTCAATTCTACTATTGGAGCAGGGACTATGGATGTGCAATGGATTACTAGATTTATCCTGGTTTCAAAAAATTTGTTTAATCCGATATACCAGAATTTATTCACGAAAACTTGTTAATTTGTATACAGGGCAAGTAGGGTCGTATCCTTAGAAACTGGGGATATTTGTCTCTTTGAAATTCACAATGACAATGGGTGATTTTAAGAAAATTAGCAATAAACTATACTAATCAAATATTGTAGTAAAACTAAATAAAAATTAAATAACAATAAGGTAAAAACTCAAATAGTATTGGACAACTCGAGTCAAAAAGTAACTTTGGAAATGGTTCTTCTAGTTGATCATCGATGCAAGAATAATTTCACATATAAACTGATAAACAAGTTATAATTGTCAAACAAGCGATGACAATCAATTTCTCCGTAATTATCGATAGTTAAGGTATGACCGTTAGCTATTGCCCTAATTGCAAAATAATCCGAGATACGACCGTAGAATTAAATTTCACAATTGTTTTAAGATTTAGAGAAACCCTGTTTTAACCAAACAATACACTACGAGGGTTGTTTAAAAATTAGCCCGTATATTTCCCTAACATAATCCCAATTATGTCAGTTGCCACTAATTTAGAACAATTAAACAATTACGGATCCAATTATTCTAATTGGCTCTAAGTTATTAAATTAATCGAACATTTCGGTCCGGGATAATTGAATAATACAACAACCATAAGAAAATAATGCAAGAAATATACAAATACTAGAAAATAATAGGAAAACTAAAATCAGTTAGATGTCACAATTTAAGTCGAATCAAATTCTCCGTTGTTCCTTGATTAGAATTATAGACTTAGTTCATCTCCGTTGAGAAAAATTCACGCAAAATTCTAGAATTAATTGTTGCATACATCGTCTCTCAATTGAGAGGAGCAATCCGATGAAATAAGCCACAAGAATAAAATACAAAAGTCAAAATCCAAAGTAGTCAAGAATGTCTACTATTCTACTATCTAAATCCTATTACTAATTGTCTGCCCACCATACGGCTAATAGGAAAGAAAAAGGGAAAAGAGTCTTAGACTTTGTTGACTTCCTTCCTCTGTGGAAACTACCAAAAGAATAGAAAAAGGATGTGTCCCCCTTTCTTTCCAAGTCTAACGCATATCCTCCAATAGATAAGGAAACCGAAATGAATTAGTCTCTAAAAATTGACTGCTACTCAAATTCTTCTGCTGACTACCATCAAATTGGCACATTTTTATGGTATTTTGTTTCACTCCCTGCAATAATTACAAATTTTCAAAAGTGAGTAGAATGCCTGTGCAATAATAATAATGAAAGTTCTAGTTGCCAACAAAAGCAGTCGAGTCAATTCTAGTACTGGAGCAGGGATTTTGGATGTATAATGGGTTACTAGATTTACCCTAACTCTAAAGAGTTTGCTTAATTTGATATACTGGAATTTATTCACGAAAACTTGTTAATTTGTATACAAGGCAAGCAAGGTCGTATCCTCAGGGACTGGGGATATTTGTCTTTTTGAAATTCAAATTGACAATGGGGGATTTTAGAGAAATTAACAATAAGTTATTCTAATCAAATATTGCAGTTAAACTAAATAAAAATTAAATAACAAGAAGGTAAAAACTCAAATAGTATTGGACAGCTCTGGTGAATAAGCAACTTCGGAAATGGTTCTTCTAATTGATCATCGATGCATGAATAATTCCACATATAAACTGATAAAAAAGTTATAATTGCCAAACAAGCGATGACAATCAATTTCTCCGTAATTATTGATAGTTAAGGTACGACCGTTAGCTATTACTCTATTTGTAAAATAATTTTAGGTACGACCATAGAATTAAATTTCACAATTGGTTTAAGATTTAGAGAAATTCTGTTCTAACCAAACAACACACTATGAGGGTTGTTTATAAATTAACCCGTATATTCTCTTGACATAATCCCAATTATGCCAGTTGCCACTAATTTAGAACAATCAAACAATTACAGATCCAATTATTCTAATTGGCTCTAGGTTATTGAATTAATCTAACATTCAGGTTCGGGACAATTGAATAATACAACAACCATAGGAAAATAAATCAAGAAATATACGAATACCAGAAAATAATAGGAAAACTAAAATCAGTTAGATCTCACAATTTAAGTCGAACCAAATCCTCCGTTGTTCCTTGACTAGAAGTATAGATTTAGTTCATTTCCGTTGAGAAAAATCCATGCAAAATTCTAGAATTAATTGTTGCATACATCGTCTCTTAATTGAGAGGAGCAATCCAATGGAATAAGCCACAAGAATAAGATGCAAAAGTCAAAATCCAAAGTAGTCAAGAATGTCTGCTATTCTGCTATTTAAATCCTATTACTAATTGTCTGCCCACCATACAGCTAATAGAAAAGAAAAAGGGAAAAAAGTCCTAGTCTTTGTTGACTTCCTTCCTCTGGAAACTACCAAAAGAACAGAAAAAGAAAGTGTCCTTCTTTCTCTCCAAGTCTGACACATATCCTTCAATAGATAAGGAAACCGAATTGAATTAGTCTCCAAAAATTGACTGCTACTCAAATTCCCTTGTTTGCGCCTTGTTTGTGCCTTTTTACCATATTTTATCCCAACTCCCTACAACCAATACAAATTTTTAAAAGTGAGTAGAATCAGATAATTAATTCATATTTGGTAAGGTAATAGGAGAAATTAATTATAAAATAAATGACAAAATTGCAACTTATCATTGTTTGAGTTTGGGTTAACAACAATTTAGAAACACATGACAGCTATACAAAGAAGGAACAGAGGGGATAGAGACTAATTTGAGAACAGAAGATTCCAAACCCTTTTTCATTCCTTTTTTGTTTTCTTTTTGTTTTTTATTCCTTATCTTCTTCTTTCTGGATTTGATTCTTCTTCATCTCAACTTACAAGGAAAGATCCCTTCCCCTGGTTCTACTCCTCACCAATCCACTCAAAAATCTAACTCTCCCATCTTTCTTACTGAATTTTTAATGTTCAAAATATTACAAAAAATTTCTAGTGTTTTGGAATCCAAGCCATAATTGGTGTCTCATTCACTGGTATAGATCGAGATTTTAAGGTGAGGCATTTTGATTTTCGGGCGAGTGTCTTGACATTCGACTTGTAGAGATGAAAAGTTGTTGCCACTAAAGTTCGAGGGTATTGAGGGTCTCGAATATACATGAAACTACAACCTTCTGTCTTCAGCTTCATTTTACCACCAAAAAAAAAAAAAATGACAATCATGGGTACAATTTTGAGGCTGCTGAAATTTTCAAAGATTACCCATGAAACCGGTTTTAAAAAAATTAATTGATGAATTCTAAAAGTCAAGACCAGTAAGAGCAATTTTATTTTATTCATATGACAGCCTTTTTCCGTCACTCTTGACATTTCTTCAACTTTAGTACCATCATTCTAGTTTTCATTGAGATTAATTATTTTAGTTGGGATTTTGATGGATTTATAGGGAGGTTTAATGTGGGATCAAAGCATTGTTGGGAGCATAGATGGTCTTTGATTTCCTTTTGGGTGCATTTGCAGCGGATGTATAATGTTGGTTCTAGTTTTAGACTTGCCTAAGCTATTGAGTGTGTGCTGATGGGAATGTGGTACCTTCAGTCTGGCAATAGAGGAGTGAAAGAAGAAGAAAAGCAAGAAAAGAATAATACTCCCTCCGTCCCACTTTGATAGTCCTGTTTCTTTTTTCACACAGTTTAAGAAAAAGTAGTTAACTTTGTTGGAAAAATAAATTTAGATTGCTATTTTCCTAAAATACCCTCACATTAAATAGAGTACAACTTTATGGGAACTTGAATTGATGGTAAAAAAAGAATCAACTCTCATTAAATGGGGTTTATAGCAACAACAACTTGTATTGAATAAGGGTATTTTAGGAAAATGAAAATACAACTACATTCTTCAATTGGAAAGTGGACTGCAATTTGGGAAAGACAAAAAAGGGAAACAGGACTATCAAAGTGGGACGGAGGGAGTATTAAAATTTTAAGGGGTTTTTTTTGGGTCTCTAAATTCACAATTATGTCCCAGTACATTTCGTTAATTTTAGTTAAAATGATAATTTAATGGAACGTGGAAATATTCTTTTAAGTTTTACTAGTCTTTGGATCCTGCGCTACGCCCAGCCTCGGATTGGCCGAGGTATTTTGTTATATGGCAGAACAATGTGAGACGTGGCAGAATATTATGATACATTCATCGACTACAAATAGATTCATATGCTAACAATCGTGCTAAATTTCTAAATTAAAGTAGGGTCATCTCAGATCAAACTATAATTTAAAAGAAACTTGACCCTTTCTACTAGTAAACCATGATTAACAGTCTAATATTACTACCAAACTTTTCAAATCTAATGTTAAACCATACATAGAAAGAAACTTGACCTTTTTACAGACGTTAACATCGAAAAGAATGACAAAATTGAATGATTCAGACTACAAAATCACCATAAACTTAATTTTGAAATAATTACTACAATGTCAAAAAGTATTAAATTGGTTTTGTTTAAAAAAAAAAAAACACTACAAGCGAACACAAATACTTGAGTCTTATCACAATTGAGGTTGTCTATGTCTTTTTCTTTTTTCTTTTGGTTAATTTTGTAGAACTTCCAAAGGATTTGTAATCTAGAACTGTGAGGGGAAATATCAGGAGATGGAATGATTCATGACTCAACGAAGTAGGGGGAAAAGATCTTTCCAAAATGTGCCAAATGGAGCTTTTACCCCCCACCCCCCCCCCCCCCCCCCAAAAAAAAGAAGAACAGAGAACATCACAGAAGATAAACATATGGCAAAATTAGAAGCAAGAAATTAAGCACAAAATGGTTGGTTTCTTGAATAAAAAAAATCATGTTATTGTTCGTAACAAGATCAAGAAGCTTTGCAACTATGACGTCACAGGAATTCAGTCCAGATAGCCAAAAGAAGAAAGAACGCAATACAATCGTCAAAACAGAATGCAGATTTTTACAGAACAATGGAAGTAAGTGAGAAAGAATCTGACATTTTTTTGGGATCACAGGCAATGTTGCATTTGCTCATAGTCCACTAGTATTTATTCTTATTTTATTTATTTATTTATTTAGTATTTGGTTGAGTAAACGTACATGTAGAGTGCCTAAAAACTTCTGACTTAAGTCTGGCAATATACTGCTAAAGCTATAATTTTCTAGCCAAAGCAACTTTTAATTAAATGACAAGTTACCCATATGCAGATATAACAATAAAAAATGGATTTAATTTCTGGACCCCATGAATGTAACCTTTTTATTTCTCTAATGCAATACACGGTCAGCAAATGTCAATAGTTTTGAAATCCAAACCCTTTCCCATAATCTACACGTCCCAGTAGCTAAACTAAAAAAAAAAGGTCCAGCCCTGAATATCCAACAGTTGCTCCAATTTGACAAATCACTTTGCCATAGTAATGTCAGTGAGTTCCAGATCAAGCATACTAGCTAGTTTATATATAAAAAAACCATCAGCGAAGCCATTAAAACCCAAAAGTCATGTATAGTTTTCGGCTACATCAAAGCATACAAATTCAAAACACTATGGCAGGGTGGAAGATAGGAACACTTGGTATTGGGGTGGAAGAACGTCACGGATTCTAGAAGGATGGTGATGCCGTGGTGGAGCATGGAGCAGGGCTGACGGCGTAGATAGACGGGAAGGGGAGAAATTTGTTTGGTGACGCCGTGGTGGAGCATGGAGAAGGATTGACGGCTAAAGAAATGGAGAGGATTGTATTGGGGTGGGGATGGAGGCACACCCCTACCGCATTCCTATATATGCTTGTTGAACTTCACTTCATTCTTTTTTTCTCCTCTTGTTTGGATTGCTATTTTTAGGATTTTCTGTAGGAAAATCTACTATAGCGATTTGATATATACGAGATAAAAAAATAAATAAAAAATGAGTTCACGAAAAATATAAAAAAATTTTGGCAGAAAATTTTTTTTGATACTTTGAACTTTAGATTGAGCTTTAACTATTTTTTTCTTAGTGTTTGATATTATAGTTGAATATTTGGATTCATTTTTCCCTCTTGAATTTAGGTATTACTTTCCCAACAAAAAAAAAACGAATAAAAATCAACACATATGAAGAACTGCTGGAAAAACAGAGACTCAGGCTGTGGGCACGGGAAAGGGAGACTTTTACAAAATTGGGGCAGTGCACATGAAACAGGACCCGCCACATTGATTTTTCTTTTTTTGTTGTACAAGCATGACATAATTATACTTATTATTTATTAAAAAAAAGGCCAAATGCACTTTACTCCTTGTGATTTAGCAATCTTTCATATAATTTCTTATAATTTCAAAAATTATATATAACTCCTTTATAGTTATTATTTTAAAAATATAATTAAAAATTAGGATCCACAAAAAATGACAAGAAAACAAGGGCCAGGGGTGGAAGCTCGAGTAGGAGGAGATGTTTTTCAAGGTTAGGATGTGGACATGGAATGGAAACCAACCACATTAAATTTGTTTGGTCATAGAATTATGATTCTTCCCTAAAGTTCAAAGAAAAGTCAACGCCCGGGAAGAACTGCAACAACAAACTGGTAGCAGTCAGGGCTGTGGGGTGAAATTTTTTCAAGATTGGATGGGACCTGGCAAGATTGCCTTTCAAATGTAGAGGAATCTTAGGAGTTCACAGATGCCTCGTTTGGATTGCATTTTTTTGAATCTTTTATAAATAAATTACTGTGATGATTTTATATATGTGCGATAAAAAATTGATTGAAAAAAGTATTCACGAAAAACATAGAAAAATTGCTATCCAAACAAGGCTAAGTTAATCAACTAATTAAACAGCTGTCTACAGTCTTTGGTCATCTGCAAAGATGTTATAGAATGACCTGCACTGTACCGGGGGTTCAAATTAATAGCGTGCGCGTTAGGACTCAAGGGGTGCTGTAATTTTCAGTCAAATCCATCAAAATCTAGATAACCCTTACGCCCTAACGTGCACGGCATTGATTTGAATGAAAACTACTTTACTAAAATAAAATCTCATCATTGTTATTACATAAATATCCTCGATAATCATTGAAAAGGCATTCAAATTTGCGAAGTTAATGTAGTCATTCAATTTTATGGTGAGGGTATTATGGGAAGAAAATGTAATGTAACTAATCCTCTAATTCAAACTCGTGCTTTTAATATAGTATAGATATAAAGATCTGTAATACTTTGAATTTCAGATTGTGCTTTAATTATTGTTTTTCTAATATTTGATGTTATAGTTGAGTATTTGGTTTGATTTTTTTTTTTTGGACATATGAGTATGATATAAACCTAGTTATTAATTTTTTAAAATAAAAATCAATACCTGTAACGAATCGTTGGAAAAACATAACTAGGGTAGGGCATCGCCCGGATGAGTTTGAGGAGATCCTGCCTGACATCCCTAGCACTATCTCTAGACAGATGAATGAGATGCTGATTAAGCCTGTGGAAGAAAAAGACATTAGACAAGCTTTGTTCTCAATGCATCCAAACAAAGCTCCAGGAACGGATGCGGTATGTCCCATCTTTTTTTCTAGCACTATTGGCACATCATAAAAGAGGACCTAGTGCTAGCCATAAATAGCTTTTTCCATTCTGGATGTTTGCTTAAAGTGGTGAATGAAACCATAATCTCTTTAATCCCAAAGATTGAATCACCCCTATCTGTTATGCATTATAGGCCAATCAGTTTGTGCACAGTGCTTTATAAGATCATCTCAAAAATTATTGCAAACAGATTGAAGCATGTTCTCCAGCACTGCATTAGCATTTCACAGTCTGCCTTCATCCCAGGCAGACAAATTCTTGATAATGTAGTGGTAGCTCATGAAATCTTTTATTTTTTGAAAAATAGAAGAAAAGGAAAAACAGGTTTTATGGCTATTAAGCTAAACATGTCGAAAGCGTATCATAGTGTAGAATGGATTTTTTTGGGGAGACTGATGATGAAAATGGGTTTTTGTCCAATTTTTGTCAAATGGATCATGGTCTGCTTATCCACAGTGACTTATTCCTTCAATTTAAATGGCCAGAAGGTAGGAAATGTAAAGCCAAGTAGAGGCATCAGACAAGGGGACCCCTTATCACCTTATCTGTTCATCATATGTGCGGAAGGATTATCTAGCCTAATCCATAAAGCAGTGACTGCGAATGAGCTAACTGGAATCAAAATTTGCAGGGAAAGTCCTGCTATCTCTTACTTATTTTTTTGCAGATGAATCACTCTTGTGCTGCAAAGCAAGCAAACAGGAAGCAATGAAAGTGAAGAGCATCTTGACAAAGTATGGTAAAGCCTCTGGACAGGTGGTGAACTTTGACAAGTCAGCAATCTTTTTCAGCAAAAACACAAATGAAGTGATGAAACCAGAGGCAAGAGAGGGACTAGACAACATAAACGAAGCAACAAATGGCACATATTTGGGACTGCCAATGGCCATTAGAAGAGCAAAGACACAAGTGTTTCAGTTTGTAAAAAATAAAATCAGTAGCAAGCTGCAGGGATGCAAACAAAGAGTACTGAGTCAGGGAGGAAAGGAAGTGCTGATCAAGGCAGTGATAATGCCAATGCCAACTTATGTAATGGCATGTTTCAGACTCCCAAAAGGACTATGTAGAGAAATCACAAGGAAAATTGCAAGGTTCTGGTGGGGCAAGGGAGAGAAAGATGCATGTATTCACTGGGCAAGTTGGAAGAAAATTTCAGAGGTTAAGGGAAGAGGGGGAATAGGCTTCAGTGACTTGGAAGCTTTCAACACTGCTTTGCTTGGAAAACAAATTTGGAGATTCTTATCTGCTCCAAATTTGTTAGTAAGCAAGGTTATGAAGGCTAAGTACATGAAGGACCCAAATTAGATGGAGAAAAGTCCTCCTAGCACAGCATCATGGAGCTAGAAGAGCATAAACAGTGCTAAAGACTTGTTACTTGCTGGATTATGGAAACGAATAGGTGATGGAAGTTCGGTCAGTATTTGGAATGATAAATGGATAATAGGTTCAAAAGGAGGAAGAGTGGCTTCTGGAAAACCTGAGGGCTGTGAACTGGAATAGGTAAGCGAGATGATAGAAGGGGGGAAGTAGAAAAAAGATCTTTTGTAGAAATGGTTTGGACAAAAGGAAGCTCAACTTATTGAATGCATCCCCATCAGCATAGGAAGGAGAAAGGACAGAATGTTCTGAAAATTCGCTAAAACTAGGGTATATTCTGTGAAAACGGGGTATGCAGTGGCAAAACAGGAGGAGAACTATCAGAGTAGAAAAGGAGAAAGCAATGCTGAGACAAGTTGGGAAGTAAGGAAACATAGCATGTGGAAGAAACTGTGGCAACTAAACGTAAGGGCCAAGCTGAAACACTTCATGTGGAAATGTTTGCAAAACTGCCTACCAACTAATGAAGTGACCTTCAAAAGGATGGGAAAAGGAGAGGGAAGATGTAGCTATTGTGGAGAAGGTATGTAAACCATCGAACACTTACACTTTTTGTGTGTGAATACAGAAGAAGTTTGGAAAATGGCTCTAGTAAGGTGGGATTGTATAAAGGACAAACAGCATAATCTATGGCTTTGGTGGGAAAATGCCACTCAGTCTACCACAAAAGACCATGGACCGGATAGGATTAATCTCACCATAAATATCTTTTGGCAATTCTGGAAAGCACGCAACAAAAAAGTTTTTGAAGATGGAAGCCTGAATCCACACAGAATTGTTATGAAGGCACAAGAGGAATGGATGGAATATGAGCAGGTAAGAGACCAGTGAGCTATGGACAAGAAGAGAAACAGCAAAGGAAGATGAGGTATGCCTGTTCACAGATGCTGCAATATCAACAAAAATGATAAGGACGGGCCAAGGAATTGTGGCAAGAACTGGAAAGGAATGATCATGCGAGCAAAAGGAATAGTCAACCAATACAAGGGAGCAGCAAGCAAGGAAGAAGCTCTGGCAATCAGGAATGCAATGCTGATGGCTAAACATGTAGGATGGAATAAAATAATAGTCCATTCTGATAGCAAATCAGTAGTAGACCAGATAAATAGAAGCAATGACTATGATTTTAACATTGCAACTATTCTGGAAGATGTGCAGGAACTTAGAGCACATTTTGAAAGATGTAGGTTTGTGTTTATACCTAGATCAAAAAATGAAATCGGCCATGCTTTAGCTTAATTTGCTATCAAGATAGTGTATGACATTGAATGGGAACAAGATTTCCCAATTTGGCTGATGGACTTAGTGAGAAAGGAAATGAGGGTAGTAGCCCCTTTTTGTAATTAAATCTTGTATTATCAAGAGGTTCATATATATATATATATATCTGTTAACATTTGTGGAAAAAAAAAAGGAGTAAGGGGCTTATTCAAATTGGGCGCTGGACGTGGGCTAGGACTCACCATGTTGAATTTTTTGTCATATGACAATGATGTAAGTGATAAAGTTTGTCCACTTTTGGGTGGTATGTTGGCGGTTCGAACTCCATTTGCAATGAAGAAAATTCAAAAAAAATGTCAGAGTATTCTTTTGGTTTAATCAAATCTATATAATTGATAGTCCATTCCACAGTCTTTTCGAACTGCCCTTCCGATAGAATATAATAGATTAGATTATACAATCGAAGGAAAAAAAAAAGAGAGAATGATGTAAGTTTCAGAACTGGAAAAACAGATTTTTGAGTCCAGCAGGTAAATAAGTATTGCTGAAGGCAGTCGCAATGGCTATGCCTCTGTACGTTATGTCGTGCTTTAAGCTGCCAAGAAGATTGTGTAAAGATGTCTGTGCACTGATGGCCAATTTTTGGTGGGGAGAATCTAATGGCAAGAACAAAATGCACTGGATTTCTTGGGAAAGAATGGCTTTGGAAAAAAAGGCAGGAGGTCTAGGCTTCAAGGATCTTGAAGCTTTCAATCAAGCTCTGCTAGGAAAGCAAGTATGGAGGTTAATTACTAAACCAAATATGTTGGTGAGCAAGGTGTTAAAAGCTAAATATTTTCCAAAGGAGTTCATCTTACATTGCAGTCCTACCAAAAATGCATCCTGGATTTGGAAAGGCTTAATGGGAGCAAGAAGCCTACTCAATGAAGGACTGATTAGGAGGATAGGGAATGGGTGTAGTACAAGCATCTGGGAACATAAGTGGATTCCAGATACAACTACAGGTAGGCCGACTACAAGTCGAAGGAGCATGTGTGAGCTGGAAAAGGTGGGAGAGCTCATAAGCCATCAAAGATGGAATAGGAATATCATCTTCAGAAATTTTAACAGACATGATGCGCACAAAATTCTTGCTATTCCCTTGAGTCTTTCAGAGAGGGAGGATAGCTTTTATTGGCAACCAAAGGCGGGACGGCAATACACTGTCAACTCTGGCTACAAACTCCTGATGAAGCAAAGCAGAAAAAGAAAAACGGGTAATCCTGATGGAGCAAGTTCCAGTTATGCAGAAGGTAGCCCTCAAGTTATTCAAATGTGGAACACTCTGTGGAGTTTAAACATTAAGCACAAGATCAAGTTCTTCATTTGGAAATGCATTCAAGGAGCGCTGCCAGTGAAGGAAGCTGTGAGGAGGAGAACGGGCCAGGGTGATCCTCCTTGCACAACTTGTGGAACTGCACAGGAAACAGTAGAACACCTCCTGTTGACCTGTCCTCATTCGATGAACATTTGGAAGGCAGCCCCTATTCAGTGGGATGGGGCAAAGGATCAACAAGGGAACTTCAAACGATGGTGGCTAAGGATTTCAGAAGCAAGGCATAGACCAGAGGGGTTGGAACATATTGGTTTAACTGCTAATATCCTGTGGCAGGTGTGGAAAGAAAGAAATAAGAGGGAATTCAACAAATCAGATTTAGTTACACCTTTCAAAACAATGGCAAGACCACACAAGGATTGGATGGAACAGCTACAGGACGAGGTCACGAAAGTTGGAAAGAGCACAGAAGAAACAGTCCCTAGACAAGATTTGCAAGATCAGATTTATACAAATGAGGGAGCTGTGATAATGGAGATAGAAACAACAAAGAAAAAAGGACAGCATAATGTTGGGATAGGAATCACAGTTAAGGAATATGTAAGGAATAGAATGACAGGGTGGATAATGAATGAGATCAGTCTGGGAAACAAAGTCCTAGATGATGCACTAGCTCTGAAGCTGGCCTTGTGCAAAGCAGTGCATCGAAACTGGAGCAAGGTTAAGCTGAAGTTTTGTAACAAGGAGCTGTGGAGACAACTCAAACAGCAGAGCCCTGCGGACATTAAGATGGCAACAGTACTGGAAGACATTTCTAAGTTATAGAGTTTGTTTTGCATGTGCTCTTTTGACTTGTGTAGACAAGAACACATGTTAGTTAGCAAAAAATTAAGTGATGATGCTTTAGGCGTTATTGTTGATGAGGAAAGACTGTTTCCTCAGTGTTCTTAGAACACTTCTTGTATAGCTTCTCTCAAGCCGTTGCTCGTATATGTACTCTTTCTCATTAAAGCAATGAAAATCTCCTATCGTTTCGAAAAAAAAAAAAAAAAGATAACAAGGCCTTAAGTACGGTTGTCTTGCCAATTCCACCATTTCCGTAGATGCCAATTCTTCTGTATTTATCATCTTTCATGCATTCAATTATCTTCTGTACCATGCAGCTAATTCTCGGTTCTTCATCACCCTGAGTCATACTTATATCATCTTTTCTTGATGAATCCACTTTTGGAGCTCCCAGAACAGTTACACTTCTTGAAGAGGACTTGGCAAACAGACGTCTTTTCAGATTCATGAGTGTTTTAGTCTTCATTGGATTAACTCTTTTATCGCCAGATTCGGAGGACATACTTTGATAGTCGTGAATTATTCCTTCGGGATCAGAAATAGAACTTTCTGGTCCAGGGATGGATCTCTCAATTCTAAAATCCCCCATTTCACCTGTTGGCGAAATCTCTTCTATCTCTGAATTTCTGACTACCTCAACAGCCGTTTTATTTGGAGTCATTCCTGCTTCAACATCCAGAGCTAGCTTTTCCTTGGCCTCTTTTTGCACTGGGATTTTGCCTTCAGGTTTACAATATCCATGTTGCTTTTCTCGTGTTTCTATTGGTTCAATTCCTTCCGCTTCAGAGATCAAATTTTCTGTTTCAGGAATGGATCTTCCTGTTACTGAATCCTTTATTTCATTTGTATTCGACATCTCTTTTACCTCCGAAAAAGTAAGTTCACATTTTTCTACTAGATTGGATTGAGTCTCTGCCCTTTCAAGAGATACTGTATCTCGCCTTGTCTCATATTCATTCAGCTCCAGGTGTGCCATGCTGGATAATGGTGACAGCAGCTTTGATAAGCCTGACTTTTCCAACCTTAATCCTTCAGGACCTAATTTTTCAGGAGTTTCTCCAGCTTTTTGATCAATAGCTGATAGTGATATCCCTTCATTCTGCAATGAGATTTTGTTTTCGGCTTTTACACGTCCATCTTCCATTCTACAAGTTTCTGCAGTTTCAGAAACAGCAGCTAATGGTGCAGAAATCGTCTCTTTATCTTTATTCTGCTCCATTCTGTTTCCCAAAATTGGTTTTTTGCTTGCTGGGGATGATTCCCCTGCAGCAGCATTAACATGAACAGCTGTTCTTCGGATTTTATGTGTTTTACCCACTTCCACAGTACGATATTCATCGCCCCCAACCTTTGAATATCCCTTTATTCTCTTGGATCTTCCAATCATTGCGTCATCCACTGTGTCATTTTTATTTGGTGATTTGTCCAAATATTCAGATATCTCGTTCATCACAGCATCCAGGCGGGAACGGATTGTAGAAATTTCGAACTCAGAATCACGTGCCTTAGATTTCAGCAAATCATACACCTCATATTTGATATCTTCCACCTTCTTCAGCCATGTATGGCACTCTCTTGTGGGAATCTTTCCCTTTTTGAGCTCTCGCACTAAATCATTGATGATGGCGTCTCTCTTATCAAATAAGGAATCAGACTTTAGCTTGAGCTCCTGTAAATTATTTTTGGGGGGATTGTCTCTTGCGTGGAACCAAAATTTCATCTTCATGATTTCCCTTTCACCTGTGACATGGGCAACAATATGATGTCATGAGCTTTTTTCAATTTTTTTGCATACATGCATGGTAATTGTTATGTTGCATATAGTTTGGAATTAGTTGAATTTGTGCAATTTGGCCAAGAAATTCTCTCTTACTGACCAGAAGATTGAGAGAAGCGAAAGTTAACCTTGCCAGATATATCAAATTGACTTATTGAACTAGTCATATGGCGGCCTTAATGTAACAAGTCAAGATGCAAATAATTGTAGAGAGAAAAAAGAAAAAGGCCATAATATTTTGCAAAACCTCCACTAAAGTGGCTCATTGAACAACCGACAAAGAAATATGAGAAACTGTGCGTATAATGAATGAGATCAGTGTGGGAAACAAAGTCCTAGATGATGCACTAGCTCTGAAGCTGGCCTTGTGTAAAGCAGTGCATCGAAACTGGAGCAAGGTTAAGCTGAAGTTTTGTAACAAGGAGCTGTGGAGACGACTCAAACAGCAGAGCCCTTCGGACATTAAGATGGCAACAGTACTGGAAGACATTTCTAAGTTTAAGTGTTTGTTTTGCACGTGCTCTTTTGACTTGTGTAGACAAGAACACATGTTAGTTAGCAAAAAATTAAGTGATGATGCTTTAGGCGTTATTGTTGATGAGGAAAGACTGTTTCCTCAGTGTTCTTAGAACACTTCTTGTATAGCTTCTCTCAAGCCGTTGCTCGTATATGTACTCTTTCTCATTAAAGCAATGAAAATCTCCTATCGTTTCGAAAAAAAAAAATGTAAGTTTCATCAAAATCTTTTGAAAAAAGGTAGAATAAAAATCAACACCAACTAATTACCACTAGAAAACAAGACCTGGGGTGGAAGCTAGAGCAGGAGATATTACAAGATTGTGCAGAATAAGAACCTGCCAAATTGATTTTTTTTTTTTCCTTTGGGTCCCCTCAGATTTCCTTTCATCTGTAGAGGAATTTTTGTTGTCCGAAGACGGGCTTATCAAACTGATTAAAGAATTTTCTACATTCATCCGTCAAGATGCCGTAAAATGACAAGTTCTTTGTACCCTGGAATACGTTCAAATTAAGACCGTGCACATTAGGGCTTAAGGGTTTCTGTAATTGTCTGTAGAAATGCATTAAAATCCAGATTGTATCTGTCCAAAGACTTTGGTAGTAAACGGTCCCTTTCTTTGATTACACTATGAAGTTCATTCTTGTTTCCTCAGCTCTTCTTCAACATATATATATATATATATATATATATATATATGTGTATGTGTGTGTGTGTGTGTGTGTGTGTGTGTATAATGAGCTCACAGAACATTTAACTGAAACTAACAATTAATTGCTAGCAATCAAGAAGCATGAGTAATGGACAAAAAGTACAATGAAAGTGTCAAACAATTGGAAAGATCCATTGAGTTGTTCAGTATGGGATAAAAATGTGCGTCGTTTTGGGGTAAAGGACCAGACAGTTTCAGTCTTTGCGCATTTAATTGTTGAAGCTTATGTGCTTTGGGCTATCTTTGCTCTTATACATTGTTATGGTGGGATGGTTTCCAGAATGTTTTAGTGCAACAATTTAATTTGCCCTCAAAAAAGATGTTAATGATTAGCTGCTATTAATTGTTGGCAGAATAAACCAAACGTGGAAGTTTCTATTTATTTATCCACTAGTTTTATTGAAGTTAGGTTTTTGGTAGTTGTATTATTTAGGATTTCTTATTTTAAAACTCTTAATAAGTTATAAATAGGGCAATAGTTTAGGTATTTCTTAAGAGAGTTTAAGAAAGTTTATAAGATTTTATTATGGTGTCATTTTCTTCTATTATTTAAAATTTCAATAATTTTGTGAATTACGCTTATTCCTCTCTCATTCTCCCACATAAATATTTTGAATGATTATATTCTTCCTTCAATTCTGTAACCCTGCAGATATTCATTATTATTAGAATTTTAAATTCAAGTTCTCTATGAATGAATCTTTTTACCAGACATACAGAAACTAGAAAACAGAAAACACAGAAAAGGGGAAAACAAAAGGCTTCAATATTAAAACATTGCATATTTGAGATGCCACACTAATAAACAGTACAAGGGGCTCTCGTGGGTAGAAAGATAATAAAAATGCACTCAACAAAATGAACACTTTGATTTCCCAAAATTTAGTAAAGTTACCGACCGCCAGAGAGAACAGAGTCTACTACAGAATGTGAGAAACTTTTGTCTGTGGAAGATGCAAATGACGATGTAGTATCTTCAAAGCCAGCAGGATGGGCGAAGCCAAGACCAACAGCAGAAACGCCCATGGGCAGTGATGATAATTCTGGCAGGGCAACTGATCCCTCCAAGTACAACAGAACTTGCCTCATACTTGGCCTAATCTGCGGCTCTGAATGAGAGCACAACAAGCCAATTCTGCTTCCTCTTTCACATACTCAGTGCGTAGCCTTTGATCAACCGCCTGGAGAACATTGCCTGCTTTCCAGCACGAAAATACCCAATCAACCAAAATGAAATTCTCTGCTGGTGCTGCTCGGGATTCTATAGGCCTTCTTCCACAGGTAACCCCCAAAAGCATATACATCAGTGCTCGTTGTGGCCTTCCCTGTCCTACTGCATGGGTGGTTTGAGGGAGAGTTCCATGATCGTATAGCCTTGCCGGGCCGAAATCTCCTAATCTTCCATTCAGTTCACCATCCAGTAGTACATTACTGGCTTTTACATCTCTGTGGATCACAACTTGTTCCCATTCTTTGTGTAGATAGAATAATCCAGATGCTACACCTTTGATGACATGAAATCTTTGGCTCTAGTGGAGCGTATACTTGGGTTGGTCATACAAAAACTTGTCTAGACTACCGTTGGACATGAACTCGTATACCAAGAGTAACTCTTCTTTACAACCTTCGGGGGAGTTTTCTACAAAATCGGCATATCAGGTAGTTCGATCCTCTGGGTTCGGTCATGGGCATTTGCTTCTATCTGGCATGCTTTAATTCCGCCGAAATTTTCCTTTCTTATGTGGAGATTACTGCACAAGCAGCTGCCAGTGGATGATGTGTTAGCAAAGTTTCAAGTTCATGGCCCTTCAAGGTGTCAATGCTGTTCGCTGCCTCAGTTGGAAACGCTGCAGCATGTTTTTGCTACTGGGGTGTTAGCAAATGAGGTTTGGGGGTTTTTTGGGCAGTCGCTAGGCTCTACAACTCCTTCAATTGCTTGTTTTAGGTCACGATGCTACAAATGGTGGCTGCTCACTGTCAAAGGGAGGGCATTGCGGTGGCTATTCCGTCTGCTACCTTTGCTTATTGTCTGGTTTTTATGGCGGGCTAGAAACATGGCTCGATTTGAGGGACGGAGTATACCCGTTGGTCAGGTTTGGGGATCGATCATTGATGAGCTGTGGTTATTGATCCAGGTGTACTTTCCGACCATTACAAGGGTACCACTTCAATGGGCTGAGATTCTGGACTTGCTATCCGGGGTTCGGAGGTCCTTAGTTTCCACTCTGGTGCGATGGGTGTGTCCTTTGGATGGTTTCTTTAAGTTGAATACGGATGGTTGCTCTACTCTTCAAGGTGGGGGTGGTGGTGGAGTGATTAGGGATTCCTATGGAAGGCTCATTCTGGCTTTTGCTGATTTCTTTGGTCCGGTAAGTCCCTTGCAAGCGGAGGCGCGTGCTACTTTTGGGTCTTCAGCTAGGGAGACAAAGGGGGATATTGCATTTAACTGTTGAATCTGATTGCCTCGTCTTGATCAGTTGTTTACGGGGGGGAAGGGGAAGGTCCAGCGGTCATTAGGCCTGTTGTGCGTGCGATTCGGTATGCTGTTCTACAGTATCATCAGTTCAACCACTGCTACAGGGAGGGAAATGCTGTGGCTGACTCGCTGGCTTCCTACGGTTGGTTCCTTCGAGCTCTTTACTAGGGCTTCTCAATTACCGTGTCGTACTAGAGGGTTATTGGCCCTGGATATGCAGAACTTTTGTAATTTTCGTTTCTCGTTTCGGAGGTAAGGATGCAGCCTTCCTCCCTGCACCGTATTCTTGGGCAGCTTGAATAATACTACATCATATTTCCGTTAAAAAAAAAAAAATTTGGAAGTGTACTTCTTCAGAAAAAAAAAAAAAAACTCTTCTTTACGCCGACAATAACCCAACAACGGTGCTAAATTTCCATGACTCAATCGACCAATACTGACGATTTCTGCAACAAATACTCTCATTCCTTGTCTTGCATGATAAGAGACCTTCTTGACGGCAACCTCAAGATTGTTTGTTGGCAAAACGCCTTTGTAGAACCTGCCAAATCCGCCTTTTCCTAACAGCTGCTTTTCTGTGAATCCGTTGGTGGCAATGTACAAGTCTTGATACTTGAACCTGTGAGGTCCCTAAGCAAGCTCCCATTCTTCCAGCACTTCAGCAAACTTCCACTTTCTCCTTAGATAAAAAGCTACTCCAGGTCTTAATATTAAACACAAAAGTAAACAAATCAGGGGCAATCCCACGGTGAAAAATTTAGACACTTTCTTATGTCCAGACCGAGGTAGCTTAGGGAGCCGAGAGAGATCAAGAGCTTGCGCAACACCATTCATCCTGAAGCTCCATCCAAGTATAAAATGAGATGTTCCTCTTTCTACTGGGCTAGTGGCAGCAGAAAAGCCAACATACATGTTTTGCACTAAAATCGGCGAAAGGTCATATGGCAAAGAGAAAAGAGGAGTATGTGGTTTGGCGGCCGCTATTGGGGCTAACGTAACATCGATTCTCCTATCAATCCCATCGTATTCCACCCAAAGTTGCATCGGTTGACCGCTGCTAAGAGTTAAGTTGTCAAATGAATTCTTGTTATTAGCTTGGTAACCTGCTGGCCTTGATACCTTGGACCTCACAGAGTTTATATCGATACCAACATGATTGGCATTAATATCTCCAAAATCTGGGTTCTGAAAGGTGTCAAGCTCCACAGCGAAAAGTGATTTTTCTGATTTCCATCGGTGTTTCTAGCAAAGAGGCCGAGACTTTCCATACTATAGAACTTTGACATAGGCCCTTCTGTACGGTTTCTTGTTGGTGCAATCACGAGAGCCAATCCCGGACCAATCACGCCTGGGACATCGGGTATTATAGCGAACACAAATTGGGTGGAAAAGGAGAAAGCTGAACTATTAGATGCGCTCTTGAAGTTGATGGGATTAGGATAGAAGGCATGCCCACTTTGTGATTTGGTGGTGTTGGTTATCCATAGGAGGCCATTATCGGTGACTTTGGTTAATCCATCCAGGCTTAGATTTGATGACTGAAATCCCTGATAGATGAACCCAACATCATCAAAAGCTGCTGCACTAGGTGCAGTGTGAACTAGAAAACAGGCTAAGATTGCTGTTACTAGTTTCATTGACATGGCTGGATCATGCTACAATGACGAGTCATTAGGTGACTTGTTATTGTGTTTCATTACTTTGAATACAAAATGATACAACATTTATACCTTGAACGAGTTTTCTTTCGCCGTTCATTCGGGGTTCCAGTGGTTCAAAATGTTAAGTGGGAACACAAAAATTAATGACTAAAGCACGTTATTTATGTAAAGTAAGTTTACGTCATTTGAATAGCTTGTTTATGCTTTTATTCAGCATCGACTAACCCATTAATGATCAATTTAATTGTGAAACAGGATAACTACTGTTTAAACACATGACGTTAGCATTACGATTTACGAGGTGGCATTATTGTAACAAGCATAAGGGAACGTGCTTTGAACGTTGCCTGGTATCTTGCTTAAGGTTAAGTTTAACTTAATATTTATTGATTTGCAGCATTGTTGTGTACGTGCAAATTTTCAGGAGATACAAAAGAGGCACTTAAATTGTAAATTCCATTTTATAACCCATAAAAGACAAAAATAAATCAACATTTAGTCTATGTGTGCAGCTATTATGCATGAATTGAATTATAGAAACATTTCAGAAGATTAAAAGAAAATTATGGTTATGCTATCGATGTTATGCACATATTAGCATAAATAATTTCGTAAGATTGAGATTTCATTGTGATTTAATAATCTCTCGAATAAAAATTTTATGGTTAAAGAATTAATATTCTCATGAACGGTGGACAAGTACATAGGAATGAACGGTGAAAGGAAGTGGGTAATGGTTCAAAATGTTTCTAATGATAAATTAATTGTTCAACGATGGACAAGGACATAGGAATGGATTTACCAATAGCTGTTATAAAATTAGATTGAAACTCAATTTTTAATGTTTGTCAAGCCAAAATTTTGTGAATGCAAAGAGATTTGTATAGGATTATTCTTACTAATTCCTCTGTTATCCTTGAGGTTTGGAGCTTGATTTTTTTTTGTTTGTTATAGAATGAAAAGTAAAATATAGTTAGCTTATCCTTAAGGAAATTTTGTTACCAAAAATCTGTTAAGAGATATATATAAAAGAAAAAGTGATATGTATACACACAAATATATATATATATATATACACACACACATATGTGTATGTATGCATGTGTGGACATCTCTTCATTTGCAAATAATTCTCGAAATGAAAACACAAAACTAGGCTGACCTTTGAATAGGAAAAAGAGTGGTTTCGTAGGATTTCAAATGAATTGACTTGTTCAAAAATAGTCTTGTTCTTTGGAAAATCTATATGTGTGTTTATATATGCATATGTATATATATGTCCACATATGTATATGCATACACGCGCGCGCGCACACATACATATACACACATATACCTATGCATTTTTCCAATGTACCTGTGTACATACATACACACAAACACATACACATATATGAGCAGTAAATATAGTTAATTATTTTTTCTCCTCTAAATGGCAAGCCTAATAGTATTGATACATTCTGAAAACAGGATTTCACTCAATTGTCTATTGCTGCGCTCAAGAAATTTTGGAATATGTGGAAAGAGAACATCTTGAATATCTTTCAAAATCTTGAATGTATGGAGAATCAAAATTTCAGTAAATACATGGGGTTTGGTGAGTTTTGTTTGAAAACAAAAAGTAGTATTGATACATCAAATCATAACCTTGTCGAAGATTGGACTGTTGATAGGTTGCATTTTTATCATTAATTTTATGATTATTTTCCTCTTTTACTTTACCAAATATTGTTTTAATTGATGGATTCTACTTATATTTGGTTAATAGTGCTAATTGTAGGAAAATAACCAAAACATGATTAAAAGGGACAATTTTCAGCAAATTTGGTGGTAGTACGTTCGAGACCTACATTTAAGTCCAGAAGACTCGGAAATTTATCGCACATGGAGATTTCCTAGCTCGAGTTAAATATGGACATCTTTGGTGAAATTTGGAAAACTTTAATTATTTTTGTTAGTTGTAGAGTTGGATTAAGAAACATGAGTTATTATTGTCTTTATTTCCTTTTTTTCTGGTTAGGCAATAGGCCTTTATTATTAAGTAGTAGATATCAAGTAGGAAACAATAGAATAATGGAAGTCGGCCGAGTCCCGTTTGATTACTACTTCTTAGGGAAGAAAAGAGTCAGCTGGCTATAAACATATATACTAGGAGACTAGAAGAAAAAAGGGGTGCTCGGGGAAGGAGCCTATGATTTTGGCTCTTTCCCATAGCATCGCGTTGGCGATTTTCTCAATAATAAAGAACTAAATTCTTATTTTTCAATCGAAGGTCAATTTGAGGATTCAGTTCCAAACATTTGTGAGATCCAATTATTTTACTTATTTCTTTTATGCATTGGTATTTTTCAGTCGAAGGTCAATTTGAGGATTCGGTTCCAAACATTTGTGAGATCCAATTATTTTACTTATTTCTTTTATGCATTGGTATTTGAACGTTTTCTGATTTAACTTCTTATGATTGTTATGTTATTTAAATATCAAGGGTCTGATATTCGAATTAACCTAATAATCTACTGTCAGATTAATTGATTGAATCTGTAATTGTTCAATTGATTAATACTAGTGGTGACTAGCATGATTGGTCCCATGTTAGGGAAACGTATGATCTAATTTAAACAAACTCTCGTAGCGTATTTGTTGGTTAGGTTGAGTTTTTTTAATTCTTAATGCAATCGAGAAATTAAATCCTATGGTTGTACCTAGGGTTATTTCTTGGTTAGGGAAATAGTTAATGGTGATACCTTGACTATCGAAAAAGTAAGAAAAAGTTGGTTGTTTATCGCCTGTATGACAACTATAACCAATCTATTAATGAGTAATTGAATTATCTTTACATCGATGATCAGTTAAATGGACAGTGTCTAAAAAGTTGCACCTTTGACTAGAGTCATACTTATTATTGATTAATTCCTGTTATTTCTGTTAATTGTTTTATTAGTTGGTTAATCAGTTATTTTATATTTTCCAAAAACCTCCCATATTCTAAATTTTAGAAGAAACAAATTATCCCCAATCCCTGTGGATTCGACTCTACTCACCGCTATATACAAAATTTATATTTTTATTGAGTAGGTATATATTATTGTACAAGCTCAACACCTGTCAATTTTTTTGCGCCGTTACCGAGAACTGGTGCCTGATTAATTTGTTTCTTTTTTAGGTCATCTTATTTTCATTTCTATTTTTTCTCTTATTTTTTTTACTAGTTTATGGCTGCTGACATTCCGTATTTTGGTGATAGATTGAATTTTATTCCTATAAAAGGAAATGAGGCTTGTGCTTTTTCTGATGATCAATATTCAGATTCACTGAGCTTTCTTATAGACAAAATGGCTGCTGTGGAATTTGTTATGCCATAGATCATTCAACTAGTATGTGTTTTGAATATCAAGATTACCTAGATGCCTATCTCAATAAGTTTGAAGGTTTTTCATCCCAATCTCGAACGTGGCATAACCCTTATTCAAATGGGTATGATCAAAAATGGTGGGACAACTCTAACTTTAATTATACATAAGAGCCAATCGATTTTCAACATCAATATCAACAGCAATAACCATCATCGAGTCACGTATGTCTCTTGAAAAAATAATTGAATTACTAGCTACTAACATATATCGATTTCATAAGGAGATACAAACGAGCATTCATAACCTAGCAAATCAAGTGCATCTAGTGACATCCACGATAACACAAGCTTCTCAAATGTGTGAAGAATTGCCCTCACAAACTAACATCAATTTTAAAAGAGATTACAGTGTAATTATCCGGACAAATGACATGGAATTGCAAGAGTTTCAAGAAAACGGATCTAAAGATGCAGTTGAAAAGGAAGTTGAAATGGAAGAAATGAGACCCCAACATCAACTCGTTCAAGTGAATGAATCCGGTGAACAATCTCCAAATGCAGTGACATCTTTTCTATTCCTTAATCAATATTCTCCAGATTCTTATTTTTCAATTCCTATTAGTGATATTGACTTTATTATACCAGAAATTTTTGAATTTCATGACAGGAATAAGTTAAGAGTGACAATAGCAAAATATCTTGAACCAGTAAATACGCGTGATGGAGGAGTGAGTGGAGAATTCAGATTATTGTTGACTTATTTGGCGCCATCTACTAGTCCATGAAAGACCATAGCTCGTGTGCTCAGGGATTACTCTATTTACAAGGACTATTAGGATTATATAGAGGATGAAACACTGAAACGAGCCACAAGATTTTATCTTCCCTAAACAAACATGACAATGTGTAGCCAAAAACATTAAAGAAAGGCGCTTATTGGGGGGCGACCCAATTTATTTTCGTTATTTGTTCAATTCTATTTGATTGTTTCAATATGTTTTCTTAGAATTCTTACAAATTTTTGGTTTAATTTTTCGTTTTTGATGATTACTAGATGTCCTCCCGGCATGACGCCCCCGTGTCAACAAAGCGCGTGGTAATGTGCAACTCTCAAGTGCTTTATCAGAAGGGTTTCCACTCTCATGACGCACCCGCGTCACTTGGGCACGTGATAATGTGCAATTCTCAAAGTCTTCATCAGAATGGTTTTCACCCTCTTGACGTGCCCGCGTCAACAGGGCACGTGACAACTTTCAATTCAACGATTCTTCATCAGAAGGGTTCCTACCATCATGACGTGCCCATGTCAAGTCCTAGGAGAAGGTAAAAAAAAACAAATAAAATATTTTTTTTCTTTCCTTTCTCTTCCTTTTCCTGTCTTTTTGCCTTTCTTTTTCTTTCTTTATTGCTTTCTCTCTTTTTTTTGTTTCTTCTTTCTTTCTTTCTTCCATCATTCTCCATCCGAACTCCACCGCCGCCAACCATCAACATACGCCAAGCTCCACAATCATTTGTCCCTCACTTGTAGCTGTCCACGATCCCCTCAATTATCAGGTAAATTTCGTTATCTCCATTACTTTTCTTTTGATTATTTATTTTTGACATTGGGGACACTGTAAAATTTAGGTGTGGGAGAATAGGATATGATAGTATATTGGAAAAGTGCAAATATAGGCATTTTCTGTTGGAATTTTTTTTGTTTAATTTTTTTTGAATTTTATCCAATTTTTGCTAGTCTTTATGCATTTTTGTGATTGTTCCTAATAAACAATGGTTAGACGTTTCAAATTTTTCTATTGCTAAAATTTTATACTCTAAGGTGTTATGTATGACATGGTTAAGTTTAAGGGTATCTCTTTGGTAAATATTTGAGATTTTGTGACTTTTGCACTTTCTGATTAACTTCTCTAAGTATTGTAAATATTTGTCTAGCAATTTTCGTGCAAATTGATTCAACTATTAATCTTAGTTCTCCAGATTTAAGAAATGAAATAGGTTGTGTGTTTTTTAATTTTAATTTGGTACTTATTTATGAATAGTATTCGGCTATACTTCGTTGGTATCTTTACTTAGTAACCGGAGGTCTTCACCACAAGTGTCGATTTTCGCGTCAAAAAGCGACAATAGTTAAGAATATGTGGTTTTTAAGCGATGAGGGCTGAATAGCCGGGATCCCTTGTTTAGCAAATGTCGGAGTTCGCGTCAAAATGCTTAAATGGTTAAAAGCTAAGCATTCCCCCTGAAAAAAAAAAAAGAAAAAACTCAAGTTTGGGATATTTTAGAAAAAAAATATGTGCTAATAGTGAAAAATATGGAAGTGTTTGAATGAATTGTTAGCCCACTGATCCATGAATTTTAATGTTGAGATTTTGCTTAATAGTTGAACCGTTTGCTGGTTGAATATTTTATATTCTTAGATTAGTTAGTCATAAATTAGAAGAATCCTTGATCTTGAAAACTAACTGGAGAGATATTTCTTGAAAATTGCCACTAATACATGATGTGTGTTTTAAATATATCTTGGCAATAGAATATTTGAGCAATAGCTATTGTTTGATTGTTTGATTTATTGTTCTCATGCTTGAGGACAAGCATGGTTTAGGTGTGAGGGAAATTGATAGGTTGCATTTTTTTAATCATTAATTTTATGATTATTTTTCTCTTTTACTTTACCAAATATTGTGTTAATTGATGGATTCTACTTATATTTGGTTAATGGTGCTAGTTGTAGGAAAATAACCAAAACATGATTAAAAAGGACAATTTTCAGCTAATTTGGTGGTGGTATATTCGGGACCTACATTCAAGTCCAGAAAACTCGAGAATTTATCGCGCATGGAGATTTCCTAGTTTGAATCAAATATGGATATCTTTGGTGGAATTTGGAAAACGTTAATTATTTTTGTTAGTTATAGAGTTGGATTAGGAAACATGAGTTATTATTGTCTTTATTTCCTTTTTTCTAGTTAGGCAATAGGCCTTTATTGTTAAGTAGTAGATATCAAGTAAGAAACAAAAGAATAAGGGAAGTCGGCTGAGTCCCGTTTGATTACTAGTTCTTAGGGAAGAAAAGAGTCAGCCGGCTATATACATATATATTTGGAGACTAGAAGAAAAAAGGGGAGCTCGGGGGAGGAGCCGATGATTTTGGCTCTTTCCCATAGCATCACATTGGCAATTTTCTCAATAATGAAGAACTAAATGCCCATTTTTTATTCGAAGGTCAATTTGAGGATTTGGTTCCAAACATCTGTGAGATCGAATTATTTTACTTATTTCTTTTATTCATTGGTGTTTGTACATTTTCTGATTTAATTTCTTATGATTGTTCTGTTATTTGAATGTCAAGGGTCCGATATTCGAATTAACCTAATAATCTACTGCCAGATTAATTGATTGAATCCGTAATTGTTTAATTGATTAATACCAGTGGTGACTAGAGTGATTTGTTCCATGTTAGGGAAACGTATGATTTAATTTAAATAAACCCTCGTAGCGTGTTTATTGGTTAGGGTTGGGCTTTTCTAATTCTTAATGTAATCGAGGAATTAAATCTTATAGTCGTATCTAGGGTTATTTTTTGGTTAGGAAAATAGTTAATAGTCGTACCTTGACTATCAAAAAAGTAAGGAAAAGTTGGTTATTTATCGCGTGTATAACAACTATAACCAATCTATTAATGAGTAATTGAATTATCTTTACATCGATGATCAGTTGAATGGACCGTATCTGAAAAATTGCACCTTTGGCTAGAGTCGTACTTATTATTGATTAATTCATATTATTTTTGTTAATTGTTTCAATAGTTGGTTAATTAGTTATTTTATATTTTCCAAACCCCCCCCATATTCTGAATTTTAGAAGAAACAAATTATCCCCAATCCCTCTGAATTCGACCCTACTCACCACTATATACAAAATTTATATTTTTGTTGAGTAGGTATTTATTATTGTATATGCTCGATACTTGTCAACTGTTCATTTATGAGTAAACAGGCTTTCAGTTAGGTCAGTTTAATAACTTTACTTAATGTTGAAGATTATTTCATTATACTCTCTCTTTCACACACACCCACACCCATATTTTCCTTTCCTCTGAATGTACAAATAAAGATAATTTTTAAATTATAATATTTGTGTGATATTTCAATTCAATGTTATAATTCAGTTAGTTATTAAACAAAAATAGCTTTATCAATTTACCAATTTAATATTTTTAGCACTTAATTTTCATATTTCAAAATTTAAGATTCTTGACTTTAGTTTTATCAAACATAGCCTTAGTTGTGTTTAATTTTCAAGCTAAAGAAAAGTAGAGGACTATATGGCAATGCCGGCCACCTAGCCATTTTTTAATGTAAAGGTTTGTAATACTTTGATTTTCAGATTGAACTTTAATTATTTTTTTCTTAATATTTTATGTTATAGACTTGTAGTTGAGTATATGGATTGTTTTCTTCTTCGATATATAAATAACAAAATATGAATAAAAATCAACACCTATGAAAGAACAGATGAAAAAAGTCAAAAGGATGACTTGGGTGGACAAGGGGCAGGAACGGTTGCAGTTCTTGGCGGTTTTGGTCATTTTTAACAGCGTGTAATTTTGGTTGCACACGATGTAACTTTATTTGCACAATATATAAATTTAGAACAAAATTTTATGGATTCGACACACATTGTAAAAATTAATATATAACTAGTGATTTGGATCGCACATTTCTTTTTGTCAAAATCTGGCTGTGAACAGTTTAGGAGCGGTCATTCTGCCCCTCATCCGACTTGGGTTAGTGGGTCGGTAATTGAGTACTGGGAGACATTGTTTAAAGAATGGAAATGGGCGTGGGATGGGACCCATCACATTGAGCTTTTGTAGGAGCATTGATTTTTCTAGAAAAGAAGTCCACATCTACGAATAATTGTTGGAAAACAAGGTCAGGGTGGAAGCGGATATGGATCAAGATTGGGCCGATGGGACTTTGTAGTTTGAAGACTGACTTAGTAAACTAATTAAAGAATTGTCCACAGTCTTCCGTCAAGACGCTGTAAAACGACTTGCTTTCAAATCAAGACCGTGCACGTTAGGATTGAAGGATTTTCCCCTCATAAGTTTTAGCTGAAATTAATTGAAAATAGAATGGTCATTTTCTATCTTTTTACACCGCATTCCCACTTGTTTATACTTTACATCCTATTTAAATCCATTTACATCATGCATTCGTTTGTTTACATCATAAGAAAAAATTATTTGGATTGAAACTAGTACTTTTCAATGATTTGCAAGCTGCTGGGATTTTTTTATTGTCTGGATTAGCAGTTTTTGGAAGTGTTTTTGAAAAATTTTACTATGGCAGTATATATGAAATTTTAAAAAATGTTTGATATATTATATAAATGTGATATTTTTTTGAATTACTGTGTATTACTGTAATATTTGAAGAATTTATTTTTGAAAAAAATGACCGATCAAAACGGAGATCAAGTTTGTTAGGTAACAAGCCAATTACCATGCAATAAATCTGAGTTGTGTTTTTCATGGTAATAATTTTGGGTGCTTGGACATATAATGAGCACTTGCGAGATTGTTATCAAGCTAATTTTGAAGTTTGATGGAAGAATTGAAAGAGATTAAAAATTTCTACCAAGTATAGAAGCATGAGGTCTTCAACATGTGACAATAATGTGAGTCCTTGAATAAAAAACCAAATGCTTTCGAGTTTTGGTCACTTGATGGCTGCCTTTGCTCTTGTTCTCAAGAATGGTGGGATGATAAATGCATAGCTGCTATTAATGAATCTTCTTACAAGACTTATAGGAACTAGATAATAGATTATACAGAAAGGAGAAAAGAATCAACTAACAACATTTTAACCTTACATATATGAGATCAGCCACACTAATAAAGAGAGAGAACAGACATGCCAGAAAATTAATTTTTTTACAAAAAAATTAATAAATCAGAAAGATATGCATTTTAATTACCGACCATCAGAGAGAAGATAGTCTGCTACAGAATGTGAAAAACATTTCTCTGTGGAAACGTCAAAACCAACAGCAGAACCCCTCATGGCCAGTGATGATAAATCAGGCAGGGCAACTGATCCCTCCAAGTACAACAGAAATTGCCTCATACTTGGCCTAAGATTTGGTTCTGAATGAGAGCATAACAAGCCTAGTTTCAACACCAATTCTGCTTCCTCTTTCACATACTCAGCACCCAGCTTTTGATCAACCGCTTGGAGAATATCCCCTTCTTTCCAGCAGAAAAATACCCAATCTACTGCTCGGGGATCTATTGGCCTTCTTCCACATGCAACCTCTAGCAAAAAGGCCCCAAAAGCATATACATCAGTCTTCGTTGTGGCCCTCCCTGTCCTACTATACTCAGGGGCAAGGTACCCAAAAGATCCCGCTACATGGGTGCTTTGAGGCAGAGTTCCATGATCGTATAGCCTTGCCAGGCCAAAATCTCCTAATCTTCCATTCAGTTCAGCATCCAACAATACATTACTGGCTTTTACATCTCTGTGGATCACAACTTTCTCCCATTCTTCATGTAGATAAAACAACCCTGATGCTACACCTTTGATGACTCGCAATCTTTGGCTCCAGTTGAGGATATACTTGGGCTGGTTATACAAAAATTTATCTAGACTACCATTGGGCATGAACTCGTATACCAAAAGTAACTCTCCTTTACGCCGACAATAACCCAAGAATGGTACTAAATTTCTATTGCGTAAGCGACCAATACTGATGATTTCTGCAACAAATTCTCTCATTCCCTGTCTTCCTTGATGAGAGACCTTCTTGACAGCAACCTCAACCTTGTTTGTTGTCAAAATGCCTTTGTAGACCCTGCCAAACCCGCCTTCTGCCAACAATTCTTTTTCTCTGAACCCCTCAGTGGCAATGTATAAATCCTTATACTTGAACCTGTGAGGTCCATAAGCAAGCTCCCATTCTTCCAGAACTTCTGCAAACTTCCACTTTCTCCATAGATAATAAGCTACTCCAGATGTTAGTATTATCAACATCAGTACAAAAATCAGGGGCAATCCCATGGTTAAAATTTTAGACACTTTCTTATGTCCAATCCGAGGTAGCTTGGGGAGCCGAGAGAGATCAAGAGCTTGGGCAACGCCATTCATCCTGAAGCTCCATCCAAGTATAAAATTAGTTATTCCTGTTTTGAGTGGACTAGAGACTGCCGAAAAGCCAACATACATGGTCTGCTGTAAAATTGGCGAAAGATCATACTTCAAAGACAAAAGAGGAGTATGTGGTTTAGTAGCCTCCATTGGAGCTAATGTTACATCGATTCTCCTCTCCACCCCGTCGTATTCCACCCAAAGCTGCATCGGTTGACCGCTGATGAGAGTTAAGTTGTCAAATGAACTCTTGTTATTAGCTTGGTAACTCGCTGGTGCGGATGCCTTGGAGATCACAGAGTTAATATCAATACCAACATGGTTGTCATTGATATCTTCAATATCTTGGTCTTGGTAAATGTCAAGCTCCACAGCAAAAACGTGATTTGTTTGATTTCCATTGGTGTTTGTATCGAAGAGGCCAAGCAACGGATAGGAAGGCACTTGTGCAAGTTTTCTTCTTGGTGCAATCGCGAATGCCATTCCCGTACCAGTCACGCCTGGGACATCGGGTACTATAGCAAACACAAATTGGGTGGAAAAGAAGAAAGCTGAACTATTAGGTGTGGTCTTGAAGTTGATGGGATTAGGATAGAAGGCGTACCTAGTTTGTAATATGGTGCTGTTGGTTACCCGCAGGAGGCCATCTTTGGTGACTGTTGTGACAGCCCCACCTCCCCCTAAGGCAAACCAAAGGGTTCGGCGGACCGCCTGCCCAACTCTCGCCGGGACTCAGTCGTTCACTCACACAAATCATAAATAGAACCACAAGAAAAAAAAAACAAAACGAGGATCCAAAATTTAAAACAAAACTTATATACATAGATATCTCAGAAGGAAGTACAACCGTCAATAAACAGAGGTTCTCAATTCACCATACAACCAGCCCGTGCTAAGCACTAGAGCGAGAACCATTACAAAAGAAAACCAAGAGCTAGACCCAGCTAGTCTATACCGGCTCTCGTCCTTACTTGCCTTCCCCTGTTAAGGAAAACAAACTAAAGGGGTGAGCTATAAGCTCAGTGAGGTTCCGAACACATAGGCAATAAGAAGTTCAATGCATTCATTACATGTTACCAATAATTCAAATACAAAAGAAAGCGATAAACACCTTCATTAAAAGGATACGTGCTCACAAGGAGCCATTCGTTCATTCATTCGTTCATTCATTCTCCCTTCGTTCCCTCATACCTTCAATCATTTGAAAATGCATTTGTATATAAGTAAAACCCTCATTCATTCATTCGTTCATTCATTCATTCACCAGGCTCCACCAACCTCCACCAACCTACAAGGTAATACTCGAGTATACCAAAACGTTCACCCAGGTCCCTAATCGCCCGATCGAGTCCGCTTCTGGCTCGAGACGACTGGTAACAAGGGGCAGTGGCCAGTTCAGCCAAAAGGCTTACATTCATGCGCAATTAACATTTCAATCATTGAAAATTTCACAATCATTTAGGCCAATGCGATAAAGTACACACTTGCCTCGAAAACTCGTTTTGGCAATCATTGAAAACATTTAACACGTTATCAATCACTCATACAAGCCATATAATCATGAAACATAACAAACAAGGAACACTCACCTATACACGCAAAATAACGTCCACTTCTCAATCACCAATGAAACCTAAAAGTAAACAAAGAACACATTACAATCCATCTAGCATGATTTGGATGAAAACAAGGATTACCCAACTACCCGCGAGTAAACGTATAAAATGACTTTTAAAGTGTCAATAGAGCATATGGATCCGTGGACGGAAATTACTAGGGTTTATAAACCAACCGTGAAACCAAACTCAAAAGGTTATGAAATTTCCGGCAGAAAACACTTTAACCAACGACAAATCGAAAACCAATAAGGTAAGCTAAGAAGTATTGATTCCAGAATCATTTATGTAGCTCAAAATCAATAGACTATATGCCTTGATGAAAATCATGAAAAGGTGGCAAAATATCTCACTTTCACTCTTAAAACTTCACTTAAAAGTTATTCACTTGTGGCCAAGAGAACCCTAGGTCAACCTCTATATTTTGGTAAACAGTAAGTAAACGTTTGGAATTTCAACCCAAAGAGGTATTAGGTTTTAGAATGGTAAAATGATCATTTTATTTGCCAAGCGGAAATATACAGGTTCAAATAGAAATTTAGCCCTCGGCCACCTTTTGAAAGAGCCGGTAACATTTTCAGTAAATACGTCCAATTCGTCACAAAATACATTCGCAAAATTACTTTAACTTGCTCACATTACAAGAAGATAAACGGACGGCATGTCCTTTGTGTTTACCTATTTTCCAGCCATTAATGGCTTCATTATTTTCCTCAAAACAGTCCCAACATCTATATAGAATAATCTCATGTCTAAAAGCCATTCACTAGGCTTAAAGTCATATAAATACAAAAATAAATACAAAAATCAAGCTAGAAACATTTCCGGATAAAAACAGTTTTTGACACCATTTTGCGGTTTTGGCACCATTGGCGCTACGATTATCGGATGAAGGTGCAAGACACACTGTTTCGAAGCTAACAGATAGGGCTACAATGTTGAAGAAGGTCACTCAGTCCAGTTTGTAGTGAAACAAGGTCAAAATTGACATATATGAAACCAGAAACTCACAAACAGGTTGGCTAACCGCACAATTGTTAAACAGCAATAATTCAGGCTACCGAAGTCCGATTGAAGTTTATCTTATGGTGTTTCGAAGCTAAAACACAACCCTACATTTCTTATGAATACCTCCACGGCCAAATCATGTATTTTCATGATCAAAAATGGAAAACTACACAAAAACAGAATTCTGGGCGCGAAACAGGTTTCATGGACAGTCAAGGGTATTTCGATCATTTAACATGCTACAGTGGTCGGATCAAGCTGAAATTTTGTAGACTACTATTTTATACCATTGGCTACAACTTTCATGTTTTGGCCAAAATCTAATTCGGTAAGGATCATGGTTAAAAGTCACGGTCAGATTGGGTGAAAAGACAACCCTGTTCACTGAATTCCTACCTAGACCAGTCTGGGTATTTCCATCTTATCTCAGGCTACCGAGCTCGGATTGGGCTGAAAATTTACAGGAAACTAGAAAACAGCATTCTCTACAACTTTCATGTTTTGTGTTAAGGCCAATTCGGCCTCTAACATGCTGAAATAAATTCGGACAGAACAGGCTTGTGTGAAACCCTAACCTGGAAATTTTGCCCCAAACCAGAATTTTTTGTACAATCTATCACATCCAACATATATCAACTTCATTTTACACTATAACTAACCAACAATCCATGACTAACCAACACCAAACATATGAAATCAGAAAAATCAAGCATCAAATAACAATTCATCAATCTCCACCAAAAATCATAAAATCTTCCACTAAAACATCTCTTTAGCCATCACAAGTCATGAATTCACCATTATTGAAAACAAACAATGGATATTTACACACCATACCTTGATAACTCACAAAAGGTAGTAGCTTAGGTCTCTTGCTTCCAAAACAACTCCACCAAAGCCTTTAAATCTCCTTAGTGAGCAAGTTTTATGGAGTAGTTGGTACAAACTTTGATTGGAACTCAAGATTCAAGCACAAGTTGAAGTTGGAGTTGAAGGTTTCTCTCTTGTTTTTTCCCTCCCCTAAAATTTCGGCCAAGCTCAAGAAAATGGAAGAAAATGGAGCCAAGAAGAAGATAAAAAGGAAGGAAAATGTCTTGGTCAAAGGTCTTGGTCAAGACCTTGGTTGGATTTGTGACACATGGCTTAATCCCAAATATGTCCACCAAAATATCTCTCTTTTCCTTAGTCAATAATGGTGGCTGGCTTAAGGGTTAATTAAGAGCTAATTAGCTCAACTAAAACAAGGAGATTAAGGTAATAAAGTGGTGGTCAAGTGGTGTACTCACTCGGTAACAAACGGTACCCGTCGGTTCGGGCCGATTTTCTTAAATAACACGTACTAGGGTTTTTTTTCTTCCTATTCACTAACTTTATATCATTGTTTCTAATCACATATTATTTCTCACCTAAAAGTCACTCTTAAGCACCAAATTTGATCCTCACTCTGTACCGGATAATTACACTACGGATACACGAAAAACCCTATTTCACTTCGATTTGAAATCGAAAAGGAAAACCCTAATTTCCTATGATCATTGGCATTGTTCTAGGGTGATTGATTAGTAAGATGGTATAGAATAATATTTTCCAAATAATTTTCAAATAAAAGGAAATTTTTGAAGAAATATATAAGGAATTTGCAAGTCCTCACACTCTCTCCCCCTTAAGAAATTTCGTCCTCGAAATTTTTACCTTCAGATGGCTCAGGAGCTTGTCGGTTGTCTAAGGCATATACCCTTGCCGGTACTTTTGCTCGGTTCCCTCTTTCATTCGTTTGTTTTGATTTAGTGCCCTCCAGTTGCTGAGTACTATTTTCACGTGACTGTTTCCTCGGACAGTTGCTAACTTGGTGTTCACCACTCCCACAAATCAAGCACTTCCGCCCTTTCCGCCAACAATCGTTCTCAGTATGGTTGGCCTTCCCGCAATAGCCACAAGTCAAGTAGGAAGCCATTTTTTGGCTTTCTGGAGGAGTCTCCCCATATCCGATTTGGCTTCCTTTGGTAGACCTTTCATTTCCAGCCCCTACCGTCCAGGGCGGGTAGGACAAAATGTTTACTTTCTGCATTTTGGAAGGGACTATCGATTCACTTCGTTCCTCACTCATACTACCAGCTGCACCTCTTTTCCGAGTTTGGGAGGCTTTTACTTGTGCCTTTGTATTCTCGATTCGTTGAGCCTTCTCAAGGGCCTCCGTAAACGTATTCACTTGCGCTGCTGCTAACGCCTCTTGGATGTCCAAATTTAGTCCCTGTATAAACCGTCTCACTCTTCTCGGTTCCGTGGCTACTAATTCGGAAGCAAACTTGGATAGTTTCGTGAATTTCGTTTCGTATTCAGCCACACTTAAGGTCCCCTGGCGTAGTCCAATAAATTCGTCCTCCCTCCTTTCTTGAACTAAGGGTGGGAGGTATTTCTCGTTAAATTCTCTTACAAAATTCGCCCATGTCCAGACAGTCTGTTCTCTTTCCCACTTTGTTCTAATTACGTTCCACCATGCCCGAGCCGATCCCTCAAATTGAAACACTGCGAAGTTCACCTGCCTCTGTTCAGTGTAATTCAAAGCTGTGAATATATTCACCATGGCCTCTAGCCATTGTTCAGCGATGTCCGGATCAGGCCCTCCAACGAATTTTGGAGGTGCAAACTTCTGAAATCGCTCCAGAGCCTTATCCTCACCCGTCTCAGGGTTCCGGGGTTGATTTACGGGTATTTGACCTTGTTGATCTACTAATCTTGCCAAGATATCCGTCATTTGTTGCATTGTCGTCGCCATTTGGTCTCCGGTTGCAACTCTCGGTCCTTGTTCTTGTTCGGCAGACGTTTCCCTTTCTGCTCTAGGTTCTGGGGTCCGTTTAGTTTCACGGCCTCGACCACGTCCCTGACTACGTCTCCCGTCCATATTTTTTTCCTTCCCTCTCTTTTTTTTCCAAAAGTGGTTTAATGAATAAATGCAATAAGGTGACTCAAAAGTAACCAAAATTGAGGCACCAAGTACACAAGTAAACATATATGCACATAGCACTCCACATATCAAGAAAATAGATGATCAATTACACAAGTACGTATCAAGTCAAGCAAATATTCATATGCTCAAGTACACCAATTAACGTCATGTAATAAGAATATATGGGCGAATCAAACGAGGAGATGATGTATCGTCCCAGTCTTAGCTAAGGTAACCCCGTCCGGTCCCTCACGTCACTTACTATTCACACCAGATATCCCTTAACCTCTTGTACTCATTCCAGTCGAACAAAGCCTGTTCATGTTCCCACAATACAAGTCTCAAATACTTAGCACTACCTCAACTCTGGAGTACTCGGGTACGAGAATCCGAAATAAGATAATTCACCTCTCGAGCTGGCCAGTCCCAAGAGTAAACCATCTACAATCGGAATTCCTCCCAGATGTACCTATCTATGGTCCTTAGATTCCACAAGAAAATTTAAGGCCTATAACGTTCACAACTCATAGCTTATGCTCGAACGAGCACTTAATCCTTCATACCCATTCACCACTCAGTCCAGGCTTACTCCGCGCAGAGACCACGCGAAGCAGGCTCTGATACCAACTGTGACAGCCCCACCTCCCCCTAAGGCAAACCAAAGGGTTCGGCGGACCGCCTGCCCAGCTCTCGCCGGGACTCAGTCGTTCACTCACACAAATCATAAATAGAACCACAAGAAAAAAAAACAAAACGAGGATCCAAAATTTAAAACAAAACTTATATACATAGATATCTCAGAAGGAAGTACAACCGTCAATAAACAGAGGTTCTCAATTCACCATACAACCAGCCCGTGCTAAGCACTAGAGCGAGAACCATTACAAAAGAAAACCAAGAGCTAGACCCAGCTAGTCTATACCGGCTCTCGTCCTTACTTGCCTTCCCCTGTTAAGGAAAACAAACTAAAGGGGTGAGCTATAAGCTCAGTGAGGTTCCGAACACATAGGCAATAAGAAGTTCAATGCATTCATTACATGTTACCAATAATTCAAATACAAAAGAAAGCGATAAACACCTTCATTAAAAGGATACGTGCTCACAAGGAGCCATTCGTTCATTCATTCGTTCATTCATTCTCCCTTCGTTCCCTCATACCTTCAATCATTTGAAAATGCATTTGTATATAAGTAAAACCCTCATTCATTCATTCGTTCATTCATTCATTCACCAGGCTCCACCAACCTCCACCAACCTACAAGGTAATACTCGAGTATACCAAAACGTTCACCCAGGTCCCTAATCGCCCGATCGAGTCCGCTTCTGGCTCGAGACGACTGGTAACAAGGGGCAGTGGCCAGTTCAGCCAAAAGGCTTACATTCATGCGCAATTAACATTTCAATCATTGAAAATTTCACAATCATTTAGGCCAATGCGATAAAGTACACACTTGTCTCGAAAACTCGTTTTGGCAATCATTGAAAACATTTAACACGTTATCAATCACTCATACAAGCCATATAATCATGAAACATAACAAACAAGGAACACTCACCTATACACGCAAAATAACGTCCACTTCTCAATCACCAATGAAACCTAAAAGTAAACAAAGAACACATTACAACCCATCTAGCATGATTTGGATGAAAACAAGGATTACCCAACTACCCGCGAGTAAACGTATAAAATGACTTTTAAAGTGTCAATAGAGCATATGGATCCGTGGACGGAAATTACTAGGGTTTATAAACCAACCGTGAAACCAAACTCAAAAGGTTATGAAATTTCCGGCAGAAAACACTTTAACCAATGACAAATCGAAAACCAATAAGGTAAGCTAAGAAGTATTGATTCCAGAATCATTTATGTAGCTCAAAATCAATAGACTATATGCCTTGATGAAAATCATGAAAAGGTGGCAAAATATCTCACTTTCACTCTTAAAACTTCACTTAAAAGTTATTCACTTGTGGCCAAGAGAACCCTAGGTCAACCTCTATATTTTGGTAAACAGTAAGTAAACGTTTGGAATTTCAACCCAAAGAGGTATTAGGTTTTAGAATGGTAAAATGATCATTTTATTTGCCAAGCGGAAATATACAGGTTCAAATAGAAATTTAGCCCTCGGCCACCTTTTGAAAGAGCCGGTAACATTTTCAGTAAATACGTCCAATTCGTCACAAAATACATTCGCAAAATTACTTTAACTTGCTCACATTACAAGAAGATAAACGGACGGCATGTCCTTTGTGTTTACCTATTTTCCAGCCATTAATGGCTTCATTATTTTCCTCAAAACAGTCCCAACATCTATATAGAATAATCTCATGTCTAAAAGCCATTCACTAGGCTTAAAGTCATATAAATACAAAAATAAATACAAAAATCAAGCTAGAAACATTTCCGGATAAAAACAGTTTTTGACACCATTTTGCGGTTTTGGCACCATTGGCGCTACGATTATCGGATGAAGGTGCAAGACACACCGTTTCGAAGCTAACAGATAGGGCTACAATGTTGAAGAAGGTCACTCAGTCCAGTTTGTAGTGAAACAAGGTCAAAATTGACATATATGAAACCAGAAACTCACAAACAGGTTGGCTAACCGCACAATTGTTAAACAGCAATAATTCAGGCTACCGAAGTCCGATTGAAGTTTATCTTATGGTGTTTCGAAGCTAAAACACAACCCTACATTTCTTATGAAGACCTCCATGGCCAAATCATGTATTTTCATGATCAAAAATGGAAAACTACACAAAAACAGAATTCTGGGCGCGAAACAGGTTTCATGGACAGTCAAGGGTATTTCGGTCATTTAATATGCTACAGTGGTCGGATCAAGCTGAAATTTTGTAGACTACTATTTTATACCATTGGCTACAACGTTCATGTTTTGGCCAAAATCTAATTCGGTAAGGATCATGGTGAAAAGTCACGGTCAGATTGGGTGAAAAGACAACCCTGTTCACTGAATTCCTACCTAGACCAGTCTGGGTATTTCCATCTTATCTCAGGCTACCGAGCTCGGATTGGGCTGAAAATTTACAGGAAACTAGAAAACAGAATTCTCTACAACTTTCATGTTTTGTGTTAAGGCCAATTCGGCCTCTAACATGCTGAAATAAATTCGGACAGAACAGGCTTGTGTGAAACCCTAACCTGGAAATTTTGCCCCAAACCAGAATTTTTTGTACAATCTATCACATCCAACATATATCAACTTCATTTTACACTATAACTAACCAACAATCCATGACTAACCAACACCAAACATATGAAATCAGAAAAATCAAGCATCAAATAACAATTCATCAATCTCCACCAAAAATCATAAAATCTTCCACTAAAACATCTCTTTAGCCATCACAAGTCATGAATTCACCATTATTGAAAACAAACAATGGATATTTACACACCATACCTTGATAACTCACAAAAGGTAGTAGCTTAGGTCTCTTGCTTCCAAAACAACTCCACCAAAGCCTTTAAATCTCCTTAGTGAGCAAGTTTTATGGAGTAGTTGGTACAAACTTTGATTGGAACTCAAGATTCAAGCACAAGTTGAAGTTGGAGTTGAAGGTTTCTCTCTTGTTTTTTCCCTCCCCTAAAATTTCGGCCAAGCTCAAGAAAATGGAAGAAAATGGAGCCAAGAAGAAGATAAAAAGGAAGGAAAATGTCTTGGTCAAAGGTCTTGGTCAAGACCTTGGTTGGATTTGTGACACATGGCTTAATCCCAAATATGTCCACCAAAATATCTCTCTTTTCCTTAGTCAATAATGGTGGCTGGCTTAAGGGTTAATTAAGAGCTAATTAGCTCAACTAAAACAAGGAGATTAAGGTAATAAAGTGGTGGTCAAGTGGTGTACTCACTCGGTAACAAACGGTACCCGTCGGTTCGGGCCGATTTTCTTAAATAACACGTACTAGGGTTTTTTTTCTTCCTATTCACTAACTTTATATCATTGTTTCTAATCACATATTATTTCTCACCTAAAAGTCACTCTTAAGTACCAAATTTGATCCTCACTCTGTACCGGATAATTACACTACGGATACACGAAAAACCCTATTTCACTTCGATTTGAAATCGAAAAGGAAAACCCTAATTTCCTATGATCATTGGCATTGTTCTAGGGTGATTGATTAGTAAGATGGTATAGAATAATATTTTCCAAATAATTTTCAAATAAAAGAAAATTTTCAAGAAATATATAAGGAATTTGCAAGTTCTCACAACTGTGGCTAATCCATCCAGGCTTAGATTTGATGATCGAAATCCTTGATAGATGAACCCAACATCATCAGAAGCTGCTGCAGCAACTGCGATGTGAACGAGAAAATAGGCTACGACTGCTGTTACTGGTTTCAGCGACATGATTAAAGAGTTGGATGCTAATTGCAATTCTTCTTAATTTGGTAGCTTATATCATATTATCTAGCGTTGCTATTTCTTCATACTCCTTTCTAATATCTCAAACAGACTTTGGCTGCTTTTTAAGACTTTGACTGCGGTAGTGGTCTTTTTTAACTGTGCGGTGGCTCCATCGTCTCATTAAAAAAATATCATACTTTTTCTATTTTGGTCTGTTTCAAAATTCTTATTAGTTAATTTAAATGGAAAATATATTATTATGTGAACCCCTTGGTGCCAAATAGAGATGTTCGCGAATCGAGTTTCGAGTCGAGTTTCGAGTAACTCGACTCCCAATCGAGTCGAGTTTCGAGCCGTATTATCCCGGCTCGTGGCTCGTCGAGTAGCTCGACGAGCCGGCATTAATTAAATAAATATTTATAATTTAAATAATATACATTTCTTCCTTCTCTGTGCCGACTGTGCGACTTTCTTCTCTGTTCGAAGAAAGCCTAGCAAAAAAATTCAGTTTACCAGCCGGCAGCTGACTCTGACTGATTTAGATCTACACCCTCACTCCGTTCGTCGCCGACGCCGTTGCTCGCCGCATCTGTGAGACTCCATCGCCATCGCCATCGCCTTAACAAGTCCCAAGTCCCAAGTCCCAAATCGAAGCTGCTCTCTGCCTCTCCGGCCTCCACCAGTCCGCCGCGCTGTACGTCTCCTGTCGGCTGTGTCCTGCCGTGCTGGTTCATCGCTCCAAATCGAAGCTGCTCTCTGCCTCTCTAGCCTCCGCCAGTCCGCCGCGCTCTACGTCTCCTGTCGGCTGTGTCCTGCCGTGCTGGTTCATCGCTGCCGAGTGTCGAAGACGAAGCACCAAGATCTCACTAGTTCATCGCTGGTTCATCACTGCTCATCTCTGGCTCACTTAGGTAAGTGCTCCTCTGTTTTTGGCTCTGTGTCTCTGGCATTAAAATGGGCCAAGATCGACTAGGAAACTTGTTATCCTGAATTGATAAGGGGACGAAATCTGAGCTTCCAATTGCAAACTCTAACTGTTGTAGTAGTTTAGAAAACATAAGCCTTGTATTTTATACACAAGAAGCTCTCTCCAGTTGTGCAGCCTTTAAAAGTTAAGGCCTTGGGGAAAAATTCCACCTTTTACCCGTTAGAAAGATTCATTCATTCTGTTCTTCCTATGGTGGTGGCATTTTTTTTTTTTCTTTTAAAGTCAAAAAGGCACACTTGTGAACGAAGGATGGTGATGTTCTAGCCTGTGAATACTGAATATTAGTTTATGCTTTGCAATACTAATACAGGCCAACTGGACCAGTAATACTCATGCACTCAAAGCATTTCGATTTTGGATATCATCTGCATCATCAAGAAATTGTCTGTCCATTACCATTATAGCTTGGAGGTCTTTTGACCATGCTGCTTTTGCAAAGCCGAATTCTCCCCTCACACCTTGATACGTGCTCCTTTTGTCCTATAATTTGAGTCATATTTTGAAAATTCAAATTTTGAGAGAACATGTAATTATTATGTATTTTTTGGACATATTTATAATATGCTAATGCACCCACATTTAAATTCTATGATAGTGTATTGATGTGTAGAGGGACTAACTTTTAAATGCTAAAAATGGAAAGGTAATAAAAGTTTGTATTGACTTTTAAAAATGACTCCATTCGTATACCACTGTTAGAACCCTTTGTTCTGGTGGACATATACACATGCCTAGCCATTTCAAGATCAGATTTTGTAGTAGCTTCTAGTTATGATGACGACATATTTTAATATCAGCCATCATTAGTAGACGTTTTACACAATTTTAATGAAGCCAGTTGGGACTTGGGAAGTAGAGCCTGAGGACGCTATATCTCTTTGGCTTTTCTTTTTCCTTTTACTGGATAATGGACACCATTTGCTAGTAATAGTATGCGTCATATGAGGCATCTGCAGATTTCTAAGTACTTCAATTCTGTGGGCGCTCAAAAAGCGCCAAATACCTGATGCAGATTTAGGAATCGTGCAATATTTATGTAAATAATTTTAATTTGTGCTCTTCAAAAAATCAGACTTAGGATAATGGTGTGCAAAAATATAGCTAAGACTGACTTCAAAATCCTTTGTGTTATGATTTGACCAACTAGGTGTGATGAATTTGCCCAAATTCGGATTTGAGCAACCTCACATGCCAAAGCTTTGAAGATTTATGTTTCTAAATCTAGATTAGCTCATTATTTGGACCTTGTTAATTTATGAGACGTAACTTATTATGTATTGTGGAGTATGTTTATATTTTAAAGCCTTTTTCTTTCATTTGCCGAATGTATGACTATTGTGTGAGCAGGCTGGCCGCTGGTTAATGACATGTTAATGTGTAGGATAAATGTCTAGAAAACTTGTTTTTTGAGTGTGTCGTGTGTGGTATAAGGTTCAGAGGTTTTGCTTGTGGGTTCAATTCTTTTGCTCTTTCCTCTGTTTAAAATGACAGCCTGGAAAGAGCCGTTGCAATTTGCTGTAAAAGGCTCCAGCCTCTGGGATTGCATTTTAATGGTGGTATTGAGGTCATCTTTGCTGGGTCAGGTTAGTGACAAGAGTTTTCAACTTCATTCTTCTATATCCTGTCCAAACACTTGTAATTCTGCTGGACTATGGTCCATTTCTGAACCAGGAACATATTTTTCTGACATGTTCTTGTTTAAAGCAGCTTTCTTTAGTTAGTAATTAGTGATATTTGTGGGGAAAAGGAATTTCTGGATAGATCTTGGCATTGGTTTCTGAATTGAGCTTGTGGTAGTTGGGATATTGTGGCTGTTTGAGATAATTGTTTGTCTCTCAATTTGGTGGCTCAGCTCATGTTTTGCTGAGTTTTGAAATTTTGTGGGGAATTTTGGTTAGTTTGGGTACTTTTGCAGCACACTTAGGAACTATGATCCGAGGAATTAGAATCATCCATATTTTCTGCTCTTGTGGGCACCTTACCATTGGTGGGTAATTGCTGAATTTGAAAGTTTCATGTCAAGCAATCCAGCAAGTGGGAATTTCCCTTTTTTCTTCTCTATTCTTCTTTGTGGTGAATCTGATTTTTAGGGGTGTTAAAGATGCTAACTGTGGGAGGTAGAATGTGGATACTTTTAGTTGTATTTGTATTGATGAATCATGGATTTTATGCCTCATTTACTCCAGCTGATAGCTACTTGCTTGCCTTTGAATCTTCCCAAAACATCACCTTTGATCTGTTTTTTTCGTCAAATCGAGTCAAAAAGCTTGATAAGACTCGACTTGATAAGGCTCGATTAAAGATCGAGCCTTATCGAGTCGAGTCTCGAGCCTGAGGAAATTCTTCGAGTCGATCTTCGAGTATCGATTTTCTTGGTTCGATCGAGCTCGAGTCGAGCTCGAGCCTCTGTGTGTATGAGTCGAGTCGAGCTCGAGTATAGTGATACTCGAGCTCGACTCGGCTCGATTACATCCCTAGTACCAAATACTCCTTTGTGCAAATGGTGCAATTATAAATAAAATTCTATTTTCCTTTAAGGAACCATTCCCTTAATTTTTGTCTCTTAGTGATAGCAGTGGTTCAAAGTTTTCAAGTTAATATAGTCTAACGGTCCGAAAAACTTATTTCACCATCTAACCGTGAATTTAACTTGAGGGTATGATACCAAAAGAGGATTGCAGAATCTCCCAAAGCTAGCATAAGTTTACTATGTGTTATAGATTTTTGGGATAGCTAAATGTTTGCAATGAGTACACCACTTTATTCAGTATTAAATAATTTTAAAAAGAATTATCTACAAATTGTTTTTAATTGCAATTATTAGAAGGTCATCTAATGGTGTAAAATAACATAATGAGTAAAACCATGCATAAAAAATTGTATAATAGCACACCATTAAGTATTAGATGTATATTTTCATATATACAATAGACAAATACTGTATGCATAGTCAAACTAGCAAATGATTGTTGCTAACTTGTAATTCATATATGAAAAGTTTAATGCTATATGAATAAAATTTGTTAGAAAGAAAATAAAAATAGCATTATAGATTTTTATTTTAATGTTGCATTATAGAAATGATGGTGGTATGTATAAAAAATTTTAAAACTTTTGGAGGGCAATTGTAGGGTTAGAGAGAATATTATCAAATTTCAACGGGACAAAAAATGGGCTAATTCCTTCATTTATTGTTCGCCAATTAACAGAGTTAGGCCACATGGGCATGCTCTGTATAAGATGATGAGCTACTTGCAAGTCTCCTGCACGACCTAAAAGATCAACCATACATCCATAATGTTCCAGTCAAGGAGTGAGAGAAAATTTTTGCTCCATTGCCTTGAAGAGTTCTCGTCCTTTATGCCGCCATGTGAGCAAGCCAAGATTGCCCCAACAAATGTGATGTCATCGGGTGAAATGCCTTCCCCCTGCGTCAACAATTACAATTAGGCAGGAAAGATCCGCCTAAAAAATTCGGAAGTAGCAGTTGGTCCTATAACCGAGTATGTCTCTGTAATTGACTTTGGGGCAGGAGAAATATTTCTTGTGCATTTGATAAAATGATCCGTACAAAGTTCTTGAACTCAGTTAAAGCTAGATTCGTCACTGCTTATAAGCAAAACGCTATCATTTGGTTGAAAAGGTCAGAGCCTCGTTGCATTTACCATCATGGTTCGCCATATCGGCCGATATCGATACGTATCGGCCAAGTCGTATCTAGAACAGAAGGGACCGGTACGATACCGATCCCCGAATCGCAGATATCACCATATCCGCGACGACTCGCTCTGACTCGGCCGATATTGATCGATTCGAATCCGTGATACATGATATCGGTCGATATATCCGAGTCAACTCGGAGTCGATTCCGATATTTTTTTAAATTGTGTCTTTTTCAGTATTTTCTAATTTTAGTAATTTTTTCAAAATTTTTGGAAACTTTAATGTGTTATAATGTTCATATCATCCGATATTCAACCGATATGCCGCGACGGATGTGGAACAACTGAAACCGCAACGCGACCGCGACCCGCGATGGCGAACCATGTTTACCATGGATAGCTCGACCCATAATCATAGTATTCCAAGAACACAAATCTCTTCTTCTCCCAATCTCATGAAATAATCTCATCTCTGAATCTATTCTACCACACAAGCATGTTGTTTAAGTATCCGTTAGACTTGGCATAGGTCTCAATCCTCTGCCCAACTTCCAATGCTCCAAGATTTGCACAAGCTGAAAGAACACTAGCTATGGTCATTTGGTAGGGCCTCACTCCTTTCTCTTTCTCCATTTCCAGATGCAACGCCAATGCATCTGCGTACCCACCGTTCTGCGAAAACAAGTGAGAAGCTTCCCTCGTATCCCCACTCTTTGTGTGACCAGCGATCAAGGCATTGCAGGTGGGCACATCTCTTGTGGACATCCCATCAAACTTTTTTTTTTCCTTTTGATGATGGCTACCGGGCTGTATAGCCGTCAGCCCTTTTTTTAAAAAATATATATATATATCCAGGTGTAAACCAGGCAGTCCAGTAATTTTTTTTAAAAAATTTTTTTGATAGTAGCCCGACAGTCATAGTTTAATACTTCCCCTTTGTCAGATCAATATTTACACGATTTTTTTTTTTTGGACAATAAACGGAGGAATTAGCCCAAAAAATCAGTCAACAATAGAAAAACTACTTTTATAGGCTATTCTGAAAAACTGAGAGGTGCAACATGACTGTCTGGGACCGGGAGTGTCATGTTTCAAATTGTGTTTTAAAACTCGGATCGGATCGGGCGGTTCGACTGGTAAAACCGGGAATCGGCCAAGTATCAGGTCCAAGTTATGCTAAAAAATCGGGGAAGTAGAAACCCGGTCAAATCTGGTCGGGAAAAAACCGGAGTTTCTGGTTCAATCAACCATTTAAAAAAAAAATTCAAACTTTTTTAATATTATGTTTTGACCCCTAGATTGTTAAAAATTATTAATATACCTCAAATATTTCATACTTTATCAATATTGTCTTAAAGTTTGGTGTTATTTTTCAATTAAATCCATAATTTTAATTCTAAACTTGTTAATGCTCATTAAATAATATAAATTGCTACTTGATTGTTCTAATTTCTTTGTATTTTCTTGTTAAATATATTTGAAACATCAAATATATATGAATATACATTTATTAATATTAACATGTTAATAGATATTTTACATATAATATTTTAATTTTTAAATAATTTTTATTTATGACATCAACCGGATTCGATTCAACCCCTATCGAATCCGGTTGAACCCATTGATTCCTGACCTCTGAGTTTGACCAGGTCGATATCCGGTCCGGTCCTGAAAACATAGGTTTCAAAGAGTCATGAAAAAGTTTGACATGACATTCACGAAACGATGTTTCAAAGAGCATGCATACGTTAGACGCAGGAGAACGCTCAGAGATTTACTACAACACTTTGACCCCCACGTGTCTTTTCTTATTTCCCCCAGTGAAGCTTTAGGGACAGAAAAGGGGAACTAATGCGAAACAATTAGGAGCGTAAACAAATTTTAAAAAGTTGAATGCCCTAGCATTCAAGATATTTTAACTATTTTGAAGAGATCGAAATTTTGTTCAATTTACTTCTTGAGTTGAAGTCTGATAGGGCGATAATTGAGTGTTATTACATTGATGTTTAGTCCTAATTTTGGCTAATTATAGTCCAGAGTAATGGGTTTCTGCTCATAATTGGTATTTGCGTCTGTTACAGGCAATTGGTGTCAAAAGTGGCAAAAAGAAGCAAATTCCAGAAGACTAGGCATTCTCTGGCGTGCCCACGCCAGATAATGCGAAGTTGCGTGAAAAAGACGGACCGCGGGTCCTATCCCTAGAGCTACTTCCTTTCTTTGGAGATACATTCTGAACCTACGTCGGATTAGGAAACCTTTGTAGAAAAGACTTTTGGCAACAATTTAATAAGGGAAATAAGGAAGCAATTCTTTTGAGAAACAAACTCTAAGTTGGAAAGCAAGTGTGCAGTGGAAACACTTAAATAGGACAGCAGTAGACTAGGGTCTGGGATCTTTCGTCTTGGTCTTCTACTTCTCAATGCAAGTCTTAGACTAGCGGCGATACCCTTTTATTTTCATCAACAAAAACTCCATGAAAACTTTGAATTGCTTTGTTGTCATGACTATGCGGCAAGGCTAGATCGTTTATCTAGTTGAGGAGTAATCAAGACCCGGAGCACGAATAATTGCGAGATCGTTTTGCTTATGTTTGTGAGTATTTAATTATTCTTTGTTTAAGCAGCCTATTATTGTTTGGATTTATTGGATCAATATGGCCAGTTGTTCAATTGTTTAAATAATATATTATCAATTAGGATAGGGGTGCGTATCACTTGAATGTCTTAAATTAGTGACAAACGGTGCCAATTTCATTGCCTCGCAAGTAGTCTAATCTGGGTCGTAGGAATAATTAATCTAGTGTAAATGAACCCACATGTGTATTTGTTAACTAGAATTGGGTCTCTCTAATTCTTAAAGTGGTAATTAGATTAAATCCTTCGAGCATCTCTAGGGTTATCTATTTTACAAGAGAGTAGTTTAAGAGCATCTCTGGACTACCGTAAAATTAAGGAGAGATTGGGAGTTTGGCGGTTGCTAAATTGCTAGAACCAATTTATTTGCGAACGTGTGAATTAATGCAGGTATCTATGATCAATTGCGTGAACCAGTGCCGAGATTATCTCCTTGACTAGATTGTGTCAATTAATTGTTTATTACATTCCTTAGTTATTGCCTTTCTTGCGATTGTTTATTTAGTGATCTTACGCCTTTAATTTGTTCGTTTATCTCTCTTCCAAAACCCCCCCCAATTATCTGTGTGTGATAAATCTACCAGTTCCCTGAGGAGATGACCCTACTCACCGTTATACTCATTCAGTTTTGATAGTAGGTTTAATATAAATTTTATTTTTGGCGGTTTGACACCCACCAAATTTTGGCACCGTTGCCGGGGAACTGGTGCTTGAAGTGATTTATTGCACAGGTTTGTTTTGTTTAGTTCGTTCCACCTTTTTTTACTAGTTATGGCTGCTAATCTTCCATATTTTGGTGATGGACTGGATTTTATTTTTAGAAAGGATTATGAGACTCATGCTTTTTCTCATGATTGATTGGCAGTTGTAAATTGTGGAAGTTATTTTGCCTCAGATCATTCACCCGACATATACTCCACATTCAAGATGGCCTGAGTGCTCCAATCGACACTTATGGAGATTTTTCACCTCAATATCAAATGTGGTATGAGTTTTATTCAAACGGGTATGATCAAGGATGGTGGGACAATTCCAACTTTAATTATATGCCAGAGCCAATCGATTTTCAACATCAATATCAACAGCAACAGCCATCATCCATGTCAGGTATGTCTCTTGAAGAAATAATTAAATTAATAGCTACTAACGCATATCAATTTCATCAGGAGACACAAAGGATGATTAAAGAGATAGAAGATGGAAGACGTGAATTGGCATCTACAATGAGTAAATTGATTTCTCCAATTTATGAAGAATTGCCCTCACAGACCATCAACAACCCTAAAGAAAATGAGAGTACAATTATCCTGACAAATGACATGGAACTGTACAAGTCTCAAGAAGAAGAATCTAAAGATGCAGTTGAAAAGGAAATTGAAGTACAAGAAATGGAATCCCAATATCAAAATGTTCAACTGAATGAATCCAGTGAACAATCTCCAAATGCGGTGACATCTTCTCCATTCATTAATCAATATTCTCCTGACTCTTATTCTTTAATTCCTGTTAGTAAGATTGACTTTATTATACCAGAAAATTTTGAATTTTATGACAAGAATAAGTTAAGAGTCATGATGGCAAAATATCTCGAACCAACAAGTGCTCGTGATGGAGGAGTGAGTGAAGACTTAAAGTCATTACTTGTTTGTTTGGCACCATCTACAAATCCATGGAAGACCGTACCTCGTGTGCTCAATGATTACTCTCTTTACGAGGGTTATCAGAACTATACAGAGGATGAAACATTGAAACGAGTTACAAGATTTTATCCTCCATGAATAAATAGGTTATTGTCTAGCCAAAGACGTTAAAGAAAAGCGCCACTTGGGATGCAACCCACGAGTTTCAATTTTTAGTCATTTTTTGTGCTTTTATTTCATATTTTTGTTCAAGATCAGGTTGTTTTAGATTCCTATTGATAGAAAATCTTTATTGTAGGTCTTGGGTGTGTTCTGTGACGTTTTACTAGAATTAGAGTTTGATGAACAGAAAACTATGGGTTCCAAGGCATGCCCACGCCTTCCAACTAATGCGAGAAAGAAAAAAGAGAGCCTTGCAAGTTCACTCTTCCATTCAGACGCAAAAAACTAGCAGCCTTCTTTGCCCATGTTGGCTTTTAGCCGCCTCATCCTCCTCCTTTATAATGCTTTTGTTGCATTCTTTCGGCCTTCAGGGAAGCTCTAATTCCTTTCTTTTTGGTTTCTATTTTTCTTTGCTCCATTGATGACAATATAGGTTTCTGGTGTAGGGAGGAGTAGTTCTAGCTCTTTACATTGGAAAAAAACAACAAAACAAAAAAAAGAAAAAATAGATATATGATGAGTTCGTTTGGCTACAGTTGAATATGTCTAGAATTTGATGTTATGATGATGATTGCAATTACTCTACAAGCATGAGCAGTGATATTATGTGGTTAAATGTCTTGTCTTCTTGATAATAGAATTGAATGATGAATTTTGCAAGACTTGGCGATTAGTAACCATTTTGTGAGCTGTCGAGCCAATGAGCATTACATTGATAACTGCTCTATTTTCTTTGATTGAGTGATGTCACACATGATTTAATTGTTCTAGAACTTGTTTTGTTGTGCATGTCAAGATCACATCCTTGAGTTTGATGTATTAAAATGATAAGGGCACTTAGGTTCACCATTTTTAACTTTTTAAAGACCAACCCTAATCAGATCTTCCCTAGTTGACTATGATTGAGCCTCGACCTTTTCTTTGTTTAAAAACTCATTTTGTCACCCCTAAACCTCTTGTGTTCGACCCTCTTTGTTTCTACCCTGTGTCAAAGGAATGCCTTAATTTCAGTGCATGATGATTTTGAATTGGGTTGAAAGGAGATGATTGAAGTTATCAAGTGTGTCTATATCCCCATGTAGTTGGGCGTATTTGAAGCAAAAAAAAAAAAGAGAGAAAAAAAAAAGAGAGAGAAGAGGGAGAAAGAGAAGAAAAGAAGCATACCAAGAAAGACACACCAAGAAAAAGAGAAAAAAAAACAAAAAAAAAGACAAAAAAAAAGAAAAAAACAAAAGAAAAAAAAGAAAGAGAAAAAAGAGTGCTTTTATCTATGTGTGTTCTGTTGAGAAAAATGGGTGAAGTCCTTAGTTGTGCTTGCATTTGCTAATTTTTGAAAAAATTTATGGGTATGCTTTGGAAAGATCATTGGACTGAAAAAGAAAATTGAAATTCATGCAGTGGGTCAACGGTATTTTCTTTGACATAATGAGCCTAAATTACTTGTTTGATCCTACCCGTGCCTAAACCCTATTAAATCCCGCATAACGACCCTTTGATTTGTGCATTAAATTTGGTTTCAATGGTGCCGATGTGATATATTAGCAAGCATATGGTAACATCATTTTATTGTATGGTGAGAGTAACCCTTTGTGTTTCATATCGGTGTAGTGAGTATCATATTCTATCCTATAAGAGGGATCGAGTCTTGCAATTTCTGAATTTGATAACATTGTTAAAAGGATAGGATATTTGTACTCGCATGGTGGATTGCTACATGTGTGTAACTGTGATTGTATCTCTAAGCTATGAAATGCTTGAGGACAAGCATTGTCTTGGTGTGAGGGGATTTGATAGGGCGATAATTGAGTATTATTACATTGATGTTTAGTCCTAATTTTGGCTAATTATAGTCCAGAGTAATGGGTTTCTGCTCATAATTGGTATTTGCATCTGTTGCAGGCAATTGGTGTCAAAAGTGGCAAAAAGAAGCAAATTCCAAAAGACTAGGCATTCTCTGGCATGCCCACACCAGATAACGCAGAGCTGCATGAAAAAGACGGACCGCGGGTCCTATCCCTGGAGCTACTTCTTTTCTTTGGAGATACATTCTGAACCTACGTCGGATTAGGAAACCTTTATAGAAAAGACTTTTGGCAACAATTTAGTAAGGGAAATAAGGAAGCAATCCTTTTGAGAAACAAACTCTAAGTCGGAAAGCAAGTGTGCGGCAGAAACACTTTAAATAGGACAGCAGTAGACTAGGGTCTGGGATCTTTCGTCTTGGTCTTTTACTTCTCAATGCAAGTCTTAGACTAGCGGCGATACCCTTTTACTTTTCATCAACAAAAACTCCATGAAAACTTTGAATTGCTTTGTTGTCATGACTATGCGGCAAGGATAGATCGTTTATCTAATTGAGGAGTAATCAAGGCCCGGAGCACGAATAATTGTGAGATCGTTTTGTTTATTCTAAATTCTGCGTTTGTGAGTATATAATTATTCTTTGTTTGAACAGCCTATTATTGTTTGGATTTATTGGATCAATATGGCCAGTTGTTGAATTGTCTAAATAATGTATTGCCAATTAGGACAGGGGTGCATATCACTTGGATGTCTTAAATTAGTGGCAAACGGTACCAATTTCATTACCTCGCAAGCAGTCTAATCTGGATCGTAGGAATAATTAATCTAGTTTAAATGAATCCGCATGTGTGTTTGTTAACTAGAATTGGGTCTCCCTAATTCTTAAAGCAGTAATTAGATTAAATCCTTCGAGCGTCTCTGGGGTTATCTATTTTACAAAAGGGTAGTTTAAGAGCGTCTCTGGACTACCATAAAATTAAGGAGAGATTGGGAGTTTGGCGGTTGCTAAATTGCTAAAACCATTTTATTTGCGAACGTGTGAATTAATGCAGGTATCTATGATCAATTGTGTGAACCGGTGCCGAGATTATCTCCTTGAGTAAATTGTGTCAATTAATTGTTTATTACATTCCTTAGTTATTGCCTTTCTTGCGATTGTTTATTTAGTGACCCTACACCTTTAATTTGTTCGTTTATCTCTCTTCCAAACCCCCCCAATTATCTGTGTGTGATAAATCTACCAGTTCTTCGAGGAGACGACCCCACTCACCGCTATACTCATTTAGTTTTGGTAGTAGGTTTAATATAAATTTTATTTTTGGTGGTTTGACACCCACCAATCTCAAATAAATTTTTATTGAACATAACTTGAATTGAATTTGAGTAGGTTGAACGTTTTACTCATAAATTTCACTTATATGTTAGACGGGTGGAACTCCCAATATTACCAGAGTAATTGGCACTTTGCTTCTTAAATTACAAATTGTTATCCGTTTAAATGCAATTTTGATGGCATTCCCAACACTAACAAAGTAATTGGCATATTCCATTAACTTACAAGTGTAACTAAAATAAACAAAATTTCATGGGGACAAAAATGTAAATTCATGAGACAAAAGAAAGCCTTATCCGATTCTTTTACCATATCTTCTTTTTCATTCTTTTTTTTTTTGTTTTCGTTTTGTTTTTTAGTCCTCATCTTCTTCTTCCTGGACTTGGTCCTTCTTCATCTCAACTTACAAGGAAAGATCCCTTCTCCTGTTCTACTCCTCAGCAATTCACTCAAAAATCTAACTCTCCCATCTTTTAACTCAATTTTTAATGTTCAAAATATTACAAAAAAATTAGTGTTCTAGAATCCAAGCCATAAGTGGTGTCTCATTCACTGGTATAGATCGAGATTTTAAGGTGAAGCATTTTGATTTTCGGGCGAGTGTCTTGACATCCGACTTGTAGATATGAAAAGTTGCTGCCACTAAAGTTCGAGGGCATTGAGGGTCTCGAATATATACGAGACTACAACCTTCTTTCTCCAGCTTCATTTTACCACAGAAAAAATGACAATCATGGGTACAATTTTGAGGCTGCTGAAATTTTCAAACCAAGATTATCCATGAAATCGGTTAAAAAAAATTAATTGATGAATTCTAAAAGCCAGGACCAGTAAGAGCAATTTTATTTTATTCATATGACAGCCTTTTTCCATCACTTTTGACATTTCTTCAACTTTAGTACCATCATTGTAGTTTTCATTGAGATTAATTATTTTAGTTGGGATTTTGATGGATTTATAGGGAGGTTTAAATGTGGGATCAAAGCATTCTTGGGAGCATAGATGGTCTTTGATTTCCTTTTGGGTGCATTTACAGCGGATGAACAATGTTGATTCTAGTGTTAGACTTGCCTAAGCTATTGATTGTGTGCTGATGGCAATGTGGTACCTTCAGTCTTGGCAATAGAAGAGCGAAAGAAGAAGAAAAGAATAATATTTAAATTTTAAGGGGCTCTTTTTGGGTCTCTATATTCACAATTATGTCCCAGTACATTTGGTTAATTTTAGTTAAAATAATAATTTAATGGAATGTGGAAATATTCTTTTAAGTTTTACTAGTCTTTGGATCCTGCGGTACGCCCAGCATAGGATTGCCCTATGCTGAAAGCCTGTATTTTTTTTTTAATTTTATGTTATTGAATTTAATATTGATTATATTGCTGGTAAAAATGAGGTATTTTGATATCAGAAGCATTGTTATATGGCAGAACAATGTGAGACATGGCAGAATATTATGATACAATTGTGCTAAATATCTAAATTAAAGTAGTGTAATCTCAGATCAAACTATAAATTAAAAGAAACTTGACCCTTTCTACTAGCAAACCATGTTAACAGTCTAATATTACTAGCAAACTTTCCAAATCTAATGTTAAACCATACGTAGAAAGAAACTTGACCTTTTTACTGACGTTAACATCAAAAGGAATGACAAAAATGAATGATTTTGAAATAATTACTACAATATCAAAAAATATTTAAAAAAAACCCCTAAAAGCGAACACAAATACTTGAGTCTTATTACAATTGAATCTCAAAGCGTACATCATAATCACCATCACTTGCTTCAGGCTTCCTCCTCCTCCACCTCATTTAACCACAAAAAAATATCAAATCAAGCAAGCCAAGTAAAAGTAAGATCTAAATAATTCTAACTGGACACACACAAAAAAAGTAAAAGTTCTTGTAATAATATTTTTTTTGGAAAAGAACAGTACTGAGCATCTAGTGCAATAATAATGCTACATTTAGGATATTAATCCTTAAGCCAACTAATAACAACTGATCGAGGAGATTTGGTGACTCCAAAGCAAAACTAAGAGCCCTGAGAACCAAAAGTTCTTATTACTATTTTGCAAACAACCTATTGAGGTTGTCTATGTCTTTTTCTTTTTCTTGTTAGTTTTGTAAAACTTCCAAAGGATTTGCAATATAGAACTGTGAGGGGAAATATCAGGAGATGGAATGATTCATGACTCAACGAAGTAGGGGGAAACGATCTTTCCAAAATGTGCCAAATGGAGCTTTTACCCACCCAAAAAAAATGAACAGAGAACATCACAGAAGATAAACATATGGTAAAATTAGAAGCAAGAAATTAAGTAGAAAATGTTGGTACATGAATAAAAAAATCATGTTATTGTTCGAAACATGATCAAGAAGCTTTGCAACTGTGACGTCACAGGAATTCAATCCAGATAGCCAAAAGAAGAAAGAACGCAATACAATCGTCAAAAAGGAATGCAGATTTTTACAAAACCATGGAAGTAAGTGATAAAGAATCTGGCCTTTTTTTTGGGATCACAGGCAATGTTGCATTTGTTCATAGTCCACTAGTTTTTGTTCTTATTTTAATATATATATATATTTTTTTTTAGTATTTGGTTGAGGAAACGTACATGTAGAGTGCCTAAAAACTTTTGACTTAAGTCTGGCAATATACTGCTAAAGCTATAATTTTCTAGCCAAAGCAACTTTTAATTAAATGCCGAGTTATCCTTACGAAGATATAACAACAAAAATAGAATTTCTGGACCCCATGAAGGTAACTTTTTTTTTTCTCTCCAATGCAATACCTGGTCATCAAATGTCAATAATTTTGAAATCCAAACCCTTTCCCATAATCTACACGTCCCAGTAGCTAAACTAAAAAAATAAAGTCCAGCCCTGAATATCCAACAGTTGCTCCAATTTGACAAGTCACTTTGCCATAGTAATCTCAAAGAGTTCCAGATCAAGCATACTAGCTAGCTTATATATATTGAAAAAAAAAACCATCAGTGAAGCCATTAAAATCCGAAAGTCATGTATAGTTTTCAGCTACATCAAAGCATACAAATTCAAAACACTATGGCAGTATCGGACACGTGGGGGACTTATGAGAAGACCTACTGGGCAGAGAAGGACAAGAAAAAATAATTGTGACGATAGGAACACTTGGTATTGCGGTGGAGGAACGTCACGGATTCTAGAAGGATGGTGATGCCGTGGCGGAGCATGGAGGGCTTAAAAAATGGAGAGGATTGTGTTGGGGCGGGGATGGAGGCACCCCCACAACATTCCTCTACATGCTTGTTGAACTTCACTCGATTCTTTTCTTCTCTCGTTGTTCGGATTGCTATTTTTAGGATTTTCCGTAGAAAAAACTACTGTAGCGATTTAATATGTATGAGGTAAAAAAAATAAAAAACGAGTTCATGAAAAATATAAAAAATTTTTGATAAATTTTTTTTAATGCTTTGAACTTTATATTGAGCTTTAACTATTTTTTCTTAGTGTTTGATATTATAGTTGAATATTTGGATTCATTTTGTCCCTCTTGAGTTTAGGTATTACTTTCTCAAAAAAAAAAAAAGAGAATAAAAATCAGCACATATGAAGAACTGCTGGAAAAACAGAGACTCAGGCTGTGGGCACGAGAAAGGGAGACTTCTACAAAATTGGGCTGTGCACATGAAACCACCACATTGATTTTCTTTTTTCGTAATACAAGCATGACATAATTATATTTATTATTTATTAAAAAAAGGCCAAATACACTGTACTCTCTTGTGATTTAGCAATCTTTCATATAATTCTCTATAGTTTCAAAAATTATATATAATTCCTATAGTTATTATTTAAAAAAATAATTAAAAGTTAGGACCCATAAAAACACGACTAGAAAACAAGGGCCAGGGGTGGAAGCTCTTGTAGGAGGAGATGTTTTTCCAAGGTTAGGATGTGGACATGGAATGGAAGCCAACCACATTAAATTTGTTTGGTCAAAGAAGTTCAATGAATCTTCCCTTAAGTTCAATGAAACATCAACGCCCCGGGAAGAAATGCAACAATAAACTGGTAGTAGTCAGGGCTGTGGGGTGAGATTTTTTCAAGATGGGATGGGACCTGGCAAGATTGCCTTTTGAAGAAGCGCTGAGCTTCCCCGGACCGAGCTGATCTGATGAGCTCGGCGTGCTGATGAGGAGAGCATGCTCCAACCCTGCAAAACAAACAACAAGTGGTTCCTAGGGTAACTGACAAGGGAGCCCCGAGGTGGTCCCCGGAGGCACTCCGACGGTCAAATTAGTTTTCCGGCGAGTGGGGTTTACTGTGAGTAAAACTGTTTGGGGTGCTTTACCAACAGAGAGCGTACCTCCTGTAGTTGATGAGCGTTGCCATTTATATCCGCTTGAGAGTCCGACCTCCGTACATTTCGGGACCTGCCCAGGATAGTCTCAATCCCGCGCTGAGGGGGATTCTCCCCGCCCTCTGCGGGATTGTTTCCTGGAGCTTCTTAGAGCTCTAGCAGCGGTGTGCCTCAGGGTGGTCCCCATGGGCCTGGGGTTCCAGCCCAACTCTAACCTTCCTGAGCTGCCACGTGTCTAGGTCCAGGACGGGGCCTCTGCACTAGCCCCCTAGATTAGATAGGGTTTCCAGACAGACCTGATCTACGCCCCCTGCCACGTGGGAGGCCAGCGTCGCCCCGCTCTGCCATGGTCACCTTCGGTACAGTGCTGTCACTGAAAAGCTGCGCTCACGTCCTTTCGGCTGTCGCGTCTCTTCAGTTTCCGTACCGCTCTTAACTGCGTTCACATGGGGACGGTTCGAATTCAAGCGGTCGTTTCCTCCCATTTCAATCCCTATAAATAGGGGCTACCAGATTTCTTCCAACTCCATTTGCCATTTTCCTTACTTCGCGTGTTTTCTTACTCCCAGAAATCCCAGCGGCAAGACTTCCGGCTCTCAGTGCCCAGATTCCGACGGATCCTTCATTTCTTTCCCATTCTATTCACCAGTAAGTACTTGTCCTTCCTCCATTGCTCTCTTCCTCCCCTTGCCATCCTTTGCTTTTTATGTCGGATCGGTCCAACGTCACTTCCACCGCATCTTGGGTCCCTGCCCATCGTAGAGCCCTTAGGATCCTCATCTTTTCTTCGTTTTCATCCTCATCTTCATCTTCATCTTCACTCCCTCCTCTTTCCTCTTCCTCTACTTCTAACCCCAATTTCCACATCCCTGACTTGCTCGAGCCCATAGTCATCATGAGCTCTCCCTCTGCTCACTCCCCTTCTATCCGCATTCTGGAGGAGGTGGCAGAGCTCGATGCTCTCATTGAGCAGCAGGCCACTTCCGTTCCCTCCCCGAAGTCCTCACATGACTCCCCTGGCGGAATCCAGGGAGGGGCTGGTGAGGACAGGGACTCCTCCGAAGGGACCTCTGCTTCCGAGCAGGGGGATGATCCTGGATTCGACTACGGTCATCCTGACCAGCAAGAGGTTACCATCTCGTCCGAGGAGGTTGCCGAGCTGGTCAGGTTTTTTTCTATTCCCCCGGCCTTTGAGCCGAGAGCTGCCGGGCCCAGCGACCGAGCCAACCGACCTCCTCTAGGCTTCGTAGCCATCTATAGGGAGCAGCTGGTCGCAGGGCTCCGACTCCCTATTCCTCCGGCCCTAGCCGAGATCCTGAGCTACTGGGGGCTCAGGATAATCCAGGTCTATCCCAACTCGATCAGGATCATCATCGGATTCCTGATCTACTGCCAAATCTGCTCCATCTCTTATTCTCTTTCTCTCTTCCCGGCCTCCTACACCCTTAATCTCTCCTTTCCTGGGTGGTACTACTTCTCCCGCCGAACTGCTAGCAAAGTTCGGGGTGGGAAGGGCGCCCAAGATCTTCTCTTCGGGGTCCCTTCTTCCATAAAAAACTGAAAAGGGGACTTCTTCTTCGTAAAATCTACACATTTTCCTCCTAATGTGTGGAAGGTCGGGGAGGTCGACTCCGACCCCTATTCGGGGGACTTGGACGCCGAGGCCTTCAGCCAGCTGGTGAGCTCTACAGTGAAGCTCTACGCGGCCAGATTCTCCACCGAGCAGATATCTGCGGTCGGGTTGATGGGGACGTTGTCCGGGTCCCCTGGAGGAATGGAGCCCTCCCCCACCAATTATGACGCCTGTAATGCCGCCTCTGTGCTCATGTTGCCCGTTGTACTCTTTTTCCTTTACTGGCCTGCTTTTGATAACCTGGTGGTGTTTGTTGCAGTGAGAAGGCTTTCCAAACTGTTGGGCACGCCCTCCACCGTGGCCGCCCCGAGTCCGCAGCCGGAGGCCTCGAAGAAGGCCTCCCCGACCCCTGGGGGCAGCTCGGGCCCCCAGAAGGAAGCATCTCACTACTCCTCGTCCCCCTCTAAGCAGGTCGCCAGAAAGAAGAAGGCGACCGGACAGAAGAGGAGCCAAGGGAAAGAAACCCCCCAACCTGAGAAGAGGCTCGCGCCCACCCCAACACAGCCCCCTCTCCTGCTGACGTAGGGAGGCTCCCCCCATGCTAGTCCGGTCCACCTGGGGGTCGGCTTCGCGGAAGAGCAAGCGCGGGAGACGCCGCCCCCCAATTTGTGGCATTTCCGTCACGTGACCCCCGTGAATCCGGGCCAGGCTCCCTCCATGCACGACCCCCGACTCTTCTGTCCATCCTGGAGGCTATCTATCAACGACCGAGCCCAGTTTTCCGAGGTGGCTCGCGAGCTAGTAACGGGTTCGGTCCTCCCGCGTGACAGGAGGTGGATGGAGCTGGCGAGTTCGTCCGAACTCCAGGACATGTATTACACCGCCCAAGCCCAAGTAAGCCTCCTATCCCCCAGGCCACTAGTATCTATGCTATCCAATTCGGTTCCGTAGTATGCTCACTTCTTTTTCCTTTCCTCAAGCCAATGCCGCGGGGGCTGCCCTGGCGACCCGCCTCTCCGAGCTGTCTCCCGACTTGGAGAAACTGTAGAAAAAGAATAGGGAGACAGAGCAAAGGCTTGCCCACGCCCTTAAGGAGGCGGACTCCCTTAAGGCCAAGTTGGGCAAGACCGAGAAGGAGTTGGAAACGGTTCAGGTCCAGCTCGTCTCCACCAGGTCAGAGCTGAATCAGGAGAGGGCAGGCGTGGAGAAGCCGAAGGCGGGCCACGCCATTGAGCTCTCCGGCACAGTCAGCCGGGAGCGCAAGAAGGCTGTTCGGGAGTTCATCTCTTCCGAACAGTTTGCTGAAGACGTCACCCTCCTCAACCAGCCCATCCTCCAGGTCGGCTTCACGCGGGCCCTGGACCAGGCGAAGGAACTCGGCCTGCCTGGCCTCGATTTGGCGACGTTCAAGGACTACAACCCTGCCGCCGAGGAGAGGCTGGACTGGCTCTTCAACGGGTACTGCAAGGGGCATGCCCTGAAGGACTTGGTGGGCAGAAGCGACGTGGGAGCCGAGCTGACAGAGATTCCCCTGGAGGAGGGCGAGGCTCCCTGCAGGGCTTCCGGGAAGGAGCCAGTGGGCTAGGCTGTACTTAGCTAGGTCTTCTTCTTTTTTCATTTTTTTTATAGCTCGGTAGGATTTATAATAGGTAGGTTTTGAATGTACATATTATCGAATGAAACAACCTATTTTCAGCTTCCGATTTTCGCTTGCGCCAAACTCTAGCAACTAAAGCGGTATGCCGATCTCCTGGATCGAGCACTAAATTGATCCACCAAGGCAGCGTGCCAATCTCTCGGGTCGAGCATCCACCAAACTCTAAACTAACAACTAAATTGTCAGGGACATCAAACCATCAAACTATCAAACTGATTTTGCAATCGAATTCTAATAACCGAAGCGACGTGCCGAGCTCCTGGGCCGAACACTCAACCTGAAGGCTTTAAGTTACGCCGACATCCTAGGTCGAACGTCAAACTGTCAGACTTTAAGGACATCTCATCCATTTATTGCCCCCCGCTCAGTGTGTTAATGTAGAATTAACAGTCAAACAGCGCGACAGTTCAAGATAAACGGTTTTGATAAGCTTTGTCATGAGGGTTAGAAGTTGAACATTTATTTGGTTTGACTCGGGAGCATATTCCGAAGAACAGACAGTAGGGGGTATTGGGCCAGCCTAACCTAGGAAGAATCGCAAGTTCGAAAAGTGCCAAGTGCGGGGTACCTCTACTCCATCTAATTTCACAAGCTTACAGTACCCAACTTGGCTCACCTCCAGGACCTTGTACTGCCCCTCCCAGTTCGGATCGAGCTTGTTAGAGCCATGAGCTCGACTGACTGAGTTCCTTCTTAAGACGAGGTCCCCCGGCTAGTACTGCGTAGTTCTCACCTTCGCGTTGTGATAGCGGGCGAGTTGGCTTTTATACCTAACCATCCGTATCGCCGCTTCCTCGCGTTTGTCTTCCAGCATGTTCAAGTTACACCACAGTTCCTCTTCATTGGCTGCCGTAACAAAGTTCTGTGTCCGAGGTGATGGGAAGCCGACCTCCGCTGGTACCATCGCTTCTGCCCCATAAATCAAGGAGAAAGGGGTCTCATGAGTGGCTGTCCTCGGCGTAGTTCGGTAAGTTCAGAGGACACTAGGAAGCTCCTCTACCCAATTAGACTGGACCCGTTCCAACCTGGTCTTCAGTCCTTGCAGGATGGTTCGATTAACATTCTCTACCTGGCCGTTGGCCTGGGGATGACGACCGACGTGAAGTGTTGGTTAATCCCGAGCTCGGCGCACCAGCTCCTGAAGGGGTTTTCAGCGAACTGTCGCCCATTGTCAGATATCAAGACGTGCGGAATCCCGAAGCGGCAAACTATGTTCTTCTAGAAGAATTTCTGAACTGCTTTTCCGGAGATGGTGGCCAGAGGCTCCACTTCCATCCACTTTGTAAAGTAGTCGATAGCCACCACGAGGTGTTCGTATCTCCCAGGAACTCGGGAAAAAGGCCCGAGAAGGTCTATTCCCCACTGGGCAGAAGACCAGGGACTGTGGATGGGGACCATCTCCTGAGTGGGCTGGTGACGCAGTGGGGCATACACCTGACAAGCTCGGCATTGCTGCACTAGCACCGCGGCATCCCGAAACACTGAGGACCAATAATAGCCTAGGAGCATGCATTTTTTGGCCAACACCCGAGATCCCACATGCGTTGCGCATAAGCCTTCATGAACTTCTCGGACGACATAGTTACCTTCGTTGGGAGCTACGCACTTTAGCCAGGGAGACAAATACGACCTCCTGTAGAGGGTCCCCTCAGCGTAGGTGTACTTGGCAGCTCTGAACTGGAGTCAATGAGGTTCGATTTTGTCCTCGGGGAGAACACCCGAGCTGAGAAAGTCTACAAGGGGGGTCATCCAAGAAGTTGGGCTGTTTATAGCCAAGATTTGGACTTGGTCGATGCTTTTTTGCCTGACCACCTCCACCAAAACCTCCTTGCTCAGGTGAGCAAACGAGAAGGACGCCAGTTTTGACAGAACGTCCGCGCGCTTGTTCTGTGATCTCGACACCCGCTCAATTTAAAAAATATCAAACAGGGTTATTGCCTCCCGTACCTTAGTCAAGTATTTTTTTCATGATGTCCTCCTTGGTCTCGTACTCCCCGTGAACTTGGTGGACTACGAGTTGGGAGTCACTCCGAACTTTGATCGCGGTTATACCCATTTGGTGGGCTATCCGCAATCCATTCAATAGGGTCTCGCATTCCGCCTCATTGTTGGATGCCAGGAAGTCAAATCTGAGCGCGTAGGTCAGCTCTTCCCCGGTGGGCGAGGTGAGCAGTAGACCGGCTCCGCTCCCTTCCTTGCTCGAGACCCCGTCCACGAACAGTACCCACGGCTCTCCCAGCCGTACCTCCTTGGGTGGAGACCTCGGCTCGGCCACGGATAAACTGGCCCTCTCAGTAAGGAAATCTGCCAGGGCCTGAGCTTTGATAGTGGTGCGAGACTGATAGCCGATGTCGTGCTCGGCCAGTTCAATGGTCCATTTTGTCATCCTGCCCGAGACATCAGGCTTTGTGAGTATCTGTCGTAAGGACTGATCAGTCATGACAACAACGCTGTGGGTCTGGAAGTAAGGTCAGAGTTTCCGGGCGGCGTGCACCAGGGCAAGGACCAATTTTTCTGCCGATGTGTACCGCATTTCCGATCTTTGTAAAGCACGGCTGACGTAGTATATTGGCCTCTGAGTCCCCCTATCCTCTCGCACCAAAACCACGCTAACGGTCTCGTTGCAAGTAGACAAGTATAGGAATAGGGTTTCTCCCTACTCCGGGGCGGTCAGGGTGGGCAGCTCAGCCAAATATGTTTTCAGGTCGGCGAAGGCTTTCTGGCATTTCTCAATCCATTGAAAGTCCTTATGCGCTTTTAAGATTCGGAAGAAGGGTAACCCCTTCACCGCGGAACGCGAGAGGAATCTATTCAGGGCGTCCATCCTCCCCGTAAGCCGCTGGACCTCCTTTACGTTCCTCGGAGGGGCCATGTCCATGATGGCCTGGAGGTTATCCGGGTTGGCCCAGATCCCTTCTCGGGACACCAGGAAGCCTAGGAACCTTCCCAACCTCACCCCGAAGATGCATTTCTTCAGGTTCAGCCGCATCCGGCTCTCCCATAGGATATTCAAGATCTCTCTCAGGTTGGAAACGAGCCGTCGGTCAGTCCGGCTCTTGACGATCATATCGTCCACGTAGGCTTCCATACTTCTGCCGATCTGATTCTGAAATAATTTGTTGACTAGGCGTTGGTAGGTAGCTCCAACATTCTTTAGCCCAAACAGCATTGTCCGGTAGCAGTAAGTCCCTTCCTCAGTGATGAAGGAGGTCTTTTTCCGGTCTTCTTCGGCCATCTCTATCTGGTGGTATCCCTTGAAGGCATCCAGTAAACACAAAACTTCAAAACCCACAGTAGAATCTACTAACCTGTCGATCCTCGGCAAGGAGAAGCAGTCCTTTGGGCAGGCCTTATTGAGATCTGTGAAATCCACGCACATCCTCCACGACTGTTCCTCCTTTTTCACCAGGACGGGGTTGGCTAACCAGGTCGGGTAATATACCTCCAGGATGATTTTGGGAGTCCAACAACTTGCCGACCTCATTCCTGATCACCTCATTCCTCTCTGGGGCGAAACTCCTCTTCTTTTGCTTCACTGGTTTGAAGCGGGGATCTACGTTGAAGTGGTGGACGGCCAGGTCAGTTGGAATTCCGGGCATGTCCTCAACCGTTCACGCGAAAACCCGGGAGTATTCCCTTAACAGGGCCTTCAGACCCTCCTTCTCCTTGGGAGGTAACGACGCGCCGATGCGGAGGACCCGGTCAGGCCTGTCCTCTCTCAAGGGGAACTCTTCGATTTCGTCCTGGGTGCCCAATTGCCGGGCCTCCTCCCCCGGGATGTAGGGCTCCAAACTGGTCGTCTCCAAACTGGTCGTCTGGGCGACCACCTTCTCCTGTCCCCAGAGCATGGCCAAGTAGTAAGCTCTGGTCACTTCTAGATCTCCATGCACATCCAGGTAGGGAATTTGACGCTGAGGTGGAGCGAAGAGGGAATAGCTCGGAGGGCGTTTAAGGCGGGCCGACCCAAGAACACGTTGTACGGGGATTATTGTTTGACCACCACAAAGTTGACAGGGATGGTCCGGCATTTGGGCACCTGCCCTACTGTGACCATCAGAGTAATCATCCCCTCCGAGTTGATGGGCAGTCCGGTGAAGCCCACCAGAGGTGTCCGAACCGGGGTCAACTATCCATCTTCCAAGTTGAGCTCCTTAAACACCCGGTAAAATAGGATGTCCACCGCACTCCCTTGGTCGACGTACACCTTCTTCACCTGATAGTTGTTGGTTACGACGTCTATCACGATAGCCTTGTGGTTCTCGAACGCCAGGGGAACCGCATCCCTTGGTCCGAAGGTGATTTCTTCGTCCATGCGCAGGCGCTTCAGGGAATCATTCCCCTCGGGGGTGTCGCCTGTTCTTCCGAGCTGCATGGCTGTCCCCCCCCCCGTGGAACCCCCGGCGATAGTGTTTATCACCCCCTGCTAAGTTCTGGGTGTCCTGGTCGGGGGAGTGGCCCCGAGCTACGCGACGCTGGCCCTCGCCCCTGTCTCCAAGGTAGGTGCGTCCCGGTTCCGGGCCCGGTCGACCCTGCTGCACGAATCGTCCCAGGAAGCCGCGCTGGATCAGATCCTCGATTTCCTTCCGCAGGGCCCAGCACCCCTCCGTGTCATGCTCGACGTCACGGTGGAAAGCACAATACCGGTCCTGATTTCTCTTGTTCCGGGGGGTCTCCATCTTAGACGGCCGTTCCCCCAGGCCCTCCGCCTCCATGACGGCCAGGATCTGGGCTCTGGGCCGAGTCAGGGGGGTGTACCCTTTTTCCGGGAGCGGTGGTTGAACGGGAGCTTTTTCCTTTGAGAGTCGGTCAAAAACGTTCTTCTTGGCCGGACCATCCTTGTTTTCGACGGGGTTTCCCCGTCCTCGCTGATCTCCGAGCTCCCGATCCGACTCCCTCTTCAGGCGTGCCGCCTCCTCCGCGTTGGCGGCCGCGTGCGCCCTAGTCAAGAGCTCTTCCAGGTCTCCAGAAGGCTTCTCGGCCAGCTTGTAGAAGAGCCCCTCTGCCCTGAACCCGTTCATGAAGGCGGCCATCACCACCTTTTCATCATTGTCTTGGATCTACAGGCTCTCCGTGTTGAACCTCCGTGTTGGCGGCTGCGTGCGCCCTAGTCAAGAGCTCTTCCAGGTCTCCAGAAGGCTTCTCGGCCAGCTTGTAGAAGAGCTCCTCTGCCCTGAACCCGTTCATGAAGGCGGCCATCACCACCTTTTCATCATTGTCTCGGATCTACAGGCTCTCCGTGTTGAAGCGGGCCATGAAATTTCTCAAGGACTCGTTCGGCTTCTACCTGATTGCCATCAGGTGAGCCGCGTTCTTCGAATAAGTTTTCGAAGAGACGAATTGGGCGACAAACTGTCTGGCCAACTCGGGGAAACTCCGGATGGTTCCCGGTGCCAGACCCTGGAACCAAAGCCGGGCCCTCCCTTTGAGGAACATGGGGAAGGTCTTGCAAAGGATTTCATCCGTGGTTGTTTGCAGACACATGTGCCTGAGGAAGACCGAGAGGTGGTCTTCCGGGTCAGTCGAAGCGTCATACAACTCGATGTTCGAGATCTTGAACCTCCGGGGTAGCGGGTAGTCCTCTATCCCTCAGGTAAAGAGCGAGGCCGTGTAATTGTCCTCGTACAACTGCGGCCGCAAGATCTGCTCGAGTTCGTCTCGGACAGGTTTCCACTGGGGAAGGTTGCGCGGCCGGCTCTTGACAGGTCGGTCGGAGGAGCGTTCAGGCTCGTTCCACGCAGGTTTCCACGGGGAAGGATTTCTTGGTCGGCTCCAAGCGGACCGGTCGCGGGAGCACCTCTCTCTATCCCCGACCACCGAAACTCGTGGACGAGAAGGAGTCCGTGGCCGTTTCCTTCTGGGGGGTTGGTCCCGTGACTCATCCTCTGAGGGAATGGGAGGTGATTCCTTCTCCTTCTCCTTCGCCTCGGAGGCTTGTGCGCCCCCGGCTTCACCCCCCTCCTTCGCCTGTCGGATTATGTCTTCCAACATGGGGAGGTTCTCCATCACGAATTGAAGGATCTGCTGTCTCCGTTCTCCCGAGAGAGCTAAGCCCCCGGCGTCCCGAGCTGCCTCGGTTTCCCTTCGTCGGGACTCCTCGCCGGCTCCGGGATCGGTGGTCTCCATGGTTCGCTTGGAACGCGTTCTCGCCATCAACACAACTACACTTACCCTTCGTTTCCCACAGACGGCGCCAACTGAAGAAGCGCTGAGCTTCCCTGGATCGAGCTGATCTGATGAGCTCGGCGTGCTGATAAGGAGAGCGTACTCCAACCCTGCAAAACAAACAACAAGTGGTTCCTATGGTAACTGACAGGGGAGCCCCGAGGTGGTCCCCGGAAGCACTCCAACGGTCAAGTTAGTTTTCCGGCGAGTGGGGTTTACTGTGAGTAAAACTGTTTGGGATGCTTTACCAACAGAGAGCGTACCTCCTGTAGTTGATGCGCGTTACCATTTATATCCGCTCGAGAGTCCGACCTCCGTACGTTTCGGGATCTGCCCGAGATAGTCGCAATCCCGCGCTGAGGGGGATTCTCCCTGCCCTCTGCGGGATTGTTCCCTGGAGCCTCTTGGAGCCCTAGTAGCGGTGCGCCTCAGGGTGGTCCCCATGGGCCTGCTCTGGCCTTCCTGGGTTGCCACGTGTCTAGGCCCAGGACGGGGCCTCTACACCATTCAAACGTAGAGGAATCTTAGGAGTCTAAAGACTTAGTTAATCAACTAATTAAACAGCCGTCTACAGTCTTTGGTCATCTGCAAGATGTTATAAAATGACCGGCTCTGCACTGCCCTAACGTGCTCAAGGGATGCTGTAATTTTCAGTCAAATGCATTGATTTGAATGAAAACTACTTTACTAAAATAAAATCTCATCATTGGTATTACATAAATATCCTCGATAATCATTAAAAAGGCATTCAACTTTGAGAAGTTAATATAGTCATTCAATTTTATGGTGAGGGTATTATGGGAAGAAAATGTAATGTAACCAATCCACTAATTCAAACTCATGCTTTTAATATAGTATAGATATAAAAATTTGTAATACTTTGAATTTCAGATTGTGCTTTAATTATTGTTTTCCTAATGTTTGATGTTATAGTTGAGTATTTGGTTGATTTTTTTTTTTTGGACATATGAGTATGATATAAGCCTAGTTATTAATTTTTTAAAAAGAAATTTAAATAAAAATCAATACCAGTCACGAATCGTTGAAAAAACATAACTAGGGTAGGGCCTCGTGTAAGGGGCTTATTCAAATTGGGCGGTGGACGTGGGCTGGGACTCACCATGTTGAATTTGAACTGAAAAAACATAAGAATGATGTAAGTCATGAAGTTTGTTTCTTTTTGGTTAAAGGTTGGGGATTTGAACTGCACTTAGGGGTGTGCAAAGTCGAAATATTTCGATTTCGAGACCGATTTCGAATTGAATTCGGAATTTCGAATTCGAAATTTCGGTAATTCGGAACTGAATTCGGTATTTCCGATTTCGAATTAGTTGAAATCGGGTCGAATTCGAAAATATATTTTTTGAAATCGGAATTACCGAATTCGAATTGGGAAATTCGAAATAGGAATTCGAAAACGGAAATGGTATTTCGATTTCGAATAATAATATTTATATATAATATAATAGTTTTTATTTTTTAACAATACATATATAATATATATTATATAACATAATAAGTTAATAACAATAATATATCTAACAATTGTAATTACAAAAACCCTAATCTGTTAACACTTTTGTATTCTTCCGCCGCCTCTTCCTCATTGTCTCTCACCCTCATTCCTCCGCCACCACCGCCTCCACCGCCTGACTCCGTCTCACCTTCAAGCCATCTTCACGCCCTCCTCTGCCTTCCTCCGCCATCATCGTCTCTCACCTTCAAGCCCGACAGACATCTTCACTTTTCATCTTCAAGCCATCGTCAGTCTTCATCTTCAAGGACAAATTGATGTACGCACCCCCTTTTTGTTCCTGCATCAAACTCTTCCGCCCCCTTTTTTTCTTTTCTGGGTTGCTGGAGCTTGGAGGTGTCGACTGTGTAGGAATCACCTTAAATTAATGCGGTAGCAGCTGCCATGACAGCATTTCTTTAGATTTCCACTAATTTCTCTGCCTTAAACTTTCCGCCCCATGATTGTTTGAGGAAGCAGAGGCTTCTGGGATTGAAAGTATCAGAGCCCATCACCATTCGCAATCCTTCAAGAAGAAAGATTCGATTGGTATATAAATATTGATTGAAAACAGGAGTTTCCGAGAGGAAATTGACATTTTTGATAGTCAACAGGATTAAAGATGGGACTTTTATCGGAGAAGATGGGTGGAAGAAGAGCAAGAGGGTATTGCTTGTAAGATTCAATGGCCTTGGCAGTGGCGGTGGAGGTTATGGTTGTGGTGAGCAGAAGAGGTTTTTCTGTTTTTGAGCAAGAGAGGAAAAAAAAAAAGGAAATTCGGTGAATTCGGAATTCACCGAATTCCGAAATCAATTCGGTACGAATTTGAAATCGGAATTGACCATTTCGAAATCGAATTCGGTCGGGAAAATTCAAGTCAAAAATTCGAAAAATTCCGATTTCAAACTTCCGATTTACCAATTTCGATTTCGATGCACAGCCCTAACTGCACTAGCAGTAAAAAAAATTCAAAGGAGATGTCGGAGCACTCCTTTAATCTAACAAAATCAAATTAAGACCATGCATGTTAGGGCTCAAGGATAGAATTTCTATAACCTAATCTAATCTGAGAGGAGGAGGAGGGGATTCGATATGAGTAGAAATTCTATTAAAAATGGCCAATAAAAACCGTCACATATTATGACTTTTTGTGGGAGGCAAGATTCGAGACAAGATTCGAACCGGCAAGATTCGAACCTTGACCTCCCGCACCACTAAATCTTAGAAGGTTTGGAAGTGACCACTGGACCAAAGGTAGAAATACATTAAAATCCAGATTGTATCTGTCCAAAGACTTTGGTACTAAACGGTCCCTTTCGTTGATTATACTATGAAGTTCATTTGACTTCATTCTTATTTCCTTTGCTCTTCTTCAACATATAATATATATATATATATATATATACATATAATGAGCTCACAGAAAATCGTTATCAAGCTAATTTTGAAATTTGATGGAACATTTAACTGAAACTAACAATTAATTGCTAGCAATCAAGAAGCATGAGTAATGGACGAAAAGTTCAATGAAGTGTCAAACAATTGAAAAGATCGATTGAGTTGTTCAGACAAAAATGTGAGTCGTTTTGGGGTAAAGGACCAGACAGTTTCAGTCTTTGGGCATTTAATTGTTGGATCTTCTGTGCTCTGGGCTATCTTTGCTCTTATGCATAGGTGTGATGGGATGATTTCCACAATGTTTTAGTGCAACAATTTAATTTTGCTCTTAAAAAACATGTTAATGATTAACTGCTACTAATTGTTGGCAAAATAAACCAAACTTCAAAGTTTCTATTTATTTATCCACTAGTTTTATTGAAGTTAGGTTTAAGGTAGTTGTATTATTTATGATTTTGTATTTTATTTGATAATTTTTATGCAAGTGATTTCTTATTTTAAAACTCTTAATAAGTTATAAATAGGGCAATAGTTTAGGTATTTTCTTAAGAGAGCTTAAGAGTGTTTATAGGATTTTATTGTGATGTCATTTTCTTCTATTGTTTAAAATTTTAATAATATTGTGAGTTGCGTTTATTGCTCTCTCATTCTCCCACATAAATAATTCGAATGATTATATTCTTCCTTCAATTCTATAACCCTGCACATATTTATTATTATTTGAATTTTAAATTCGAGTTCTACATGAATGAATCTTTTTACAAGACATACAGAAACTAGAAAATAGAAAACACAGAAAAGGGGAAAAGAAAAGGCTTCAATACTAAAACATTGCATATTTGAGATGCCACACTAATAAACAGTACAAGGAGCTCTCGTGGGTAGAAAGAAAATAAAAATGCACTCGACAAAATAAGCACTTTTATTTTCCTAAATTTAGAAAAGTTACCGACCGCCAGAGAGAACAGAGTCTACTACAGAATGTGAGAAACAATTGTCTGTGGAAGCTCCAACAGTAGGATGGGCGAAGCCAAGATCAACAGCAGAAAAGCCCCATACTGGTAAGGCAACTGATCCCTCCAAGTACAACAGAACTTGTCTCATACTTGGCCTAATCTTTGGTTCTGAATGAGAGCATAACAAGCCCAGTTTCAACACCAATTCCGCTTCTTCTTTCACATACTCATTACCCAAATTATGATCAACTGCCTGGAGTATACAACCTGTTTTCCAGCACGAAAATACCCAATCAATCAAAATGATATTCTCTTCTGGTTCTGCTCGGGGTTCTATTGGCCTTCTTCCACAGGCAACCTCCAGCAAAAAGGCCCCAAAAGCATATACATCAGTGCTTGTTGTGGCCCTCCCTGTCCTACTATACTCAGGGGCAAGGTAGCCAAGAGATCCAGCTACATGGGTGCGTTGAGGGAGAGTTCCATGATCGTATAGCCTTGCCAGACCGAAATCTCCTAATCTTCCATTCAGTTCACCGTCTAACAATACATTACTGGCTTTTACATCTCGGTGGATCACTACTTGCTCCCATTCTTCGTGTAGATAGAATAATCCTGACGCTACACCTTTGATAACTCGAAATCTTTGGCTCCAGTTGAGAGCGTACTTTGGTTGGTTGTACAGAAACCTGTCCAGACTACTATTGGACATGAACTCGTATACCAAGAGTAACTCTTCTTTACGCCGGCAATAACCCAACAACGGTGCTAAATTTCTATGACTCAATCGACCAATACTGACGATTTCTGCAACAAATGCTCTCATTCCCTGTCTTGCATGATAAGAGACCTTCTTGACAGCAACCTCAAGATTGTTTGTTGGCAAAACGCCTTTGTAGACCCTGCCAAACCCGCCTTTTCCTAACAGCTGCTTTTCTGTGAATCCATTGGTGGCAATGTACAAATCTTGATACTTGAACCTGTGAGGTCCGTAAGCAAGCTCCCATTCTTCCAGCACTTCAGCAAACTTCGACTTTCTCTTTAGATAATAAGCTACTCCAGGTATTAGTATTAACCACAAAAGTAAGAAAATCAGGGGCAACCCCACGGTGAAAAATTTAGACACTTTCTTATGTCCAGACCGAGGTAGCTCGGGCAGCTGAGAGAGATCAAGGGCTTGCGCAACCCCATTCATCCTAAAGCTCCATCCAAGTATAAAATGAGATGTTCCTCTTTCGAGTGGGCTAGTGGCTGCAGAAAAGCCAACATACATGGTTTCCTGTAAAATTGGCGACAGGTCATATGTCAAAGACAGAAGAGGAGTATGTGGCTTGGCAGCTGCTACTGGAGCTAATGTAACATCGATTCTTCTATCCGCCCCATCGTATTCCACCCATAATTGCAGTGGCTGGCCGCTGGCAAGAGTTAAGTTGTCAAATGAATTCTTGTTATTAGCTTTGTAACTTGCTGGCCTAGATGCCTTGGACCTCACAGAGTTAATATCAATGCCAACATGGTTGGCATTAATATCATCATAATCTTGGTTTTGGAAAGTGTCAAGCTCCACAGCAAAAACGTGATTATTCTGACTTCCATTGGCGGGTGTATCAAAGAGGCCGAGAGTTTCCATAATATTGAACCGTGACATAGGCCCTCCTGTATGGTTTCTTGTTGGTGCAATCACGAAAGCCATTCCGGAACCAATCAGTCCAGGGACATCGGGTACTATAGCAAACACAAATTGGGTGGAAAAGGAGAAAGCTGAACTGTTAGATGTGCTCTGGAAGTTGATGGGATTAGGATAGAAGGCATGCCCACTTTGTGATTTGGTGTTGTTGGTTATCCGTAGAAGGCCATTATCGGTGACTTTGGTTAATCCATCCAGGCTTAGATTTGATGACTGAAATCCCTGATAGATGAACCCAACATCATCAGAAGCTGCTGCACCGACTCCGATGCGAACTAGAAAATAGGCTAAGATTGCTGTTACTAGTTTCATTGACATGGCTGGATCGTGCTACAATGACGAGTCATTAGGCGACTTGTTATTGTATTTCATTACTTTGAATACAAACTGATACAACGAGTTTTCTTACGCCGTACATCATTTGAATAGCTTGTTTATACTTTTATTCAGCATCAACTAACACATTAATGATCAATTTAATTGTGAAATAGGATGACTACTGTTTAAACACATGACGTTAGCGTTACGAGGCGCCAAAGAAAATTAAAACCACGATGGCATTATTAATGCATGTACCACGTTGTGTATAAGAGAGAACGTTGTCTGGTATCTTGCTTAAGGTTAAGTTTAACTTACTCCCTCCGTCCCACTTTGATAGTCCTGTATTTCTTTTTCATCTGTCCCAAATTGTAGTCCACTTTTCAATTGAAAAATGTAGTTGTATTTTAATTTTTCTAAAATACCCTTATTCAATGTAAGTAGTTGTTACTATAAATCTACCCCATTTAATGAGAGTTAATTCTTTTTTTACCATCAATTCAAGTTCCCATAAAATTGTACCATATTTAATGTGAGGGTATTTTAGGAAAATAGCAATATAAATTTACTTTTTCAACAAAGTTAACTACTTTTTCTTAAACTGTGTGAAAAAAGAAATAGGACAATCAAAGTGGGACGGAGGGAGTAATATTTATTGATTTGCAGCATTGTTGTGTACGTACAAATTTTCAGGAGATACAAAAAGACAAAATTGTAAATACCATTTTATAACCCATAAAAGACAAAAATAAATCAACAATTAGTAGTTAGCTAATATGGTTCATTTTTTCTTAGCTAACTACATTTTCTAAAGAAAACATTCTGGTAAAGAAAGTTATGTGTGCAGCTATGGTGCATGAATTGAATTATAGAAACATTTCGGAAGACCAAAAGAAGGTTATGGTTATGCTATAGATGTTATGCACATATTAGCAGAAATAATTTGGCAAGATCGAGTTTTTATTGTGATTTAAAGAATTTTATGCTTAAAGAATTAATATTCTCATGAACAGTGGACAAGTACATAGGAATGAACGGCGAAAGAAAAGTTGGTAATGGTTCAAAATGTTTCTAATGATAAATTATTTGTTAAATGATGGACAAGTACATAGGAATGGATTTACAAATAGTTGTTATGAAATTAGATTGAAACACAATTTTTAATGTTTGTCAAGTAAAAATTTTGTGAATGTAAAGAGATGTGTATAGGATTATTCTTACTAATTCCTCTGTTTCCTTCAGGTTTGGAGCTTGATTTTTTTATTTGTTATAGAATGAAAAGTAAAAAAATAGTTAGCTTATCCCTAAGGAAATTTTGTTTCATGTTATTGTTTAATTTCTAAGGTTTACAACATGAAATTACTTTTCGTACTTGTTTTGTCTCTAAAGGTCATTACAATTGAAATTTATTCCAAATCAAATTTTTTCTGTATAAAAAAAAAAGTTTCGATGAAACTTATTTGTCAAGGATACCTCAAAATATTTTTTTTAGCAGAATGTATCTCAGAGATAGTATTACCTTACGTGAAAAGCTTGAAGGTGAAAAATTAATAAATCAGAAAGATAAGCATCTTAATTACCGACCGTCAGAGAGAAGATAGTCTGCTACAGAATGTGAAAAACATTTGTCTGTGGAAACGTCAAAACCAACAGCAGAACCCTTCATGGCCAGTGATGATAAATCAGGCAGGGCAACTGATCCCTCCAAGTACAACAGAACTTGCCTCATACTTGGCCTAAGATTTGCTTCTGAATGAGAGCACAACAAGCCTAGTTTCAACACCAATTCTGCTTCCTCTTTCACATACTCAGCACCCAGCTTTTGATCAACCGCTTGGAGAATATCCCCTTCTTTCCAGCACAAAAATACCCAATCAACCAAAATGATACTCTCTTCTGGTACTGCTCGGGGATCTATTGCCCTTCTTCCATATGCAACCTCTAGCAAAAAGGCACCAAAAGCATATACATCAGTCTTCGTTGTGGCCCTCCCTGACCTACCATACTCAGGGGCAAGGTACCCAAAAGATCCCGCTACATGGGTGGTTTGAGGTAGAGTTCCATGATCGTATAGCCTTGCCAGACCGAAATCTCCTAATCTTCCATTCAGTTCACCATCTAACAAAACATTACTGGCTTTTACATCTCGGTGGATCACTACTTGCTCCCATTCTTCATGTAGATGGAGCAATGCTGACGCCACACCTTTGATGACTCGAAATCTTTGGTTCCAGTTGAGAGAACACTTTGGTTGGTTGAACAGAAATCTGTCTAGACTACCATCGGACGTGAATTCATATACCAAAAGTAACTCTCCTTTACGCCGGCAATAACCCAAGAGCGGTACTAAATTTCTATGGTGCAAGCGTCCTATACTGATGATTTCTGCGATAAATCCTCTCATACCCTGCCTTGCATGATGAGAGACCTTCTTGACAGCAACTTCAACCCTGTTTGTTGGCAACACGCCTTTGTAGACCCTGCCAAATCCGCCTCCTCCCAACAGCTCTTGTTCTCTGAACCCCTTGGTGGCAATGTATAAATCTTTATACTTGAACCTCTGAGGTCCGTAAGCTAGCTCCCATTCTTCTAGCACTTCTGCAAACTTCCACTTTCTCCTTAGATAATAAGCTACTCCAGATATTAGTATTAATGAAAAAGTTATGCAAATCAGGGGCAATCCCACGGTGAAAATTTTAGACACTTTCTTATGTCCAAACCGAGGTAGCTTGGGGAGCTGGGAGAGATCAATAGCTTGTGCAACACCATTCATCTTGAAGCTCCATCCAAGTATAAAATGAGATGTTCCTATTTTGAGTGGACTATAGGCCGCAGAAAAGCCAACATACATGGTTTGCTTTAAAATTGGCTAAAGATCATATGTCAAAGACAAAAGAGGAGTATGTGGTTTGGCAGCAGCTATTGGTGCTAATGTAACATCGATTCTCCTGTCCATCCCATCGTATTCCACCCAAAGTTGCATCTGTTGACCGCTGATAAGAGTTAAGTTGTCTAATGAATTCTTGTTATTAGCTTTGTAACTCGCTGGCATGGATACCTTGGAGGTCACAGAGTTAATATCAGTACCGACATGATTGTCATTGATATCTCCAATATCTTGGTTTTAGTAAGTGTCAAGCTCCACAGCAAAAACGTGATTTGTTTGATTTCCTGTGATGCTGCTATTGAAGAGGCCGAGAAACTGCGAGTCAGGCACTTTTGTAAGGGTTCTTGTTGGTGCAATCACGAAAGCCATTCCGGTACCAGTTAAGCCTGAGAGATCGGGTACTATAGCAAACACAAATTGGGTGGAAAAGGAGAAAGCTGAACTATTAGATTTGCTCTTGAATTTGATGGGATTAGGATAGAAGGCATGCCCAGTTTGTGATATGGTGGTGTTGGTTATTCGTAGGAGGGTATTGTTGGTTACCGTGGCTAATCCATCCACGCTTAGATTTGATTGTTGAAATCCTTGAAAGATGAACCCAACATCATCAGAAGCTGCTGCACCAGCTGTGATAGGTCATAATTTGTTGTTAAATTTATAATTATTTTTTCCTTTGATTTTAGCCAAATATTATTTTAATTGATTGATTCTACTTATATTTGGTTAATGGTGCTAATTGTAGGAAAAGGAGCAAAACATGATTAAAAGTGGTAATTTTTCAGTTAATTTGATGGTGATACATTCGGGACCTACATTCAAGGCCAGAAAGACGGGATTGATATTGGGCAGTCTCTCAATCCGAGTCAACTTCCTAATTTGTTAGCTGTCAGGACTCTCCTTATTTCGGGGATCATTCTCAAGGAAAAGAAAAGTTGAAGGAAATTAATTTGTAATAGAAATCTTTTTAGGAGTTGTATTGGTATTAAGAAACCAATCAATGAGGTAATTGAGCAGAGATTCGTGAGACATCAATTCATTATCTCTTTTGCTAGAGACAAAAAAGGGGATAGTTACTATTGTTCTTATTCTTCTTTTCTTGTTGGCCGATTGGAGGAGGAACAATTCGGCTGGAACTCTTGTCTTTGTACTTTTTCTTTTTAGCCGACTTTTGGAAGGAAAAACAATGGAAAAGCTTGGAACAATTATTTGCATGGCTTGTTCTCCATTAATGGAGAACTGATTTTATACTTCTAGTCAAGGGAACAACTGAAGATTTGGTTCAACAATTACTGTGAGATCTAAATTATTTTAACTGCTTCCTCCATTTATTGGTATTCATATGTTTTCTACTTTTAATTGTTTTTATAGCTATCGTGTATGATTGAATAGATGCACAATATTTAATTATTCATTTAGGCTATTTTGCTAATTGGGGGTAGTTGAATCCGTAATTGTTCGATTACTTCCGTACTGGTAGCAACTGGCGTAATTGGGTTTATGTCAGGAAAACATACGATCTAACTTAAACAAACCCTCGTAGCGTGTTTGTTAATTAGGATTGGGCTTTTTTAAATCTTAATGCAAACCAGAAATTAAATCCTACAGTCGTATTTAGGGTTGTTTTCGGGTTAGAAAAATAGTTAACGGTCGTACCTTAACTATCGAGAAATTAAGGAAAGACTGGTTGTTTATCGCGTGTATGACAACTATAACCAATTTATTAATAATTATTGAAATTATATTTGAATGAATGATCAGTTGCACGAACTATTTTTTAAGTGTATCCTTGGCTAGAGTTTCCCCGATTATTTCTCCCAATTAATTATTTTGCACATTTAATTTGTTTAGTTAGCAAGTCATTAGCATTTAATCCTAAAACCCCCCATACTTTGAACTCTAGAAAAAACGAATTATCCCCAATCCCTGTAGATTCGACCCTACTCACCGCTATATACAACATCTGTATTTCTCTTGAGTAGGTAATTATTATTGCACAGGCTCGACAATCTGTCAATTTTTGGCGCCGTTGCCGGGGATTAGTGCCTGATTAATTTGTTTCTTTTTTAGTTCATTATTTTTATTTTTATTTTTCTCTTATTTTTTTATATATAGTTTATGACTGCTAACATTCCGTGTTTTGGTGATAGATTGGATTTTATTTCTAGAATGGGTTATGAGACTCGTGCTTTTTCTAATAATCAATGGACTGTTGCAAATTGTGGAACTTATTTTGCCTCAGATCATTCAACCGACATATGCCCTGCATTTCAAGATGGTCTAAGTGTTCCAATCGATACTTTTGAAAAATTTTCACCTCAATATCAAACGTGATATAACCCTTATTCAAACGGGTATGATCAAGGATGATGGGATGATTATAATTTTAATTATGCGACCAGGCCAATGGATTTTCAACAACAAGAGTTTCAAGAAACATTATCTACGTTAGGTATGTCTCTTAAAGAAATGATTGAATCACTAGCTACTAACACATATTTATTTCATCAGGAGACACAAGCGAGCATGAGTAACCTGGCGGATCAAGTGACTCAATTGACATCTACGATAACGCAATTGACTTCTCGAATGTGTGAAGAATTGCCCTCACAAGCTATTATCGATCATAAGAAATATGAGAGTGCAATTATCCTGACAAATGACATGGTACTGCAAGAGTCTCAAGAACAAGAATCTAAAGATGTAATTAAAAAGGGAATTGAAGTACAAGAAATGGAATCCCAATATCAAATGGTTCAAGTGAATGAATCCAGTGAACAATTTTCAAATGCAGTGACATCTCCTCTATTTCTTAATCAATATTTTTCTAACTCTTATTCTTTAATTCCTGTTAGAGAAATTGATTTTATTATACTAGAAGATTTTGAATTTCATGACAGGAATAAGTTAAGAGCTGCGATGGCAAAATATCTCGAACCAATAAATGCTCGTGATGGAGGAGTGAGTGAAGAATTAAGGTCATCACCTGTTTGTTTGGCGCCATCTACTAATACATGGAAGACCATACCTCGTGCGTTCAAGAATTACTCTATTTACGAGGGTTATCAGGGATACATAGAAGATGAAACACTGAAACGAGCTATACGATTTTATCCTCCGTGAATAAATATGGCAATGTCTAGACGAAAACATTAAAAAAAGGCGCTGCTTGGGAGGCAACCCAAGGCCTTTATTTTAGTTTTCTTATGTTTTTGGAGTTTTTGTTAAGTGTGAGTTGCATTTAGTGATTTGTTGCTTTTGTGACAGGAAACTAGCAGTTAGACGTGCCCACGCTAGGTGGTCACGCCTAAGGAAGGAAGTTTTAATTTGGCGGACAGAAGACTACCTAGCAGTTAGGCGTGCCTACGCTAGATGGTCACGCTTAAGGAAAGCAATTTTCGTCTGCGGTCAGAAGACTCTATAGTAATTAGGCGTGCCCATGCCAAGTGATCACGCCTAAGGAACTCAATTTTCGAAAATTGGTCAGAAAACTCGAAGGCAGTTAGGTGTGCCCACACCTAACACAGGGGTTCCTTTCTGCAAAAAAAAAAAAAAAAAAAAAAATCCATGGTTCTTCTTCTTTCTTCTCTTTTTCTTTCTTTCTTTTTCTTTCTTCTTCTTTCTTTCTTTCCCTTTTCCCCCCCTTACCCGCTGCTGCCTTTGCCAGCTTGGCTGTCCGCCGCTACTCCATCGCCACCGCACCGAGCACCTCCCTAGCCCACTCCAGCCACCGTCTTCATTTAGCCGCCGCCGCTAGCCATCGTTCACCACCGGTGCTCTCCCTCTCCTCAGTCCCTCACTACCTGTTCTCATCTCTGCTCAAACAAAAGATAAAAGGAAGAACTGACCATTCCCACCTATGCCATAGCTGCTTGAGACCTTCCATTACGTGCTCAGGGAAGTTTCGTTGTCCCTTTTGTTTTGTATTTTATTCTTTATCTGTTACATTAGGGACAATGTAAAATTTAGGTGTGAGGGGAGTAGTATATCGGTATTTCATTGAAAAAGTGTAAGTGTAGGCATTTTTGTTGAAATTTTTTGTTTGACTTTGTTGAATTTTATCCAATTTTTGTCTATCTTTGTGCATTTTTTTGATTGTTTCTGATTAACGATGGTTAGATGTCTCAAATTTTTTTTATTGCTAAAATTTTATAGTTTAAGGTGTTAAGTATGACATGGTTAAGTTTAAGGGTATCTTTTTGGTGAATATTTGAGATTTTGTGACTTTTGCACTTTTTGGTTAAATTTTCTAAGTATTGTAAATATTTGTCTAGTATTTTTTTTATGCAAATTGGTTCAACTATTAATCTTAGTTCTCCATGTTTAAGAAATGAAGTGGGTTTGTGTGATTATTAATTTTAATTTGGCGCTTATTTATGAATAGTATTCGGCTATATTCCGCTAGAATCGTTGCCTAGTAACCGGAGGTCTTCACCATAAGTGTTGATTTTCGCGTCAAAAAGCAACGATAGCTATGAGTATGTGGTCCTTTAGCAGTAAAAGTTGAGTAACCAGGCTCCTTCATTTGGCCAATGTCGGAGTTTGCGTCAAAACGCTTAAATGGCTAAATACTAAGCATTTCCCAAAAAAAAAAAAAAATCAATCAAGGGTGGGGATATTTTAGAAAAAAGTGCTAATAGTGAAAAATGTGAATAAATTGCTAGTCCGCTGATCCATGAATTTTATTGTTGAGATTTTGTTTAATAGTCGAACCATTTGCTTATGGATGCTGGTTGAATATTTTATATTCTTAGATTAGTTAGTCATAAATTAAAACAGTCCTTGATTTTAAAAGCTAATAGGAGAGATATTTCTTGCAAATTGCCACTAATATTTGACATATGTTTTAATTGTATCTTGGCAATAGAAAATTTGAGTAATACCATTGTTTGAATTTGATTACTTGATATGTTGTTCTCATGCTTGAGGACAATCATGGTTTAGATATGGGAGAAATTGATAGGTCATAATTTGTTGTTAAATTTATAATTATTTTTTCCTTTGATTTTAGTCAAATATTATTTTAATTGATTGATTCTATTTATATTTGGTTAATGGTGTTAATTGTAGGAAAAGGAGCAAAACGTGATTAAAAGTGGTAATTTTTTAGTTAATTTGATGGTGATACATTCGGGACCTACATTCAAGGCCAGAAAGACGAGATTGATATTGGGTAGTCTCTCAATCCGAGTCAATTTCCTAATTTGTTAGCTGCCAGGACTCCTTATTTCGGGGATCATTCTCAAGGAAAAGAAAAGTTGAAGGAAATTGATTTGTAATAGAAATCTTTTTAGGAGTTGGATTGGTATTAGGAAACCAATCAATGAGGTAATTGAGCAGAGATTCGTGAGACATCAATTCATTATCTCTTTTGCTAGAGACAAAAAAGGGGATAGTTACTATTGTTCTTATTCCTCTTTTCTTGTTGGCCGATTGGAGGAGGAACAATTCGGCTGGAACTCTTGTCTTTGTACTTTTTCTTTTTAGCCGACTTTTGGGAGAAAAAACAATGGAAAAGCTTGGAACAATTATTTGCATAGCTTGTTCTCCATTAATGGAGAACTAATTTTGTACTTCTAGTCAAGGGAACAACTGAAGATTTGGTTCAACAATTACTGCGAGATCTAAATTATTTTAACTGCTTCCTCCATTTATTGATATTCGTATGTTTTCTACTTTTAATTGTTTTTATAGCTATCGTGTATGATTGAATAGATGCGCAATATTTAATTATTCACGTAGGCTATTTTGCTAATTGAAGGTAGTTGAATCCGTAATTGTTCGATTACTTCCGTCCCGGTAGCAACTAGCGTAATTGGGTTTATGTCAGGAAAACATACGATCTAATTTAAACAAACCCTCGTAACGTGTTTGATAGTTAGGATTGGGCTTTTCTAAATCTTAATGCAAACCAGAAATTAAATCCTACGGTCGTACCTAGGGTTGTTTCCGGGTTAGAAAAATAATTAACGGTCGTACCTTAACTATCGAGAAATTAAGGAAAGGCTGGTTGTTTATCGTGTGTATGACAACTATAACCAATTTATTAATAATTATTGGAATTATATTTGAATCGATGATCAGTTGCAAGAACCATTTATGAAGTGTATCCTTGGCTAGAGTTTCCCGATTATTTCTCCCAATTAATTATTTTGCACATTTAATTTATTTAGTTAGCAATTCATTAGCATTTAATCCTAAAACCCCCCATACTTTGAACTCTAGAAGAAACAAATTATCCCCAGTCCCTGTGGATTCGACCCTACTCACCGCTATATACAAAATTTATATTTCTCTTGAGTAGATAATTATTATTGCACAGGCTCGACAACCTGTCAAGCTGCGATGGGAAGTAGAAAATAGGCTAAGACTGTTGTTCCTAGTTTCAATGTCATGACTAAAGAGTTGGATGCCAATTGCCAAACTCTTCTTAATTTAGTAGCTTATATCATACTGCCTAGCGTTGCGATTTCTCCACGCTCCTTTCTAATTTCTCACACACACTTTGACTATTTTTTTAACTAATGCAAATGACAAGCAGGTATCGTAGCCACGTTACACATTCTTTTAAGGGATTTGGTCCACCAGACAAGTGGTCTTTTTAAATTATATGGTGGCTCTATACACTCCTTTCATCTTATTGAAATTATTGTGCTTTTTATTTTGATCTGTCCAAATTTCTTGTTAGTTGACTTTGTTGGTACGAAAAATTACGTACGCTGAAAAGTAATTTTAACATATAGAAAAATATGTGAAAAATGAAGGAGAATAAGCACACAACAGGGGGAGGGTTGGATTGGGTGGTACGGGGGAAGGGAGTGTAAGCAAAAGGTCTCGGGTTCGAGTCCTCCTGCTTACACTAACAAAAAAAATAAAAAAAAATAAAAAGCACACAACAAATACTCAATAATTTTATTAATTCAAAATTCAATAATAACAATATTAAGTTGTAACCTTTCCCTTATAACAACTCACAAATATTAGTTTAGAAACTTTTCGTCTATCTCGCAATTCAAGAACTCTTCAAAATTCAAATCAACTCTTCAAGTAATAATCTATTATACTAGCATTATTTATAAATTGTCGAACTTTCTAAACAAATACAATTGTAAACCAAAACTTATATGGAATTGATTTGAAATTTCCTATACTAATATGCAAACTAAATAAACAGCATTCGGGTTAAGCTAAATCTCAATAACCCTCTCAAACGGCTAATGAAGCTGCTAATCGAAGGTGCGGTATATGAGGTTCACTTTCGCTATGAACACCTTCCTACGCATTGCTATTTCTGTGGTCGGATTGGACATGGAGAGTGGGATTGCGAGGACAAACTGGATGTTACTAGGGCAAACAGCGGCAAACCTCAATATGGTGGTTGGCTTCGAGCCACCAACGATAAAAAATTCTCCGGCCTGCAACTTTCATCCCGGACGGCAACACCGCCGGCGAAAGAGGGCCTGTCCCTCTTTGCTGCAAATAAAGTCTCGTCACCGAAGGAGGCTCTTTGTCCGAATATCCCGGTATCAGAATCTCCAAGTTTGGTTGGCAATCCTGATCTTATCCCAAAACCAGACGTCCAAATCTCCAACTCCTTGGCAACAACCCGAAGCTCCCCTCTCTCTCTGGATCAAGGTCATCCAATCCTTTCAACGGCATTGGTCTCTGCCAGCTCAACAACAGCACATGCAATTCACACTTCCTTACCCTTGCCCACTAATGCCCCCCAGTCAATTGTTCAAGATGGGCCCTCAATCCCAACAAATTCCAAAGCAAATACTCTTGGCATGGAGCCCATTGCACACCTCAAATTCTCAGTCCCTGGAAAACCAAGTCCACCCAACACCATCACCAACCCCAATTTTCCTCTAATCAAACCCATTACGTCTCCAACGAAACAAACTCCTATAACCCAACCTACTGTCATACCCCCCATACCCCAACAGCCCGTTCACCACTCTGTTCAAATACCCACCCATCCTAACTCGGAAAATCTACACCCCAACCTTGTCTCTCCTCTTCACTCCTGTAACAGCAAGTCCAAACCCAGTCACACCACCACTACTCCCAGCACACCACCCAAGCCTTTGTCTACCACAACACCTACAGAGTCGAACATGGAGGAGGTGTTTCTAGTTGATGCCGCCCTAACATAGCAAAGGACTTTTTCTGGGGTCCACGACATGAGAACCATCGCGACTACCACAAGAATGAAAAGAAGCAATATCTCTCGCAGAAAACAAACACCTTCTAACCTGGGCCTGCATCCTACCAATGTCATATCGGGTCACAAGACGAAAAGAGACCCCACGGATGCTTCTTCTTCAGGGGATGGAGATGCTAATGGTTCTGCTCCAAAGAAACTGAAACATGCTAAACTGTCAGCACCTTCTCTCCCAACCTCTATAACGGCGGAGACTGCCTTGCAGTCCCGCCGAAACCATGAACTGCTTAAACTGGAACTGTTGGGGGTTAAATAACCCTCGGACAGTTTGGGAGCTCCGGAACATTATCCGAAGAGATAAAGTTTCAATTATTTTTTTAGTAGAAACAAAGTGTTCGAATAAAGTCATCAACAAGCTAAAACAGGATATCGGATGGTTTGGACTAGGAGTTGACTCACGAGGGAACTCAGGTGGTTTAGCTCTTCTCTGGAGAAAGGATTTGGTTGTTGAACTTATGCGTTTCTCAGAAAGTTTCGTTGATGTTAAGGTGCACATGACAGATTCCTCCTGGCGTTTGACTGGATTGTATGGTCATCCAGAGACGACTAAAAGAAAACATACTTGGGATATTCTGCGCAAGCTCAGTACATTATGCTGTCTTCTGTGGGTCTGCATGGGTGACTTCAATGAGGTACTCACCTAGCAGGAATTTCAGGGCGCTGCTTTGAGACCGAATTGGCAAATTATGAACTTCCGAAAGGCACTATCGGACTGTAACTTATTTGACTTAGGCCATGAAGGTAATCGTTTCACTTGGCGTCGAAATAGGTCGGCTCCTAATACAACTAGAGCTCGTCTGGACTGTGCATGCGTCTCCTATGACTTCCTAGACTTGTTTCCTGACTCCAAGATCTATCACTCACATGCTTTTTTTTCCAATCATGTCCCTATTGTTTTAAGATTATCGTGCCCGCATGGCCTGTCAAAAACTTGCGGCAAATCTAGGAGGGACAAACGCTTTATGTTTGAAGCAATGTGGATTAAATCAAAAGACTGTGAACGTATAATTCGGGATTCCTGGGAGCATAGCTCAACAGGTAATGTTTGTGCAAACCTGGTTACGAAAACAAATAGGTGTAGGTTGGGTCTTCTTCAATAGAGCAAACAGTCCTTCGGCAATCATACTAAAGCTGCGGATGAACTTCGCCAAAGGATTTCTCACCTCTAACAAGGCGATTTGACAGACTACATAAAGGCTGAGATTGGTTCTTTAACTACCCAGCTAGAGGAGCTTCTCGACAAGCGAGACATCATGTGGAAACAGCGAAGCAAAGCGCAGTGGTACAGAGAAGGTGACAGAAACACAGCTTACTTTCATGGCTTGGCTTCTCAGAGACGGAAACATAATCAGATTGTCGGCCTCTTTGGTAAGAATGGTTCTTGGTGTCAGTTGCAGAAGGATCTAGAATCTATTATCATGGAACATTTTTGCACAATCTTTTCTACTTCAAAGCCTACTTCTCTGGCAATTGATGCAGTTATCCAGCGAGTGCGGAGATGCGTTACCAACGAAATAAATGATTGTCTCCTGCGTACCTACACTGCCATTGAGGTAACAAAGGCTTTAAGTCAAATGCATCTATTAAAATCTCCTGGACTGGATGGCATGTCGCCAGTCTTCTACCAAAGATATTGGCATATTGTTGGTCCGGATGTCACTCATTGGGTTCTTACCTTCCTGAACGAGGGCACCTTACCTACAAGCCTTAACCACACCTATGTTGTCCTTATTCCTAAGTGTCACAGTCCATCCAATATCACTCAATTTCGTCCCATTAGTCTTTGCAACGTAGTTTATAAGTTAGCCTCTAAGGTCTTAGCTAATAGGCTTAGGAGCTGTCTTTCCAAAGTTATCTCACCATGTCAATCTGCTTTCATCCCTGGGTGTTGTATCACTGATAATATCCTAATTGCTTATGAAATCAATCATTCCCTTAAGCTGAAGTCCTGTGGGCAGGAGGGATCTATGTCCGTTAAATTGGACATGAGCAAAGCATTTGATAAGGTCGAATGGCTTTTTCTGCGACATATGATGTTAGCTTTAGGTTTTCATTCCAATTTTGTGGACACTATTTTCTGATGCATTTCTACTGTGTCTTATACGTTCCTTTTGAATGGGTCCCCATTTGGGAACCTACAACCCCACCGGGGTATCAGACAAGGGGATCCATTATCACCCTACTTATTCTTGATCTGCGTCGAGGGCTTTTCTTGTTTATTGCAGGAAGCTGAGCGTTGCGGAAGCATCTCAGGTTTCCGGATAGGCTCACGTGGACCGACACTATCTCACTTATTATTTGCAGATGACACCTTATTATTCGGAAAGGCGTCATTGCAGAAAGCTCAGCACATACAGACAATCCTTGACCTTTATCAAGCAGCTTCAGGTCAAGAGGTTAATTTTGATAAATCAGCAGTGGTTTTCAGTAAAAACACAGACCCCACAGTTCGTTGAAGTATCACACAACTCCTTAACATCATGGAGGTTCCCACTCATGACAAATACCTTGGCCTTCCTACCGTTATTGGTCGTTCTAAGTCTGAAGTTTTCTCATCTGTAAAGGAGAGGATCTGGCAGAAGATACATGGATGGAATGAACAACGTCTCTCAAAGGCAGGTAAGGAAATCGTGATCAAGGCTGTTGTCCAGGCTATTCCAACATGCTCAATGTCCTATTTCAAGTACCTGGACTCCTTGCTTTCCGATATTCAATTTATGATCAGTAACTTTTGGTGGGGTGATGGTGCTAAGCGGAAGCCAATTCATTGGGTAAGTTGGGATAGAATGTACTTGTCCAAAAATGATGGTGGCATGGGCTTCAGACAGCTTAAGGCTTTCAATTTAGCTTTACTGGCTAAACAGGTGTGGCGCATCGCAACCCAACCATCTACTCTTCTTCATCGAGTCTTTAAAGCTAAATATTTTTCAACAAAGGACTTTTTTCAAGACGAGTCTACGTCCAGGCCTTCCTTCACTTGGAGGGGTTTGTGCGTTGTTCGCAGATATCTACTCTCTGGTAGCAGATAGCGTGTTGGAAATGGGTTACATATCAAATTTTGGAAAGATAGGTGGATTCCACGCCCTTCTACTTTCAAAATTGTATCACGTTCCGATGCGCTGCCAGAAGACTCCACTGTGGATTGTCTAATTGACAGAAATAGCGGGAAATGGAAATTTGAGTTGCTTCAGGAGCTTTTTTGGCAGGATGAGATTGAGTTGGTTATGGGTATTCCATTGGGTAATAGTCGAAATCAAGATAAGCTCATCTGGCATTACTCTAACAATGGCTCCTTCACAGTGAAAAGTGTCTACCACCTTATCAAGACACAATCTGCAAACTGGCAAGATGTAGCTTCAGGGAGTAATGGCTCTGTGAATGATACTTGGCCTCGCTTGTGGAAGCTCAACATACCAAGTAAAGTTAAGATATTTCTGTGGCGTATTTGCAAAGGTATTCTACCTACATCTTCCATGTTGAATAGCCGTGGCGTCTATCTTGATCCTACCTGCCTTTTATGTAAGGCCCCTGTTGAGATGTTAATCACCTTTTCATGTGATGTCCGGTAGCAATTCAAGCTTGGGCCCTCAGCTTTCTTACGCTAAAGATACGGTTGGACTCCGCCATTCAAGTTTCAACTTGGTTGCCTGGCCTTCTTCGTCTCTTGAAAAAACGGGACATGGAATTGGTAACTATAATTCTTTGGAACCTTTGGCTTAACCGAAATGGTGCTATATTCGATGGTTCATATCGTGATCCTCTTAGTCTAGTCTCCCTCTCTATCAATTACTTACAGAGGTACCAGGAAGCCACCACATCTCCACACACTCCAATCCGCGCTTCCACTGCTCAATTTCACTGGAATAAGCCCCCTGCAGGTTTCCTTAAGGCCAACTTCGATGGTGCAGTTTTCTCCGAATATGGCTGCTCCGGTGTTGGAGTTGTTGTGAGGGATGAGTGGGGCAATTTTATTGCAGGTACCTCTCACAAAATCTTCGGTATCTTTTCCCCTGAGGTCATCGAAGCCTATGCTGCAAAGACTGCAATTTCCTTACTGCTTCAGTGGAAGGTGCCCAAGATTATTTTGGAGGGCGACTCTCTGAAGATCATTAACATGATTAAGCTTATGGAATCTGATGACTCAACCTACGGGTGCTGTTAGATGATATCCTTATTAGTTTACAGAATTTTGCCGCATGGGAGGCTAATTGGGTCCCTAGGCAGGCAAATGTGCCTGCCCACTTATTAGCTAGGAATGCTAGGTCTATTTCAGATATTTGTAGTTGGAGTTCTTCTCCACCACCTTTTCTTTCTTCCGCAATTTCGGCGGACTTATCCTCACCTTAATGAATTTCTCTAGTTTTCTATCAAAAAAAAAATAAACAGGACATTAAAACAAGAAATTAAAACAATAAGGAAATAAACAAATTGGATGCCTTAGTTTAATTCCATCATTTTCTCCCTTAAATTAAGCTCTTCATTGTGGTTATTTCTCCATCATTTTCTCCCTTAAATTAAGCTCTTCATTATGGTTATTTCCAATACTATCACGAACTTGAATCTTCAAGAACAACTCTATTGCTGTATAAATGGCTTGAAACACCAACTTAAAACTAATCCTTTTGTCATGATCACTTTTGAAAAACTCATACTTTTGGAATAATTTCTTGACATGATCATTTTGTCAACGACATCAAATATGATGACCCATTCTTGATTGAATACTTCAAAATTTAATTCATCTATGTCACCAACAAAATTTTTCAAATTCACAAAATCATAGTTATCACCACTAATATATTCAACAAGCCCTAACTTGTCAACACGAACAATCCCATCACTTTTAGCAATTTACAATTTTAATTTGCCCACCCTACAATTGATATCAATCAATTCAACTATTTGATTTTCTTTTTCAAATAATTCATCAACTCCCATAGAATTAAGAATTTCTACAATGCCATGATCTTTGAGAGCATATTTAATTTCATCAATGATGTTGCTTTCTTTCTCAATCACTTCTAAAATTTCCTTTTGAACAAATTCTTCATCTTTATGTACACCCACAACTTCTGCAATTTTTTTTTCATTTGTCTCATCAAAAAATTCTGTTTTCTCGTACTTGACAGAAATTTTTTTTCCACCATGACCACAATAAGAGTTTATCAAAAATTTCAAACCTTCTTAGTCATCTTTGCATGTATAATTTTTTTAGCTATATTCAACTAGATTTGGGTACTGCAATAGTGGAATGCCTTACAATCTATGTGTTTGTACATCTCTAACCTTTTAACTGCGTTGCTTGATAATTTCATGCCTTCTACAATTTTCATGAACCCTTTTTAAATAATATCCCAAAGTCCAATAGTTTGAAAAAACATCTTCACCATCCAATTCCAAACATCAAAATTGGTTTTACCATCAAAGATAGAAATAATATGGATCCATCTTTTAATTTTACGAACAAGCACTGAGATTAAAACTTAGAGCTCTTATACCACTTGTTGGCACAACAAAATCATGCATAGCAAAAGTAATTTTAACATGTATAAAAATATGTAAGAAAAGGAGGAGAATAAATACACAATAAATAGTCAATAATTTTATTAACTCAAAATTCAACAATAACAATGTCGAGTCATAACATTTCATTTACGACATTTTGCAAATATCAATTTAGAGACTTTCTCTATATCTCACAATTCAACTCAACGAACTCTTCAAGACTCAACTCAGCTTTTTAAGTCATAATCTAGTAGTACTTATAATCTAGTAGTACTTAAGTCTACCATACTAGTAGTACTTATAGATTTCTAAACTTTCTAAACAACTGCAATTGTTAATTGAAACTAACTTCAACTTAAGTTGAAATTTTCTAAACTAATATAGAAACTATAAATAAATAGGACACCAAAATGAGAAATTAAAATAATAAAAAAATCAATATGATAGCTTAGTTTAATTCCATCAGACTTTAATGGATATCGTGTCTACCTTTGACCTTCACCCTTCGGCAAGTTGAAAACCTTAAAGTCTTAGTTGTGGGACCGGCAATGTCATGTTTCAAAAGAATTTCGAGAAAGGTGGACACAACGGTCACCAAAGGTTTGCACCATCAGCGTCCGTACACTAGATGCTGGAGAACACTTGAAGGATTTACCGCAAGACGTGACCCCACATGTGTCTTTTCTTGTTTCCACCAATGAAGCTACAGGGATAGAAAGGAAACTAAAGTGGAACAAGTAGGATTATAAACCAGCCTAATCAAATTGAATATCCTGCGTTCAGGATTGTTTTTTCATTTTGAGGAGATTGAATATTTTTTTCTTTAAACTTGACTTGTTTACTTTTCGAGTCAAACTCAATTGAATTTTTATCAGATCAAATCGAGTTTAAGTAGTTTAAATTTTTCAGATGTACATTTCACTTAAAAGTCAATCTTGAGTCTAACTTGAAAGTTTCTCAAAAATAAATTGTTACTCAAGTTTAGTTTGATTAGTTGGCTAACCAAACTCGAATGAACTTTTATGAAGTGCTTAGGCCGATTCAAGTATCAAATAGTTTAACTCATCTCTTAGTTTTAAAAACAAGTACTTATCACACTACTATTGAGGAAAAAAAACACAAATTCGTAGTGTTACAAAAAGTTCAGGATGGAGAGAGTATTAGGTTGTATGATGTACAAGAAAACAATACTGTAACCTTGAAGTAAAAGTTTTTTAACTGGTTTAAATGCATAACAATTAATTTCAATTTGAATTTAAATTTAAAATTTTACGCATTTAACATGCATGCACTATTATTAATTCGTATACTACCAATGTAAAAAAGATTAATTTTATAAATACAATATTGCATATTCACTTAGAACACAATATAGTGTAATTGTAAAGTATATTCGATAACAATTACATCCATTGCACCAACATCAGCATACTACCCCGTGTTGCTCATTAAGTGTGCTAAAAAAGTTGAATGTAGAGCATGGACAGCATTACCCAACAAATATCTTGCTTTTAGAGTATTAAATATTTTGGATTAATTCCATTTTGTACTCTTTAACTTTACACTAACTCTCACTTGCATCCTTAAACCTCAAAATAGGACACTTTACTCTTTAAACAATATATTCCATCCCACTTAAAGACAATTCTTGACTGCGTACAAAAAATTACCAAAATAATTGGAACAAGCCATTAAACTTTCAAGTGTAAGCAAGAATGTTTGGATAGCAAATTTTTCAAATAATATTTCGTTTACATCGGCATTTTTCAACTCATTTTTTTATATTTTTTATCATCTTTTTATCTCACATACATCATATCACAAAAAATATTATAGCAAATATTTCAAATAACACCGTATCCAAATGAGACAAAAGAAAGTCTCTTAATGTGACTCTGTTGCTGCATCTTCTTCTTCGTTCCTTTTTTTTTTCTCCATTTGCTTTCTCTTTTCCTTTTCTTTTTCTTGCTTCCTTATCTTCTTCCTTTTGGACTTTTCTAATCCACTGATTCTTCTTCACTCAACTTATAAGGAAAGATCCCTTCTCCTATTTCTATTCTTCATCAATCCGCTCAAAAATATAACTGATGTTTATTCATAGGACACCCTTTTTTTATCATTTTTTATATTGGCTGCAAATGTTTATTGTTCTTCAACGTTAGTACCATCGTTGTTGTTTTTCTTGAGATTAATTCTTTTAGTTGGAATTTTATTGGAATTATAGAGGGGTTTAAATGCGAGGTGATTAAAGGATTGTCTATGGCTTGACCATGGTTTTGTGCCTTTATAGAATATTTGGAATATGTGCAATAAATTGAAGGTGGAAATTGGAAGCAGAGGTGCCGCTAGACTGGGAGGTAGGTTGGGAAGTATAGGGTTTCTCGTGTTAAACTTGAAAGAAGAATAAAAGCAAGGAAAAAGTCTTTAAATTGACATTTATGTCCCAGCAAATTTGGCTAATTTTAGTTAAAATTTGCCTATTTAGATTGTTATTTTCAGGAGTTTTTATAGAAAAATGTACTATAGCAATTTAATATATGTGAAGTAAAATGTGATTGAAAAATATGTATACAGAAAACGTAAAAATCTTTTTGCAGTAAGTTAATAGAATGTGGGAATTATTTTGTTAGTTTTGAGCGCTCTGTCAAGGATTGCATTTAAGTGGCACGGAATTTATAATTTAGAGAGCAAATGTCCCCTTGTAAAGCTTAAGAATGCATGCAGGAGTCGGGTAAATCAGTTAGAGACTGGACGCCAAGGTTTAGCAAGTATAAAATAAAATAAAAATTATCAACAAAGTACAACTTTTACAGGCTTAGTTGAGTGACGTCTACGGTGGAAAGTTCACTTTTCTGCCCATGGTTGGGGGAAACAATGCAAGGAGGCCAACTGTGTTCTGTGGGGACGCACAAAGACAAACAGTAAAAGATGCATTGGGCAGGAAGCCGATTTTGAGTGGATGAAATAGTGCAACATATTTTAAAATCACAATAAAAACCTTCTTAAAAATTTGCTCATCATCTAATGCTTAGTACTTAGAAAATGTTTAGTGAACACTCTATCTAAATGCAGGTCCCAATGAAAGGGGAAGAGCAAAAAAATGAATGTCAAAAAAACGTGGTAAAAAGGTACGGAAAGGTAGACAAGATTGTTATAACAAAAAATTGGTGAAATTTTCAACATTAGTAAGTGAATCACACTCAATGACATATAGTTGTTCATATTATAATAGAATATTTAATTAACTATTTTAATTTATCAAATATAAGTATTGGGCATTAGATAATGAACAAATTTTTAAGAGGGCTTTTATTGTGATTTCAAAATGTATTGCATTACGTACAATCGGCTTTCTCCAGCTCCCGGTTCATTTTTGCTGTTTGTCTTTGTGCATTTCCATAGAACATAGTTGGCCTCCTTCCATTGCTTCTGCCTACCGTGGGCAGAAAAGTGAATATTGCACCGTAGACGTTCCCTTAGCTCAGGACCTCCCACGCTTTCTCCTTCTTAAGAGAATTTCGACCTCGAAATTCATACATTTATTCGTAAATAACTCATGGTATTCTTCTTGCATGTCCGTCTCTAACTCCCAGATCTCATCATTAGTCAAAATTTTAGCCAGACAATAGGAAACATGAATCGTACCTTCTACCACTTTAAACGGATTAGGCACTTGCTGATGGTTTAAGATATATACTCTGGTAGGCACTTTGGATCTATTCCCTCATACATTTGGTTGTTTATGGTTTGACTTGTCTAACTGCTGAGTCTCACCGAAAAGGGGACAAGCTGCAATTTGGTGCTTACCACTACCACACCATAAACATTTTCGGGTCTTTCTCCAATAATTATTCTCAGTATGGTTGGTTTTTCCACAATATCCACAAGATAAGTGAGAGAATGAGGTTTGATCTCCTTGTGAGACACCTCTCAGTTGTCCTCCTCCACCTAGGGTTCCTCTCGGAGTAACTCCTTGGATGTCCCCGAAATTCTCACACCACTAGCTCCTCGACCCATCTTACAAGGTGGCATACCTAGATCACCTTGTTCTTGCCCTTGGTCTCCCCTAGACGCACATTTCTTTCTTGCATGAAAAGCCTTCACTTGCTCATTTGCAATTTCTATCCTCTGGGCTTTCTCAAGAACCTCCATGAAAGTATTAATTTGTGCCACCGCTAAAACCTCTTGTATCTCTATATTCAACCCTTGCACAAATTATCTCACACTCGATCTCCATGAATTTGAATTAATTGATCCTGCATGCGAACTTGCATGTTTATGTGCACGTTTGTAGACCGGCTACATTCCTCTTGTAGCAGTTGAACTGTAGACCAGCTGCATTTCTCTTGTGGTGGTTGAATGGTAGACCGGCTAAATCCTTCTTGTAGCGGTTGAATTGTAGACCAGCCACATTTCTCTTGTAGTAGTTGAACTGGGCCTTGGACCTTATCCGAGATTTCGGGTAAGTGGAATCTAGAGTTACTCATGCGTATGCATGAATGTAAGTCGGTAACGGCTGAACTGAGCTCTCGTTGGACCTCTTGCTTTAGACCAGCCTCAGAGCGGTTGGTTAAGCTGGGTACCCTTGGATAAAGGACAAGTTCCTAACCTGTTTATTCTGGACTGGAATTCATCTCTTGAACACTGATATTACTGAATACGAAGCATTAGATGACAACTAACGTCTCCAATCATAACTGCGTGAGCGTTGGATAACAACCAACGACTCCATTCCTGATTACTGAATACTTAGGGTTATAAGCCAAATCCTGAATTACTGAATATCTGGGACTATAAGTCCAACATAGAGTTTGTAATGATCGAAAACAACCTAAGAAGGGGTGAATTAGATAGTTTAAAAACTGGCCAAGAAATGTCACTTTTTGAGGACTTGCCCTCTTTTTCTAAAAGACCATACAATGGAGCAATTGACGAGAAAGCACAAATGCTTAGGAGTAGAAGAGATAGACAGTTTATATTGCAAGACAGTAAATAAAAGGATAGAATGGCAAACCAAGTTTCAAACTCCACTTGAGTTTGAATTCCACTTTATATAGCAAGCTTCTTCAAGTTGATCAACTTACAACCAATCTCTTGTGTACAAAGGAAGAATCACTTCCTCCTAGACCCAAGTTGCACTTGGTCAAGCAAGGAAGTTTTACAATCACTCAGATAACCCTCACAAAGCTACACTATTGAAGAAATAGAAACACACTTGAAAAGCTTATTGAAAATTTCACAACTAAGAGTACAAATCTTCTTTCTAGAGTATTCTCATATTTGAATCACTCAAGATCTGATGTAGTCTTAATGTGCAAAGTATGTTTGAAGTGGTTGACTTTACTCTACTTATAGGAGACCAAAAAGTACTTCAATTAATGCTGTCAACGGATAGAAAGCAGCTGAAAAGTCAACTAGTCGTTGGTAGTGTCGGACGTCCGATAGGCTGGTTTTGTGCGTCCGATCGTAGGCAGTGAGCTCAAGAAGTTTTCTTGAAATGTTTAGGACGTTCGGTGCTTCAATGCTTTGCGTCCGAAGTGTCGCAACGTTTGTCGGACGCCCGGTACTCAGGTGTTGTGTGTCCGAACGAAGTTGTGAGTTTAGAGAACTCGGCTTATTATTTTGGACATCCGAGAGTGAGTTTCTTATGCGTCCGAAGTTACTCAAAAGTTGTCGAACGGTCAATGCAGACTTTTTGTGCGTCCGACTTAAGCTTTAGCATATGTTAGCCTGTTTTGCTCCAAATCTGAAAACATTTATTTAGGGAATATTGGTAACATCCATTTGTTTTCTAATCATCAAAAGATACGGACTGAGATGAATAATCTCCCCCTTTTTGATGATGACTTGTTATTAGCTTGGTAACTTGCTGGCCTAGATGCCTTGGACCTCGCAGAGTTTATATCAATACCAACATGGTTGGCATCGATATCACCATAATCTTGGTTCTTGAAAGTGTCAAGCTCCACAGCAAAAGCGTGATTATTCTGACCTCCGTTGGTGCGTCTATCAAAGAGGCCGAGAGTTTCCATAATATTGAGCCGTGACATAGGCCCCCCTTTTATGGTTTCTTGTTGGTACAAATGCAATCACGAAAGCCAATTCGGAACCAATCAGTCCAGGGACATCGGGTACTATCGCAAATACAAATTGGGTGGAAAAGGAGAAAGCTGAACTGAACTATTAGATGTGCTCTTGAAGTTGATAGTATTTGGATAGTAGGCATGGCCACTTTGTGATTTGGTAGTTGAGGGTGATGATCTCAGCTCGGCCCCGTTTAGCCGGGCTGCTGTCTTGATAATAATAATGCTCTGCCCATTCTCACCTCGGCCTCGTCATACCGAGGTGAGCAGCAACCTGAGCTTACACTATCCATCCCGAACACTTCGGATACCGTGGTGAGCACAACAAGGCTCCATTGTGCTCAATGGGACGGCCGAAGTGTTATCGTAGACTGACACCTGCAGAGAGACAAGACGCCTGATAAGATCTGTCCCTGACAGACCCATCAGGACAGACTAACATGCTCAGCCTGTCAAATCTTAGGAAGTTGAGTCAAACCGTCATTCTTTCCCAATTGTCCCTTATAAATATAGAGACCTCACTCACAAAGGGGGACACAAGAAAAAAATTCTGTAAGAACTACTCTCAAAAATTCCTCTAAACTTCCATCTTAATCTAAATTAACTAGATCGTCGGAGATAAATCGGGGGATTTTACTCCACCTCTGATAATTTGAGCAGGTGACTTTTAAGGAGCCGTACTCATCTCAGGTGGCTACTCCAGCAAGTTTGGTACTGCTAGTCTAACCAAAAATCACCTCTTCAGTGGTGTTGGTCAATCGTTGGAGGCCATTGTCGGTGACTTTGGCTAATCTATACGGGCTTAGATTTGATGATTGAAATCCTTGAAAGATGAACCCAACATCTTTAGAAGCTGCTGCACCAGCTACGGTGTGAACTAGAAAATAGGCTAAGGTTGTTGTTACTAGTTTGAAAGGCATGACTGGATCATGCATGCTGTAATGACCGAGCCGGAAACCTTTATGGTAAGAAGCCTTTGATCCTTCCTACCGTAAGTAGCTCCTTAGAGCATGACACGTGTATTTGTAAAATGAGGAGCTCACGGACCGTTATGTTGCAGTGGTAACGCGTGTGGAGATAAACAAAACAAGACATATCCGGATGCAGCCTTTTTTCCCCTCCAATTCCTCCGTTCACTGTGCATTGTTTCCCCATTGCTTTATTACATTTAAAAAATTGTGAAACTATAATTTTCTGCACCTAATATACCAAACAATTTAATAAAATTAATAACAACATACCAACAATATATACCCATGACATCAACATACTAAGCAATTATAAAAATTATTAGGATTATATAGTTACCTTAGAAATTGCTCCCAAACACTGTGCAACTAAATTTTTCATTCAAACTAACGATAGTATGAAAAAAAAGACTAATTAATGAAAATATGATCTCGAAAAATTTTTAATTCACAGTCATAATATGTGAATAAGTGATAAATACAAAAAAGTATGGTACTTTAATCATATAATGAAGGAAAGCCATAAAGAATAGGCCATTTATGAGAAAAGTTTTCATTAATAAAAATACCAACTCTTCACGGCTTTCTTACCAATCCTCCAACGTATGAGCAAAGTGCCAATAATTAAATTAGTAATTTTTTCGATTTATACATAATTAATTTTTTTTTGCATTTCCACAAAAAACAAATGAAAATTTTTTATCAGAAAGCACAAAAGTCAAAATGATTGGTCTAAAAGGGAAAGGAATAGCAGATATGTACAGTACTTGTATTTCACGTTCGAAATGCTGCAGTACTGTTTTTGAAAACACCCCCAAAAACATCTAATCCAAACGGAACCAATCTTCATTATTTAAAATACCAAATATTTGAATGTGTTTTAACTGTTATCCATTGGTATCCTAAAGTATCATTTTTCCATCAAATACCAGCTCTTTAACACACATTTTCCAATAAACAAATTTATTTATCGTATAAAATAAAAATATACCCATTTTCCAATAAATAGTTTATTTTCAATAAATAGCTGGTATTTTATTGGAAAACGGGTTTATTTTTATTTTATCCGATAAATAAATTTATTTATAAGAAAATGAGTACTCTGTTCTTATAATAGAGGAAAGTCATAAAGAACTGGTGTTTTATAGGACAATGGGCACCTCTGTTCTTATAATAGAGGAAAAACATAAAGAATTGGTGTTTTATTAGAAAACGGATTTATTTTTATTTTATCCGATAAATAATTTTTTTTATGGAAAAATGGGTGTTAAAGAGCTGGTATTTGATAGAAAATGATACTTTAGAATACCAATAGATAACAGTTAAAACACATTCACAGATTTGGTATTTTAAATCATAGTCTTCATTATTTAAAATATCAAATCTGTGAATGTGTTTTAACTGTTATCCATTAGCATCCTAAAGTATCATTTTCCATCAAATACCAGCTCTTTAACACCCATTTTCCCATAAATAAATTTATTTATTGGATAAAATAAAAATAAACCCATTTTCCAATAAAACACCAGTTCTTTATGACTTTCCTCTATTATAAGAATAGAGTACCCATTTTCTCATAAAACACCAGTTCTTTATGGCTTTCCTCTATTATAAGAACAGAGTACCCATTTTTCCGTAAACAAATTTATTTATCAGATAAAATAAAAATAAATCCATTTTTTAATAAAACACCAGTTATTTATTGGAAAATGGGTATATTTTTATTTTATCCGATAAATAAATTTGTTTATGGAAAAACGAGTGTTAAAGAGCTGGTATTTGATGGGAAAATGATACTTTAGAATACTAATGGATAACAGTTAAAACACATTTACAGATTTGGTATTTTAAATAAGGAAAAATTGTTCAAAACATCCCTCACATTTTGCAAAATAACTTTTTCGTCCATCGCTTTTAAATATATAATTTTACATCCCTTACAAATTCACATTGGTCAAATTTGGTCCCTACTTAGGTTTCCGACTAGTTTTTTATAGGAATTCACCACGTGCTTTGCACGTGATCATATTTTAATGGCAAATTTATCAAATCAAATTTTATATAATTCGATTCATAATCCCTCACATTTCATAAAATAAATTTTATCGTCCTTCACATTTTTCAAAATAAATTTTTACATCTTTTATTGATCATGTGTGTGAATAATTTTTTTTAAATCCATATATATATATATTTATTTGATTTCACCTGAACAGTACGAATAGCATGTGAAATCAAATAGAGATATATTACACACTATTCGTATTGCTCAAGTAAAATCTAATAAATATATACGTGGGTTTAAAAAATGTTAATTTTTCACTTATATTCATTTTTTTTACTCAAAATTTGAAAATAAAGAATACATTTAATCTTAAATATTATCGAGTGTTTATATCGAATTAAATTTGGATATAAAAAGTAGACAAAAGAAAAGTATGACAAAAAAAATAAGTGATTGGTACTTTCAAATTTTAACACAATCACAAGACAAGTAATTCAACTGTTGGTCTTAAAAGTGTGGAGTAAAAATTTCAGATTTAAACTGAAATTTGTTAGCACAATTATAAAATTTGATTTAGGACCCATTAATTAGATGATCTTATTATACAATTCAATAAATAAATTATTACCAAAAGAGAAATGTCACAAATATTGAATAGGTTCAAATGGTGAAATCATATAAATATATACATGGGTTTTAAACAAAATTATTAGTTTAAAACCCTTCATATATATATCTATTGAATAGCATGTGTATAACTACGATTAGCATGTTTAGATGAAATCCAATAGAGATAAATTACATGTTATTCATACTGTTCAGGTAAGATCAAATAGACATATACGTGGATTTATAGAAAAAAAGCTATTCGTATACATGATCAATGAGGGATGAAAAAATTCATTTTAAAAAATATAAGGGATGAAAAAATTCATTTTTTGAAATGTGAGGAACGAAGCAACTCATTTTGTAAAATGTTAGGGGTGAAATGTGAGGGACTATGAATCAGCTTATGTAAAAATTTGATTTGATAATTTTGCCCTTAAAAATGATCACATGCAAGTCACCTAGTGGATTCCGGCAAAAACTAGTCGGAAACCTAGGTAGGGACCAAATTTGGTCAATGTGAATTTGTAAGGGACGTAAAATTACACTTTTAAAAGTGAGGGACGAAAAAAGTCATCTTGTAAAATGTGAGGGACGTTTTGAACGATTTTTCCTTTAAATAATGAAGATTGGTTCCGTTTGAATTAGATGTTTTTGGGGGTGTTTTTAAAAAACAGCACTGTAGCATTTCGAATGTGAAATACAAGTACTGTACATAATTGCTATTCCTTTCCCTTTTAGACCAATCATTTTGACTTTTGTGCTTTTTGATAAAAAATTTTCATTTGTTTTTTTGTGGAAATGCAAAAAAAAAAAATTAATTATGTATAAATCGAAAAAATTACTAATTTAATTATTGACACTTTGCTCATACGTTGGAGGACTGGTAAGAGAGCCGTGAAGAGTTGGTATTTTTATTAATGAAAACTTTTCCCGTAAATGGCCTGCTCTTTATGGCTTTCCTTTATTATATGATCAAAGTACCATACTTTTTTGTATTTATCACGAATTCACATATTGCGATTGTGAATTAAAAAAATTTTAAGATCGTATTTTCATTAATTAGTCTTTTTTTTTGTACTATCGTTAGTTTGAATGAAAAATTTAGTTGCACGATGTTTGGGAGCAACTTCTAAAGTAACTATATAATCCTAATAATTTTTATAATTGCTTAGTATATTTATATCATGTGTATATATTGTTGGTATATTGTTATTAATTTTATTAAATTGTTTGGTATATTAGGTGCAGAAAATTATAGTTTCACAATTTTTTAAATGTAATAAAGCAGTGGGGAAACAATGCATAGTGAACGGAGGAATTGGAGGGGAAAAAAGACTGCATCCGGACATGTCTTGTTTGGTTTATCTCTACGCGCGTTATCACTGTAACATAACGGTCCGTGAACTCCTCATTTTACAAACACACGTATCATGCTCTGAGGAGCTGTCTATGGTAGGAAGGGTCAAAGGTTTCTTACCATAAAGGTTTCGTGACGAACCGCCCTTAGGTGACATGTTATTATGTTTCGAATAAAATACTGATACAGCTGTTCAACAGTGGCCCCCACAACATAAATTGATAACCTTTCGTGACCATTCTTTCATTGTTCATTCAGGTTTATGGTGGTTCAAACAGTTAGTGGTAACATAAAAACTCAACATGATAAGTTTAAGATTTAAAAAAAAAAAAAAAAAAAGGACTAGGAGTTGTAGATCTTTTGGTTGTAGTACTAATATTTCTTGTCTACCGATCATAGTAGCAGAAGCAGCTTGTCGCATGATTGTGTGGGTTGGGTTTGCAAATGAGCTGAATCACCTGTCTGGTAGCGAGTAAGAAAAGCATTTCTACAGAAAAGGCCATTTTGACGTGAAAAATTTATTATAGTATTTTTTTGATGTGATATGTGTGAAATAAAAAAATAATATATTTTTATATAATATATATAAAACAAAAAATAATTGAAAATATATTAATGATACAATTAAATAAATTGGACAAATAATCTCTATTCAAACAAAGTTATTGCTTTTACTGTTCAATCCTTTCTTCTGCGCATGATTTGTTGTGAAGCTTTTTAAAAAATTAAATATTGCTCGGAGTTTATGGGAAAACACAATATGAGATAATCACTTCTAAATTATAGTGCTTTTGGCTATATATTTTTATTACGGAAAGGAAAATAGCAACATGATGGTCCGTAACTTGATGCTAACTTACGGACAAATGCTGACCATTCATCCATGTTGAAGGGAGAAAGGCTCTCAATCGAAAATGATATAAGCCTTCGATTGATATAAGCCACATACATCCGCAAGACATCCCCCGTGCTCTTAATCGAACTACTAGGGGCGAACTAGGAGGCCAACTATTTAGATTCTAATTTTAGTAAAGGCAAGAAGGAACGGTGTTGAAATCGGAATTTACCAAATTTCGAATTGAATTTGGAATTAAATTCAAAATCGAAACTGATGAATTCGAAATCGAATTCGATCGGTAATTCTAATGTCAAAATTTCGAAAAATTCCAACTTCAAACTTCCAATTTATTGATTTTGGATTTGTTGCTAACTCCTAACCACTCCTGAAAGAAATAAATGGAGACATAAATGAATTCCAAAGATCTGAGGCAAATCCAAAAAAGGTTTTCCTGTACGTTCATCGCTTGGGGAGGCTTCCGATCGAAGCGATAATCGCATTGTGTTGTTACTCTTCAAAGGAAGGTACAAGCTAAGCTTGCTTAGCAATCCCACTTTGAATAGATAGGCGAGAGGTGTAAGCACCGCGAGGTGTGAAGCGATCTCATACTAAATGAAACGACTTCCTCACCCTAAGGCAGGAATTGGATAAAAGCTCAGTCCAATGCACGAATTTGGGATTTGCTTAGTAGCAGGGGAAGGGATATTTTAGTATACATCAATTGCCTGAATCAATCCAAGCTCGGCTCGTTTAGTTCGAGAAAAAACCCGATGAGCCTGACCTTTTAGTGAGTTAGTTGAGTTTGAACCTAAAAATTAGATCTGAGTTAAATATGAGCCGAGCTCAACTCTCATTCGACTCAAACCCGATATAGACCCGATGCTTAAATTACCTATATATAATATTTATATTTTGATATTGTATATAATTATGTATCTAAATATGTTATTACTAAATACTAAATATATGCAAATTACAAAATACAAAATTATATTTGAAGACTTCTCTACTAACTTTCTTAAGAGCCAATATTGGTAATGCATAATTGAAATTCTACCTTTTCTTATTTGTTGAGTAAATTTTTGTGTTGGCATAATATTGGTTGATTTTTTTTTTTTTTATCTAGAAACGCAAATCATCAAGCATGTTTGGATTCAAGTTACAAAGTTATGAAGATGTTTCAATTTTTAAAGATGTATTGGTTTATAACCACTTATTTTATTACTATTTTTATGTACTTTGAAGGAATTAGATATAAATATTGTTGAAAAATTCTTGGTTTATATACTTTTTAAAAACTATTACTTGTTTATGTTTAGTTCTAATGTTGTAATCCTTTGAATGTTAAATTAGTTTTATAACTCAATAGTTATAGTAATTATATTAAAAAAATTGAGGAGTAGTTAGTGAGTTTGGACTAATCCCCTATAAGGCTCAAAACCCGAATAATTTATGAGTTGAATATGATGATCATATTTATTAATTTGAAACTCGTAATTCAAAATTTAAAAGTGTTACAAATTAAATGAATTGAATCTGAATTTATGAAAGCGCGCTAGCTAATATAACCCGATTGATAGGCCTAGCAATCCGTCCTTGCATCTGAAATCACAATCTCCTGCTCCGTGCTCACTCACTAGTCTCCCTTCAACATGGATGAAAGGTCAAATCAGTCAAATTACACTTATGCCTCTCCTTGCAACCCATCACATCATTCATCACCTCCCCTCACCCTGCCCTCCTCCATCATTCTTCAACAACCAATAAAATCCGCTGCCACATGAAAAAATTGAACGCTTAAAAAGAAGGTAACTAGGTAAGTTCTGCAAAATGGTTAACAAGTTTCTAACATTTTTGAGGTAAAGTTAAGACTAATCAATGATAAGACGACACATAAGAAAATATTGAAATTGAGAAGAGTTTAAATAGAAACTTGATGATAGAAGTTGCCGGTGGGCTAGTGGGTAAGTATAGGTTACTTGAAATTGTGGGGTCTATCTTTAAATAAATATTTTTTTAAAAAAAAGTATAAATCAATAGGGCAAGACATGTATTGTGTGACGCCCGAAAGGAAAAGAAATGAAAAAAATTTGGTGGAAAATGGGAGGACCAAATCCGGCCGCAAATCCGGCCAGTTCTTGACCGGATTGTTGGTGCATTTTGAAAAAAAATGGGATTTCATTTTGTCCTCGGCCGGATTGTGACGTGTCACAGGCGGCCATCAACTTTGACCGGCTGTTCCTTTCATTCTTATCCTGTTTTTGGCCAAAATATCTTCATTTTTGCTCCTTGCTTGACCGGCTGTCTTGAGAGAAAAACCAAGAAAGCTCTTCATTTTCTAGCTTCAATTTTTGCTCAAATCTTGAGTTTTCACCGATGGTTTTGGAAACTACTCCATACAAGTGTATACTAAGGAGGTTTAAATCTGTTGACCGAGTGATCTTTGGAAGGGAAGCTCTAAGTTGATAGCTTTCTTGAGTTTTGAGGTAAGTTGGATAAGAAAGTTCCCTCTTGCTTTAATAATGGTTAATTGGTGGTTTGTAGAGGTTAGATATGCTATTATATGGATGATTTCATGATTTTAAGTAAAGTTGGATCAATTTCTGATTTAATGGGGAATTTTCTGATTTTATATGATTATGGTATGTTGGTCATGGAATGATAGCTTGTTGTGGTGTAAAATGGAGCTTGTATACGTTGGATATGATTGTTTGCGAAAAATTTCTGGTTTGTACGGAAATTCCGATTTTAGGGTTTAATTTGGGGCTTTCTTATGATTGATTATGGAGCTCTTAATTGGTTAAGATTGAAGGGGGTATTATGACCCTTCTTAAGAGTGTTTAATAGCCTATGATGTATATGTGTAATTGTGATTGATGATTATGGATTTGGTGATTGTTTATAGGTTGGGAAAATAAAGAAATTAAGGGGAAATGTTGTCCGATCTTTGAAAGCATTTGATTGCTTTGAGTTTGAGTTGAAAGGCTTGGACTTGATCGAGGAACTATCTATGATGGATCATGAGCTGTGGTTGGTGAGTGATCCCAAAACTATTTCCAAAGTTACTCTTGAACTATTTCTTGTATTGTTACTCGATTGCATATCATGTGTGCTTGCATGCGAGTTCATGACATGATTTGGCTTTAATGAGTTCTTGGGAAGTCTTGTATGTACTTAGAACCAACGTCTCCACCACTGTTTACTGTTTATCTGGAGCACCAATGGCTCCCTATCACTGTTTCACTGTTAACTGATCTATTTGAGCGTTGGACGTCTAAGTACAATGATTTCACTGGCTCACGAGAGCAATAAACGTATATTTGATTACTGATTCATGACATCATTGAAATGAACTATTGTGAAACTGATTTGATTATTGATTTTACTGGTTACTTGCTGAGCTTTTAGCTCACCCCAAAAATATTTTATTCCCCTCCACAGGGCTTGAGGCGAAAGAAGGGCTTGTAGTACTTATTCATGTGATTGGATGGATTATCTCATGTATAGTTTGAATTCGGACTCCTCTTGTGTAATAGTTAGGATTGTTTGAATGTTTGGACTTGAACGGTTATTTGTGTATTCATGGAGAAATTTATGTATATTTGAGATTTACATTGCAATTCATTTAAGGACTGTAGTGAGTGACTGAGTCCCAGCGAGGGTTGGGCAGGCGGTCTCGCCGAACCCTTTGGTTCGCCTTAGGGGAAGGTGAGACTGTCACATATTGAATGTTCCAAAAGCACTGGTCAGTCCACGGAATAGGGATTTAATACTTAGGAGCTACAAAATGGACCCTTACAAAATGTGACTACAAAGAGGGAATCTTTGAAATGGTATGGTAGTTCAAGGCATTAATGGAGGCATTAAAATTGTGTTATTAATGCCATCAACCAAAAGGGAAAGGGAAAGCAAATGCTTGGTATCCCATTCCAATAGGCCAAGAAATAAAACCAATAAAGACCCCATAGGCATTGTATATTGCAATGCAATTTGTTAAAAAAAAAACCATAGGATATGGATAGGGATGGGGGAGGCACAAAGAAGCAAAAGAATTGAATTGAATGAGAGCAAATTAGAAGGGATAGAACGAATTTGAAGATGAAAGCACTTGTTTCCACAAATGCAATGTGACAATGGTATGCAATTGGTGGTTGTAAATGTGGGAAAAAATTGGTTTATGTGTTTGTAGTAATGTGCATGAAAGTGTCTTAGAAATGATATATACGTGGAATGGAATATTACGGAGAGCGAAAAATGACAATACGTATATTTCAATAATATTCGTGAGAAATAATAACTACAACATAGGAAGTTATTTAGGTAACGAAAAATACAAATGGATATTTATGAAGGATGGGAATTCAAAGGTATGCAATCATTTAATAGGTGGGATGCTTATGATTTAGGGGGAATTTAGGAAGGTAAACGGTAAGAAATAGAATAATCAACATGGCATTGAAATTGTATTTCATGATCTTGTAAATATGAAACAATAGTTAGTAGTTAGTATAATGCCCTGTGTTGTAATCGAAGTAATGCAAAGTAAATGAAATGCAACAAATTGTCATAGTTAATACGACGTGGACAAATAATAGTTAAAGTATGTAAGCGTGACAAGTTAGTAGAGATCAGCAAGAATGCATGGAATAAAGAAGTAACACATAAGAGGAATAGACACCAAAAGTATCATAATTTAATTAATTAACTGTATAATATAATACAAGTAGGAAGCAAGGTCGGTAGCCAATTGGTGGGGCTAGTGATTTAAAAAGTAGCCAATTAAAAGGTCTATTTTATATCAATCAAATTGTATGGATTGATTCAACTGGATTGAGTAAAGGGTCGGTGATTTAACTGGATTTATTTACTATGCTGCTATACTTATGAAGCAAGGGTATGAAATTGATCAAAACGGATCGCAGCAAAACTCGAATGCATTTTCTCATTGTTTTAATTGGTTGTAAGGGACATCCATGTAGCTTGGACATTATATGCAGTACCCCTAAAAAGTTTGAAGGTGGGATATGACTAGATACATATTGGTTAAATAGGCCCATATTTATTTATGTTTCAAGCCTTTTTCTTTTTGGTTATCATAGTTTTATTGGTTGTAAGGGACATTTGCACAACCCTTGAGAAGATTGTGGGTCACACGTGTCCAGAAACATGCTGATAAACTTGGCCCATTTTTATTTGTGTTTGAAGCCTTTTTCTGGTTGGGTTTCGTAATTTGATGGGATATTCTTTGTCACAGGTTTAGAAGTGCTACTACAATATTAAAGGTCACTAGTTGAGATTCGTTGTGCTACGCGCAACCAGTGCCTACCCAAAAGCATTTAATTACGATCATATTTTTGGGACAATATAATGAACTATTTGTGACCTTTTATTTTTACATTTAGCGTATAAATAGTTTTATAATTTTGGAGTTGATAATATAGTTAGTGTTTATAAGTAAAAAGAACAATGCATATAATCCAATGATGAAAATGGCCAAAACTATTCTGATTTGTTAGAAGTTAGAATAAAAATTTTAAATTAACTTTTTGCATTCCTGATAGGTTCCATTTAATATTTGGAAATAGATATCCGTTAAAGATTCAACAATAAGTTAAGGTTGTTCAGAGAAACTTAGAAAATAAAGTAAAGTGCTTCTTCTAAAATATCTCCAAGAAAAAAGGTGAAAAAACGTTTAAATTCCATGTTAAGAAAAAAAATATATAATTCAGAAAAGTAGTACTACCTTTGGTTGGGCTCACATATTCCTCATCTCAAAGGATCGAATATAGAAGTAAATTTTGTGTCTATTTCAAATTGAAAATTTTGTATAATTGTTAAAAGTGAAAAATCAAATTAAAAAAATGTACTGAGTTGAATGTTCAACTCATGATGTTATGAAACAGAAAATAATCCAACTCCTTTCAGAAACCTTGTCGATTATAACTTGCACAAAAACCTGCAATTGAGGGGAAAAAAGATATCCAGTAAATTCATGGCCAAAATTTGTAGCACTCATAAGGAAAATACAAATACATATACCCACAATTTATAAAAAAAAAAAAAAGAAATTTGCATCAATTTCTATGATGGCTGAAGAAATTGCAAGCTAACCAGGGCTACTTTTTTGTCCATTAATAAGAACTACTCTTTTTTTTCCCATTAAGAGCTAGACTACCATTTGAAGACATTCTATGATGCTTAGAGCAAAATATATCCAAGCAAAGTAATTTCTAGTTGGAAAAAAAATTATAGAAAGAATTTCACCAGAGAGATGGAGACATACATGACAAAAATCGAGCGAAGAAGGTGAGTTGCAATGGTTGCAATTCCTGCATCAATCTATTTCTTAGCTACAGGCAAGCAGGTGGTTCAAACTGAAACAACAACTAATAACTAAAGAATTAAAAAACAACAGAGAGAGAAAGAAAACAGTAGGCATAGTTATCTCAAAAGCATAAAAACATCAACTCATCTACGAAAATAAATAAATAAAAGACCCAATTTATAGAGCAATTTGGTAGAAATCAACTATAAGAATGTCATAAAAGAAAACAATTTTGCTGTTTCACATAAAAAACACAAAAATGAAAAACCAAAAAAGGGAAAGATATCCCAGCAAATCTGATTCCTCAAGCATGCAAATAAAAGAGTTAAACATAAAATATATGTCAATTACTTCTTTAGTTTCAAAATAAGAAAAAGCAGGAAGACCGAGAGCTTATGAAAACAAAAGCACTAAGAAGAACCAAATCACTCAAATAATTGGGCATTCTCTCTTATATATAAGAAATATTTTGAATAAAAAAAGTAAACATCACATCATGATGAATTTTTGGAAAAAAGTTGGATGGCTTGAGACAATTGAGACACAAAGTCGTCCATGCTGGTTAGGTAGACAAACATGGGTTTAGGTAGAGAAAATATGTGAAAACAATAAACTACACTATTCCCGTCCCTACATAAAACTTGAATTGTGTCTCCTCGGACAATAATTCAGGACTTCACCTACCCTTTACGTTATAGCCCACTTGCATTTCCATCCGTTTCAATCCATAATAAGGGAACAACATTCAAGGTAGCAAAACAAACGCAAGCCTTTCCTTCCAACAGCCACATGGCAGCATGGAAGGCAACTACAGCAACAAGCAGAGATGCCATCTTCCTTATGCTTTGTTAATGTTGAAGCATCCATTTATTATGAACTTAATTCTTGATTTTAAATTTTGTCATACATTAAATTTAAAAATGTTGTTACCTTACAAAATGTTATAATTTTTTTATGTGTGAAACCATAAAATTGCAAGTGAATCAAATATTCCTATGAAAATTTGATCATGTACTTTAATGAAAATCCTATATCTATGGAAATGCATATCATGTAATGTAAAACTAAAATTATTACACAAATTTGTCGAGCATTTAAATTTCAAAGAATTGGCATTCAAATATGATTAAGTAATGCAAACGAGCATTTAAATTGACAAACAATTTTTCATATATTTGGTGGAACAATAAGACTTGGCGTTCAAAGATGATTAAATAATGCAAGTAAGTATTGTAGAATTGTAAGCAACGTTTTATTTAAGTGTTGTAACGAGTGCCATATTTGTACTTTAAGGGTTTGTTTGATTCATAAAATGGCATGGGATTGGATTAATCATTCTGTGTCCATACCATATTTGGTTGCATTTTGTATATGGGATGACACATCCCAACTAACCGAATTAATTTTCTACTCATGAGATAAATTAATCCCATGGGGGACATGGTATTAGTCATCTGGGGATGATTAACAGATAGAATAATAAAATTTCAGACTAACTTATCCTTATAAATGTGATAATAAATGGACTAATTAGCCCCTACTAATTTTATTAAAATTGTTGACTAATTTGTCCCTATTCATTATTTTAAAATTTTTGACTAATTTTCCCGTTTTACTACTGTAAACTTATTAATATCATAATAATGCAACTACATTGCCCTTGGACTAAATTGCCCTTCCTAAACTTATTTTGTCAACCAAATTCTAAATAAATACACAATCCTATCAATTGGGTTGTGTGAATGACGACTTCAATAAGTTTATATATTAAAACCCTTGATTTACTTTATAATTCTAACGTTTAAACTACTCTATTTTAATAAAAGTTATAAATATTATTTTTTTATTAAATTATTTTATTAATACTTTATAAAAATATTAAAATATTTTATTAAAAAGAAACTACAAATTAAGGGGTACTTTGGCATTATTATAGTAATCCTATTTTATTCAATTCTCAACCAAACATATTGCAGAATTTTTTCCCAATATATCCTATCTAACTCAGAACCAGCCAAATACTAGAAAACTTAGATTATTAATCCGGAATGACTGAACCCAAGATTAATTAGCAGAAGGATGAGTTATCCTATTTTATTCGGTTTGTGAACTAGATTGATCCAAAATTCAAACAAATAGGGTCAAAAACATATAAAATTCAAAATTTTTGACTAACTCTATTTTTATTTTGGCCATTATACCAAATCTGTTATACTTAATCTCCTTTATAGACGGCAAGATAATACTGTGCCTGTTTGCAAGCTCCACTTTACACCAACAAAAGCCCTTTGCTCTTTTTTCTTTTGCACAACCTCCTCCACACGTGACCTTGCTTCTATCAGCCAGTTGTCTGTTTTTTCTGCCCTATTCCAAGCTTCTTCCCCATCTAGATTCCAAAAAAATTTCACAAAATTTTGCCAATCTCCCATTTCTAATTCTCTGTTGTCTTTGTGCCCTTGTCCAAGCTCAAGAAATTTTTGGCAGAAGAAGTCACCCAATGAAAACAACTGTAAGTACCCGTAAGCCCTAATTTGATTGTTTCTTTTAATCATGCCTATTAGCTATAGATGTGTACTAAATTCTTTTACTATCAAGTGTTAAGATGGGTTATATTCTTATTTCTGATTAGGCAAGATGCTAGGATGATACAGAGTCATACCCTAAGTTGCAAGTTCGAGTTCCTAGGCACTTTAGTTGGTTGAGTTGTTTATTTGGAATTAGTCTAGCAGTGTTAGTTTCTCAATGAAGCTCATGTTGAGCATTGATTGATTGGTTGGTTTATTAGATAGTAGTAATGTTGTTCGTTTCCCTAGTTTCTTTAGGAATTTGGGTTCGGCCAACACTAACTTTAGTTAAGGCCATGAGTTAACTTCTTACTTTCCTAGTTATTTTAGGTTTTGTTTTGTAAGGTATATAAAAGGCTTAAGTCTTATTCAATAGAGGGAGGAAGACATTATTTTTTCAGAAATTGAAAGTTAATTCTCCAACCTTCTTCATGAGTTTTTCTTGAGCACTTTAGAGGGACATAGGTGTTCATTTTTATTTTATCAATCAAGGAACACACTTGGTTGTGGTGTCTTCTATTGTCTAAATGTTATTGAGCGGTCCAAGTTCATATCTACTCTTCCATCCCAAACTTGATACCAAAAATCTAGATCTTGTAGGCATGTTACGATTCAAGTTTCATTAGAAATAGGATGAGATTTGTAACATTTGATATCAAAGCTAGTTGAATGTATCTTGTTATATCATGTGTTTTTTTTTTCTTAAATTCATTTCGAGGGTTTCAAAAAAAAAAAAAAGAAATGATCCGTTCGGGTTTCTTTCCTTTGAGTCATTAATTGTCATTGTACTTCTTGCTGTCCATGTTTATTGGTCTTGTTCATGTGTTTAAGTCTAGCAAATCTGTTGTTTAGTTGTTTATTTGGTGTCTTGTGTTGTCCTTGAGTCATTAAAATCGGGTAAAAAAATGGTGTCTGTCGTACCTAATTTTTTGTTCTTATTGTTGTGGAAATTTGTTGCCATTGTTGGAAATTTTTCAAGAAGCTGTCTAAAACTTGTTCTTGAGATCCTTGCATATAATCTTGAAGTTGTTAGCTTCTTGAACAAATCTTGAAGCTCTTGGATCAATTTCAACGTTTCTTGAACATTTTTAGTCACTTCTTCAAGTTCTTGAAATTTCTTGCTAAAACAGTTTGAGTTCTTGAACTTCCTTGGAATAATTTTGGAAATCTTGGCTGTCTTGAATTGTGTGAACCGATCTTGGTTGTTTCTTGGATTATCAAATCAAAATCAGGGTTTCTTGAGGTTCTTGATTGAGTAAATATCAATCTTGGAAGTCTTGATTAACCTTGACAAGAACTAATTTGGAAATCGAGGTCCTTTTGTGTTCAACTAATTCTTGAAAATTTTCTGGAATTTGATCCTTCAGATCAGCCATTTAAATCTTCACCAAATTGGTAACCACATGCTAAAGAAGAATCCTTGAAGGAAACGGATTCAAACAGCCTTGTTTCCTTTTTCATTTCCAAATAGCTTTCAGATTTCCTAGAATGTGGCCAGATTTGATCTTGCTCGTCTGGCCAAGAAACAAATTAAAACAACCTTGTTTCCTTTTTCTTTTACAAACAGCTTTCAGATTTCCTAGAATGTGACCAAATTTGATCTTGCTTGTCCAAAATCCAATTGGACCTAGGAAAAAGGGTTCCCTAACGTGTTTCCTGAAGAAAAAACACCTTTACTATTTCAAGAATTCAAAAGCTGCAAATCTTCCAGGTCAGCCGTGCAACTTACAAATTAAACAAAGTTGCTTGCTCATTCTTGAAACTGCAACCTTTTCTTTGTTTTTGTCTGAAATTTTTTTTCCAGCAATTCCTAAGGTTTATTTTGTGAGTTCATTGAAAATTTTAGGGTCATTTGAGTTGTCTAATTGAATCAAATAGATCCAACTAGTGTCGGAAAGACTTCTTGATCCTAAGGTTCTCTAAATTCCTCTGCTTGAATTTTACTTGTCCCAGCCTTAAAACTTTCTACAAAGATAAACAACGATCAACCTCTTAAAACTTGGTTCATGGAAGTTATCTTGCACTTGTAAGCTCATAAATTCATGTGGGTAGCTTTATATTATTGGAAATCTTGTGAGTGGGCTCTATGAAATCCCACGATGGCTTGATGAACTGATTTGATGTTATTTATGTTGGATTAGTGCTTAATCTAGTGAAAATAAGCTGTATTGTGGAAGAAAACTCAAAGGAAGTGAAAAGGGAATTTTATCGTTTCTGCCCCTGCTATTGCCGTGCACTTTGGTGCACTTTTTTGTGGTCCAATTGACTTGTGTTTTATGTAGATATGTTGCATAGGTTGTGTGAAAAGTTTCCACAAAAATTACGTGATTTGGATGGGTAAGTGTTGAGATTTCAAAAATTTACCAAAGCTGGAAATGGGTGTCCAGAGTGCTCTAGCAGTAATTTTATTTCGGCCATAACTCTTTGCTCCAACGTCAAAATCGAGTGCCATTTGCAGCATTAGAAACTAGACACTTCCAGTTTTCCAACGGTATAAAATGGATGCCCTGATTCCACCTGAGCGAGCCGTACCAACCTTGTAAAATTGCCTGTTCTATTTCTCGCCTGTACTGGAAGCCCTGTTTTGAGCTGGGACTTGATGCTCAAATATGAGCTAGTTGTGGACAGAATTTTAAAATGATTCCTTCTGAGAAATTGTAACCTTATGAATGTAGTTTTCAATGCCATCAACCACGCTCAATTTCGAGTTGAATTGAGTAAGTTGTGGCCAGATTTCAGAGCTGTCTTTGTGAAAGAAAACCCTAATTCTGGACTGATTTATAGCTAATCTTGATTTGGGACTTGTTGTTTCAAAATTTTTGGTGTTAATCATCTACCAAACACATCTTGGATGTTACTTAGACATTTTCTACACAAATGGACCGTGTTTGAGAAGATTTCATTGGCCAAAAGTTTAGAAAAGGAAAATTTACATACAAGGCAGATTTGCCTTGGAAACTCGTGGGACTTTAATGATTTTGTTAACCGACTTTCCGTACGAATTTTTCTATGAAATTTGACAGAGGAATAGCCCTTATATGGTATGTAATCATACCAAATTTGATGCCATTCCGAGTCCATTTCGATGTTCAACCAAAGCTTCAAAGTCTATGTTTTAAACCTGGAAATTAGCCTAACAGTCTCACTTTTTCAGCAAGTTTGAGCTACTATATCTTGGTGCTCAAAACTCTGATTCTTGTTCCGCTTGTTGTGTTTTAAACTTTGATTGTAACTCTAATTGAGTTTCAAATTTGAAAGGCTAGTTCACATTCTGTGAATTTTGCCGAATTTCAAAATTTGGCCAAAACCAACCCCGAAACTGTCTCGATAGCCTAAAATAGCAACTTTGTGCCAAATTTTGATTGTCTTCCGTTTGGAATCATGAAAAAGTGTTGTCTAGGAACTTTTAGTACTTTGGAAGAAGTTTCCAATGATACCAAGTTTGCCAATTTTGGACTTGTGGAGAGTAAGATACGATTTTTCTAAGATTGTTTGACAAACCCAAAATTTCCAAACTTAAAGGAGATTGAGTTTTTAGAACTCATCTTTTTCCTTCGATATCACTTGATCGCTTTACACTTGATTTCAAAGATGAAAATCAGATTTCATTTGTGTTTTAAAACCCCACTTTTGAGCCTCGATTTACGAGTAATAAGGCTCATTTTCGTGAAATTTTCTTAGATTGTACAAGTGGGCAATCTTTCTTGATAATTGGGGTTTATAAGTGATAGTTCATTATTAATTGCTCAGGCACTCAAGAGGACCTGCAAGAGGATCTCACGAAAGACGCCTAAACAATCGCTTGTCCTTGCTTCTTGAATTACTTGATGAGTGTCAAGTGTATGTAAACTTGATATGTGCTTAATTGTTATTAGTAATTGGAGATTTTGAAAATACTGAGTCGAGTGTGTATCTTACCACACTCGATCTCATTTGAATGAATCATGAATGCCTTGATTGAATTGAAATGAATGAATCGTGAATGACTTGATTGAAATGAAATAAATAATTAAATGTATTAAATGATTGAATGAAATGATTAATTATGCTATGGCTGCATAAGTCAATTGGAGCGATGCTTCATCGACCACTGAACGATTATAAGTACCACACCAATTTGGTGGGACGTACCTCTCGAGTCGTCTCAGTACCCTAAACCTCTGAACGATAGCAAGTACCACACCGATTTGGGTGGGAGGTACCTCTCGAATCGTCTCAGAACCATTAAGCATTCTAAGTCGATTGGAGCAGTGTCTCATCGACCTCTAAACGATAGCAAGTACCATACCGATTCGGGTAGGAGGTACCTCTCGAATCGTTTCAAAACCATTAAATATTCTAAGTCGATTGGAACGGTGTCTTATCGACCTCTGAACGATAGTAAGTACCACACCGATTTGGTGGGAGGTACCTCTCAAATTGTCTCATACCTATAAACTGAGCGATAGTAAGTACCACATCGATTTGGGTGGGTGGTGCCTCTCGAGTCATCTCAAAAACATAAATAGAATATGTAAAGTGCTATGAATTTAATTATCTACCCAGGTGACAGGGTATTGCCACGAGAAGATATTAGATTGAACTTGGGCAAAGTAAACAAAGATTTAACTCCTGAGAGCTCCTACATCCTACTAAAGGGGGTTTATTATAAATTGTGAATTTCTTGAATGTTATAGTTTTCACTATTGTGTAAGTGTTATTGCTATTGAATTACTTGTCTTGCATGTTTTCTTGGCCTCACGAGTATCCGCTCATCCCGTTAGATTTGTTTTCCTTAACAGGAGCTGAAATGGGAGGAATTATGGAGAAGCTTACTTGATGCTTCATTTGATTAGAATTGTGAATGTATTTGTTTAGAATTTGATTTTGGAAGCTGTATATTTTGGGAATGTAAAGTAATTGGGTAGATTATGATGTAAGACTTGAACGTTTATAAAGGAATTGACCTTCCTTTATCTCTTCGATATTTAGTATCGATTGGTTATTATTGAGTTTAAATTGAATTAGTACTGAGTCCTGGCGAGAGTTGGACAAGCGTTCCGCCAATACCTTTGGGTGCGCCCTTGAGAGAAGTGGGGGCGTCACATTAACTCTCCACATTATTGGAATATGAAATGGGCTATTTGAGTTATTGTTTGTGTTTATATTCTTAGTTTATTATGTTGAGCTATACTTTGCCAGGTCTTGTTAACTAGTAATTGGGAGTCTTCATTGAATAAATGTTGACTTTCGCGTCAAAAAATGGCGAATAACTATGAGTATGTGATTCTTTAGCTATGAAAGCTGAGTAACTGGCCTCTTTCATTTGGGAGATATTGGAGTTCATGTCAATAGGCTTGAACGGCTGAGAATTAAGTACATTCCCCTTATTAAAATATATTAAAAAAATTTAAGTGTGAGGGAATTTGCAAAAGGAAAGAGAAAAATAAAGAAAAGAAAGGAAACAAAAATATGGATTATAATAATAGCCTGTGGATCATGTGGTTATATGTTTGAGATTTTACTTAATAGTTGGACTATTTGCGGAAAATGCTTGATAAATATTTTATATACCTAGTTTAGTTAGCCTAAGTCAAAGGGTCGATAGTATTAAAAGCTAGCAGGAAAAGCGTTCCTTTAATTTTCACTATTGATACTTGACACTTGTTTAGAATGGTTGCTTTCATAATAATAGTCTGAAATATAGCCATTGTTTGTATTTAATGGAATTTGGTCTTGTGCTTGAGGACAAGTATGGACTAAGTGTGAAGGAGTTTGATAGGGCATAAATTGTAGTCCATTTATATGTATAGGTTGTTAGTTAACTATATTATTTGAGCTATAATTTGAGTAAAAACCACTTAAGTTTGCTCTTATATTGTTCTAATAGATGGAAAGTTCAATTGGAGAGAAAACGGACCAAAAACATGATGCAAGGAAACAATGGAAGAGAAAAAAGTCAAGAGAAAGGGATTTAGTAGGATTGACATGTTTCAATATTTTGGCAATAAATTTAGTTACCAAAATCAGATTGAGATGATTCTTGATTCATTTGAAATAAGAGACGATCTGCAATTTTTAGGAAGACATTAGAGTCCACTTTTCACGTTTTCATAGTCAAAATTCCAAATTATTGAAGTATATTTGCACTATGATGCTCTTCCAACAAGTTCTCAATATTTTGGATATATCTCAGCATCCAAACCTCTAAATAACATGTCTTATGGCATTTAAAAGTTAATTGAAAGGGTTACAACTTTTATGCTTGAGCAAGAGGTTGTGTAATTTGGCTTCAAATGTGATCTACGCACGGATCCTTATAGATCTCCCAGTGGATCTCATGTTCGGTACTGGACATTGCAAGGGACTTCACGCCGGACATTCTCAGATTCTGATGTTTCATGAGTTTCGAAACAAGTCAAGGGCCAGACTTAGGGCTGATTTCAACAAGACTTCATTGGGGAACCCCCTCATAGCCAATTTTTGGTAACTTTTCGAAGCCTATTCCTACCATATTTGGAATACAACTTTGAGAGACTATAAATAGGAGTACTTTTGGTCATTTTTAAGGGAGAAAAACACCAAGTTAAGCTTTGTTCATATTTTTCACATTTTTTTGAGACATCAAGAAGAAGTTATAGAAGAATCAAGGAGCAATCAACATGGGAATTGAAGCCGGACAACTGAGAAGTTTTCTTTTCTTTATTCTCCATTATTGTTGTTGTTGTTTCTTGAATTCTTGGCTTTAATTATGATTATGATGAACTAAATTACATCTGGAGTTAGGGTTTTGTGGAAAAGTTTTGATTATTTATCTTAGTTAAATTCTTAACTTTCGCCTTGATTTAATTATATGTTTATGCTTGGCCATCATATATATGCTCTTAGAATTTGTATTGAACTGAGAAGGGATATACAACCATACATTAGAAAAATTAGGATACTTAACCTAATCATGAGAGTAGGTTATATCACCTAAGATCTTAAAAGGTTTAATTAAATACTAATGATCTCAAGAGAGACGTGAGATTTACCTAGGCACAACTTATATATATCAAGAGATAATCTCAGGTACTTGCGTGTGATGCGCTCTTGGCATGTTACGAAATTAACTAGGTAATTAACTCAAACTCTAGATCAAAATCTAAAACCCCAGCGTTTTGCTAATTGTTTTATCACCTATATCTTATTTGATTTGATTATTTATTTCATTTGTTGAGTAGTGATTATAACACCCTTTGAGTTTAAATTTTATCTTTTTTATTAACATAATTAAAGTAGAAAATTAATTCGACCCTATGGATTCAACCCTAAAATACTCTAGGTAAGACATTACTACGATCGACCATGTGCGCTTATAGGAATTCGTGGATCACACATATATATGCACACACATGTGCACACACACACACATACACATACTTACACACGCATATATACACTTACACATGTAAGCACTAAATTTAGTTAATCAGTTTTTTCTCCTTTAAGTGGTATGCCTAATGATATTGATACATCAAATCTACCATTTTACCTTGTCCACGACTAGACTGTTCACTTATGAGTAAATAGTTTTTCAGTTAAGACCTATTTGATAGCTCTACTTAATGCTAAAAAATAATCCATTTAGAAATTTTTGAATTTAGCATGTTTGATAACTTAATTGCCTTATCACTTAATATATTAAGCATTGCCTAATTTGTCCATAAAATTTTAAGTGAAAATTTATTTTACAGAATTTTCTGAATTGACTTCACATGCTATACCTCTCACATATATAACACATTCTCTACATACTCTTACACATCAAAAAATGCATTCTCTCTCTATCTATTTGATGCATACACTTCCATACATAAGTACACATACTTACACACCATGTTTAATTTGTTTCTTTATTTTCTCTCTGTTTCTCACACATACACACACGCACTTTCCGTTCTCTCCAAATACATAAATAAAGACAAATTTTTAAAGATAAAAGTATAATATTTGTCTGATATTTCAATTCAAAGCTATAATTAAGGTAGTTATTAAACAAAAATATCTTTATCAATTCAGCAATTTCATACTTTCAGCACTTAATTTTTATATTTCAAAATTTATATTGTAGACTTCAGTCTTATCAAATGAGCCATTCTCGGGCTAAAGAAAAGTAGAGGATTTTATGGCATTCCCAAGCCTCCCTATGCCATTCCCGCGTATGCTTGTTGGACCTTACTGGATTCTTTCTTTCTCTATTTACTTTTTATGTAAAGATTTGTAATACTTTGAATTTCAGATTGCGCTTTAATGATTTTTTTCTTAATATTAAAAGTTATAGCTCAATATTTTGATTGATTTTTTTGTCATATAATTAGAAATTTTGAATGAAAACCAACACTTGCAAAAGAACAGTTGGAAAGACAGAACTAGGATAAGGACTTGAGAGATTTTTTTCAAGATTAGACGTGGACGTGGGATAGGACCAGCCACATTGTATTTTTTTGTATTAAATTTTTTCACAAAAGCTGAATAATAATCAACGCCTACAAATAGCTACTTGAAAACAAGATCGGGAGTGCAAGACAGAGTAGGAGGCATTTCAAGATTGGGTAGGATGGGACCCACCGCATTGAACTTTTATGGTCCCCGCCAGATTGCCTTTCATATGTAGAGGAATCTTTGCAGTCCAAAGACTTAGTAAACTAATTGATTAGGCATATACGGATGGATTAAAGTCCAGATTGTGCTAGTCCAAAGACTTGCGTAGTGAACGAGTCAATCAATTGGAGTTGTATTATTCATGGTACTAAATTTGTGTAAGACGATTAACATGCTGTGCCTCTTTTACATCTATCTGTTCCAGGCAAATTGAATGGATAGCTCCTTAGACATATAATGAGCATCCAGGAAATTGTTATCAAGCTAATTTTGAAGTTTGATGGAAGAATTGAATGAAATTAACAAACTAGCAATATTGAAACCTCAGCTACAGAAATAAAGAGTACAAGGGGTTCTAGTGGGTAGAAAGATAAGAAAAATTGACAAGATTTGACAGAAAATGCACTCAACAAAATAAGTACAGGAATAGAGGCTCCTTTTTTTTCTCTCTTTTTTTCCCTAAATTTAATAAATGGGAAAGATAAGCATCTTAATTACCGACCCCCAGAGAGAACAGAGTCTGCTACATGTGAGAAACTTTTGTCTATGGAAGTTGCAAATGACGATGTAATATCTTTAAAGCCAGCAGGATGGGCGGGGCCAAGACCAACAGCAGAAACGCCCATGGCCAGTGATGATAATTCTGGCAGGGCAACTGATCCCTCCAAGTACAACAGAACTTGCCTCATACTTGGCCTAATCTTTGGTTCTATATGAGAGCACAACAAGCCTAGTTTCAACACCAATTCTGCTTCCTCTTTCACATACTCAGTGCGTAGCCTTTGATCAACCGCCTGGAGAACATTGCCTGCTTTCCAGCACGAAAATACCCAATCTACCAAAACGATATTCTCTGGTGGTTCTGCTCGTGGTTGTATTGGCCTTCTTCCACAGGCAACCTCTAGCAAAAAGGCCCCAAAAGCATATACATCAGTGCTTGTTGTGGCCCTCCCTGTCCTGTTATGCTCAGGGGCAAGGTAGCCAAGAGATCCTGCTACATGGGTGCTTTGAGGCAGAGTTCCATGATCGTATAGCCTTGCCAGGCCGAAATCTCCTAATCTTCCATTCAGTTCAGCATCCAACAGTACGTTACTGGCTTTTACATCTCTGTGGATCACAACTTGCTCCCATTCTTCGTGTAGATATAATAATCCTGATGCTATACCTTTGATGACTCGCATTCTTTGGCTCCAGTTGAGGATATACTTGGGCTGGTTATACAAAAACTTATCTAGACTGCCATGGGGCATGAACTCGTATACCAAAAGTAACTCTCCTTTACGCCGACAATAACCCAAGAATGGTACTAAATTTCTATTGCGTAAGCGACCAATACTGATGATTTCTGCAACAAATTCTCTCATTCCCTGTCTTGCTTGATGAGAGACCTTCTTGACAGCAACCTCAGCCTTGTTTGCTGTCAAAATGCCTTTGTAGACCCTGCCAAATCCGCCTTCTCCCAACAGCTCTTTTTCTCTGAACCCCTTGGTGGCAATGTATAAATCCTTATACTTGAATCTGTGAGGTCCATAAGCAAGCTCCCATTCTTCCAGCACTTCTGCAAACTTCCACTTTCTCCATAGATAATAAGCTACTCCAGATGTTAGTATTATCAACATAAGTACAAAAATCAGGGGCAATCCCGTGGTGAAAATTTTAGACACTTTCTTATGTCCAATCCGAGGTAGCTTGGGGAGCCGAGAGAGATCAAGAGCTTGTGCAACGCCATTCATCCTGAAGCTCCATCCAAGTATAAAATTAGTTATTCCTGTTTTGAGTGGACTAGAGACTGCCGAAAAGCCAACATACATGGTCTGCTGTAAAATTGGCGAAAGATCATATTTCAAAGACAAAAGAGGTGTATGTGGTTTAGCAGCCTCCATTGGAGCTAATGTTACATCGATTCTCCTCTCCACCCCGTCGTATTCCACCCAAAGCTGCATCGGTTGACCGCTGATGAGAGTTAAGTTGTCAAATGAACTCTTGTTATTATCTTGGTAACTCGCTGGTGCGGATGCCTTGGAGATCACAGAGTTAATATCAATACCAACATGGTTGTCATTGATATCTTCAATATCTTGGTCTTGGTAAACGTCAAGCTCCACAGCAAAAACGTGATTTGTTTGATTTCCATTGGTGTTTGTATCGAAGAGGCCAAGCAACGGATAGGAAGGCACTTGTGCAAGTTTTCTTCTTGGTGCAATCGCGAATGCCATTCCCGTACCAGTCACGCCTGGGACATCGGGTACTATAGCAAACACAAATTGGGTGGAAAAGGAGAAAGCTGAACTGTTGGATGTGGTCTTGAAGTTGATGGGATTAGGATAGAAGGCGTACCCAGTTTGTAATATGATGCTGTTGGTTACTCGTAGGAGGCCATTTTTGGTGACTGTGGCTAATCCATCCAGGCTTAGATTTGATGATTGAAATCCTTGATAGATGAACCCAACATCATCAGAAGCTGCTGCACCAACTGCGATGTGAACGAAAAAATAGGCTACGACTGCTGTTACTGGTTTCAACGACATGATTAATGAGTTGGATGCTAATTGCCAAATTCTTCTTAATTTGGTAGCTCATTTCATAATATCTAGCGTTGCTATTTCTTCACACTCCTTTCTATTATCTCAAACAGACTTTGACTGCTTTTTAAGACTTTGACTGCGGTAGTGGTCTTTTTTAACTGTGCGGTGGTTCTATATACTCTCCATCGTCTCATTAAAAAAATATCATAGACCTGTTGGATCCTTGAGTTTTTTAAAAATTAGTTTTTTAAATACTATAAAAATTTTTAAAAGATATTTTAAAAAGTAGTCTAAATTTTTTTTATGTTTAAAAAATATCCCAAAATATATTTTAAAAACTCTACAACTCTTAAATTTTTCAAAATATATTCTAAAAATATACTCTAAAAATTCTGTTACAGTAAAATTTTTCAAAAATATCCCCAAAAATAGCTAATCCAAAAGGAACTATTTTGGTCTGTTTCAAAATTTTTATTAGTTAATTTAAATGGAAAATATGTTATCTTGTGAACCCTTTGGTGCCAAATACTCCTTTTTGCAAATGGTGCAATTATAAATAAAATTCTGTTTTCCTTTAAGGAGCCATTCCCTTAATTTTTGTCTCTTAGTGATAGCAGTGGTTCAAAGTTTTCAAGTTAATATAGTCTAACGGTCCGAAAAACTTATTTCACCATCTAACCGTGAATTTAACTTGAGGGTATGATACCAAAAGAGGATTGTAGAATCTCCCAAAGCTAGCATAAGTTTACTATGTGTTATAGATTTTTGGGATAGCTAAATGTTTGCAATGAGTACACCACTTTATTCAGTATTAAATAATTTTAAAAAGAATTATCTACAGATTTTTTTAATTGCAATTATGATAAGGTCATCTAATGGTGTAAAATAAAATCATGAATAAACCTATGCATAAAAAATTGTATAATAGTGCGCAATATTTAAATTATGCATTTAGTAGATGTATATTTTCATATATACAATAGACAAATACTGCATTGATAGTCAAACTAGCAAATGAATGTTGCTAACTTGTAATTCATAAGGCTATGAAAAGTTTAATGTTATACGAATAAAATTTGTTAGAAAGAAAATAAAAATAGCATTATATATATTTTATTTTAATGTTGCATTATAGAAATGATGGTGGTATAATAATAAAATTTGAAAACTTTTGGAGGGCAATTGTAGGGTTAGAAAGAATATTATCAAATTTCAAGGGGGCAAAAATGAGGCAACAATAGAAAAAGGTGCAAAATGGCTATTCTGAAAATTCTATAAAACTGAGCGGTGCAAAATGGCTCTGCCCCAGTCTGGGACCGGCAGTGTCATGTTTCAAAGAGTTCTGATAAAGTTTGACCTGACAATCCCGAAACGATGTTTCAAAGAGCGTGCATACACGAGATGCTGTAGAACGCTCAGAGATTGACTACAGCACTTTGACCCCACGTGTCTTTTCTTATTTTCCCAGTGAATCTTTAGGGATAGAAAAGTGAACTAATGCGAAACAATTAGGAGCGTAAGCAAATCTAAAAAATTGAATGCCCTAGCGTGCAAGATTTTTTTGACTATGTTGAAGAGATTGAAATTTTGTTGAATGATAGAGCAATTTTTGGGCACATTTTGCACTGTTATTCTGTCCCAATTTTAATTACTTACTGTGCTAAGTATTGGAATTTTGCTCATATTTCATATTTGTATAAATTGTAGGTGGTTGGTGTTAAAAGTGATCTCTTGAGGCAAATTTCCAGAAGACCCTTTATTTGTTCGGTAACACCGTGGTTGATCATGGAGAAGGATTGACGGCTAAAGAAATGGAGAGGATTGTATTGGGTTGGGGATGGCGGCACCCCTACAGCATTCCTATACATGCTTGTTGAACTTCACTTGATTCTTTTTTTTTCTCCTTGTTTGGATTGCTAGATTTTTCATAGCGATTTGATATATATGAGGTAAAAAAATAATAAAAAATGTGTTCACGAAAATATAAAAATTTTTTGACAGAAAATTTTTTATGATACTTTGAACTTTAGAAGACCCTGTAACTATTTTTTCTTAGTGTTTGATATTATAGTTGAACTAGTTTTGTACCCGTTTGTTGAACGGAAATCGTTGAAAAATAATAAACTTTAGTCAATTTATAAAAATGTCGATATAAAATACATATTTAATGTATAATCTATTGTAACTTGTCTTAAGTATATTACTATGTGCGCATTGTAATGTAAAGTATTCTTATAATATAAATTTGAACATCTAATTCAGTGAATAATAATTAAAAAATAGAAAAAATAACATTCAACAATACCATAACATTCAAAAACTTAAAAATAAATAAAAAGTGCAGTAAATAGTATCAAATAATATTCTACTATTCAAAAACTTGTTTTTGTTTTTTTCTGTTTGAACATTCTCCTCGATTTGTCCGTGCAAATCAGCATTTATTGATTTTCTATTATCACTGCATGATAGCAAAGTAGGATAACTAAGTATAAAAAAAATAAATGATTTATCGCATTCAAGTTTGTGTACAACAATACGTAAAGATTATAATTAAGTAAATGGCCAGAGTCTTTTAATTAACTAATGAATTTGCAGATATATCTAATAGAAATATTTATGTCTCTTGTATTTATATCGCATTACTTTTCCAGTGCCTTTTGTTTTTGGTTGTTTTTCCTGAAGGCAAATTAACAAACATCGTAGTATATGATCACAAAAATCAATTAACAAACATATTAGAAAAAATAACGATGAAAGTACTTGTTTAAATCCTATGTCTTCATACAAAATAAATAGAAAATAAAACAAAAAAAAAACAAAATTCAAGATATGTTACTAAGTTCTTACAATTGAAGATCAACATGCCTTTTTAAAATATATATATATATATATACATATATATATATATATATATATTGAAAGAAGATGTACCTGATAATCAAGAGGAGTGGAAACCAAAAATCGATACTTTAATATGCCAACCGCTTGCACTGAAAATACCTAACAATGAATTTGATGCTTGAAATCAATATATTAGAGGCTATATGTAGTGTAGACATGGGAAATAAGAATTGATAATAATACAAAGAGATATTGATAAGAACATTAAAAGTATGTTTATATTAATTTAAGTTGCTTAAAGTACGTAATTTTTGGTAGGAAATAAGAATCCTATAATATTAAGAATTCCTATAGGAAATAAACCATAATCGTCCAAATAACTTTGAGTAGGAAATAAGATCTTATGTGACCCGTACTATGCACGTATATAAACATGTACGTAATAAATTTACAAATGCGTTATCAAGATAGATTTTACCGACCTTAAAAGATCACCTCTACTATATTGAGTCCTTTAAGTGCATGGACTCCTATGATGTGGGTCCACACACGAAATACTCCCCACCATCTGGGCAGAGATGTATTGTGATTAAGGAATTATTAGCAGAAATATATTAAAAAAAAAAGACGAGCGGAGGACACTACGAACGGAGGCCTTTCTCTTGGATTGGAGGACACTACCGACGGAGGGTCGGGTAGGGGCCTTCAGGGTCCAAAACTTCAACAAATATCTAATGTTTTATCTCATCTTTAATGGAATTTTATTTCTTTGGTTGATGACACTCCATTTTTTTTATGGACTTTTCCAGAATTTTTCAATCAGATGAAGTGTCATTTCTCTTTGTACATCAATTATGCATGGAGACTGTGAGTCTTGTAAAAACTTTCTCGGGCTAACTTTCTTTAATTTCCATGTCTAGATTGTTTGTATGTTGTTCTATATATGGGTAGATTATCTTAAAATAAAAAGGATCTATGATGAAACTGTTAAAAAAAAAAGAATAGGACACTATAAAAATATATATTATCATTTATTCCTATATATCTAATAGAGGAGATTTATATCTCTTTTATTTATATCGCATTACTTTCCAGTTCATTTTTTGGGTAGGAAATAAGAATCATATAATATTAAGAATTTTTATAGGAAATAAAAATTGATATATATCCAAACAAAAAAGGAGCAAGCCACGTAGGAAACTACTTGCCGTCTCGTTAAGCCATGTAGGAAAGAGAAAATATTAAGGGATAAGTATGAGAATACGACTTTATTATATATATATATGATATTTGGATTCATTTTTTCCCTCTTCAGTTTAGGTATTACTTTCTCAAAAAAAAAAAAAGAATAAAAATCAACACATATGAAGAACTGCTGGAAAAACAGAGACTCAGGCTGTGGGCACGAGAAAGGGAGACTTTTACAAAATTGGGCAGTGCACATGAAACAAGACCCACCACATTGATTTTTCTTTTTTTTGTTATACAAGCATGACATAATTATACTTATTATTTATTAAAAAAATTCAAATACACTTCACTCCCTTATGATTTAGCAATTTTTTTTTATCTAATCTCCTATAATTTTAAAAATTATATATGACCTCCTTATACTTATTATTTTAAAAAAATAATTAAAAGTTAGGCCCTACAAAAGACGACTAGAAAACAGGTACCAGGGGTGGAAGCTCGAGTAGGAGGAGATGTTTTCAAGGTTAGGATGTGGACATGGAATGGAAACCAACCACATTAAATTTGTTTGGTCATAGAAGTAAGATTCTTCCCTTAAGTTCAATGAAAAATCAACGCCCGGGAAGAACCGCAACAATAAACTGGTAGCAGTCAGGGCTGTGGGGTGAGATTTTTTCAAGATTGGATGGGACCTGGCAAGATTGCCTTTCAAATGTAGAGGAATCTTAGGAGTCCAAAGGCTTAGTTAATCAACTAATTAAACAGCTGTCTACAGTCTTTGGTCATCTGCAAGATGTGATAAAATGACCTGCTTTGTACCAGGGGCTCGAATTAACACCGTGCACGTTAGGACTCCAGGGGTGCTGCAATTTTCAGTCAAGTGCATTAAAATCTAGATAACCCTTGCGCCCTAACGTGCACGGCATTGATTTGAATGAAAACTACTTTACTAAAATAAAATTTCATCCTTGGTATTACATAAATATCCTCGATAATCATTAAAAAGGCATTCAACTTTGAGAAGTTAATGTAGTCATTCAATTTTATGGTGAGGGTATTATGGGAAGAAAATGTAATGTAACTAATCCACTAATTCAAACTCGTGCTTTTAATATAGTATAAATATAGATATAAAGATCTGTAATGCTTTGAATTTCAGATTGTGCTTGAATTATTGTTTTCCTAATATTTGATGTTATAGTTGAGTATTTGGTTTGATTTTTTTTTTTTTTTTGGACATATGAGTATGATATAAGTCTAGTTATTAATTTTTTTTAAAAGAAATTTAAATAAAAATCAATACCTGTCACCAATCGTTGGAAAAACATAACTAAGGTAGGGCCTCGAGTAAGGGGCCTATTCAATTTGGGCGGCGGACGTGGCCTGGGACTCGCCATGTAGAATTTTTTGTTATATGAGAATGATACAGGTCATAAGTTTGTCCCTTTTTTATTAGGCTGTAGGTTGGGAGTTTGAATTCGACGTGCAGTAAAAAAAATTTAAAAGAGGTGTCAGAATACCTCTTTGATCTAATCAAATTTGTATATTCTCTAGTTTATTACACAGTTTGTTTAGGCTCTCTTACCTGTAGAATATGATAGATTAGATTATACAAATGTTATCGTTATCGAAAAAAAAGAGAATGATGTAAGTTTTATTATTTATCTTTTGAAAAAAAAGGTAGAATACAAATCAACACCAACTAATTACCACTAGAAAACAAGACCTGGGGTGGAAGCTAGAGTAGGAGATATTTCAAGATTGTGTAGAATAAGAACTAGGGCAGTGCAACGAATTCGAATTCGGAAGTTTAAATTCAAAATTTTTTGAAATTTTGGCATAGAAATTATTGACCGATTTCGATTTCAAATTCACCAGTTCCAATTTCGATTTCGATTCCGAATTCAATTCGGAATTCAGTCAATTCCAAATTCACCGAATTCGGAAACTTTTTTCTTCGGAAACCTTTTTCCCCTTTTTTTTTCTTTTGTGTTAGATGTATTGTTATATAATATAAATTTTATATTACATATATTATAAAAAATATTATTATATATAAATATATATTATAAAATGAAATTGAAATAAAAATATTATTATAATTATTATATATATTTATAAAAGGAAATTGAAATAAAAAATATTATTATTATATATAAATAAATGTATATTAATATATATAATAAAACGAAATTGAAATCGGAAATTTCGATTTCGAATTATGAATTCGAAATTGAAAATTCCGATTTCAAAAACTCCAATACCGAATTCGAACCAAATTCGCTTAATTCGAAATCGAAAATTCTGAATTCAATGCAAAATTCCGAATTACTGATTTCGAAAATTCCGAATTCAATTCGAATTCAATTGATAAATCGAATTTTTCGATTTTACACACTCCTAATAAGAACTTGCCAAATTGATTTTTTTTTCCCTTTGGGTCCCCTCAGATTGCCTTTCATATGTAGAGGAATTTTTGTAGTCCGAAGACGGGCTTATCAAACTAATTAAAGAAATTTCTACATTCCTCCGTCAAGATGCTGTAAAATGACAAGTGCTTTGTACCATGGAATACGTTCAAATTAAGACCAATGTTTTAAAAATCGGACCGTTAATTGAACCGGTGACGTGAAAGGGTCGAGATTCAACCGGTCGGACCGATTCAACCTCTGTTCAATGAATTTTAAAAAAAATAATTTATATAAATATTTATTCACAAAATAAGACATGTAATGGACTAATTTAATACATTATATGATGAAAAGTTTACTATTTTTGAATAACTTGATTTTTTAAAAATAAAATTTTTAAATTATAAGTTAAAACAAATAAATTTCATTTCAATTTCAATTATATCTACCAAAAAAATCTTAGATCTAACCCAAAAATATCATAATATTTTAAAATTATACAAAATTCATGTCTATGAGAATTTAGATTTTGTGAACTTAAATTTTAATTTACGTTTTGGGATTTAAATATTGCAATTTAAAAAAGGAATTTTGGAGTTCGAAAGAAGTCAAGAAAATCGAAAATAGAAATGCAAACTTGATAAGAAATAAAAAATGAGATAAAAGTGAGTGGTTGTGGCATTAAATAATTTGGGTTAAAGAAAAATAATTCTTTTTTAACCTTTTTCAATTTAATGGAAAAAAATAAAATTAAAAGATGGAAGAAAACATCAATAAATTAAAAATAAAGTGGTTTGATTAAAAAGAGAGTGACAAAAAAAAGAGGAGAGAGAGAGAGAGAGAGAGAGAGAGAGTGTGTGTGTGTGTGTGTTGAAAATTAAAAAGAAAGAGCCATGAGATGATTAGATTTTGTTAAAAAAATGAAAAAAAAATATGAGTTTTTGTTTTATATAAATAAGTTATAAAAAAAAAACTAATAAGATGTGATGGTGCAATGGTTACTACATTGGTCTTTTATTACAAAGGTCTTGAGTTCGAATCTTGATAGTTGCATTTTGCAAAACGTAAAAAAAAAAAAAAAAAAAAAAGGAAATCTCGAAAACCGGAAACCGCCGGTTCAATCCGGTCCGGTGGTTTTCACGGTTTAACCGGTTTTCTAACCTGGTCAACTGTAGGATAGAACCGGACCGGAGCCATGACCGGTTCACGGTCCAACCGGCCGGCCCGGTCCAGTTTTCAAAACACTGATTAAGACCGTGCACGTTAGGGATTAAGGGTTTCTGTAATTGTCAGTCAACAGCGAGCTTGACTAGGCTTGTAGAAATGCATTAAAATCCAGATTGTATGTGTCCAAGGACTTTGGTAGTAAACGGTCCCTTTCTTTGATTACACTATGAAGTTCATTCTTCTTTCCTTAGCTCTTCTTCAACATATACATATATATATATATATATATATATATATGTATAATGAGCTCACAGAAAATCGTTATCAAGCTAATTTTGAAATTTGATGGAACATTTAACAGAAACTAACAATTAAATTCTAGCAATCAAGAAGCATGACTAATGCACGAAAAGCTCAATGAAGTGCCAAAGAATTGAAAAGATCCATTGAGTTGTTCAGTATGGGACAAAAATGTGAGTCGTTTTGGACTAAAGGACCAGATAGTGAGTCGCGTTTATTCCTTTCTCATTATCCCAAATAAATATTTTGAATAATTATATTCTCTTTTCAATTCTGTAACCCTGCATATATTTATTATTACTAGAATTTTAAATTCGAGTTCTACATGAATCAATCTTTTTACAAGACATACAGAAACTAGAAAACGGAAAACACAGAAAAGGGGAAAAGAAAAGGCTTCAATATTACAACATTGCATATTTGAGATGCCACACTAATAAACAGTACAAGGGGCTCTCCTGGGTAGAAAGATAGTAAAAATGCACTCAACAAAATAAGCACTTTTATTTCCCTAAATTTAGTAAAGTTACCGACCGCCAGAGAGAACAGAGTCTACTACAGAATGTGAGAAACTTTTGTCTGTGGAAGATGCAAATGACGATGTAGTATGTTCAAAGCCAGCAGGATGGGCGAAGCCAAGACCAACAGCAGAAACGCCCATGGGCAGTGATGATAATTCTGGCAGGGCAACTGATCCCTCCAAGTACAGCAGAACTTGCCTCATACTTGGCCTACTCTGCGGTTCTGAATGAGAGCACAACAAGCCTAGTTTCAACACCAATTCTGCTTCCTCTTTCACATATTCGGTGCGTAGCCTTTGATCAACCGCCTGGAGAACATTGCCTGCCTTCCAGCAAGAAAATACCCAATCAACCAAAATGAAATTTTCTGCTGGTGCTGCTCGGGGTTCTATAGGCCTTCTTCCACAGGCAACCTCTAGCAAAAATGCCCCAAAAGCATATACATCAGTTCTCGTTGTGGCCTTCCCTGTCCTATTATGCTCAGGAGCAAGGTAGCCAGGAGATCCTACTACATGGGTGGTTTGAGGGAGAGTCCCGTGATCGTATAGCCTTGCCAGGCCGAAATCGCCTAATCTTCCATTCAGGTCACCATCCAGTAGTACATTACTGGCTTTTACATCTCTGTGGATCACAACTTGTTCCCATTCTTCGTGTAGATAGAATAATCCTGATGCTACACCTTTGATGACATGAAATCTTTGGCTCCAGTGGAGCGTATATTTGGGTTGGTCATACAAAAACTTGTCTAGACTACCGTTGGGCATGAACTCGTATACCAAAAGTAACTCTCCTTTACGCCGACAATAACCCAAGAACGGTACTAAATTTCTATGGCTTAAGCGACCAATACTGACGATTTCTGCAACAAATTCTCTCATTCCCTGTCTTGCTTGATGAGAGACCTTCTTGACAGCAACCTCAACCTTGTTCGTTGGCATAACGCCTTTGAAGACCCTGCCAAATCCACCTTCTCCCAACAGCTCTTTTTCTCTGAACCCCTTGGTGGCAATGTATAAATCTTTATACTTGAACCTGTGAGGTCCATATGCTAGCTCCCATTCTTCCAGCAATTCTGCAAACTTCCACTTTCTCCTTAGATAATAAGCTACTCCATATGTTAGTACTAACCACAAAAGTAAGCAAATCAGGGGCAATCCCACGGTGAAAAATTTAGACACTTTCTTATGTCCAGACCGAGGTAGCTTGGGGAGCTGAGAGAGATCAAGAGCTTGCGCAACACCATTCATCCTGAAGCTCCATCCAAGTACAAAATGAGATGTTCCTCTTTCTACTGGGCTAGTGGCAGCAGAAAAGCCAACATACATGTTTTGCACTAAAATCTGCGAAAGGTCATATGTCAAAGACAAAAGAGGAGTATGTGGTTTGGTGGCCGCTACTGGGGCTAACGTAACATCGATTCTCCTATCCACCCCGTCATATTCCACCCAAAGTTGCATCGATTGACCGCTGCTAAGAGTTAAGCTGTCAAATGAATTCTTGTTATTAGCTTGGTAACTTGCTGGCCTTGATACCTTGGACCTCACAGAGTTAATATCAATACCAACATGATTGGCATTAATATCTCCCAAATCTGAGTTCTGAAAAGTATCAAGCTCCACAGCGAAAACGTGATTTGTCTGATTTCCATCGGTGTTTCTATCAAAGAGGCCGAGACTTTCCATACTATAGAACTTCGACATAGGCCCTTCTGTACGGTTTCTTGTTGGTGCAATCACAAGAGCCATTCCCGGACCAATCACGCCTGGGACATCGGGTACTATAGCAAACACAAATTGGGTGGAAAAGGAGAAAGCTGAACTATTAGATGTGCTCTTGAAGTTGATGGGATTAGGATAGAAGGCATGCCCACTTTGTGATTTGGTGTTGTTAGTTATCCGTAGGAGGCCATTGTTGGTGACTGTGGCTGATCCATCCAGGCTTAGATTTGATGACTGAAATCCCTGATAGATGAACCCATCATCAGAAGCTGCTGCGCTAGGTGCCGTGTGAACCAGAAAACAAGCTAAGATTGCTGTTACTAGTTTCAATGACATGGCTGGATCATGCTACAATGACGAGTCATTAGCTGACTTGTTATTGTATTTCATTACTTTGAATACAAACTAATACAACCGGCTAATAGTCAGTGGTTCCCACGACATCAATTGATACCTTGAACGAGTTTTCTTTCGCCGTTCATTCGGATTTCCAATGGTTCAAAATGTTAAGTGGGAACACAAAAATTAATGACTAAAGCACGTTATTTGCGTAAAGTAAGCTTACATCATTTGAATAGCTTGTTTGTACTTTTATTCAGCATCAACTAAGACATTAATGATCAATTTAATTGTGAAAAAGGATGACTACTGTTTAAACAATGACGTTAGTGTTACAAGGTGCCAAAGAAAATTACAACCACGATGGCATTATTGTAACTAGTATAAGAGAACGTGCGTAATTAATTATAATTAGAGTCTATGGCAAAGGTACTGTTGAGAAAAAAACCTAAATTGCCAAATTACTAAATCACATTGGTGATCCATTCAATCTATCTTTATTTTTGGTCAATGTTTTCCCCTTTCTTTTATTTCTCCACAATTATTTATTCCACGTAAAATCAATTTACATAAATTTTGTTTTCTAATTCATGTTTATTTCTAAATTATCCACCCAAAGTTTTTTTCTCGTTCTTCACTAATTCTATAATCTATTTTTAAACTCTACTGAAATTTACTTTAGCAAGTTTATTTTTCCTAGATGAAATTTAAAGGCCAATGTTACATGAATAACCACAAAAAGAATAGAAAAGGACTTTGGAACATAATATAATCATTAAGGGGTCACTTATTCTATTGATATTAATTTAGAATTACACATATGTCAACAAAATCCATCTTTGGACATATCTTTTTGAATCAGTAACATCACGGAAAAGAAAAACAAAAATTATGACTTTGAGGGATTAATTTGAACTAAATTTAACATGTCTATGTACGCTCTTTGTATAAACTATCTTATGTATTTGAATATTGTTTAGAGTAATATCATGTAACGGGACATTGAATCTATAAAAAGTTAAAAAGGCTGATATACATGAAGTTAGTTAAGATTTTTAAGACTGTGGCCTAGCAAATGTTTGGTCATTAAATTTTAAAGGAAAAAGTTTTCAAGTAAACCTATAATCTTTCCAAATCAATCTCTATTGTATAAGGAATTCTATTTCTAAAACAAAATTTGAAGGCTGGTAGCAATAAAAAGCCCCAGTAATACTTAGGATTACATTTATATCTAATAAGGGAATTTTAGGAAAGAAAAACTAAATAACAAACTTACCAAATCACAATGGTGCTTTTAATATAGTATGGATAGATTATGTTGGTCTTCCACGTGATGAGGGACACATGTTCCAGTTCTCCTTTTTTTCACTTTGGAATATTAAATTATTTGTTTTGTGGCTTACAAATGTAAGGCTAGAATAAAAAGTTTGCTGTCTGGGATTGTAGTCAACATTTTACGCAGTTTAGTTGACAGAGGGCTGATTTTACTACCAAATCTGTTAAGAGATATGTATAAAAGAAAAGGTGATATGTACATCTCTTCGTTTGCAAATAATTCTTGATGTGAAAACATAAAGCCAGGGGCTAATCTTTGAATAGGAAAGAGAGTAGTTCCGCACGATTTCAAATGAATTGATTTATTCGAAAAGGGTCTTGTTCTTTGGACGATTTGTATGTATGTGTGTATATATGCATATGTATATATATATATATATGTATATGTATATGTGCACAGCACGTACACACACATATATATATATATACATTCGTATGCATTTTTCTTATGTACATGGGTACATACATACACATATAAACACACACACACATGCACGTATGTGAGCACTAAATATATAGTTAATTATTTTTTCTCCTCTAAATGGCATGCCTAATAGTATTGATACATTGACACATTCTGAAAACAGGATTTCACTCAATTGTCTATTGGCACGCTCATGTATTTTTGGACTCTGTGGAAAGAGAAGATCTTGAATATCTTGAATGTATGGAGAATCAAAATTTCAGTAAATACATGGGGTTTGGTGAGTTTTGTTTGAAAAAAAAATAATAGTATTGATACATCAAATCTTAACCTTGTCCAAGATTGGACTGTTCATTTAGGCCAGTTTGATAACTCTACTTAATGCTGACAATTTTTTCATTTAGCATATTTGATAATTTAATTGCCTTATCATTTAATAAATTAAGCACTACTTAATTTGTGTATAAAATTTTAAGTGGACATTTTTTACTGAATTTTCTCACTACATACACTATGTCTCTCACATTCTCACACATGTTCTTACACCAAAAAAAAATGGCATTTGCTCTTTGTCTATTTGGCGCACACACACTCTTACACATAAATACATGCACTTAAATCCCATGTTTCAATTGATTCATTATTCTCTCTCTTTCACACATACACACGCGCACATGCATGTTTTCCTTTCTCTCTGAGTATACTTTTTTTTTTTTTTTTTTGTCGACACAAGGTGTCCCGATCAATCCTTACGGGGCCCGACTAATTCCCTGCGGCCCGGGCCAGGCACCCCAACCCGACCCTAGCACGTTAAGTGCGCGGAGGAATCCAGCAGAGCGGAGGCTCGAACTCGGGACTTATCGGTCCCTGTGAGAGGTGGCTACTGTTGAACCATTCACGCGGGGGCTTTCTGAGTATACAAATAAAGATAATTTTTAAAGTATAATATTTGTGTGATATTTCAATTCAGTGCTATAATTCAGTTAGTTATTAAACAAAAATAGCTTTATCAATTTCGCAATTTAATATTTTTAACACTTAATTTTCATATTTCAAATTTTAAGATTCTAGACTTTAGTTTTATCAAGCATGGCTTTAGTTGTGTTTAATTTTCAAGCTACCCAATTTTTATGTAAAGATTTTGTAATACTTTGATTTTCAGATTGAACTTTAATTATTGTTTTCTTAATATTTAATGTTACTGTTGAGTATTTGGATTGTTTTCTTCTTGGACATATAAATAACAAAATATGAATAAAAATCAACACCTGTAAAAGAACAGTTGAAAAAACAGTCAAAATTATGACTTGGTAGGTAATTGAGCACGGGGGAGACATTTTTTAAAGAATGGAAATGGACGTGGGATGTAGTCTCTCCTTGGGCTTGGGCTGTAAGTGAGGATTCAAATCTCACCTGCAGTTAAAAAAAATCTAAGAGTTGTGTCAGAATATTCCCTTGATCTAGTTGAGTCTGTATGTCCACTAACCCTCTGCCACAGCCTTCTTAGGCTTTCCCTTCCCCCTAGATTAGGATAGAGTAAATTATACAAATGTATCGTTGCTGATAAAAAAAAAAAAAAGGGACGTGGGATGGGACCCAGCACACTGAATTTTTTGTGTTAATTTTTCTAGAAATCAAAGATTGAATGGAAGTCCACATCTACAAATAATTACTAGAAAATCACGGAGCTTGGCTTTGGAAGATTTGACAAGGAGCAATAATTTCCTTATTATTCTTCCACCAACAAATTCCTCTCTCATAGTATAAAATAAATATAGATGTATCAAAGCTGATGGCTAGAAAACAAGGTCAGGGATGGAAGCAGAAATGCATCAAGATTGGGCCGATGGGAAACCGCCACGTTAAATCTTTTGGCCCCCACCAGATTGACTTTGTAGTCTGACGACTGACTTAGTAAACTAATTAAAGAATTGTCCACAGTCTTCCGTCAAGATGCTGTAAAACGACTTGCTTTCAAATCAAGACCGTGCACGCTAGGATTGAAGGATTTTCCCCTCATAAGTTTTAGCTGAAATTGGTTGAAAATAGAATCGTCATTTTCTATCTCTTTACGCCGCATTCCCACTTGTTTATACTTTACATCCTATCTAAATCCATTTACATCATGCATTCGTTTGTTTACATCATAAGAAAAAATTGATTTGAATTGAAACATGTGAGACCTCTGATCCTAAGAATTGTTCAGTACTTTTTGATGATTTGTAAGATATTATTGTGCAACATCCAAATACCAGTTTCCATGCAATAAATCTGAGTTGTGTTATTGAAAGAGATTAACAATTTCTACCAAGTATAGAGCACGAGTTCTTCAACACGTGACAATAATGTGAGTCCTTGAATAAAAAACCAAATGCTTTCGAGCTTTGGTCAGTTGATGGGTGAAGCTCCTGTGCTCTTGGCTATCTTTGCTCTTATTCTCAACTATTAATGAATCTTTTTACAAGACTTATTGAAACTAGATAATAGATTATACAGAAAGGAGAAAAGAATTAACTAACAACATTTTAACCTTACATATATGAGATCTGCCACACTACTAAAGAGAGAGAACTGGGGGTTCTGGTGGGTAGAAACAGAGGAAAAATATAACAGATATGCCAGAAAATGCACCAAACAAAATAAGTACAGGAGTAGAAGCTCTTTTTTTACAAAAAATTAATAAATCAGAAAGAAAAGCATCTTAATTACCGACCATCAGAGAGAAGATAGTCTGCAACAGAATGTGAAAAACATTTGTCTGTGGAAACGTCAAAACCAACGGTAGAACCCCTCATGGCCAGTGATGATAAATCTGGCAGGGCAACTGATCCGTCCAAGTACAATAGAACTTGCCTCATACTTGGCCTAAGATTTGGTTCTGAATGAGAGCACAACAAGCCTAGTTTCAACACCAATTCTGCTTCCTCTTTCACATACTCAGCACCCAGCTTTTGATCAACTGCTTGGAGAATATCCCCTTCTTTCCAGCACAAAAATACCCAATCAACCAAAATGATACTCTCTTCTGGTACTGCTCGGGGATCTATTGGCCTTCTCCCACATGCAACCTCTAGCAAAAAGGCCCCAAAAGCATATACATCAGTCTTCGTTGTGGCCCTCCCTGTCCTACTATACTCAGGGGCAAGGTACCCAAAAGATCCCGCTACATGGGTGGTTTGAGGCAGAGTTCCATGATCGTATAGCCTTGCCAGGCCGAAATCTCCCAATCTTCCATTCAGGTCACCATCTAACAATACATTACTGGCTTTGACATCTCGGTGGATCACTACTTGCTCCCATTCTTCGTGTAGATGGAGTAATGCTGACGCCACACCTTTGATGACTCGAAATCTTTGGTTCCAGTTGAGAGTACGCTTTGGTTGGTTGAACAGAAATCTGTCTAGACTACCATTGGACATGAATTCATATACCAAAAGTAACTCTCCTTTACGCCGGCAATAACCCAAGAGCGGTACTAAATTTCTATGGTGCAAGCGTCCTATACTGATGATTTCTGCAATAAATCCTCTCATTCCCTGCCTTGCATGATGAGAGACCTTCTTGACAGCAACTTCAACCCTGTTTGTTGGCATGACGCCTTTGTAGACCCTGCCAAATCCGCCTTCTCCCAACAGCTCTTGTTCTCTGAACCCCTTGGTGGCAATGTATAAATCTTTGTACTTGAACCTGTGAGGTCCGTAAGCTAGCTCCCATTCTTCTAGCACTTCTGCAAACTTCCACTTTCTCCTTAGATAATAAGCCACTCCAGATATTAGTATTAATAAAAAAGTAATGCAAATCAGGGGCAATCCCACTGTGAAAAATTTAGACACTTTCTTATGTCCAAACCGAGGAAGCTTGGGGAGCTGGGAGAGATCAATAGCTTGTGCAACACCATTCATCTTGAAGCTCCATCCAAGTATAAAATGAGATGTTCCTATTTCGAGTGGACTAGAGGCTGCAGAAAAGCCAACATACATGGTTTGCTTTAAAATTGGCGAAAGATCATATCTCAAAGACAGAAGAGGAGTATGTGGTTTGGCAGCAGCTATTGGAGCTAATGTAACATCGATTCTCCTATCCATCCCATCGTATTCCACCCAAAGTTGCATCTGTTGACCGCTGATAAGAGTTAAGTTTTCAAATGAATCCTTGTTATTAGCTTTGTAACTCGCTGGCATGGATACCTTGGAGATCACAGAGTTAATATCAATACCGACATGGTTGTCATTGATATCTCCAAAATCTTGGTTTTGGTAAGTGTCAAGCTCCACAGCAAAGACGTGATTTGTTTGATTTCCATTGGTGCTGTTATCGAAGAGGCCGATAAACTGCGAGTCAGGCACTTTTGTGAGGTTTCTTGTTGGTGCAATCACGAAAGCCATTCCGGTACCAGTTAAGCCTGAGAGATCGGGTACTATAGCAAACACAAATTGGGTGGAAAAGGAGAAAGCTGAACTATTAGATGTGCTCTTGAAGTTGATAGGATTAGGATAGAAGGCGTGCCCAGTTTGTGATATGGTGGTGTTGGTTATTCGTAGGAGGCCATTGTTGGTTACCGTGGCTAATCCATCCAGGCTTAGATTTGATTGTTGAAATCCTTGAAAGATGAACCCAGCATCATCAGAAGCTGCTGCACCAGCTGCGATGGGAAGTAGAAAATAGGCTAAGACTGCTGTTCCTAGTTTCAATGTCATGACTAAAGAGTTGGATGCCAATTGCCAAACTCTTCTTAATTTAGTAGCTTATATCATATTGTCTAGCGTTGCAATTTCTCCACGCTCCTTTCTAATTTCTCACACACACTTTGACTGCTTTTTAACTAATGCAAATGACAAGCAGGTAGGTATCGTAGCCACGTTACACCTTCTTTTAAGGGATTTGGGCCACCACGCAAGTGGTCTTTTTAAATTATACGGTGGTTCTATATTCTCCTTTCATCTTATTGAAATTATTGTGCTTTTGATATGTCCAAATTTCTTGTTAGTTGACTTTGTTGGCACGAAAAATTAGGTACACTGAAAAGTAATTTTAATATATAGAAAAATATGTGAAAAAGGAAGGAGAATAAGCATATAATAAATACTCAATAATTTTATTAATTCAAAATTCAATGATAACAATATCAAGTCATAACATTTTCCTTATGACAACTCACAAATATCAACTTAGAAACTTTTCTTATATCTCACAATTCAAGAACTCTTCAAAATTCAAATCAACTTTTCACGTAATAATCTTCTACACTAGCATTATTTATAAATTGTTGAACTTCCTAAACAAACACAATTGTAAATCAAAACTTACATGGAATTGATTTGGAATTTCCTAAACTAATGTGCAAACTAAATAAACGGGACATCGAAACAAGAAATTAAAACAATAAACAAATAGGATGCCTTAGTTTGATTTCATCATTTTCTCTCTTAAATTAAGCTCTTCATTATGATCATTTCCAATTCTATCGCGAACTTGAATCTTCATGAACAACTCTGTCACTGTATAAATGATGTGAAACGCCTACTTATAACTAATCTTTTTGTCATGATCACTTTTGGAAAACTCATACTTTTGGAATAATTTCTTGACATGATCATTTCGTCAAAAACGTCAAATATGATGACCCATTACACTTCAAAATTTAATTCATCTATGTCACCAACAAAATTTTTCAAATTCACAAATCATAGTTGTCACCACTGATATTTTCAGCAAGCCCTAACTTGTCAACACAAACAATCCCGTCACTTTTAGCAATTTACAATTTTAATTTGCCCATCCTACAATTGATATCAATCAATTCAACTGTTTGATATTCTTTTTCAAATAATTCATCAACTCCCATAGAATCAAGAATTTCTACAACGCCATGATCTTTCAGCACATATTTCATTTCATCAATAATGTTGCTTTCTTTCTCAATCACTTCTAAAATTTCCTTTTGAACAAATTCTTAATCTTTATGTACACCCACAACTTCTGCAATTTTTTTTATTTGTCTCATCAAAAAAATTCTGTTTTCTCTTGCTCGTCATAAATGTCTTTTCCACCATGACCACAATAAGAATTTATCAAAAATTTCAAACCTTCTTAGTCGTCTTTGCATGTATAAATTTTTTAGCTAGATACAACTAGAGTTGGGTACTGAGATAGTGGAATGCCTTACAATCTATGTGTCTGTTCCTCTCTAACTTTTTTAATTGCGTCGCTTGATAATTTCATGCCTTCTACAAGTTCTATGAATCCCTTTTGAATAATATCCCAAAGTCCAATAGTTCAAAAAAAGTCTTCATCATCCATTTCCAAACATCAAAATTGCTTTTACCATCAAAGATAGAAATAATATGGATCCATACATTAATTTTATGAACAAGCCCCAAGATCAAAGCCTAGATCGCTTATACCGCTTGTTGGCACAATAAAATCATGCATAGCGAAAGTAATTTTAACATGTATAAAAATGTGTGAGAAAAGGAGGAGAATAAATACACGATAAATAGTCAATAATTTTATTAACTCAAAATTCAATAATAACAATATCAAGTCATAACATTTCATTTACGACAATTTCCAAATATCAATTTAGAGACTTTCTCTTTATCTCACAATTTAACTCAATGAACTCTTCAAGATTCAATTCAGCCTTTTAAGTCATAATCTACCATACTAGTAGTACTTATAGATTTTTAAATTTTCTAAACAACTACAATTGTTAATTGAAACTTACTTCAAATTAAGTTGAAATTTTCTATACTAATATCCAAACTATAAATAAATAGGACCCCAAAACAAGAAATTAAAATAATAAAAAATAAATAAATATGATAGGTTAGTTTAATTCCATCAGACTTAAATGGATGATCTTGTCTACTTTTGAGTTTTGACCTTCACCCTTCGGCAAGTTGAAAAGCTTGAAGTCTTACTTGTGGGACCGGCAGTGTCACGTTTCAAAGAATTTTGAAAAAGGCAGACACAACGGTCGCTAAAGGTTTGCACTATGAGCGTCCGTACACTAGTTGCTGAAGAACAGTTGAGAGATTTACCACAAGACCTGACCCCACATGTGTCCTTTCTTGTTTCCACCAGTGAAGCTATAGGGATAGAAAAGGAAACTAAAGTGGAACAAGCACGAGTATAAATCAGCCTAATCAAATTGAACATCCTGACTTTTTTCTCTCTCTTTAAGAGCACTTTTTTCCAATGTTTTTAAAATCGGACTGGCCAGTGAGCCGGAGAAGGGATCGGTTTGTGGTTTGACCGGTTTAGTCGGTTCGATCGGTTTGATCGTCCGGTTCACTGGTTCACTTTTTTTTTTTTTTTTTTGGCATACAACTTCAGTTAACATCTTTCTTTCCGGAAACCGTTGACAGTCTATGGCTACAAGGTTAAACTTTGAAGGCTGATGTCCAAGAACATGGTACAGGCTATTGTCAGGTCCAACTCGATAATGATGCAATTCAAATTTGAGATGGGTCTAAATGAGACATCAGAGGAATGTGGAACCTTCTTGAAGTAGTACTAAAAAATATCCAGCTCGATATCCTCTATCAGAAGAATCTGGAATTTGTATTTTCAAATTTGATATCTAGCCAGATACCAAATTTGTGTTTTCATTTCGGCCATTTGACTTTCTCACTCTGTCCATATTCATTGAAAAGAAAAAAAATTCTCCATATTCACATTTTTTGTCCACTAGAAAATTGTTATTAGCGCCCAATTATTTATCAATATTCCCTTTTTTTATACTTATCTACTAGTTAGTTAGGTAATAATATCCTTATTCAATCTTACTACCTACGATATTGTTTTGAGATTGTAATTGAAATTAAAATTTTTAGTATTTTGTTTATTCACACAAATAAAAAAAAATCAAGGAGTTATGATGTATAATACGAATGTGTACAATGTAATTATAAATATTTTTTAAAATAATAATTATTTATCAAAATTTTCCCTAAATACTTGTCTACAATGTCAATTGAGCAAGAATATCCCTACTCAATCTTTCTATCTGTTATTGCATTTCAACCACTATTTTATTGTGAGATTGTAACTAAAATTAAAAGTCTAAGTATTTTTATTTATTTTCACAAATTAAAAGATCAAGGGGATTACATTAATAATCAAGGGGAGTACATTAACAAACATTGATATACCAACAATGTATTTATGATGTAAAGCACAAGTTTTTCTAATGTAATTAAAAAATTTTAAAATAATAACTTATCTAAACAATTCAATTTAGTTACCAAATTAGACCTTGTTTGGATTGTCATTATTTTAATTTTTTTAGCTTTTCACAAATCTATTTCTTGATTATTTTTATTCTACACACATTAAATCGTGGTCGTACATTTTTCTACAAAAATTTAAAAAATAATTTGAAAAAGTTGTTTTATTAAAGGATTTTTCTAATGGTTGTCCTAACACATTTAATATTCATCTAATTTATTATATATATATATATACACACATATACTAACAATTATTACTATCTTTGCATTTATATATTTTTTATATTTAATCTTACCTACGTTTCTTTACATTTATTCACTGAGGAGAAGCCGCTGAACTAAAGCAAACAAAGAAATAAGTTTGATGTGTTTTGGGGTATTTTTGGTTTTTTACTTAATAAGTTAAGTAAATATCTACACAAAACAGTCTTGTCCGCTGGCTATGGTTTAATGGTAAGGGCTCCTTGTAACAAACGCAAGGTCTGGTGTTTGATTCTTGGTGGCTGCAATTTGGAAATTAATTTTGAAAAGTTTCAAAAACCGCCGGTTCACGGTCTAAGCGATTTTTCACGGTTCATCCGAGTCATCTGGGTTTTAGCGGTTTTTCATTACTCTCCGGCTTTAGCACTAGACCAGACCGGTGACATGTCCGGTTCGCGGTCCAACCGGTCGAACCGGACGGTCCAGTCCAGTTTTGAAAACATTGCTTGTCCCTCCAATGGTGGAAGTTCAAAACTTTTCAAATCCCAAAAGTTCAAATCCTGGCAAAAAGCACAAAGAACCAATTCCATCCACAAATCCATACATGATCCCCACAGCTTTTTAGATCGGACAAAATAAATGTATGTTAGTTGCTGAAGGAGCTACCACGGTGTCGTCTGCATTAACTCCAAAAGGATCGGCAGCTGAAGAGGCGTTACAAGTACGTAATGGAAGGGAGTAGCACTTGAGATAGTGGGTCAGCACTTCACAAGCATAAAACCATCCATCTCAAGGCTTGATTCTCTTTTTTACTTTTCCAGCTTTCTTAAAATACCTGCTTTTCTGTTTGTTAGTTCTACTATTTGTCCTCTGTTTTCGTTGTCACCTAGGTAAGCATTACCTAGCTGAAATAAGCAGTTTTACTTTTGATATGCAGTAGCTTGGCTAGTTCCCCTTCATTGTCAGGGTAGAATTGGGATCCCCTCTATATCTCAGTCCATTACTATGGCGGAAGAACTGTCTGAGATAATGCAGAAATTTGTCTTAAATACCCAAAAGTGCACCATAACTGACCTGGACTTTGTTCACTCTAGTATCAGTAGGCAGGAATGTCAACTAAGCTTGTTGGGCAAAATCCGGGGAGAGAAACTAGTTAACTTCACCGGACAAAAAAACTTTGTCAGTATTGCTTGGGGTTACCCAAAAGACCTGAAAGTCACAGAGTTAGGACCAAACCTGTATCAATTCTTGATTCCTGAAGAGGAAACTCAAGAGAGAATTATGAACGGAGGCCTATGGATCTTGGACAACCAACTGATAGTTTTGAGCAAATGGTATGAAGGGATTGAGGATGACCCAAATGCCTTCAGATTGACCCTATTGTGGGTGCAAATGTGGAACCTACCAGTTCATTGGTTATCAAAAGAAATGGGGAAGAAGATTGGTAAAACAGTGTTTAGGGGGTGAAAGAAGCTATCATTCCCCAAACAGGTGGAAAGGAAGGAAGACACCTAAAGGTACAAGTTGTGGTTGATACCTTTCGGCCACTACCTAGGGGCACTACTGTCAAGATGAGTGACTCTATGAAGTGGATTAAATTTAGGTATGAGAGATGCCCAGATTTCTGTTATGCTTGTGGAATCATTGGCCATAGTGAGAAAGGATGTGCAGCAGGCATCTTAGTGGGGAAGGGGCAACAAGAGAACCAGTATGGACCTTGGATGAGAGTAAACTATAGCAAAGGTTCCCCACAAAAGGACAGTAATAGATACAAATCCCCTTCCAACAGAGTACACTGGGGTTTGGAAAATGGGGAACTAGTTCGTAAGGAGCTAAGTCAGGAAGAAGTGGTAAATATCCCAAAGGATCAAATGGGAACTGAGGAAGTTAGGGATAGAAACAGGGTGGCTGCCTTCAAAGAAGAGGTAACAAAGCTTCTGCAATCCAAAAAGGAAGGGACGAACTAGGTACCACCAACACCCAACAGTAAGATGCCAGAGACGTGTAACACACAGGTTAGCACAGCATTGGTAGCGTCAATAGAAGAGAAACCAGAGAAAGGTAAAGAAGAAGGAAAAAACCAGATTATGACCATGGAGGTAGAGAGAGTTGAGAGGAGTGCGGAACCTAATCCTCACAAGGAGGATTTGGAGATGATGGACTCACAGTCATTGGGGAAAGAACAGACAACAACAGAATTCACTCAAGAGACGGATAAACATAATAGTATCAATGAGATAATACATATTAGGATATTTGATAAGTGCATGGAAAGTAGCGCATGGAAAGTAGCCAACAAGGAACAAGACAACCTCAGGACTTGAAGGTCAGAAAGACAATAAGAACATCAAGAGGAAGAGGCTGGAGAGCACTGAAATAGATAGATGGAAACAGCATGGCCCAACCAGTTCTGACCAAATGAAAGTTAAGTCTGATTGATGAGGAAATGCCAGAAGTGGATAATATTGTGCATGAGCCAAAGAGGAACAAAATTGACAGCCCCAGAGGGGTGAGTGAAAGACAAGCAGAGGGGGTGGGAACCAGCCTTAACTGGGTCCCTAAAAGTCAATGAGAGTGATGGTGTGGAATTGACAAGGTGCTGGGAGTCCCTTGACAATTCCCCATCTGAAGGAGTATAAAAAACTCCTTTCCCCAAACTTGATGTTTTTAAGTGAGACGAAAAATAGATTAAGGTGTATGGAAAAAACCCTAAACTATTATTGCTGCTATGTGGTGCAAGCAATGGATAAAGCAGGAGGAATGGCACTGCATGTATTGGAATTCTGATATAAAAATATTGCAAGTGCAACACACATCATTCACTATGGAAGCTCAGATTGAGAACCAAGAAAGCAAGTGCACTTGGTGGCTGATTGGCATTTATGCAAACTGTAATGATGCTATAAGGAAAGCACAATGGACAGTATTGAATAGAAGAAGGCAGCTATGGGGAAACAACTGGTTGTTGGCTAGGGATTTCAATGATATAACCTCTAATTTTGAAAAATGGGGAGGAAGGTGTAGAGCTGAATGGAGTTTCACTGATTTCAGGAATTTCATAAATGCCAACTAACTGGTGGACCTGGGGTTTGAGGGGCAGCCGTGGACTCGATGCAACAATTGGGGAAATGAAGGAGAAATCAAGCAAAGATTAGATAGAGCCCTGAGAAGTGCACATTGGATTCAGTTGTTTGATAATGCTAAGTGCTCTCACATTAAAACATATGCTTCAGACCACTATACTTTGATGATAGACACCAAGCCTACTGTAGAGAGGAAAAAAAGAAGGTTCTTCTTTGATAAGAGATAGCTCCAACATGAGGAAATGTCTGAGGTTGTTAAAGGAGCACGGAAGGACAATGTAGAAAGATCTCGGATGTACCAAGTGCAATAAAAAATGAGGAACTATAGAGTGGCATTGCTTAAGTGGAGTAACAGCATCTACAAAAACTCTAAGGACAGAATTGATAGTCTCAAAAAGCAACTGGATTAGACAAGAGATTCTTCAATGAACAATAAGAGAGAAAAGATGGTTGGATTAAAGTCACAGCTGAAAGAGGCTTATAAAGATGAGAAATCTTCTGGAGCCAAAAATCCAGACTCAAATGGTTGCAAGAAGGGGACAGAAATACTCAATACTTCCATGCACAGGTAAATGGCAGAAGGAAGCAGAATAGGCTGCAAAGACTACAAAAAGAAGATGGAGGCTGGACTGAATCAGAAGTAGAAACTGGGAAAGAAATTGTAGACTATTACAGGAAGCTCTTTGCCAAGTCTCCAACCAGTAACGCTCAAGAGATATTAGAGGGAATCCCAACTTCCATCATGACAGAAATGAACACGGAGCTAACCAAGGAAGTGACAGAAGAAGAGATCAAAACTGCTTTCTTCACTATGGATTGCAATAAGGCTCCTGGCTTAAATGGTATGATATCTCTTTTTTTCCAAAAATTTTGGGATGTAATCAAGGAGACCTGGTAAATGCTATTCAAAGTTTTTTCCACTCTAGTCTTATGCTTAAAGCCATTAATCACACAATCATTTCCCTTATTCCTAAAGTTCCAAATCCTATTAACATTAAGCAATATAGACCTATTAGTCTATGCAATGTCGTGTACAAAACCATAACCAAAATCATTGTCAATAGACTAAAGCCTGTTCTTAAGTACTGCATTAGTATCAATCAATCTGCCTTTATACCTGGGAGGCACATTATTGATAACATAATAATCTCTCATGAATACTTGCATTACCTTAAGAATAAAAGGCATGGGAAGGATGGTTATATGGTTGTGAAGTTGGACATGTCAAAAGCTTACGACATAGTTGAATGGGATTTTCTACAATCCATAATGAGCAAAATGGGGTTTTGTGAGAGCTGGATTAACTGGATCATATATTGCATTAGAACAGTCTCATTTTCATTCAATATAAATGGAGATTGTAAAGAATATATCACATCTCAAAAAGGGATTGGACAGGGAGATCCCTTGTCACCTTACCTCTTCCTTATCTATTCAGAAGGCTTTTCTAACCTGTTAAAAAATGCAGCCTAAGACATGAGGATAAGTGGAGTCAAGATAAGCAGCAATGATGGAGCCAAGGGGGGGCAGAGGGGGGCCATGGCCCCCCCTAAGTTTTGAGAATTTTAATTCATAATATGTAAATATGTGTGTAAAATAAAATTGGCCCCCCCTAAATTTTTACAATTTTAGTTTATATTATGAGAGTTGATATATATATATATATATATATATATCATAGGCTTTAACTTGCTAATGTTGCAGCTTCTAGAGAAGTAGCTTCTGTTCACCAATTCTTCTCCAATTTAGTTTTCATTATCAATATTGTTACTGCATCTAGCAAACATAATGATGAATTAAAGGAGGCTCAACCAATTGAAGTTGCTACTAAGATTGCTAATGGTGAACTTGAAACTGAAAGGGGGCTTAATCAAATTGGCACTTTAAAACGAATTGGAGATACTCGTTGGGGTTCTCATTTGGATTCTATTTCTAGTTTACTGAAAATGTTCAATGCTACTTATGTGATTTTAAGTAACATTGCAGTAGATGAAGGTTCATACTCTCAATGTGAAGATGCAAATTTTGCTTTGAATCAGTTGTTATCCTTTAAATTTGTTTTCACTTTGCATCTTATGAAAGACATTACGAAAATTACTCATCTTCTTTGTATAGCATTGTAACGTAAATCTCAAGATATTTTGAATGCAATGCATCTTGTCTCAAGCACAACAAAGCTACTGAAGAATTTTCGAGATTCGGGATGGGATGATTTCTTGGTGAAAGTTAAATTATTTTGTGAACAACATCCAATTGATATCCCATGTATGAATGCTCAATATATTGCAAGACGTGGTAGATCTCGAAATCATCATGATGAGATTACTGTGGAGCATTATTATCGAGTAGATATATTTCTTGCAACAATTGATTATCAATTGCAAGAGTTACATAGCAGGTTTAATGATCATACCATAGAATTGCTTGTTTTGAGCACTACTTTAGATCCTAGAAATGGATTTATACTGCTTAAGATTGATGATATTTGTATGCAGAGAAGTTCTATCCGTCTTATGATTTTATGGAGTAAGAACTAGTACGTCTAAGAATAAAATTTCAACATTTTGAACTCGACATTCCAAATCATCATGAATTACAAGAATTATCTGGTATTAATGAGTTATGTCAAGACTTGGTGAAGGCAAGAAAATCAGTGATATATCCTCTTATTGATAGATTGATTAGACTTGATATATCCTCTTCCTGTATCAACTGTAACTACAGAGCGGGCATTTTCAATTATGAAAATAATCAAGGCAAAGCTCCAAAACAAGATGGAAGATAATTTCTTGAATGATTTGTCTAACTGTGTATATAGAAAAGGAAGTTGTTGAAAATTTTAGCAGTGATTCAATCATAGATTAATTTAGTTCTATGAAAGAGCGTAGAGCTCAATTTACTTCAAAGAAAAGATGTTGAAATTTCAAAGTATGTTAATTAACATAACTTTTATCTTTTTTCAATTGAAAATAGTTACATTTATATTACATGGTTATATATATATATATATATATATATATATATATATATATATATATATTGCATAGGTGACATATTGGAGAGCATATTCTCATAATGTGCAAATTGAATGGTTTGTGATGTTATAAGATATTTAATCAAAGGTTATCTTTTTTGTTAATTTTTGTTATGACTGTACCGCATATTTATGAATAGACATACCTTTATAATTAAATTTAATATTTGATATTTTTAGATGTCATATATTTAAATAGAAGAAAATTATTTTGAACATAATATATTAAGATAATTTTATTAGAAAAAAATTTTGGGCCCAAAAAAAAAAAAATCCTGGCTCCATCACTGATAAGCAGGCAAGGCCCTTCTGTGACACACATCTTTTCTTTGCTGATGATTCGTTGATCTTTTGCAAGGCTACCTGTCAAGAGGCACAGGAGTTGACAAAGATCTTGAAGAGTTCTGAACAAGCATCAGGACAAATGATAAATCTTGACAAATCCAGTGCTTTCTTCAGCAAAAATGTCAACCAGGAAATAAGAGAGGAAGTTTGTAGCAAACTAGAAGGAATCCAACAAGTCTCCCAAGGGAAATACTTAGGACTCTCACTGGTGATTACCAGAACAAAGAAGCAACTGTTTGGATTCATCAAGGACAACATTGAACACAGAATGCAAAGCTAGAAATCCAAATTGCTAAGCTCAACTAGGAAAGAAATCTTGATCAAAGCAGTCTCAATGCCCATGCCTACTTACACTATGTCTTGTTTCAAATTGCCATGCAGGCTATATAAAGATATCTGCTCTCTACTTTCAAACTTCTGGTGGAGAGAGCAAGACAACAAGAATAAAGTCCATTGGGTGGCATGGGAGCAGCTGACCAAGGAGAAGAAAAAAGGAGGTCTAGGCTTTAAGGATTTACAAAGCTTTAATAGAGTCTTGCTATAGCCAAACAGATATGGAGAAATCCAAACCTGTTGTCTAGCAAGGTGCTAAAGGCAAAGTATTTTCCTAAGAGTTGCATCCAAGAGTGCAAAGTCCCTAAGAATGCATCATGGTTCCTAAGAATTCATCATGGTTCTGGCAGAGTATAATGAGCAGCAGAGAGGACCTTTGGTGGGCAGTGAGAAAACGAATAGGAAATGGAAAGAAAACCAATTTTTGGAATGACCAATGGATACCAAACAACCACCAATGGAAACTAGTCACTGCTAAACCACAAGAATGCCAACTTGACAAAGTTACTGACTTGGTCAGTAGCTACAGATGGAATAAACCTCTCATCTTCAAGACCTTTTCCAAAGAGGATGCAGAAAATATTTTGAAAATCCCCATCAGCATTACTGGAAGAGACGGTAATACGTTCTGGATAGGGAACCTAAATGGGGAGTACACTACGCAGTTAGGATACAAAGTGGCAATGGATAGGAGGGAGGAAGAGACTAGGAAGGTAGGTGAGGGTGCAGAATCGAGCTGTAGTTCACTGAGCCAGCAAGTATGGAAAGTACTGTGGAGTTTAAATATCAGCCACAAAGTCAAGATGTTTATATGGAAAGGACTCAGGGATGCAGTACCAATCAAGGAACTGATATAATAAGAGTCAAAGTGGGAGATCCAATATGCTCAATGTGTGAAGAAGAAGTGGAAACACTGGAACACATGCTACTTAAATGCAGCAAAGTAAAGGACATCTGGAAACTAGCCCCTATCCACTAGGATGGCATCAAACACAGGACGGATAAATTCAAAGAGTGGTGGGCTGCAGTATCTGAAGCTAGATGTAGGATACAAGGGAAAGATCATATAGGTCTCACGACATATATTTTGTGGCAAATCTGGAAAACTAGGAACAACATGGTTTTCAACAACAAAAGTATGGATCCAGTTACAATAGTAAACAAAGCATGCAACGAATGGAGTGAATTTGAAAATGTGGCAGGGAAAGCTAGGAAATGGAGCATTAGGAAAACAACATTTTCTCAGCAACACAGGGAACAGGAGAAAGAGCAGCAAGAGCGCTCCACAACCTCAGGAACCAGCTTGAGAATTGTAGTGCAATGGAGCAAAGAGGACAAAGCTGTTGGTTATGGCATTGCAGCGTATGATGGAAGGCAACAGGAACTAATGGCTTGGGTTTTGAGAGAGAGGGCAGTAGACAACCATCTTCAACACCTGACTAAAGGAATCAAACTTGCCCAAATTAAGGCAACAGAACAAGGATGGCGACTAATTAACGTAGGAGTTCCTGACAAGAATCTGCTACAGCAAATCCAATGGACAAAACCAATGGAAAAAAGGACAACAATTGTGATGCAAGACATCCTTGAGCTGAGCTCCTTGTTTTACAAATGCTCCTTTTACCTAGACATAGGTAATTGTAATGATCTTAGTGTTCAATTTAGTGCTCAAGCTTTGAGCAGTTATCAGGATGTAGAATGGGTTAATCCCAATCTACTATGCTAGAAGCACAATGTATGTATCGAGCCTTTGCTCGGTTGTAAATACTTTTGGTTCAAGTAATATATATATTCCTATCGCTTAGTGTAAAAAAAAAAATTGAACATCCTGGCATTTTTTAGGAGATTGAAATTTTTTTCTTCAAACTTAACTCGTTTACTTTTCGAGTCAAACTTAATTGAATTTTTGTCAAATCAAACTCAAATCAAGTTTAATTAGTTAAAATTTTTCACATGTAAATTTCACTTATAAGTCAATCTTGAGTCTAACTTGATAGTTTATCAAAAATAAATTGTTATTTAAGTTTGGTTTGATTAGTTGGCTAACCAAATTCGAATGAACTTTTATTGAGTGCCCAGGTCGATTCAAGTATCAAATAGTTTAGCTCATCTCTTAGTTTTAAAAACAAGTGCTTAGCACACTACTATTGAAAATAAAAAAAAAACACAAATTTGTAATGTTACAAAAAATTCAGGATGGAGAAACTATTAGGTTGTATGATGTACGAGAAAACAATACTGTAACCTTGAAGTAAAAGTTTTTAACTGGTCTAAATGCAAAACAACTAATTTCAATTTGAATTTAAATTTAAAATTTTACACATATAACATGCATGTACTATTATTAATTCGTATACTATCAATGTAAAAAAAGATTAATTTTATAAACACAATATTGCATATTCACTTTGAACACAATATAGTGTAATTGTAAAGTATACTCGATAACAAGTACATCAATTGCAGCACCATCAGCATACTACCCTGTGTCGCTCATTAAGTGCGGGCAAAAAGTTAAATATAGAGTATAAACAGCATTACCCAAAAATATCTTGCTTTCAGAGTATTAAAGTTTTGGATTAATTCGATTTTGCACCCTTTGACTTTACTCTGACTCTTACTTGCATCCTTAGACCTCAAAATAGGACACTTTACTCTTTAAACAATATATTCCATCCCATGTAAAGACAATTCTTGACTGCATACCAAAAATTAGCAAAATAATTGGTACAAGCTATTAAACTTTCAAGTGTAAGTAAGAATGTTTGGATAGCAAATTTTTTCAAATAATATTTCGCTTACATCAACATTTTTCAATTAACTTTTTTATATTTTCAATCATTTCTTTACCTCGCATACATCATATCACAAAACATGTTATAGTAAGTATTGCAAATAATATTTCAAATAATACTCTATCCAAACGAGACAAAAGAAAGTCTGTTAATCTGACTCTTTTGCTGAATCTTCTTCTTCGTTCCTTTTTTTTCCTCTTTTTGCTTTTTCTTTTCCTTTTCATTTTCTTCCTTCCTTATCTTCTTCTTTTTCGACTTTTCTAATCCGCTGATTCTTCTTCATCTTAACTTATAAGGAAAGATCCCTTTTCCTAGTTCTATTCTTCACCGATCCGCTCAAAAATATAACTGATGTTTATTCATAGGACACCCCTTTTTGATCTTTTTTTATATTGGCTACAAATGTTTATTTTTCTTCAACGTTAGTACCATCGTTGTTGTTTTTCTTGAGATTACTAGGGGGGAGTGCTCGCGCATCGCGCATCGCGCGAGTGTTTGGTGCCTAAAATTAGAGAGATAATTTGAGAAGAAATAGTTAAAGAAGCTGGAGTTTGATATTTTATGTAAAACATGTTTGTTGTACAAATGTTAAATGGCATATCCAGGGCATGGTGTGGAGGAGCAGCCGGCACCGGCGATGGTGTCGTAGAAGTAAGCGTTCTTGTCGAAAGGAGTAAGGACTCAATGCCCAAAGTCAACTGCTGGTGGTTCAGGAAATTAATCAGATTCATCCTACATAAAGTAAAAAATGCCAATACAAAAGTGTGTAAACTATAAAAACAAGTCAAGGTGAATAAGCTTACCTTTATAATCAATTAGCAAGTGACTACAGTTACCTAAAGGCAAAGAGGAGCTCATCAAGGCTAACAGGAATGGCTAACCCCAACCGTGGTAGAACCTTCCTTTTTCAGTTGAGGACTAATTTGCTTAGCCAGCATAGGAAGAAAGGCAGGTAGCCATATTCCCATTAAAGGGATATTCCCTCTTGGCTACTAATTTAGCAAGATGGTTCACTTTGTCACTCAAAGAAAAAGAAATAGTTTGTTGTAGGAATTTCTGACCTCTCAACAGTAAATTAGTTGCTTAGTTTTCTAAGAAAGCAAATAGCTAGCACATCTCTTCCCTCGTCAAGCAAACCATTCACTTTCTTTAACAAAACGAGCGAGGAAAATGCTTGAAAGCCAAAAACTCTATAAGATCCTAGTCGTTCTCTTGCCCTGCCTTACATCGATGGATTTCTGTCCTGCTACTAGCTATTCCCAAAAGGAAAGAGGAAGTGAATCTCTTATTTCATATAGCAGAAAACACACCATGACCGGATTAATGTAGTAAGCTAGAGTACCCTAGAAAGCTGACCTTGTTCCAAATACCTCCTGGGAAGTTTTTTCTTAAAGTTGCTCCGAACCTATCATTATAAGCAAACCAGTTAAATTTCAGAGGACACTGATTCTGTGCAAAAATCTTTATCTTGCAGCTAAACTACACAACCAAAGTTTCAAATTTTAGGATCTGACCACACATTGATGCTACTTACAAGAACCACCCACATAAACAACAAAATTGAGGAACAAATCTAATCTCAAGCTAAACCACCACGAATAGCTGTGGCTGAAAACCATTTCGAGATGTTTAGTATAAAGGCTGCAAAAAATATCCCAATTCCAAAAGCCGAAAGGGGAGAAACTGAAGAAGGTGAAAAGGGAAGCATTGAAACAACCATAATGATGCTCAGCTCAGCCATTTATTCATTCAATACCCATGTTTTTGGCTATTTAATTGAGATGTAAATAGGAAAAGAAATGGGTTGTTTTAGGCATGAGCTCATATGAGTTGGGAAACGATCAGACAAGTTGTTTCAAACAAAGAAATAACCTCGAACGAGTAGTTATAGCAACATGTCTTTGTTTTAATTGTACAACAAAAGTCACAGTTAAATTAAATGTATCTATAATATCATTCGAGTAATTACACCAACATATAAGCATATATGAGTTGTACACGGTTCAAAAATGGTTGCAAAATAATTTTACCTTCCAGAAATACCTAGATGCCTATATAAATCAAAACTTTTAATGTACCAAAATAAGGACATTTCGGTAAACATACCCAAATACATGCTCCTCTCAGTTGTACCAAAAGTTTTAAGAAAACCACACAACATCCCACATTCCCAAAAAATCCCTATCATGCAGTTGAAATTCAACCCCCTCTTTGACCAAAACTCAATCTTATATAATATAAGGAATTCTTTTAGTTGGAATTTTGTTGGAATTATAGAGGCGTTTAAATGTGAGGTGATTAAAAAATTGTCTAAGGCTTGACCATGGTTTTGTGGCTTTCTAGAATATTTGGAATATGCGCAATAAATTGAAGGAGGAAATTGGAAGCAGAGGTGCTGCTAGATTTGGAGGTAGGTTGGGAAGTGTTGGGTTTCTGGTGTTAAACTTGAAAGAAGAATAAAAGCAATAAAAAGGGGTCTTTAAATTGACATTTATGTCCCAGCAAATTTGTCTAATATTAGTTAAAATTTGCCCATTTAAATTACTATTTTTAGGAATTTTTATAGAAAAATATATTATAGCAATTTAATGTATGTGAGATAAAAATGTGATTGAAAAATTAGTATACGTAAAAATCTTTTTGCAGTAAGATTATAAAATGTGGAAATTATTTTGTTAGTTTTGAGCGTTCTGTTAAGGATTGCATTTAAGTGGCACGGAATTTATAATTTAGAGAGCAAATGTCCCCTTCTAAAGTTAAAGAATGCATGCAGGATTCGGGTAAATCAGTTAGAAACTGTACGCCAAGGTTTAGCAAGTATAAAATAAAATAAAAATCAACAACAAAGTACAATTTTGACAGGCTTAGTTGCGGGACGTCTACGGTGGTAAGTTCACTTTTCTGCCCATGGTAGGTAGAAGTAATGAAAGGAGGCCAACTGTGTTCTGTGGGGACGCATAAAGACAACAACAAAAAGATGCATGGGCAGAAAGCCGGTTTTTTTGTTTTGGGAAAATTGCCAATTTAGTCCCTAAACTTTTTCACTTAACCCAATTTTATCATTTACAATTTTTTTTACCAATTTTATCAGGTTCAATGTAGGACTTATTGGGTAGTGCCACCACATTTTATGTATTGCACACAGCAGGTCAAGGGTATAATTGAAATGACAAGTTTGACTGTCTAATTGTAGCGATTATAATAGAGGCTTTTAGGCGATTAAGGGCAAAAAGCTCTAAAAATTGAGAGAGGACTGAGGAGAGCACTAAAGAGAAGCCAGACCAAGGTCTCTGCAAAAAGTCAGCCATTCCCCGTGAGTTGTACACTTTCCTCTTCTACTATAGTATAGTAAGTTGTCTGCATTTGTCACTAGGATTTTACCAGGCAGAGCTAACGGAACCAGAGCTTTTCCATGTACTCTTAGTGCTATAACATGGTTCCGCATTTCAGTGTTTCACTACTTCTCTAATGCCGCCCAAAGTACAGCACTAAAGAGGAAGATATATAAAAGATTAACTCCCGAGTCCCCGGTGCCACTCCATCTAAGTATATATCCAAATCCAAGGACATAGATGCCTTGCCCTTGCTGTCACTGCTGCTGTTGTCATTGTTGGAGGGCATTGTGTGGAGCGATGGCTGGCATAATGGTATGGCCTCAATTGCAGAGGACAAGTTGAAGAAGAAGAAGAAAGCGAAGGTGGAGATGGAGATAAACACAAATGGGGAATGTGACGACTTGAAAATTTGCTTATATTCTCTTATAATTCCCTCTTATTTTGAAAAATTAATTTAAAATTCCTTTAGTACTAATTTTCTTTTCTCAATAGTTGCAATATATAATAGAATCGAGAGTTTTATTTTTACTTTTATAGTTAGAGCAAACTAGAATTTTTGCGTATTTTGGTCGTATGACCACTTGGTGAGATATGTGTACTAAATTTGATGGATAAGAGTGAGTATTAGATAAGAGGAAGTATGTGATTAGAAGTGCTAATAATAAGTTAGTGAATCATAAGTTAAAACACAAGTATAAGAGAGTTAAGGAAAATAGGCTTGAACCGACGTGCACCGTTTGCTACCGATTGAGTACACCACTTGACTACTATTTTTGTGAGGACCCGTAAATTTTTCTTATTTTTATATTATTTTATTTTATTTTCTCGTATGCATTTTCTTCATTATACCTTATTATATTGATTTTTCCAGACATTTTATAAGTGAATAGAGTTTTTAAAACATTTTTCTAATATAAGTTAGTTCATATTAAGTTTAGAGTGTATAGTGGATGTGGGACCCGCTAGTACGTTAAGTGAGATAAATTCGGCCAATTAGGTTAAGTTTTGTATACAGGGATTAATTTACTAGGTGTTAAGAGATAGTTAGAGGTTACTTAGTTGGATTAATCTTGGAGAGGTACCTGACTAGTAATCGAATCTCATTTGTGCATCCTATTTACTCAGTTTTGGATGAGGAAATTTCAACTGCTTTATCTTTGTTAATCTTAGGTTTTCACGGTGATTAGGCCACTTTGGGTGGAAACTTTTGGAAGTACCTGTATTTGAACTGGTGAGTGTACCACTCCCCTCATTTGTTGCTTAACTTGATTTCTGCACTTGCAATCTGTAATCTGAATGACTGTGCTATCTGTTTATTCCGTTTGAAACGAGGGTGTACTTTATCACACTCGTTCTCTTGTCTGTCTGTATATCTACTGTCTGTCTGTATGCCCTTTTACTGTATATAATCTGTTATCTGTATCTGAGTCTGTTCGGACGTCGTTTGGAGGTTGGTATCTAACGACCTTTCTGCGACCTTTGAGCTCAACAGCTGTGGCTAGTTACTCGAGTCGGGCCGGCAAGGGTCTGGTCGATTAGATAACGAACCACGGTAGTCTGTTCTGGGAATCTTTGGGTATTGAGACTCTTGATTCCGGTATACTCGAATATTACCATTACTGTTCTTGTTCGGCGTTCGGGCCCGGTAGGGGTATGTTTGGTGGACGGGAAATTGGTGTAAAGTGGGGTCTATGGACATGTTGGTTCTATTTACGTTGACGGAGAGTCAACGGGTTCGGATCAAGTACTGCAAATGGAAATCTGGCTCCTGAGAGCCACTTGTATCCTTTCTCTTTGAATCACTGTGTCTAACTGCTTTACTTTATACCTGGCATATATTTTTGATTAGTTAAGCGTGAATTGCCATGCTTTTAACTGCTTACATGTTTGGTACCTCATTGAGCGTAAATTCACCTCGTTCTGTTATCCTTGTTTTCCTTACAGGGTTCCATGTTTTGAAATCAAGGTTTTGAAGGAAGAGTTGAGCTAGTATAGTTATTTTTTTTTTTGTATAGCTCCTCTGTGGTTGCAACCTGATAGTATTATGATCCAATGTTGCTTTTGATTTGTAAAACATTCCAAATATGTATATATATAAGGTGTTCCTTCATGTCTATGTGGTGTGTGGTTGGGATTGAATGACTGTACTTGTACGGTTCAAATTTGAGAACCTTTGTTCTATTTAGGCTTGTATTATTTTGAGATTTGAATATATGTAGTTTCCGATTGTTCGTTTTCTTTGGATCCTATCGCGCGTACTATGTTGGGTTTGGGTGAATCGACTTCGTAGTCCTGGCGAGAGTTGCGCAGACGGTCTGCCGAACCCTTTGGTTCGCCTTAGGGTGAAGTGGGGCTGTCACAACTTTCTTATCCTAATATCCTTGCTTTTATTTCACCTAATCCTCCCTAAATTAACCCTTAAGTCAGCCAACATTATTGACTAAAGAAAAGGAAAAAAAGAAACAAAATAAAGAAAAGATCTTAAAGTGACAAGTGTTGGAAATTCATGGAAGTTTGACCAAGACATTTTCCTTTTTTCTTATCTTTCCTTTTGGCTCATTTTTCTTCATTTTCCTTCATGTTGGCCGAAATTCTTGGAGAGAAAAACAAGAGAGGTGAAACCTTCCATTTCCACCTTGATCTTGCTTGTTTGAGTTGAAACCAAAAAACTAAACCGATTAAACCTTCATTTTGGTGCTAAGGAAGCTTGGTATGGTGAAAGTTTTGGAAAAAATAGCTTGGTTCTTCACTTAGCAACAAGTATTGGAAGGTATAAGATGATCCACTCCCTTTCTCTTTCTTAATCTTACTAAATATGCTATAGAAGGTTTTTAATCTTGGCTTGCTATGGTTGATTTCCTAGTTTTTGATGGTGTAGTGGAATTTCCAGCTAGGGTTTGCATTTTTCAGCTTTGATTATTGTTGTGTACCTAGTAAATGATGTTGTTAAGCTAGGATATGGAATTGATGAAGTGATTAATGGCTTGATGTTACCTTTTAGAGTTAAAAGTTGAATTTTCAGCATTTGGTAGTGAATTTCAGTTCCGCCCTGTTTTTGGAATCAATTTAGGCTGCGAATTTTTCCATATTTTAGATTGAATCAGCTTTTGGACAAAACATGAAATTATAGAAATTTGAGTTAACTTTCTACCTGCAAAATTTTAGATCAATTGGATTATTTCAGCTTATGATTTGGTTAGAACACTCCTGACTGCGCAAAAATCTCTAATTTTCTTGACCTGTTTTTCATGTGCTTTTAACCATCTATTTTTGACCCTGAAAATGCAAGAACTGTGTGCCAATGTCTTCATAGGAAATACAGGTCTATGTCTTAGCTTTGAAACTCCATAAAATTTACCTTGATCCGATAGACCTAGCTACAGTTATGACAAATCAGCGAAGGATGACAAATCTGCCATTTATAAGTTCTTCTTTAAACTGGTTTCCAGCTTTGGTCCATGGTGATAAGTTATTATTTGGTTTGTTTGGTTGGTTTTGAGGCCTTGAATAGATGTATGTTGTTGGTTATCACTTGTGGTTCAATTGGAGGTTGTTGGCTTGTAAATCCAAGTTGTACTTGGATGGAAAATAGCTAAATATAAAGGGCATGCTGCCCAAATTTTTGCTCGAGGGTTAGGCGAATGAACTCAAGACTTGAGCGACGACTCGAGGTTAAAGCGAATTTCGATTGTTTATGGTATTCGAGTTTTCTTTAGTAAGAGATACATAAGTTCAAATTTTTGCCGAAACTTGTACCCTTTAAAAAGTGAAAGTAGTGACCCTTAAAAATATGATTTTCTCGATTTTCGTACCAAGTGTGACTTCCAAAGTATAAATCACTTCTTTATCGAAACTAAAAGAGCGAACATGAATTTTCGAGAGTTTGAGAAGTCATATAACTACTACTTAAACAAGTTTCATTTACTTGATTTTCTTGAAGCGAAACTCTTAGGTTTCGAACCCTAGTGGATTTTAAACTCTTGAATGATATTTTATTGCAGATTTGGACTCCAACCAAGGAGTTGTACCTGAGCATGATTTTAACAAGCACTAAATCTTTGGTGAGTGCTTCCAAATACATGATTGAACTTGCTACTTGATTTAAATTCTTTACCAACGTAATCGGATAAGATTTGCGTGGTTTGGTCAGGCAAGGGTGTACTTTATCGCACTTGCCCTAATGTGAAATGTACTTGTTTATTTGTTGCAATTGACTTGATATACTTGTGTATGATGCGCGCACTCTCTGGAATTCCCGAAACCCTGTGGCGAGTTACTCGAGTCAAACCGGCAAGGGCTTGATCGATTGGATAACGAATCCTGGGTCTCTTGTTTTATCGAGTGGAGTGTTATTTTCTTGGCTAATCGGTATACCCGAGTATTACCACTCGTGTTTATTGAGGATTTTGGGCCCAGTAGGAGGTTTGAATGATAGACGGAGATTGTAGTTAAGTGGTGCTTTACTGGACTAGTTACTTTACTTGCAAGTTGACAAAGTGTCAACTATTACTTGATCAAGTTATGGTGAAGCAACAGAAATTTGACTCTTGAGAGCCATCTGTATCCTTATACTTTGACATGATTATTACTTGTCGTGTTATTGTTTCTTTTTATGAACTTTTACACTCGCTCATTTTAAGAGTTCAAGTTTTAAATAATAGTCAACTTGCTATTTGGAACCTCACTGAACTTTAGTTCAATCTATTAGTTTTTGTTTTCCTTACAGGGGGTACAAGCGAGGGTGTGAGACTGGTACAGGCTAGCCCAAACTTGGGAACCATTATTTCATTTATTCTTAAGGTTATAAACTGTTTTATTTGAAGTGAGTAAGTGAGTTCTGGCGAGAGTTGGGCAGGCGGTCCGCTAAACCCTGGGGTACGCTCGAGAGAGAGGTGGGGTCGTCACAAGGAAGTCGTCACAAGGAAATTGTTATGGCATGGTAGGATGATCAACTACGGTGGAAGGTAATTCAAGTATGTCTCCACCGAACACAAATGGGGAAATTGTTATGGCATTGTAGGATGATCAACTGCGGTGGAAGGTAATTCAAGTATGTCACAGTTATCATTCTCCTAATTCTTCGACGACGACTCCGAGATGGGGCAATCCATGTTAACTCCAAACAGCCTCAGCCGCTTTTCTGCGGCCTTCCCTTGGACTAGTGGCATCGACTCAAACACTATTGGCTCCTCTACCTCCCTACCTCCTCTACCATCACCTCCTCTGGGTTCAGCCCAACGTTGCCTCCTCCTTCTCCTCCTTTCTGTACCAGTTGCACCGTTCCGATTCCCAAATTAACTGGTAGTAGCCTTACAGCCGCGGCGGATCTGAGATAAATAAACGGGTCAAAACAACCATTATTACATTGTTGTAGGCATAGTTGTTGCTTAGATGATGAGGATGAGATGGATAGGGATTGTTGTTAATACCAACACTAGTAGCATCATTATTTAGTTGTAGCAACTGGGAATGGTCCCTGGGGGTTTGCTGCTGCTGATGATGTTGCAAGTAGAAAGAATGGTTCCAAGAATGGGGGAAAGAATATTGATGATGTGTAAGTAGCTGCGAAAAACTAGTAGTGGACATGAAAGGAGGCAACTGGGGGTGGTCTGGAGCGTCGGGTCGGCGCTTCCAATCAATGAACAATCGATCCTTGTCCAGCTCACCCACTCCGTGCTAAAAGGAGACGATGTCCCCGGCATCGAGCTTCTTTTTTGACGAAGCGGCTCCAGCCTTTTCTTCAATTTTGATGCTTATGAAACCCTATTTCTCTCTCAATTTTTAGAGGTTTTTGTCCTTAATCATCTAAAAATCTCTGTTATAATCCCTATAATTTGACAGTCGAACCTGTCATTCCATTTATACCCTTGGCCTGCCGTGCGAAATATATAAAATATGGTGGCATCGCCCAATAAGTCCTACATTGAACCTGATAAAATTGTTTGAGAACTAAATTGGTGAAAAAAATCATGAAGGACGAAATTGGTTTAAATGGAAAAGTTTAGGGATCAAATTGGCAATTTTCCCTTTTTTATTTGATCAATCATCACTTATCATCTATAGTAGCCTACACTATCCTAAACTAAGGGGCAAAAAGCCAGTTTTGAGTGGATGAAATAATGCAAATACATTTTAGAATCACAATAAAAATCCTCTTAAAAATTTGTTCATCATCTAATGCTCAGTACTTAGAACAATGAAAGGGGAAGAACGAAAAAATAAATGTCAAAGAAATGTGGTAAAAAAGGCACAGAAAAGTAGACAAGATTGTTGTTATGGAAAATAGGTGAAATTTTCAACATTAGTTCGTGAATTTTATAAATGTCAAAACAAATGTTGTGGTAGTTTTTCTTTTTTAATTGAGTTTAATATTTGAAATAATTGAAGCGTAAATATAAAATGAAGAGTTGGGAACTCAAACATGATTAAAATAAAGGGAGATGTGCAATTTTGATCCCCAATGTTTGGTTTATGAGTTAAATTAGTCCATGATATTTCGACTAAAATAGATATGGTCCCAAATTTTTTTTATTTTAGGCAACTTTACGACAACTAATAGAAAACTACAATATCTAACTGTCAAAATCAAATTAGAATTATATTTTTTGGTCCCTAATATTTAAAAATTTAATCAATATGGTCCCTTATATTTTAAATAATTATATTTCAAATGAAATAAAATGTGAATTAGATTAAATGCATAAAAAATGTGTTCTCAAATCTCATAAAAATGCTTAAAAGTACTTCACATTGTTAAAACACTATCATTTAGACTAAAGATCATCTCTTCATTAAATTAATTACAAACAAATGACAACACATGAATCACATATAAAAAAATTGAGTGGAAAAAAGAGAATTTTAATTTGAGTATATAGTAATTTTAATTCTAAACAGTATAATATAAATTGTTACATGGTTAGGCATTGTGATTACATGAACAAGTAAAGGTGATTATCAATATGAGTGACTCATATGAATTTTTAAAAAATTTCTTGTTTGTTACTTCTTTTTGTCCTTCGTATTAAATCACATATTTCAATAATACAATTTAATGTATTTATATTTACGTTCATCTGAAATTGATAATTTTGTTGAATAATTTAAACAATTATAAAATCTTTATTTCAATTGAAACTTAATTGATAACTAGTTGAAATGCAAAAAGAAAAAAGAAAAATATTATTCAATCAACTCAATGACATGTTGTTCATATTATAATAGAATATTTAATTAACTATTTTAATTTATCAAATATAAGTATTGGACATTAGATGATGAATAAATTTTTAAGAGGGCTTTTATTGTGATTTCAAAATGTATTGCATTACGCACCACCGGCTTTCTCCAGTCCCGGTACATTTTTGCTGTTTGTCTTTGTGCATTCCCGCAGAACACACAGTTGGTCTCCTTCCATTGCTTCTGCCTATCGTAGGAAGAAAAGTGAACTTTCCACCGTAGACGTTCCCTTAGTTCAGGACCTTCTTCAACAATTATGGCCAAGGCTTTTATAACAATGTGGGCCTTGTAATGTTTGTTAGTTTGTGAGTTTTTAGTTTCTCTCTCTCTTCCCTTCGTTGAAAATTGAGGTTTCAAAGGTACTGCATTATTAGTTCTGAATTTGGTAAAAGCACTGTATTATGTGAATCCTTCTCAAATCCCTACAAAAATGTTCTTTTAATTCCACAGCCTTTAAGTCAAGGGCTCCACTTTCCCTACTTATATGGTTTACTCCTATCCCCTTTTCTATTCTCTCATTTTTGGGAGCTCGTAGCCAATATCAATATATTTCTAGAATCATTCTATCCTTTATTTTCTTCCTTCTTCACATCCTAAGATGTTTGTCTTCTAAGACACTGATTACATGCATAGTGATCAAGTATAAGAGAGGACTGCTAGAAAATAGTGATTGGGGATTAAAATCCTTACATTTGCAATTAGATTTAAATCCAAAGGATGTATAGAAGTGCACCCTTAAGGATTAAGGTTTCTCTCCTTCAAACCGCCTTAGTCTAATTAGGTTCCGTTGAGCGTTGGCTAAATTAGAAGTAAAAGTAATATTAGATGTTGGCGATTGGCCAAAAAGTAGAAACTAGGGATTGAAGCTGGAGTGAGTAGGAGGAGATATTTTCAAGATTTGGGTGTGGAAGTGGAATGGAAACTTGCCACATTAAATTTTCGTGGTCATACGAGTATGATATAAATTTAGTATTTCAAAAATAAAAAGTTTAATAAAAATTTAACACCCGCAAAGAGGGAGTAGTTGGAAGAGGGATGAATTCAATAGTTCGGAGGAATAGAATATAAGTGAGAGATTCCGAATTCAGTTCCTTCCACTTATATTTAAAAAAAAAAAAAAAAAGAAAGCTCTAGAGCAGTTGGAAGAGGGATGAATAAAAAATTTGCCACAATAAACTGGAGCAGTTGGAAGAGGGATGAATTCAATAGTTCGGAGGAATAGAATATAAGTGAGAGATTCTGAATTCAGTTCCTTCCACTTATATTTAAAAAAAAAAAAATAAAATAAAAAAAAAGAAAGCTCTAGAGCAGTCGGAAAGTGGGTTGAGATTTTTTTTTAACCTTCAAGATTGGGTGGTGGACGTGGGATGGGACCTCGCCAGATTGCCTGTCACATTTAGGGTTTCTGTAATTGTCGGTCAAATGCGTGCGCATAAAATGATTAGGCATGTACCAGTGCATTAAAATCCAGATTGTATTTTTTGCCTCTTTTTTTTTTTTTTTTTTGCTTCATTAGTACTACAATAAGTTTCAGATTATGCCTCTTTTTTAAGTGTTTAAAAGCTCAAACTGATCCTGTTGATTTGATCTGCTGAATAAAAAAACTGGAATAAACTGGCTTCTTCATTTGTTTTTTGGTTTGTTATGCACCTTTTCTTTTTCCTTTTTTTTTCATTTTCTACTTTTTAAGGTTTTCTTGAACCAAGTTGAAGAAGGGTCAATCTCATCTTAGTACGAGACCCTTTCATCCAACAAACTTTGAAATTAACGGGTGAAATACAGAAAACCTCTTTACGTACACGTAATGTACCAGCATTTGTGGATCAGGGAAGACGCGGTGTCCTGTGGAACCTTGAAAAATCTTTCCCCAGTCAAGGCCCCGCTCTCGGTCATGTTAATCCACCGGTCCCGTTAATCCACCATCCCCTGGTACAAAACACACCGCATTTTCCAACATCTTGAGGATGAGCGAAGACCGGAAGACTCTTGTTTCGTTTGCTAAGGAAGTCTTGGCACTAGAGACTTCTTTAGACATGACTGAAATTTTACAGGTGTCCTCCCACGTCTAATGTCCATCTTGAATAAGTCTCCCCCCCAATCAAGAGCAAGGCCCCGCTTTGAGTCCTGTTAATTCAATGGTTCTGCCTGGCTGTTAATTTTTATTCAACTTATTTTGTGTATAACTAAATAAAAAACAAATAAAACTTATGTCACACTATTGAAAAAGAATTCAATCCAAATACTCAGCTATAACATTGAATGGTAAGAAAACGATAATTAAAGCTTAATCTAAAATTCAAAGTGTACAAATCTATATACAAAAAGTATATAGAGAAAGAAGGAATCAAGAATTAAGTGAGGTTTCAAGAGAAAAGAAGAAATCAAGAATTGAGTGAGGTTTCAAGAGAATATATATATATATATTGGTCAAAGGAGGACTCTTTGAATATTCTCTAATATTAGGTTTAGAGTACGAATTTTAGATCTGACAGCTGGAAATAGAAAAAGTATATGGACGGGTGGGAAGTGCTAAATTTAGTTATTTCTTTTCTCTCCACTAAGAGCATTATTTGCATTTCCAAGTTTTACCTATTTTTGTATCCAATTATTTCCTAATTTATTTTTATTTTACTTTCTCTCTCCTTTTATCACTTTTTAAAGTAAATTTGAATTAGCTTTTATTGTGGTTTCTCTCTTCTAATTTGTCTTTTTAACAACTTTGAATTATTCTTTTTATCCATCGGTATTAACTTACCGAAAACTAAAATTTCCCTCCTTGATACAAATATATAATTTAAGTTTATTATCAATATAAAGTGTATTAATTATTTCAAAGAATATTTATCAATCTTTTGGAATGCCTTGCTATATTAGATGGATATTATCACATCAAAACAAATGTATGTATAGAGGTTTTCAAAATTGGTATGGTAGTTGAATAATTAGAACACATTGGGTGTAGTTGATACCAACCATTATTTTAAATATTATCTTGCTTGCATCAAAAATAAAATTTTTAATCACCTTTTTATCTCACATGAGTCACATCACAAAATTATTATTCCAAATAATATTTCAAATAATCTCCTATCCAAACCCAAACGTTAATTTAAAAAATTATTTGTGATATCTTTTTCTCAAAATATTCATGCTTACACAAGTTCACAAATACGAGCGCTAAAATAATAGTTTAAAATGTAAAGCAAATGTTATAGTTGGGACTATGCGAGCATAGTGAGTAAAAACTTGTATTTACTCATTCAATACACGACCACAAGTATAATTCAAAAATCCCCCTACTACGTACATTTTCCAAATAATTTAAACTGGCTTGTACTTTTCAAGAAAAAAATATTTAAAAAACTGATAAAATTTTCCTCTATTCTACCTCATGAATGATACTTTAATTTACAACGAAATTTTAAGATTTTTATAAGCCCTTTAGGTTATCTAGTTGTTTTTCCCCTCCCTTGAAAGTTAGATAGTATAGGTGCTGCTACTTGTAAAAAAGAAATAGTCCCACAGATTTGAGTTTTATACCTTTCTAATCTCTTACATTTGAATATGTTTATCATTTTAGTCTCTCACTTTTAAAATGAGGAATTATGTCCCTCACATATTCACAATACGCCACTTTAATCCCACAACTTATTTTCAACAAAATTTCACCTATAACACAAAGAAATATGCCAAAATATTGTGACTGCATGTGCAAAATCAGGAAATACTTGTAAAATTAACTGGCAGTATCATGTGAAGCTGAATTGTTATAGAAAACTCACTGAAATTGCTTTCTACCAACTTAAACATAAATTTTAGAATGTTAAAAAAGTCTACAATAAAATTTATACAACTATTGAAATTCACCCAAAACATGTTATAATGTAGAACACAATTCTCTTACCTTAATAACATAAGAAAATAAAATTTGAAAAACAAAATCTAACATTAATTTTACCTTTGTGGTTGTTTGAATATATAGAGAAAAATAATAGTTGAGCTTGAAAATTCCCAGTTTTGCAGTAATACTTTAGAATTGAATGAACGAACTTAGTTATAATTTTTGAGCTAATTTCAGGTGAAATGTCATTGAAAATGGATTTTGGGACAAAAATTCTACATTTTGGATGTGTGAGGGACCAAACTAAACTATTCAAAAAGTGAGAGAGAAAAAAAATACGGAACCTTATATATAAGGGACCAAATTACATCGTTTCAAAAGTGAAGACTAAAGAAATGTAGAAAACTCAAATATGAGGCAAATTTATGCGCTTTTCCCACACAAACACAATCTTTATTTGTAACTTTTTGCACATTATTACTGAGACATACGTGCCAATATGGTTATGTTTTTGCAATTCGATGTGGTTGATGCATTTGTTGTATGGGACAATGTACAATTATACTAAACTATTGTATCCAAATATATTACATATTTTACTTGTATACACTATCTTTTACTACAAAATAAAAAGTGAGAGGCTAAATGCATAGCCTCCTATCTTAAATCAACACATCGTAAAAGTTTTACTACTAATGAAATATGAGATAATTTTAGAAACCTCCCCTGAAGTTTCTCATAATATCACTCTGTTCCCCTAAAGTTTACTTTCCCATCAATTTGACAAGACTAAATACTCCAATCAAAGGTCACAAATTGTATTATCCTTGCTCTTAATAACCATTGAACCAAAAATAAATAAATAAAAAATTTAAACCAAAATATGTAGATTAATAAACCAAATTGATATCTCATAGTGGTCCATATTTCACTATAACGAGGTCATGGTAGGACAGTAAAGAACATAAGTAAATTAAATTTAGTCAAAGTCAACCACTTATAAGGATTTTGGTGAGTAATTAACACATTAAAAAATTTTATGGACAATTATAAGGAAGTCAAGAAATTTTTTTAAGAAATATATTTTCATATATGATGTTGTTTAAGTTGTGATGAAAACTAAAAGAATCTCTTCATAAGTGTGAAATTTTCAAGGTGTAAATTTTGTTTTTGTTCCAATATAACAAAAATAAATAGGTCAAGTCAAAAGATTTACACCTTTATAAAAATTTAACCTTATTTTATTTTTATTGTTGTTGTAAATTTCATAAGTAAGATAACATAAGAGTAGTTTTGGAATAAAAGTTTTATCTTTTTTTGTAGTTCCTTCAAAGAGGCTAAAATGTTACAAGAAATGTCAATTTAAGGGAGATAAATGAAAATTTTAAATCCTCAAGAGAACCAAGTGATATTGTGAAAAACCTCAAGGGAGGTTTCTAAAATTATCCCATGATATAAATTATTTTACTATTGGTGCAAGTTATCAATGCATCAGAAGTGTGGATACGGAGCATGAATGTAGCCTGTTCCAAAATTATATACATTACATGTACAACAACCTAATTCATGAAACGCATTTGGATGTCCTGAGTTTAGATTGAGGTTTATTTAGGTTAACTAATTAGTACGCTAATATGACTTTAAATTTGGGACCAACCATCGTAACACTTCAGCAAAAATAGCGAACTTTACCAGTCCAAAAACATCTCAATCTCAATGAGCTGTCTAGTGTCTAGGACTTTTTGGTAATCCGTATTCCGTACTATGCTGGAAAATGGGATCGTTCTTTTGCTGGGTTAACGTCCAAATGCCAAGCCTGTCAGGCAACTAGGTGGATGCAATGTAATAATCCGGCTAAGGTCAAGGCCCCACAAATTAGACTATTGGGGTTCAATTCCTTCATTACCTTCCAGCTCCTTAAATTCTTTCATTCCTTGCTAAATCTCTTTTTTAAGTAATAATCCTAGTTGTGCTTTTCATTGTACTTAAGGATGTAATTGAACCGAACTACTTGCAAATAACTCAATCAAAAGCTTGAATTGCACTCGGTCAAAACTAAGTTTGAATCGAGTACGTGTAGCTCGATAATTATTCAATCCGAGTTTGAATATTGATTTTTTAAGTTCGGTGGCTCGTCGAGTCTTACCGAGCACAAAGTAATTAATTAAAAATTGTATATTTATTTATTACAATTTTGTTCTTTTAGACTTGGGAGTTGTATAAATTACCTAAATTATTTTTTTAGTTAAGTCAAGTACTTGAGTTCGATCATACTCGCAAGAAAATCAAGCATAATCGAGTCGATTTCGAGTTTTCAAATCATTTTTTGAATTTGAGTTCGAACTTCATTTATGCTAGTCGTTCGAGCTCAAGCATTACCTCTCTATTATCGAGTCAAACTCAAGTATAGCGATACTAGCACTCGACTTGACTCGATTACATTCCTAATTGTACTGCTACAAATGTTAGATAATTAATATATAGTGCCTCTTTTTATACTTCTTCCCAGCAAATTAAAACGGATAACTTTTAATATTTTGTCAGGATAAACGGTCTTTTTGTAATTACAGGATGAAGTCTATTCCTCTTTTCTTAGCTCTTTAGACAAATATGAGCACCCAGGAAATTGTTATGAAGCTAATTTTGAAGTTTGGTGGAAGAATCATATGAAATTAACAATTTTCGACCAAGTAAAGAAGCATGAGTAAAGGAGGAAAAATTTAGTCCTGTGTTAGAATATTGTGAAGATCCATTGAGTTCTTCAACATGTGACAAAAATGTGAGTCTTTTTGGTTTAAAGACAATCTTTGGGCACCTGATGGGTGAAACTCTTGTGTTCTTGGCAATTTTTGTTCTCCTTGATAGGTGGGATGCGATGGATAGTTTCCCTAGCCTTTTACCGCCGGATTATTCACCAAACGTATTAGTGCAACAATTTCATTTTGTTCTGAGAGAAGAAGTTAATGAATAGGTGCTATGATTGAATCCTTTTACAAGACCTAAAGAAAATAGAAAAAATAATACAAAAGAGGAGAAAACAACAAAAAACTTAAAACATTAAAACAGTGCATATTGAAATACCCTAGTTCATAAAACCACACTAATATAGAGTAAAAGGGGTTCAGAAAATTCACTGAACAAGATAATCACAGCGGTAGAAGCACTTTTCTTTTTATTTTTCTTCTTTTCTAAATTTACAAAATCAAAAAGATAAGCATCTTAATTACCGACCACCAGAGAGAATAGAGTCTGCTACAGAATGTAAGAAATATTGGTCTGTAAAAGTAGCAAAGGACGATGGGATATCTTCAAAGCCAGCAGGTTGGGCGGAGCCAAGACCGAAAGCGGAAATGCCCATGGCCAGTGGAGATAAATCTGGCAGAGCAACTGATCCATCCAGGTACAACAAAACTTGCCTCATACTTGGCCTAATCTTTGGTTGCGAATGAGAGCACAATAAGCCTAATTTCAACACCATTTCTGCTTCCTCTTTCACATACTCAGTGCCCAACTTTTGATCAACAGCCTGGAGAATATTTCCTGCTTTCCAGCACGAAAATACCCAATCTACCAAAATGATATTCTCTTCTGGCTCTGCACGGGTTTCTATTGGCCTCCTTCCACAGGCAACCTCTAGCAAAAAGGCCCCAAAAGCATATACATCGGTGCTCGTTGTGGCCTTCCCTGTCCTGCTATACTCAGGGGCAAGGTAGCCAAGAGATCCCGCTACATGGGTGGTTTGAGGTAGAGTTCCATGATCGTATAGCCTTGCCAGGCCGAAATCTCCTAATCTTCCATTCAGTTCATCATCTAACAATACATTACTGGCTTTTACATCTCGGTGGATCACAACTTGCTCCCATTCTTCGTGTAGATAGAGTAATCCTGAAGCCACACCTCTGATGACTCGAAATCTTTCGCTCCAGTTGAGGGTACGCTTTGGTTGTTTGAACAGAAAACTGTCTAGACTACCCTTGGACATGAATTCATATACCAAAAGTAACTCTCCTTTACGCCGACAATAACCCAGGAGCGGCACTAAATTTCTATGGCTTAAGCGTCCAATACTGACGATTTCTGCAACAAATTCCTTCATTCCCTGGCTTGCGTGATGAGAGACCTTCTTGACAGCAACCTCAACCTTGTTTGTTGTCAAAATGCCTTTGTAGACCCTGCCAAATCCGCCTTCTCCCAATAGCAGTTTTTCTGTAAACCCCTTGGTGGCAACGTATAAATCTTTATATTTGAACCTGTGAGGTCCATAAGCAAGCTCCCATTCTTCCAGCACTTCTGCATACTTCCACTTCCTCCTCAAATAATAAGCTACTCCAGATGTTAGTGTTAATGACAAAAGTATGCAAATCAGGGGCAATCCGACGGTGAAAAATTTAGACACTTTCTTAGGTCCAAACCGAGGTAGCTTGGGGAGCCGAGACAGATCAAGAGCTTGTGCAACACCATTGACCCTGAAGCTCCATCCAAGTACAAACTGAGATGTTCCCATGTCGAGTGGACTAGAGGCTGCAGAAAAGCCAACATACATGGTTTGCTTTAAAATTGGCGAAAGATCATATGTCAAAGACAAAAGAGGAGTATGTGGTTTGGCAGCCGCTATTGGAGCTAATGTAACATTGATTCTCCTGTCCGCCCCGTCGTATTCCACCCAAAGTTGCATCCGCTGACCGCTGCTAAGAGTTAAGTTGTCAAATGAATTATTGTTATTAGCGTGGTAACTTGCTGGGCTGGATACGATGGACTTCACCGAGTTGACATCAATACCAACATGGTTGGCATTAATATCTTCAACTTCTTGGTGTTGGAAAGTGTCAAGCTCCACAGCAAAAACATGATTTGTTTGATTCCCGTCGGTGTTTCCATCGACGAGGCCTAGGAACTGTGAGAAACCCACTTCTGTAAGGTTTCTTGTTGGTGCAATCACGAAAGCTATTCCAGGACCATTCACGCGTGAGACTTCGGGTACTATAGCAAACACAAACTGGGTGGAAAAGGAGAAAGCTGAACTGTTATGTGTGCTCTTGAAGTTTATGGGATTAGGATAGAAGGCATGCCCGGTTCGAAATTTGGTGGTGTTGGTTATTCGTAGGAGGCCATTGTTGGTGACTGTGGCTAATCCATCCAGGCTTAAATTTGATGATTGAAATCCTTGAAAGATGAACCCAACATCATCAGAAGCCGCTGCACCAACTACGATGTGAACTAGAAAATAGGCTAAGATTGCTGTTACTAGTTTCAACGACATGACTAAATAGTTGAATGCCAATTGCTAAATTCTTCTTAATTTATCGCTCTTTCTAATTTCTCACACACACTTCGACTGCTTTTTAACTAAGCCAAATGACAAGCATTTATAATATGGTGGCGACTGCTTGGCCACTATGGTAGTGGTCTTTTTAATTGTACGGAGCAGGCTCTTCTCCATTGTATTCCTCCTCCATTTTCCCTCATTATACCTTTGGATGATTGCCACATGGATTTATAGTTATCTATGACTCATAAAGCTTTCATTGACTTGGGTTTAACTAAAGTTAATTTGATTAACATTTCCATATTTAATAACTACTATTAGCACATCAAAAAGTAAACTTCTGTTTCCAATTTGGAATATGTAATTAAGAGGCAGTCAAATTTTTGCCTGCGAATCAAACCGTAAACTATGTCAAAAACAAATCAAATAATTTTATGAAATTTTCAAGATAAAAAGCTTTTGGCATCATTTTACATACTTTTTTTGGTACGTATCGTTTTACATGCTTCATTAGGACAATTGTAATATTTGATAGTTGTCTTAACAAATTTGAATTTTTTCTACAAAAATGGAAATAAAGAATATTTACTTTTGTTCTCTTCTTTCTTGTCATAATTTTGGGCGAATATACCACAATTTAGCACTATATTTTATAGTTGTGTTCTTCTTTCTTTTTTATTTCAATTATTGATCTCGCCTGGATTTATTCAATTACAAAGCGTGGCAAACAATTAAAAGATATAAAACATGATTCACTTGGTCAAAGAGTATGACTAAAAATCAATTTATTAATATTTTTATTATTTGTGTATGAGAATCGAACAAAAGAAGAATCAATTATTGTAGTAGCTAGGTAGAAATGTTTCTCAAGCTGGAAAGTCAAGAAGCTTTCAATACCAATGGTTGTAAGTGATTTAATTATTTAAAGAAACTCTTTTGTATTTAACTAGAGTTAGAAAGTTAGTCGAGAAGAACCATTGATACCTAAGCATTCCATGTGTCAATCATAATAAAGAAGTCTTAATACTGTGGTTCAATATGCTCTCTTCGTTCCATTAAAACTATCATATTTTAGTCTATTCTAAAATTTTTGCTACCTAGCTTAAGTGACAAATATTATTTTATCTACTTTCCGCCTTAACAATCTTCAAGAGGTTGAAAGGCTTAAAGTCAACCTTGTTTGAATTGTTATTTTAAAAATTTTTGTAAAAAAATATAATATAATAATTTAATATATATAAAATAAAAATTAATTAAAAAATATGTTCACCAAAAATATAAAAATTTTTCTTAAAAAGTCACAATCCAAACAAGTACCGATAGTGTCATTTTTCAAGAGTTTTGGAAAAGGTTAAATGGCAAATGTGTATATTCCACTTTGAAACCTTCAACATGTTGAAAAGATTTAAAGTCTTAGTTGTGGGACCAATAGTGTCATTTTCCAAAGAGTTTTGAAAACGGGGACATGACATTCGCGGAAGATTTGCGCTAGAGAGGATGCATACACGAGATGCTGGAGAACACTTGGAAATTTACTAAAAGACTTGGCCCCGCATGTGTCTTTTGACTCTTTTCTTATTTCCACCTGGACAGAGAAGGAAACTAAAGCGAAACAAATAGAGAATCCAAACAAATGAACACTTCATCTCTCAAAATTGTTTGATTATTTTGATAAAATTAAAAATTTTTCAAACTTAATTTGTTTACTTCTCAAGTTGAAGTCAAGTGAGTTTTTATCTAATTGAGCTTAAGTAGTTTGAATTTTTTACATGTAAAATTTACTTATATGTTAATTAAGTCTAATTCTAGTCGAACTTCAAAATTTATCCAATACAAATTATTATTCAAATTTTGTTTTCTTAGTACGAATCAAATTCAAATGAACTCTTATGGAGTGCTTAATTTGATTCGATTATCGAGTAATTTAGTTTGTTTTTTTAATTCTAAAAACTAGTGTTTAGCAAACCACTATCGAAGGGGAAAAAAAAGCACAAGCCCGAAGTGTGGCAAAAAATTCGAGTTGAAGGGACTATTAGGTTGTCTAATGTACAAGAAAACAATGAGATTTTTTCAATTAAGGCTTATTTGCAAAATACTATTTGCTTGCATTATAAAAATGTTTTTCAATCAAATTTTTTTATTTCATATACATCACATAAAAAAAGTGCTATAATAAGTATTTCAAATAATCTCCTATCCAAACACACTAAAAAATTGTAACCTTCAAGTAAAAGTTTTTTTAATCGGTCTAGATGCATAATAATTAATTTCAATTTGAATTTGAACTTAAAATTTTACATATATAATATACATTCACTACTATTAACGTGTATACTATCAATGTAAAAAAGATTAACCTTATAAATAAATTATTATCTATTCACTTATAACACAATATAGTGTATTGTAAAGTATACTTGACAACAAGTATATCAATAGCATCAACATCGGCCACACTGCCCCATGTTGCTCATCAAGTGTGTGCAAAATGTTAAATATGGAGTATGAATAGATTACCCTACAAATAGTTTGCTTTTTTCGTAATATTAAGTTTTCTAGCTAATTTCATTTTATACCCTTTAACTTTTTCATGACTCTCACTTGCATCTTTGAAATTCAAAATGGACACTTTACTTTCTAAATTATAAATTCCGTCCACTTAAATATAGTTCTTGACAACATGCCCACAATTAATAGAATAATTGGCACATTCCATTAACTTACCAGGAAAAATATAAATTCACGAGACAAAAGAAAGCCTGTAAATCCGACTCTTTTTCTCTGTCTTCTTCTTCACTCTCTCTGTTTTTTATTTTTATTTTTATTTTTTGCTTTTGCTTTTGCTTTTGCTTTTATTTTTCTTCCTTTTTTTCGGACTTTTGTAATCCACTGATTCTTTTTCATCAAAACTTACAAGAAAATATCCATTCTCCTAATTCTATTCATCACTAATCCACTAAAAAATCTAACTCTCCCATATTTCTAAATCAATTTTTAAACTTCAAAAAAGTACCAAAATTTTATAATCTACTGGAATCCAAGCCGCAAGTCGTGCCTCGCCTCCTGGAATAGACATAGTATCTAAGGTGAAGCATTTTAGTACTACTATCCAATTGTGATTTTTTGACGAGTATCTTGACATTCGACTTGTAGAGGCAAAAAGTTGCCGCTGCTAAGGTTCGAGGGTATTGAGAATCACAAGTAATATAGGAGACTACAACCCTCTGTCTTCGGCTTCATTTTACGTAAACAAGAAAAAATTGACAATCACAGATACAACTTGGAGGCTGCTGGAATTTTCAAATCCAGATTTCCCATGAAATTGGTTAAAAAGAAAAAAAAATTAATTGATGAATTCTAAAAGTCAGAACCAATAAGAGAAAATTTATTTTGTTCGCATGACACCCTTTTTTCATCAATTTTTGGCAGCGAATGTTTCTCGTTCTTCAACTTTAGTACCATCCTTGTTGTTTCTGTTGAGACTAAGTCTTTTAGCTGGGATTTTGATGGATTTATAGAGGGGTTTAAATGTACGGTTATCAAAGGATTGTCTACGGTTTAACCATGGTTTTTTGTGTTTCTAGAATATTTGGAATATTTGCAGTAAATTGAAGGTAGAAATTGGAAGCAGAGGTGCCGATAAAATTGAAGGTAGGTTCATAAGTGCTGGCTTGTATTAATCATACTTAATGTTGAGACTGGGATTCAGGCATTTTTTGGGAGCATAGATGGTCTTCGATTTCCTTGTGGGTGTGTTTGCAGCGGATGAATATCTAAATCTTGATCTTCTGCGATGGAAAGATATGCATAATGTTGATTATGGTGTTAGACTTGCCTAAACCGTTGATCGTATGTTGCTGGCAATGTGGTGCCTTCAGTCTGGCAGAGTAGAAAATGAAAGAAGAAGAAAGCCAAAAAAAAAAAAATGAAGAAAAATAATAATATTTAACTTTGAAGAGGGGGGGGGGGGGGGTTTGGAGGTCGCTAAATTGACATTTATGTCTTAGTACATTTGGTTGATTTTATAAGTTAACAGAATGTGAGAATTATCCTATTTGTTTTGGGCATTTCATCATCACGGATTACAGTTAAGTGGAACTGAATTTATAGTTTAGGGAGCAAGGCTTCGCATTCTAAAGTTCAAGAATGCAAATCGGAGTCGGGTTAACGTTAAAGGATGCAAAGTGTGTTTAACCCTTTCTGCTAGCAAACCAGGATTAACTGTCTAATGCTGCTAGCAAATTTTCATGTTAATGTAAATATGTTAATATAGATATTAATTAGTCTATTAGTATCAATTAGGGATTTTCTTTATAGAAACTAGTCTAAGATTCAATGTAACTATTGTTCAAGTTCACTTTGTACAAACCTATAATTGTAGGCATAATCTCTTGTACATTGGTACAAGAAATACATTACATTTTCCCAAACCTTATTTTATCTAACATGGTATCAAGAGCATTGTTGCATGATTCCTAGAAAAGGCTCTAGAATAATTTTGTTCATAATTTTTTTTTTTCAATATTCATTAGTGTTCCACTTCCGAGTCAATTGTTCTTCTCAATGGTTTTTTTTTTTTTTAATTCCACGCACCCATCTGATGGCTCGGTGATTTGTTAGCTTTTGCTCCAGATATCACAACTCTGCTTTGGATCTCTTCTATAACCCAGATCTCCTTCTTGTTTGAGTCCACCACTTGTTTAGGATATTCCTTTGCAACTATAGTCATTGTCTCAGGCTCAAATCTATTCTGCTGCTCCAGCCTGCTATATGAGGCCTAGATCTAAACAGCCGCTTGATTCCAGCCTATTCCACATCTGCTCCAGTTCCAATTTACGGCCCACATTGCTCCGGCCCACAACCCGTGAGCTGCTCTGCGGACTTAATCTCGATCAGCACCTTACCCACGAACTTCACTGCTGACATAATCTTAATTCAACCGGATCTCCTTTTTTTTTTTTTTTTTTTTTGTCAGTTACGATAATATTTATATAATTTAACCTATTCTATTCTTCAGGGAAGGTGATTCTAAAGAGACTGATTAAGAGAGTAGCAGATATATAGACTTGATTAGACCAAAGGAGTGCTCTGGCACTTCCTTTAAATTTTTTCACTATAAGTGGGATTTGAATCCTTAACCTACAATTTAAATCCCTTTTTAGTAGTAAGTGAATTAAGGCTTGGTGGTTGGATCTTGTTCATTTCATCCAGTTCAATTAGGTTCTATTTTTTTTCCAGTTCAATCATTGTTGCTCCAAATTTTTCTTAACTTGTACCGGTTCCCAAGTTTTTTTTTTTTTTTTTCAATTTGAATCCGGTTTTGGCATTGTTTTGTCTAATTTGCCTTTACACTTCAGTATTGCTTATTTGCCCTTAATTTTGCACCTATTATCGTGGCTCAAGCTAATGTTTCTCAACCTATTCATATTATTTAATACAATAAATTCAGACATTTTGTGACTTATCAAATAGTCGCAAGTCATAAAAAGCTTATTTCTTATGACATGAAAAAAATGATAGTTACAAAAAGTATGCTTTTCTAGTCATAAATAATAGAAATGACATTTATTTTCAAGTCACAATTGATTTTGTTACTTATAAATGAGATAACTATTTATATAGTCACAATTGATCATGTGACGATGACACTTAAAAGTCACAAGATCAATTGAGACTCATAAATAAATATCATTTATATATTTGGAACTTAAAATCATGCATTTTGTGACTTAAAGCCAACTTATTGCTACATCCACCAATTTTACGTCATAAAAAAGTAAGTTTTTTGTGACTTTGATATGAACACACCACAAATGACATGAACTCGTATCTCATGTAGCCCAGGATCTAGACAAAAAAACCAAGTTAGAGTGTGGAATAACACTTGACCCTTCTAAACCCTAAGATTGCGAATATTGAATTGAATCTCAACCCACAATCGAATGATTTAGTGAACCAATGTTAAAGGTAGAAGAACGCTACAACCAAAGTGTATACTTGATTGATAAGTTCGTTGAATACTCTCAAGTAATTCTTAAGTATTCAAAAGAGACTCTCTTAGAAAAGAGAAAAAGGTATTTAACACACAAAATTCTGATATTTTCAAAAACTAATGAAACAATGGGATTGTTTGGCTATTTATAGCCTTTCATAGACTCAAAACCTAACGTGATTTGGAATCACTTATTTTCAAAACTACCACTAAAGACTTCGGCCTTCCATTTGTCACAGCTTGGCCAACTTGTTAAAAGTAAATGAACAACTAAATTAGCAAGGTAATTAATATTAAACCCTTGCTAAAACAGCACCAAACAAACGACACAAAACACCAATTGACCGGAATTTTGAACTCTTAAAACTCAAACGAATCTTCCAACTTTGCTTCACTCGGTTCAAGGACTTGAACTAGAGTATAACGAATTGTTTCTTCCTTCTCAAGCCCTTGAATAGCATTTTCGTTGTCAACTCTATCGTGTAAGGCACAAACTAGGGCTTGCATTTGTGACAGCCCCACCTCCCCTAAGGTGAACCAAAGGGTTCGGCGGACCGCCTGCCCAACTCTTGCCGGGACTCACTCACTCACTAGAGTTCTCAATTAAATTAAAAAGGAATACAACTCAAATATACATCAATTTCCCTATGAATATACATATAAAAAACGAAGCAAATACTAATCTCCCGAATAAGACAAAGGTCCTTAGTTCTCACAAAATTACAAGTACAATCACAGTTTCAAATATTACACAAGATAAAACGACATTCAAACTGTACAGGAGATATCCATCCAGTCAAATGAATAAGCACTACAAGCACTTCCTTCGCCTCGAGCCCCGTGGAGGGGAAATAAAATATTTTTTGGGTGAGTTAGAAGTTCAGCGAATAACTAGTAAAATCGGCAATCAAATAAGCTTCACGATAGTGCATGTAAATGATGTCTTGAATCAGTGATCAAAGGTATGTATTTTGCTCTTGTGAGCCAGTGAAATCATTGTACTTAAATATCCAACGCTCACATAGATCAATTAACAATCCAACAGTAATAAAGAGCCATTGTGCTCCCGGCAAACAGTGGTGGAGATGTTGGTTCTAAGCACAAGATTCCCAAGAATTCAATAGAGCCAAATCATGTCATGGCACACACACAAACACAAATGATATGCAATCGAGTAACCAATGCAAGAACTAGTTCGAAAAGTAACTTTGGAAATAGTTGTGGAATCACTCACCAACCACAGCTCAGGAACCATCCATCATAGATCATTGCCTTGATCAAGTCCAAACCCTAGATTACAAATATCATGTCAAGTAAAAGGAAGTCTAAAATCAGCAAGTTCCTATCACCTTTTGGCATTTTAATCACAAGTAAAGCTACACTCATCCGATTGAAATGAATCTTATGGCATTACTAAGCTAAGACATATACCAACAGTTCTTATGAAGACCTCCAAAGTCAAATCATACATTGTCATCGTCAAAAATAAAAAACTTAGAGAAAAATGGAAACTGTCTGTAAAACAGGGTTTAAGGGTAGTCAAGGATATTTTGATCATTTCACAAGTTACAGCACTCCAATTAATCTGAATTTTGTAGGTAACTAGCTAACTCATGTGTCTACAAGTTTCATGTTTTGCCTAATAGCTGGTTCAGTCTAAAACATCGATAAATGGGCAGTCCAAGTTAAGTCCAGAAACAAGGTAGATGGAAATTACACTTCTAACTGACCTTTGTATCTAGCCACTATTACACATATGAATCATAAGGTATACCACATATCTAATTAGGCCACAATGCCCCTTCAATATGAGCCAATTGATAGCTCCAAAACCAATCAAAATTAAGCCCTAATTCGAAGCCCTAACATGGATATTGACCTACAGAATCTGGAGTTTCCGAAGGCAAGTGAAACTAGCACATATAAATCAATGATTCACATAACACAACTATCAAATGCTCTCAAAGATTGGACAGCATTTTCCTTTAATTTCCTTATTTTCCATCCTATAAATAACATCAATACTTATCTCAATTCAATCACCATTACACATACAAATCATAGGATATAAAACACACCTAATTAGGGCCACAATACCCTTAAAGCTTAACCAAGTAAGAGCCCAAGCACCAACCATAAGAAAGCCCTAAATTAAAACCTTAAAACTGAAATTTCCGCACAAAGTCTAAAATTTTCCGCAATTAACCACAACTAACACAACAAAGGCTCCATTTTACACTATCTCAAACTATCATTCCATGACCAACTAACAATAATCATATAAAATCAGAAAATTCTCCAATAAATCAAAAATTGGTCAAACTCTAATTAAAATCATGAAATCATCCACAAAATAGCATCTTTAACCTTTACAAGCCACTAATTTCCGATTATGAGGAACAAAGAGAGGATTTCTTGGCCACTTACCTTACAACCCCAAGAAACAAGGTAGCTTAGTGCTTGACCCTCCAAAACAACTCCACCAATAGCTAGCAATCACCTTAGATATGAAGTTAATCAGAGTAGATTTCAGAAATTTAAAGAAACCTCTCAAGATTAATGAAGGAAAGCAATGGAAGAGAAAGGAGTTTTCTCTCTTGTTTTTGCCCCCCAAGAGGTTCGGTCAGCTGAAGGAGGAAGAAAAGGGGATTTTTGAACCCCAAATATAGTCAAAAGTGAAGACTTAATCGCTAAGAAAAGCTGGACACGATAGAATCCGGCCAGAATCTGGTCGGATATCCGGCCGGATTCAAGGCAGAAGAAAAACCAATTTTTTTTTTCAAATGGCCAACTCAATCCGGCCAGTAATCCAGCCAAGAACTGGCCGGATATGCAGCCGGATTTGCTAACACTATTCACTAGCATTTTTTTCCTTTCGGGAGTCACAAACTCCCCCCTTAAAAGAATGTTGTTCTCGACATTCCAACTTGCACTAATCAGATCAAAACAATCCTCGAAAGCAGTCAAGTACTAAGAATCTCCAATCCTATTTATCACTTAGCAACGAACCAGCAGGTAGCTAAACAAGTAACCAAAATAGAATATGCAAAAAGGCTCAGTTCAACCAACTAGCCCTGAGTTGGAAATAAAGTCTCAGATATTCGAAAAATTCAGAATATGGCTTAGTCTCAAGTCGGAAGTTTTACCCTTGGCAGTGCTGGACAACACAACAAGGTAGCATAACGGCTATGCTTCACCAAAGAGTCTCAGTTCAAGAAGTTGGCTCTGGTGGTGTTAGACAACACAACAAACTAGCACAACGGCTATATTTCACCAAAAGCCTCAGTGTAGGAATTTGTCCTTGGTGGTGCTTGAAAACACAACAGGTTAGCACAATGACTATACCCTACCAAAGGATCTCAGTTCAAAATTTCATTCCTGGTGGTACTAAATAACACAACAGGTATGCCTCGCCAAAAGAATGGCGGTGCTTGAAAACACAACAGGTAATACCTCACCAGAGAGGCTCAGTTCAAGAATTTCATCTCTGGTGGTGCTGGACAACACAACAGGCATGCCTCGCTAGAAGAATGGCGGTGCTTGAAAACACAACAGGCGATGCCTCACCAAAGAGGTTCAGTTCAACCGTTACAGAAGAGTAGTAGCCGGTCCACAACCACACAAATACGAATAAGTTTAAAAGCAGGGTTCAAACAAATAAGTTCAAAAGCAGGGCCAAATACTTCAGGTTCATGGAGCACGAGTACGAATAAGAACTCACTCGCCTAACTTATGCCCAACAAATCACATTCTTAAGTAGTCACAGAATTCAAGTGCACATATAGGTCACATATAGGTCACATATCATATATTCAGTCAAGTTAGGTCCATTAAGTGTACGTAAGAGCACACTCGCCTAAACTGGTTCAAATCTCAAGTAAGCTCAGTCTAGTCGGTTACAGGCAGTCAAGTATCTCAAATCTCAACACTTAAAAATCGGGTGGTGCCAATCTTAATCAAAACATGAAGACTAGAAGAAAGATGCAAAACTAAAAATTTCTCAACAATTCCGACCACCACCGAAATCTATCAAAACCCGAGCCAAACACTTATTGGACAAGTCCAAGTCATTATTTCAATTTCCTCATTCGGTTAAGTCTCGAGTATAATACAAAATCCTCTGTGCTCTAATCTGTGCCATTATAACTTATCTCAAATCCACATATGATTTCTATTCACATCATGCTACATTAGACCATATTCCTTCTAAATTCACAAGCATTTCCTCAGGAAAAGAATCAAGGACTCAAGTATAAGAAATCAAAACTAAGAAACTTTACAACTCAGGCCGTACGCTCTCAAGCGTAGATCAACCAAATCATATCTTGCGCGTACCACTTTCAAGATTCCCAGCTTACGCTTCAAAAGAGCACTTAACTTATAAACCAACACCACAGTCCGGCATCCTAAACATTAAGCCTATGATACACTATAGAAATCGGAGGCCTAAACTCTGATACCAACTGTGACAGCCCCACCTCCTCCTAAGGCGAACCAAAAGGTTCGGCGGACTGCCTACCCAACTCTCGCCGGGACTCACTCATTCACTACAGTTCTCAATTAAATTACAAAAGGAATACAACTCAAATATACATCAATTTTCCTATGAATATACATATAAAAAATGAAGCAAATACTAATCTCCCGAATAAGACAAAGGTCCTCAGTTCTCACATAATTACAAGTACAATCGCAGTCTCAAATATTACACAAGATAAAACGATATTCAAACTGTACAGGAGATATCCATCCAGTCACATGAATAAGCACTACAAGCACTTCCTTCGCCTTGAGCCCCGTGGAGGGGAAATAAAATATTTTTTGGGTGAGCTAGAAGCTCAGCGAGTAACTAGTAAAATCGGCAATCAAATAAGCTTCACGATAGTGCATGTAAATGATGTCATGAATCAGTGATCAAAAGTATGTATTTTGCTCTTGTGAGCCAGTGAAATCATTGTACTTAAATATCCAACGCTCACATAGATCAATTAACAATCCAACAGTAATAGAGAGCCATTGTGCTCCCGGCAAACAGTGGTGGAGATGTTGGTTCTAAGCACAAGATTCCCAAGAACTCAATAGAGCCAAATCATGTCATGGCACACACACAAACACAAATGATATGCAATCAAGTAACCAATGCAAAAACTAGTTCGAAAAGTAACTTTGAAAATAGTTGTGGAATCACTCACCAACCACAGTTCAGGAACCATCCATCATAGATCATTGCCTTGATCAAGTCCAAGCCCTAGATTACAAATATCATGTCAAGCAAAAGGAAGTCTAAAATCAGCAAGTTCCTATCACCTTTTGGCATTTTAATCACAAGTAAAGCTACACTCATCCCATTGAAACGAATCTTATGGCGTTACGAAACTAAGACATATACCAACAGTTCTTATGAAGACCTCCAAAGTCAAATCATACATTGTCATCGTCAAAAATAAAAAACTTAGAGAAAAATGGAAACTGTCTGTAAAACAGGGCTTAAGGGCAATCAAGGATATTTCAACCATTTCACAAGTTACAGCATTCTAATCAATCTGAAATTTTGCAGGTAACTAGCTAACTCATGTATCTACAAGTTTCATGTTTTGCCCAATAGCTAGTTCGGTCTAAAACATGAATAAATAGGCAGTCCAAGTTAAGTCCAGAAACAAGGTAGATGGAAATTACACTTCTAACTGACCTTTGTATCTAGCCACCGTTACACACACGAATCATAAGGTATACCACATATCTAATTAGGCCACAATGCCCCTTCAATATGAGCCAATTGATAGCTCCAAAACCAATCAAAATTAAGCCCCAATTCGAAGCCCTAACATGGATATTGACCTACATAATCTGGAGTTTCCGAAGGCAAGTGAAACTAGCACATATAACATCAATGATTCACATAACACAACTATCAAATGCTCTCAAAGATTGGACAGCATTTCCCTTTAATTTCCTTATTTTTCATCCTATAAATAACATCAATACTCATCTCAATTCAATCACCATTACACATACAAATCATAGGATATAAAACACACATAATTAGGGCTACAATACCCTTAAAGCTTAACCAAGTAAGAGCCCAAGCACCAACCCTAAGAAAACACCAAATTAAAACCCTAAAACTGAAATTTCCGCACAAAGTCTAAAATTTTCTGCAATTAACCACAACTAACACACAAAGGCTCCATTTTACACTATCTCAAACTATCATTCCATGACCAACTAACAATAATCATATAAAATCAGAAATTCTCCAATAAATCAAAAATTGGTCAAACTCTACTTGAAATCATGAAATCATCCACAAAATAGCATCTTTAACCTTTACAAGCCACTAATTTCCGATTATGAGGAACAAAGAGAGGATTTCTTGGCCACTTACCTTACAACCACAAGAAACAAGGTAGCTCAGTGCTTGACCCTCCAAAACAACTCCACCAATAGCTAGCAATCACCTTAGATATGAAGTTAATCGGAGTAGATTTCAGAAATTTAAAGAAACCTCGCAAGATTAATGAAGGAAAACAAAGGAAGAGAAAGGAGTTTTCTCTCTTGTTTTGCTCCCCAAGAGGTTCGGTCAGCTGATGGAGGAAGAAAAGGGGATTTTTGAACCCCAAATATAGTCAAAAGTGAAGACTTAATCGCTAAGAAAAGCTGGACACGATAGGATCCGGCCGGATAGTCTGCTGGATTCAAGGCAGAAGAAAAACCAAATTTTTTTTTCAAATGGCCAACTCAATCTAGCCAGCAATCCGGCCAAGAACTGGCCGGATATGCGGCCGGATTTGCTAACACTGTTCACCAGCATTTTTTTTTTCCTTTCGGGCGTCATAACATTGACTCCTTAAGCTTCTTGGCACGGGCTCGAGTCATCGGACCATCTAGCTCAACTTAAACTCCGCTCGCAGTGCCTTGGTCAACCATCCCTTTTGCATCAGACTTGCATTAATCTGACAATTTATGAAGAGTCTAAAATTATTGTAGTGATTCTTGATGGCATCAATTATTCTCACTGGACTTAAGCTTTTCAAAAATTTTCTTCGTGGACGTAAACTATGGAAATATGTCATTGCTAGTGTAACTTTCACTCTTGCTACTGCTGAAGAATCTTCTGAAAAATTCAACGCACACTTTGAAGAGTGGGATATTGAAAATCATAAAATTATCACTTGGATCACTAACACTTCCGTGCTGTCAATCAATCGCCTCTTCAAACCTTTTGATACTACTAAGAGAGTCTGGGATTTTTTGGTAGATCAATATACTGCAACTAATCTTCTCATCAATATCAACAGTCTCTTTTTCTGCATGCTATAAAACAATAACTTGGTCATTCTGTTCATGATTTCTATTTCTATATGGTATGTGATTGGGATGAGATTACTAAATCTGAACCACGGTGGAAGTATAAAAATGAAGTAGATAAGGTTTATGCCTATCCCGATACTCATTGCCTTATTCAATTTCATATGGCATTGCTTGATATTTTTGAGGCTACTCGCACCTCTCTTCTCAATAGGAAGTTACTTCTTTCTCTTGATACTACTCTGAAAGACTTAATAACATTGAAGGGGCCAATTATTTAAGCTTAGGGGGACTCTATTGGGACGAATTTTTCTCTCTACCGAGGTTTCCTTTTTTAGAAGTTTAGGGTTTTGCGTGTCTTTGGGGCATGGCAGCCGCAGCTGCCCCTCCACCCTCGAGTGGGGGACCTTCAATCTCTCCTACATTCAAGAAGAAGTCTTTCTCAGCCTTGTTTGCGAACCAGTTGCTGGCGGAAGTGGTGAATGTCCAGGCGGCAGTGTCTACGCACCGTGGGGAGCCTGCGGTGGTTTTCAATGCGGCAGACATTGCAGCTATTGCTTCGCCGTTCACATTCACGCTTGTTGGGAAATTTTCCAGAGGGCGACCTTTGCTCCCGGAAGTACGTAAGTTCTTCTCTTCTCTTGACTTAAAGGATTCTGTTTCTGTGGGTCTTTTAGACGCCAGGCATGTCCTGTTGAAGTTTAATGGGGAGGCAGATTTCATCCGTGTCTGGTCAAGGAATTTGTGGTATGTGTGTGGTTGTCCAATGAGGGTATTCAAGTGGAGTTCTAAGTTCCATGTGGACAGGGAATCGTCTCTAGTTCCTGTCTGGTTTCGATTACCTAAGCTGCCCATTCATTTGTTTGCTAAACCGTGTCTTTTTCACATTGTTTCTTGTTTGGGGACTCCATTGTTTGTGGATGCGGCTACTTCCTCCTTTACTCGCCCAAATGTGGCGTGGGTATGTGTTGAAGTGGATTTGTTGAAGTCATTCCCTTCAAGGGTATGGGTTAATATGGGGGATGGGGATGGTTTCTGGCAGGCTCTCATCCCTAAGAAGCTGCCCAACTATTGCGGTCATTGCTATCGGCAAGGGCATGAAGAGGGCCTGTGTCATGTGAAGCATCCAGAGTTGCGTCCTTCCAAAGCGCAGCTTAAGCCAAAAACTGTTGGGGTGTCGGAGGTGTTGGGGACGGAGGGTCGGCTGTCATCTCCTCACAAGGGGCACAGTCGGGATGGTGTGGTTGTTGTTGGGGTAGAGGGAGATGCGGTGCAGCCTGAGGTTGGGGGGCAAGGTCTGGAGGGTGCTGTTCTTGATACGGTGGGGGATGTTGTGATGCTGCAGAGTGTTGCTGCTACTGAATGTCTGGAGGTGGAGCGCTCGGATGCGTCGCGGCCTGCTGAGATTGGGATGCTACCAGGAGAAATGCGGGATGGTGATGTTTTTCTTCAGCAGTATGGTCTGTCTGCTGCGGCGCTGGTGGAGGGGGCAGTTGAGGCGGCTGCGGATTCTATCATTCACATGCTGGCAGACCAAGTGATTCAGGAACCTGAGGAGGTGTTTGAGGAGGCGGACACGGCAGCTTTGGGCTGTGAGAATGGGGGTCTAGCGGCTCCAATTCTGGTGGACCAGGTTTGGGTGGAGGTGGGGGATCAACAGGGAGCTATGGTCGCGAATCTCAATTTGTCTCCTCGTAAGGCCAGCGTGGAAACGGGTTCGGCCTTAGGGGTTTTGCAGTAGGGGTTGGAGGGGTTGAGGGATTCTGGAAACTGGCATATGGTAGTGAGTCGTCGTGACAGGAAGAAGGGTGGTTCGCCCCCTCCTTATTTTCTAAGACCGCGGTCATGATTAAAGCCCTCTTCTGGAATGTTAGGGGCGTGGATAATGCCCTTACCATAGCTCGGTTGAGGAAGTTGAAGCAGATGCATAAGATCTCTTTGTTAGCTTTGTGCGAACCGAAGGTGGGTCGCGTGCGTCTTGATATTATTTGTCAAAAGTTAGGTTTCCCCCAGGCTATCTCTAATGCGGAGAGCAGGTTGTTGGTGATGTTTGACCATGATTTCAGTTGCGACTTGTTGGCTGCCTCGTCTCAGTTTTTGGCGCTGCGGGTGACTCACTCCGCCTTACGGAGTTCCTTTGTTGCGGTTTTTGTTCATGCCTCGTGTGTTTCCCAAGAGCGTGAGGTGCTCTGGCGTCAGTTGGTGGGGGTCTGCCCACGAGGGGGACCGGTGATAGTTCTAGGAGATTTCAATGTTATTACTGGTGCCAATGAAAAGAAAGGGGGGCGTCCTTTTTGTGCGAGGGAGTCGGACTCCTTCCTAGGCTTAATTGAGGATGCTGATTTGGCAGACTTGGGGTTCACTGGATCCTAGTTTACATGGTGTAACAATCGTTGGGGCAGAGCCAGGGTTTGGAAGCGCTTAGACAGGGTTTTCGTTAACCAGGAGTGGTTGAACCTATCGGTCACCACGTCGGTTGCCCATTTGAGTAGGGTTGCTTCAAATCACTCTCCTTTGTTAGTCTCTTGTTCTATGGCGAGGGGTGGGGTTCCTACCAATTTTCGATTCCTTGATGTTTGGAGGTCGCATCCTGATTTCCAGAGTGTGGTTAGGCAGGCATGGGAGGGGCAGGGTGAGGGGCGGCCGATTAAAGTCCTACTCAGGAAGCTAAAAGCGGTAAAGCAGGCATTGCGCAGATGGAATAAAGAGGTTTTTGAGAATATATTTGATCGTGTGAGGGAGCATGAGGCGAAGGTCTCGGCTCTGGAATGCTCTTTAGAGGAGGGTCCATTAGAGGAATGGCTATATCAGCTGGTACAGGCTCAGGGTGAATTCAAGCAATCGTTGCTTACGGAGGCGGGCTTTTGGCGTCAGAAGGCATGCTTGCTGTGGCTTCGGGAGGGGGATGCCAATTCTAAGTTTTTCCATGCACAGGTGAAGCAGCGGAGGGCTCGCTCGTTTATACATCGGGTAAAAGATGGTGACGGGGTTTGGACGGAGGAGGCCGGCCGGATTGAGGATTTGGTGGTTGCTTTCTTTGAGGGCATTCTGTCACAACCTGACCGGGGGCAGGTGGACCCCTCTCTACTTAGGGTGATCCCGTCGATTATTACTGAACAGGATAATGCGAGTCTCCAACGGTTCCCCACAGAGGAGGAAATCAGGTCAGTCGTTTTCCAGATGGATGGTGAGAGTAGTTCGGGTCCAGATGGCTTCAAGGGGACTTTTTTCACGACTTGTTGGGAGATAGTGAAGGTGGATATTGTCAGGGCGGTTGGTGATTTTTTTGCAGGAGCGGAGCTACCCTGGGGCTATACGTCTACATGGTTGGCTTTGATTCCCAAGGTTCCCGGGGCTTCCTCTTTCTCAGAGTTTCGCTCGATTAGCTTGTGCAATTTTATCAATAAAATCATTTCCAAGCTGTTAGCAAGGCGCTTGGAAAGCGTGCTGCCAAAAATAATTTCGCCGCAACAGAGTGGCTTTGTAAAGGGTCGACAAATCTCGGATAACATTTTGCTGGCCTTAGAGATGTGCTCGGCGTTAGAGAAGAAGGTGCGGGGATCTAATGTTGCTCTCAAACTAGACATGGCCAAGGCGTATGATCGGGTATCTTGGAATTTCCTCATCCAAGTTATGAGACAGTTTGGATTTGGGGAGCAATGGCTTGATATGGTTTGGAGGCTGATCTCGTCGTGTCATTTTTCGGTTCTGGTTAATGGGAAGCCTTGCGGATTCTTCCAATCCTCTCGTGGGTTGCGTCAAGGGGACCCTTTATCCCCGGCCCTATTTATTATTGCAGCGGAGGTTTTGTCTAGGCGCTTGAATGAGCTACCTCGAGACTCGATGTTTGTCCCATTCTTGGTGTCGCGGGACTCTCCGCCACTGACACATCTGGCCTATGCTGATGACGTCATCGTTTTCTGCAATGGTGGAAAGCGGTCCTTGGAGTGTGTCAGGGAGGTGCTACAGGGTTATCAGGAGGTGTCAGGGCAGCTGGTGAACGTGGCGAAGAGCTGTTTTTTGGTTGGCAAGAAGACTTCGGTGGCTCGCAGGAAGATAATTGCTCACGTCACTAGTTTCTGTCCTAGATCTTTACCGGTCACGTACTTGGGATGCCCGTTGTTTGAGGGGAGATGAGTGAAAGCCTTATTTTCTGACTTGCTGACTAAAGTTTCCCAACGGAATGCCTCCTGGCATGGTCGGTGGTTATCTATGAGTGCTCGGGCCCTATTGATTAAGCATGTATTGTCGTCCATGCCTATTCATCTTCTTGCGGTAATAGAGCCCCCAAAGGGGGTGATTTCTGATCTGGAGAGGGTTTTGGCGAGGTTCTTTTGGGGTGAGACGGAGTTTGGAGCGAAACGGCACTGGTCGAAGTGGGAGAATTTATGTTTTCCGGTGGAGGAAGGAGGGGTTGGTTTTCGGTCTCTTCAGGCGATTGTGGAGGCTTTCTCCTGTAAGCTTTGGTGGATGTTTAGACATGGGCAATCTCTCTGGGCGTAGTTCATGAGGGCTAGATATTTCGGGCCTCTGCATCCAAATCAAGGTCCGTTTCCTGTCCAATTGTCTGCTACGTGTAAACGTATGCTTAGCGCCCGTACAACCATGGAGCATTGGTTGTTGTGGGATCTCTCGAGAGGGGAGGTGGCTTTCTGGCGGGATAATTGGAGTGGGCTAGGCCCATTGGCGTGGAGGTTTCCTGAGGAGGCGTCGGATGCAAGGGCTACGGCTTTTTTACGAGAAGGGAGATGGGATTATTCGGCTTTGGCATCGGTGCCCGCAGTGATTAGGGACGCTGCCCAGGGATCCTTTTTCTGTTTTGGGTTGGATCCAGATACCCTAGTTTGGTTACGGGATCCTTCAGGAGTTTTCTCGATTAGGTCGGCATATCAACTTGTTCGGCCGGCTAGGGCTCGCTCCTGGGTTTTCTCTTTCTTTTGGCATTCCTTCATCCCGCGTAAATTATCTTTCTTTATGTGGAATTTAGTGAACGGCCAGTTGCCGATGGATGACGTGCTCGAAAAGTTCCAAATTCATGGTCCTTCTAAATGTCACTGCTGTGTGCTTGGCCAGTTAGAGACGATGGAACATGTTTTCTTAACAGGGCAGCTAGCCTCTGCGACATGGGCGTTTTTTGAGCATTCTCTTGGATTATCGACATCGGCTGCCACGATTCGTTCCCGGTGCGCCACTTGGTGGTTACTCCCCGTGAAAGGTAAGGTTATACGCTGGTTAATGCGTATTCTCCCAATCCTCATTTTATGGTTTCTATGGCAGGCCAGGAATATGTCCAGTTCGAGGGTCGCAAGATTGGCGGCTCGCAGGTTCGAGCTCTTATTGTACATGAGGTAAGAATGCTTGTCAGAGCCCATTTTTCGGGTATTACGGTGCTTGGCCAATGGGATGAACTTCTGAAGGCCCTGTCTGTGGTTCGGAGGGCTTTAACTGCAACGGCGGTCAGGTGGGCTTTCCCTACGACGGGCTGCTTCAAGTTAAACACTGATGGTTGTGCCACAGAGCGTGGTAGCGGGGGCGGAGGGGTGATTAGGGATTCGTGTGGGAGGTTTATTGTTGCTTTTGCGGATTCATTTGGTGGTGTGGACTCTTTGCAGGCGGAGGCTCGCGCACTCCTCTTGGGGTTTCAATTGGGGCGCCAAGTAGGGGTCTCTCAGTTAATCGTAGAATCTGACTGCCTGGTTCTGATTAAGTGTTTAAGGGGGGAATGGGGAGTCCCCGCGGGGATTCGGCCTATAGTTCGTGCTATTCGAATGGGTGAGCCAAGCTCTCACCACTTCTGCCATTGCTACCGGGAGGAGAATACAGTGGCGGATTCGCTAGCTGCATATGGGGCCATGTCAGGTACTCGAGTTATTTTCACTAAGGGCTCACAGTTGCCGACTCGTACTAGGGGACTTTTGGCTTTGGATCTGCAAAATTTTTGTAACTTCCGTTTTGCTTTTAGGGGCTAAGGCTTTTGCTTTAAAAAAAAAAAAACATTGAAGATGTGCGATTGGTTTTATTAGAACAAATTCATGTTGATGTTCAATGGGTTCCTAGAGAAGCAAATAAGGTTACAAATACTTTAGCAAAAAAAAAAAAAAGACCTAATGTCTGAAGAAACTCACAGGCACATTTCTATTCCGCACTCTGCTGATATGGTCCTTGCTATTCTTCATTCTTTGACATGTCATCAATCTACATCCTTGCCACCTGCTTCCACCAATAAATCGACTACTGAGTGTCGATATTTTCATCGCTTAGGCCATACTAACTCTGAGTGTCATAAACTCCAGCGCAAAATGGCGAGTCAAGCAAAACATCCTTTGAATTCTTCACCTGGCATTGCCATTGCAATTGATACAATTAATCTCCTTCCTGAACACAAATACTTAAGTCTTATTAAGATTGAATGTCAAAGCCTACATCATAATTACCATCACTTGCTTCAAGGTTCCTCTTCTTCCATCTTATTTAACCACAAAAAGAAAAAATCAAATCAAGTAAACTAAGTACAAGTAAGAGCTCAAAAAATTCTGATTGGACACAAAAAAGTTAAGAATTCTTGTATTAATACACTTTTGGAAAAGAACTTTCTTGAATATCTAATGAAGTAATAGTGCTACATTTTAGGATAGCAATCCTAAAACGAACTAAACAACAATTAAGGAGACTTGGTAAGTCCAAAGTAAAACAAAGAGTCCTGAGAACTAAGGATGGCAATGAGGGCGGGTGCCCGTGGGGCGTAGGGTGGGGGGAATTTTTTTCCCTCCGTTTTGAAACGGGGCAGGGCCGTTTGAAAAAAAATATATATGTACATAATTATATATATAATGATATTATCAATTATACTACTAATTATACATGTCTATTAATAAAAATGATTAATTATTTATACTAAATTTATTAATACATTTATATTAAATTCTTAACTACACTTAATACAATAATAATTTTTTTAAAAAAATACAATAATAATTTAGTGATTGTATTTGTATCAAAAGTAAAAAATTGATTATTTTAGTTATATTTGTTTTATCATATTAGATTATATTCAAATAACTTTTTTTAATTATTTTTATAAGTTTCAATTGTGAAGTTATAACGAATAATAATTTGGTGATGTGTTTATATTTTAGTACTTAATTATTTGCTAAAATTTAATTATAATAAAACTTCTTTAACTCCACGGGTGCCCTTGCGGGGGAAGCAGGGCAGGGTGGGGAGAGGGGAATTATAGGCAATGGGCGGGGGGTGGGGGAGGGGTCTTCCGCCCCAACCCCGCCCCATTGCCACCCCTAATGAGAACCAAAGTTTCTTGCTACTTTTTTGCAAACAAACTGTTGAGGTTGTCTATGTCATTTTCTTTTTTGCCAGTTTTGTAGAATTTCCAAAGGATTTGTAATCTAGAACCATAAGGGAGAAATATCAAGAGACGGAATGATTCACGACTCAATAGAGTTGGGGGGGGGGAGTGGGGGGGGCGGGGGGAAGATCTTTCAGAAATGTGCCAAATGGAGATTTTACCCACCCGAAAAAGGAAAAATGCATATAGAAAATCATAAAAGATAAACATATGGCAAACTTAGAAGCTAGAAAGCACAAAAAGGTTGGTACATGGCAAAAAAAAATCATGTTATTGTTCTTAACATGATCAAGAATCTTTGCAACTATAAAATCACAAGAATTCAATCTAGATAGCTAGAAGAAGAAAGAATCGTCAAAATAGAATTCGGACTATTACAAAACAAAAGAAGTCGGTGAGAAAGAATCTGACATATTTTTTTGGGAATTACCGTCAATGTTGCATTTGCTTATACACATGCAAGCATTTGACCAGTAACCATTTAAACCAGAGAAAAAAGAATCCTAGGCATGGGATAAAATTGCAAGTTTCATTTACAGTTTCTTCTTTAGAAGTGTTTGTGCACAATACTCATATTAAGTGCTTTATTATCCTATTTTGAATGCAAATTTCATATACTAATATAGTTATGTTTTCAACCATGTTAATGCTATCTGTGCAAAGTGCTTAAATAATTAAGAAAAATGCCATCATAATACCTTTGTTTTGTGCCTTATTATGCTTCATGAAATGTAGAATGTCATATCATGAGCTTTTATAGTTGGTTTGACTAAGCTCTGATTTTCAAACGTAGATACTTAGCAGTACATTTTCTAAAAGAGCTTATCTACTCTTCAATTGCATTTTGAATCAAGAACCAAGTTAAATAATCTTATCAAATAAATGGCAATTGTTATTGGACATCTATAACTGGGAGGCTTGAAGACGGAATTATAGTTTATAATAGAAAGCAATGCATACAATGATAGGCTTCCATAGAGGAACGGCAAACTGGGGTATGTGAAGAATTGTGGGTATTCTAAAAATTGTAATGCCAAGCACTTGGTAAATAACCGAAAAGCAATTTATATAACTTGCAAGTACTAAATCTCGGTTAAATTTTCTCTCATCTTAATTGAGTAAAATTTTTCCCTTTTTTCAGGTTGGTTTGGAACTTTTTTGTATAAGTTTATGGTTAAATGTATTCCACGTAAAGGGTTGGGAAATTAAGTTCTTTGAATAGTTTGTATCAAAGAGTTAATTTTTGGATTGCTTGAAGGTTCATCTTTTCATAACATTTAATTAAACATTTTGGAATTACTGTTGTTATAGTGACTTAATCATACAAATAAATAACCAAATATTATAATTTGGGAAATCAAATTTTCAAGAAGTATTTTTCTTTTAACAACAAAGTAATCCCGTGCCTTGCATGGGGAAAGAAACTTGTTGAACTGAAAAGCAGAGAAAGCTTCCATGCAATGTTAAGCTAGTAAATGGGGGCCTCACGCATGGCGTGAGGTTGCCCACGAATGCTCTCAATTTGTGTGATATTGAAGATGCAATGAAAATTATTCGGTAAGTGATCTAATTGTAGCATTAGTAGCAGATTGGGTAAGAAAACAAGTTTAATATATAATTAGTACTGGAGGTGAAGGAAGTAATTGCAACAATGCAACATATTAGTTCATTTGATTACACATAATCATGATGTTCATCCAAACAATCGAATATTTTAGGTTTAGTTGTTTATACATAAAGAATATAATTGCAGAAGTCTTTATTTCAGCACAACTAGATGCAAAAACTCCACAAAATTTAGGTCCTCCATGCATAAAATGGCTCGTTCCTTATGTATACTAACTGCTGTTGAAATTTAGAAAATAAACCAACCCTTGGATCACAGAAACAACACCATAATGGAGAAACAAAAGCCGAGAAAGACTCCACTCCTACAAATTCAAACCCAATTAAAATTGCTCCAAATGACCAAAAAACCATCTACACCAGTGCACATAAAACAGCAAATATAAGGCAAAATAGACTTACAGGTGTAGTGTAGTCAACAAAAATTAGCTACGCCAATTAACCACACTGGTGAACCTCACGGCAAGGCGCAAAGCCAATCTCTACCTAGCACGTATGAAGATAAATGTACAAAATTGCCCACCTGCTAAAAATGGTCATAGCGGACTCCTATTACGGTTGAGACTAGTATTGTGACCCATGTCATGCACGAGTTTATATGGGAGAGAGGAAAATATGACCAAACACAATATTATTGTCCCTCTATCTCATATACTCCCCTTTTGTGCTACTTTCTCCACCTCTCAACCCTCTCTCTCCTCAATACTCTACCTACTCTCCATTATCTTTTTTTTTTTGTTTTATTTTCTAAACCTAACTTTCTCATATCCATACAACCTTTCCTTGTTCCTTCAAATCTTACCCAATTTTCTTGTACCCCTGTAACCCTTTATCGTCCCATTGAATCCTACTTTTTCTTTGCTTTACTTCGCTCCCACCCAATTATCCTATCTTTTACCCAATTTTGGGGCCCAGTTGTCTCCTATTCTACTATTACTAGTATTGTGACCCGTGCCATGTACGGGTTTATATGGAAGATAGGAAAAATATGGCTAAACACAACATTGTTATCCCTTTATCCCATATATATTCTCCCCCTTTGTACCACTTTCTCCACCTTGCAACCCCCTCTCTTCTCGATACTCTACCTACTCTCCACTATCTTCTTTTTCACTTTCTGAACCTAATTTTCTCGTATCCCTACAACCTTTTTCGTTCCTTCAAATCCTACTTAATTTTCTTGTATTCCTGCAACCCTTTCTCTTTCCATTAAATCCTATTTTCTCTTTACTCTACCTCACTCCTACCCAATTATCATATCTCTTATCCAATTATGCAGCCCACTTGTCTGCTATTCTACTATTATTTTCATTTATTTATAATTGTAAATGGTAACCTATTTACTTGGCTCGCCTATTAACAAATGAGTTTGCATATGTAATTTAATTGGATTCAAATGGATGACCCCAATTAACCCCATTAGTTAGTAGGTATGAAATTGATAGATTTGGATCACTTATTTTGATTTAATTAAATTAGATGTAGATTCAAAATCAATCATTAGTGGGTAAATCTAAATTACTCCAATAATTATATTCTAATTTTTGCAAATATATATTCATCGTTTCCTCTTCTTGAATTTCTATTATTTTAATTTTTAAAATTTATCCTACTTCCTCCATTCCTTTCATAAAAGTTTAATAAAATTTCTGAGTGTTAATTGATTGTTTGCATTAATACCTAAATTATTTTCAGATTCTCGTAGAGTGACAAAATTTGAAACTTACTATGATCACCACTTTAGGTTTCTCTAAGCAATTTTTTATGTTTTTTCCTCTTTCTTTAATTAAAAATTAATTTATTAACTTGATATGTTGAGATGATATACTATTTTGTTGCTAAACAAAATATGGATAAAAAAGTGAATAAAATTTAGTAGTGGACCGTGAATGGGTGATTGGATAATCCAAACCCACATAAAACTATATTCATTAACGACTTGTCTATTTTGAACCATTAACTAAGTAGGAATCCATAGGTTAACCTAATTATAATTTGGCCAAACTCACATGAATCATCTAATTTCATAACTCTCCTCCAATCTTTACCTTCCCTAACCCTACAGTCCTATCTTTCCAATCCTTTCACTATTTAGGATTCATTACCTCACTTTTTAAGTGTTTTTGGATATATAGAATGTTAGAATTATCTTCCAATTTGCTGCCTCATTTTTAAGTGTTTTTAATCAGATAAAAAGCTAGAATTGCAATCATCGAGAAAAAGTTAGCTTTCGAGTGTAAATTTGGTGAAATACTACCTATTTATCAAAATTTTGCTAAAATACCACCAAAAGAAACCATCTAAATACACCTTTATTAATTTAAAATTCATACATAAATTTTTCTTTACATGCACTTTTTGATGTACATGTGCTAAATGAAAAATCATCAAGATGCTCACACGATATTAATATTGAGTTTATTCTAAGTGCAAATAAAATGTCATACTTGTTATTTACATACTCCAAATTTAATGTTAGAGTATAATTTCAACATTAAAATTTTAAAACTTTGAAAAACAAACCTAATAAATAAAATCGAACACAAAAAATACAAAACTTATAAAAAGCAAACCTATTAAAGTGCCCGAAGGTTGTTGAATACAAAAAAATATTAAGATAAGTTTAAGACCACAAGAAAGTTGATTTAGCAATTATAACATAAATTATTAAAAAATAGGAGTAATCGAATATATCATTAGAAGATTTTGACAAATGATTATTGTGCCTAGAAGGAAAGAGGTAAAGAAATAATTGGGTGAATAACTAAAAAAGAGGACTAATCACATTATCCCGAGGATTTGGCTGGACAAATTAATCCTCTTTAATAAAGGAGTAAAATGGGGTAAGGTGATAAAGATATAATAGGGTGAATAATTTTAAAATGAGACTAATCAATTATCCCTGAGAATTTTGGCTTGACAAATGTATTTTATTTAATTAAGGAGTAACAAGGACTTAAAGTATAAATAACAAACTATAAACGATTTATGAAAGAGATAGTGGGAAAGTTTTAAATTTTAAATTTGACTGGTGATAGGATTGGTTATAACTTATAACCCACTATTTTAAAGTTTTTAATTAGATTTTATGTATTAAAATAAATACAAAAATCTAAAGAAAAAAATGGGAAGTTTAGAGGCCATTGAGTGGGTTTCCACTAAAAACCCTCCTTGCAATACATATAATAGATATAGATATAGTGATAAAGATTAAAGAGCATTATTGGTGATTGAATTTCGTCCACTAGTATTTGGTTGATCTAGTTGTTTGAGTAAACGTACATGTGGAGGGCCTAAAACTTTTGATTGAAGGTTGGCAACAATGTTGTTAAACCCAGACCGGAGCTGGTTCGACCGTGAACTGGCTTTCTTTTCGAATTAGTTTGTAACACAAAACCACTTTGGTCAAAACCCAATCAAAACCGTCAAAAACCAACTAAATTCGTCATCTGGTTCGACTGATTGACCCAGTTTTCAAACTTTTCTTTCTTGTTTTTCCCAAACATAATTTGAATTATCTAAATTGTAACACTTTTATTTATAAATAGAAATAAGAAAATGCCCCCCACTTAGTATAAATATCAAAATCATTTGCTTTCCTGAATAATCTCTAAGTCAAAATGTTTTCATCCCTATCATCTTATCAATTTAGCATTAGTGATTCCAACTTGCATTAATTTGTTTAAATTAGCTTTTCAAGTAGTTTTGAAGAATGGACATAATGTAGCCATGAATTTACATTCATATATATAATTATTAGGTGTATATTTGATTGCAAATCTAATATTTTTGGGACATTTTGTATGATTGGCTGAATATAACCAAGAATTTAATTTCAATATTTCTGAATCTTATAAAAATATAAAATAATTATGACATCATGCTGACGTCAGCGGATTTTTAAGAACGGTCCGACTGATCCGACTAGTTGATCATTGACCCAGTTGTTTAGTCGAGTCGCTATCCAGTCCAAGTTTAACAACATTAGTTGGCAATACACGACAACACTCAACAGTATTGATGGATCACTTTTTCATAACAAGTCATTTATTTCACTATTCCATAACAAGTTGTGTGTTCGAATTTAGGTACGAATGTGAGGATCGTATTGATTGGTAATCTATAAGAATTCTTATAAATGATATATAATATTGGGATCATGGTCTGATCCATGATAATGATCGGAAATCACTTTTTACTCATCTAAGAAACGAAGGCTGGTAATAGTGTCAAAACTATAATTTTCTAGCCAAAGAAACTTTTAATTAATGACAAGTTACCCATATGATATGAAGATATAACAATAAAAAATGGATTTAATTTCTGGACCCGATGAAGGTAACCTTTTTATTTCTCTAATTCAATACATGGTCATCAAATGTCAATAGTTTTGAAATCCAAACCCTTTCCCATAATCTACACGTCCCAGTAGCTAAACTAAAATATAAAGTCCAGCCCTGAATATCCAACAGTTGCTCCAATTTGACAAATCACTTTGCCATAGTAATCTCAATGAGTTCCAGATCAAGCATACTAGCTAGTTTATATATATATATATATTCCCATCAGTGAAGCCATTAAAATCCGAAAGTCATGTATAGTTTGCAGGTTCTACAAAGCATAAAAATTCAAACCACTATGGCACTATCGGGGCAAGTGAGTACAAGAAACGATAATTGTGACGATAGGAACACTTGGTGTTAGGGTCGAAAAACATCACGGATTCTAGAAGGATGGTGATGCCGCGCTGGAGCATTGAGAAGGGCTGGCGGCGTAGATAGACGGGAAAGGGAGAAATTTGTTTTTTGACGGCGTTGAAATTAAGTTAAAGGTTACTTCTGTCTTTTAGTGCAGAATTGCTCTGATCGCAAAAATTGATTTGTCATTGAAAGAGTGTTTTTTAGTAGGTTATTTCGCTAGTATTTCATAGGAGCAAATTATCCGGTTGGCCATTAAACTTTTGCCATCGTCGAGTTTTGGTCACTCAACTATTAAATGTCTGGTTTTGGCCACTCAAATATATAAAAGCGAGACGCGAGACCATTCTGTTAGAGTTAGCCGTTAACTTCATCGATGCGTCCGTTTGCACGATTTCCAATACAAAAAGCAGGGTCAATTTAGGAAGTTGAAAATAGACCTTCTTCTTCTTGTTGTAAAAAGCTAATAAAGATTACTTTACCAACTATTTATAAAATTAAAAAAATCAGAACTGAGACTAACCAATTCAAGAACCAGCGTGCCTGCTGATCAGCAAGCGAATTGATCCCCCAAAAGGGAAAAAAATAAACAAAAAAAAGGAAAGCCCCACATCACAGAACCTAAACCAAAAAGCCCAAAATGATTACTGATTGCTCTTTTGACAGATGCTATAGCAGGCAGGAGTACCTTTTTGAGGGTAAAAGCAAGAGTCTTGGAAGTGAATTTTTCCAAGCTATCACAAGCTTTTCTGGCACAATCGACAGCATGAATCTGCATAAAGGACGGCATGTCAACAGCCACAACCTTGACGCCGGTACAACAAAAGAAGTCAGCCAACTCAGCTTGCGAGCAGCAAAATGACTTCCTTCTGCCATTCACCGCAAGCGAAATACATGGTCTATTCATTTCACACGACGGCGTGGCTTGATTAGGTTTCTCCAATTCAAGACTCTTCGACATCAAGCCATATGCTTTCTTCACGCCTCTCCTCCCGTCATAGAACTCCTCCTCCTTTTTCTGGGCTGCTCCTCCTCTTGCTCCTGACGATGATTTCTTGATTCTAAGATTAGATTTATGCCCGTCTAATAAGGCCTTCTGAGCTGGAGGAGCATCAGCCAGGCCTTCCTAAATTGTCCCTGTTTTTTGTATTGAAAATCGTGCAAACAGACGCATCAATGAAGTTAACGGCTAAATCTAACAGAATGACCTCACGTCTCGCTTTTATATATTTGAATGGCCAAAACCAGACTTTTAATAGTTGAGTGACCAAAACTCGACGATGACAAAAGTTTAATGGTCAACCGGATAATTTGCTCTATTTCATAGCTGTTTGGACTGAATATTGCAGTATTTGAAGGATTCTATTTAGGTTTTGCATTTGGTGTCAATTGCAGAAATTGATGGAGAAAAAGTGCTGAAATCAACATCCCGAAAGATTTTCTGACAGTTAGGCGTGCTCACACCTAACGCTAACCTTCAAGTCCGGAATTCTCGGGATTATTTATACGCGGAAAGTTTCCTAAAATGAGTGAAGTAGCTGGTTATAAATTTGAAAACCAGTGGGATCATCCCAAAGGAAAGTAAACTTGACTTGTAACGGGATTTGTTAATTAGGAAGTGATTGGTATTTGGATACCAATTTTTTAGGAGAAAAAGTAGGAGAGAATGGGCTGGATTTTCTGTTTTTGACCGATTTGGAGAGAGAGACAGATCACAGTCTCTTCATGCTTTAGCAAAAGAAACAATTGAGGCACTTTTTTGTGTGGCTAGAAACGGAGAGAAGGAAGTTTTTTACTTTTCTTGTCTTTGACTTTTCTTATCCTTTGGAAGAAAACTTGGAAAAAAGCAACGAGAAGCCACAATTGTTGACTTACTCTACTTTTTCTTTCTTGGACCGAAATTGTGAGACAAGATTTGATAGTTTTTCCCAATTTTTTCGTATGGCCAGTTCTCCACTTATGAAGAACTAAACTCCTATTTTTAGTCAAGGGAACAATTGAAGATTTAATTTAATAATAATTGTAAGATCTAAATTATTTTAATTATTTTCTTTATTTATTGGTATTTATATGTTTTCTGCTTTTAATTGTTATAACTATCATGTGTGATTGAATAGATGCACAATATTTAATTATTCACGTTATCTATTTTCTAATTGGGGGTAGTTGAATCCATAATTATTCGATTACTTCTGTTCTAGTAGCAACTGGTATAATTGAATTTATGTCAGAAAAATATACGATCTAACTTAAACAAATCCTCGTAGCGTGTTTGTTAGTTAGGGTTGGGTTTTTCTAATTCTTAATGCAATCTAGAAATTAAATCCTACGGTCGTACCTAGTGTTATTTCTTGGTTAGAGAAATAATTAACGGTTGTACCTTGACTATCGAAAAAGTAAGAAAAGACTGGTTGTTTATCGCGTGTATGTGACAGGTTATCGAAACTTGTGTAATAATAAATACCTGCTCAACCTAAATATAATTTCTATAAATAGTGATAAGTAGGGTCGAATCCACATGAATCAGGGGTATTTGTCTCTTTTGAAGTTCAAACTAACAATGGGGGGTTTTTTATAGCAATGGCAATAATTAAACGGTTTGAATAAAAATAAATAACCAACTAAAAATTAAATGTCAAATTGTTAAAACCAAATTAACAATAGCTAAGCTCTAGTCAAGAAATAACTTCAGCAATGGTTCAAATTGATCATCGATGCAGAGATAATTTCAATTATTAACTAATCAATAAGTTATAACTGCCAAACAAGTGATGACAGTTAACTCCTCCTTACTGTTTCGATGACTGAGGTACGCCTGTCAATCACTATTCTAATCGGGAAATAACCTTAGGTACGCCCGTAAGATTTAATTCTCCAATTACCTTACGTATTAGAGGAGTCATATTCTAACCAAATAACACACTACCAGGGTTATTTTAGTTAGTCTGCGTATTCTCCTGACACAAAGCTAATTATGTCAGTTGTCACTATTTTAGAGCAATTAAACAATTACGGATTTGACGCTCTAATTGACATCAGGTTGCTAAATTAATCCACCGTCCGGGCCCAAGATATTTAATTTAACAAAAAACCATAAACATTACAAATAGAGAATATGCAAATACTAGTAAATAAGAGGAATAAATAAAATTAATTCGATCTCATAATTTTTAGATGAACCAAAACCTCCGTGTTTTCTTGACTAGAAAAAGAGATTTAGTTCATCTCTATGGAGGTAATCCCATGCAAAATTGCAGAGATCATTGCAGCGTACATTGTCCCAAAATTTAGATGAAAAAGGCAATGGAATTAAGAACAATGCCAAAGACAACTCCAAGCCAAAGAATGGCTAATTGTTTTCTACTAAGTGTCTACATACGATGGAATAGAAAAAGCAACATAAAAGCTGCCAAAGTCCAATTCCAGCTAGGGTCAAAATTGATGGCTGCCAAGAGAAATAATAGGAAAGAGTCCCACTACTTCTCGGTTTCCTCTTGCCAATGCACCACACCTCCGTCAAAATAGGAAACTTTGTCTTCCAATTGGAATTAGGCTTGTAACTCTATGCAGATTTCCACATCTCATCCCTCATTTATCAGAATTTTGTACTCTACCTCTGCAATTATGTCCAAATGCCAATTATAAGTAGAATCTGACAATTAACAAAATATTTGGCACAAATAATGAGGAAAATTAACCAAAAAATTATTAACAATTAACACCCTATCAATTCCCTACACACCTAAATCATGCTTGTCCTCAAGTATGAGAATAGCAAATAAACACCAATATTTGACAATGGCTATTACTCCATTTACCTTATTGCCAAGATACCAAGAAAAATAAATATCAAGCATCAATGGTCAAGATCCAAGAAACGTCACCTCGGTTAGCTTCTAAACCACAAACTCCTCCAATTTAAGGCAAACTAATCTAAGAAAAAGGAATGGTAGCTCAACATTTATTAGTGAATGGACCAACTATTAATCAAAATCTCAACATTAAATCCATAAATCGGCAAGCTGACTTTTATCACACACTAACACAACCTTCACTTTTTTGTCACGTTTTTCTATTTTTCTATTTTTTTTCTTTTTCAATTGTAACAAAAGATTTAGTCTCTAACCATTGGAGCCTTTTGACGCGAATTCCAATGTTTGTCAGATGAAGAAGTCTGGTTACTCAGTTCCTATCGTTATACGACCACGTACTCGTAGGAATTACTCCTTTTTGACGTGAAAATCGACACTTTTGGTGAGGATCCCCGATTACTCAGCAGTAATAACTAGAGAAGTACAACCAAATTCTATTCACAGCCAGACAACAAAATAACTCAAAATATCACAAAGAAAATAGCAGCAGCTAACCTCATTTTTTCAAACATGGAGAACTAAAGTTAATAATTAAACTAATTCACATGAAAATGACAACAATTATTCCCTATGCCTAGAGAAATTAACCAAAAATTATAGGAGCCATACAATCATCAATATTCACCAAAGAGATGTTTTTGGACTCAACCAAATTAACTTGATATACTTTTTGACGGGATATTTGTATCTATACAAGTTTAAATCCGATTTTACACCCGTTGGACTGCAAGTATACAGGTCGCAATTGTAGTACAAGATGTGTATCGGGTCGATCCCACGAGGAGCAATTTAAACAATTACTAAGCCCTTGTTCTCTCTATTATTTAGACTTACAATTAATTTGAGCAGAGAAAGTCTAATGCTGTAATCTACAAATCTGATATACAAATCTAGTTTAACAAATATTGAATACAAATAGAGAAATTTTACTTAAGGAAGATTCTAGGGATGTAGATTCCACTTATGGCATAAACTACACAAATGAATGGATTTACTCCTTGCTATTATTCTTGCTTAACCAGAGATTTATTTCCAAGAATACCAAGTCTCATTTTCATGATGAAATGGCTTAGAGCAATATAGATTTCCCTATTTTCATGGTGAAATATTCTACTACTCCGTTTTATTTCATAAAATGCTCAATAATCCACCTAAGTGTATCTTTATTTTCATGAACATACAACTCAAGCTCTACTCATGTGTTTCAATTGTTATTACCAATTCTCATTGAATAATAACACTATAAACATGCTATTGGTGATCAATCAACAACATGTAATCACAGCTACACAAGTAGACAAGTTACTACAAGATATAACAAGTGTAAATCACATTCCATTCATATTATTTAACCATAAGCTTCATCTACTCCCTAGATTAAGGGGTTTAGCTACTCATGAATGATTTAACAATCAAACTCACAAGTTTATTAATGCCAAACATCATGAAGTACAAGTACAAGAAAGATAAAAGAAAGCTTAGCCACTTGAAGGTGAAGCTCTCCAATTCCTGCTATGCTCTTGCACAATATGATTACAAGTAAAAACTCCAAGTACTTCTCCAAGAACTCCTATCTAGAGAGAAAACTAGATACCAGCAAGAAAACTAGCTACGTATGGTAATCCTTCTTCTCCCCAGTCTTTCTGCATAAAAAAAATGTGGTAGAAATTCCATTCCTCTCACTTCATAATTTCTTCCACTCAGATTTTGTAAAAAGAGGTCAAAGATATGATGTCTCCTTTTGTCCACATTCATTTAGTCTTCTCTTTTGTTGCAGAAGCATGTGCCACCGATTTCTGTCCCTCAAAATAGCTGGAAAGTTGTGAAAAAGGTAAAGAAAAACGGCTATGGCACTTGCTGAGGAGAGAGACAGATCCGAGCCTCGGATCCGAGGAGTGAAAATTGGATCCGAGCTCGGATATTAGGATCCGAGGGCTTCCATGATGGATCCGAGGTCGGATCGTCCTGACCTCGGATACACTCCGCCAGAAGTACAGACTAGGGGTCGGATCCCTCTTGTACACACAGATCCGAGCTCGGATCTGTGTTGAACAATTTTTCAGTTTTTCACTTCTTCCCTTTTTCTACATTTTTGCTCCCAATTTCTTGTGTACTTTGTCTTCTGAATGACCCTGACATTTCTTTCAACTTGTGCATGAATTTCATACATCAATTACCTTCACAATTTCACAAAATTAACGCATTAATCCACTCATTTATCAATTTCTGAACTCTTAAACAATATTTAAGCAATTATCACCAAAAGAGTTCAAATATGGCTTTAATCTTCTCAAAACATACCAAAAATTCATGCCAAATTCGTACAAAATGTACGTTAAATATTCACTTATCACTTTTATTACTAAAACTTGACAATAGTAGCATTGGAGTTAACAACCATCACCAATCCTTGGCAGTCACAAAAATAAAAAGTAAGAAGAAAATAAAAGAAAAACAGAATAAATAACAAGAAATAAAAGAAAAACATCTAAAAAATTAAAAATACTAGATGTACCATAGCTCACCCCACACCTAAATTCGACATTGTCCTCAATGGAGATCATAAAGCAAAGAAAGCAAACAGGACAATGAAACTTCCCTGAGTACGTGGTGGAGGGTTTCGAGCGGTTGTGGTAACCCTTCTAGTGGAGTGATGGTGGCGAGGAGCGGTAGGGACGGCTGATGTCGAACGGGACTGCGAAGTGTGACAGAGGAAGGGAAGGGACGACGAGTTCAACCTTCCCAATAAACATCCCAAGCAAAACCACATGCAATCGATATACAGGTTACCCGACAATGCAAGTAACGAGGGGAAGGTTACCCGACAATGCAAGTAAATTGAACCAATCTCAACAAGCAAATAACTGTCAAAGATGCCTCCCAATAATCAACAGATAATTGCAAGACTTGCCCACCTCAAAATCTCAACAAATGTCTCCAATTCGACAGTCAATTACACAACTCAACCAACTGAAATTAGCAAATGAATCAAGAAATCGGCAATTCCAGCAATAGCAGTTCAGAATTTTGATAACAACTTAATCACAAGGTGTTTTTGCTTTCAATCAGGCAGCCAACCAAATAGAATCAACAAATGTAGTCAAAATACCCCACAGATAATGGAACAACTCAAATGGCCAACCCAATCAACAAAATGCTCAAATTAGGCACCTAAGGTCTAAACAAATGTCCCAACAATGCAGCAATTTCAAGACACCCGGAGGTTGCTTTCAGCCGGTGAGTCACAATCAACCTAGCAATCAATTAAATCTATGGCAACAATAAACGTACTAAAAGCTAGTGGTCACAAGCAGGCAATCAAAGGCACACTAGAGCCAACCAAATCTCAACATAGACCCACAGAAGGCAATTATCGAATGAATTAGGCAACAATGGAGCAGATGAATCGCAAGTGAGTTCAACAAACAATCCCCCAAAAGTGATGCTCCAAATACTAAAGTAAGAGTGAGAGGAGTAAAAACTGAATGTCCTTGAAGCACGAGGATAGCGCGGTTGGCTGACAACCACGCGGTGGCTTGCGTCGGTCGCAGCTGAGGGGTGGCGGCACTGGCGTTGGACGAGAGGGAAAGAGAGAGGCCATGTGCGAGCGAGGCGAGTGAGAGACAGAGCAGGCTGCAGTGGTCACGGGCTGGTGGCTCGCGACGATGGTGGCAGTCGCGGCAAGGAGTGATGGTCGCGCGCAAGGGTGAAGAGAGAGGGATAGGGCAGCAAACGGCTGTGAAGCTTGGAGGCGGCGGCGGACGTGGAGCTCTCGGCCGAAAGAGAAAGGGGGAAGGGAATTAGGGAAGAAGAAAGAAAAGAGGAAGAAAGAAAGAAAAAAAGGAAAGAGAGAAAAGAAAAAAAAAAGAAAAAAAAGAGTTTTTGGGTTTTTTTTGATCTTGGGTCATCAAACACAGCGTGGGCACGCCAAGATTGGGAAAAGTATACTGACCATGGGAGTCACTTTTTTTGCAATTTAACGCGTGCCCTCCTTGCATGGGCACGCTAAGATTCTACTTCCTACCGACGTCGCGAGATGTTGAAGTTTTACCAACATGGTGTGGGCACACCATATTTTGCAAAAGTCTACTGACCATGAGGCTGGGGTTTACACGATTAACGTGTGCCCTCCTTGCGCAGGCACGCCAAGATTGCCTGTCCTGATCACACTTAAGTAAAATATCAAGATTAATCGGTACCCAAGTGAGAAACGACCAATTTAAAGCATTGAACAACGAAAAATAAACAAAACCAATATTTGGGTTGTCTCCCAAAAAGCGCCTTTCTTTAACGTCTTTGACTAGACGTTGTCATGTTTGTTCAGGGAGGAAAAATCTTGTGGCTTGTTTCAGTATTTCATCCTCTATATAATCTTGATAGCTCTCTTAAATAAAGTAATCCTTGAACACACGAGCTACGGTCTTCCATGGACTAATAGATGGCGCCAAACAAGTCAACAATAATCTGAATTCTCCACTCACTCATCCATCAAGCACATCTATTGGTTCAAGATATTTTGCCATTGCCACTTTTAACTTATTCCTGTCATGAAATTCAAAATTTTCTAGTATAATAAAGTCAATCTCACTAACAGAAATTGAAGAATAAGAGTCAAGAGAATATTGATTAAGGAATGGAGAAGATGTCACCGCATTTGGAGATTTTTCATTGGATTCATTCACTTGGACGAGTTGATATTGGGGTCTCATTTCTTGCACTTCAACTTCCTTTTCAACTGCATCTTTAAATCCATTTTGTTGAAACTCTTGCAGTTCCATGTCATTTGTCCGGATAATTGCACTCTTATCTTCTTTAAGGTTGATTTTAGTCTGTGAGAGCAATTCTGACATCGATGATGGCTGTTGCTGTTGTTATTAATGTTGAATATCAATTGGCTCTGGTGCATAATTAAAGTTGGAGTTGTCCCACCAACTTTGATCATACCCATTTGAAGAAGGGTCATGCCACGTTCGAGATTGGAGTGAAAAACTCTAAACTTATTGAGATAGGCATTCAGGTAATCTTGATATTTAGAGCACATATTGGTTGAATGATTTGTGGCATAACAAATCCCACAAGTTGCAGTAGCCATTTTGTCTACAAGAAAGCTTAGTGAATTTGAATATTGATCATCATAAAAAACGCAAGCCTCATTTCCTTTCGTAGGAATAAAATCCAGTCTATCACCAAAATACGAAATGTCAGCAACCATAAACTAGTAATAAAAAAGAAATAAGAGAAAAAAATAGAAATAAAAATAAGATGAACTCAAAAAGAAACAAATCAATCAGGCACCAGTACCCGGCAACGGCACCAAAAATTGATAGGTTGTCGAAACCTGTGCAATAATAAATACCTGCTCAATTGAAATGTAATTTCTGTAGATAGTGATAAGCATGGTCAAATCCATAGGAATTGGAGGTATTTGTCTCTTTAGAAGTTTAAACTAACAATGGGGGGTTTTTATAGCAATGGCAATAATTAAACGATTTGAATAAAAATAAATAACCAACTAAAAATTAAATGTCAAATTGTTAAAACAAAATTAACAATAGCTAAGTTCTAGTCAGGAAATAACTTCAGCAATGGTTCAACTAATTAATCATCGATACAGAGATAATTCCAATTATTAACTAACAAATAAGTTATAACTGCCAAACAAGCGATGATAGTCAACTCACCCTTACTATTTCGATGACTGAGTACGCCCGTCAATCACAACTCTAATTGGGAAATAACTTTAGGTATGCCCGTAAGATTTAATTCTCCAATTGCCTTACGTGTTAGAGGAATCCTATTCTAACCAAATAACACACTACCAAGATTATTTTATATTAGCTTGCGTATTCTCCTGACACAAAGCTAATCATGCCAGTTGTCACTATTTTAGAGCAATTAAACAATTACGGATTTAACGTTCTAATTGACATCAGGTTGCTAAATTAATCCAACGTCCGAGCCCAGGATATTTAATTTAACAAAACAACCATAAACATTACAAACAGAGAATATGCAAATACTAGTAAATAAGAGGAATAAATCAAATTAATTCGATCTCACAATTTTTAGATGAACCAAAGCCTCCGTTGTTTCTTAACTAGAAAAAGAGATTTAGTTCATCTCTATAGAGGAAATCCTATGCGATATTGCAGAGATCGTTGTGGCATACATTGTCCCAAAATTTAGATGAAAAAGGCAATGGAATTAAGAACACTGCCAGAGACAACTCCAAACCAAAGAATGGCTAATTGTTTTCTACTAAGTGTCTACATACGATGGAATAGAAAAAGCAACATAAAAGATGCCAAAGTCCAATTCCAGCTAGGGTCAAAATTGATGGCTGCCAAGAGAAATAATAGGAAAGAGTCCCATTGCTACTCGGTTTCCTACTACCAACGCACCACACCTCCTTCAAAATAGGAAACTTTGTCTTCCAATTGGAATTGAGCTTGTAACTCTATGCAGATTTCCACATCTCATCCCTCATTTATCAGAATTTTGTACTCTACCCCGGCAATTATGTCCAAATGCCAATTATAAGTAGAATCCGACAATTAACAAAATATTTGGCACAAATAATGAGGGAAATCAACCAGAAAATTACTAACAATTAACACCGTATCAGTATGACAATTATAACAAATCTACTAATGAATGTTGGAATTATATTTGAATCGATGATCAGTTACATGAACCATTTTTGAAGTGTATCCTTGACTAGAGTTTCTCTAATTATCTCTCTCAATTAATTATTTTTCGCATTTAATTTATTTAGTTAGTGATTCATTAGCATCTAATTCTCAAATCCCCCATTTGTCTTGGCTTGAAAAGAAAAGAACTATTCCCCAGTCCCTGAAAAGACGACCCTACTTGTCACTGTCTACTAGTTAGTAATTTTGTCAATTAATCAATTCTAGTATATCGGATTAAGCACACTCTTCGGAACCAGGGTGAATCAAGTAACTTATTGTACATCTAGAGTCCTTACTCCAGTACCTGGAATTAACTATTGACTGCTTTAGGTGGTAGCTAGGTTTTTATTATTATTGCACAGGCTCGACAACCTGTCAGTCATTCTATAACTGGTTTATTACTTTCACAGCAAAAGTCCAAGGGAAAACGATTTGTTTAGTTCCTCGCATCTTGACAAAAATTTTTTTTATCCATTACTTTTAAAATGAAACAAATTAGTCCCTCATGTTCTAAAAATGAACTAAATTAGTCCCAAAATAATAACCTGATAGAGATTTTAAGGGTAAAATTGAAATATCACTTTAGTTTCTTCCAAATCTAATTGCATCTGATATGCACATGACATTTAATCAAAATAAAAAAAATAAAAAATTATAGCATAAAAAATAAACCCATCTACGTAAGAAATTAAAAATTTTTTGAGAAAATATCATTAAATCAACATAAAGAGAAAAATTATAATTATAATTTTTAAGAGAGAAAATTAAAATTATTTTCTGTTTTAAAGAGAAAATTGGTATGAAATTTTTTAAAATATTAAAATTATAACATTAAAAATTATAAATATTAAAAACAATTTGTAACATTAAAATGTTATAATTCTTAGTTTTTTTCTTTTTCTTAAGAGAGATTTTTTGTATTTGATGTTACATTTTTAAGAGAAATTTTTTTTTGTGAAAATCTTAAATTGTGTTAGCAACAACCTATTACAGTAGGTAACTGTTCTATAACTGCTCATAGATATATATTTTTATTTTTGACAAATGCCTTGCACACACATAATTTTGGAGAGTTATTTAGTTCACACACGTTGTGACTTAATGCACTAGTCAATCACTGTGCTAATATGACTCAAATGTATCACCTAACCTTTTCCACGACTAGACTATTCGTTTATGGGAAGATGGGGTTTCAATTAGTCATGTTTCATTTTCAGGCTAAAGAAACGTAGAGGATTGTATTGGCGTAGGGATGGGGACACCCCCACCCCATTCCTGTGTATGCTCCTATATATGCTTGTTGAACCTCACTCGGTTCTTTCTTTCTCTAGGTATTTATTTTTTAAGCAAGAATTTGTAATACTTTGAATTTCAGATTGAGTTCAAATTATTACTTTCTTAGTGTTTAACATTATAGCTGAGTATTTGCATTGATTCTTTTTTTGGTTGTAAAAGTTGAATTAAAATCAACACCTGTAATGACTATTTCCAGATTAGATGGTGGAAATGGTAGGGGATCCACCACAATGAATTTTTTTGTCATACGAGTATGACATACTTCTAGTTTTTAATTTTTGAAAAAGTGTACAAAAGTCAACACCTGCATAAAACCGCTAAAAACAGGGACCTGAGGTGGAAGCTTGAGTAGGAGGTGATATGTGGAAGTAGAATTAATGGTAACCCCACCACATTAAATCTTTCTGGTGATATGAGTATGATATAAGTTTGGTTTAAAAAAAAAAAAAAAACAAGTTTAATAAATAATCAACACCTGCGAAGAACCGCTACAATAACCTAGAGCAGTCAAGGCTGCAGGGCGAGATTTTTCTCAAGATTGGGAGGTAGACGTGGGATGGTACCTTTTCAGATTGCCCTTCAAACGTAGAGGAATCTCAGTAGTCCGAAGACTTTGTTAACAAACTAATTAAAGAGTTGTCTGCAGCCTTTGGTCATCCGCAAGATGTTGTAATATAACTTGCTCTTACCAGAGGATTCAAATCAAAACGGTGCACGTTAGGACTTAAGAATAAGGACTGCTGTAATTTTCAGTCAAATGCATTAAAATCTAGATTGTGTTTATCATTCATTAGCACTACAATAAGTTTCAGATTATGCTTCTTTTTTATGTGTTTAAAAACTCGAACTGAACCTGCTGGTTTGATCTGCTGAACAAAAAAGAACTCGAATAAACTGGCTTCTTCATTTGTTTTTTGGTTTGTTGTGCACCTTTTTTTTTTTAAAAAAAAAAAAATTTCGTTTCCTACTCTTTTTTTTTTTTTTTTTTTTTTTTTTTTTGCGTTTTCTTGAACCAAGTGGAAGGAATGTCAATCTCATCTTAGGATGAGTACGCCAGTTCATCCCAGGAAAGGTCAAGCTAGGCGTGTTGCTATAGACTTGAATTTTGTATACAAAATTTTATATTATCCATATTGACTTTTGGATAATTTGAATAACTATATATGAATGCTCTTATGAATATTTTTCTAATTACAAACCAATGTTAGTCTATTATTTGTCAAATAAGTCTTTTGGATTTAGTTATAAGTATATCAATTTTCATTTAAGATGTAAACACACCATATCTAAAACTTTCATAGGTTTTTTTCCTTTGATATGTCAATTTTTGTATAACTAAATTATATTTGTGATATCATTGCTAGTTCAGAACTTTGCTTTCATTTTTTTCTTAGGCAAACTAAACAGATTCCTTTTGAGTTATTGTCATGATTATAACTGTTTTTCGGAAATTATGCTAAATTGTCTTTTTTTACCCCACTTCAGCAGGCTTAACTTTTGAACATATCATCACATGACTGGAAATTGTCATGAAAGAATTAAATGAAATTACCAGTTTCTAGCAAGTTAAGAAGCATGAGTGATTGGAATTGCAAGAGTTAATGAAGGTTCAAAGATTGTTGATGATGTTAAATAACAGAAATGTGAGTCTGATGGAGTGACGAAGAGTTTGTTAGCTAATAGCTTCGAGCCATTTGCTGAGTAGAAAGATGATGAAGAAAGACAGCAAATACACCATAATATATGCCTCACCTGTCAATGTAATTTACAGAAATAGAAGCTTTGATTTATTTCTACTTCTTGAATCATGAAAGCAGAGAAATTAGCTCCTTAAAGAGAAAAAATATAGAAGAAAAAACTTCCTAGTTACCGACCACATGACAGAACAGATTCTGTTAGAGAAGGTGAACGACCCTTTTCTTCAGAAAATGACAATGAGATGGTAATATCATCGAAGCCAAAACCAGTAGCAGAAATGCCCAGAGGTGAAAACTCTGGCAGCGCAGCTGATCTCTCCAAGTACAACAGAACTTGCCGCATACTAGGCCTAGTCCTCGGTTCTGAATGAGAGCACAACAAGCCCAGTTTCAGCACCAATTCTGCTTCCTCCTCCACGTATAGGGCACTCAAATTTTGATCAACTACCTGGAAAATATCACCTGCCCTCCAGCATGAATCTACCCAATCAACCAATACAACCTTCTCTGTTGGTGCTTCTGGATCTATTGGCCTCCTTCCACAGATAACCTCAAGCAAAAAGGCCCCAAAAGCGTATACATCAGTGCTCGTTGTGGCCTTCCCCGTTCGACTTTGCTCTGGGGCAAGGTACCCGATAGTTCCAACTACGTGGGTTGTTCGAGGGAGAGTTCCATGATCATATAGCCTTGCGAGGCCGAAATCTCCTAGTCTTCCATTCAGTTCAGAATCTAACAATACATTACTAGCTTTTACATCTCTATGAATCACCATTTGCTCCCATTCTTCGTGTAGATAGAATAATCCAGACGCTACACCTTTGATGATTCGCAATCGTTGGCTCCAGTTGAGGGTAGACTTTGGTTGGTTGTACAGATAGCTGTCCAGACTACCATTGGACATGAATTCATATACTAAAAGTAGCTCTCCTTTACGCCGACAATAGCCCAAGAGCGGTACTAAATTCCGGTGGCGTAAGCGTCCAATACTAACGATTTCTGCAATAAATTCTCTCATTCCCTGTCTTGTTTGATGAGATACCTTCTTGACAGCAACTTCCATGTTGTTTGCTGGCAATACTCCTTTGTAGACCTGGCCAAATCCCCCTTCCCCCAATAGCTCCTTCTCTCTAAAACCTTTGGTGGCAATATACAAATCTTTATATTTGATCCTGTGCGGTCCGTAAGCAAGCTCCCAGTCTTCCAGCACTTCTGCAAATTTCCGCTTCCTCCTCAGATAATAAGCTACTCCGAATATTACAATGAACAGCAAAAATATGCAAATTTGCGGCAGTCCCAAGGTAAAAAATTTGGAGACCTTCTGGGATTGAAGTCTAGGTAGCTTGGGAAGCCGGGAGAGATCTAGGGCTTGCGCAATACCATTCATCTTGAAGCTCCATCCCAGCACAAAATGAGCTGTTCCTGCTGCCAATATACCAGTAGATGCAGAAAAGCCAACATACATGGTTTGCTGCACGAGTGATGAAAGATCATAAGACAAAGACAAAAGAGGAGTATCCGGTTTCACAGCCTTACTTGGAGCTAATGTAACATCGATTCTCTTATCCACCCCATCGTATTCCACCCAAAGTTGCATCAGCTCAGAGCTACCAAGAGTTAAGTTATCGAATGAATTCTTCTCATGTGCATGGTAACCTGCTGGCTTGGATACCGTAGAATTCAAGGAGTTTATGTCAATTCCAACATGGTTGTCATTGATATCGTTGAATTCCTCATTTTGGACGGTGTCAAGCTCCACTGCGAAAACGTGATTATCTGCATTTCCATTGGTGCTTATGTTCAAGAGGCCAAGGAATATTGTGGCAAGCCCTCCTGGAAGGCCTCTTGTTGGTGCAATCACGAAAGCTAATCCATGTCCACTTCGGCCAGAGACTTCAGGCACGATAGCAAACACAAAGTGGGTGGAAAAGGAGAAAGCTGAACTATTGGAATTGTTCTTGAAATTGATGGGATTAGGATAAAAGGCATGCCCCATTTGTGATTTGGTAAAATTGGTTACTTGTAGGAGGCCACTTTTGGTGACTTCGGCTAATCCATCAAGGCTTAGATTCGAGGACCTAAATCCTTGATAGATGAATCCAACATCATTAGGTGATGAAGCACTAGCAGCTATATGAACTACAAAAGAGGCTAGGACTGTTGTTACTAGCTTGAATGACATGGATACGGCTACGACTTTGTGAGCGAATTGCCAAATCCTTCTAGTTAAGTAGCTTATATGACTTGGGTGCCAACATTGTTGGGATGCTTTAGGCATCTTTAAGAATTAAGACCAGATTTTGATTATATTATAATCTTGTTAATACTAGTACTCTTATAGGGAGTATAGAAACTTAATTATCACCATAAGTCAAATAACAAAATATACATGGACATATTTCATTTTTGTAATAGCAACCACTATTGATTAGTATCGTAATACAACAAATCAAACAATTGAAAAGAGGCATCACCACATTTCTGTATTATGTTGCATATTAGTGACCAAAATGTTCTTTTTATGTTATTTGAGTTGAATTTTTCAGCTTTTTGGTCAATTTTTTGTCCTCTTTTCTGCCATTCATGGTTATTTCTCAGTATTAGTGCCTTTTGTTTTTCGTTTTAATGATGCCTTGTAAATAAGTCATAATGCTATTTCACTTATAACACTATCTTTCAAGTTTGGCGTTAAGTTTTATTCATTGAAATTCTGGTGCCCAGATTTTGAATTTCCTAACAAATTTATTCTGATTGGTTGAGCCTATTTGTATATTTTATTGATTACATACTTTATGAATTAAAGTTTATATGATTAATGATTGTCAACTATTATGATTTTTATTTATTATTTTATACGGAAACTAATGAGGAAGTTGTATATGTTTCCATTCACATTTGTAGTACTCTTTAAACTTTTATTTTTTAGTAATAGTGAGATTTAGGAAGTGGAGAGGGAGGTGGTGCATTTGATTGCTAAATCTTTAACTTTTGGACTCTAGATCTTAGCCACTAAATAAAAATCTTCTTGACCAGAAGTATTCTTTGAATTTTTTTTTAAATTTGGATATTTTTGTAAAAAAAAAAATTTGTTCTTTTCTTTTTGGTTTAATGAACTAATCCCATAACTCAGATGGACGTTTCATTTTTATAGTGGTTACCATGACTGATATATTTATTATTATTTTATTATTTTTTGTAAAAAATTACAGACCCATGCACAAGCGATATCGATTATTAGTGAGATCATAACGTAATCTACGGGACAAATAGAGAGGACGGTAGTTTTGGTGTCACCAAAAATTGAGATCAGATTTTTCTTACATTCTTAACCAATTAACTCATGGTAATTTTATAAGAGTATGGATATTCAACCAGGCTGAAAAAATCCTTGTGATATTCTACTCCAAGGTCAGATTATTTTCGTGGGAAAATTTCTTTCGTCATATCAAATGTTGAAAAAAGACCCATTCCCCAACTTATTATGACATAAGTTGGCACCTCAATCTTGTTAAATTCCCGTTAATTTGTAGCAAAAAAAAAAAATTGTGAATGGAAAAGAAATTGAATATTCCAAATTTATAATTTTTTTGGATCGGGAGCATGCCTACAACATTTCTTCTCTTGGGCCTCTCCAAATTATCATTGCTCTTCATCAATTACTTTTATCTGAACACCATTGAATCTGCATAAAATCCTCTGTCCTATTTTCCCCTCTGTGGACAATAAAACCTCGAGTGCTATTAAACTATTCTTGTGTTTACTTTTGATCATTGAACTATTTTTAGTCCCAATTCAATCACTCATGGATATTTCGTTGGATTTTCTTGTTAATCTATAAAATAAACTAAACATGCACAATTCACGTGCTAAAATTTAAGGGTAAATATGTCTACTACGCTTCTTGACCCAAAGACAAAAAATTAGAATAGCCACTAAACTGTCTACTTGTACACTTTTAATCACTTAATTATTTTTTCATACAAAATGGCCACTAAATTATATATATATATATATATATATATATATATATATATATATATATATATATGATCATTTTGTCTAAATTCAGTGTTAACCCTAAAACATAATGAGTTGCACATACATTGAACACACTAAAGGCTATAGGTGAATTCGTTCAAATAAACGAGGCAAAATGTTAAACAATCATTAAACTATACAAACAATATACGTTTAGCGATCTTTCATTCAAATTGGCTATGCAACTCACCGAAATATTATATTAGCAAGCTTTCATTCAAATTTTGCCATTAGATATGCTATTTTCATTTAATTTCATGGTTCTTGAAAATAATTCACAAGAATTTGAGCATATAATTCAGATATTTTGTTAAAATTTTTAAATTAGAATCTATTAAAGCAACTTGTATAGATTCTAAATTTTATTTTTTTGTTAATTAAAAAATAAAGCTCTAGATGGACAAAAAATACATAAAAGATTGACCTTACAAAGTTGCCCTAGTTTTTTTTGGTATACGAAATGCACATGGAGTTTATTCCATTAGCATTAATAGCAAAATTTGATGGAATGACCATTAGTATACTGATTTAGGGGTTTAGTGACTACATTAAAACAAAAAAATTTGAGTGGCCAAAAGTGTATGAGCAGAACAGTTTAATGGGTGCCAGGATTTTTAGATTTGGGTCAAAATTTTCAGTTGACATATTTATCCTTAGATTTTGGCATGTGAGATGTGTGTATTCAGTTTATTTTGTAGATCAAAAGCAAAATTTGACGAAATGATTATAAATGTATTGATTAGTTAGTTAAGTAACTGAATTGAGATGAAAAATAGTTTAGTAGTCAAAAGTTGGTGCAAAAAAAAAAAAAAAAAAGTTTAACGGACAGCAAGATTTTTTGGGCGTTCCTTAAGTTTCCTTTACCAGAAGTTGCGGCGAGGCAATAGTTGTTTAGCAGACGTCGTTATGTGCTCAATTTTTTAGCAAGCCAATATGTCAAAAACAAAGCTTTGATTTTGTCAGTCTTCGACTCGAAGCCAATTTATTTCACTTTTTAAAAAATGAATAGCAACTGCCAAAAAAATTCTTTTTATCTTTTTGCTCTTAGAAAAAAAAAAGAAAGGACGAGAAATGTAATGCAAATCCCAATTTAAAGAAGAAAAAAATGGAAATAATTGGAAATAACACAAGAGCCATTGCATGAAAGAAGATGAGGAGCGAAAGAGATGAGAGATGTTTTAATTGTTAAAAAGGAAAAAATAGAGGGGTGTTTTAATTGCTAAAAAACACACAAACTATTTCTTCTTTTTTTTTTTTTACTCACCAGCCTGTTAAGATGCCAAGGTACATAACATAGATAAAGTGATGTTTTAACCGTTTGAACACGTGACGGATTTTGGTGTAGGTGACGGCTCCAGAGTCTCTTTTTTATTTTTGGATAAAAAGTAAATTTTATTAACAAATTGTTGAAAATCATTCATCATGGTTTATTTTATATTTCTATCCTAGTGGCAGTTTAAACATGCACTTGAAATAATAGATTTACAATATAACAATAGATATAGTAGATCTGAATGATTTTGAACAAACATGAAAAATATGAAAAATTTTGAAATTGCCTTATAATAAGATAAATCGTTGCATCTTCTTTCTGTGTATGTTTCAATCACCACATCTACTAATTAATAGTCTCAAGTTCTAATAATGATGATGAGATCTATGAAGATAAACCCAAAACCCAAAAAAAAAAAAATTTCATATCTGACAAATAGTTCAGAAATAAATTTGGATCAAGCAACAGAATACGGATAAAAACAAAAAAAAAATTCACTGTCACTAAAAAATTTAGAAGAGAATTTATTGAAAAATACAATAAAACAAAATCCATGAGAGGGAGACCATGGTGGTCTCTTTCTCGAGGAGGAAGGCCCCCTGAGAAAATAAAAAGAAGTAGGGAGAAGTTGAAGGAAAGGAGAGGCATTTGGTCAATGATATTGTTCACCCATAGGCATGCTAATAAATTGCTATCCAGTAAAAGATTGTCAATTGTCTAAATCAATTGATGTGATTTGTTTATTGTCAAAGTAAATATTTTCAAATTACCTGTAGGCATATGTCTCACATACATTGGAATAGTTAATTTTAAGTGATATTTCTCCCTATCGTAAGCTTGATTGGTTTGGCCAGTAAAATAGAGTTCAGTAGCTAGTCCATTTAAACTCTTCCACGCCACTTTCCCTGCGACTTAGACTAGTCATAGACATGAACCTTTAATCACAAGTACAAAGAGATAAAAATTAGGATTTTCTAGGGAAGTGATGGGTTGAATGGTTCAAATGATCGAGTGTAAATAAGAGATTTTGAATTCAATCAATTAAGTCTTTCAACTTACATTACAATAAAAAATTAAAATTTTCTTTTCCTGCATTCATATGGATCATTGTGTGAAATCAAACATCTTACCAAATTGAATTAATCCCTGTATAAGGAATAAAATACTTCTATTTGGGGAAGTGATATTTGTTAATTTGGGATGAGTAGGAGGCGAGATAACAAAATTTTGGACTTATTTACCTGTGCTATATTTTAATAACTATATCACCCTAATTTCTCTCGAGAATACAATCAAAATTTTGAACTAATTTGTCCCTATGAATAAAATACTAAAATTTCAAACTTTGATCATACTAATAACAATACTAAGTTTTGGAAACCTAAGACTTCAGATTCTTGAGATTTCAACATTAGCTACTCTCAAAAAAAAAAAAAAACATGTACTGGATACAAAACACCTACAGGAAAGAAAATTAGGGCAACCGCCACCTCCGACTGCCTCAATGGCAGCCTCTTGGCCGCCTGACCCTAGCCAGGTGGAGAGTCCTCCTCATGGAAAGTTCTTCGCCGACATCCTGGCGGGACAACCGAGATCTTCTGCTCCTGATGTTGGGCATCTTGGCTCACATTGGGGAGAACCAGCCTTGCTGCTTACCCGAGAAGAACTCTCATCACTGACCACACCATTTCAGAACGCATTAGTAGGAAGGTTTGCACTTGGCAGACCACCAATGGAAGATATCCGTAAATTTTTCACCTTTCCTGGGCTCAAGGGGGACTGCCCAGTGGGGCTTCTGGATTCCAACCATGGTCTGATACGGCCTTCCAAGGAGGAGGACTATACACGACTCTTTGTGCGCCGCACTTGGTTTGTTCGCAATTGCCCCATGACGGTTTCGAAGTTGGCAATGGATTTCACTGCTTGGCAGGAAGCTTCAGTTGCTCCCATCTGGGTAAACTTTCCAGGCTTACTGCTGCTTTTTTTCTACAAGAAAATCTTGTATAAACTGGGATCCTTGCTGGGTAGGCCACTCCAGGTAGATTCCGCGACGTCTAGCCTGAAGCGACCGTCTGTTGCAAGAGTTTTGGTGGAGGCAGACGTAGCAAAGTCCCCGGTCCAGCGCCTCTGGATTGGAGATGACTCCCACGGCCAGTGGCAACAAGTGCATTACGAAAATTGGCCGGCTTTCTGTCACTTCTATTGTCGGTTTGGCCACTTAGAGGAGGAATGTTTCAGGAAAAACCCGTCACTCAAACTTGTACGTCCCATTGCTCCCACGAACCGCAAGAAACCAACTTATGTACTACTCTCGAAGACGGAGAACGGGGATGGCAAGGCAGCAGCGGGGGAAGAGCTCCAAATCGTCCTCGTAGCTAATCAATCTGCCATGCACAGCACTGAGGGAACTGGTGGGGTATTGAACAACCAGATTTCTGATTTAAACCACTCCCCACTTCAAGGTCGCAACACTCCGGAGGCTGCCACCTTAGGGAATAATTCGTAGTTTGTTTTGGATAGTATTAATCCTGATGATCTCCAATCGAATATTGGGCAAAGTCATAAGGGTAAGGAAAAGATGTCTGATGTTCAATCTTTGGTTTTACCAAACCTGCAAATGAATAAGCCGCTGGTTATACGGGAGCCTCCAGGGTCTGCTGTGGATCAAAATTTGAGTAGGGATATATCTCGGACAGGAGAAGCTGCAAAGTCTGCTATTGTCGCAGATCGGTTTGTGGTGCTGGAGCATGGAGCAGATGTTGGGCTGCAGACTTCGACTTCGAATCCACTTGATGGTGGGGAACTCACTGACTCGGAGTCTGAAGATGGCCATTCCATTCATCCAGCTAACGGCGCATTCACAGAGGCTGCATCGAAAGAGAAGGCGATGGAGGCGGGCGACTCCTCACAGCAAGGTAATGGAATTACGCCTGATGTGGCAAACGTTGCACTCGCGAAGGTAGACCAAATTCATGACCCACGCGATGTGGTGTCAGTTGGAGACACACCCCTTGTTGGTACAAGTACAACAATAGAAACGAAATATTTTATGCCTCAAAAGCCATGATTTAAAGATGTGCCACAATTTAAAGATGTATTCGAAGAGATTAAATGGGAGAAATTACATGGTAGGATCCCCCTCATACATCAAAAGCCTTTTCTTCTTTCAAGTACAACATGCAATGGTGACAAAAATGAAGCAGAAGAAGATGATTCACAATGTGAAAAAGACAAAGATCAAGACCAGAACCCAATTCACGAGCAATTTACTCAAGTGATTTCAAATAAAACAAGGAAGCATCTTTCATAAAAAGGTAAAACAATGCAAACACGTCAAGATGTCAAACCAAATTCCCATGCTTGCTCACAATCCCACAAATGTGGGGCACCCTCATGTGGATGATTTCATTCGATTGATCTGTTATGTGTTTAGAACTCCAGATTTTTCCATATGTGATATCTCTTTTACTTTAACAGAGGTCAGGTTCGGCCCCCATCTATTTCGTTGTACTCTTTTTTGATATAAATAAATTAAGGGATGGCATCCCGACCCCAATTTGGGGCTTTGCCAAAAAAAAAAAGACTAAGTTTTCAAGTAATTTTCCATATTAATAACAAATCAAAAATTTTAAAATTTTGAACTAATTCGAATTAAAATTTTTAGTAATTTTTCCTATTGGTAAAATAACTTAGTTTTGGACTAATTTACCCATATTAAAAGCAAAATTAAGTTTTGGACTAATTTGCCTCTACTAGTCAAATATACTACCATATTCCTTGATCAATTTTGGTTCATGCTAGTTAAACCTTGTAAACTGAGGTTTTTGCAAGTTCAAACTTGGCCCAAAATTAAAAAAAATTATATGTTGGATCGAGCAAACCACCTAAAGCTCACATATGTGGAGGCCAATCTCAATTCGTGTCAAGTTCGGATCGAGATTGGACTAATTTAGATTTAACAAGTCAACATTGTATATGCGTGTGTGTATATTTATTTATTAAAGAGTACTTAACGAATCAATACTTTTTTGAGCTAGGTTCGTTCAGTTGAAAAAGTTTGAGGCTTAGTTTTATGTGTTGTTTGACCAGGCAAAGCTTTAGCCTAAATATGAGGTTTGATTCAATTGAGTTGAGCCTGAGCTTTACCAGATTCGAAATCCCATAAAAACCCAACCCGAATAATTATTCACATAAATATGTATATTAGACATAATAATTCCTATAGCTTAATAATTATATATGCTACCAATTTATAGTTTATGTATGTTTATTCAACAATGTGTACTATTAAATACCTAATTACTATTGATTGTGAGCTTGGGTCTAGCCAACTAAGCTTGAATCATTTGTGAGTTGAGTATGAGTGTCATAGTGTTAACTTGAAACCCAAAACCCAAAGCTTCTAATTTTTTATGCCGAGTATGACCGTTCCAAAACCTAACATGTAAAGCCCAAATGATGTGTCTAATTATAGGTCTGGAGTATATTGGTGTATAAACTAATAATTCTACTTCATCTATCTCCAATCAAATATATGATGAGACTATTTATTAAAACATCTTTAAAAAGGGTAACATGATTGGTTATTCAAAAATGACTCAACACAAGATGAGTAATTTGAGGATAAGTAGTCCATCTGATCCAGTCAATGAGCAAAACGCAGACCTAAAGATGTAAAGTAAGATTCCGATATATATATATAAAAAGGAGTTGTTGTTTGACTGTTGAATAATTTTCATCTGATCTTTTCAAAGGGCAAGTTAGGGAATGCAACACGAGTGTACAAGTCATTAACGATATAGTCCTAGCATTGTATGTGCATTGATGTGTGCATTACCTACTCTACCTTTAGTGGGTTGATGCTTACACTGCTGATGTGTAGCTATTCTGCTGTTGTTTCAGTTTTGTGCTTCTGAGTAGCTGTTGCCATTGATTTGTGATTGTTGCAAATCATCATGCAAGTCATTGAGTTTCTGCAAAGAGATCCAAGGGTTGAATTGAATAATTGGAGCATAATTACACACACATGAATGCATTGAGAAGAAAATTAACTCAATCCTTTAGAGTGGAAGTGTAACTATTGGCTTTTTCTCTTCTAAATTTTTCACAAAATGAATTCAGCATATGTAAACAGTTGGATCATTAGAGTGAGCAATTATGGCTTCTTTACTACAATAGTAGTGGACCGAAGATAAGAGACCTATGGGAAAGCATGTCTGAATGGAAAACTGAAAGTTTTATACTTTTCTGAAGCATTTGTTAAGCAGTTTTTTTAGTAACCTCCAAAATAAAGAAGGATGTTAACACATAGTACGGTTGCATGAGTTGTTTAAGCTCTATATTATCAAGGTGGTCCTTGAAGAGGAAACGTTTCCTGCACTGTGTTTTTCAGGTAGATACTATTTGTATGTATATTGAATTTTTGAATGAAACAGTAACAATGTTGTGTAGTTTAAAAGTGGTAATTATATTTGTAACTGTATTCTTGAATTTTCATGTTTGTTAGTAACTGAGGTACAACTGTGAGGCAAAGGATTTGTCCAACAATAGCTTTCTGATCAAGGTATTTCCTAAAACAATTGTTCCAATTAATGAATGCATTATTAGTGTTCATGCGTTGCTGTACTAGAATTACAATTGTGTTTCCTGCAATGGTGTTCTACATCTGTTTTCGGCAATTTGGACTTGCTAATTAGCTTTATATTGTTCTTTTCAACTTATCTGTAGGCCTATATGTCAGTTAAGTTGCAGTAGTTATGTTAGGGGAAACATAAATAGTCACTAATTAATAAAAGCACACCAAACATTCCTAAATATCTAAACATATGATAGTTTTATGGCTAGGGGCTCCTGTTTGTTGATTAATTCAGGAGAAACAATTTACAATATGAAATAGTTCAATCTTAGAATAAAGAATTTACAATTAGTTGTTTGATTTTTCTTTCTAATCATTACAATTACAAGGACAAAAGTGATTCAATTTTTTTTATAAATGTTTTCACAGTAAATTTTGTAAAAATTCCTTTCGACTTATGATTATGTAATTAAATGACCATTTGGTTACTTTCACATTTCTCCACTTAAACAAATTAGTGTATTTGATTCTGGGTCTGTTTGGATTGTAAGTTATTTGGAATTATTTGAGATATTTTTACTGTAGCACTTTTTGTGATGTGATGTATGTGAGATAAAAAGATATTGGGAAGATAAAAAGGTGTATTGGAAATTGTAAAGATGATGTAAGCAAATAAAATTAGAAAAATATGAAGCAATCCAAACAAACTTGTGCATTTAAAAATCACTATAGTTTCTCATTTTCTTACTGATATTGATAGTATTTTTTACTTTTTTAATCTCATGATTCATAACAAATTATGACACAGGTACTCACTCCTGCGTATTTTGTAGGCTTCTCCCCTAGTTTATTTCTATAGAGACAATTAGTAATGCATATTTGAGGATGACTTAAACCAAGATGAGTAATGTCTTTGAGCCAATGCATTTATATGTAATAATAATGCTTATCTTGACTCCTCTCCTATAGCTCTAAATTCGTGCCCACTTATAGTATGTTTGGACATTGACACATATTGTTAAAATCAATATACATTCGATGCATATTCAAAATTGACTTAAACCAAGATGAGTAATTTGAGGATTTTTTTTATTTTTTAGTATAAGTGAAAGGTCTCGAAGTCGGGATTTGTTATTTACACTCCCTCCTCCGTACCATCAAACCCTTCCCTTCTTCAAAGATGAGTAATCCTATTTCATCAACGCATACATATGCATATTCTTAAAATCACCATATACGGTTCGCTAAAAGAGTGATGAAAGGATCATCTGAAAAAGACAAAAGTGGAGCATTCGGTTTAGCAGCCGTAACTGGGGCTAACATCACATTGCTTCTCTCAATGATGTAGCTAAGGGTGGCTGAGGGGCGATCTAAGTTTTGAAAATTTTAATTTATAGCATATAAATATATGTGTAAAACAAAGTTTGTCCCACTAATATTTTATAATTTTAATTTATATTATGAAAGTGTGTGTGTATATATATATATATATATATATATATATATATATATATATATATATGAATTAGTCACCTTTAAATTAATTTTTCTGCAAAAATAATTATTTATTTTTTATTATGCTAATTATTTAACTTTCAAGAAATTAAACATATAATTTGATGATCCATGGTAAATTGATCTGATTTGATATATTATACAGTAATAAAAAGACCTACTTCATAATTATCAATGGACTAAAACAAAAATAATAACTTTAGTGGCCTATATACAAATATCCAATTTAACCAAATTGGTAAAAGATTTAAAATTAATGATCTATTCTCTTACAAATAATTACTTCAAGACTTGGTGAAGACAACAAAATCAATGATCTATCCTCTTGTCAACAAATTGATTAACTTTATTCTTACTCTTCTTATATCAACTGTAACTACGAAATGGGCATTTTCAATTATGAAAATAGTCAAAACAAAGTTTCGAAACAAGATGTAAGATAATTTCTTGAATGATTACCTAATAGTGTATATAGAAAAGAAAGTTGGTAAAAAACTTAGCACTGATTCAATCATAGATAAATCTAGTTCCATGAAAGAACATAAATCTCAATTTACTTTTAAGAAAATAGGTTGAAATTTCAAGGTATGTTAACATAATTTTTATTTTTTTAATTGAAAATAGTTATATTTGTATTGCATATATGCACAAGTGACACATTGGAGCATCTTCTCATAATGTGCAACTCGGGTGGTTTGTAATGTTATAAGATATTTAATCAAAGGTTATTTCTTGTCTTAATTTTTGTTATGATAGTGATGCATATTTATGAAATATACGTTTATAATTAAAATTAATATTTGATGTTTTTAGATGTCAAATATTTGAATAGATGAAAATTATTTTAAATATAACATATTAAGAATAAGCCCCGTCTATTGTGTCTATCAGAAAGAGAATAGCATGAAGTCACCTCGCTCAGAAAGAGAACGCACTAGGTCAGCTCGGTTTGACCGTTCAGAAATAACCTTTTCAATTGGCCCCGTCTGTGAAAATCGAAGATACTCTCAGTATGAAATCTACGCGCTCTAGGAGTAAGAGGGTTCCCCCCACCAGAGCTGAGCCAAGCGCAGCTGCTCAGCACGAAAACATTTCAGGAGATCAAGGGTCTCAGAGGACACAGCCTGCAAACGAAGAAACCCTCGCCCGAATGGCTAAGTTTGTAGCTGAAAATCCTGGTATTTTTGAGGAACTGTGAAGATACTTCAAAAGACAAGGGAAGGAAAAAGCTGAATTCTTTAAGAGGAGGTCGCAAAACCCCCTGAAATTCCCTCTGAACAAGAATCTGATGACAGGCATCCTGTCTGTAGCCCTTCCAAATGCGCCTCATCCAACTCCACGTCCAAAATTGCTTCCATCTCCAAGACACTGACCCAAGGTCTATTGGGAAGGCGACCAGTAGAAGCCCCCCGACATTCAAAGGGGTTAGCTGCCGATTACATGAGGGCTCCGCCCTTCACGGATGATATAAATAGGGAAATGATTCTCCCTAACTTTAAGCTTCCGGTATTGCAGCCCTACGACAGACGAGGCGATCCCGAGGGCCACCTCCATGCTTTTATTTTTGCTTTCCAATTATACTGCGTTCCTGATTCCATTATTTGCCTAGCATTTCTCGTCTTTCTGCAAGGAACTGCTTGAAAATGGTTCTGGAACTTAGAACCTAGGAGCATATCCTCCTTAGGTGAACTCGTGGATAAATTTATCCATCGATTTGTGTCATCTAGGCCGATGACAAAAATTTCGGCCTACCTGTTGAATATACAACAAGTCTTGGGAGAATCCCTACGATCGTATGTGCAGAAATTCCATGACAAAAACGTGCAAATACCCGACCTTAATGAGCAGGTAACCATAGCTGCCTTTACAAATGGGCTGGTAACCGGAGTGTTTAGCACCGAGATATATCGGGAGTAACCTAGAACATTTCGCGAGTTTTGGCATAAAGTAGACAAAGGTATCCAAAGTGAGGATGTAAACCGCATGAAAAGAGAAGCACAAGCCGCACATGCAGGCGAGGATTCCCGAAGGAAAAAAGAATCAGGCCGAGGTGAGCAAGGTCCTAGCGGTGGATTTCAAAATCTCTCACGAGATCGCCAATGCTTTTGATAGAATCACAAAAGGGAAATTGTCTATCCCTGATTTCGAGTTAGCTCCTCTTAACACCAATCGATCACACATTCTTGCTGTGATGAAACAAAATCACCTTGGCCGTGCTTCGTAAAAAATGACAGGAAAGAGAGAGAAAAGGAACTCCAACCTCTATTACGCTTATCATCAGGATAATGGGCACGAAACTGAGGATTGCAATGACTTGAAGAAAGAAATAGAAAATTTGATTAAATAAGGATATTTGAGATAGTTCGTTCGTCGGGATGGGAGGTTCCCTCGAAATGATTCCTTCAGTGATAATCACGGAGATCAACGGAGATGATCGGCGGGAGCTGAAAAATAGTAACCGAGCCCCTGGGGACCATAGGGAGTCGGGGAGACCTTTCCGAGATCGATCCCCTGATTGTGGGCCTAACATAGTAGGAATTGCCAATACTATAGAAGGTGGCCTGGCGGGAGGAGACAGTCAAAACTTCCGAAAGAGGACTTATAGACAAGCCAACCTGGATCTAGCTGAGGCGAGTTCTCGACTATCAGAGGTCATCACTTATGGATCCAGCGACCCCATCCCTCCTGCCTTCAGCAATCATGAGGCCCTGTAATTGAAGTCCTTATCAACAACTACATCGTCAAGAAAGTATACGTCGACCCAGGATGTTTTGTAAATATCTTGTATTACCGAACTTTCGAGAGCTTGAAACTGACCAGGGAGCAGCTTACTCTCGTAAGGACTCTTCTCGTAGGGTTCGAGAGACATGTAGTCCACCCAAAGAGAATGATCACTTTGATGGTGACTATCAGGCGTCACCTCTGCTGCCGAACCATCCCCGTCAATTTTGCTGCTGGCAAAGTTGACTCTACCTACAACTTACTGATAGGTCGGCCCATACTCAATGCTCTGATGACCGTATATTCCACCTATCATTTGAGTTTCAAATTCCCTATTCCTGCGGACGTGGCTGAGGTAAACAGCGATGTATGTGTAACCCGAGAATATAACCTCACTACCCTGCAGGCTGCCACCACCTCAGGTGTCGAGTCGAAGGCTGAGGTAAAGAGGTGGAACATTCTCTCTATAGATTGTATAGACCCTCACCAAATCGGGAAGCCTGGGAGGCTTGAGATCGAAGATGACATTGAAGAAGTCATTTTGGAAGCTTTGAAACCAGATTGTGTGGTCCGAGTTGGAACGAGTTTACCTATGCATCTCAAAGAAGAGATGATCAACTTCTTCAAAGAATACCGGGATGTCTTCACGTGGGCAGCTGATGAAGTTGTCGGAGTTCCTCCCGAACTCATGATACATAGGTTTAATGTGGATCCGCGTGCTTATCCAATAAAGCAAAAAAAGGAGACACTTCGGCCCATAATGTAGCAAGGCCATCTCATAAGAATTGATAAACTTTTACTAGCCAAGATGAATAAAGAAGTCCAGTATTCGACTTGGCTCTCTAATCCCATCATGGTTAAAAAGGAAACAGGTGGGTAAAGAATGTGTGTGGATTTCACTGATCTTAACAAGGTTTGCACTAAAGACTCTTATTCGTTGCCAAGGATCGATGCTCTAATCGACTCGGCAATAGGTCATGAAATCCTCTATTTCTTTGAAGGCGCCTTCAAAGAAACTCACCAAATAAGGATGAACGAAGAGAATCAGGAAAAAAAGGCCTTCTACACGGACCGAAGTGTTTATTGTTATACTACCATGCCCTTCGGATTGAAAAATGCCTAGGCAACATACCAACGGCTGGTAAACCAAATCTTCAACAACCAGATCTATCAAAATGTTGAAGCTTATATTGATAACATCCTTGTAAGGATCGAAAACAACCTAAGAGGGGTGAATTAGATAATATAAAAACTAATCAAGTTATGAGACACTTTTTGGCTCAATATGAAATTTATTCTCTTTTCTCGATGACCACCCAATGAATCAATTTAGTGAGAAAGTAAGAATGCTTGAGAGTAGAAGAGATAAGCAATTAAAATTCATAAGACAGTAAGTAATAAGGAAAGAATAGCAAACCAATTTGGTTACCAAATTCCTCTTGAACTTGGATATCACTTTATAGATCAAATTTCTTCAAGTTGATGAAATACAACAAATCTTTGTGTACAAAAGAAGGATCACTTCCTCCTTACTCCAAACTACACTTGGTCAATTTAAGAAGTTTTACTATCATTCGGATAACCCTCACAGAGTTACACTATTGAAGTATTCACTCACAAATAAAAAGTTTACAACGAATTTCACACCACCAAGACTACAAATCTTCTTTGGAGAGTGTTTTCTCACTAAAATTACTCTATATCTTTTGTATCTTCAGTGTGCAAAAGTTATTTGAAATTTCTGTCCATGCTCTATTTATATGAGACCAAGAAAGTGTTTCATTAATACTTCCAACGGATAGAAAGTAGTTGAAGAGTCAACTAGCCGTTAGGAGGATCAGACGTCTGGTACTATCGAAGCATGCGTCCGGCAGCAGGCAGTGAGTTTGAAAAACCTTCTTCAATTCTATCGGACGTCCGGTGCTTGCGTCAAAAACCAGACAATGAGTTAGAAGAAATATCTCAATTCTATCAGATGTCCGGTATTGTCATTGTGAGCGTCCGACAGTTTTCATCGAGTTTGAAGGATCTTATCGGACGTTCGGTACTTCCATCCAATAGCAGACAAAGAGTTTGAAATATTCTATCGAACGTCCTATACTTGCGTCCGATCGAGGTCAGTGAGTTAGAGGGAATCTCTTATTTCCTTCGATCGTCTGGTGATGGAGTTCTTCATGCTTACGAGGTTGCGCAATGATTATCGGACGTCCGATCCTGTCTTCACAAGCGTCCGACAGCTTTCAGCAACTTTTGTTTCTTTCAATTGTACTTGATCTTTAAATCTGATTTGCTTCATAACTGAAAGAAAATCTTGAAGAGATATTAGTATCATCCATTTATTTTGTAAACATTAAAAGTTAGGGACTAAAATGAACATTCTCCCCCTTTTTAATGATGACAAAACAATGGATGGAAGAAAAAAAAAGATTGAGCATATGAGCATAAACTCCCCCTCACTCATTGCATCAAAAATTTTTAAGAGCCAAACTTATAATCTCAGAAAAACTCCCCCTTTCACATAACATCCATTTCTCCCCCTTTTTTGTCATCATGAGATGAGAGTAAAATCCAGCAATCATAATCCATAATGTAGTTGTCATAACAGAGAATCTAAAATATCAATAAAAAACAGAGAAATGATACCAGAATTCAGCAATCACCAACATACCAACATCAATCATCAGCCAAAAATAGAGAATTAATACAAAAAGAAACAAAAAAAAATAACAATGAACATCAATGAGACCAACATTCATATAAAAAAATCAAAAAAACTCGGTTCAAAACATCAGAAACATCAAAAGAAATTATAAAAGAACATTATGAGCAAAAATCTGGCCATTCTTACCAACATCTCTTACTCCAATTTTTTTGCTTTCATATCACCCCGAATGTCATTTTGCCACTTGAGTTTGGCTTGAATTTGATGAATTATGATGGATCACCGGTCATGTGTTTTGAACATTCACTGTCTATGAACCACATTGATTCCTTAATGATATTCACTATATTCACCTATTCAAGAGTTTAAGAACTAATACTTGGTACCCATTAATTTTTGGGTTCTTGAGAGTTAGTATCATGTCTAACTATTCATATGCATTTCATGCATTTTCTTATATTTTTCCTCATATTGCAATTATTTTTCATGTGACATTTTTGACAACAAAAATTACACATAACCAACGAGTTATTTGTATAAACGGGTTTAATAATTCTCACTTGTCTTCTCTTATAAATAGCAAAATTATTTGCACCAGAATTTAATTTCTTCTCATGAGTATCAAGATGAGTCTTTGATTCATTTATTTGAACACAGTCTTATTTTTTATGTTGGAGCAAGTCATTTAGACAATCTATTCTTTTTTTCAAATCACTTTGTTCCTTTTTGAACAATTCGCAAAACTTTATTTTTCTATCAAGTTCAAAGTGTAAAACAATCTCACTCTTTTTTAAGAAATTATTTTCAATTTTTAGCTTTTTATTTTCTTGAAAAAGACGTGCATTGTCCTGAAGAAGAAAGCCAATTTTATGTTTTAATTTCTTGTTTCTAATATATGATTCTTTCAAATTATCATGTAATTTTATAATGAAAGATTCAAGATCATCATCATTTTCAAATTGAGAGTTACAAGTTGTTACCTCATCATCTCCAATTACCATAAAAGTCAATTGAGCAGATTCTTCTTCCTCATCACTTTCACCATCGGAGTTGCACTCATTCCGTGTGAATTGGAAGTTGTTGAATCTTGATTTTCTTCCTTCTTTCTGCTTCTTCATTGGACACTTACTCATGTAGTATTCAAGTTGGCTGCATTCATAGCATTTGTTATTTTGCTTTTTGTTAGCCTCTAACTTTTTATTATTTCTTGCAATGTTGAATTGATTTGAAAACGAATTGTTAGATCCTCCTTTTTTGAATCTCTTTTTGTTAAGAATTCTTTTGAAACTTCTTGTGATGAAAGCAATATCATTATCATCGATTTCCACATCTTCTCCATCCAAGAATGCCGATTCATCTTCATCTTGAGATGCCTTTAGAGTAATGCTCCTTCTTACCTTTGCATCCTCTTTCTCTTGCACCTTAGTTTTAAGTTTCAGCTCATAAGAGGTTAGAAAATTAATAAGAAATTCAATAGGCATAGAATTCAAATATTTTGCCTCTTCAATCGCAGTCATCTTACTCTCCCAATCCTTAGACAAAGCATTCAAGATTTTTCTATTTTTCTCTCCAAAGGAGTATTTCTTTTCTAGCACTTCTAAATCCTTAATGAGAGCATTGAATCTACAATATATTTTGTCAATATTTTCATGAGTTTCCATCTTAAATGATTCATACTTGGTAACTAAGATAGATTTCTTTGTTCTCTCACATTCTTACACCCTTCATGAATTTCTCTAAATTTATCCCAGATTTCTTTAGCGGACTTGCACTCTTTGACCCTGATGAATTCATTTGAATCTAAAACACTATACAGTACATTCATAACTTTTGCATTCAAAGTAAGGTGGATTTTATCTTTACCAGCCAATTCTTTTCTAGTTTTTAGTCTCGATCTATGGGTAATATCATCTACTATAGAGGTATCATATGGACCTTTATTAACAATAAACTACAATTCAATATCAATCGATTGCAAGAAGATAATCATTTCTTTCCAACTCACATAATTCGATCCATTAAATATAGGTGGTCTGATAACAACTGCCCTTCCAAAAACATAGCATTGTTGGTTGTCATCTTTACTTCGTAGCCGTTTGAGCTTAATATCTAGGGGACCAAGATATGATACTAATTGTAAGGATCGAAAACAACTTAAGAGGGGTGTGAATTAGGTAATATAAAAACTAATCAAGTTATGAGACACTTTTTGGCTCAATATGAAATATTGAGCTTCTTCATAGATCAAGGTTCTTCAAATTGATGAAATATAACCAATCTTTGTGTACAAAAAAGGATCACTTTCTCTTTACCCCAAACTACACTTGGTCAAGTTAGAAAATTTTACTATCACTCGGATAACCCTCACAGATCTACACTATTGAAGTATTCACTCACAAATGAAAAACTTACAATGAACTTTACACTACCAAGACTACAAATCTTCCTTGGAGAGTATTTTCTCACTAAAACTACTCTATATCTTTTGTATCTTTAGTGTGCAAAAGTTATTTAAAGTTTCTGACCATACTCTATTTATATGAGACCAAGAAAGTGTTTCATTAATGTTTCCAACGGATAGAAAGTAGCTAAAGAGTCAACTAGCCATTGGGAGGATCGGACGTCCGGTACTATCAAAGCATGCGTCCGACAGTAGGCAGTGAGTTTGAAAAATCTTCTTCAATTCTATCGGACGTGCGATGCTTGCGTCAGAAACCATACAATGAGTTAGAAGGAATATCTCAATTCTATCAGACGTCCGGTATTGTCATTGTGAGCGTCCGACAACTTTCGTCGAGTTTTATGGATCTTATCGGACGTCCGGTATTTCCGTCCGATAGCAGACAAAGAATTTGAAAGATTCTATCGGACGTCCGATACTTGCGTTTGATCGAGGTCAGTGAGTTAGAGGGAATGTCTTATTTCCTTCGGACGTCCGATGATGGAGTTCTTCATGCGTCCGAGGTTGCACAATAATTATCGAACATCCGATCCTGTCTTCACAAGCATCCGATAGCTTTCAGCAACTTTTGTTTCTTTCTATTGCACTTTATCTTTGAATCTAATTTGCTGCATAACTGAAAGAAAATCTTGAAGAGATATTAGTATTATCCATTTATTTTACATCAAAAGTTAGGGATTAAGATCAACATCCTCCTCAAAAGCGAAACCGCTTCAGTTTTCCTTTCTGATATGAGAGAAGTCCTAGGGGTTCTCAGGGATACAAGGATGATGTTAAATCTCAAGAAATGTGTCATTGGGGTTACCTTGGAAAAATTTCTCAAATATCTTGTATCTCGTGAGACATAGAGGCTAACTCGAATAAAGTGAAGGCAATTCAGGATATGTCACCTTCTCGAAATTCCCAAGAAGTTCAAAGATTAACTGGCCGCCTGACTGCTTTGAACCGATTCTTGTCTCAGTCCGCCAGGAGGGCGTTACCTTTTTTTAAAATATTGAAAAAGGCAGATCAGTTCTCTTAGATTGAAGAATGCCAGCAAGCTTTTAACCAAATGAAGGAGTACTTGCATCATCTTCTTACATCGTTTCACCATGGGTCGGAGAAAAATGTACCTTTCCCTATCCGTAGTAGACGAATTGCTAAGAGCTGTATTGATACGAGACGAAGATATACAGATACCTATTTACTATGTCAGTAGAGTCCTACACGGATTAGAGACCCGGTATGCCCAAGTGGAGAAACTCGTGTTAGACCTAGTTCATGCGGCCCCGCGACTGAAACCATACTTTTTAGCTCATCCCATATCTGTAAGAATAGATTAGCGAATTCGGCAGATCCTATTATGTCCCGAGGTTTTAAGGTGTCTTACTAAATGGGATGTCGAACTTGGAGAATGCGATCTCTCTTATGAGTCTTGGATGGCTATCAAAGCTCAAGTTTTGGCAGATTTTTTGGCCGATCTCACGTTTTCGGCTAGTCATGACTCCACTTCAGATTCATTCGAGCTGCTACGGTGGACATTGTATATGGACGGGTCTTCCAACAGTGATGGTAGTGGGCTAGGGTTGCTCCTTGAAAATCTCCATGGAGAAGTTTGTTCGTACGGCCTCCGATTTAACTTTCCTACATCCAATAATGAAGTCGAGTATGAATCCTTGATCACGGATTTGCAGTTAGCCCGGAGGCTCGGTGCTCGACATATTTAAGTTAATTGTGACTCTCAACTCGTAGTATGTCAGGTACTTGGCGAATATGAAACTAGAAAGAAAACCATGTAACGATGACCGCTACCAGTTAAATTGTTCAATTGACGACTGCTACCAGTTAAACAATTTAGTGATATTACTCTTGCCAAACCATTGAAATAAGGATACAACCCACTTGATCTCAATAGTTAACCAAAATCTAACTTTGAACAACCAAACTTTTGATCCAACCATTCAGTTTGTTGGGATTCAAGTGCTTGAAAGCAATTCAGTCTCCCAACCAATATCTTATAACATTTGTTAGGATCCAAACGCGGAACACACAATATTGAGATATCAAGTACACAACAATTTAATGACAAACAAGCCACATGCATGAAAGTTAAATGACATACAATATTTAACGTGGTTCGACTCCATCATTAAGTTTACGTTCACGGAGAGAAATCCGTTCTTCATTATGAGAGGAAAATCATGTACAAGAATATAATTTGAATTCAAACCCAACATTTGTATACCTTCTTTCAACTCCCAAGAACCCTCTCTCACCACTCACGTATAAGGTTATATGTTGCCCTTGTGTATCTCTTTGTAGTATGCCAACCCACTTATTTATAAGGAACAATACTTGGCCAAAATCCAAATAACGACATGAAACTAATTCTAATTCCTAGACTTACACAGAATAAGAAATACTTTCTAATCCTAAACAAAATAGGAAATTCCTTGACTATTACTTCAAGTAACTAAACCAATTAGAAAACTAGTTACTTCCATACAAAACAAGAATTCTGTTTAAAAGAAATTAAGCCAATTTCCTAACAGATGATAGGAGACAAGTTGCCAATTGCCAAATCTTTCTTGAATTAGTAGCTTATGAAATATGGCGATTAACATGGTTATGACTTGGATGTTTTAGTAAGTATTTACTGAAAATATGGAGAGATTTATTAATGAAATCATAAGTTTTGCTTGAAAAAAAGACTAAGTTTTATACAAAAAAATGGTAAATTTTGGAAAAAAAGTGGTAAGTTTAGCTAAAAATTTAGTAATATTAATTATATAAAGAGTAACTCACATAAATTATGAAACTTGTTTTATGCTAAATTTACTATTGTTTATAATAAATTTATGACCACAATTTTGTTTCTAAAACTTAGATGTGGCATCATATAAGTCACTCATTTGTGAGTTTCGGTGCATCTCCACTTCAGGCTTTTCCTCCCATGTGTGTGTGTGTATATATATATATATATCTATACAGGTTAGCCTCCCAAAGGCTATATGTATTCCATTTCTGTCCAGTTTCTCTACAATAATAGCCTGCATGCCAGACCTTCAAAATGATGATTGCAAGAGACAATGGGTATGTTTGGATTGAGATAATTTGAAATAAAACAATTTACTTCACAAATTTCAATCACCTTTTTATTTTTTCAATCATCTTTTTATCTCACATACATCATATCATAAAAAGTGCTACAGTAATTATCTCAAATAAATCATAAAAATAAACTCCTATCCAAACAAACTCAATAACACCGTTAGAGAGAGAGAGAGAGAGAGAGAGAGGGACAACATGAATCCAACTTTAATATCCATTATATATAAAATCCAAGATATACAGGTGGCATCCCTCCCCATGTACAAAATTTATCTAAAGAAATAAAGAAACAACAAAATTGTATAATGCACCCCTGTAAAAAAAAAAAATCGTAGTAATTATGATGTATAGCTCACATTGTTGGAAAATTTCTAATTTATCCATTTTACAGTTTTAATTCCAATTTTCAAAATTGTTACTCTAACCCTACTTGATTATGCCCTAATGATACTTGTTAGGCAAACTCTAATTGAGTTTTTTAAAGTACCAAAGGCACTGATGAAGGGGTTATACCTTGTTTCTTAGTGATTAAGGGATTATGAACTAATTCTCTATCTCTTTTTTCTTTCTTCACTTCTTCCTCTTTCCCACAAAAAACTCCATCTCACTAATTGAAACTAAAATAGATGAATTGCATAAAGACCAATTTTCTCCTCAAATGATCAAAAGATATTCAAACTCCTTCCTCAAGATACTATTTTTGGACTTTTCAATTCTTCCGCTTTTCCCCTTTCCATTCTAGTTTCTCATTTTATTCTCAAGAAAATATCATAAGATGAATTGGTGACCTAATTAATGATCATTAATTGTAATTTGCAACTCATGACATTGTATTGAAGATTGAAATTAGCTTTTGATGACTTTCAAAACTTCACCCATAAATTCAATTACAAACTCCAATGTAAGATCCCAAGAACAACAATATGTTTTGTTGGGTGTCAAACTATCAAAAACAAAATTCCTACTGTAAAATATAATTTGAATATAATGGTGAGCAGGATTATATCCACAAGAACTAGATGATTTATTTTCTTAGAGAAACAATAAATAAAATGGGGGATTGGTAGGAAATTAATCCAACTAATCAATTAAATAAAGACAAAAATAAAAAATTAAATAAAACTAAATTAATAAAAGATAAATCACTAGTCAAAGGTCTAATCTCCACTTTAGTTTATTGAACTGATCATTAATGCAAAAATAAAATCATTTATTTATAAATAAATTAGTTATGATTGTTAACAAACTCTAGCAACCTTCCTCTCCTTACTGATTCGATAATCACAACAATCTTTGTGACTAATTCTCTTGCCAATAAAACAACTCTAAACAAACTCTTAGGATTTAACCTATTGACAACATTAATAATAAGAGAAGCTACCAATTTTAACTAACAAACACAAGTTCAGTTCATTTAAATTAGATTGTATAATCCCATGATATAAATTCAAGAGTTTCTACTACAATTATATCATTCGCCACAAACACTAAAACCATCAAACAATTATGGATTTGATATTTTAGATAGTAGTAGGTTATTTTGTCAAACCAAATAAGGGCCCTTTATTCTATTCAATCAAAACAATCATCTCAATAATAAAAAGAGAATATATAAATACTTATAAATAAATGAAACAATAAAACTAAATTAGATATTACTGTATTGTTGAACCAAAATTTCGATTATCCTCTGATTAGAAAGAGAGTTCATTCACTACTCATGGTGGAATTAGGACCACAAGAAATACTAGGGTTTATTTTAAGAGAAGGAGAAGAAAAGGAATTTTCGAACAAAAAAATGAAGCAGAAGAGTCCCCCTTATTCCTACATTTTTCCAATATTAATAAGGAAAAGATCACTTTTCCTTTCTAGACTCTGCTTAAAATAAACTAACCAACAAAATATATTAATTAGTGTCCAAAATTAATTATATCAAATCATATCCGATTAGGATCTCCAATTCCGTGACTAATATGGACAACCAAGAGGCGTAACTGGCTTCCTAATCAAACAAGAAATTCATTTTGTGTCCTGCAGACTTCACAGTAGAATAGGACGTAGTTGCGTCTTGTAGAACAAAATCTTCTAAAAATTTCTTATCTAATGCATTTTTTTCTATTTTTTCACCACAAATTCCGAGAAAGAACACCAAAAACCAAATATTAGTAAAATCTAGTAATTAACGCTATATTTTAGCAAAATAATGGAACGAGTATTCATAAATTAAGTGCATAATTAACCATCTAACAAATCCCCCCGCACCAAATCCCAAAAGTCATAATCAAAATGACAAACACTTCATAGCACAATATACTAGTACAAATATCAAATTTTCTCAACAATCCCATCAAAATCAGGATGCACAAGACATAACAACCCTCACATGAATCATAGTGTATACACTCAGCACTCAAATATTTAATGGACATTTAACACTCAAATTAATGCCATCAAATGACATTACCATAAGTTTAGTAATATATCATATCTCCGTCACTAAATATAGATTTAGTGCATAAATCAAAGGGTCTTCAATGCAGGTTGTAATGGCTCTTGGGTAAAGGTAGGATAAAAAGGAAAATTTTAGGTGTAAATATATCAAAGGAATGCAAAAAAAAAAAAAAAAATCATTGCATGAAATTGTTACTACTTTTATAGGCATCTATGGTTCCAAGGTGCATTAGCAACTTCATCAACCCGGCAAGTGCAAACAAGTCTGAGGCCTTTTCCTGACTACCACAACACAACAAACATTTAAAAGAACACTTCACAACATATTTTTGCCTTTTTTTCACTTTTTCCTTTTTTCTTCTTTTTTTCCTTCAAAATTTTTTCGAACAATATTAAAACATATACACTTGCCAACTTCAATCATCACCTTGTAGTAGTAGTTTGAATTCCTCATGCAATGAAATTAGAACGTTCTTTCGACTCAAGGTTCAAATAGAAAAGTCTACACAAAAAGGTTCCGTTAACTTTTGTAGCTATGGAAAAAAAAAGGTCAAGGATGAAACATGGTTAATTAAGGGAAAACATAATCAAGGTAGGTCTTTAGAAAGTCAAAAGGTGTTAATTGTAATTGCCCTAGTCATTTTAACGCATCAAATTCAAGTATAGTATCAATATGCATAATAAAGCAAGTTCTAAAATAATCAAACCATATATGATATCACTTAATAAAAGAAAATAGAGCAAATATAATTGTAAGTGCTCCTTAGGTTCAAAAGCTCACAAATGAATTAAATATGTCAAATCTTGTACATCCTTCGTTCAAGTCAATTGCAAGAAAATATAATACTTAAACTAATAATATTACACTATCCATATTTGCACCTTGACTACTTGTTCAGAAGACAAAAGAAGCTCCAAAACCAGATTAAAAACTTATAAATTTTCATAAAAATTTTTTTGGTAATTTTCACTTGAAATATCCCTCCCCACACATAAATCGGACATTGTCCTCAATGAATAAAAATAAAGAGGCAAAAAAGGAATAAGAGGACTCCCCTAATTATTGAGCCAAGCACTCGGGGCAACAGGAGGCTGAAAACCAACATGAGCAAAATAGGCAGCCAAGGTTTGGGCCATAACAGAATTGTGACGGACAACCGGTGATCGATGTGTCGAAACTGTGCACCCAAATGGAAAAGCTAACATTTTGGAAGTTTATTTTGTTTCTTTGACACAGTCTTTTTCTTGGCCATAATTCAACAAAGCAATTAACTAATCCAAGACCAATATCGCAGAATTAACAGCAACAAATCAACTAGAGAGTCTAAATTCAATCACCAGTAGAAATAATTAATTTTGACAGCCCATTGTAATCTTTCAAGAGGCAACAACAGACAGCAATTAATAGATAGTCAAGATGGAGGAAATAATAGCCAACACGATCAATCCATTCAACCGACAACCATGTATATCCGCAACTGATAACCAATGATTAAGAGTACACGAATAACCAAACTTCCCAAAATCAACAACCGATGGACCCACAAGCAATTGTACCAACCAGAATTGATAAGCAATTAACAATGAAAATTCATCAATCTCAAGTAATAGTCAACAACAACCTCCACGAGTCAACATCCATGATTGATATGCATTAACCAGAAGACAAACATTAACAAATACTATCCAATTGATAACCAATCAACACTTTATGAACCAGATCCCATCTCCGGGGGCAGAATACTACTTGCATGAGTATTCAGCAATTATGAAATTTGAGCAATAAAATTTACTCTAAACTGCTACTGTTGTCGGCAATGAAATTGTAAGAAAGGCTGGTCGGGAAGAGGTCAAATTGCTGATGAAGAAGATTGCAGTGGTAGCAACCACCGGACTTACACACGAATGGATCAGAGGTGACAACTAAGGAATCGCTGATGGCCGACCAAAAAGAAAGAATTGACTGCTGCTCCACTGAACCAGCGATGATGAAGCTTCGTGCTTCAATGATAACTGACGAACACAAGCAGGAGCGATGAATAGAAACTTCGGTAAAGGTGGTGGACAACTATAGGTGATGATTAAGCATGACGATGCTCGCTTCGTTTTAATATGTGAAGGTGGTCGGCTGCTCTTGGGAACGAAAAGAAAAGAGATTAGTTAGGGTGTTTACAGTAAAAAGGGAAAAGTTTAAATAAAAATGACAATAAGAAAAAGAATCTAAAATCAACTAAGAGATATATGTCCAAGTTTATTATCCAGAATTAGACCGTATCCAAACTATTTTTTTTTTTAATAACTCCTGTTGTAATGCATGATCATGCTTTATTTCATCAGGTTTTAAAAACATCAATATGCACTCAGTATAGAGCGTGGGCAGTCTTATAATAGAAAGTCTTTTGCCCAAAGAATTTGCACTCATTCAAATTGAAAACGTCATAAAGTGCGCCAGCAGCCTACAAAAAAAAAAAAATCTTCTATCAAAAGAAAATGAAATACACTTAACTTTCACACAAAACCTTGAAATAAAAACACAAAATGATTAAAAATTGAAACTCTTGGGTTGCCTTCCAAGTAGCATTTTTTTTAATGTTTTTGGCAAGATGATACCATATTTATTCTAGGAGGATAAAATCTTTTAATTTTTTTTCATTACTACGTGCTAGTAATCTTTAAGCAGACGAGTCACTTTGTTTCCTGGTTCAAGATGTTTGGTCACTATAATTCCTAACTTTTCCAGCCATTAAGTTGAAAAACTTCTAGATCCTCGCACTTAGGAGGTAAATTCTGTCGTAGTACAAATGAAGCATTTTCTCTCATACAGATTTTTTCATTGCCATTTAGCTTCTCAATTTTGTGAAGCATTCCCAAAATTTCTCGCTCTTCCTCCTCTTCCTTGGATCTTGCAAATCAGCTATAGAATGAAAGAGTAATCACCACAATTAGGGGTTGTTCACTATATTCTTTCATTGGAAAGGTTTGACGTTGGAGTCTTATTCCTTCTTTCTCAACTTCCTCTTCAACCGCATGCTTAAATACTACATTTTGAAACTCTTACAGTCCTTTATTACTTTTCAAGGTAATTGCACTCATTTTTTGTTTGGGATTGACAATAGTTTATGAGTGCAATTCTTCAAAAATTTGAGACTCCAATCAGTTCACTCTAGATGCCATTCAACTCATTTGATCTTCCAAGTTTCGAATGCTCGTTCTTGTCTCTCGTTGAAATTATTGTATGTTAGTAGTTGGTGATTTAATAATTTCTTCAAGAAATATAACAGGTGTGGATGATAGTTGTTGCAATGGAATTGGTGGCCTTGCTGTGTAACTATAGTTGGGGTTGACCCTTCATACTTGAGTGCACATGTTTGAATAAGGATCATACACCCTTTGGAAAGAGATTGGGAATTCTCCAACAGTATAAACTTCGAAATCCAAGTCATCTTGTAGTGTAGGACACATGTTAGTTGGATAACCCGAGTCATAACATATTTCAATGGTTTTAAATTATTGCATTTGGCCTACAACCAACTTTTCCATAAAAGATGTTAGAAAATGTAAACATTGATCAATAGAAAAGACACCTACCTTATTAACTCTCCTAGAAATGAAATCCTATATATCACCAAGTTGTTAAGTATTGAAAGCCATAAACTAGCAACAAAATAAGGGAAATACAAAAATTTAAAATCGAAAGAAAATAAATCAATAATGCACCAGTCCCTGGCAACAGTGTTAAAATTTGTTGGGTGTCAAACCAGTAAAAATAAAATTCCTACCCTAGAAATGAAATTCAAATATAACAGTGAGTAAGGTAGTATTCACAGGGACTAGATGATTTATTTTCTTAGAAAACCAATAAATAAAATGGGGGATTGGTAGGAAATTAATCCAACTAATCAAATTAAATAAAGACAAAAATACAAAATTAAATAAAGCTAAATTAATAAAAGACAAATCACTAGTTAAAGGTCTAATTTCCACTTTGGTTCATTGAATTGATCATTGATGCAAAAACAAAAATCATTTATTTATAAATAGACTGGTTATGATTGTCAACAAACTCTGACAATTTGTTTCTCCTTACTGCTTCGATAATCACAACAAGTTCCGTGACTATTTCTTTTGCCAATTAACGAACTCTAAACAAGTTCTGTGCCATAAATTCAAGAGTTTCTAATACAATCAAATTATATCACTCGTTACAAAACTAAAATCATCAAATAATTACGAATTTGATATTTAAATCGTAGTAGATTATTTTTTCAAACCAAATAGGGATCCTTTACTCAATTCAATCAAAACAATCATTTCGATAATGAAAAGAGAATATATAAGTACTTATAAATAAATGAAACAATAAAACAAAATTAGATCTCACAATATTGTTGAACCAAAGTTTTGATTATCCTCTAACTAGAAAGAGAGTTTATCCACTCCTCACAGTGGAATCATGACCACAACAAATATTAGGGTTTATTGTTAAGAGAAAGAGAAGAAAAGGAATTGTCGAACAAAAAGACGAAGTAGAAGAGTCCCCCTTGTTCCTACATTTTTCCAATACTAATAAGGAAAAGATGACTTTTTCTTTCTAGGCTCCTCCCTAAAATAAACTAACCAACAAAATATATCAATTGGTTTTCAAAATAAATTATATCACATCGTATCCAATTAGGATCTCCAATTCTGTGACTAATATGGACAACCAAAAGGCGTAGCAAACTTCCTTATCAAACAACAAATTCATCTCGTGTCCTGCGGACTCCGGACTTCATAGTAAAATAAGACGCGATCGCGCCTTGGAAAATGAATTCTGGAAATTTCTCATCTAATGCACTTTTTGCTACCTTTTTATCACAAATTCCTAGAAAGAACAACAAAAGCCAAATAAAAGTAGAATCTAGCAATTAATACCGTATTTTAGCAAAATAATGGGAAAAATATTCACAAATTAAGTGCACAATTAACCATCTAATGTGTTTTTTTTTTTAATTTTACAAATAAATGAAGGGCTAACAGGTTTGGTCTTTCTACACCAATTTTCAAAAACTCAAGTTTTCTATTGGGGTTTTAAGCAAAATTGGTGCAGCCCTTCTTACGGTATGGTAAAAAGATATTATTATGTCGAAAATGTTGATTTTGGAATGTGACTTTTAACAAGGATGTGAATTTAAGGTGAATGTAGAGTTTGGGGAGAAGGGAAATAGGCAGTATAATGGTGGAGAAGTTTCTAGTTTTACAAATGACTATAAATGGTCATCAAAAGGATGAGGTAAGTGATAGGTTTATACTCTTTAAATAAAGTTATTTGTTGAGATGAACTTTTTGTTGAGGAAGCAAGAGAAAAAAGAGAAGAAAGAGAAAAGTAAATAAAGGAGGGGGGAAAAAGAAGAAAGGAAAAAAGATAAACAAAAAGTTAGAATAATGAAAGGTTAATTTTGTCCTATAGAAGCAGCCACGGATTTAAGGGGGGGCTGGTGGGGGCTTAAGCCCCCCCCAAGCCGCCGGAAAACCCCCTATATATAGGGGATTCTGGCGGCCAGCCCATTGCAGGACCGCAGACTCCAAATTCTGCTCCCTCTTCAGCTTGTCTTTTAAAAACCAATCACAAACTCTCCCCGCATTCAGCTCCTCAATCGCACACCCTTCCTGCTCTGTATCACTTTTAGCAGATTCAGTGACGATACCTGCACCATTTCATTTGTAAACTAAATAAATTACTGCTAAAACTTCAAACACTCAGAGCTCAGATTAAATGAATCGCATGGACACCCCTTTTTTTTTTTTTTTGCTTTTTAACTTTTGCGTAATTGTACCAAGAGAAGAAGCATACCGTTAACCGACATAGAAAACGCTCATGAGGGCTGAGGCCGGATACTTCCACTAAACCCGCTTCTTCTAGAGACAAGAAGCTACGCCTTGCAGTCTTTTTCTCTCCGCCACTGCTACTAGGACTGCATGCTTTTACTGATAGTTCTCTTCTTGAATAAGCAGTGGTGTAAGCGTAATTCGCTTGCCCTTTTTTGATGCAAGCTTTTGGAAGCTTGAAATGATTGGAAATACATGATGGTCTTTTACAAACTTCCATTGGTTTATCGTCTGATCCAGTTGGCATTAGTTCTACCAGTTGCGACTGCTTCTGTTGAAAGAGTATTTTCTGCAATGAATATTGTCAAGACTGATTTGCGCAACAAAATGGGAGACGAGTGGATGAATGACTGTCTGGTTGTATACATCGAGAAGGATATTTTTGCAACAATTGAAAATGAGCAAATATTGCAGCGTTTTCAACGGATGAAGACTCGCAGAATGCAATTGCCTCTTCTTCGTTATTCGAGTGCAACAACTACCAATACTTCAAGTGTTAATCAATAACAAATTTTTGGGTATGTATAATTATATGTTTTTATTATTTTTATAATTATTGATTCTAAATTTTACTTATTAAATATATTTATTTCGTCACAAAAAAAAAATTTTAATACACTTCGCCCCCCCCAAAAATAAATTTCTGGCTCCGTCCCTGTATCGAAGTCAAGGATAAAAATAAAAGGTTAGGGCGTAAAGTGAAGAATAAGATATACATTAGTTGTAATTAACCCCTGATTAAGCATGGTTTCTCAAATGTTAAATTTAGTCCCGGTTTCTCACTGCTCTGCCCTTGACTTTCCACATGTTGGATTCGTTGGCTAGGTCCCAAAAGTCGCGGTGAAAGCTATGTGTGTGTAAGCCCTATACAGTTACAGTAGTCCGTACTGATAACTGCAAGTACATAAAAAAAAAAAAAAACTCATTCAATAGAGGATGAACAAAAAAACTATTGTGCTTTGGCGGTAGAAAAGGGACTAAATTCTTCTTTGATTTAAATTGAAGATTCAAATTCTATCTATAATAAAAAAAATTTTTAAAAAATATCAATGCATTATTTTGATCTAATTAATTCTGTATACCTTCTAAATCTTTACACAACTTCTTTAAACTCTTCATGAACAAAAGCAAATCAAGGAAATGCCTTTGTACGTCCTGGATTCAGATTGAGGTTTATACATCAATTACTATGCTAATTCATATGACTTTAAATTTAGCGGCTGCCATCATTCCGATGATTACATAGCTCCATTATGAGTTGATACGACTTAATATACAGGAGTTTTCCTAGTCCAGTGACTTTTCTCAGTCATCATGCCGATGAATTGTCAAGCACTTTCCTGTGATCCGTAAGATGCTGGAAAATGGGAGGTGCTCTCTAACAGGGGAAACGTCCAAATACCAGACTTGTTCGGTAATTGGCCACGTGCAAATGCAACAAATCCGAGTTGTGTTTTTCATAGTAGTACAACAATAATTAGATATTAAATGTACTGTGCCTCTTTTATATTGGTTCCAGGCAAATTAAACGGATAGCTTTTAAGCTTTTGTCATGATTAACTTCTTTTCTGTGATTTCATTGTGAAGGCTATTATTCTTATCATAGCTCCATAGAAACATAATGAGCTCACAGAAAATTGTCATTATTCTAACATAATGGCTACCTTCGCTCTTATTTTTGGGTATGTGGGTATGATATCGCTACCCTTTTAGTGGATGGCATGCTTCTCCGACTGGTTAAGTGCAAGTATTTCATTATTAACCTATAAATAACTGTTTAACTCATGTTAAGAATACAGAAAATTAAACAAGGAAAGAAATACCGACACTTAGTACCAACCATTGCAAGCTTGAATGCACTATTACATAAAATCACACTCAACAAAGCGACTTAAAGAAAATAATCACAGGAATAGAAGCTCTTCTTCATTTTTTATTTTTTTTTTTTTTGCGCTTCTTTTCAAACTTAACGCACAGAAAGATATTGTTAATCACCTACCACCAGAGAGAAGAGATTCTGCCACGGAATGAGAGAAATATTTGCCTGTGGAAGACGAGGATAACGATTTAATATCTTCATAGCCACCATAGGCAAAGTCAAGACCAATACCAGAAATACCGATGACCAGTGATGATAAATCTGGCAAGGTAACTGATCCCTCCAAGTACAGAAGAACTTGCCTCATACTTGGCCTAATCACTGGTTCTGAGTGAGAGCATAACAAGCCGAGTTTCAGCACCAATTCTGCTTCCTCTTTCACATACTCATTACCCAAATTATGATCAACTGCCTGGAGAATATTGCCCGCTTTCCAGCACGAAAATACCCAATCAACCAAAATGATGTTCTCCGCTGGTGCTGCTCGGGGTTCTATAGGTCTTCTTCCACAGGCAACCTCTAGCAAAAAGGCCCCAAACGCATACACATCAGTGCTCGTTGTGGCCCTCCCTGCCCTATTATACTCAGGGGCAAGGTAGCCAAGAGATCCAGCTACATGGGTGGTTTGAGGGAGAGTTCCGTGGTCGTATAGCCTTGCCAGCCCGAAATCTCCTAATCGTCCATTCAGTTCACCATCTAAAAGTACATTACTGGCTTTTACATCTCTGTGGATCACTACTTGCTCCCATTCTTCATGTAGGTAGAGTAATCCAGATGCAACACCTCTGATGACATGGAATCTTTGGCTCCAGTGGAGTGTATACTTGGGTTGGCTGTATAGAAACCTGTCTAGACTACCGTTGGGCATGAACTCATATACCAAAAGTAACTCTCTTTTACGCCGGCAATAACCCAAGAGCGATACTAAATTTCTGTGGCGTAAGCGACCAATACTGACGATTTCTGCTACAAATTCTCTCATTCCCTGTCTTGCTTGATGAGAGACCTTCTTGACAGCAACCTCAACCTTGTTAGTTGGCAAAACGCCTTTGTAGACCCTGCCAAACCCACCTTCCCCTAGCAGCTCTGTTTCTCTAAACCCCTTTGTAGCAATGTATAAATCTTTATACTTGAACCTGTGAGGTCCGTAGGCAAGCTCCCAATCTTCCAGCACTTCTGCAAACTTCCATTTCCTGCGTAAATAATATGCTAATCCGAAAATTACCGTCAACAACAAAAGTGTGCAAATTAGGGGCAATCCCACCGTGAAAAGTTTAGACACCTTCTTAGGTCCAAACCGAGGTAGCTTAGGGAGCCGAGAGAGATCAAGTGCTTGTGCATCACCATTCACCTTGAAGCTCCATCCCAGTACAAAAAGAGATGTCCCAATCGGACCAGTGGATGCAGAAAAGCCAACATACATGGTTTGCTGTAAAATTGTTGAAAGATCACATGACAAAGACAGAAGAGGAGTTTTTGGTTTAGCATCTGCTATTGGAGCTAATGTAACATTGATTCTCCCATCTGCCCCATCGTATTCCACCCAAAGTTGCATCAGTTGGCCACTGAAAAGAGTTAAGTTGTCAAATGAAATCTTATTAATAGCTTGGTAACTTGCTGGCCGAGATACATTAGATCTCAAAGAGTTAATATCAATACCAACATGGTTGCCATCGATATCTCCAAATTCTTCGTTTTGGAAAGTGTCAAGCTCCACTGCAAAAATGTGATTTGTTTGATTTCCAATGGTGCTACTATTGAAGAGGCCGAGGAACTGTACGGAACGCCCTCCTGGAAGGCCTCTTGTTGGTGCAATCACGAAAGCCATTCCCGGACCGGTCACGCCTGCGAGTTCAGGTACCATAGCAAACACAAATTGGGTGGAAAAGGAGAAAGCTGAACCGTTAGACGTGCTCTTGAAATTGATGCGATTAGGATAGAAGGCATGCCCCGTTTGTGATATGGTGGTATTTGTTACTTGTAGGAGGCCATTGTTGGTGATTTTGGCTAATCCATCCAGGCTTAGATTTGATGATTGAAATCCTTGATAGATGAACCCAACGTCGTCAGAAGCTGCTGCACCAGCTGAGATGTGAACTAGAAAATGGGCTACGATTGCTGCTATTAGTTTGAATGACATGGTTTGATGGCTAAGACTAGTGTGTCAATTGCCAAATCCTTTTTAAGCTAATTCTAAGATTGTAGCCTGTTGAAATCACTATCTTGTGCTGTAGTTCCTTCAGTGTTTAGACATAGGGCAGTAGGAGTAGTATTTATGGGAGTTGTCCCGTACAGCAGATGTCACTGCGGTGACGTATTCATTATAGGGCACTAGAGGGAAAAGCACACCTGTGGGTGCGCAAATGAAGAAAAAATTATATTGTTTTTATTGAAATTAATGGAAGTTATTAGAAGTTTGAAGTTTTTTTTGGCAAACAAACAAAAAATAGAAATTATTGGAAGTGGAAGTTATTAGAAGTTACTAAACTTAAGTAGTTATCTTTAGTAAATCTTTACTTTTGTATGGATAAAATTGAAAAGCCAAAAAATGACACAAAATTTTGACATCTAACCCTCTCCTCATGCTTTATATATTGAAGATAGTACATAATCACAATGAATATTTAACCCATGTGCACCAATTTTTATTTAAAGGACAAGATCGTGTTTTTATAGGCTATGACAACTACAAGAATAGTAGGAAACGGAATCCAACCACAGTCGCACTGGCCTTAAATCCAACACTCAATAAGAGATTGGGGCAGGTATGACCAGTTTTTTGGTACAATTGACATGGTTGCTATATTTATTATAATAGTTAATGTATGCTTATAAATATAGTTGTATTCGTATGTTCATTTGATATACATGAACAAAATTCAGACAAACAACAAAATAATGTTATATAAACCATATCGTGTAAAATATACAATAAATATGTAATACTACTAAATGCTTAATCCTACCTGCCCCAAACGGGTTCAATATCTTCCTTAGCTTTTTGAAAAAAGGAGAGACACTACATACTGATTGAAAGGACACCATTATGTCTATTTATATAATTTTTATTTATGCTGAGAGAAAAAAAAATTTTTTAAAAAAAAAAAGAAAAAGAATTTAACAGCAAAGTCAGGCTTGGTCCTTTAGATTTAAACAGATGTGTGTTTTCTTTACTAAATAGTTACTAATAGTTGGTTAGCACAAGTATAGATAGTTTAATGGCTCAAAAACAATTGATGTGGGGACATTACATACCAAATCCAAAGGGTGCTCAAAAAAGTGGATGTTATGACTTTGGGTGGTTATGCGGTGTTTGTCCTCGACTATCTGTAGCTCAGATTTCTTTCCTAAACCTGATTTTAATTTCTGAATTACATAAAGAAGCACTACTTAAAATTTTAAATGAGCCTCAAGTGTCCAAAGATATATCCCCTGGATAAATTTTCTAACATTGTGAGAAATGTATTTGCTATCAATCATGTCAACTTCTCCGATGATGATCTGGGTACAAACGAAACGAGAAGCCCCAAGTCCCACGGCAGCAATAGGAGAAGAAAGGAAATGACACATGCCTTGGGCATATTCCTATGGGGGTGAAGGGAGTCTGACAAAATATGCTTTTATTATCTGGTTAAAGTTGAAAAGGAAGTTATCGATTAAGGATAGACTGCAGAAATGGGGTATGACGAATGTGTCTCTTCCAGGTGTGTCCAATGTGTCCTGGCAGATGAGTCCCAAGACCGCTTGTTATTTGCTTGTGGCTTTTCCAGATTGTCAGGACTTGGGGGGCTTAATTGTAAATAATAATATATAATAACAGTTTCTGTTATTGGTAGTTAAGGTGCTGAGTCAAATGACGTCAGCATGTTAGTTTGTTAAGTCGGTTAGTGATCGTGTAGCTCATTCCTATATAATGAGCTCTTTGCAATTGCAGAGGCATGAAGGGAAATAACAGAATTGATTCTTCTTTCCTCAAGTCATCACTCTCCCTCTCCTCTCCTTTCTCTCCCATCTTTCTCCCCCTTGTTCTTCATTTCTGGAGCTGCATCGCAGCTCTATCTCAGGAATCCTGCTTGAATTCCTGACAATTGGTACCAGAGCAACGATCCTCGGACTGATTGCAACTATTAACAATGGCGGAAGGCACACGATTCAAGAATATGGAAGATCAAATGAAGACACAGGAAATACGATTGCAGGAAGCTCTGCAAGCAATTCTCTCTCTCCAACAGAATCAACAAGAAGTCCAGCAACAATTGCGGGGAGAGATGGAGAATTCTGACCAGGAAATAAGAGCATTGATCTCAGGCATGGACCAGAAGCTCAACACATTGATCTAAATTATGGCCAGAGAGAAGCAATCGGAAAGAGATGAGACAATACAGCCAGAAAAAACTCCAATTCTATCAACACCCCCAGCACACACGAAGCTCCAGTCTGAGCTTGGTGTTAATCAGTGCTCCAGAGCCAAGCCTTCCAAGGTATTCTTACCAAATCCCCCAAAGATTGAGTTACCCCTTTTCACTGGAGAGAATCCACGCACTTGGCTTCGTAAATGCCAGAAATATTTCCTCACCTACCAAATTCCTCCAGACCAGCAAATGGAAGTAGTTGAGATGTTTTTGGACAATAAGGCGGATGTATGGTACCAAGGCATCAAGATGGAATTTCCAGAGTTATCTTGGCAACAATTCACTGAATTGCTCAGTGAGAGATTCGCAGAAAAAGGAGCTCGGGATGTAGTAGAAGATTTCAATAAGCTGCAGCAAGTAGGAACAGTAGAGGACTACCAGGAAAGGTTTGAGGAATTAAAATCGTTGATGCTAGTAAAAAACCCTCACCTATCCGAATCATATTTCGTTTCAAGCTTCATCAGTGGATTGCAAGATGAAATTAAGACTATGGTGAAAATGTTGAAACCAAACAAGGTGTCAGATGCTATGGATTTAGCCAGATTGTAGGAAGAACCCTGGAGGTTGCAGCAGAAATCTGCTAAACAATTAACAAAGTCACCTGTTGATCCTAAGTTTGGCTTATATAAAGGTACTGCAGCTGTTCCAAATGCCTATAAAATTCCACCGACTAATGTAATCAAAGGTGAGACTAGTTCAGTTACACCAATCAGGGAAATATCGCCACAGGAAATACAATTTAGAAGGAATAATGGACTGTGCTTCAAGTGTGGTGAACGTTTTGGAGTAGGACACCAGTGCAAGAACAGACAACTGAACATGATGGTAGTCGGGGAGGAAGATGAAGGAGAATTCTTGGATGCTGTAGGGGAGCAAGATGAAAAGACGGGCAACCCTGGAGAATTGATGGAGGTATCGCTCCATGCACTTTCTGAGGCACTGAAGAGGAAAACAATCACTCTCAGGGGAGAGATCAAGGGAGTTTCCATACACATTCTGGTGGACACAGGTAGTTCAAACACCTACATTAGCCACCACCTGGTTAAAGCTCTAGAATTGCCATATGTGGTCACCACCCCTTACACAGTAGTCATTGGGGACGGCTCAATGGTATCAGGATGCACTAAGAGTCCTAAGGTGCTTTGGTCCACTAATAATCATAAGTTCTGTTTTGACATGAGGATCATGGAGCTAGGAGGATGGGATCTGATTTTAGGAGTGGATTGGATGGCTCATTATAGCCCCATCACATTTGACTTCCACAAGCTAAATATAGCTATTCATAGTGAAGCGGAAGAAATCATCCTACAGGGATGTGTGGCGGAAGCTAAGCTCAATCTGCTGAGAAACAAGGACCTGAGGGACTTTATTAATTACAAACATAGCTGTTATAGTATATCTCAGGGAATTCATGGAAAAAATCCAGAGGCTGAGACACCTATTGAAGTCAAGGAGCTGTTGGACAAGTACAAGGATGTGTTTGCAGCACTTACAGGCTTACCACCAGAGAGGAGTCTGGATCATGACATACCCCTCAAGTCAGATGCTCAGGCCTTCAAAATCAAGCCTTATAGGTACCCTCATTCACAAAAAACTGAGATAGAAAGGCAAGTTAGGGAAATGCTAGACAGTGGAATCATTAAGCATAGTAATAGCCCTTATGCTTCACCTGTGTTGATGGTCAAAAAGAAAGATGGCACCTGGCGTTTTTGTGTTGATTATAGGCACCTGAATAAATTGACTATTAAGGACAAGTATCCCATCCCTAATATTGAGGAGTTGATAGCTGAGTTATGTGGATCCAAATACCATTCCAAAATAGACCTGAGGGCAGGGTATCATCAGGTTAGAGTTAAAGTCCAAGATGTGCACAAGACTGCCTTTCAAACTCATGAGGGGCATTATGAATTTCTAGTCATGCCTTTTGGGCTGACAAATGCTCTAGCCACCTTCCAGGCATTAATGAATCAGGTTTTTCAGCCCTATCTGCGCAAGTTTGTGTTAATATTTTTCGATGACATACTGGTCTACAGCAAAGATCTGGATCAGCATGTGAAACATTTGGAGGTGGTATTGAAGGTACTGAGAAAGAATCAGCTGTATGCTAAGCTGTCTAAATGCTCATTTGCTCAGCAGAGGATTGAATATCTTGGACATATGATTTCATCAGAGGGGGTGAGTATGGAAGAAGGAAAGATCAAAGATGTATTAGATTGGCCTACCCCCAACTCAGTTAAGGCATTAAGGGGTTTCCTAGGCCTTACGGGCTACTATAGGCGATTCATCAAACAGTATGGTATCACTTGTAGGCCATTGACAGATCTAGTCAAGAAGGATAGCTTCTGCTGGAATGAACAAGCAGATGCTGCCTTTAAGAAACTTAAGCAGATCATGTGTACTTCACCAGTTCTCAGGCTACCAGATTTTGGGAGGCCATTTGTGATTGAGACAGATGCCAGTAATGGAGGCATAGGTGCAATGTTGCAGCAGGACTCTCATCCCATAGCATACCTTAGTAGGGCTCTATCAACAAGGAATTTGGGTCTATCTGTCTATGAGAAGGAGTTAATGGTCTTGGTGTTAGCCGTGACCAAATGGAAGCATTATTTAGTGGGACACCATTTCATCATTAAGACTGATCACTAGTCACTGAAGTATTTGTTAGAACAAAAGTTAGCTACACCTCTGCAGCACAAGTGGTTGACTGAACTGTTGGGCCTGGACTATGAGATACAGTATAAGAAGGGCAGTAACAACACTGCTGCTGATGCTCTATCTAGGAAAGCATTCTGTGGCCAGGAAGACTAGCAAGAGAACTCCTTCCTAGCAATTTCTGCAGTCAAACCCAAGTGGATGAAGGAATTATGCAGAAGCTATGAGGGGGATGAGCACTGGCAATCTGTTATAGCTCAATGCCTGCTGGACTCACACACAGGGAGTGATTATCAGATCTTAGATGGCATCATTAAGTACAAGGGAAAACTGGTAGTGGGGTCAGCAAATGATATCAGGAGCTTGCAGTCCATGATACTGCTCTGGGAGGACATTCAGGCCAAAGAGGGACTTATCAGAAGTTGAAAGCCTTATTCTATTGGGAGGGAATGAAGCAAGATGTGATCAAGTTTGTCAGTGCTTGTGACGTGTGCCAGAGGTGCAAGCATGAAAATGTGCCTTACCCAGGCTTGTTGTAGGCCTTGACTATCCCTGATAAGGCATGGTCCCACCTCACTATGGACTTCATTGAGAAGTTACCTATGTCACAGGGAATGGGTACCATTCTGGTGGTCATAGATCACTTCACAAAATATGCACATTTTCTGGCGCTCAAACATCTTTTTACAGCCACACAAGTTGCACAACTCTTCCTAGACAATGTATACAAACTACATGGACTGCCAGTGTCTATTGTCAGTGATAGGGATAAAATTTTCACTAGTAAATTTTGGCAGGAGTTATTCAGATTGATGGGAGTAGCACTACACCTGAGCTCTTCCTACCATCCCCAAACAGACGGCTAGTCAGAAAGACTCAATCAATGTTTGGAAAATTTCCTGAGGTGTATGTCTAGCGAACACCCTACTTACTGGTACAAGTGGCTGCCTTTAACAGAGCTGTGGTACAATACTACATTCCATTCCGGACTGCAGACCACACCATTTGAAGTTCTCTATGGATATAAACCATCACACTTACCATTGGGTCCATATCAGGATACAGTTATTCCAGGTGCCAAGGACCTGGTCCAGGAAAGAATTCGAATCTCTCAGTCCATTAAGGAGAAATTGGACAAGGCGCAGCAACGAATGACTTATTTTGCCAACCAGCACAGAACCGAAAGGACCCTAGCAATTGGAGATTATGTTTTCTTAAGTTGTAGCCTTATAGGCAACAGTCCTTAGCCATCAGAAGGAGTCTTAAACTAGCAGCTAAGTATTATGGCCCTTTTGAGGTTATGGAAAAGATGGGTCAGGTTTCATACAGGCTCAAGTTACCTGAAGGGGCCAGGATACATCCTGTCTTTCACATATCCTTGCTCAAGAAAAGGATAGGCCAGGATCAGCACACCACCCCCACTATACCAGAGTTTGATATGCAGGATCACTGCATACTAGAACCTGAGGCAGTATTGCAGAGGAGGGTTATCCTCAGGAAAGATCAACCTGTGATCATATATCTGATTAAGTGGTCTCACATGGACTCCTGTGAAGCTTCTTGGGAAGACGCATCTGTAATCAATCACCAGTTTCCTCAATTCCAGCCTTGAGGACAAGGCTAGTCATAAGGGGAAGGGATTGTCAGGACTTGGGGGGCTTAATTGTAAATAATAATAAATAATAACAGTTTCTGTTATTGGTAGTTAAGGTGCTGAGTCAAATGACGTCAGCATGTCAGTTTGTTAAGTCGGTTAGTGATCGTGTAGCTCATTCCTATATAATGAGCTCTCTGCAATTGCAGAGGCATGAAGGGAAATAACAGAATTGATTCTTCTTTCCTCAAGTCATCACTCTCCCTCTCCTCTCCTTTCTCTCCTATCTTTCTCCCCCTTGTTCTTCATTTCTAGAGCTGCACCGCAGCTCTATCTCAGGAATCCTGCTTGAATTCCTGACATGCGTGTGGGAATAAGGTGCACCACTTCTGTTTGATGCGTAGAGGTAGGCCTCTTAATCGGGTCTAATGAGTCGGATTTTCATAAACTTGAGTTCAACTCATTTAATTTGTAATATTTTCGGATTTTATGTTATGAGTTTTGAATTAATAAATATGAAACTCATACTCATCTCACATAATATTTGAGTTGTGAGTCTTATTCGGGTTTAATCCAAACCACTTATTACTTCGTAATTTTCTTAATATAATTATTATAACTATTAAGTTGTAAAAATAATTTAACATTTACAAGATTACAATATTAAAACTAAACATGAACAAATAATAGTTCTTAAAAAGTATAAACCAAAAAATTTTCAACAATATTTATATTTAATTCGTTTAAAATACATGAAAATAGTAATAAAACATGCGGCCATAAACCAATACATCTTTAAAAGTTGAAACTTTTTTATAGATAAAAAAGAAATCAATTAATATTATGCCAACACAATAATTTACTCAACCAATAAAAAAAGTTTGAGATTTATTTATGCATTACTAATATTGGCTCTCAAAAAGCTTATAGAAGAGTCTTCAGATATATTTTTGTGTTTTGTAATTTATATATATTTAGTATTTAGTAATAATATATTTGGATATATAATTATACATAATGCCAAAATATAAATATTATATATATATATATATATATAGGTAATAAAAGGGCCGGACCTACTAATGAGATCCAAATTCAGCTCATATTTAACTCGGGTCTAATTTTTAGGTTCAATTTCAGACTGACTTACTAAAAGATCGGGTTCATCGAACTTTTTATTGGACCAAACGAGCTGAATTCGGGTTGGTCCGGTCCCATTGACAGTCCTATGCAGAGGTCTCTTTCCCTGGAGTCAGGAAAAGGAGTCTGTGGTGTAAGCATTCTTATTGGAAATCTTTTAGTGCAAAACTGAGAAGACTGGTGCTTGCAGCAACTATGTGGCAACTGTGGCAGAAAAGAATTAGGAAGTCTTTCGGCATGTTGAGGCAATCTCTATCATATCTTGGCCAACGGTTCCGCAAACTCAGGAAAGTTGGAAGTTGAAATCGGAGGGGAGATTACATTTACTAAATAGTTACTAATAGTTGGTTAGCACAAGTATAGATAGTTTAATGGCTCAAAAACAATTGATGTGGGGACATTACATACCAAATCCAAAGGGTGCTCAAAAAAGTGGATGTTATGACTTTGGGTGGTTATGCAGTGTTTGTCCTCGACTATGTGTCGGTAAAAACGAAATGAGATGCCCCAAGTCCCACTGCAGCAATAGGAGACGAAAGGAAATGATACATGCCTTGGGCGGCACATTGGTATGGGTGAAGGGAGTCTGCCCAAATATGCTTTTATTATCTGGTTAACGTTGAAAAGGAAGTTGTCGACTAAGGATAGACTGCTGAAATGGGGTATGACTATTGTGTCTCTTTCAGGTGTGTCTTATGTGTCCTGGCAGATGAGTCCCTAGACCGCTTGTTTTTTGCTTGTGCCTTTTCCTGATGCGTGTGGGATTAAGGTGTAGCATTCTTATGTTTGATGTGTAGAGGTCTCTTACCTTGGAGTCAGGAAAAGGAATGGTGGTGTGAGCATTCTTATTGGAAATCTTGTAGTGCAAAACTGAGAAGACTGGTGCTTGCAGTAACTATGTGGCAACTGTGGCAGAAAAGAATTAGGAAGTCTTTCTGCTTGTTGAGGCAATCTCTATCATATCTTGGCCAAAGGTTCCGCAAACTCAGGAAAGTAGGAAGTTGAAATCGGAGGGGAGATTACATTTGGATTGCCTGTATGGTTGAGTAATGAACTTTATACGAATTCTTGTATTGATGTATGTCTATAGGATGTGTATAATGATTGCTTATATCATTAGAGGTGATTGTTGATGTATTAGGTGATTCCCTTCGTAAAGCTGATTTTCTTATGATTAATAGAAGTATGAATTTTGCCCTCTCCCCCCCCCCCCGGGGGCCCCCAATCCCACAAAAAAGCCTTGAATTAATCACTTCTGAGTCCGTTGTCTCATCCTAAAATTACTGGATTAGCCCTGGGACCTCAAACGCTACAGTTGATATCGAAAACGACTTTCACACGATTTCTGCATGGGGTATGGCTGGGTCCAAATGGTATTATAGTTTCATTTATGCAAGGGAATGCTTGAGTTAAGTGCTCTGGTCTAAGTGGCATTATAGTTCTATTTATGCAAGGGAGCGCATGAATTAAATGCCACATTTGATTATGCAAGGGAACGTGGCAAAATCGGCATTTTGCAAGGATTTCGGATGGATTATGTTTAGCATGTTGTCCTTCAAGTGGGTGATCTCTGAGGCACTAGCCTATCATTGTAAATCTATGGTCTATGCAAAGAATGAAATTTACCAACAAAACAAACAAGAAAAAACTAAAAGGTTTTAAAACTTGCATATCTTATATGCGCTGGACCTCGCATTTGTCAAATGCGAGGTTACCTGACCTCGCATTTCACAAATGCGAGGTCCGAAGCAATTTTTTTTTTTTTTTTTGGATTTTTGCAAGTTAAAAATTCAATAATAAATTGCATTTGCGAAATGCAAACTCAGTGAGCTCGCATTTTGCAAATGCGAACATCACTTGACAGAATGTTACACTCAAAAAGTCCCATTTGTAGAAAAATTTTAAATTTCATCATAAAAATAGGAATTTCTCTCCTAAGATGGGGACGCGGTGATGTATGGATGAGGCCCAAAGATTCTAAGATGGTTGATAACTGTGAAAGAGTCGAGTTCATCAGGTAAAGGGTTGATAACCATGACACCAATACGACAAAGAGGATTAAACTAAATATGAGCTTCAAAGACAGATTCTCGCATCAATATAATGGCAACGTCTATGGGACCTTGAACCGTACACAGACACTCTTAGGAAATAGTAATAACTACAACTATAGAAAATGACTTTGGCGTGAAGATTCATTTTCTTTAATGAAATTTGCTTCCACTATTCTACTATCGAGTTTGTGACAATTCATTTTAGAAATAACAAAGCCAATCAGAATTTCCACATATTAATATGCCAAAATTCTCCCAAGAACAGTTTTAGAGAATATCGTTTTGAAAGAAGTAGAAAAATAGTAAAATTAGAAATAAAAGTGAGTTTTCTGATATTTGGACACTCTTATTTATAACATTCAGACACCCCAAAAGAAATGTCATGTCTTTTGAAAATATATTTCTTCATAAAAAGGTGCTTTTTTAAAATGAATGGACACTTAATGATTGTATGAGTTGTATCATTAGATACAACCTCTAAAAGGAAACTGTTTAGCTAAGAAGAAATATTAAAACTAAATTAATTAAAATTAATTTAATAGTCAACATAACAAATGCATGTGCAATTTTGAGATTTCCCTCCAAAATTTGCCACCATCCAACTTTATTTGAATAGGTGTGCAATTGATTATAAATCTCTTCCATTCTTCACACACTTTCAATGTGGGACTCATCACTAATTATTTCTTACAATCCCCCACTTAGTTAGTGATGAATCAAAATCAAAACATTTTAAGATTTATCCATAAAATAGGTGTCTTTTGACTTAAACCTAATATTAGTATAATTATTTCAAAACCTTGTTGAAATTGATGGTAATTATAAATTTTAAATCACAATTCCTATTTAACAAGATTGAAAATAACTATACACATAAATCTTAATTATTTCTCAGAAAACGTTTACCGTGAGTTTTAGCACCGTATTATGGGACTTCCTTAATTGGAGGGCTTATGGTCATATAAGCACAAGGACCAAAGACTTCGGGTTGCCTCATAGTTAAGAAAGATGTCGCATGCATCCAGATCAACAAGCACTGACAATACATGAAAGATTCCTTTCATGATTGTTGATATTTACCCTTATGACCAGTAGTGTACTAGTAAATATGCCAAATGAATTCCTCAGAGGTACTCAGGAATGTCAACAGGCTGGTGCATTATTTATCTATGTATGCAAAATTTGCCAACTGTTTTGAATTCCTATGAAATTCTCCTCTATCTTTATTCATCAATTCATATTGGACGTTTTTCAACAAATTATGTAATAAAATTGATTTTACTATTTTTATCAAGGGGAAAAAAGAAGAGAACTAGAAAAAAGTTGGAGACACGGTCTCGGTCATCTCAGGGCAAGCAAAAGAGAACGTGTGGACTGTGGAGGACATGGATGGATGGCAGCAGGTGAGTGAGAAGAAATGAGTGAGAAGAAAAGTCAGTGGAAATCCAAGAATAAACAAAAAAACAAGTGGCTGTATGGTCCTTGAAGGGTCCTTGTGTCCTTGTCTATTAGTCTCTTACATTTAAACACTTTACCTATGATTTTTTCGGTAGGTTACCTTTCCAATTATTAGCTGCTACAATCAATTCGAGAGTAAATTCTTTCCAACCGTTTTTCAACTCGGACTGGAAGACGAATAGGTGAGGCTCAGGGATCAGGTGTTAAAGGTCCGACCAATCAGATTGGAATTAAAATATCAGGTGACATTAGGATGATGTCATAAATATATTAGTAAAAAATTATTTAGTTAATATACAAAATATATGTAAATGTCTACTAATCTGATGACAAATGTCCTTTTTGTGTTTTTTTTTTTTGTTTTGGGCAACATTGTTTGATTCTAAATCTTTTAAACTTAACTCAAATTTTGATACTATAAAACTTCAAATGCACATTGGTAACTCTGGAACTAAGTTATTAAGACCCATTTGAAGAAAATATGAATTTAAGGATGCAAATACAAATAATAAAATGTTTATAAGACTTTTTATATTTATTCAAAACTTCTATCGTCTAAAGTCAAATACTAAAGAAGTTTTGGACACTAATGTATAAGTTCTATCTTTTATAATTAACCTAATTGGAACCATTGCTGCTGCGCTGTGCCTCCAGAGCCCAGACTACAAGTTCATCGTCTTCGATTTCTTTTCTTCGCATTTTCACTATTTGACCTTCTTTTTTTTTCCCTTCATTCTACAAACACATAAAATAGATATTTCTACTCTTTATTCATTTTCTCTTCACTTTTTTGTTCTTCATTTGAAACCTTTCCATCTCTCTCGCATCTTTTTGTCCTTTTAATTCTTCATCTTCTTTTTCTTGATTTTCTTTTGTTTTACCCCTTTTTAAGTTCAGATCTGCTATTAGTTTTGGTTTAAGGGATAAATTTTCCATTGTTGAAGTTATAAAAAATAAAAAGAAGAAATGTCAGGTTAAAAGAAAAAGGTCAGTGGCAAGTAAAAAAGAAAAATCGAGTTCCTAACGGTTTTCCGGGCTTACGGTCGAACCTAGCTTTTGATGGGGTTTGATGATTGGTCTTTTTCAAAACGATATTTTAATTCAACTTGGACCAGATACATATCCGGTTCCGATTCAATCAGTTGAATCAGCTGGTCTGATCCAAGTTTAAAAACACAATTTCCAACGGTCTGAGGCTAATTAAATTTGTTGTTGAACTCCCTCACTGCCCTCGTCTTTCCACACTAGACAAATGAAAACAACAAGAGCTCCAACTCCGAGCCTATCTTTTTTCTTTTTTTTTTTTTTGTCGAAATGATAGCTCTATATATCATCCTAAACACTTTACAGTAATTGGACAAGGGTCCAAACAAAAGAGACAATTGTCCCATCATGAGTTGATGCATGAGCATCTAAGATTGGGATTAATCCATTCTTGATCAAACCAAGAGTTAAGAGCGTGCAAGCTCAACTTAATGCTATCTAATTTTCTTGTACTAGTTACAGAAAAGGAGCACAGATGAAACATTCTACACAAGGACTGAATATCCTCTAAAAGTGTTGCCAACCCCAAGCCTATCCTTTGGGTATTTTATGAAGTCTAGTGCACGTGAATGATAAAAGCATGTCTCACAAGTTGAGTTGTATCTAATTTAAAATCGGTTGGTGTAATTTTTACTACTTTTGTATGAACTCATACAGTATAGTTATAAATTTGAATATGACAATTCATACAATTAAACAAGCAAAAATTTATAATTATATTAAAATTATAGGGATTTATACAAAATATAAATAAGAATTACACGAATCGGTTAAAACTGAATAGGACTTGACTTGTAAGCTGTCACGAATGATTGCATAACGTTAGACTGGTTGGTTGGGTCTTAACGAAAGCTGTATATCTGTAACACCATAACCATTCATGATAGTATGTGCAGACTACTGCTAGGTCCGTGTACAAAGAATCATACAAGTTGTTTGGGTAAAGGATGGACAAACCTAATTAAGGAAACGCATTGGATTTGGATGTCCTGGATTTAGATTGAGGCTTACACATTGATTATATGCTATTATGACTTTAAATTTGGTAGCTAGCATCTACAAGACTACCCCATTCATTTATGAGTTGATAAGAATTCACTAAATGTAGAGCCATTGTGCTAGTCTATGAACTTTCTTTGTAAAATCTCAGTTACAATTAATTCTCAAGCACTTTTCGGTGATCCATGAGATGCTGGAAAATGGGATGTGCTCTTTAAAGTGGGGAACATCAAAATATGACACGGAAGTAAAATAGGCCAAACTGTTGCATGAACAATTCAAAGAAATAATCAAAGGGTGTTTCACAAACAACTCTTAATAAGATTCAAAGAACTTTAGGAAATCGTGAAAAAACTCACAAAGAACTTTTCTTTTGTTTTTTTTAGCATAAGTGGGAGGGCTCGAATCTAGAATCTCTCATTTATACTTTCTTTCCCCAAATCACCAAATCCATCCCCTCAAACTCACAAAGAACTTGGTAATGAACCAAAGGAAAATTTTATTGATAACTGAAGTGATCTCCGAAAGGGCCTATTTATAGACTTGAAAACAAGAGAACTAAAAGAAATGTTTTGTTAGTTAAAGCAAGCAATCAAGCCATTCAATTATTCTAATTATATCAATCATTTGTTCTAATAAAATCACAGAAAAATAAAATAAAATCCTACTAAATCTCATTATATCTTGGCATTATGGTAAAATGTGATCAAATTTTCATGTGGTATTATTGCCATAATATTCTTCTTCCTTTCATTTTTCATGCGATCTATTTTGGTCAAAAAATCTTCCAAAATATGTTTTACGTCAATCCCTCCCCTTTGAGAAGAACTCGTTCTCGAGTTGTTTTGAAGAGTAGGACAATGTTTTAAAAACCGGACCGTTAATCGAACCGGTGAAGTGAAAGGGTCGAGGTTTAACCGGTTGGACCGGTTCAACCTCGGTTCAATAAATTTTTTAAAAAATAATTTATATAAATATATATGTGCACAAAATAAGACATGTAATGGATAATTTAATACTTTATATGATGAAAAGTTTACTATTTTTGAATAACTTGGATTTTTAAAAATAAAATTTTTAAATTATAAGTTAAAACAAATAAATTTCATCTCAATTTCAATTATATCTACCAAAAAAATCTTAAATATAATCCAAAAATATCACAATATTTGAAATTATACAAAATTCACGTCTATGAGAATTTAGACATTGTGAACTTAAATTTTAATTGACATTTTGGAATTTAAATTTACAATTTAAAAAAGGAAGTTTGGAGTTTGAAGAAAATCAAGAGAATTGAAAATAGAAATGCAAATTTGATAAGAAACAAAAAATGAAATAAAAGTGAGTGGTTGTGGTATTAAATAAATTGGGTTAAAGAAAAATAATTCTTTTTTAACTTTTTTAAATTTAATGGACAAAAACAAAATTAAAATATGGAAGAAAACATCAATAAATTAAAAATAAAGAGGTTTGATTAAAAATGAGTGGCAAAAGAAAAGATGATAGAGAGAGAGAGAGAGAGAGAGAGTGTGTGTGTGTGTGTGTGTGTATTGAAGATTAAAAAGAAAGAGTCATGAAAGGATGATATTTTGTAAAAAAAATGAAACAAAAGAAATATGAGTGTTTGTTTTATATAAATAAGTTATCAAAAAAAACTAATAAGATGTGATAGTGCAACGGTTACTACATTGGTCTTCTATTACAAAGGTCTTGAGTTCGAATCTTGGTAACTACATTTTGCAAAAAAAAAAAAAAAAAAAAAAAAAAAGTGGAAAACTCAAAAACCGGAAATAACCGGTTCAAAGCCGGTTCAGCGGTTTCGCGGGCCGACCGGTTTTTGACCGGTTTCTTGACAAAGTCAAACCTGGCATTGAACCGGACCGGAGCCATGGCCGGTTCGCGGTTCAACCGGTCGAACCGGCCAGTCCGGTCCGGTTTTCAAAACACTGGAGTAGGATAGAGAGGTTTGTCAAATGGATGATGAAAGAAAAGATCTGCAATATTGAACATGCGTGAGATATCCCATGATTCCGGCAAATCAATAACATGAGCATTTGGATTAATCCTTTCCAAAATCTTGTAAGGACCATATTTGCATGGCTGCAACTTATGGTATTGGCTAACTAGAAACAGCTGTTTGCGCAAGAAAATTATCACCTTATCCCCAACTTTAAATTTTGCAACCCGACGATGCTTATCCGTAGCAACTTTAAATTTTGCATTAGTGGCTTCCAACTTCTACTTGATTTCCTCCTGTATAACATGTGTATCCTTTGCCATATTTCGTATTACAACACTATATCCTAGAATACTAGGAATTTTCACCAAATCAACTACATGTTTAGGAACTCTCTCTCACATGAGAGCTCTTTCTCTCTCTGCGAGAGCTTTTCCCCCCAATAGTGGGAGCCAAAAACTTTCAAACTCTGCAAACTTTTCAAACTTTTCAAACTTTCAAAAATCCAAAAACAGAGATTCAGACCAGGAACTAATAATCAAATACTTGTAACCAATCAACTGGATCTGTCCGCAAATCCAAACAAAGATCAGGTGCTAATGTTGGTGGGTGTCGGAACAAAAGGTGCCAGGGTCCAGGGGCTTCGGACATACTATTTATAGATGGTCGAAGCTAAGAAGTTGGACCGACGTAGAACAGGTTTTACAGCCATAAATGCATGCTTTAATGTCTGAGGTTCTTTAAGGTTTTATCCCTTAACTTTTTTCTCTGCATTATTTACTTTTATCGTTTCCTTTCTTCTTCTTTGTTGTCCTTTCGTGTATGTGTTTCTCCCAGTAAGGCTTTTACCTAGTGGAAGTTTGCAGTTTTGAGTGCGCATCTGTATAAGTTTAGTTAGATCCTTTTCATTTTTCAGAAAGTGTGGGTCTCCATCTAAATATCATATTACTACTATGGCTGAAGAGTTGACTGAAATCATGCAAAAGTTTGCATTAAATAGCCATGAATACAGTGTGACTGATCTGGATGCAGGGGATGCCCGCACAGGTAGGCAGGAATGTCAGACACGTTTGTTGGGCAGAATCAGGGGAGATAAAATTGCTAACTATACCGGGGTTAAAAATTTTGTGGCTAGTGCTTGGGGTTATCCGAAAGAGCTCAAAGTAACTGAATTAGGGCCAAATTTCTTCCAATTCGGAATTCATGGGGAGGATATTAGAGAAAGGATAATCAATGGAGGGCCTTGGATTTTAGATAACCAGATACTTGTGTTGAGTAGGTGGTATGAGGGGATTGAGGATGATCCTAATGCTTTCAGTATAGCACCACTTTGGGTTCAAATGTGGAATCTTCCTTTACATTGCATCTCCAAGGAGGTAGGGAAGAAAGTAGGTGCAGTGTTTAAGGAAGTTAGGGAAGTAGTTATCCCACAGAGTGGAGGCAAAGAAGGAAAGCATATGAAGGTCCTGGTCATGGCTGACATATTCCACCCTCTGCTTCGTGGAACAACAATCAAAATGAATGGTCAAAAAAGATGGATTAAGTTCAAATATGAAAGGTGTCCTGACTTTTGCTACACATGTGGGATTATAGGCCACAGTGAAAAGAGCTGTCAGTCTAAGATACTAGCAGGAAATGATCAGCAAGAGAATCAGTATGGACCATGGATGAGAGTACAATTTGGAAAATCATCACCCCAAAAGGAGAAGAACTATTACAAATCTCCATCTAAGAGGCAATATTGGGGGGTGGAAAACGGGGAACTGGTGAGGAAAGAATCAAAGAGGCAGGAAGAGGAATATGAGTCCATTACTCCAAGGGGTGAGGAAATTCTGGAAGAAAGGGACAAGGGAACAAATAAACCAAAGGAGAGAGTGGAACATATTCCAAGCAATTTGAATGTGGAACGACAGGTCCAGGATTTGGTTAGCAAGGAAAAGAGAGTAGAAAACCAGGCAGATATGGACAATGTGGAGGAAATAACTTTGGAGAAAGTCCAGGCAGGAGCTCAACAATCCAGTAGTAACAAGATGATGGAGCTGCTAAAAGAGATGGAAAGATGCAAAAAACCAGAACTCCAAGGAATTAATGGAAAGGATGAGGTAATGATGGACAGGGAGCTGCTAGTACCAGAGCAAAAAGCTGATCTGAATATCCAAGAAGCTGGTAGCTACAGTACTGTGCATGGTGAGGTACAAGGTAAACAAGAGGGCCAAAACAGCAAAGGCTCTCAAGTAGAATATCCTCCGAGACAAGAAAGGAAAACAAGGAAAACAGCAAGGATATCAATGGGAAGGGGAAGGAAGGCTTTGCAGCAGATTGACAGCAATTGTATGAGCCAAGGAGGAACGGCCAAAAGGAAATTGGTGGTGGAAGATGAAGATATGACAGATTCTGGAGCAAGTGAACACATCATGAAAAAAAGCAAAGGGGGAGACCAAGTAATGGAAATAGAAGGTTTAAAGGAAGTGGTGGGTGCCAGCCTTCACTGGACCCCAAGTGATCCATGAAGGTTATGGTGTGGAACTGCCAAGGTGCAGGGAGCCCCTTGACAGTTCCCCACTTGAAGGAGTACAAGCGTCTCCTCTCCCCAGAAGTGATGTTTCTTTGTGAAACTAAGAACATGAAACAATATATGGAAAAGGTCCAAAGGATCCTAAACTATGAGCACAGCTATATAGTGGAATCGATGGACAAAGCTGGAGGTATGGTCCTATACTGGAGTGCACACATTAAACTTCTGCAGGTACAACACACGGCCTTCACTCTAGAGGCTCATGTAGAGGACCAAAGCAGCAATAGTGACTGGTGGATAGTTGGGATCTACGCCAGTTGTGTTGACTCAATAAGGAAACAACAGTGGTCGGTCATTCAGAGAAGGAAACATTTATGGGGTAATAAATGGATAATTGTAGGGGATTTCAATGACATTTGCTCAAATGAGGAAAAGTGGGGAGGAAGATTAAGAGAAGAATGGACTTTCACTGACTTCAGGAACTTTATCCATGAAAATCAGCTGATTGACATTGGCTATGAAGGACAGCCTTGGACATGGAGTAATAATTGGGAAGGGGATGGTGAGATTAAACAGAGGCTTGATAGAACACTGAGCAGTGTAGAATGGAACCTGAACTTTGGAAAGGCACAATGCACTCACCTGAAGTCCCATGCGTCTGATCACAGTGCTTTACTTTTGGATACTAACCCCATGGAAAGAAACAGGAAAAAAAGATTCTTTTTTGACAAGAGGTGGCTTCAAAGAGAAGGAATAAATCAAGTTATCAAGGAAGCTTGGGACAAGAAGGTAGAGGGATCCAGGATGTTTCAGGTTAAGACAAAAGTGAGGAACTGCAGAGTTGCCTTACTTAGATGGAGCAACAATAATAACAGGAACTCTAGGGAAAGGATTGAGAGTATAAAGGGAAAGCTGGATTAGATTCAAGGATCTTCACTGGAAAGTATCAGAAAGGAAAGGGCTTCGCTCAAGATGCAAATGAAGGAAGCTTACAGGGATGAGGAAATGTTTTGGAGCCAGAAAGCCAGACTCAAATGGCTACAAGAAGGAGACAAGAATACTCAATTTTTCCATGCACAGGTAAACAGTAGAAGAAAGGTAAACAGAATGCAGAAACTACAAAAGGAAGATGGGACGTGGACAGAAAATGAGGATGATTTGGGAACTGAAATTGGTAGCTACTACAGGCAACTCTTCACCAAATCTAATGAGAGTAGTAATCATGAGATTATAGGTGGAATCCCAAAATCCATTTCTGAGGCTATGAACCAGGACCTAACTAAGGTAGTAACAGAAGAGGAAATCAAATCTGCAATCTTCTCTATGGATAGCAACAAGGCTCCTGGCATAGATGGGATGTCCCCCCTTTTTTTCCAAAATTTCTGGGATATAATCAAAGGAGACCTGGTAAATGCTGTTAAAAGTTTTTTTCATTCTGGCAATATGCTAAAGGCTATTAATCATACCATCATTTCCTTGATCCCAAAAGTCCCATGTCCCATTAACATCAAGCAATACAGACCCATTAGCATCTGTAGTGTGATTTACAAAGTTATTGCCAAGATCCTAGTCAATAGGCTCAAACCTATTCTGCATCATTGCATTAGCATTAATCAATCTGCTTTCATCCCTGGGAGACACATTCTGGATAACATCATCACCTCTCATGAGTATTTGCATCATCTCAAAAATAAAAGATATGGTAAGGATGCATTTATGGCTGTGAAGCTTGACATGTCTAAGGCTTATGACAGAGTTGAATGGCATTTTTTGCAAGAGATAATGGGAAAAATGGGATTCTGTGAGAAATGGATAAATTGGATAATGAAGTGCATAAATACGGTCTCCTTCTCCTTTAACATCAATGGAGAGTGTAAGGAATACATTGTACCTGAAAGAGGATTAAGGCAAGGTGACCCTCTGTCGCCTTATTTATTCCTCATATGCTCAGAAGGCTTCTCTAGTCTACTGAAGAAAGCAACGCAGACAAGAAGCATGGCAGGCATGAAGATAAGCAGACATGGCCCCTCTATAACCCACCTCTTCTTCGCTGATGACTCCCTGATCTTTTGCAAAGCCAACTCTCAAGAAGCAAAGGAGCTAAAGAGGATACTAGAGGTATATGAACAAGAATCTGGGCAGATGGTTAACTTAGACAAGTCCAGTGTGTTTTTTAGCAAAAATGTGGATGTGGCAACTAAGGAGGAAGTGTGTAGGGAACTAGGAGGGATTAAACCAGTATTGCAAGGGAAATATTTAGGGCTGCCTATGGTGATTTCAAGGTCTAAGGGACAGCTTTTTGGTTACATAAAGGATAACATCAAAAGAAGAATGCTAAGCTGGAAAAATAAGCTTCTAAGCTCAGCTGGGAAAGAAATTCTGATCAAAGCTGTGGCAATGGCAATGCCTAATTACACAATGTCTTGTTTCAAACTACCTTGCAGGTTGTGCAAAGAGATAAGCTCTATGCTTTCCAATTTCTGGTGGGGAGAAAAAGACAATAAGAATAAGGTGCACTGGGTAGCTTGGAAGCAGATGACAAGGGAGAAAAAACGAGGTGGTATGGGATTCCAGGACATTCAAAGTTTCAATAGAGCTCTGCTGGCCAAACAGATTTGGAGAATCATCAGAAATCCAAACCTGTTATCCAGCAGAGTTCTGAAGAGCAAGTATTTCCCAAATTGTAGTGTCTTGGATTCCAGAACCCCCAACAATGCTTCATGGTTGTGGAAAAGCATTATGAGTGCAAGAGAAGAACTTCAATGGGGAATTCGAAAAAGGATAGGGAATGGCCTTTCTACTAGAATCTGGGATGATCAATGGATCCCAAACCAACATTTAGGGAGGCCAATCACAACTAAGCCAGGAGACTGCCAAGTTCAGAAAGTTGCTGATTTGATTGAAGGCTACAGGTGGAACAGAAACCTCATCTTCAAAAACTTCAAAAAGGAGGATGCTGAAAACATTCTCAAGATTCCCATAAGCATCACAGGAAGAGAGGATAATATCTACTGGACAGGAAATCAGAAAGGGGAATATACGGTGCAATCAGGCTACAAGGCAATCCAAGCTAAGATTGAACAGGAGGGTAGAGGGGAAAGAGAAGGAATTGAGGCTAGCAATAGACCAAGGAGGACTGACATGTGGAGAGTGCTGTGGAAACTAAAAATCAGTCACAAAGTTAAGATCTTCATATGGAAAGGCCTGAAAGAAGCAATTCCAGTCAAGGAATTAATCTGGAGGAGAATGTCTAAAGGAGACCCTATATGCTCAGGTTGTGGGGAGGAGCTAGAAACGTTGGAACATCTTCTTCTGAAGTGCAAGAAAGATAAGGAAGTCTGGAAAGCTGCACCAGTACAATGGGATGGGATCCAGGAGCAGACTGGGAATTTCAACAGATGGTGGACTGCATTATCTGAAGCAATTCAAAGAGATCAAGGGATAGACCATATATCTCTCACAGCTTATATTCTGTGGCATATCTGGAAAAGTAGGAATGATAAAGAGTTTAACAACAAAACTCATGAGCCAGGACAAGTAATCACCAAAGCTTGGAATGCATGGATGGAGTTCAATGATGGGACCAAAAAGACTAGGAGCTGTAGTATTGGTTCAACAACAGCTCCACTTCACAGGAATGAACAAGAAGCGAGCCAAACTCCAGACAACAGAATAACAGGAATGCAGTTAAGAATAGCAACCAAGTGGAACAAGGCATCTAAGTCCATTGGATATGGTATTGTAGCAGCTGATTGTAGAGGGCAGGATGTGATGGGATGGAAAATGAGAGAACGAGAAAGCTCAAACCAAGTTCAACATGAAGCTGAAGGTGTTAAATGGGCCCTGATCAAAGCAGCAGAACAAGGATGGAGGCTGGTATGTATTGGAGTTCCTAACATGGACCTGCTGCAGCAAATACAGGGAACAAAAACAGTTGGATTGTGGTTAGCTACCCTAATAGAGGACATCCGTGAGCTAAGTAAAATGTTTTACAAATGCTCCTTTGCATAGGAAAATATAGAAGGAATGATCTAAGTTGTTTGTTCAGTGCTCAAGCTTTGAGCAATTATTTTGATGTAGAATGGGTTAATCCCAATCTATAGTGCAAAATGCACTTTGTATAGCATCGAGCTAGTCTCGCCTGTGTATAATCCTTTTCCAATCAATATATTCCTATCGTTTCGACAAAAAAAAAAAAACTACATGTTTAGGAGGTTTCATGTATACAATAGATACCGGTGATCTTCCAGTTGAGCTATGAATTGCATTATTAAATGCAAAGTCAGCTTGAGCAATTGCATGGTACCACTGTCGAGGACATTCTTCACAAATGTATCTCACGAAGTTGCCAAGAATACGATTAACTATCTCTGTCTAACAACCTATTTTAGGATGAGCAGTACTGCTGAAGTTCAACAATGTGTCAAATATCATCTACAAGGTTAGCCATAGCCAAAAGTGGCTCAAGAGCTTGGTGTCTCTTTCAGAAGTGATAGATTTTGGCACTCTATACAAATGAGCTACCTCTCGAAAGAATAATTGAGCAATATGAGACGAGTTTGAAGTCTTGTGACACAGAATAAGGCGCACCATTTTTGAAAATCTATCAACAACCACAAACACATAATCTATATCGTTGAGTTCTAGGTACTCCAAGCACAAATCCCACTGTTATGTCTTTCCAAATAGTTTCAAAGACAAGCAATGGAGTATATAACCCTGTATTTTGAGATTGCCCCTTTGTTGTTTTGCAAGTGTAGCATTTACATATAAAGTTTTGCATATCAAGCTTCAATTGAGGCAAGAAATCCCTTTCCTCCAAATCTGAAGTAGTCTTATCAATGCCTAAGTGTCCACTAAGACCACCTTCATGCCAATCACGAATCAACTGCCCGTGCAAGCAAAGATAAGGAATGAATAGATGATTACCTTTGAAAAGATAACCATCATATATATGAAAATCATTCTGTTTTTCCTTAGTCTTGCATGCAAACAACAATTACTTGAAATCATTATCATCCAGATAGGCTTTTTCCAATACATCAAAATGTATAATTTCATGGTTCATAGTTATAAGCAAAGTTGCGCGCCTGCTCAAAGCATCAGCTACCTTGTTCTGCATGCTTCAGAATGAATGGAAATTGCTAAAGATAAGCACTCCACCCAGCATTCATCTTACTATCATACTTCTGATTGTTGTTGTACTTTAAGGCTTGATGATCCATATTATAGCACAAACTGATTCTGGACCAAGTAGAGTTCCTAGTGCCTTAGAGCAAAAATGACTGAGTAGAATTTCTGATCATAAGTGAACCACTTCTTGTGAGTCTCACTCAATTTCTTGTTAAAAAAAGCCACTAGCTTGCCTTCTTGAGATAAAATAGCTATAATGCTAGTGCTACAGGCATCACGTCACTACGAATAGTTTGCCAACAAGGCATGGTACGACGGTTAGCTTTTCCTTAATTAAGGCAAATTTCTTGTCTTGCTCAGGACTCCGTTGAAATTTCTCCTTCTTCAAGCAATCTATCAATAGTGCTACAATTGAACTGAAATTATAGATAAAACATCGATAGAAAGTTGCTAGCTCATGGAAGCTGCGCATATCAGTCATAGTGCATGGGGTAAGCCAATCACAAATAGTCTTCACTTTTTCCTTATCTGCCGTCATCACTTATTACAAAACCTAAGAAATCCAAGCTTGTCACTAGGAATTTACATGTCTTCAAGTTAATATACAACTTATTGGCCTGCAAAACCACTAGCACTTAGCACAAATGCTCCAAGTGCTCCTGCTCAGTAGCATTGTAAATCAAAATATCATTAAAGTAAACCATAATAAATTTTCTAATGAATAGTGTTAGAACCACATTCATAAGGTGTATGAAGGTACTTGGGGCATTAGACAATTCAAATGGTATCACTAACCACTCGTACAAGGCATCCCTGGTCTTGAATGCCATTTTCTATTCATCTATTGGATGAATATGGATTTGATGATATTCACTAGTAAGGTCAATCTTTGAGTGAAATCAAGATCCAAATAAGCAATCTAGCATGTCCTCCACTCTAGGAATGGGGAATCAAAATAAGCATAGATCTTGTTGATAGTTTGAGTGTCAACACATGACGAGGTTCTACCATACACTAAATTTTAATAAAACCTAAACACCCCATTTTCTGCAAGTATACAGATCGTTTATCAAGCATAGGGGATATTAGGTATCAATCACATAGGGAAGATTGTCAATTACCGATGATTTTCAAATTCTTTTATTATTTAGACTATCACAAGTGTAAGAAATTAAATCTACAATATAACATGAGATAAAAGTAATACAAATAACAATAGAAAGCTCTTAGGACTATGGGATTCCTTGCTACTCTTACAAGTGAAATTACCGGTTAATTGAATGTTATTATCTTGATTAGTTATGGTAATTTCTCAGGTATGTAAAACCTACTCTCATAGTGAATCAACTATACTTGTAGCTAAACCATACCTACTCTCATGGTTATGAAATTAACTACAAGCTTATTCCTTCTATGAAAATATATGAAACAAATCACTAGAACCATAAAGGTGTACCTTTACTATCGTGAGTGTACTCCCAAGTTTAGCACTTCTTTAAACTAGTGTCAAATTTTAATTTTCATTGCTAATTTAACACCTTAATGATTATCACAATTAATGCGCTGTCAATCATGATTAGAAAAGAAAAACTGATAAATGACTTGTTTAAAATAATATCATCAAATAACAAATATCACTAACAAGATATAAAAAGATCATCCATAATTCTAGGCATAAACTTTAACTAAATATGAAGAGAATGAAAGAAAAGACCATACTTGTATTATAACTAAACATGAACTCAGATACAAAAGAGAAAGTGATAAAGAGAAGTCCTTCTTATCACATGAGTTCCAAGCTCTCCATCTTACTCCTCAATTCTTTATCCAAATCTAACTAAAGTACAAGAAGGATAAACTACACTAAATGTACTATACTAATGAACTAAGAAAAACTAATAAAGACTATATTTTGGTAGTATTTCTAGCCTTCCAAAATTTTGAAATAACCTCAATAAACGCCCTATTTATAGAGGAGTACAAGCTACAGATGAATTGTTAAAGTTGATGTGAAATATATCTTGAAATTTCCAAAATATTCTTCTACAAGTCTCTGCACTTTTCTTTACAGCTACAGCCAAAATTCTGAGCTGGCGAATAGTTGGAAAAACTGTGTGAATGCAAAACAAGTTGATATGCAAGTTGCATCTTAATTTGAAGAAAAAAAAGACCTCCAAAAATGCGGGCATGAAGTTTCGTATTACCCCACGTTTTGCCTCTCTGTAGGTTTTCTCATTTCTGATCAGTCTTCAACTTTGCTTTATTTTTTCACCAAATTCAATTACTATTTTGTCGATAATGGAGGCTGAAGTAGCTCTTGTACAAAACATAAAAATTGTTTCCCTTTGATTTGTCTTTTCAATTCTTCAAGAATCACCTAATTTGGAGTTATGTATACTGAGAAATGACCAAAATACTCTTGACTAGTCAAAACTCTATTTCTACTTTTGACAACAAAAATGGTTGACTATATTTTGACATTTTGACTCATGATATAGATTTCAATGTCATATAAGAAATGTAAAGCTATGTGTTAGCTTCAAAATAGTTCAAGAATCACCTCAATCTGATACTTTTAGCTGAAATACCAATAGGTGTCAAAACTGTTGAACTCCCTTTCTTTTGTATTTGATTGCATTTCATCTCTTGAACATTTACACTTCATATTCTCTTTAAATCCTTTCAAATCATCAACAATCATCCAAATATCTTCTCAATTCACTCTATTTGATGATTGAATCATTAAAACCTATAAAAACATGAAGTTTTCACCACTTTAATCCACAGGAATGCAATTTTTCCCACTTTGAATGACAAAATGTAAACTTCACTAGAAACCTAGTTAATTAGTTATAAAAATGGATAAAACACACAAAAACTAAATAATAAGACATATTTAAACACTCAAAACTCACACTTATCAATGCACATCCTTCAGGAACCATCCATTTTGGGAGTCAAAAAAGTTGGTACTGCACAAGGACTCATGCTAACTTGTATGGATCCACAATCTACTTCAAGATCTTATCCTCTTTGGGACTCATATGAAAGTGTGGTAAGTCTGGTAGACTCATCCTAGGAACAAGTTCAATTGCATGTTGGTATCTCTTATAGGAGGTAAACCTATTGACAGCTTATCAGGCGTCATGTTCTCAAACTCATTCAGGATTATTTGCATCTTTGTCAGAATTTTTGGCTTTGGTTTTGTACCTTTACTGCTACTTGCTCCTTTAACCAATAAAGCATACACCTCCTAAGACACTTTGACATCTAAAACGAAAGTTTCTTTCGAAGTTGTAACAGTTAAAAAGTTCTTATTATCACTCTCATAAGACTAACTTAGAATGCACACTTTGTTTTAAGGGTATCAAAGTGATTCTTTTGCTATGTTTTACAAAACTATAAATATTCTCTTGGCCCCTCAGGTGTGTATCTACATCAGATTGCTATAGACAACCTAATAGTATATGACACACATCTATGTCAACCACATCACATCTAATTTCATCAGAATATTTTGCAATGGATACGTTAGGATAAGTTAGGGTTAGTGTTAAATTCAATTAAAAAATAGGCCGAATTTTGGGTAAGTTAGGGTTAAATTGAATAAAATCCAACCCATTTAAGAGTTTGAAATGAGCAAAACTCAAACCAATGTAGAAGATTTTCTTTGGACTAAGATTGAGCTTATTGAAACCCTCATTTACAAAGCCCAATTGATAAGGTTATGTGTTTATATAGAATTTGGTTAAGAAAATAAGGTTAGTAAGGGCAATTTAGTCCAAAGGCAACATAGTCCTTTTACCCCCTCCGTCCCGAAATGATTGTCGCACTTCGGGCCTTGAGCTCATTTTCAATAGTGCCGCATTTTGGTCGTACCCCTTCTGTGCATTACTCCATTGAGTGGCAGAAAGAAAATGAAGGGATGACAAGATGTGTGGGACCCGTACTTCAAAAATGTCTCCAGCTGTTTTTTTGGAAAGCACCTTGCACAACCATTGTTTGCATTTGCTGTGGGACTCACAAATATTAGTGCAACTCTTGTAGTTTTATGGGGCCCATCAAAAGTTTAAAAAGAATCTGGTATATTTAAGGGCATGAGATGGAAATGGGGGAAAGTTTTATTGTCAATTATGGTAAGTGACATTAATTTTGGGACAGACAAAAAAGGAAAGCATGACACTTTCAATGGGACGGAGGGAGTATTATAATGTAATTAGGGGTAAATTAGTCAAAAATTTTAAATTAATTAATAGGGGTAAATTTGTAAAAAAATAAAATAAAATAATGAGTAAGAGCAAATTAGTTAAAATTTTTAATATAATTAGTAGGGGCAAATTAGTCCGTTTGTTATCATATTATTATGTGAGAGTATGGTTATATAATATTCATTATGAATTTGTATCATTTGCAAGGGCAAACTAGTGTAAATATTGTTATGTTGGTAGTAGGGGCAAATTAGTCAAAAAACTTTAAATTAATTAGTAGGAGCAAATTAGTCAATTCATGTTATATTATTATGTGAGGGTAAGGTTATATAATTAAAAGAGTATAAATTTATATTATTTGTTGTAAGGATAGTTAGTCTAAAATTTTATCATCCTACCTCTTGATCATCCCTGAATAACTAATACTACCTCCCTCATGGGATTATTTTATCCCAAAAATTGGGGATTAATTCCGTTAGTTGGGATGTGTCATTTTATGTGTAAAATGCAACCAAACATAGGATAATATAGGATAATTAATCCAATCCTGTGTCATCTCATGAATCAAACGGACCCTTAAGGATTAAGCTATGTGTTAATTTTATTTTTAAAATTAACATGGGATGTGAAGTTTATGTTGTCCGCAGGTTTAAGCTTTCTTGGCAATTAGGATAACTAATTGTCATGTTCATGATTGGCTATGAGATTGAATAACTAACGAGCAATGCAGCATGGCAAGAAAGGTAAAAGTAGTGCATGTGTAGTTTCCCCATCCTTTTGCCTTTACGAATGGCATGAAATTGTTGTACAGTAATGCACTTGGGAAACTATTGGCTGTGGGTAATGCATGCACTTGATTTTGTTCAAAATTAATGAATTGATATGCTGTTATTCAATTGAATAAATATGTCAATTTATTGCATTATGGGTTAATGATCAAAAGGAAAGAATTCTTTGGTTACATATTAGTTGTGTCTTACACAATGTCTTCCTGAATGTCTAAAGTTGCCGTATGCTTATTTGCCACTTTATAGATATGAATGTTGATTATAGATATGAATCTTTGGCAAATCTTATGAGGTTTTGACATGAATGTTGATTAAGTTTCTCCAGTTTCGGTTTCAAGTCAATCCATTTAATTGAATGCGATGGATGACCTTAAGGTTAGTTAAGGTCTCTTGAAGCTAACATTTGACATGTTCTACATAGTTCCTTCTTAGAATTTCATTAGCATATTTAAATTACAGTTTATGTATGTTGCTCTTTTGTGAATGATATAAAAGAGCTTATGTGCTTATATAGGTTTCTTGTTTCAGTTAAATAATTCTTGAATTATAGTGAATGGTATCACCAAAGTGACCTTTATTATATTTATAGAATTATTTAATAAAGATCCTGAGATGTTCATATTTTGAAATTCTATATTGACTTTCAACTTGGGTTTTTATTAAAAGTTGAAATTGTTACTTGAAATATGAACCTTTGACGTAATATTTTGGGGTAGCTTTCTTGGTTCATGTATTTATAAAATATGTCATATATTTCCTTTGTCCATAATTTCACAAGCACAAATAAAGTTTTTAAACAAATTGGACAAAGGGTTTGGGATTTATTTTGAGCAAATAAGTTTTAGTTTGCAAATGTCATAGTTAAATTTATTATCCGTTGACATAAAATATTGCCTCATTAAATGATTTAATGGATTATTACAATTAGTACCACCGAAGTGGCTATTGTTTTAATTCATAAAATTATATCACAAAATTTTGGAATGTCTGTCTTCTAAAAATGTTATCATAGTTACATGCCCGAAGGGGGCTACTTATGCATATTAATGTTGGAAGGATTAAGTGATCACCACGCCACATTTATGGTTATACTGTATTTATTTTAGTTAAATGGTTTACTGAATTATGATAACGGGTACGCTGAACTGGCCATTATCATAACTCATAAATTTATTTAATAAGGATCCTGAGGTGTTTGTCTTTTATAATTGTATTATATAGTTATCTGCCCAAAGATGATAATCATATATATATATATATATATATACACTAGGGAGGGACAGCCCGTGCGATGCGCGGGAATTTGGTGGTTGTAATTCAAGATAATTAATAATTATTGTTTAATATTTTGTAGTATAGGAACTAAAGTATGATGATTTTATTGTAACGACCCCATTTTCCCCTAAGGCGAACCAGAGGGGTCAACGGGCCGCCTGCCCAGCTCTCGCCAGGACTCAGTCGATCACTACAGTTCTCCAATAAATTACAATATGAGATTCAAATATATACATCACATTCTCCAAGAATTACATATCACACACACCGCGGAATGTACACGTACATCCATTCAAGTCCAATCATTCATTACAAACCTTACTACTAAGCTATTACACAAGAGGCAATCCAAATTCAAACCGTACACGGTATAATCCATCCATTCCCATTTCAAACAATCACCCTAACTCAACTATTACACGAAACGGATCCGAATCTTAAGCTATACAAAATACATGCCATCCAGGCGCACAAATAACGTAATACAAGCGCTTCCTTTGCTTCGATCCCTGTGGGGAGAAGAAAAATTTGGGGGTGAGCTAAAAGCTCAGCGAGTGAACAGTAAATCAGTAATCAAATAACTTAACAGTAGTGTATTTCAATGCTATCATGAAATAACGGTCCAATGTGCAAATAATGCTCTTTAGAGCCAGTGAAAATCCTTGTACTTAAAATCCAACACTCCCTTAGATCAAGTAATCAAATAACAGAAACAAGGAGCCATCGTGCTCCAAAGAAAGCATACACAGTAATGGAGAGGTTGGTTCTAAACACAAGATTTTCCCAAGAACTCATTAAAGCCAAAATGTTATGGCACACACACATACACAATGAGATGCAATCGTATAAGCAATGCAAGAATTATTTCAAGAGGAAATTTTGGAGAAATAGTTAAAGTTCACTCACCAACCACGACTCACGAATCTTCCATTGTACCTCATTGGCCTGCTCAAGTTGGAGCCCTAAATTACAAGTAACAAGTCAAGCAAAGGAATTCTAATGTTATCAAGCTTCTAACACCTTTTGGCATTTTAATCACGCGTAAAGCTACACTTATCCGATCGACACGAATCTTATGGCGTTACGAAGCTAAGACATATACCACCATTTCTTATGAAGACCTCCAAGGCCAAAACGTACAATTTCAGGGTCAAATATCGAAATCTAGGAGAGGACAGAAAACTGTCCACAAAACAGGGTCTATGAACAGTCAGGGGCAATTCCGTCATTTCACAAGTTACAGTACCCCAATCAATCTGAAATTTTGCAGGCAAGTAGTCAACTCATATATCTACAGGTTTCATGTTTTGAGCAAGAGTTGATTCGGTCTTTAACATGGTCAAATGTACAGTACAAAAACAGGGCAGATTGACCCTAAGCTGGAATTCATGTACTCTTGCTGAAATTCTTTTAAGTAAACCAAACTAGTATACTAGAGCTTCATGTATCCCAATATCAAGCTAGCATGCTATGGACAACCACTACTTATCACATGAGAGCAGAAATAAAGCAACGAAAGCTGAAATTCCACTTTCAATCCAACATTTGCGAATAACCATCATTAATCACAATTAAAGGCTAGAACTTCCACCTTAAGACACTAGAATAGCTTATTACTCATATACATGGCAAATCGAAGATGAAATCACATTACTAAAGTCCGGAAATACCACTGACATGGGATTTCATCATCCCAACCTCCAAATCACAAGAATTTCCATAAAACTAGTCAAGATCACACAAATTCAAATCAATCATATACCCTCCAAAAATGGGACAGCATTTCCCCTTAATTTTACACATTTCCAACCTACCATTCAATACCAAATATACCTCCATTCAATCCCAATTTTACATACAATTATAGACTAGCAAATATACTCAATTAGAGCCACAATACCCCTTCAATTAAAGCCATATAAACCAATCATAAGAAAATCCCCAATTTAAACCCTAGCAACCGGAATTCACACCACAAGCGTAAATTTTCCGCAACCAACCGCAATTATCACACAAGAGCTTCTTTTAACATCATTTCAATCCATCAATCCAACATTAATCATAACTTTCATATAAAATCAGAAAAATACCCAATAAATCAGAAATTCACCACAAATTCCTTAAACCCATGAAATACTCCACAATATAACATATTCAAACATCATAAACCCTAGATTAACCAATATTAGAACCAAAAAGAACTTGTTTATTCAACTTACCTCAAATTCAAGAAAGCTATCCACTTAAAGCATCCCATCCAAAATCAATCCATCAAAAGCTTTAACCCACCATAGAGAACTCTTGTGTGAAATAGCTTGCAAAATCATTGGTGAAATCACAAGATTTTTGGTAGAAATTGAAGTTGGAAAAGTAAAGAGGTTTTCTTCCTCCAAAGGCCTCGGTTGAGCAGCAGCAAAAAAATGAAGACAAAAGCCAACCAAAACAAGATATTTATGAAAGAAACAGCCGGTCAAACCTTCTGACCGGCTGTGACACGTCACAATCCGGCCAGAATCTGGCCGGATTTCCGGCCGGATTCTTGGCCGGATTCAAGGCAGAATCGAAACCAATTTTTTTTCAAAACTGCAAGGCAATCCGGCCAGCTATCCGGCCAGAAACTGGCCGGATTTCCGGCCGGATTTGGCCCCTGCCATTTTTCGAAACTTTTCTTTTCTTTTCCGAGTTGAAAAGCTGTGCTACTCCGCTCGTCCAACAAAAAGTTTCATAAAATGAAAACCCTAATTTTCGGGGCGTCACAATCTCCCCTCCTTAAAATAATGTCGTCCTCGACATTCCAACTCATGTACATCTGGTCAAGATATCGCTTAGAAACCAATCAAGCATTAGAATTCAATCTAATCCAACTTGTATTCACCAGGTCCAATTTGTTTTCCTCCAAAGTCAGTCAAATACGGAGAATCATTCTAATCTCACTTATTGCAATTCATGATCTAGTAAAGCACGGCTTATCAAATAATCACTTATCAAATTCAAGTACTAGATATCACGCCAATCCAACTTATCAAATGGTCATGATCCAATAGGGAGTTAATCGCGTAACCAGATAAAACAGGCAAAAGGCTTGAAGTCGGACGTAAAGTCCCAGGTATTTGGAAGAAATTCAGGATATAGCGAAACTTTAGATCGAAAATTTCATCTCTGGTGGTGCTGGACAACACAACAAGCTAGCACAACGGCCATACTTCACCAAAGAATTTCAGTTCAGTAGGTTGGCCCTGGTGGTGCTGGACAACACAACAGGCATGCCTCGCCAGAAGAATGGCGGTGCTGGACAACACAACAGGCAATGCCCCACCAGAGAGGTTCAGTTCAACCGCTACAGAAGAGTAGTAGCCGGTCTATAGTCACATAAGCACGAATAGGTTCAAGAGTAGGGTCAAAGCAGAGTTCAACCAAATAAGTTCAAAAGCAGAGCCAATTACTTCAGGTTCATAGTGCACGAGTACGAAGGAATTCAAAAGCAGGGTCAAGTATTGCAGGTTCAGGGAGCACGAGCACAAATAAGAGCACAAGTTCAAGTTCAAGGATCATGGGTACGAGTAAGAACACACTGGTCTAGCCTCTGTCCAGCAATTCACATTCTTAAGCAGTCACAAATCCAAGTCCACATTCCATATATTCAGTCAAATTAGGTCCATTAAGGGCACGTAAGGCACCTTAGCCCAAACAGGTTCAAGTCTCAAGTAAGCTCAGTCTAATCGGTTTCAGACAGTTCGAGTCCTCTTACCACCCCAATACAATACTTGCGGAGTTCAACTTCCTAAGCTTGCAATATGATCACTGAGCTAATCAAAGTATACATTGTACACAGGAAAAATCTCACTAAGTTCCCCACTAGATCATACACTGGTAAATATAATCTTTTGGTTAAATCTCGATTCATATGCAGTATTAGGGACCTATCAAATGATATGAAACTATCCATCAATTTGTCTCACGAGTACAGAGTTGTCTAAACCCTCGGCCACGATCCCCTTCTCCCAGTCCTGCTGCTCTACTTAATAGAAGTCTATAAGCACAGGAAAAATATAGTTAAGCATAAAAGAGCTTAATGCATATACAGGGTATACAAATTTTAAAAATCAGGACATGATTCTTTACAGGTATCAAAAGTTATAGCATGACTTAAAAGTTACGAAATAAGGCCAATGCGTTACCTATGGCATATAGGCATTTAAGTGCCACCAAATATGGAAATATATGTAAGCAAGATACAAAAGTCTCACGACGTACCCCATCTTTCCTGGGTCCAAGGTTAAACCAAAAGTCCAATTATTGCTACTTTCAATCAAATCCCATACCCTTACAAAGGTAGATCCAATTAATCCATAACACAGGCTAAAACCACAGTTTGTCGTTTCGAAGTTCAAATTTTCTAACCAAGCCACCAAAGCCACCAGCCAGAGTACTATCATCTCTAAGAATAACCCGTCTTAGGGTTTTATAGGTAAAAGCCCTATTTCCCAGTTCAAACCCAAGAAACAAGTACAACTTGCAAACTTACGTGTCAAATAGGAATCAAGGCACTTTACCTTAACCTCGTGCTCTTAAATGCGATTACTCTATATAAGTCCCTCAGTCCTTACACATAAAGATAGGCTTACCCAGTCAAGAATTTTAAACCATAAGTAGAGTATATGAAATAACCCGAAACTTATCAAATTCAAGATTTGCATTATCAACCGTAAGCTCGCCATAATTTCGAAAACACAAGATTTTTCCATCTATATATATATCTATTTCCGTACAAAGCAGAGACAATTCAAGTGTGAGCATATGCCAATTTACAATCGAGGGAAAAACTTAGTATAGAAAATTTTAACCTTGTCACCACTGACCAGATACAAAATTCAATCACTCATCGGGTATTCATAAATTTTCAAATTTGAAATTTAAGCAAAATTCACATTTTTACTAAAATCGGCAAATTACATATACTTAAAGCATATACATCTTTTTTCCATCATTGTTTGCAAATAAAACTAGTACGTCCTAGTTTTCTTTAAAATTCCAAAGCATAACTTCTTTAAAAGGTATGTGGGCGGAAAAATGCATTTTACTCCTTTGGTACCTCTTATCTTGGTTCAAAATCATCACCCATGGAATTTAACTATCAAATCTCGGTCTCTTATCCTCCATAACCAGTACAATAAGTACCTCAACTCTTTCCACACTTAGAAGTATCAGGATAATTCAAATTCATCCAATCTTTCACTAGTCATCAAATTCTTCAATTTTTTTCTACAAGTCCCAAATAGGAAATTTCAAATAATCATTTTCTTTGACCCACTAGGATACAATAGATCCTCGTTCACATACTATTCAAATTATTCTCACAGACAGGCATTCTCAATTTCAGGCCTAGGATACGACACAGAGATCTGAAGCCTAAACTCTGATACCAATTGTAACGACCCCATTTTCCCCTAAGGCGAACCAGAGGGGTCAACGGGCCGCCTGCCCAACTCTCGCCAGGACTCAGTCGATCACTACAGTTCTCCAATAAATTACAATATGAGATTCAAATATATACATCACATTCTCCAAGAATTACATATCACACACACCGCGGAATGTACACGTACATCCATTCAAGTCCAATCATTCATTACAAACCTTACTACTAAGCTATTACACAAGAGGCAATCCAAATTCAAACCGTACACGGTATAATCCATCCATTCCCATTTCAAACAATCACCCTAACTCAACTATTACACGAAACGGATCCGAATCTTAAGCTATACAAAATACATGCCATCCAGGCGCACAAATAACGTAATACAAGCGCTTCCTTTGCTTCGATCCCTGTGGGAAGAGGAAAAATTTGGGGGTGAGCTAAAAGCTCAGCGAGTGAACAGTAAATCAGTAATCAAATAACTTAACAGTAGTGTATTTCAATGCTATCATGAAATAACGGTCCAATGTGCAAATAATGCTCTTTAGAGCCAGTGAAAATCCTTGTACTTAAAATCCAACACTCCCTTAGATCAAGTAATCAAATAACAGAAACAAGGAGCCATCGTGCTCCAAAGAAAGCATACACAGTAATGGAGAGGTTGGTTCTAAGCACAAGATTTTCTCAAGAACTCATTAAAGCCAAAATGTTATGGCACACACACATACACAATGAGATGCAATCGTATAAGCAATGCAAGAATTATTTCAAGAGGAACTTTTGGAGAAATAGTTAAAGTTCACTCACCAACCACGACTCACGAATCTTCCATTGTACCTCATTGGCCTGCTCAAGTTGGAGCCCTAAATTACAAGTAACAAGTCAAGCAAAGGAATTCTAATGTTATCAAGCTTCTAACACCTTTTGGCATTTTAATCACGCGTAAAGCTACACTTATCCGATCGACACGAATCTTATGGCGTTATGAAGCTAAGACATATACCACCATTTCTTATGAAGACCTCCAAGGCCAAAACGTACAATTTCAGGGTCAAATATCGAAATCTAGGAGAGGACAGAAAACTGTCCACAAAACAGGGTCTATGAACAGTCAGGGGCAATTCCGTCATTTCACAAGTTACAGTACCCCAATCAATCTGAAATTTTGCAGGCAAGTAGTCAACTCATATATCTACAGGTTTCATGTTTTGAGCAAGAGTTGATTCGGTCTTTAACATGGTCAAATGTACAGTACAAAAACAGGGCAGATTGACCCTAAGCTGGAATTCATGTACTCTTGCTGAAATTCTTTTAAGTAAACCAAACTAGTATACTAGAGCTTCATGTATCCCAATATCAAGCTAGCATGCTATGGACAACCACTACTTATCACATGAGAGCAGAAATAAAGCAACGAAAGCTGAAATTCCACTTTCAATCCAACATTTGCGAATAACCATCATTAATCACAATTAAAGGCTAGAACTTCCACCTTAAGACACTAGAATAGCTTATTACTCATATACATGGCAAATCGAAGATGAAATCACATTACTAAAGTCCGGAAATACCACTGACATGGGATTTCATCATCCCAACCTCCAAATCACAAGAATTTCCATAAAACTAGTCAAGATCACACAAATTCAAATCAATCATATACCCTCCAAAAATGGGACAGCATTTCCCCTTAATTTTACACATTTCCAACCTACCATTCAATACCAAATATACCTCCATTCAATCCCAATTTTACATACAATTATAGACTAGCAAATATACTCAATTAGAGCCACAATACCCCTTCAATTAAAGCCATATAAACCAATCATAAGAAAATCCCCAATTTAAACCCTAGCAACCGGAATTCACACCACAAGCGTAAATTTTCCGCAACCAACCGCAATTATCACACAAGAGCTTCTTTTAACATCATTTCAATCCATCAATCCAACATTAATCATAACTTTCATATAAAATCAGAAAAATACCCAATAAATCAGAAATTCACCACAAATTCCTTAAACCCATGAAATACTCCACAATATAACATATTCAAACATCATAAATCCTAGATTAACCAATATTAGAACCAAAAAGAACTTGTTTATTCAACTTACCTCAAATTCAAGAAAGCTATCCACTTAAAGCATCCCATCCAAAATCAATCCATCAAAAGCTTTAACCCACCATAGAGAACTCTTGTGTGAAATAGCTTGCAAAATCATTGGTGAAATCACAAGATTTTTGGTAGAAATTGAAGTTGGAAAAGTAAAGAGGTTTTCTTCCTGCAAAGGCCTCGGTTGAGCAGCAGCAAAAAAATGAAGACAACAGCCAACCAAAACAAGATATTTATGAAAGAAACAGCCGGTCAAACCTTCTGACCGGCTGTGACACGTCACAATCCGGCCAGAATCTGGCCGGATTTCCGGCCGGATTCAAGGCAGAATCGAAACCAATTTTTTTTCAAAACTGCAAGGCAATCCGGCCAGCTATTCGGCCAGAAACTGGCCGGATTTCCGGCCGGATTTGGCCCCTGCCATTTTTCGAAACTTTTCTTTTCTTTTCCGAGTTGAAAAGCTGTGCTACTCCGCTCGTCCAACAAAAAGTTTCATAAAATGAAAACCCTAATTTTCGTGGCGTCACATTTATCATGTGATTTTAATAGAAAAAAACATAAGTTACACAGTGAGTCAATAAAATAATGTGCAATGAAACATCCTTATCGTTATACTATGTAAGAATCCGTTGTGATCAAAGGCTATGTTTGAATTTCAACCGCAAAGATAAGGGTAGTTTAAAAAGATAAAAATGTTTAAAGTGCAATTGAAAATTATTCAAAAGTCTCTTCTAAAACTTATCCGAGATGATAAAACATTTTAAAGTATCAATTGAAACCCTCATCTCTTGAATCTATATATGTTCGTGAAAAATCCCTTAAGCAATGCTTCTAATTTCTCCCTCGACTTAAACTCAACCTGAATTATCAAGTCAAGTTTATCCATCAATCACTTTGCGTCCAATCTAATCTAAAATAATTTTATTTTAGACTAACTATTTATATAATTTGGTGGGCATAATACGACTTAATCACATGTTTCTTACAGAGATAATAATGCCCAAAAATGATAGATAGATAAGAAACTTAAGTGGTCTTTTTCAAAGTTTTGTAGAAACTATTCAGATTTGGTGTTTTTTGCTAGGGGTATTTCTTTATAATCTTATAAATAAGTTCAAATCTGCATAATTGTTAAAGATCTGAATTGAAGCTATCTTGATTATAAAAAATTGGTGCAAATAATATTTTCTAAATTTGAAATCGTAGAAAATGGTAACTAAAATCAGAAGAAATTCCTCATATGAATTCGAATTGCAAACTGTAGGTAGAAACTGCTTAATGATATTTTCCAATGTTTACGTGTATGAGTATCCAATATAGCAACCCTACTTAATTGACTCATTTGAACTATGGATAATAGTTGCTTCAATCAAATCAAGAAACATTATTTATCATTGTACAACATACAATTATGAGTAAATGAATTCATACAATGCAATCAAAATGGTGCTATAGCTAAAGCATTTAAACTCATCAAGTTCCACTGCAAATTCTTTTAGATAGCATAAAAAGTAAATTTTTTGTATTTGAAACTATATAAACAGTAGAATACAAGAACGAGATCATAATAGGGAAAGCAAATAGAGTGCAAATGACATTTTAGTACTATGTAGCATGATTAATTTTCTTTTTTAGTTTCAATGAAGTAAAAAATTCTAAGTTAATAAATTCTACAATCATAAAATTCTCAATTAAAATAAACACAAGCTGAATTCCAAATCATATTACATGAAAAAATAACTACTTGAACCATACTATATCCATAATATACAATGCCATAATAATTCTGTTCAACCATCAAAAAATTTGTCAAGAATTAAACTATTAGCAGAATCACCAGGTCTCAACTCCATCCCTTCTTATTATGCTTATTGCAACACCCACACCCATATGCCTATTGCCTCAAACCCTCAAGTTTCAATCGCTTTCATCGATTTTTCATACCTTAGTTTCGACAATACTGATTAGCGTTTTCAAGCAATCTGAGACCTTAGAAAAAGATGTCAAAGTCGGGGCTTCTTCATGGTAATTGTTGGATCATACCCTTTTTTTTTCTTTTTTTTCCACTTGAGAATTTGGATTCCTAGCTACTTGGTAGCAACAAGACATCGGGAATTCTGGAAATTCAAACTCCTTTCTTTCGAGAACTGTCAAAATATATCATGCTTCTACATGATTTAGTTTGAGTGATATATAGTATGTGACGGTATGTGTAGGTGGTGAATCACGACATATGAGAAAGTCTTTTTTTTTTTGGTAAAATAAAGATGCATTAAAACAAAGTCAAAGTCTATAGAGTAATAGTTAAAGTAAAGTCATCCGTGTGTTGATGACACCCTTTTAAGTCTTGCAAAAGTAAGTGAAGGACAAAATCAGGATGGGATTAAAAAAAGATGGAGTCTTCATTGATGCTTCTTCCCCAATTCGCTAGCATGTCTGCACATTTATTTGCTTTGCGGTAGTTATGGTAAAAACATAACTGCTGGAATGTAGTCAACAGATCCCTAGAGTCAAGAACAATAGGAGAAAGTTCATGAGAAATAAGGTTATTTGACTTAAATAAAGAGATAATACCTTGGCCGAGGAGGAGAAGATGATAAAATTGCTTTTCTGATTATTTTAGAAAGTAACAACATTATCTCAAATCAGAGACAGAATCTCTAAGATCTACTAAGGAAAATAATACAATTAGTCAGTTTTTGGAATTAGAAGCATCAAAAAGCAAATTATATGGAGTTCTTGAATAAACCACTCATCAGAAAAAAAAAACTACATTCGAAGAAGACAAATCCAAAGAACTCACTTCAATTTAAAGGAAAAGCTACGCTTTCCACCAAATATTTAATAGCCATAATAAAATCAAAGAGGTGAAACCGAAAAAGAAGAAAGGGTATCGGCTTACATGGGGGCATAAATATAATAATGATTATTCAAATAATAATTAAATTAATTAATTATAATTAAAATCCAATTATGTAACATCCAATTAATTTCTTAACGGATGAGAAAGGTTTTCAGGAAATTGGAAGGCTTGGATGTTAGTATAATAAATGATTAAAAGAGCTTTTATGTAATTCCATTAAAACATAAGCTTAATTCAGTTGTATTTGATACTCAACTTGGCACCAAATATTGTAACATACCAAACTTGCCCCTAACCTTAAATGTCTGAAAGGTTACATTAGTAATTATAGTGAAATTAAAGTTGTAATGACTTGTATTCAATGCTCCAATTACACTTCAAACACTCTAACATTCCCAAAATAGCCCCACACTTGCGGTCGAAATCTAAAAACCGTCTTTCTTCTAAACTCGTTCTTATATAGTATAAGGATATATATATATATATATATATCAATTTTAAAAGGGTTGAGTATGTAGTGAAGGAAAATTACGACCTCTAAAAGGGTCTATCTACTTGAAGTACATTAGTTTTTCTGAAGTTACCTCATTGTGTTCATGACAAGCGCGGGGCATACACACAATAATTAGTTCATCCACAGTCAACTTTTATATATGTAAAATCCTAAATACTCTACACACGATTTTTCTGCAAGTATACAGGTCGTGAGCGAGTCTAGGGTATTAAGGGTCGATTCCATAGGTGATTTTCAAACTCCTTTATTATCTAAACTACCATAAACATAAAAGTAATGAAAATAACACTAGAAATCTTCTAGAGATATGGAATTCCTTGCTACCCTTGCAAATGAAGTTACCGGTTAAGAGAATGCTATCATCTTGACTAGTTATGGCGTAATTTCTTAATGTATGTGAAACCAACTCTCGAAGTAAATCAACTATACTTGGAATTAAGCCATACCTACTCTCGTGGTTATAAAATTAACTACAAGCTCATTGCTTCTATGAAATTACATGAAAAAAGTCACTAAAGCTACATAGGTGCACCTCTACTCTCGTGAGTGTACTCCCTAGATTTATCATTTCCTTGAACTAGCGTTAAATTCTAATTCTCGTTGCAAACTTAACACCTTTAGATAATCACAACTAATGGCCTATTAATCATGATTAGAAAAGCAAAAGTGATAAATAACTTATTTAAAATAATATCATCAAATAACCAAGTAATATCACTAACAAGATATAGAAAGTTCATCCATACTCTAGGCATAAACTTTAACTAAACATGAAAAAAATAAAAGAAACATCAATACTTGTATTAAACATAAGATGCAATACAAGAAATAAAGTGATAGGAGAAATGTCACTTATGTCACTTGAGTTCCATGCTCTCCGTCTTCATCCTCAACTTCATCTAAGTTTAGCTACAAATACATGAAGAAAACACTACACTAACTGCTCTATACTACCCTAACTAAGAAAAACTAGTGAAAACTACATTTTTGTGGAGTTTCTCTAGCCTTCAAAGTTGTTCCAATGGTCTTCAAAGGTTGCTATTTATGGAGGAATTCAAGAGTCAAATGAGTTGTTTTTAGTTGTCATTTTTAACTCTTGAAACTCCTATGAGTTGTTTCTCCAACTTTCCACCCTTTTCTTGATCAGATACAATTGAAATTGCTAGCTAGAATTGAACTGGAAAAGTTGTGTGAAAGCAAGGCAAGTTGATGAGCAAATTGCAGAAATCAGGTGAGAATACGAGACTTCAAGCCACGTATTCATGAAGTCGAGTTTTCATTTTTGTGAATTTGGCACCACTTCAACTGATATTTTCTCAATAATGGAGGTTGAACTAGCTCTTTTGCAAACATGAAAGTTGTTGCCTTTGAGTTATCTTTTCAATGCCACAAGAATCATCCAATTTAGAGCTCTTTGAACCAAGATATGACCAAAATACCCACGACTAGTCAGAGCTATGTTTCAACTTTTGACAACAGAGTTACAATTCTGTATTTCGACTTTTTGACAATGAAAATGATTGATCTGGACTTTGATGTCTCAATAACAAATGTAGATATTCTCTTATCTTCGAAATGGATCAAGAATTATCTCAATCTGATGCATGTAACTCAAAATACAGCTAAAATATGGAAATGTGTCAAAGCAGTGAAACTTGCTTTCTTTTATTCTTGATTGTATTTCATCTTTTTGCACTTCATATTCTCTTTTCATCACTTTAAACCATCATCAATCATCCAATTATCTTCTCAATTCATGTCATTTGATGATTGAATCGTTAAACCTACAAAAACATGAAGTTTGTACCATAAAAATCCATAGAAATGCAATTTTTTGCCGCTTAAACCACAAAATGCAAGCATTGAAATTTCATATATAAAGCTAACGGAGAAAAACGCCGCTCCGAAGAAGTAGGAAACATAGGAAACGTAGGTAACATAGAAGCATCCTCTAGGGTTCACCCGCCGCTTTCGGCATGGCGGCCATGGGGCCGTGGGAGAAGCCCCCGCATGGCGGGGCGCCGCTGTCCTTTGCGGCGGTGGTGGCCTCTTCGGCGGCGACAACAAAATCTGAGGCACTAGGAGTGGTGTCATCATTCAGAGGAGAACCTGCACTTCGCCTCTCTCGACAAGAAATCATGAAGCTGTCGGAGCCCTTTCAGAATGCTCTGGTTGGGCGATTCCCGTTCAGCAGACCAGCAATGGAGACCATCAGGAAGTTCATTACCTCTCTCGGATTGAAAGGTGACTGTGCGGTGGGTCTCTTGGACTCCAAACATGTGCTGCTCAGACCAGCAGTGGAAGAGGACTATACACGGTTGTTTGCATGCAGGATCTGGTATATACAAATCTCTCCCATGTCGATCTCCAAATGGTTGTTAGATTTTAAGGTAAACCAGGAAATTGCCATTGCTCCGGTTTGGGTTTCCTTCCCAGAACTCCCGCTGCCTTTTTTTCAGAGGTCCCAGCTGTTGCGCTTCGCGGCGACGCTGGGCCGGCCGCTGCGCATTGATGCTGCCACTACCGACCTCCGTCGCCCCTCGGTGGCCCGGGTTCTGGTGGAGGTGAACGTTGCAGCAGCTCCGACGAAGCGTGTTTGGATTGGTGATGAGAGTTACGGGTTCTGGCAACCAGTGGTCTGGGAAAATCTTCCTACGCACTGCACCTTCTGTCACACCTTTGGACATACGGAGGAAACGTGCTTCAGGAAGAACCTCTCCCTGCGGCCGGCAAAGACTTCCCAAAGAGCGCGCCCATGTCCTAGGCAGCGGGGGAGTGTGCAGACCCATGCGGAGGAGCCCCAGTCACCTGAACCGGCGCCGCGTATACAAGGTCCCCAACTTGAAGACCGACCGGAAGCCCGCCCACTGGGGGCTGACAATGCAGTCCCGTTCACGGGAGAGGACCAGGATGCACTGAGCGTTGACGCCTCCATGGTACAGAAGCTACCGGCGTCGCTTCTGCTGATAACAGACGTCACGTCTGAACAGGCTCCCGCCGAAGGAGAGCTGGTTGCTGATGGCATCGCCATCGCAGCACATACTGAGGGGGCTCTGGTTGTCGATGGCGCTCTGCCACAATTTGCCCCGCTGCTGGCTACTGGCGAGCAAGGGCCTGCACAGCCAGTGGTCTTAGCCAGTGAAGAGAAGGATCTGCAAGTCCAAGTTACAGGAGCTAGCGGAGCTGCATTGCAGCAGCTGGACGTCGTGCATGGGAACTCCGTTGCTGCTTTGGAACTCATGGAGGAGTCGGATGAGGATTCACCAGGTGGTGCTACCTCCCCGAGACGCGCGGAGGGCCAACGGCTAACTCGGCGTAGATCGGCGGAGCCTGCGGGGACGCTAAAGGGTTCATGGAGACAATTTAAGCAATTCCAGCAGGAGTTGAATGCACGACTTCAAGGCGGGCCTGTTCAAGAGAGCGCCGACAAGGGACCGGGGGCAGCAGGGGACATGGTGTTGGTCGTGGACTTGATGGGTGAGCCACCGCTTGAACCAAAACGGGGACGAGGTCGGCCACGGAAAGCGGGCGCCGGGCAGGTACCTGTATCCCACACTTCGTATGAATTGCGTTCCCATGTTAGATCCGATTAACATCTTAGTCTGGAATATACGAGGAGCCTCCCGTAGGGATTCCTTACGGTACCTACGGAAGCTTTGTCGCGAGTACTCTGTTCGTTTGTTGCTTCTTATAGAACCTATGTCTGAACTGGCCCAGTTAGAAAGGGTTCGTAGAGAATTGCACTTTGAACATGCAGGTAGCTTTATAAATGGCAAAATTTGGGCTCTTTGAGGGCATATGTTACGCGTCGATTGGAGAGAATATGCTGAACAATTGGTGCATACATGCGTTACTTTTGCTTCGGGGGCGACGTTTAGTATTTCGGGGATTTACGCGAAGTGCACTCGAGTGGGGCGAAGGCCGCTGTGGGAGGCCATAGAGGAGGTGGCGGAGCATCTCCCTGCTGGAGAGCCATGGATGGCAGCAGGCGACTTTAATGTTGTGTCGGCACTGGAGGAGCGGGAAGGAGAGGCGCCGGCGAATGCCCGAAACATGGAGGAATTTAATGCTTCCATTTTTAAGTGTGGACTTTCTGCCCTCGACTTTGATGGCCCAAGATTCACGTGGACGAATGGCTCTGTCTGGCAGCGTCTGGACCGTGCACTAGTTAACGGCAAATGGATGGAGGTCTATCCGGTCTCCAGGGTCGTGCACCTAGCGAGGAGGCGATCAGATCATGCCCCCCTCCTCATTAAGTGCAGAGCCGCTTCGCCGGTGCCAGCTTCCTTTCGCTTCTTGAACATCTGGCGCCGGCACCATCTTTTTCAGGATGTGGTGAAAGAGGCATGGGACATGGAGGTACAAGGAGTAGGAATGGTCAAGTTCTCAAACAAATTATACCGAGTACGACAATCTCTGAGACGCTGGAACTGGGAGGTCTTTGGGAATGTGGCATCCAATGTGGCATCTGCGGAGCGGGTTTGGAGACAAAGGGAGACGGAGTTCGATGAATGCAGGGATGATGAGTCCAAGCTTCGCCTCCATGAAGCTAAGGCTCGATACAATAGGGAGCTGTCGGTTGAATGCGAGTTTTGGAGGCAAAAGGCAGGGGTTCAATGGATCAAGGAAGGGGATGCGAATACCGCTTTCTTCCATGCCCTTGTCAGACAACGGCGTAACTCCAACTTTATCTCACGCATAAAGCGGGATGATGGGGGATGGTTTGAAACTGAACACGAGATTAAGGCGTCCGCAGTGCAGTTCTACTCGGACCTCTTCTCGTCCAATAGACAGAGGGTCCCAATACCAGATCTCCCTTTTGAGGTGCCGAAGGTAGCGAGGTCGGAGAATGAGATGATGAAGGGCATGCCCTCCGAAGAAGAGGTTCAGGCTGTGGTGTTTGGCTTGGATATTGATAGTGCACCGGGCTCGGATGGCAAGGGACTGCAACAGCCTCGAGGTTGGACGAGATCTCTTCTGATTCTCGTCCCAAAGACTGAGGGAGCATCACACTGGAGAGAATTCCGACCCATCAGTCTGTGCAATGTGAGTTCGAAGATCGTCTCTAAGATACTCGCTAACAGGATCAATCGGTTGTTGCCCAACCTGATCTCGCCTTGGCAAGCGGGCTTTGTTCCAGGAAGGGGGATCGTAGACAATATTTTGCTTGCACAGGAAGTTATGGGCGAGCTTGATAGGAGACTGGCAGACCCAAACGTGATCCTTAAGCTAGATATGGAGAAGGCCTATGATCGGGTAGACTGGTCCTTTCTGTTATTCATGCTCCGTCAGTTTGGATTTGAGGAAGGTGTGGTGGACCTGCTATTTTGGACGTTCTCCAATTCGTAGTTTTCGGTATTGGTGAACGTGGAGCAGTCTGGGCTCTTCAAGTCCTCTCAAGGGGTTCGGCAGGGGGACCCATTATCTCCTGCGCTTTTCTTGTTTGTAGCCGAATTTTTGGGTAGGGGTATCCAGCAGTTGTTTGAAGCTAAAAAGAGCCGCTACTTTGTGACTGCGGGGCCGAATGTTCCGTATCTAGCCTTTGCGGATGACACAATTATCTTTACTCGCTGCTCCCACGACGCGTTGACAGCAATCCAGGATTTTTTACGCTTATATCAGGCATATTCGGGGCAGGTGGTAAATCTCAGTAAGAGTTCCTTCGCATCATCCTCGAGGCTATTAGAGTCACAACGGGAGATTATCAGGGCAATTCTTGGCTTTAAAGAGCAGCAACCCCCCTTCAGTTACCTGGGAATTCCCTTGATACGGGGCAGGGTTACGAGTGCGATCTTTGATGGTCTACTGTCTAGGATGCGGCAGCGATTATTTCACTGGAGTTCAAAGATGTTGTCAATGGAGGGCAAAATCATCCTCATCCGATACGTATTGGGTTCTATACCATTATATTGGCTTCAGGCTCTGCAACCCCCAGGGGCAGTGCTAGTAGCGATGGGTCGGCTCTGCAATGCCTTCTTATGGGACAACCCAGATTCTCACCGAATTCACTGGACGGCGTGGGAGAAGGTGTGCTACCCGGTCGAGGAAGGGGGGTTAGGATTTCGTTCATTTGAAACGCTAGGGCAGGCGTTTGCATGCAAGCTGTGGTGGAAATTAAGTGCAAATGAGTCACCGTGGTCAAATTTTATGCATTGCAAGTATGTGAAAGGCGAGCATCCGGGCTTGGTTTCAATTCATCGACCTTCGGCTGTGTGGCGGCGTCTGCTAGAGGTGCGGGGGTTGCTGAAGAAAACATCCGGTGGTGCCTTGGTGAGGGTTTGGTAGATTTCTGGCAGGATAGATGGTGCACGGATGTCCCCCTCGCCCAGCTGGTCTCGGGCCATAGTCACTCGCATCTTCTGGTAGGGGAACTCTTCATGGACACGGGATGGGATGCTCAGCGCCTGCGGCAGTTGTTGCCGGGAGCCATGGTGGAAAAGGTCCTGGCCCTACGTGTGTTCTCGGGTATGCGAGATAGGATGATCTGGGTGGCATCCCAGTCGGGTGAATTCTCCATCACCTCAGCGTGGGAGCAGCTTCGGGGGAAAAGAAACATTTCCATGGTGGACTCCCTTTTATGGAGCCCGATTATCCCAAAAAAGATCTTTTTCTTTGGGTGGAGGGCACTGAGGAGCTGGCTGCCATTGGATGGGGTATTACAGCAGTGGGGACGTCCTTTGGCGTCAAGGTGCTCATGTTGTGGGAGTGCGACGGGGTTCACTGGCCATCTCTTGGTATCTGGGCCAGTGGCTGCGACAGTGTGGAAGTGTTTTGTAGATCGCTTTGGGATTATGACACAGGGGCGGGGGGTGCAGGCTAGACTCTCCAGCTGGTTCTTCTCCCACTCCTATGTGAGCAGGAATCATATTCGTGTCCTTCTCCCTATGGTGATCCTATGGTTTCTATGGAAATCCCGTAATGCAGCTCGCTTTGACGGGACGGCCATGTCCCCAGGGATTATCATTTTGCAGGTTAGCGCATTTATCCAGCAGCTGGGAAGGGGAGGTCGGTTACGCCGGAAGGACTTCCAGGGGGATGCAGATTGCGAGTGGGCGACATTTGGCATAGACAATCGACGGCAGGTTATACCCCGCGCAGTTACTTGGGCATTGCCACCCACGTCCTCAGTGAAACTGAATACCGATGCTAGCGTCACCAAGGGGTTGGCCACCGGGGGAGGACTGGTGCATACTTCAGATGGCGACCTGGTTTTTGCATTTTACAAGGAGTTCGGGGAGTGCGATGTGCTCACGGCAGAGGCGTTGGCGTTATTGGAAGGTTTGCGGTTATGTTATGCTCGGCACATCATGCCCTTTGTGGCTGAGGTGGATTTGAGTGTTTTGGTGCGCATGGTCTCCTCTTGCGGTCCTGCCCGATGGCCGTTGGTCAATACTTTACGGCATATTCAATGGCTTTCAGGGCAAATGGGGGTCTCAGTGGCACACATCTATCGAGAAGCAAATACGGTAGCGGATGCCCTTGCATGCTCGCGGCCACAACAGGATGGCGTTTTTACAGTCAGGGCTGAGCTTCCTCGGAAGGCCCGGTCCGCTCTCCAATTGGACAGGCTCTCAGTTCCCTCGATTCGGCTAGGCAGGGTCCGGCATTAGTTTCGCGTAGTTTTGACTAGACTTTTTGGCTCTGTGTAACTTTGTTCGCTCGGTGGCAATAAAAGTTGAGTTATAAAAAAAAAATCACAAAATGCATATTTTCACTAGAATTCTAGTTGATTAGTTATAAAAGTGACTAAAACAAACCAAAACTAATTAATAAAGCACACTAAAAATACGTAAAATATCTACTTGTCAAATACCCCGTACTTGAACCATTGCTTGTCCTCAAGCAATTAAAGATACAAACCAATAATGATCTAAAGTTTTGAAAATAAACATATGTGCACAAGTCAACTTCATTTTCTCAAAACAAGGTAAATAACTATTATGTAATCACTCAACTAAGCTCAAGTATTCATAATATCAAGTAAATGATAGCTAATTATACCGCCATTATGACAAGTTCAAGTCAATTTCTCATCCTTATCCAATTTCACAAGCAAGTAACTCATATGGTCAACAAAACACTTCCTAAACTCATGATCATCTTCTTATTTAACTAAAAGAGGGATTTATTCATATCATATAGCTAAATATTACTTAAGTTGTGAAAGTGCCTTTTTATGCGAAGATTGACATTTTTAGATGAAGATTGCCGGTTACTCAACACTTCACATACTCAAGTTGCTTTGCATACTCTTAATTTAAGTACCGTTTTACGTGAAAGTCGACATTTGTAGATGAAAACTCTCGGTTACCAAGTATAAGAACCATTGGAGTAAAACAAATCTTATTTTATTTTTTCATTTTTCATTTTTTTCATTTTTCTCTTTTTTCCTTTTCAAAGATAATAACATTCCCTCAAAAGAATAATCATGAGAAGAGTATTGCAATTATTGACCATATTTATTATTTAACTTATAAAATCAAATAAAGAGAAGAAATTTCATCAAATATGCAAAATATAGATATAATTTTCTCCACTTTAAAAAATATACTTTCCTATAAATGCACAAATCATAATCACACAATAGTCATTTCCAAGTGTGGGAAAATCTGTATTTTTGGGAAGTAGAATATTGAATAATAAAACCATGTAAATTAGGAGAGATTAGTGGAGAGAAATTCTATATAACTATAACTGTGTATTAGCTGTAGAGGAGCTAATTTGGTGTAAAATCTTATTCCTAGAATTAAGGATATAATTGTGTATAGTTTCCTAATATAGGCTAAAACCTGTTGTATATATTCTTTTGGATCAATGAAATAATAATTCCCCCCATTCATTATTTTCAAGTTGGTATCAGAGCATCTTTGCCTGATTTTTTTTCTGTTTCATTTTTCCTCCTTATTTTTTTACATTGTCCCCTATCCCTTCATCATGTCTGAAACATCATCAAACTCTACCATTAATCCTCAAACTACTGCCTCTTCATCCAAAAACAGAATCAAATCCTTGAAAAGTGGGGTTGATTCTCACTCAATTCAGATTACTACCATTCGCCTAAATGGAGATAATTTTCTCCAATGGTCACAAGCAGTCAGGATGTATATTAGAGGTCGTGGCAAAATGGGGTATTGAACTAGTGAAACAAAGGTTCCAATAAGCACGGATCCTGCTTACGCAACATGGGACGCGGAAAACTCCATGGTAATAACATGGCTTGTAAACTCAATGGAGGAAGATATCAGTTATAACTACATGTGCTATTCAACGGCACAAGAGTTATGGGAAAATATCAATCAGATGTACTCTGATTTGGAAAATCAGTCCCAAATTTTCGAGTTGACTCTCAAAATTGGAGATCTACGTCAAGGGGAAGACACTGTCACAAAATATTTCAATTCGCTTAAGCGAATATGGCAAGATTTGGATCTCTTCAGCAGCTATGAGTGGAAATCAATAGAGTATTTTTAGCATCATAAGAAAACTGTTGAAGACAGCCGAATCTTTAAATTTCTGGCAGGGCTAAACGTTGACTTTGATGAAGTTAGAGGGCGAATTATTGGGAGACAGCCTCTTCCTTCAATTGGTGAGGTGTCCTCAGAGGTTAGAAGGGAGGAAAGCATAAGAAATGTAATGTTGAGAAAGAAGGGTCCTGGAGTTGCTGTTGAAGGATCGGCTTTTGAGGTTGCCTCATCCTTTAAAACATCAACTTATCAGCATAGAACAGGAGAAAAATCCAGTGAAATATCATAGGTCTGGTGTGACTATTGTAATAAGCCTCGTCACACTCGTGACACATGTTGGAAATTGCACAGAAAACCTCCAAATTGGAAAAACAAAAGAGGAGAGAAGGCTGGACGAGGAGTTCCTACTGCTAATGAAGCTGATGCTGGCCCTTTCACCAAAGAACAAATCGAGCATCTTCTTATGCTACTGAAATCCAGTTCTACCTCATCTGACTTTCCTAATGCTTCTATGGCTCATACAGGTATTGGATCCAAGGCTCTATTCAATTCTTTTTTGTCTAATTCCTCAACCTTTTCTGCTCCAGGGATCATAAATTCTAGAGCGTCAGACCATATGACAAATTCATTTAAACTCTTCCAATCATATACACCATGTTCTGGAAATAAAAAGATCAAGGTTGCAGATGGAGGTTTCTCTCCTGTTGATGGAAAAGGTTCAATATAGACCTCAAAAAATATTAACCTGAAATCTGTTCTTCATATTCCAAAATTGGCCTGCAATCTTTTATCAGTTAGTAAACTAACAAAAGATTCTAATTGTTTGGCTATTTTCGATGAATCTTATTGTGTTTTTCAGGACAAGAATTCGAGGATGACGATTGGCAGGGCTAGAATGATCAATGGCCTTTACTGTCTTGAGGATAATTCACCTAGTACTCAAATTGCTCAAGAGTCTAGTAGTAATATTTCTGTATCTGCTTATGAACAAATAATGGTTTGGCATTTGACAGATGTCGAGTCTGTGCAATAATAAAAATAGAACCTAACTACTACTAAAAGCAGTCAATAATTAATCCTAAGTACTGGAGTAGGGACTCTAGGTGTGCAATGGGTTACTTGATTCACCCTGTTTCCGAAGAGTTTGCTTAATCCGATATACCAGAATTAATTAATTGACAAAATTTACTAAATAGTAGACAGTGGCAAGTAGGGTCGTCTCCTCAGGGACTGGGGATATTTGTCTCTTTGAGATTCCAATTGGTAAAAGGGGGATTTTATCAGAATGCAACTAAAAATAATTAAGCAATTCAACTAAAAATAAATAATTAACTAGCACGAATACAGGCAGGAATTAAATCAAGGATAGATAAATTCTAGCCAAGGATACAACTATTCAGACACAGTCCACTTACCCGATCATTGATGCAAGGGAGGTTCACTTAATTTATTAATAGATTAGTTATAGTCGCCAATGAACTCTAACGACTAATTTTTTCTTAATTTATTGATAACCAAGGTACGACCATTGATTACCCCTAACCAGAAAATACTTCTAGGTATGACCGTAGGAATTGATTCCCCAATTGCATTAAGAACTAGAAAAACCTAACCCCAATCAATAACACGTTACGAGGGTTATTTAAATCAGATTACACGTTCTCCTAGTGTGTAAACATGCCAGTTGCCTCTAATATTAATCAATCAAACAATTACAGATTTAATTAACAAATTTGGTAGGAGATTAATAAGTCACACTGAACATCGGGCCCTTGACATCCAATTAACAAAATAATCCCACAAAAATTCAAATAGACACTGTGCAAATATTAACAAATTAAGGAATGCGTGAAAACTAATTAGATCTCACAGATATTCGGGACTACACCGTCGAGCTGCTCCTTGACTAGATGAAAGGCTAAGCGACGCCGCATAAATAAATTTCCACGCAAATTAATTGATTGCAAAGGCATCATGTAAAGCCGTCTTTTCAAAGGGGAATAATGTCGAACAAGAGTCGCGCATCAACCAGGAAGAATAAAATAAAACCTACATTAGTCAACTAGCTAGTACAATGCACTCCTCATCAGCACAAAGAAAAGGAAATCGTTTTCTTCTTCTCCTTGTGGGCCAGGTTGATGGAGCTTTAAGAAGTCTCCCACGTGTGGAGCAATTTTGTCCATAAGGTCCATCCTTTTGTGTACTTTTCTGCTCCACTCCCTGATATTGAGTCCAAATACCAAATATAAGTAGATATTAACAATTAAGCAATATTTGGCAAGGACAAAGAGGGAAATTAATAATAAAATTATTAACAATTAACACCTTATCAGCATTACAGATTAGGCCATCCTAGTTTTATTTATCCAAAACATTTGTTTCCTTTGCTTTTTAAGAATGTGACTCCCCTGAAACTAAAATGTGAAAGTTGTTTGCTTGCTAACAGTCAACGAAAATCTTATGTCCCAAGGCCTTATTTACCATCAAAACCATTTTTTTTGTTTCACAGTGATGTTTAGGGACCCTCAAGGGTTTCTACTGTTTCGGGAAAAAAGTGGTTTCTAACATTCATAGATGACCATACTCGTCTATGTTGGGTATATTTAATGCATAAGAAGTCAGAAGTAGCAACCATTTTTCAAAATTTCTATAACATGATAGAAAATCAATTTCAAACAAAAGCAAATATTTTGCGGTCTGATAATGGAACAGAGTATTATAATAGTATCCTTGGAACATTTTTTTGAAGAAAAAAGGATCTTTCATCAGTCTTCTTGCATTGATACCCCCGAACAAAATGGAATTGCCGAGCGTAAAAACAAACATCTGTTGGAAGTCGCTCATGCCATGATGTTTTATATGAACTTACCAAAATATTTTTGGGGGGATGCTGTTTTAACAGCATCATACCTAATTAATAGGATGCCTTCTAAGGTCTTACAATATAGTACTCCTTTAGAGTGCTTTAAAAAAATTTTCCCTGAATCAAGAGTTAATTCAGATTTGCCTTTAAAAATAGTTGGATGCACTGCTTATGTGCATATTCCAAAGAAATCTCGGTCCAAGTTGGATCCTAGGGCCAAAAAATGTGTCTTTGTTGGTTATGCTCCAAATAAAAAGGGGTACAAATTCTTTAATCCTCTCACACGAAAAGTCTTTGTCACTATAGATGCAACTGTTTTGGAAGGTCTTCCTTTCTTTAACAAACCTTTGATTCAGGGGGAGAATTCTAGTGAATCAAATTTTTGGGAAACTGAAGCTTTACCAAATATAATTTTTTAAACAGATAAGGAAACGAAGATCCCTCAATTTGATAGTGCAGAAACTGATATTGGTTTATCAGATATGGAAATATTACGACGAGAGAAAAATCGTTCCAATCTTGAGCATGTGGTCTACACTAGGAAAAATACCTTTAAAAAGGGTGAAGGTCCATTGATGAGTCCAGCTCCTGTTCATGAGAAGTCCTCGAGTGAAGTCTGTCCAAATACATCAGGTAGTATTTCACCTTCTTTTCTTCTATTGTTCTAGAATTTGACCCAGTTTTAAACCCTGTTCTTCCTACTCAAGAATCTGATCTTGATCTTCCCATCGCCATTAGGAAAGGAACCCGTACTTGTACTAGACATCCAATTTTCAAATATGTGTCCTATGATAACCTTTCTCCTAAATATAGAGCCTTTACCACTGAAATTTCAAAACTTGTGATTCCTAGAAACATTAAAGAAGCGTTGGATGATCAGAACTAGAAATCTGTAGTGTTTGAAGAGATGGAAGCATTGAGGAAGAATGATATGTGGGATGTGGTGGAGTTGCCTAGAGAGAAAAGGTTGTTGGGTGCAAATGGGTGTTTACAGTTAAAAGCAAAGCAGATGGTACTGTAGAAAGGTACAAGGCTAGATTAGTTGTGAAGGGTTTTACACAAACCCATGGAATAGATTATCAAGAAACATTTGCCCCTGTTGCCAAGATAAATTCTATTAGGATCCTTTTATCTCTTGCTATTAATGCAAATTGGCCATTGTACCAACTTGATGTGAAAAATGCCTTTCTTAATGGAGACCTAGAAGAAGAGGTGTTTATAAGTCTTCCTCCAGGGTTTGTAGACAAATATGGTGTTGGAAAAGTTTGCAAACTGAAAAAATCTCTTTATGGACTTAAACAATCACCAAGAGCTTGGTTTGAACGCTTCGGCAAAGCTGTTAAAAAATTTGGTTTCTTACAAAGTCAGGCTGACCATACTTTGTTTTATAGGCATTCAAAAGAAGGTAAAGTTGCAATTTTAATTGTAAACATCGATGACATTATTTTAACAGGGGATGATTGTGGAGGATTAGAGAATTTGAAGAAGTTTCTGGTCAAGGAATTCAAAATCAAGGACTTGGGAAACTTAAAGTATTTTCTCGAGATGGAGTTTGCACGATCCAAGGAGGGGATTGTTGTAAGTCAAAAGAAGTATGCATTTGATTTGCTCAAAGAGACAGGTATGATGGGATGCAGGCCAGCTGAAACTCCCATGGAGCCAAATTTGAAACTTCAACCAGCTAGTGCAGAGAAAGTAAGAGACAGAGAAAAGTTTCAAAGACTAGTTGGAAGACTTATTTATTTATCACACACTCGGCCTGGCATAGCATTTCCAGTAAGTATTGTTAGTCAGTTCATGCATTCACCGGGCCCAGAGCACTTTGAAGCAATTCATAGAATCCTAAGGTACCTAAAGGGAACACCTGGCAAAGGTATTTTCTTTGAGGCACGAGGACATCTTCAAGTTGAAGCCTATACCGATGTGGATTGGGCTGGATGTATAACAGATAGAAGATCAACTTCTGGATATTGTACTTATGTGGGAGGTAATTTGGTAACTTGGAGAAGTAAGAAACAGAATGTTGTGGCAAGGAGCAGTGCAGAAGCAGAGTTCCGGGCTGTTGCTCAAGGTATTTGTGAAGTGATATGGATTAGAAGAATATTACAGGAGTTGAAGGTTTCAGAAGTACTTCCTATGAAATTGTATTGTGGCAATAAAGCGGCTATTTCTATTGCTCACAATCCAGTTCTTCATGACCGAACGAAACATGTTAAAGTAGATAAGCACTTCATCAAAGAAAAAGTAGAAGGAGGTGTAGTATGCATGACCTATGTGCCAACTAGAGACCAAGTGGCAGATTTGCTTACAAAGAGTCTTCCCAAAAAACAGTTTGATTTGTTAGTGAGCAAGCTGGTGATGAAAGATATCTTCAAACCAGCTTGAGGGGGAGTGTGGGAAAATCTGTATTTTTGGGAAGTAGAATATCAAGTAATAAAATCGTGTAAATTAGGAGAGATTAGTAGAGAGAAATTCTATATAACTATAACTGTGTATTAGCTATAGAGGAGCTAATTTGGTGTAAAATTTTATTCCAAGGATTAAGGATATAATTGTGTATAGTTTCCTAATATAGGCTGAAACCTGTTGTATATATTCTTTTGGATCAATGAAATAATTATTCCCCTCATTCATTATTTTCAAGTCCAAGTTAAATGAGAAAAAAAGTTTCCAAATCACATATATTTATGTCAAAAGTAGAAAGAATTTTAACTATTAATGGTATGGAACTTATTAGCCCTTGGATAAAATTGAAAAAATTTGAAACTTTTTGGCGTAATTTTGCAATTTTGGGCAAGATTTTGAAAAAATTTTGAATTTTAACACAAGTCCAATATTTGCAACTAACAAGTCAATCACATACAATGTATATAATCTCAATTCTCCCTCCCCACACACATAACATGCATATTGTCCTTAATGTGTAAAAGAGAAACCAAGATAAAAAAAGTAATACTCTCCTATGTTGCGGTTGAAGTGTCATGAAATGTCACAAATAATTGTCCACTTATCTCCTCAACTACATAAGTTCCATTGGATAACCATTAGTAATAGAAACCTAAGAATGGAAAATGAGAAACAAAGATGATAACAAAGGCTTAATAAAATAAAACGGAGATCCGTAACTTCAAGCCTTTGTTTTGGTGATGTACCTTTAGAAAATAAACAACAAACTACTCAAGATATAAGGAAATACATGAGGAAAAGAAGAAAAAGAGATTGAACAAGGAACCAAGAAACCTGCATTTTTCTTTAAAACGAACCCTAAAACGCAGCCTTGAACATTTTTGGACTCGCATTTTCAGTTTAAATATTGCAGGATCAAATACGCAGCAATTGAAAACACAACTTGGGGTCACATGTTTTGTAACCGCATTTTCTAATGAAAAATTCCAGAATGCAAAACCCGACCTGGAAAATGTGACATGAAGTCGCGTTTTGATACCCGTATTTTCCATTTGAAGCTTGCAAAAGACAATACGTGACTTCAATGAATATGCGACTTTGAGTCACGTATTGAAGTCGCGTTTTCTGCTTTAATGCTGCAAAAATGAAAACGCAATTTCGAGGAATACGCGAGTCAAAGTCGCATATTCCTGAGTTTTGCGTTTTCTTCTGCAAATTTTGCAGAAATTTTTAACTTTCTAAAATTACACAAGCTATCCCATTTGCTAAAAATGCATCTTAGGTCATTCTTTTGTTAAAATAATCAATATACGCACATGTAAAATGATCAAAACATGCATTTTAACCTCTTTTAACGAATCAAAAATAACAATTACTCAAATTGAGGGGTTGAGTTCCTTGATCAAACTTCGCCGTTTTCACCTCATTTGGTCACTTTTGCTTCTATTTCCAATGCCTACAAATGAAAAGCAACAAAATAACTCAAATACATAATTTAAACATAAAATCACACAAGATTAACATAAAGTACTAAAACATTGGGTTGCCTCCCAACAAGCGCTTTTGTTTATAGTCGTTGGCACTTTTGTTTTCAAGGAGGTTTGGTTAATGAATAATCCACTATTTTAGATCATGGTGGATCATTAAAATGTGGCTTGATGACAAAAGCCACATATTCTAATGATGTGAGATGTAGAAGTGACTTACCTATCTCAAGTGATTCATAGATATTACCTTGAATATGCACCACTTGAGCACTCAGCAAAGGAAATGCCATGAGGGTTTCTTGGGCAACAATACCTTTAGGATCTATACATTCAATACACTCCTTAAGAGGAGTGAAAAATGAGTCATTAAAGCTCACATCTTATGGTTCAACATTAGTTCCAAAGGTACTATCATGTAAAATGGATATTTGCTCATTGAAACTCAAATTAGATTCATCATTTTGATCAAAATGCAATCCAATTTCACTTACAACACTCCCACCATTCATGCTAGAGTCATAGTACATATCATTAGAAGAAATAACTTCACACAATGCATGCAATTGCTCTTGTATTCTATCAAAGTGAGAAGTTAATTCATCTAACATTTCCTCGACCCTATCAAAACGGTCGGAAGTTGTATTAGCTAGCTTTTCTAAAGTTAACTTCCAAGATGATTTAGAATCATTAGTTACTCTTTCTATTGCTAACTTTCAAGATGGTTTTTATTCATATTGGACACATTTGGATTGGTAATAAAAACATGGAGAATCGCTATTAGTACATTGATTATCCCAACCATATGCATGAGAATTGCCCCAATTAGGACCATATTGATCAAAACAAGGATTGCAATGCCCTAATTCATCAAAATAATCCAATTTTGTACTTGTCTATATATATGAGTAGCTTGATAACTTCTGCACAAGTCACAAATCATATGATAAAATTGAAAGCATTGGCATTCCTTCTTTGTTCAATTTCATGCATAATGGTGTCCATTTGAATTTGTAACATTATAATATCAAGTTTTGCCTTTAAGCACTTTAAACCATCTTCAAATGACATACCTTCGGTAATTTCTTGGTTACCTCGATTCAAGGAACTTTGCATGTAGTAATCATCCATTGCCGATCTTCCACTTCTCCAGCATTGTCTCCTCATGTTTTTTAACTCTCCTTGAACTCCTAAACATGCTTTCAAAGTAACTCAAAAACATGTTTATTCAAGAAGAATAGGCAACTCTAAACATATAAAAAACATAAAAAAAGACTCAAAAAGATACTAAAAATAAAAATTAAGACACTAGACACAACAAATACAAGAAAAACAAAGTAAAAATGTCTAAATTAATAAAGTTATTCTTAGCATCAATATTGACAAATCTTTCCCGGCAACGGCGCCAAAAACTTGATAAGCGTGGGGTATACATACAATAATTAGTTCATCCACAATCAAGTTTTACATTTATAAAATCCTGAATACCCTACACGCTATTTTTCTACAAGTATACAGGTCGTGAACGAGTGTAGGGTATTAAGGGTCGATCCCACTGGGAAGATTTTCAATTACCGGTGATTTTCAAACTCCTTTATTATCTAAACTACTATAAACATAAAAGTAATGAAAATAACACTTGAAAGCTCCTAGAGATATGGAATTCCTTAGTACACTTGCAAATGAAGTTACCGGTTAAGAGAATGCTATCATCTTGGCTAGTTATAGTGTAATTTCCTAATGTATGTGAAACCTACACTCGTAGTGAATCAACTATACTTGTAGCTTAGCAATACCTACTCTCGTGGTTATAAAATTAACTACAAGCTCATTGCTTCTATGAAATTATATGAAAAAAGTCACTAAAGCTACATAGGTGCACCTCTACTCTCGTGAGTGTACTCCCTAGGTTTATTATTTCCTTGAACTAGCGTTAAATTCTAATTCTCGTTGCAAACTTAACACCTTTAGATAATTACAACTAATGGCCGATTAATCATGATTAGAAAAGCAAAAGTGATAAATAACTTGCTTAAAATAATATCATTAAATAACCAAGTAAACATCACTAACAAGATATAGAAAGTTCATCCATACCCTAGGCATAAACTTTAACTAAACATGAAGAAAATAAAAGAAAGATCCATACTTGTATTAAACATAAGATGCAATACAAGAAATAAAGTGATAGGAGAAATGTCACCCATGTCACTTGAGCTCCATGCTCTCCATCTTCATCCTCAACTTCATCTAAGTTTAGTTACAAATACAAGAAGGAAACGCTACACTAGCTGCTCTATACTACCCTAACTAAGAAAAACTAGTGAAGACTACATTTTTGTGAAGTTTATCTAGCCTTCCAAAGTTGTTCCAATGGTTTCCAAAGACTGCTATTTATAGAGGAATTCAAGATTTAAATAGGTTGTTTTTAGTTGTTATTTTTGACTCTTGAAACTCCTATGAGTTGTTTCTCCAAATTTCCACCCTTTTCTTGATTAGATACAGCCGGAATTGCTAGCTAGAATTGAATTGGAAAAGTTGTGTGAAAGCAAGGCAAATTGATGAGCAAATTGCAGAAATCAGGCGAGAATACGCGACTTCAAACCACGTATTCATGAAGTAGCATTTTCACTTCTGTAAATTTGGCATCACTTTAACTGCTACTTTTTTGATGATGGAGGCCGAACTAGTTCTTGTGTGAAACACAAAAGTTGTAGCCCTTTGAGTTGGCTTTCCAATTCCTCAAGAATCATCCAATTTGGGGCACTTTGGACCAAGATATGACCAAAATACCCACAACTGGTCAGAGCTCTATTTCAGCTTTCGACAACAGAGTTGTACTTCTGTATTTTGACCTTTTAACAATGAAAACGACTAATCTGGACCTTGATGTTTTCATACCAAATGTAGATCTATCTCTTAATTTTGAAATGGTTCAGGAATCATCTCAATCCGATGCATGTATCTCAAGATATAGCCAAATATGAAAATGTGTCAAAGCTGTGAAACTTACTTTCTTTTGTTCTTGATTGCATTTCATCTTTTGCACTTCATATTCTCTTTTCATCACTTTAAATCATCATCAATCGTCCAATTATCTTTTCAATTCATGTCATTTGATAATTGAATCAGTAAACCTTCAAAAACATGAAGTTTTTACCATAAAAATTCATAGAAATGCAATTTTTTGCCGCTTAAATGCATATTTTCAATAGAATCCTAGTTAATTAGTTATAAAAGTGACTAAAACACACCAAAACTATGTACATTTTTACTTTATTAATTTAGACATTTTTACTTTGTTTTTCTTCTGTTTGTTGTGTCTAGTGTCTTAATTTCTGTTTTTAGTGTCTTTGTGTATGTTTTTTTATATGTTTAGAGTCACCTATTCTTCTTGACTAAACGTGTTTTTGAGTTACTTTGAAAGCATGTTTAGAGATTCTAGGAGAGTAGAAAATATGAGAAGACAATGCTTGAGAAGTGGAAAATCGGCAATGGATGGTTACTATGTACAAAGCTCCTTCAATAGAGGTAACCAAGAAATTACCGAAGGTATGTCATTTGAAGATAGTTTAAGGTGCTTAAAGGCAAAACTTGATGTTATAATGTTACAAGTTCAAATGGACACCATTATGCATGAAATTGAGCATAGGAGGAATGCCAATGCTTTTAATTCTTATCATATGATTTGTGACTTGTGTGGAGGTTATCATGCTACTCATACATGTAGACAAGTACAAAATGTGGATTATTTTGATGAATTAGGGTATTGCAATCCTTGTGTTGATCAATATGGTCCTAATTGGGGTAATTCTCATGCTTATGGTGGGATAATCAATGTACTAATACCAATTCTTTATGTTTTTATGATTACTAATGCGAATGTGTCCAATATGAATCAAAATCATCTTGGGAGTTAGCAATAGAAAGGGTAACTAATGATTCTAAGCCATTTTGGGAGTTAACTTTAGAAAAACTAACTAATGCAACCTTCGACCATTTTGATAAGGTCGAGGAAAGGTTAGATGAATTAACTTCTCACTTTGGTAGAATACAAGAGCAATTGCATGCATTTTGTGAAGATAAATTGGGGTTAAAAGCAATACGATGAAAATGATCTTTAGGAATTTCATGTGGAATTTGATACAGTTTGTAATGAGTTTCTTGTATAAGACCTAAAATTACCTACATACTAATTGTGTTGGTGGATAAATTTGGCAAATATTGGTCTATGGATTATGTATTTGCTAATCAATTAATAAGACTTAAGAAACTAAAGATCACTTGTTTTCTTTGAACATTCAAAATTCTTAAATGTAGTTTAGATAGATATCATACATATATACTAGTCTTATGGACAATTAAGTTGGTTGTATCTATCTTAACTTAACGCTCAAAGGGCTCACATTGAGCAAGTTTGGGTTAAGGGTTTGTGATTTCTTAGTCCACCACTAAATCATGTTTGATGTTTCCACTGCTGTATTCACAATAATGAGCACTAAATTTTGAATTGCCCGACATGGATGTTTACAATTTTTACATTTCTTTTAAGTAACATAAGGGAATGAGTTTATAAGTGTAATGTGGTTTATGAACTTAGTACAATGATTAAATGTTCAGTAATTATTGAATAAGTTGCTTACACCGTAATAGTTTGACAAGTATGTCAAACGTGTGGTATGTTTTTATCTGGTTATACTTGGTCAGTGGAAGTTATAAATAACTCATAACTCTCATGTATACAGTTTACAATTATGCAAGTTGACAAAGTTTCCATTCCTAAATTTATGCAATTATGAATATGATTACTCATATATGTTCACAATTGAAGATTATACTGCATACATGAGATCATATAAATATTCAATAAAAGATGTACAGTGATTGCTTCATAAGTGAAGTGGCTTCGAGTTAGAAGCGGTTAAGAGGACGAAAGTCCTATACATGCTTCCTTTGTGAAGTGGTTTCAATTTACAAGTATTAAAGGGATCATGTGACTCAAACCATACTACACTTTATCACACTATGAAATTTGTGTCAATGAAGCATTAGTGTTTGTAATTATGGAGGTCCTACATTAATAAATGATGTAAAGACATCTAAAGTTTGATACAAGTACTCTCGTTGGACAAAATTCTAGACTGAGATGTTTTCTTATAGTGGCAACTAAAGTTTTGTTTAACCCAAGAGTCATTTTCTAATACTATTTTGAAATTAACATTTCAAATGCTTTCAACCTCAAGTTTAAAATAATCAGTATTGCCCAAATAGGAGAATGTTAGAATTAGTTTCTAATTTGGGTTTCTACTGATTAATTTTCTTTTGTAAAAAACAGATTAATGAAGACAAGTAAAACCCATTAGAGTATGATCCATTACAATTAGGGTTTAGGTGTGTCTCAATAATTTATTTGGTGTGATATGCAAGCTGTAGGGCCTGTTATTCATATTAGAGTTACCTTAATGGGAAGTCCCACTACAGTTATAAAATGTGAGGTCCCTCTCTCCCATCAATAACACTAGCATCGTATTGCTAGGTTGGCATGTCCCATTAGTAGCTACCATATAGAACTGGGAGAGGGAGAGAGAGTCATCCATGCCAAGCATGCGAACCACAAGGTGCCAATCAAACTCGTCACGTGTCTCTCAATCTCTCGATCTACTGTTAGAGAATGGTATGCATTTCTATTACAGTTGTATTCAAATATCAGATATTGGGATCTTGGAAATTCCTACACTTGGAAGATGCGAATGATGATGTAATATCTTCAAAGCCACTAGGATAGGCAAAGCCAGAAATGCCTGTGGCCAGGGATAATAACTCTGGCAGGCCAACTGATCCCTCCAAGTACAACAGAACTTGCCTCATACTTGGCCTAATCTTTGGTTCTGAATGAAAGCATAACAAGCCTAGTTTCAATACCAACTCTGCTCCCCCTTTCACATGCTCAGTACCCAAGTTTTGATCAACTGCCAAGAGAATATCACCAGCTTTCTAGCACGAGAATATCCAATCAACCAATATAACCTTCTCTGCTGGTGCTGCTCAGAGTTCTATTGGCCTTCTTCCACAGGCAACCACTAGCAGAAAGGCCCGGAAAACATATACACAGTGCTCGTTGTGGCCTTCCTTGTCCTATATTATGCTCAGGGGTAAGATAGCCAAGAGGTGTCACTACATTGGTGGTTCGAGGGAGAGTTCCATGATTTTATAGCCTTGCTAACCCGAAATCTCCTAATCTTCCATTCAGTTCACCATCTAACAATGCATTTCTGGCTTCTACATCTCGGTGGATCGCTAATTGTTCCTATTCTTTGTGTAGATAGAGTATTCCCGATGCTACACCTTTGACAACTCGTCTTTGGTTCCAATATAGAGTATACTTGGGTTGGTTGTACAGAAACCTGTCCAGACAACCATTGGCCTTGATTTCATATACCAAAAGTAACTCTCCTTTGCGCCAGCAATATCCTAAGAGCGATACTAAATTTCTGTGGTGTAAGCGACCAACACTGGCGATTCTGCAATAAATTATCTTGTTTAACTTGCTTGATGAGATACCTTCTTCTTGAGAGCAACCTCGACCTGGTTTGTTGGCAATAAATTTCATATAGTTTCACAATAAATTCAAAATTCTCTAAATGTTAGAATTTATATGTCTAGAAAGAGCTAGCATCTTTCATTTTTCATTTGTTTTAACAATGCATTATTTCTCACTATTTGTTTTTATATATTTTTAAAATTATGAGCATTGACCTAAAGATCTTTGATCTCAAAGAATGAAAAATATGTATGCCAAAAAAGTTACTCCCTCTGTCCCACTTTGATAGTCTTGTTTTCCTTTTTCGTCTGTCCCAAATTGTAGTCCACTTTCCCATTAAGAAATGTAGTAATCTTTCAAATTGTCTAAAATACCCTTATTAAATATCTTGTTATTAATACATTGTTATTAAATACTAACCCACTACATTGAATACATTGAGTTTTTCCAATACTAACCCATTAGCTGTAACTGATATTAATTGGCACTCTTCGTGATTAGCATAAGGGTATTTTAGGAAATTATTAATCTAAATTTATGTTTCCAACCAAATTAATTACACTTTCTTAACCTGTGTGAAAAAAAAAACCAAGACTAACAAAACGGGACGAAGGGAGTAATTGATTTGGTGTCAAAAAATTTTTTTGGTTTGAGAGCATTTTGCTGAGATTTGCACTTCGAAACATGATGGTAAATAAAATATCGTAAAAAATTGATGACTATATTGTTCTTGTCATATAAAAATGATGTGGATATGTTTTAAATTAAAATACATACTCCGTAGCGAAAAAGTATATTTTTTAGAGTAGTATATCTAATACAAATAAGAAAACTTGCTTCAGACAATTAGCAATATCAGTGCAAATAGAAACTATTTTTTTTAATCGTTTATGGAGATAATTGATTATATAAAATGTGTGTAGTATTGCTATGTTCAAGTTTGACTACTGCTAAAGCCCTACATACTGGAGTTTTGGATAATTAATTCCTATCATAATGTTATGTTACTTTGCTACCTAGGTTTGTGCTTTCAACAGCAGAAGACCAATAATTTCATTTTAATCATTTTTCGGATGGAGTTAACTTTCCTAAACGTTTGACCAATCCACATGCAGGTGTGACTACCTCAAAACTCATGTTCATGGGGACAAAGTGTGATTAACCCTGCCAAAAAAAAAAAAAATTGTTTGAACAAAGGAAGAGCAGAACCCAATTAAGGAAATGCATTTGGATGTCATGAGTTAGATTAAGGCTTATTTACATTAATTAATTATTAATTACTGTGCTAATACGACTTTAGATTCGGTACCTACCATCGTCCTAGCTGTAGACCATTCATTTATGAGTTAATAAGACTTCATTAAATATAGAGGAGCCGTCCCGGTCCAAAAACTGTCTTAGGTGAAGAGTTTATTTCCACAATAACCTCATTCTTGAAAACTATTCCCAAACTAATGCACTTTCAAAATATATTCCCTTATTAATCTACTTGTTGCCACGTGGACTTTCAGTATGGAAAGTATTCACATTTCCATCTTATATTAAGAGGTACAAACCTCATCAATAGATTTTTAATACCTTTTCAATAGTTGAAATTTTGCTACTTATGTACAATCGTAAAGATAAATAAAAATATTTCTCTATCTATTATTGAGTTAATTAGTATTTCTCACATTAGATTGGCTCATGTAGCGTGTTAATTTTGATACTAACACTGATCTAATTACATTTTCTCTCGCCTATTTTTTTGGAATGTATTCTCTTTTGATAAGTCAAAAAATGCAAGAGAATTTTTTTCGAATTTTTTTCTCCTTATAGTGGAATTTTTATAGTTCACGTAAACTATGATTATTTTGTATCTTGAAATGTTTACTCATACTTCAAACAATTTGAGTTTTTGCAAACTTCTTAAAATTTACAAAGTTAGGAGGCTACGATATATAAAATTGCAAGTAACAGAAAAAAAGAAAGGAACTTGTGATATAATAATCAAGAATAAAGCTAGGAAGGAATAATGGCAGCTAAAAAAAAAAAAAAAAAGTTCTTCAGCAAAATCATTGCAATTTGGAGGGTGATCAACAATTTTAAAATCTAATTATGGATCCACTTTCATTTTTTAATTTGTTTACAGAATGTCCTTAAAGCACTAAATAAAGAAAAACTGCGTAATATATAAACAAAAGATTTACAAGTTATTTTTTTCCTTTCGTGGGGAGTCTACGTGGTAATAACTAGATTAATAAGGGAATAAAAATTGAAAGAGCATTACTTTGGGATTATTTTTAGAAAAGTAAATTATTTTAGCCAAAAACTCGTTAGGTGAACATCTCAATCACAATATGAATTGCCTAGCACTTTTAGGTGATCCGTAAGATGCTGGAAAATGGGATAGCACTTTTGCAGGGGAAACGTCCAAATACCCAGCTTGTTAGGTAATTATAGTTAGGTGCACTGCAATAAATCCTAGTTGTCGTTTCTCGTAGTACAACAATAAATGCCAGCTAATAAATATGCGATGCCTCTTTTACATTTGTTCCAGGCAAATTAAATGGATATCTTTTAAGCTTTTACACTCTGAAGTCCATTCTTGTATTTTTAGCTCTTTAGACATATAATGAGCAGCCAGGAGATTGCTATCAAGCTAATTTTGAAGTTTGATGGAAAAATTAAATGAAATCAACAATTTCCAGCAAGTAAAGAAGCATGAGTAAAGGAGGAAAAATTTTAGTCGAGTGGCAGAATATTTTAAAGATCCATTGAGTTCTTCAACATGGGAGAAAAATGTGAATCTTTTTCATGTAAAGACAATCCTTGGGCATTTGATGGGTGAAGCTCCTGTGCTCTTTGGCTATCTTTGTTCTCATTCATAGGTGTGGTGAGATGGATGATTTTCCCTAGCCTTTTACCGGATTCTTCTCCAAATGTATTATTGCAGCAATTTCATTTTGTTCTCAGAAAAGATGTTAATGAGTAGGTGGTCTTAATGAAGGGAAAATGTCAGAAACCTCCCCGGAGAGGTAGGTTTCTCTTAATATCACGTAGTATCTCTAAAGTTTTAAAAATATCATTTACCTCTCTTACTTTTATTACTTGTATAACAAAATTTTTAAAAATTCTAAACTACCCTTTTGCTCACTAAAAGTACAAGATAAACAAAATTTAGTTTACTAAAATTTACAAACAAAAGATCACATTGTCATTAAAAAAAAATGAGCAAGAGAGAATGTTGAAAAAAGAAAAAAGAGAAGAAAGTTTCTTTATCTTTATCTTTTAATTTTTTAAGCTCCATTTATTTGATATATAAATTATGTATCAAATAAGGCTTAATATAAATATTTTACAATTACTAAGGAAGCTAAATGATATTTTTAAAATTTCAGGATGCCAAGTGATAATAGGAGAAACCTCAAGGAGGTTTCTGATATTAGCCCATTAAAGAATCTTTTTGATTTACAAGACATGAAACTATATATAACACAAAATAGGAGAAAAGAACAACAACTTACAATATTAAAACAGTGCATATTGAAACGCCCTAGTTCATAAAACCACACTAATAAACAGTACAAGGGGTTCTACGGGGTAGAAAGATTGAAAACATAGAACAGATATGTCAGAAAATGCACTCAACAAAATAATATAAGCATCTCAATTACCGACCACCAGAGAGAACAGAGTCTGCTACAGAATGTGTGAAACATTTGTCTGTGGAATATGCAAATGACGATGAAATATCTTCAAAGCCAGCAGGATGGGCGAAGCCAAGACCAACAGCAGAAACGCCCATGGCCAGTGGTGATAAATCTGGCAGGGCAACTGACCCCTCCAAGTACAACAGAACTTGCCTCATACTTGGCCTAATCTTTGGATCTGAATGAGAGCATAACAAGCCCAGTTTCAACACCAATTCGGCTTCCTCTTTCACATACTCAGTGCCCAACTTTTGATCAACTGCTAGGAGAATATTGCCTGTTTTCCAACACGAAAATACCGAATCTACCAAAACGATATTCTCTGCTGGTTCAGCTCGGGGTTCTATTGGCCTTCTTCCACAGGCAACCTCTAGCAAAAAGGCCCCAAAAGCATATACATCAGTGCTCGTTGTGGCCATCCCAGTCCTATTATGCTCCGGGGCAAGATAGCCAAGAGATCCTGCTACATGGGTGCTTTGAGGGAGTGTCCCATGATCGTATAGCCTTGCCAGGCCGAAATCTCCTAATCTTCCATTCAGTTCACCATCCAACAGTACATTACTGGCTTTTACATCTCTGTGGATCACAACTTGCTCCCATTCTTCATGTAGATAGAATAATCCGGACGCTACACCTTTGATGACTTGCAGTCTTTGGCTCCAGTTGAGGGTATACTTGGGCTGGTTATACAAAAACTTATCTAGACTACCATTGGGCATGAACTCATATACTAAAAGTAACTCTCCTTTACGCCGACAATAACCCAAGAACGGCACTAAATTTCTATGGCGTAAGCGACCAATACTGACTATTTCTGCAACAAATTCTCTCATTCCCTGTCTTGCTTGATGAGAGACCTTCTTGACGGCAACCTCAACTTTATTTCTTGGCAAAACGCCTTTGTAGACCCTGCCAAATCCGCCTTCTCCCAACACCTCTTTTTCTCTGAACCCCTTGGTGGCAATGTATAGATCTTTATACTTGAACCTGTGAGGTCCGTAAGCAATCTCCCATTCTTCAAGCACTTCTGCAAACTTCCACTTCCTCCTTAGATAATAAGCTACTCCAGATGTTAGTATTAACAAGAAAAGCATGCAAATCAGGGGCAATCCCAAGATAAAAAATTTAGAGACTTTCTTATGTCCAAACCGAGGCAGCTTGGGGAGCCGAGAGAGATCAAGAGCTTGCGCATCCCCATTCATCTTGAAGCTCCATCCCAGTACATAATGAGCTGTTCCTATTTCGATTGGGCTAGTGGCAGCAGAAAAGCCAACATACATGGTTTGCTGTAAAATTGGCGAAAGATCATATCTCAAAGACAAAAGAGGAGTATGTGGTTTAGCAGCCGCAATTGGAGCTAATGTAACATCGATTCTCCTGTCAACCCCGTCGTATTCCACCCAAAGTTGCATCTGTTGACCGCTGCAAAGAGTTAAGTTGTCAAATGAATTCTTGTTATTAGCTTGGTAACTTGCTGGCCGGGATATCTTGGAGCTCACAGAGTTAATATCAATACCAACATGGTTGTCATTGATATCTTCAAAATCTTGGTTTTGGAAAGTGTCAAGCTCCACTGCAAAAACGTGATTTGTTTGATTTCCATTGGTGCTTCTATTGAAGAGGCCGAGGAACTGTGTGGAAGGCCCTCTGGTAAGGCCTCTTGTTGGTGCAATCACGAAAGCCATTCCCGGACCAGTCACTCCTGAGACTTTGGGTACTATAGCAAACACAAATTGGGTGGAAAACGAGAGGGCCGAACTGTTAGATTTGCTCTTGAAATTGATGGGACTAGGATAGAAGGCATGCCCTGTTTCTAATTTCGTGGTGTTGGTTATCTGTAGGAGGCCATTGCTCATGATTTTGGCTAATCCATCCAGGCTTAGATTTGATGATTGAAATCCTTGATAGACGAAACCAGCATCATCAGAAGCTGCTGCACCAGCGGCGGTGTGGACCAGAAAATAGGCTAAGATTGCTGTTGCTAGATTGAATGACATGACTAAAAGACTTGATGTCAATTGCCAACAACTTCTTAATTTAGTAGCCTACCTGTTGCTATCTAGCTGTTGCGATTTCTTCGCACTCCTTTATAATTTCTCACACAAGCTTTGACTGCTTTTTAACGAAAGCCAAATGACGAGCAGCTATAGCAGACATGTTGTTACATAGTATGCAAGGGACTTGCCCGCTACAGTAGTGGTTTTTTCAATTGTAGGATGATTGTTATATTTTCCGATATACAAGAAAACAATAATGTCACTTTGAAGTAAAAGTTTTTTAACGGGCTCCGATACATAATAATTAGGATTAATTTTTTATACACTAACAATTAATATATACACTATCACCGATGGATGCATGACAATTCATCTGAATTAAATATTCAAATTCAAATTTTACTCATGTGTCATGTATTCAATCATGATAGAATATGTATGTACTGTCAGTATATATAAGATTTACTCATTTAATTAATTGAAACTTAAAATTTTGCATATATAACATGTATTCACTATGTTTATGTGTAAACTGTAAATATAAAAAACATTAATGCTATAAACAACTTATTTCATGTATTTGCTTGTAACACAGTATAGTATCATTGTACGCTATACTTGACAGCGAGAACATCAATTGCACCAACATCAACCATGCTATCCCGTGCCGCTCATTAACCGAGTGCAAAAAGTTAGATATCGAGCATGAATAGCATTAGAGTGTTAAATTTTTTATTTCAAGAAAGTGAACTTCGGGACACGTACTTAAAATCTGGTGATTCCTTTTTCCCCAACAATTCTCTTTTATTCTTCTCGTTTTGCCCTAGCTATGGTACGAGTTCCTTAATTTCTAAGACCTACCACCTTAAAAAGCAGCCATATTATTAATGTACGGTTTTACCTTGCTCAGACAGCCCTTTGATTCTATAGAAACCTATACCGCCTTGCAAATCAGTTACAAACAACACGCCAAGGTTTACAAAAAATAAAAAAATAATAAAAATCAACAACAAAGTGCAATATTGACGAATTTGGGCGGATCATAATTGGATAATGAGTTTAATTAGGTCAACTTATTTATATTCATTTAAATAAATAAGTCTGGATACACTTAATTATTCATTTATCAATCACTTAAAATTCTATTTATTTTTATTTTTTGTATATTGTTTGACAAGAAATAATATTATTTAATTATTATTAAATTGATAATAAATTTAAATTTATTTATTTAACACTTACAAAAAATTGAGTTTAAAAGCATTGTATTATGTGAATCCTTCTCAAAGTGCAATCTTCACAGGTATAGTTCAAGACCTTCCCTCCACAATATTTATGCCAAGGTTTTATAACCACGTGGACCTATTCAATGTCTGTCAGTGTGGACCTATTCAATGTCGGTCAGTTTGCGAGTAATTTTTTAAATTTTTTTGTGAAAATTAAGGTTTCAAAGAAACTGCATTTTTAGGTTGTGTTTGGATTGTAATTTTCTGAAATTTTTGTAGAAAATATATTATAACAATTTGATATATGTGAAGTAAAAAAGTGATTGAAAAATGTATTCACGAAAAATAGAGATATTTTTTTGGTAAAAATCCCTTTCCAAACAATTTGAATTGAAAAAGGACTATATAATGTGAACTTTTCTGTCCTCTTAATTTCGGGAGTTCATATCCGAAATATTTCTAGAATCATCCTATCCTTAATTTTCCTCCTCCTTCACATCCTAATGTCTTTACCTTCTAAGCCACCATATATATATATATATATATATATATATATATATATAGTCAATGACATCTTAACTTCTAAAATTGCTCATTACTTTCAATAATCTTCAGTGTTGTAGTTGTATTGTTGCAACTATCATAAAAGTTTGGCTCTTCAGGATATTTAAAAGAAAAAAAGAAGATGATGATCGATAATCTCCAATATGCAATTGTAATTTTTTCTTCTTTCCTCGAGTAACCTCTAATATAGCAACCAAACGATGTTTAAGAGTTCAAGTGGCATAGAGTTCGACGTATTCTTTTAGGGTTTCTTTAATTGATGCCCATTGGGCACTAGTAAAGACACTTAAAGCACACCTAACTTATCATGTTAATACATACAATCATAATTAATGTACCCCTTATCTTAGATAAGAAGCTCGTTTTGCCTAGCCAATAATGATGTTGCAAATCGAATTTATGCTGTCGAAGGTTCAACACTGTTAGGACCGGGCCAGGAAATAGACAAACTCAAGTTAGCACAAATTAGGCGGTATAACCGACCATTTAATAGATAGGCGGTAGATACCAGCCATATAATAATTAGGCGGTAAAACCGACCATATAAAGACGGATAACAAAGCAAATAAGAGACACAAAAGATTTACGTGGTTCGGTCAAATTGACCTACGTCCACGGGCGAGGGAGGAGCAATATTTCTACTATGAAAAAGAAATACAAAAGCCGTAGAAAAGTGGTTCCTAGGCCAATAGGCACTTACAAAAGAGTTTAGAAAATATTCCTAAACTCAAAACAAGAGAGCCTAAAATATTTAACTGAATGGGCTAGATGACTCAAGAAGCTAATAGCCCATATAACTCTCTTGAGTGGTGCAAGTTAAATCCTTCAATGGACCCTTCTATTTATAGGCCTCGAGTAGCCGGCTTCTCTTCAGCAGGCTCCGATGTGGGATGAGAAGGAAATGAAAAATTATGCCACAAGTCAAAGCTTGCGGCTCTGACAAAACAACAAATCTCCACCTTGGCATAATTTTGAATTCTATCATCGACAATAGTAAAAATTTCTCCACCTTCTTCACATAAGCCCCAATGGGCTTAAATCACAAACGAACACCAATCAAGTCCAAGCACTGCTTGAACTTGTAAACTGGAAGAGGTTTCGTAAACATATCGGCTGGATTGTCCTTAGTATTGATTTTCTGAATAAGGACTTTTCCCTCAGCAATGATATCCCGAATGAAGTGATACTTCACATCAATGTGTTTCGTCCTCTCATGATACATCTGATTTTTAGTCAAGTGTATGGCACTTTGACTATCACAGTGAATATCAGTAACACCTTGATATAGACTTAACTCGCTAAATAAACTCTTCAACCACAAGGCTTCTTTGATTGCCTCGTTCACAGCCATATATTCTGCTTCTGTAGTAGACAAAGATACGACAGGTTGTAGAGTAGCTTTCCAACTAACAGCACAACCGCCAATGCAAAATACATAGCCTGAAAGTGATCTTCTCCTGTCAAGATCCCCAACGTAGTCTGAGTCTACAAAACCAACCAAAGTGTTATTATTCCTTCCAAACTCCAAACATGCATTTGAAGTACCTCGCAAATATCTGAGAATCCACTTCACAGCCTGCCAATGTGTTTTATCAGGGCAAGACATATATCTGCTAACAACACTGACTGCTTGTGCAATATCTGGACGAGTACAAACCATTGCATACATAATACTGCCGACTGCACTGGAATAAGGAACCCGTGCCATATAATCTTCCTCTTCATCTGATTTTGGTGATTGAGCAGCAGATAGCCGAAAATGGCTAGCAAGAGGAGTAGATACTGGTTTAGCATCTTTCATGCCAAAACGCTCCAAAACTTTTTCAAGGTAATTTTTCTGGGTCAAAAATAACTTCCCTACTCCTCGATCTCGCTTGATATCCATGCCAAGAATTTTCTTAGCTGCTCCCAAATCTTTCATTTCAAATTCACTATTTAACTGCAGTTTCAAGGTGTAAATTTCTGACAAATTCTTGGCAGCAATGAGCATGTCATCAACATAAAGCAGCAAATAAATGGAAGAACCATCATTTAACTTCCGGAAGTAAACACAACTATCATACATGCTCCTCAAATAACCATGACCCAACATAAAGGAATCAAACCTTTTATACCATTGTCTTGGAGACTGCTTCAATCCATATAAGGATTTCTTCAACAAGCAAACATGGTCTTCCTTACCTTCAATTTCAAAACCCTGGGGTTGTCTCATATAAATTTGTTCTTCAAGTTCGCCATGTAAGAAAGCTGTCTTAACGTCGAGCTGTTCTAACTCCAAATTATACATGGCAACTAAAGCAAGCAAAACACGAATAGAGCTATGTTTAACAACAGGTGAGAATATATCATTAAAATCAACACCTTGTACCTGATTATAGCCCTTTGCAACTAATCGTGCTTTATACCTTGCATCTTCAACCCCTGGAATACCTTCCTTTTTCTTGAAGACCCACTTGCAACCAACAATTTTCTTAGCTGACGGCGGCTTTACAAGAACCCAAGTTTCATTCTGATGAATAGATTCAATTTCTTCATTCATCGCAATCAACCACTTTGCAGAATCATCACAAGAAACTGCTTCTGAATAGGTGGAAGGCTCACCAACTGCATCAGTTTCTTCTGCAACAGACAAAGCATATGCAACTAAATTTGCATATCTTTGTGGTGGTCGAGTGTCTCTCCTTGCTCTATCTCTGGCTATGGAATACTCCTCTTCTTCTGAACTATCTTCAACAGTAGATTCAGGTGTATCTACTGGCACTTGTTGAATAGAAGATTTGGATTGAGAAGGACCAAAACTGCCAATATCAAGCTCCACCTGCTTCTGTGTACTATCAGTAGTACAAGGACTAGAAGACTCCTTCTTGGAAGATAACAGAGATAATTCATCAAAAGTAACATCTCTACTGATTACAAATTTTGGGGATTTGGGATCAGGATACCATAATCTGTATCCTTTCACCCCAGAAGCATACCCAAGAAAAATGCACTTTTTAGCCCTAGGCTCCAATTTTCCATCATTCACGTGCATGTATGCTGGACACCCAAAAACTTTTAAATTGGAGTAATCAGCAGGAGTACCTGACCAAACTTCCTCAGGAGTTTTGAAATCAAGAGATGCAGAAGGAGAACGGTTGACAATATAACAGGCCATATTGATCGCCTCTGCCCAAAAGTCGTTTGTCAACCCTGCATTTGAGATCATACATCTTGCTCTCTCCAAAAGCGTTCTGTTCATACGTTCAACCACACCATTTTGTTGAGGCGTCATCCTGACGGTGTGATGCTGAACAATTCCTTCATTTTTGCAAAATTCATTAAATTCACCTCCACAAAATTCCATGCCATTATCTGTTCTCAACCGCTTAACATGTTTTCCTGTTTGTTTCTCCTTTCAGATCTACCCCTAACAAACAAGCCATCGGCTTGACTCCCACTAGTTTCCCCAGTAATATCCCTATCTATCTGCTCTTTAGATTTTAATGCAGATTTAATTTCCCGATACGAAATTGTTTCCTTTCCATATATCATAGTATCACGGAAATGCTTAAAAGATTGGGGAAGGGAACACAAAAGTAATAGGGCTTGATCTTCATCATCAATTTTCGAATCTATATTCCCCAAATCCATAATAATGGAATCAAATTTATCAAGATGGGAGAGTATAGATGTACCTTCAGACATCCGAAGCATGTACAAACTCTGCTTCAAATATAGCCGATTCTCGACTGTCTTCTTCATATACAAGGCTTTCAATTTATCCCACATAGCCTTGGCCGAAGTCTCCGTTGCTACCTCACGCAATACCTCATCGGAGAGATTTAGGATAATACTGGATCTTGCTTTCTTATCCATCTCAGCAAAATTTGCATCTGTCACATCTTCTGGCTTTTTCTCAATTCCTTGAATTGCCAAGTCAACTCCGTCTTGAACAAGAATGGCCTCCATCTTGAGCTGCCACATTCCGAAGTTGACATTCCTGTCGAATTTCTCGACAACCGTCTTTGTTATCGTCATTGTTGCCACAAAATCTGTAATGTGAAGTTTGTCTCAAAAAACTGGCCAAACAAATATGCAAGTCTCGTGAGCGGGCCCCACAGGGTGAGCGGGCCCCACGAGATAAGCGGGCCCCACGGGGATGAACGGACCCCACAAGGTGAGTGGGCCCCACAGGATGGACGGACCCCACCAGATGAACGTGTCTTGCAAAATATAACAACCAGCTCTGATACCAGTTTGTTAGGACCGGGCCAGGAAATAGACAAACTCAAGTTAGCACAAATTAGGCGGTATAACCGACCATTTAATAGATAGGCGGTAGATACCAGTCATATAATAATTAGGCGGTAAAACCGACCATATAAAGACGGATAACAAAGCAAATAAGAGACACAAAAGATTTACGTGGTTCGGTCAAATTGACCTACGTCCACGGGCGAGGGAGGAGCAATATTTCTACTATGAAGAAGAAATACAAAAGCCGTAGGAAAGTGGTTCCTAGGCCAATAGGCACTTACAAAAGAGTTTAGAAAATATTCCTAAACTCAAAACAAGAGAGCCTAAAATATTTAACTGAATGGGCTAGATGACTCAAGAAGCTAATAGCCCATATAACTCTCTTGAGTGGTGCAAGTTAAATCCTTCAATGGACCCTTCTATTTATAGGCCTCGAGTAGCCGGCTTCTCTTCAGCAGGCTCCGATGTGGGATGAGAAGGAAATGAAAAATTATGCCACAAGTCAAAGCTTGCGGCTCTGACAAAACAACAAACACAACAATTCATGAAGTTGTTTACTTGTCTTTGTGTCAATGGACTTCAAATGAAGAATGCAGGAAACATGTTACATTTACGGTATGCTATGTGAACTTTACTCTTGTAGTGGGTGACTACTAAATTCTCTATGCTAATTCAAGATTGGTTTTTCATCAGGTTTAACTTTTTTTAATCCTGGATAAATATCATTTAGATATTTTTCTCAATTAATTACACATTTTAAGAAATCTTGACACCTGAATCCCCTTTATTGGGACCCCATTAGCCAAACTGATTCTTTTAAGTTTTATTCTCTATTGCACAATTCGCATCACGTAAGAATCATTGCATATTTAGCAATTTTGCATTCCTTAAATCTCTCTATTATATGTGTGTGTGTGTGTGTGTGTGTGTGTGCAGTGGTTTGTTAATTCTTCTTTCTTTCATAGTTTGATAATGGGTTTGAAATGATAGCAGTATGGTTTCTAAAATGCTTATTAGAAAAACAAACCCAGATCCAAACTCTATGGAAAAATCATGGGTCTGTGTGCGGGATCTGATTTTATTGGTTCATGCCGAAAATCAAATCCTAATTTAGACCCTACTTAGATCCATATAAATATATCAGAAAAAGTAGAGGAGGTTTAAATATAGGGATACTTTCAGAAACCTTCCTTAAATATAGGGGTAATTTAGACCCTACACTGACAATTTCACCCTCTCTCCCGAAGTTTTTAAATACCACTTAGGTTCCCTATGAGATCCGATGCTTACCTCATGAATGGTCAAATGACTTTATTATCCTTACAACATAAGAAATATTATGTATTTATATGGAGAGAAACAATTTGAATATATAAAAATTTCAAGCAAATAGAATTAGTGTATCACATTTCATGCTTTCGGTTCATATTTTTTGCACATAATATTTTTCAATATTGATTCTATTATTTAAAAATTGCAATTGGACTATATTTCTACTATCTTTGAAATTTTATATATTTTTATTGTTTCTGAATGTAATTTTTTAATTACACATTAAGAGATACACATGAATATTCATTAAATACCTGTACCTATGAGGGTCTAGATCTAAATTTTCTTTTCAAGAGCCACAAGTCTCTAGGTCCAAAGATGGGTGGGTGTCAATAAATTCGGTGATTCTAGGTCTACATCATGTAGATCTAGGTCAAACCCTACCTATTAACATGCATATATGCACTGGTTTGTTTGGATTGTGTTTTATTTCCCAAATTTTATCTGCTTACATCATCATTACAATTTCCAATACACCTTTTTATCTTCTCAATTACCTTTTTATCTCACACACATCACATCACAAAAAGTGCTACAGTAAAAATATTCCAAATAAAACACAATCCAAACAAACCATGGTTCATGTATTACATCCAATAATAATAATAATAATAATAATAATAAATGGAAATATGTTATATGAAAAAGCAAAAGTTCAAAAAAGAGCCATTTTAGGGTTAATTTCTAGAAAAATGAGTTACTGTAAATTAAATTAAATTAAAGAAAAAGTAAAACAATGTGTTAATTTATTTTCCTTATCAAGTTGATTTTCCAACTACATTTGCTAGATTTTTGTGGAGAGAGAGAGAGAGAGAGAGAGAGAGAGAGAGAGAGTTTTTCTTTTTCTTTGAGGGAGAGCTTTACTATTTGACCCTAAGTTATATTTCCTATAAATTTACTATAATGGATATTTTCAAGTCAATGTTTTAACATCTTTAGTCGACCAAATATTGTATAACCATGTGAATACAATATTGTATTCTTATACAATATCTTATTATCTTATAACCGTGTGAACAAAATAATTTAATTCGCCATGTCCTTATGTTAAAGTAACCCGAAACCGTTGTATCCATGGTCAGTAAAAAGTACTCTATTCAAATCCAAATATAACATTTAGAATATCAATAACATTAAAAAGTAACTCATTGACAACAAGTCTTTTTTTTCTTTCTTTTTTGGTATAGTCGTAAAAAGTAGGTCCTTAGAGCTACAGTTACATTGTTTTACTTGTTGCATTTGGTAAAACGGAATGTTCAATTTAGGGTCTGTTTGGTTGGAAGTAAAATGTTTTCCTTGGGAAAATATTTTCCGTGGAAGTAATTTTCCATGAAAATCATTTCCCTTTCATCATTTTCAGGTGTTTGGTTAGCTTATTGAAAATATTTTCTTACTTCATTTTTCTGGTGTTTGTTTAACTTTTAAAATATTTTGCTTTTATCCCTATCTTTATTTTCTACACATTATAACTACATACTTTTTCCCATACAAAATAAGAAAATTTATTTCATTGTTTAACTTTAAAAAATCTTGGAGAAATGTATATATGAATAAAAAATATCTCCTTAAGCAATAAACAAATTGCTGGCCATTTAGTGTCAAATATCAATTACATGCAATGCTTATTGTGACATATATCTTGCACTCTCACTGCTGAAAGTTTCTCTAGAAAAGAATGTCCCTATTATACATAATTAATTACTAGCATAGGATGAGCAGAATGATGTTTTTTTTTTATATTTTGAATATACTAGGAGGAGGGTTGGGTTGGGTGGTACGGGGGAGGGAGTGTAAGGAAGAGGTCTTGGGTTCGAATCCTCCTGTTTACACTAAAAAAAAAAAAAAAAAGAACATACTGCAAGATGTTTTCAGTAAATTTGGAACATACTACAGGCGGGATACATGCATTTCGGAAAACAACTTCAGTAAGTTTGGAAGGGAAGTTGTTTTCCATAAGATGAGTGAAAATATTTTACATAGGAAAATGTTTTCAGTAACTTTTATGCAACCAAACACGGGAAATTAGGAAAATATTTTCACCCGAAACAAACGGACCCTTAGTAAAAGTTAGTTAACTAAGGCCTTGTTAGAATCTTATACGACCAGAGCATTAAACTACTAATGAGTAATCACTATACTACAGTTCAACTAGAATTAGCACGGGTTAATATTTCAAATCAAAATAGTAAAATAATTTTTGTTAAAAAAATTATTTGGCAATGAAATGCTAAAAGATCAACATGTGTCAATTTCAATGTCAATTTCTATCAAAATGTGTTAATTTTTGAATAAATGCAAAGGAAAAGAATCACTACTCATGAACTTGAAAAAATCTATGAAATTGTCTATAAATTGTGTTTAATTGTCATATATTCTTACAATTACTTATAAAAATTCCTTTCTATCATTATATCATTCCTTGAGAATTTGTATATTTTCAAACTACCTATGATTCCAAGAATAACTAAAAAAAAAATCTAATTTTAGTTGTGTTATTATTATTTTTTTTTTAAAAAAAGGGGGAAACACTCACCCCAAATTTTATTGCCCAACAAAGATAAGTACTACCAAGAGCCAACAAAACACGCTACACCAAACTAATATACGTGGGACTATTTCTAGACAGCACAAAGCCTCACAGAAGGAATTGACAGTCTGTCCAAATGCAAAGCAAACTTAGTTGTGTTATTAGATAACATTTATTTTTAAATAGCTACATTTTCAAAAAAAAAAGATAAAAAATATTACAAATTTAAATAGAAAAACACCAAATAAGCTCCAAAAGAAAAACCAAACACGCATTTGACTGCCATCATCTTTATCCCCCTCTTTGCCATTTCTCCTACGTTGTAACTATAGGTGGCAAACCAACCCACTTAATTAAATGGGTATTATTGGATAACCCATTAAAGCCAATTAATTCATTTAGAATTCCCTTCCCCCAAGTCTCTTCTCTTCCCCCACCCATTTTTTTTTCAAATTTTTCATTTTGTCATGATGTTAACTACTTTTGTTTCATTATTATTATTATTTGTTGGTTTTGTCTTATTATTTTATTTTCTCTTAGTTTGTTAACTTGCTCATTTTTTAGCAATACCAATTTATGATAAGTTTTAACCTATATTTCTTATTTTTCTAAAATTAAATTTTAAATTTATATATGAAAAAAATGTTAGGGGTTCAAAATTTTTGGATTAAGTTTTTATATTAACTTTTATAGTACTTAGTTCAAATTTTTTTATGCTTATTATTTAATTATTAAATAATATGTAATTTTACGACATAGAGTATAAATGGAAAAAAATTGGTAATTTGGCTTATTGAATATTATAAGTAAATATTTAAAATCAATGATGGGTACAAAGAGCGGTATAAATTGATAACTTAGTTTACAAAAATGAATTTAAATGAGTTTACAAAAAATTAAAATAAATGGGTTATAAATGGGTAATTGGGTTATCCAATTCATTTTTTGACTTACCCATTTATACCCATCTAATTAAATGGGTATAAATGGGTTGACTCACTTATATCCATTACCCATTTTATCCAACTCAAACCCACCCAAATCACTCATTTTGACACCTCTAGTTATGACCATGCCCTTCCTGCTACTCTCCCACTTCTTTTCGCTACACTCCCTTCATCTGCAGCCTTACCTCCTTCATTCCCCATCCTTGATACTATCCCCCTTTATTTACTACCCTCTTCTTACCTAATAGACTTGCTTTTCCCTATCTGTACAATCTCCCTTCCCCTACCTTGTAAGCCGCACATTCTCCCTCTCCTATTCAACAATCTTATCTCCAACTTATCCTCGTAATCTTATCTATCACTCTCTTTGTGTCTTTTTCCCATCTTACAAATTGCCTTCCTTCCGCATCCCAACGCCACCTTTCCCTGTTCATTACCCATTTACTCACCTTTCAAATTATTTTGTCCAAATCTAAGATGAAAATTGTGATCTCTGGGAAAATCAAAATTCGGATGTCAATTCCACAAAATTTTGCCATCTTTGGAGTTTTTTTTATAAATTGCCATTCAAATTTTTTTTTTAAGAATTCCTAAAGCACTTTCAAAACTAACCATTCAAATGCATCCTTGTTTATTTAAGAAATAAATTCATACCAATAAAATTTGTTCACCTTAAAACTTAACCTTATTATAAGAGTATTATATTGGATATATTTTTTATAAAATATTGTGAGCACCTAATATAATTACAATGATGTCAAACATCAAAGTGGAAGAAAAAGAAAAAATGCCAAAAAAATAAAAGAAGATACTAAACAATCACAAGAATGATTTGGATTGTGTGGTTACTTTGGAACTTGCTAACAGAGGACAAGGAGCTAACTTCTCCTTTCCAACTAAGGATATTAGAGTTAAAAGAAAACTAATCGTCTAGCATGAATATAAAAAATAAAGTAAAGTCACCATATATAAAATCATTATAAAAAGAAAAAGCTGAGACTATATTTTTAGGCTATCGATAAATCAAATTTTTTTTGAATGATTACACATTAGATCTGAATTTTGTGATTGCCTAATGATTATTAGCACCTGGTTTTGTAAAAAATATATATATTTGACTTAAGCGTTTAACATATAATTGATAAAACATTTTCTTATGTAGATTTAAGAATTCAAAGAATAAAACATTAAATGTTATAATAAAAGAAATACACGACTTGCTATTCGATATGAAACATACAAAATGCTTAATTTAATTATGTATCTTAAAAGAGGTCAACATACATTTAGTTGTTTGTGGTCCATTTTGAGAAATTATCAATAGATTTTAAAATTAGTATAGTAAATATCTTATATGTAGAGTGAGAGAGAGAATTGAAAAATATAACCACCAGCTTTTGGGTTGGTGGCCACCACCAATGCATTAAGGTTTGGTGGGGTGGGTGACAAGGGTTCAAACCTTGCCTCTCACCAATTTGCTACAATTAAATGTGGTCTTGCTTTAAAATGTGGTCCGATGGTGGTTCAATCCCCTCCGAGTTACCCCATCGACAAAAAAAAAAAAAAGAATTGAAAAACATACCTCATTATTATGACGGAGTTGGTTTCTTCATAAAATAATAGATTTTGCTAGAAATAGCAAAGCAATGAAAAATATTTGGGTTTGCCATCATATCATTTTTTCTACTAAAATCACATGTGGTGTTCATATCATGTAAAGTGGGGAAGTTTCTATAATTTTTTATTTCAAATCATTGATCATTCATATTTTCTTAATTTGATATTCAAACCATTAATATGTTAATAGTTATTTTCAGTATAATTAATCAATTGCAAAGATGTTTCCTTAACTTTGTTTTCTAGGTATTAAATGGTCAAACTTATTTTTGTTAAGGTTAATAAAAGACTAAGAGGATTGGGGAAGCTTTCCTTATTTAAATTGTTCATTCTAATTTTTGTAAAATTAACCAATCTCAAACATGATCATCTTTTATTTTGGTAGAGTTAATAAAAATTAAAATTAAATTGCAAAATCATAGGCACTCTTTCCTATTTCTTCATATGCAATGTTAGGAAGAATCTAATTTTAGGGACTAAACTTAACTAATAAAAGCATAGTTTGGGATTCAATCAAACAAAAAGGTACTAATGATATATTAAACAATTAAAATAAATCAAAAAATTGAGCAAGAAAAAAAGAATGGAGCCTTGAAAGCTAAGTAAGAGGCTTACTATCAAAAGTCCTTGACATGGTCTAGGCTTTCAAGTTAAAAATTCCTAATTATGTAATTAATTAAGCTCAATAATCTTGATTTTTTGCAAGTATATATGTCAAATGAGTATAGTGATAATTATGATCAATCCCATAGGAAATTGGTTAATTGCTAAGACTTTTTAACTTACTCTATTCTCCAAACAATCAAGAAATCAAATAAAAGCAATTTACTACCAATTACACTAATTAAAACTAATAACATGACAATGGAGAAATTTGCTGAAGAATTTCTTAGGATTTACGAATCCCTTGTTGCTCAAGTTTAAGAAATAATTCGGTTGATTTATGCCTTTAACTTATGACTTGTCAAAGATAACCTTCAATTATATTCAAATAACACTCTTGCCATTACCCAAACATACTCACGCCAAGCATTCACCTATTTGCTTGATGAGTTAACTTGATATAAGTTCGTCAAGATCAATGAAGTAGTTAAAATCAAATCCATCTAAATATATCTCCTACTTTCATAAACATGGCCTTTAGGGTTCACGAATCTTGATCTACACTTGCATGACAACATTTAATGCACAACCAATGATTAGGTGATTTATAGTTGGTGATCAAGCAACTATAAATATAAAAGCGTAGAGATATGAACTAACAAGTTCACAAAATAGTACAAATCAACCATTAATTACTTCATATCATGATACAAATAAGTTTATTTTTGTTAATGCGCAAATTAGGTAGTTTATTTGTTAATATTTCCCCCTTTATTTTGACCAAATGTTGTGATAATTTGCTAGATTCTACTTATATTTGAATTTTTGTGTGATTTCTAGGAACTTCAAGTCAATTGAGGCAGAAAAGGAGAAATTGAAGCCTAATTGAGGAAATTCCATTAAGAAAATCTTGATACAAGTTTCTTAGTTGATACTAGAAAGCCCGCATCCCATTGAGCTTCAATTGCACACGAGGCCCATTTTTGGAAAAAAAAAAAGAAAAAGAAAGAAACGCTAAAGAAGCCCTGAGGGAACGCTAGGTCAAATAAGACCTCGGGTTCAACAAAAAAGGGGAGACTCTGAAAATCAGCGGAGGCCATTCTGTTCCGTCCCGTTTTTCCTTCCTTTTCCCAATTTATTTTCCTTTTTCAATTAAGAACTCGAGTAGTACTTTTGGCTGCAATTCAACTATGAGGAGTGGCTAATTTCTTCATCTAGTCAGAGGTTAAATCGAAGCTTTGGTTCGACAAAACTGTGAGATCGAATTGATTTGCCTACGTTCTTTAATTTGCAAGTATTTATATATTTCCTGTTCACTTATGCATATGATTATTTCTTGCAATTAAATACTTGATCACTGTTTAATTGTGTGAGTAATTAACAGCCATCTAAGAGTGCTCAATCCGTAATTGTTGGGTAATTTTAGTGCATGTGGCAAGTGACATGATTCAATTGTAGTAGAAACTTTTGAGTTGTTGTTGCGGAAGTATATGATATAGCCTAAATAAACCGAGCGTATGTGTTTGTTGGTTATAATTGGTGGCCAGTCTAATGATTAATGCTGTCAATAAGTTAAATCCTAAGAGCGTGTTTAGGACTGCTTAATTGGCTAGGGCAATAACCACAGAGCTTGTTGTGGTTATCGAATCAGGAAAGTTAGGCAGGTTGTCAGAACTTGTTGACAACCATAACCAGTTTATTTGTAAATGAAAGATTTTATCTCTGCATCTGTGATCAATGATTCGAACCATTAGTGGAGATTATACCTTTGACTAGAGATTTTCCTTCCGTTAATTTACTTTATATTTATTGTTATTTATTTTTTCTGCGATTGTCTTATTTTTTATTTGAGCAATTAAATTAGACAGTTCCATATCAATCCCCCCATTTTTATTTAATGTTACATTCATTCAAAATAAATTCCCAAGTCCCTGTGGATTCGATCCTGCTCACTGCTATATTCGAATTTTATCTTTCATGTAATTAAGATACTTTGGTATATCGGATCAAGTAAACTCTAGCACCAGGGTGAAGCTAGTAACCCATTGCACAGCCTAAGTCCCTGCTCCAGTACCATAGTGGATTTAATTCGTGACTTAAGAGTAGGAATTTTATTTTTGCTGGTTTGACACCCACCAATTTTACCTTAGGAGAAAGTAACTTAGCTAAACATAAGATTAAGCATGTTTAAGCATAGTATAATCATGAAACAAGGCTTGATTCATAACAAGAATTTAAAGAGCAAAGGATTAGAAATTTTTATATGTTGAAATAAGCTCCACAAGCTTCGTCTTATGATAAGTATGTATTTTGAGTATTTTAAATGTGTTTTCTTATTTAGTTTTGGTGTGTTTTATTTATTTTTATAGCTAATTAACTAGGTTTCTAGTGAAAATATACATTTTGTGGTTTAAGTATCAAAAATTGCATTTCTATGAATTTTAATGGTGAAAACTTCATGTTTTTATAGTTTTAATGATTCAATCATCAAACGGAGTGAGTTGAGAAGATAATTGGATGGTTTTTGATGATTTGAAGTGGTTTTAAAGATAATATGAAGTGCAAGAGATGAAATGCAATTAAGAGAGTTTTCCAGCTTTGACACCTATTGGTATTTTTGCTATATCTTGAGTTACATGTATCAGATTGAGGTGATTCCTAAGCCATTTTAAGTGTGTTTTCTTATTTAGTTTTGGTGTGTTTTATTTACTTTTATAGCTAATTAACTAGATTTCTAGTGAAAAAATATACATTTTGTGGTTTAAATATCAAAAATTGCGTTTCTATGAATTTTAATGGTGAAAACTTCATGTTTTTATAGTTTTAATGATTCCATTATCAAATGGAGTGAGTTGAGAAGATAATTGGATGATTTTTTATTATTTGAAGTGGTTTTAAAGATAATATGAAGTGCAAGAGATGAAATGGAATTAAGGGAGTATTCTAGTTTTGACACCTTTTGGTATTTTGACTATATCTTGAGTAATAAGTATCAAATTGAGGTGATTATTTTGACTATATTTTGAAGCTAAAACATAGCTATACATTTCTTATGAAGACATGAAAATTCATTTCACAATTTTTCAATGTCAAAATGTCGAAATACAAAAGTACAACATTGTTGTCGAATGCTGAAACAAAGTTTTGACCAGTTAAGAGTATTTTGGTCATTTCTGAGTCTATAGAGTTCTAAATTGGATGATTCTTAATGCATTGGAAATCCAGCTCAAAGAGCTACAACTTTCATGCTTTATAGAAGAGCTAGTTCAGCCTCCATCGTCGAGAAAATATCAGTTGAAATTGGTGCAAAAACAGAGCAAAGATGAAGACTGACCAAAATTGACCAAACCTGCAAAAGGCAAAACATGGGGTACAAAACGCGAGCTAGGTTGCATTTTTGGGGCTGCGTATTCGTGTTTTGCGGCTGCAACTTGCTCTACAACTTATGCTTTGTTCACACAAATTTTTTGACCAATTTTTCTACAAGAAATACCCCTGGAAATGAGCAAGCAAGTGTGGAATCTTGTAGAAACAACTTTTTGTGAGTTTCAAGAGCCAACTTTGCTAATTGGAAACAACTTATTTGCGACTTGAATCTCTCTATAAATAGAAGCCTTGGAGGAAATTTTTAACAACTTTGGAAGGCTAGAGAAATTCCACAAAAATGTAGTCTTCACTAGAATTTCCTTAGTTTATTAGTTAGGGTAGATTAGTATAGTTAGTGTAGTTATTCATTCTTATACTTGTAGTTAGATTTGGATGAAAATTTGAGGAGCAATGATGGAGAAGTTGAACCTCATGTGACAAGAGTGACTTCTCTCCTATTACTTTCTCTTTTGTAATTGAATTCATGTTTAGCTATAATACAAGTTTGAATTTTTGTCACGCTTTTCTAAAGTTTATGTCTAGAGTGTGGATGAACTTTTTATATCTTGTTTGTAATATTTACTTGGTTATTTGGTGATATTATTTTAAGCAAGTTATTTATCACTTTTACTTATCTAATTATGATCAATCGGTCATTAATGTGATAATTTTAAGGTGTTAAGTTTGTAATGAAAATTAGAATTTAACACTAGTTCAAACAAGTGATAAACTTAAGGAGTACACTCATGAGAGTGGAGGTGCACCTTGTGGATTTATTGACTTGTTTCATATGAAATGAGCTTGTAGTTAGTTTCATAACCACGAGATTAGGTATGACTTAGTTACAAGTATACTTGATTCACTATAACAATAGATTTCACATGCATTAGGAAATTACGACATAACTAGTCAAGATAATAGCAATCATTTAACCAGTAATTTCATTTATAAGAATAGTGAGGAACTTCAATCTTTAGGAGCTTTATATTGTTATTTTTATTGCTTTTATCTCATGTTTGTAGAGTAGATTTAATCTCTTGCATTTGTAGTAGTCTAAATAATAAAGGAGTTTGAAAATCATCAATAATTGATAATCTTTTCTGTGGGTTTGACCCTTAATACCCTATACCGTACATTTGCAAAAAATCGTGTGTAGGGTATTTAAAAATTTATAAATATAAAACTTGATTGTGAATGACTTAATTGTTATATATATATCCCATGCCCGTCATCTTATAACTTTTGCTTCAATCTACCAAAGTCACAAGTTTTTCTTCTACTAAACTACCTGTCTCAAGACTCTCTAGAGTCTCTAAAGATTATCTTCTAACTCCCCTTGATCCTCCAATACAATGTGTATTTATAGAAGAAAAGGCTGGGAAATGTTGTAATTGAAATGACTTAAAGTTTCCCCTTGAGCTTCACAATATTCCTCGAGCAACTTTCTAAAAAATTCAATCTAAAATTGAGCTGGAAAACTGTATAAAAACTAAGCAAATGGCTATACAAGTTGCATAGCCGCCTCACCAATACGCAGGGATGGGGATTCCATATTGCCTCGCGTTTTTGCCTCTCCTGTATTTTATTTTTTTATCTGCTTCAATCCAAAATGATGGGTAAAATGTAGACTGCCTCGCGTATTTAGGTCGCGTTTTGCTACGTAGAAAACTACACTTGTTTGTTTTGTCATCTCCAATCCATCTTCGAATCGCGTCAAATATTTTGCTTGAATTCTACTTGATCCGAATTGACCATAATTCACCAAATCCTACCAATGCAACAGGTTTTGCAGATTAAACTGTCAAATGAAAATTTTACTATAAAAAGAAGATGAGTGTACATAAATATATATATATAATTACAAGGTTATTTAAAAGTTTTCTTTTCTTTTAGCAATGTTTATCATTATATTGTGTATGTATACCTTAACTTTGTGCTGGTACACCACGATGCTATATGTGAACAATAAAGATTGTTTCAAAAATTTAAAAAGCTCAGAAGTTGCCAGCTAATTTTTTTCTTCTATTTTGTCTCATTTGTCTCTAATCTCTTATTTGAAGTAGTTTAGATGATAGTTCTGAATTTTGGCCTTTGCACCATACTTGTATTGAAGGACAATCTACTGGTTTTTCAAACCACAAAATTTTATGCTATACGTAGAAGAGTAGAAGAAAAAATTTTTTTCCCAATACGTAGTCCCGTGACCTTGTCATCATCATTTCTTGTTTACGTCTTCTTTTTCCTTAGCCCTTCCCACCTTTTCCCCCCAAATTAGCCTGAAATTTAAATGGAAAATAGCTAAAAAAAAAAAACTCTGCTCAAACTCAAATATGAAAAAGATTACATTTTCTGCAAAATTTCCACCAGAAATTGAGTGATGTATCAAAACCTACTCGCAAAAGATCTTCAATTAAAAGGATAAGCGGCAACATTGGCTCTTGAACTTGATTCTCCAACTAGTTATTGGAAAGCTTATTATAATCCCACCTAATAAAACACTTCTTCCCACCCAAAAAAATTATTAAAACAAAACGTTCCAGCGTTCTTCAACCCCCAGTTACAAAATCGAATATTGTTATAAAAATCAAGCCATCTTTGATGAACCAAGATAGCCAAAAACACAGCCTGAGGTGAACTTTCAATTTTGGAAGAAGACAGCTCTTTTAGGAGCCAATTGAGAAGAATTAGAGGTGAGGAGAAAATATTTTCAAAACTTAAACTCCGTTTTATTTGTTTGTTGTATATTTTATTTAGAGTTAAATTACATCTATGTCCTCATCTTTTCGGCCGCTAACACCTACAAAACTTAAACTTCACCAACCGTTAGGTAAGACAGCACTTGCTCCCGGTCCGGACAATTCGTCGAGTTCTGCTAACAAAGTCTTCGGTCTAGTCTTGGAAGGTTGTAGGTCCAAGATTAATTAAAGCTACATGGCGTAGAGTCATATGACTTTTAGCTTTAATTAAGGCTTTTAAGACAATTTAACATTTGCTTGACGCATGTTGGAAAGAGTTTACTGATCTCAAAGAAAACTTCTTGTCCTAACAACAACGTGTGTGAGAAATCACAACGCTAGATAATAAAATGGTCGTCCAAAACGTCCCTCATATTTTGTAAAATAACTTTTTTCGTCTCTTATTTTTAAAAGTGTAATTTTATGTCCTTTACATATTCACATCGGTCAAATTTAGTCCCTAACTAGATTTCCAATCATTTTTTGACCGGAATCTATCATGTGCAAGGCACGTGATCATTTTTTAAGGATAAATTTGTCAAATTATATTTTATATAATCTGATCTATAGTTCTCCACATTTTATAAAATAAATTTTTCATCCCTCACATTTTATAAAATAATTTTTTTCATCCCTCACATTTCACAAAATGAATTTCTCCATCCCTCATATTTCAAAAAATGAATTTTTCATTTCTCACTAATTATGTGTGTGAATACATTTTTTTTAAACACATGTATATGTCTATTTGATTTTGCTTAATAATAATAGTATAAACACGTGTATGTAATTGGGCCCAACTTGTGGACTATCTTCTCTTTTTGTATGATTATGACTAATATTTACCAATAGAACCTTAATTTGCATATTCTTATTGTATTTTGACCGAAAATAGCTTTATTGGCCAACTTGACAATGAATGCAAGATTTTTTACTGGCTAATACTAGATGAAATCAAATGATCACGTATAATATATGATATTCGTATTATTAAGTGAAATCAAATAGACACATACATATACTTATGCTATTCGTATTATTAAGCAAAATCAAATAGACATATACATGTGTTTAAACAAAATGTATTCACACACTTTTTTTTTTTAGGGTTTCCCTCACACACATAATTAGTGAGGGATGGAAATATTCATTTTTTGAAATGTGAGGGATGGAAGAGTTCATTTTTTGAAATGTGAGGGATGAAAAAATCATTTTATAAAATGTGAAGGACGAAAAATTTGTTTTATAAAATGTGGAGAACTATATATTAGATTATGTAAAATATAATTTGACAAATTTACCCTTCAAAAATGATCACGTGCCTTGCACGTGATGGATTCCGGTCAAAAAATGATCGGTAACCTAGTTAGGGGCTAAATTTGACCGATATGAATATGTAAGAGACATAAAATTACGCTTTTAAAAATGAGGGACGAAAAAAATCATTTTACAAAATATGAGGGATGTTTTGGATGATTTTCCCTAATAAGATACATAGGCTACAAAATTAAGAAGGATTTGGCAATTGGCATCCAAGTCTTTAGTCATGTCATCCAAACTACTAACAGCTATCTTAGCCAATTTTCTAGTAGTTCACATAGGAGCTGGTGCAGCAGTTTCTGACGATTTTGGGTTCATCTACCAAGGATTTCAATCATCAAATCTAAGCCTGGATGGATTAGCCACAGTCACCAAAAATGGCCTCCTACGGATAACCAACACCACCAAATTACAAACGGGGCACGCCTTCTATCCTAATCCCCTCAAATTCAAGACAAAATCTAATGGTTCAGCTTTCTCCTTTTCCACCCAATTTGTGTTTGCTATAGTAGCTGAAGTACCAGGCATGCCTGGTCCGGGAATGGCTTTCGTGATTGCGCCAACAAGAGGCCTTGCAGAAGGGCCCTCCACTCGTTTCCTCGGCCTCTTCAACACAAGCACCGATGGAAATCGAACAAATCACGTTTTTGCGGTGGAGCTTGACACTATCCAAAACCCAGATTTTGAAGATATCAATGACAACCATGTTGGTATTGATATTAACTCTATGACGTCCAAGGTATCCCAGCCAGCAAGTTACCAGGCTAATAACAAGAATTTATTTGACAACTTAACTCTTAGCAGCGGTCAACAGATGCAACTTTGGGTCGAATACGACGGGGTGGCGAGGAGAATCGATGTTACATTAGCTCCAATAGCGGCTGCTAAACCACATACTCCTCTTTTGTCTTTGACATATGATCTTTCGCCAATTTTACAGCAAACCATGTATGTTGGCTTTTCTGCAGCCACTAGTCCACGCGACATAGGATCATCTCATTTTATACTTGGATGGAGCTTCAGGATGAATGGCGTTGCGCAGGCTTTTGATCTCTCTCGGCTCCCCAAGCTACCTCGGTTTGGACATAAGAAAGTGTCTGAATTTTTCACTGTGGGATTGCCCCTGATTTGCATGCTTTTGTTGTTAATACTAATATCTGGGGTAGCTTATTATCTAAGCAGGAAGTGGAAGTTTGCAGAAATGCTGGAAGAATGGGAGCTTGCTTATGGACCTCACAGGTTCAAGTATAAAGATTTATACATTGCCACCAAGGGGTTCAGAGAAAAGGAGGTGTTGGGAGAAGGCGGATTTGGGAGGGTCTACAAAGGCGTTTTGTCAACAAACAAGGTTGAGGTTGCTATCAAGAAGGTTTCTCATCAAGCAAGACAGGGAATGAGAGAATTTATTGCAGAAGTCGTCAGTATTGGTCGCTTACGGCATAGAAATTTAGTACCACTCTTGGGTTATTGTCGGCGTAAAGGAGAGTTACTTTTGGTATACGAGTTCATGTCCAATGGTAGTCTAGACAAGTTTTTGTACAACCAACCCAAGTATATCCTCAGCTGGATCCAAAGATTGCGAGTCATCAAAGGTGTAGCATCCGGATTATTCTATCTACACGAAGAATGGGAGCAAGTTGTAATCCACCGAGATGTGAAAGCAAGTAATGTATTGTTAGATGGTGAACTGAATGGAAGATTAGGAGATTTCGGCCTGGCAAGGCTATACGATCATGGAACCCTCCCTCAATCCACGCATGTAGCGGGATCTCATGGCTACCTTGCCCCTGAGCATAGTAGGACAGGGAGGGCCACAACAAGCACGGATGTATATGCTTTTGGGGCCTTTTTGCTGGAGGTTGCCTGCGGAAGAAGGCCAATAGAACCCCAGGCAGCACCAGAAGAGAAGATCATTTTGGTTGATTGGGTATTTTCGTGCTGGAAAGCAGGCAATATTCTCCAGGCGGTTGATCAAAAGTTGGGTACTGAGTATGTGAAAGAGGAAGCAGAATTGGTGTTGAAACTGGGCTTGCTATGCTCTCATTCAGAACCAAAGATTAGGCCAAGTATGAGGCAAATTCTGTTGTACTTGGAGGGATCAGTTGCCTTGCCAGATTTATCATCACTAGCCATGGGCGTTTCTGCTGTTGGTCTTGGCTTCGCCCACCCTGCTGGCTTTGAAGACATTTTATCGTCATTTGCTTTTTCCACAGACAAACGTTTTTCACGTTCTGTGGCGGACTCTACTGTCTCTGGTGGTCGGCAATTAAGAAGCTTATCATTCTGATTTTGTAAATTTTTACAAATAAAAAAGAAAGAAAGAGCTTCTACTGCTGTAATTATTTTGCTGAGTGCATTTTCTGACGTATGAGCACTAAATTTTGTATCAGATGCTAGAACATGTTTTGTGGTTTGTACCAAGGGATAGTGGATTAACGGGACCAAGAGCGGGCCTTTGAGTGGGTGGAGATTTTTTCGAGATTTGACGGCGTGGGAGGGGACCTCCAACATTTCTTTCACGCCTAAAGTTTTCGGAATCTTACCGGTCCGGAGACTTTGGGTGTGTTTGGATTGCTTGTTTTCGTCGGAAAATATTATCATTTTTCGTGATCACATTTTTCTATCACCTTTTTTCCTCACATATATCAAATCGCTACAGTAATTTTTCTATAAAAAATAACGAAAAATACAATCCAAACACACCCTTTCTTAGGCCCTTTTTCAATTCAAATCAACACTTAAATTTAATGAAATCAAATCTTAATATATTTAAATTATTTGATAATAAAAATAAAAATATTTAAATTAATTAAATATCACTGAATTTTCTAGACAAGACTTATTTCTAAAATTAAGTGATAAGTACTCACTTATCACTGAATATGATATGCACTCAAATGTATTAGATTTAATATTTAACAATTTAATAATTTAATGGATTCAGAATTCAGACTTCAGTTTTCAAACTTCAATTTTATCAAACGCGTCCTTAGTAAATGAAACAAAACGTTACGGCTTCCATGATCCATAAGACACTGGAACATGACGTGTTTTGTAACAAATGTTGAAACTTTTTTTTTTCCTTTTTTATAGTGTGAGTGAGAAGATTCGAATCTAAAATCTCTTATTTAAATTCTCTCCTTTGAGCCAACCAACTCATCCCTCCTCCAAGGGATACATTCAAATTAGTGATGAGCTTGTTAGGGCTAGAGGGTTTCCACAATTGTTGGTCATAGGCTGGTTGCTTAGGCAATGGCTAAGCTAGGAGTGAGCTGCTCCCAAGTTTTGAAAATTTAAGCTTAGAGATTTTGGAAATTTTTATTGTCTTTCTCTCGATGCTCCCCTCCCCCTGGGACCCCGACAACCCACCACCAAACTTGAACTTTTGTTCTTTAAATGTTTTTTACCTTGCAATTTAGTTAATTGATCTATAAGATACAACTTGTTATTAATCATTTTAGCATTACATATTAACTTGTTAAAACTTTATATTTTACGTCAAGAAAAATTAATTCAAACTTAAACTGTGTACACCTTTCAAATAATCATTTCATTCTAATTTTCAGCTTTAGGGTACGAGATTCGAATAATCACTTCAGTTTTAGGGTATGAGATTTTCAATTCAAGCACTTGGTTCTATATATGTGATCTTCTATATGTTAAGTTTAAACAAATAAGATTTGCATGTCTTGAATTGTTCTCTCTGTAAACATATAAATAGGAATGACAATGAGTAGGGTAAAATCTAATACCCGTGGATACTCGATCCGATAATTAATTCAATTAAATGACTAATGGATTATTCATTAGAGATTGGTATTGATGAAAGATTACAGATAGATAACCTGAGAGGGTTTGATACTCGAATACCCGATACCCTATATATATTCTTCGGTCTCAATTTTATAGTATAAGAGCACATAACTTTAAACCAACTCGTTACACAACCCATAACCCTCTTATTTTCTTTAGTTTGTATTTTTGTTTTCTATATTTGTCTTGTGAAGTGTTTTGTGCCATGTTTTATATAAAACTCATTATTTGGAAATAACCTTGTGAACAATTGTCTAAATCTTCTTTTGGATATTTGTTGAAATTGTAATAGCTATAGGCATGATTTAGCTGGAATTCTCAAATGGAGACAATTGTGATTAAAAATGGAAGAATGTTGATTTAACTCTTCATTTTTTGATATGCAAGTTCTATGGCTCTGTCCAAATTTAAGACTCAATATAGTGCATTGATTTACCATGATGTATAAATTAATTTTAGTTTGATAAAAGTTAATTTCCTTTTTATTTGAACTATTTAGATTAGTGAGTAGAAGATACACAATAGGTAATCTGAATCTGTGCGTAGGAGGGTTTGGTAAAAGTAATTAAAACCCATAAAGTTACCTGATAAAGTTTGGTAAAAGACTTAGATAAGTGGGTTAGAGTTTGGTAAGAAAGATTTTCGAGAGTATCCCGACCCGCTGCATCCCTACGTATAAACAATATTTACATCTATTATTAGTATTATATGTGTACTTTTGATTTGCACTTTGAATTATGATTGCACTACAAAGTGTGATACAAGAGAATAGTCAAATTATATATATTTTTTCCCATAGGATTGTAAGAATGAGAAGATAAAACTGAGTAGTTATATCAGTAGACATACAACTTCCATATAAAAGTTTCATACCCTTGCCTTTGCTATTGTTTTGTTACAATAATATACTGATACAAGAGGACTTGCTGACATAGAAATTTGACTTAGAACTTTTGCTTTGAGGGCAATTAGATCAGAGATCGGATGATTAAGCACTAAAAAAAAGAAATCAACATACTAGCCAAAACTATAAAATTACACTAGTAAAAATATAATTTTTGGTACACATACGATCGCCCTCTGTAACAAAAAATCCTAGCTCAACCACTGATATTAGGCCACAGATTGGAGTTTGTAATTATCATTGGCAATTGCAAAAGCCCTTGATCCAGCAGCAATGTGATTAGCCAGATATGACTGCAATAAATGGAAACTGTGTTTTTCATTTATAGCACCACAATAAGTATCAGATTCATATGGTCTCCAGCAAATTGAACTCATACCTTTTATTTTTTTTGTCTTGATTTTAATAGTTAATCTGAAATATTAACCTATATAATGTTTATTATTTTTTCTTTTCTCCATATAACTTGCAATTGCATTTTTTTTTTTGAATTCTGGATGATAAAATTAAATGGATATGTCACGTTATATATTGACGCCTTGGATTGATAAAACTAAATGGATATGTCAAAATGATCATTTTGATCCTTTATCTTTGAGATCTGTCTAATTTGGTCCATAAGATGTGACCGCCTACCAATTTAACCATCATTTTTTACAAAATGAAATCAATCCAAGAAGTCAGTCCCGTTATACAGTATGTGTACTCTTGAACACAAAGGATTTGAATTGAAAAAAAATGAAAAAACACATGCATACAAAAGGGTTAGGACTCTCTCCATTGGATTTCTTTCCAATTATTTATATCCAAATTACTATAATTTTTTTAAAATCATCCGATCATGCAATTATTTTACTTTCGATGTCTATGTCAACATACTAAAAAATGATATAATTTTGAGAATATTTTGGCATTCAATTTATACAAAAAAATTTGAACAGTGAAAAATGGACCAAAAGTGTAAGAAAAAATTTTAATGATTAATTAGATGATAAAATTAGTCAAATTGTTACAAAATTTTATGTATAGCTAATAAAAATGATGAAACATACTATGAATGGTGTGAATTTTTTAAAACAATTTTCAAATCAATTTTATTGGGGTACAATTGTAGAAAAATTCTCTCCAGTGCAACAGAGAGGAGTCTAGTCCACATACGCAAGCACCAATTGCAATTCCATAGATTTTGCTCTCCCATTTTACCTATATCCCTAATTAGAGCTCTTCATTAATAATTTCCTTCAAATATCAGTAATATAGAAATTTTGAATGTAGAGCTAATGGGATAGACAAAAATCACTTGCTGCTTTAGTCCTACAATCACAACATCAGTCATTCTCATATTCCAAGATTAGTAAAGATTTATCACTTAAGGGCTCTAAGTAAGGATGTGGGAAAGTTAGGAGATGGAAATTGACAGAATTCTGAGCGAAACTTATGGATTTTTTTTTTTAATTCTGCTCCTCTTTATTTTAATGGTACACATGCTATGTGCGTTACCGTATCCATTAAAGTTCTATAATTTTCTATTAAAAGTCCGATATTAACTTTATTTTGTAGAAATAAGAGCTTAAATTGATAAGATGATGGTATGTAAGGAATCAAATTGGGCACGACCTTAAAGATAACGGATCAAATTGTTTTTAAAGGTCTACATGATGTCATGATGTGCATGTGATTGACTCCATGATAATTGTTTTAGTTTTCTATTACAGGTTTGATATTTCCTATCCTATCTCTTTTTCTTTTCGGAGACGACAACAGTTGTATAACCTAATCTATGCTACATTAAGGGAGAGAGGGCGGACCTAAGGAAGCCCAGGGATAACTCGGAGGGGACTGAACCACTACCGGATTAAACGGATGCACAACACACCCGCCTGAATTTTTTTGAAACAAACCACTTAAATGTGACATATTGGTACCTTGCCTCCCATCCCACCAAACTAGATGATGGCCACCCGCCCAAAGGCTGGTGGTTGATATTTCCTATCCTATCCAAACAATCTAAAAGTGGAAGTTGATGTCATGAACAGTGTTTTTGGTCCCCTATCAGCAAGGTCCACTAATTGTAGTGTTTTTTTTCACACTATATTAGCCCCTCATTCCAAAAATACCCCTATATTGGTGACAGAGTGTTGAGTTCTCTTGTTGGTATTTTCAACTTTTTAAACCTTTTAATGGATATGCTTTCTGGCCATTTCTTGATTTGTTTAACAACTGCCAGAGTCATCAACCACCGCTCCATGTTCTTCTCTCCTGATTATTTTATTATTGGCCTTTTGGTCTTCTGGCTTCTTATAAAATGGTTCTATAATCCTTTGGACTGCCTGCTAATGTTCTTCTCTCCTGATTATTTTATTATTGCCTTATTGCTCTTCCGGCTTTTTCTAACATAGTTCTATAGTCCTTTTAGAATGCTTGCTCATGTGACTGTATAATACTTCACCATGATCTTAATCTAGGTCCTGTACTTTGTTCGAATTGCGGCTTCTGCAATTTTACTTATATTTTGATCTATAATGATCAAGTATACAATATGCGGGCATTAAATCTATCACTCACACGTTAAATATACTTGCACTTTTCCATCTCTATATATATATTATTTTACTCTTATCACTTTAAATTTTGTATTTATTTTTAGAGCACTTGTCACTGATTACTAGATATTGAACGAGAATGTCTACCTACCTATTGAAGGTCTCATGATTTCCTGATTTTCCAAGTTCATAGTTCTTGTTTCTTTCATCTGCTTATGAACAAAACTTGGCTTTATATACAGTTATAGGCACAGTATTGACAAAAAGTAGCAAACGAATGACAACTCGAACGAACGTAGTTGCCAGAGTCATCTTCAATTTGGGTTTAAAGTTCTCAGCCGCACCTCCTGTCACCAATTGGTTGGATGGTGTTGGTTTGTGAGTCCTCTTTAGATTTTGCCAGAGTCATCTTCAATCTGGGTTTAAGGTTCTCAACCGCACCTCCTGTCACCAATTGGTCGGATGGTGTTGGTTTGTAAGTCCTCTTTAGATTAGTATCTGACTCAATTTGGCATTGACTTCCTAAGTATTCTAATTTAATTGGGTGTGTGTGTTTATTTCTATCTATGGAAAAAAAAAATAAAAAAAAGCCAGAGTCTTCTTGACTTTTATAATTCTTAATCTATTTAACATTTAGCTGAATTGAACTTTTTCTTGTCCATCCAATCATATTAGCATACTCTATTATACTGACATTCTATTGCTGAATTATGACCTTCCTATAACCTATGAAAACTAAAATTTTATTGCCACTAAATTTTTTGGGAGGACAGTATCCTTATTTTGTATATATAGGGGATTATGGTGTGTCATTATACAGCTCTTATATCATTGCATGTGTGGTGCGAGAGTTTTACACTTTCTCTGTGTAAGCTATGATTGTACTATCATCCTTTAGATTACCATGTGCAAATGGTTCGACTGCTCGCAAGTTATTTAAATGCTTTAGTGTGATTAAATTTGGTTTTTGGTGTATGCAAATTTAAAGGTAAAAAAGAAAAAAAAAAAATCTCAGTTTTCACTGAGATCTGGTTTCCTGGAAAAGATGGTTTTTGGTTATTAGTTTTAAGGCAAGAGAATCATGTCGAGGAATTTTCTTCTGGTCCAGATATTGTTCATCTGCCTTTGGTATTGTTGTCCATTACACATCTAAATTACTCTTTAATATGAGATCCAAATTACTCTTTTTAGTTACACACCCATTGTCAAACATGATCAACAACAAATAATAAAAAAAAAATTGCAACCAAAATATTATAGAGAACAAATTTTAACATTATAAATATTCTTGTCAACATATTAAGGTTAATTGTTTGTTGAGTTTTTGATATCATATGTGATTTTATCCCTAATAATAAGCATCCAATTCTAGTACTTTCTTTAATGTTTGGACGGATATTAGATTAATGAAACAATTTAGTATATGAGAAACAATGATGAAATTATCAAATGAAATATTGGAGAAAGAAGTAGAGAAATGGAGAGTGATATTCTTATATTTCAACAAGATACAAAAATCCTTTCAAAGGGTCTCAATGTACCTCTATATATAGGTACTACAAGATTAAAGGTGCATCAGTTCTATTAAACACCCACTACTACAAGAATATGAAGAAACCTATGAAACGGTTTCTCCACTACATAAATAAATTTATGGATTGTAACTTCTATACATAATGTAGTCATAAAATCAAGAATTAATTCTCTTGAGTATACAAAGGGACATCCACACTTTTAGTTGTTTCATAACACTCCCCCTTGGATGTCCATTACACAAAGAATATGCCTCGTTAAAACCTTACTAGGAAAAAATCCATCGGGACAAAAACCTTAGTGAAGGAAAAAGAGTACACTATTCTTGTGTATTAATTTCTCCCCCTGATGCAAACATTATTTGAGATCTTTTAATCGTCACATTCCAATATTCTTCGCCAATTGCACTGAGATATGGTATTTCAGGACCAAGTATCTCTTCATCTTTCTCTCGCGATCTAAAAGAATCTTTATTAGGATCTAATGATCTGACGATCATTAGAGTACTTAATATATATGTCTTATCCATATAAAATCGCTTTAATACCTTTCGGGTATATGCAGTTTGGTGGACAAAAATTCTACATTTCAAATGCTCAATTTGTAAATCAAGGCAGAATTTTGTCTTTCCAAAATCTTTGATCTCAAATTCTTTTCTCAAATATTTAACATTATTTTGAATCTCTTCAGGAGTTCCAATCAAATTTAGATCATCAACATATACAGCAATTATCGCAAAATTTGATCCATTTTTCTTAATAAAAACACATGGACATATTGGATCATTGGTATAACCTTCTTTTGTCAGACATTCATTGAAACGGTTATACCACATACGTCCAAATTGTTTGAGTCCATACAGAGACCTTTGTAATTTAATAGAATAAATATTTTTAGGATTTGATTTGCATGCTTCAGGCATGTTGAATCCTTCGGGAATTCTCATATAAATATTATTTTCAAGATTGCCATATAAATATGCAGTAACGACGTCCATTAGACGCATATCTAATTTCTCATGTACTGCAAAACTTCACAAGATATCTAAATGTAATAGCATCCACTACAGGTGAATACGTTTCATTATAATCAAATCCAGGCCTTTGTGAAAATTCTTGGGCTACAAGTCTTGCTTTATATCTCACAATTTCATTTTTCTCATTTCTTTTTCTCACAAATACCCATTTATATCCTACTGGCTTTACACCTTCAGGTGTTTGGACTACAGGTCCAAAAACTTTTCTTGTAGCCAGTGAGTCCAATTCAGATTAGATCGCATCTTTCCACTTTGGCCAATCATTTATACACCGACATTCATCAACCGATCTAAATTCATGATCCTCATCAACTTCTATAATATCAAGTGCTACATTTTATTAGGCTCCAATTAATTTTTTTTTTTATGATTTCATTCTCTTCAGAAATTGGCTCTTCAGGAGCAACCTCTTCAAGAGGTTGAATTTTGTCATGACATTTAATCTCCGGAGATATTTGAAATCAATTTATACCTTATTTAGGTAGGCCGGCCTTAAGTTTATTTATAGCACTTGTGCATGTCCTTCAGGGACATCAATTTTAATCAAGATATTTCCTGCAGGAATAGTTGATTTAATAACTCTTCTGGAGTCGATATATATCTGACAACTGGTTTGCAATTTTCTGCAAATGAATAATTTCTTGAACTTTCAGTTCACATTATTTTGTATGAGAATCGAGAAAATCCAATTTTTCAGGTGATTTCCTTTCGGTTGATTTCTTCCTCCCCCTAATGTCGGGAATCGTAACTCATCAGAATAAATAAATCATTTAATAGATCATTCATCAAATATTTTACGATATTTAATCGTAAAAAGTGATTCATACCCGACATAAATTCTAAATTTCTTTTGGAGCCATATATAATATAAAGGGGGTATGTATAAATACTTGTCGGCTCTCAAATATTCTCACTTTTGTCAAATCATATATCCATTGGGATCAGTAAACTTCTGGTTTGCTGCAATTGATGATTATAAATCAAAATGAGAATGAAGACAACTATATCGATAACCATTTCTCTCTCGAATGGTTATTATAATATAATTAACATTTATCTCACTTGATTTCTAAATATGATCTTTATTATTGTCTCATTTAATGTCTCAATTTGATATCCATTTCAACGGATATTCAAATTCAATAAATTTTTCGAGACATGGTAAAAAGTAGTACTTTATTCATGATAAACTTTTCTCCTACAGGGAGAAATATAGTAGTGGCTCTTCTGGAGCTTTCAATCACTTAAGCACTAACACTAATTGTGTTTGTCTCTTTTGTTGAAAAATAGTGTATATAGTAACACTTATTAATGAGACACATATCATTATCACCATAATTCTTATGGGACAAATATCATCACTATAATCCTTTGATCCCAAATGTTTAACATCTATTTCTTCTTTCTGGAAGAAAAACTAATTAAATCAATCATCATACATCTTCAGGGTGTTTAAAGAAATTGGCCATGTGAAAATGCTATTATAATTTTGATTCGGCAAATGTACTTCGGGACATTTATCTTTAGGACCTTTATTTTCGTGTCCTTATCATTATTATCCCACTTCAAGTGGTAATTTTTTCTCTTGTCATGGTAAAATACATATTTATCAAAATCATAGTCATGACATCAACCATAACTAGTAAATTGAAATTTAGTCACATTCATTTCTGGAAATGGACTAAAACTAGCATGCAATAAGTACAAAATATTTCTTAAATTTTTTCTTAATATTGCTACTACAAGAGCATATTCGAGAAATCAATTGTAGAGAATATCATTTTCAATATATCTTATGAGTAAAATTTTCTCGACACAATTTCAATTGAGAAGTAATTCTGAAAATTGCATAATTATGTTCTTGTAGCCATAGGTAAATTTATCATACCAGGCTTTTGAAATAATGACCATCTTCTAGTGGCCAAATATTTTCGTTAAAGAACGACCATCTTCAGGTGATCGAATCTTTTTCTTTAAGTATTTCAAAGGACAAGTGAATTCTCAAACATAATTGATTTTCTATAATAGCATCTCTAAAACTCAATGCATCAGAATATAAGTATTTATAACAAATAATTCTAAAGATAAATAAGTAGAATTAAAAGGAGAAATATTATCTCAAAGATGTCAAACAGTATATATTTGTGTTTAATGATTGCTCAGCAATAGGCACTTGTATTTTTTTTTTTATCATTCAAATGTTAGCCATAAGAAATTGAAATAAATTTATGTGTCAAAAATTTACCTCAATAAGTAGACAGAAGTTGCCGAAAAAATACGGGCAGAATCTTGTGTTTCACTTTTACTCAAGGTAGAGGTTCCGTTTTCACATTTTCCTCAAAAATAGAGACTCTTGCTGATAACGTGTTATAAAACTAATAAAATAAGCTACTATAATATCAAATGAAATATTGGAGAAAGAAGTAGAGAAATGGAGAGTGATATTCTTATATTTCAACAAGATACAAAAATCCTTTCAAAGGGTCTCAATGTACCTCTATATATAGGTACTACAAGATTAAAGGTGCATCAGTTCTATTAAACACCCACTACTACAAGAATATGAAGAAACCTATGAAACGGTTTCTCCACTACATGAATAAATTTATGGATTGTAACTTCTATACATAATGTAGTCATAAAATCAAGAATTAATTCTCTTGAGTATACAAAGGGACATCCACACTTTTAGTTGTTTCATAACAGAAATTATATTATCTTCTCTCTCCTAATATCATTTTTTAATTATTTGTTGGACTTACATATTACAAGATAATAAACTCCAAGGGAAATTAGTGTAAATTTTAAAATTGAAAGAGAAGCCGATGAAATAGTTAGAAACTTCGAGGGAGGTTTCTGAATTTATCCCCTTGAATAAAGCCATATGACCATACGCCACATAGATTCATGACAGCGTATATGACAAATCCACGGACCAAACTAGTTTCCTGTGAGAAAGAAAGCACAATACCCAACTAAGGAGATGCTTGCCCTAAGAACGTAGTACTCTACTTGATTTAGATTAATGTAATTGATGTAACAATAAAGTCAATTTCTTGGCCAGTATGACATAAAAATCTTGCACCGACAATCGTTAAGACTGGACCGAAGACTTTCATACTGATAAAATGCTGGAAAATGCCAGATGCCATGCACCTGGGGAAACGTCCAAATGCCGTGCATGTGAGTTGTGTGGTGATTAGGTAGATTATGACTGGGATTATCTGGTAGCAGTTAGTTGGCATGTCAATGGGAAAAATGAGCAAGTGCATGTATTGGTTAGTAGGCAATTGTCTAGGTTCTAAACTTAATCGTGAAACATCTTCGAGAGGAAAAATACTCAATTGTTTAGCATATGTACGTGTAAAGTGTTGGGATCCAAAGCAGAATAAATCACTATTAAAAAATTAAGAACGCAATAATTTAATGACATCAAGTCACAAGTATAAAATATAAATAACACACCAGATTTAATATGATTCGATTTTATGGAGAGAAAATTCTTCCTTTAATAATAGAGATAAATCCAATACAATAATATAAATTGGAACTCTCTCACCTCTCAAAATTCCTCTCACCCTGTGTTAAGGCTACATAGTTTTCTTTTGTGTCCTTGTATAGGATGCCAACTCCCACCTGTTGATTAATAAAATTTCTTGACCAACATCTATATAATAATAAGATGTAACATGTATGGTAATTCTTAAACACATACAACAAATAGGAACTTCCTAGTTACTACTTCAAGTTAATAGAAACTACCAAAATCTGTTTACTTCTACACAAAATAAAAATGCCTAAAAGAAAATTGGATGCATGATAGTGCTGGGCAGTGTTGCTAGATTGGGACCGGACAAGCCGGTCTGACTAATCTCACCATGAGCTGACCTTTTTTCCGAACTGGCTAGCAGTATAAAATTATTTTGGTAAAAAATCAGTCAAATTATCAAAAATCAGCCAAACTAATGTCCTAGTTCGACTTTTTGGTCTCATTTTCAAACTTTTCTTTCTTGTTTTTCTCAAACATAATTTGAGGTATCTAAATTATAAAACTTTCATTTATTAATAGGAATAAAAAAAATGCCACCACTTAGTATAAACACCAAAATCACTCACACCCCTAAACGATCTCTAAACCCAAGAAGTTTTCAGCCCTTATCAATTTATCATCACTGATTTTGACTTGTATTAAAAAGCCATAATTCTAACAAAAATATCTCGAATTGGGTATACTTTGTTTTAATTTGGAGTTTCAAGTAGATCAACATATTTTAAACATAATTCATATTTTTATATATAATTTTTAGGTGTATATTTGATTGCAAGCCTAATATTTTTTTTTGGTTTAATTTGAATTGGATATGATTTGTTTTAATTTGGTTTTTCAAGTAATTTTGGAGAAAGAACATATTTTAAACATGATTCATATTTTATATATAATTTTTAGGTGTATATTTGATTGCAAGTCTAATATTTTTGGAACATTTTATATAGTTGACCGAAATACAATCAAGAACTTAATTTCAATATTTCTAAAACTTATAAAAATATAAAATAATTATGACATCATGCTGATGTCAATGGATTTTTGAGATTGATCCTACCGATCCGACCAATTAACCCTTGATCTACTAGTTTAACCGAGTCGCTATTTGATCTGAGTTTAACAGTGTTGGTGGTGGGATTTAATGCTTTCTTCACCATGCTTATTCCATTAACTATGATGCCCTGCTTGAATGATTTGTCTATGGTGCGGGACTATTGTACCCCATAGAAATTATTACATAGATTATATAAAAACCTTCGACATCATAACAAACAAATAACTACTAGTTTTAAGAATTAAAGGTGATCGATTCAAAACCTTCTATTTTCTTCACAGCTTCTAAAATCTCAAAAATTAAAAAAGTTTTTCTAAAAAATCAGCAAACAAATAACCTCAGTATGATCAACTGCATAGAAATTGGTTTTTTTCTTTCTTTTAAGGAATCAAATTCCACCTTAAACTGTTAATTCAAGTACCTTATTTACACGTTCAGGAACCTAAAGAAATTAGTGCGCTATCCTTTTGTAGAAGAAATCATCCACAAGTTTTAGCTAATTATTTAATGATCAGTTAATAACTCTCGAAATATGCAAGATTGAGGAGACATGAACACTCGCAACTATTATCAAATTGAATGTAGTTACTCATACACTTGCATTAATTGAGCCTACATTCCTCAGACCAAAAATTAGATGCAATTCCTGAGGATGGCTTTCTTCTAGGAAACAACCCAAGGCCAAAATCTCTCTATTTGACTTTGACTGGTAGAGATTGAAACATAGAAGAATATTACAAAAAATTGCAGCGGGTTAAACAAGCAGATGAACAGTGCACGTATTCATATGTTAATTATGTCAACATTTTTCTAGTTTAGTTTCTAAATATGTAATTTTAGTAGCTAAATTGCTTTACTAATTTTGTTATGCACTGGAATTGCATGTCCTACATCATAGTTCCAATTTATAAGCGCCTTTACTAATTTGTTGTGCTTAAACAAAAGCCTATCAATCGAAACTCTCACACAAAATGTTGTAAATCTAATGAAAAATTTATTAGAAGATGTGCTTAACCCTAATTCTCTTTCTAACTCTCTGTTCAATAAAAATTAGGGGCAAAGTTAAGAGTTAGCTAGATTAGCCTAGAAGCCAAAAAAAAAAAAGAAAAAACAATATCTACCATGGATGACTGCAATAAAATCTCTAATGCATGCACCAACTATTCAACCGAGTTTAAGTTTTGTAATTTTAACCACGCTAGAACATATGTATGACAGCACAAGAAAACATTGAGCCCCCACCACAAACCATTTAACAAACTCTTTTTTTAAGACCTTTTGGTGCTCGGTGACTGCATTGGATCCGACTAATTTGGAATCAAGCATTATTGAATCCCTTTCGAGGTGGTTCTTCTAATGTTGTTTTCTTCGTCCACATGATTCGAACCTGTGACTTCACATAAGGGTATCAAGCACCTTGCTTCTTAACATAACAACAGTTGGTTTCACTTAAACAATATTCACTCATTACTTTTATGTGCATCTACATAAGCCTAAAGGTGAAAGTTCCTATGCACTTCCAGCATGTCAATTTCAATCCAGTCTCTTTTCTTTTGTCTTTGCATTACCATTTTATCTATTGCTGTGAGAACCAAATGACTATCGTTGTAAGTCCTTTTCACTCCCGCCCAGAGTGCATTGTTGGAATGGCCGAGTAAGTTCATTATTGCTTAAAGCTTTTGAGCATGCACTGAGTCAATCCGAGATAATCAGAATCCAAAAACCGGCCACCGAACAAAAAAAAAATTGCAAATGAATAGATTCATAAAGGAAAAGGGCATCCTTTGGTTTGCATTATACATACTCTATCTATTATCAGTGTACAAAAAACTAATCTTTAATTAAATACAATAAATATTCATAAAATAACTAAACTATCCAGTCATTGAATGGGAGACCCACTAGTTACCACAGCAATTGGGTCCATTTACCACATGTTATTCTCACGGCCAACAAGCACCCATTAGATTTTGAGCCCACAACCATTGGAAAAACAGCCCAAGCCCTTCCTATCAGGTATATTATGAGCTTGCGCAAAGAATAGGGGTGTGCATTCGGTACAAATTCGATTATTAGGTTATTTAAATTTGATTATTTCACTTATAAAACTCTAAACTATTTTCAATTTTGAAGGGAATAACCGAATTCAATTCGGTTAAACGGTCATGAAATTGGTTATAACCGAATTAAATGGTAATTTCCACATAATTAAATGGGACTCACTTGTGTAGTTGTATACACTTAGTCATTTATAATTTATTAATGATGTATTGCGTTACACTTACATTTATTCATATTTTTTATATAGCTTAAATACTTAATTTACAAATAATTTGATTGCTTTCAATGGTGAATGCTAATACACTAATATATTGATATGCATTTCATATACATTCGTTTAGATTGGTTAATCATAGTACTTAGTTGTCTACATTTAAACAAGATTAGTGATTAGAGAATATAAATTCACATATTGTATATGTAATATAAATTTAGAGTATACTAATACTTGCAAATTAAAAGTTACACATTCAAATATTTAATAATCTAAACTTGAATGATAAACCAATGTCTAAATTATAATTACTAATTATTTTTAATATTTAGTATTACACTTATACTTATTATCTAATCCTAGTTATGTATAAAATGGTAAGTATTATAGTTATGTATTATTGTATATGTGTATTATTATAATCATATAACAAATACTAAAATAGTATATTATACATCATTATATATATATTTTATTATTATTATAGGTACATGATAATACTATATACTATCTATTATGCCTTTACCTATATAATGTATTAATAGCATATAGCATATATCTATATAATATATACTTTTATAAACAAATTTAGTATTCGCATGCAGTAATACAATACCTTATTTCGTTTTACCGAATTTGAATTCGAAATCAATTATTATCAAGTTGAAAATCTCATTACCTATTTCATACCATATTTGAATTCAGTGACTTTAGTAAATACCAAATTTGTACCAAATATCGAACACCCGATTTCAAATTACCAAATTAAATTTAAAATTGGGTATGAATTTGGTACATACCAAATTTGTTCACCCCTAACAAAGATTGCAAGGTGTCTGTTATATACACAAATCTGTGAAGGCACTATTTAATCTTTTTTGCTTCAACAACTTTTTAAAACCTAATAAATATGTTGATAATGCAGAATGACGTACTTTGTCAAATTATTATGCGAGTTTAGATTTAAAAAAAAAGGATCTAAATAGGATGTGCGTGTTATTTTTTCCTCCTTTTTTTGACGAATTGCCAAAGTGTAATAGTTAAATAACTGCATTCATAACTTGAATTTTAGTACCCCGCCAAATTTTTTTTATAGAAGTACATTTTAAGTACACATTTTCTATGTATGTAATAGTTTAATGATTATAATAAAAAATTGAAATTTATCATCACGGACAATGACTTTTATAATAAAATTAAATGTTTAGAGTAATTCAATTAGTTATTTTGCATAAGATCATTATAGTTTTTCACAATCGTACCTTCCTCTCTTTAATGAAACTGTAAAAGAAAAAATGCACTTTTCATCCTCAAAGGTTAGGTTGATAACCAATTTCGTTCTCAAAGTTTCACCAAGAATACATTTCATCCTCAAAGTTCCTGAATTTTGGCCAATTAGGGACAATTGACAGAATAACACTCCATTTCGATGGAAAGCTGCACGTAAGAAGCATGCCCCATTAGAACCAACTTTGCACCCAACAAAAAACGGGTAAAACCTGTTCTTGCTTCATTTATGTCCTCTCCGCTCCTCTACTTGTTGTAGTCGTAAAAAAATTTCTAGCCACCCTTACCATTCTAATTCTAGTCATTTGCTAGCAAGAAGGTTGACATAAATGGTCGACATCCACTTATTTATGGGTTATAGATGACTTGGATTTGAGTATCTATCCAAATGCATTAAATTAGCCCAACCCATTTAATTTAATTTAATTTTTATTTTTTACCTATCAAAAAAATATATAATAGAGGAAACCCTATTTGCAAAAATAGAGGAAAGCCAAAAAAAGCTGGTAGGTTGTTGTTTCTTTATCTTGTATAGAAACTACCAAATGTTTATAACTTTAATTTTAGGGATAATTTCAGAAACCTCAGAGGAGGTTTTTGACTATTGCAGGTAGGTCCCCTCTAATTTAAAAGATTACACCTACCTTCTCTACCATTAGCATTTCAGTAACAATATAAACCCACTATACTAAATTTGACCTAAAAACCCTAAAATACCCCTTTGTTAGTTAGAACTCACTCACGAATTTCTTCCATATCGTGACTATTGCAATCGGCATAACTACCACCCTAACGAAGTCAATAAGCCACTTTAACTTAATCCTCATAGTCTGATAATTTCGAAAGCCCAACTTTGCAGCTCTAAAGTTTCCTGTGCAAATCAATTATGTCAATTAACATTTGCATTCAACCTAATCTTTATCTTCAAAATTTTTTGCCTGAATTTTGCATCTAAATTGACCAATGTCATTATTCAAACAATCAAAATGGATGCAACCTTGTTGATGCTAAAATAATCTAACCCAACAAAAATACCAACATGGAGCAACCAAAAGCAACATTAGAGACCACATTCTATGTTTTTAGGCAAATTTGATTATAGTTCTTATATACCAAAATTCTTTTTTTTTTTTGCACAATTGGTATAATAGTGTAATCTTCCTCAATCTATGTTTCTTTTTTAGTTATCATTTTTATTTTCTTGTTTATACTCTGTATCACCACCATTCTTTTCATCTTCATTTAGTTTGACAATAAATATGCTTTGACAACTTGTCGTTTAGCAATTTCAATTCAATAATACTTACAAAAAAGGAAAACAAAAAAAAAGAGAGAGGATCTATTTCCATGATAATGAGGATTCGGAATGTATTAGATGGTTGTGTAGATGGCGACTATAGAAAAACATTGGACTATGAAATACAGGAGAGAAAAGATAAGAGAAAGGATCGAGGAGAGAGAATAAGAGTTTGTTTTATGTGGTAGCCATTCTTTTAAAATGAAAGATTAGTCTTAGTTGTAGGCTTTTTAGAAATTATCAATAAGTGAAGGATATTATAGCCATTTTACTGCATGAATGGAGAATAGTGTAATTATTCAAAACTAAGGGAGGTGAGTAAAATTGTCAGAAACCTTAGGGGGAGGTTTTTGAAATTATCCCTTTCATTTATCTTGTCCAAATATTATCACCTCTTTATAACTTCTTTTCTTACCTTCTCTAGAAATGAAAAAAAATACTAGCTATGCATGGGATTCTTTATGGCCTTCTTTTATTTCCCATAAACTATCAGCTATTTGTTGCTTTCGTCCATTTGAAAAAACTACTAGTTATTTATGGGTATGATTTTCAGTTCCAACCTAAAATAGGCATTATATAAAAAAACCACTAGCTGTTTTTATCTTCATGCTGATTTACATGTCAATAAGGTAAGAAGGAAAATGTTGGTAGAGTTTTTTGCCTTAAATTTTAACAATCCGAAGTAGCAACCAAACTGGATATTGTAAACAAATTAATATAACCAACTAAAATGATAAAAAAAGAAGAGGCATAGGCTTGTCAAAAGTGCATTCGAAGTGGTCCTTGACATGACTCCTACTGAATATGGACCATAAACAAAATAAAGCAATGGAACAAAATCCAAAATCCAAAAGTTATAACACTAGTGTCTGCACTTCCGAACGGGTTTTATCCCTTTTTTGTTGGTTCTAACAGAACATACTTCTCATATGCAACTTTCCATCCAAATTGAATGTTATTCTGTCAATTGTCCCTAATTGGCTAAAATTCAAGTACTTTGAGGATGAAATATTTTCTTGGTGAAACTTTGAGGACGAAATTGGTCATCAACCCAACCTTTGAGGATGAAAAGTGCATTTTTCCCTTTGATTTTATAAGTTTAGCAAATTACAATATCAGCATTTACGAATTCTATCATGCTTACAGTAGACATATTTGTTATTTTCCCCAAAGGCAACACTATTAAATCAGCTAATTGACCCCAAATGAATAAATTGGGAAATCCATCATACTATTGTGAGGTATTTAAAAACTAATTCTTTTGATGATACAATAAGAAAAAGTTTGTGAAACAAAACTTTAGAGTAAAATATCCTGAAAACACAGTGTAGACATAAATATTGACGTAAAATTGAACGTAAAAAAATGCAATGCATTTTCTGTCCGGCCCTAAAAGCTCTTGGAGTACCGCCAATGATCTGGTGATTTCCGCGATTTCTCCCTCCTGATTTCCTTGTCTACTTCAATAGCTTGCTCAAGCTCTTCTGCACTGGATTCTCTACATTTCAATTCTTTGACCGGAATACCGTACTTGCTAGCTTCATCAAGAATAGCACTCTTTTGGGGGTTGGTGGGACTGTAAACAACTTCATGGGTGTAAGTCCCTAATTTCCTCAGTACCCAAACGCACCGAACATCAGATGGTTCATCTGATAACACTCCAATAGGATTATCTCCAATTATTCTCATCTTGCCTCTTAAGTCACCATTTACCATATCATTCCATTGATTCTTGAAAATTTTGAATTGATCGGAATGCTTCTTGATATATGGGATCTGATTTCGTGTAGCCAATTTCATTTGGATCCCAAGCTCTTGTATCTTCTGTGAATGAGTCTCTTGTTGGTTCAGCAACCATGCAAGATGGAGCAATATAGGTTTCAGTGTAGGATAGTCATCCCTTAAGCTCATAGGAGTGATCATTTTCGTTGATATGCAGACACAAAGAAACAACTGCTTCTTGTTTTTTATTTTTTGTTGATATAGGGAGGGAAAAAACTCCTTGATACTGAATCTTGAGAGATCAAGATTCGAAATAGGGGGAGAGTTGAACTTGAAAAGGGATGGAAATGGGAGAAGAGAAAAGGTTTCTCTGTATCAATACTTAATGAAGATGAAGAGAGATAGAAAAGCGGAAGCGAGAGGAAGGTGTTTGCAGAAGAAAAGTTTGGATTACAGAGAGTATAAGACTGATGATTTTGTTTAATAAGCAGAGAATTGTAGTAGAAAGTATGTGGTAGTAAGAAAGAAATGTAGATAAAGATGTACAGTCGTCCTCAGCTTTGGTTTGGATTCTGTTTTGAAAATAAACATCAAATACCACCATTTCTATTAAAGTTTACTCCCAAATCCTAATAAGTAGTGATTTTTAATTAATACAATTTCCAAAGTTGTGATTTTTTGGTTGCAAGTACAAAATGTGCCAGGAAGAGATATAATTGGCCCCATACTAAAGCTATTTCATAACACCATAAATTAAACGGGACAGAAGTTATGGTTAATTATCTTCTAATCCTAATGGTTATATAACTGAAACAAGTTTGCGATTGTGAAGCTTTTGAGCATGTCTTCATGGTATGGGAACGAATTCTAGGGAAAAGAGCTGCCTGATGAGGAAAACACAATCTTTACTTAAATACTAGTCTACTAGTTAGCTGTACTTCTTATGGAGTCAATACATGTGTTTGTGGGATAATTTTAGAAACCTCCTGTGAGGTTTTGTTACAATTTCACATGTTTCTGTGAACTTTTGAAAATCTCATATGCCCCTCTTATTTGGAACAATTTTGTAATATATCAGTCTAATTTTGCAAAATGTGAAATAAAAAACTGTTTTTGGGATAGAGAATTGAATTTTGTACCAAGAATGCTCTTTTTATTTCCTCCAACAATTTTTCTAAAGAAAATATTATGTCAATTAAAAGTTGAAATACAAAAATAAATAAATAAATAAATAAATAGGGCATAGGTGAAATTTTATGCATAATGTAGCATTTACAGTAGCAACCTTAAGATGATTATAAGCACCAATGGCTACTTCTTGTTACGGCTAATTTTCATGCTAACTGAACAGAATAAAAGCCCAACATCTAAGCCATGTACTATTGTATTTAGTAGTTTATGTTGCAACTAAATCCCTTTATATCACTCAATGGCTATTTGTCCACATCATAAACATATTATTTCCATGATCAATAATTAAAAGTATTAAAAAAGTGTAGATTTTATGTTACTTGTCCACCTACAAATTATTATAACCTAAACAATATCATCTAAGCATGATCAGAACACGTACCATGTAAATTATTTATAACCTAAACATGTACCATGTACCATGTTGTTACGAATTAAATTCACATCTCTACCGTCTAAATCTACACCTTTAATGTATTAATCACCTGTGCCATGTAAATTGATTACTTATGCTATTATTATAAAAAGTTGTATCTTGTGCAGATTTAAGATGGTGGGATGCGGATTTAACCCCTCCTTATTCATTCTTTATCACTTGTTAAAATAGAACATATGAGATTAAAATCACAACCATCTTGTCACTTGCCTACCAATTATTGATCATAAATTCATTAACCTAAAATGTGCCATGACTCACGAGTAGATATAAGGTATAACCAATTTGATGTCTTGTATGTCTTTTCAGAATAACGTGCCTTTGTACACCCAATTTTCTAAAGACAATCGAATAAGTTTTTTGATTCAGGTTAATTCTGTTTTTTGTCATGGAGTGTAGAGAAATTGCAGGGAGATCTTCCCAGTCTAGCTTGAAGAAAGAAGAAGGCATGTTCCAGTTTACAAAGAAGGCGCGGTCAATCTACTTGAAGAAAGGAGAAGGCGCGACTTTAAAACCACGCCTTTTCCTAGCACAACTGAATTGTACTTCTGTTATGAGCAAGTGGAGCTGATTATTCTAGAATCCCATGTGTCCTTACCTTATTGGCCTGTTTAGAAGTTAGTTAGTCCGGAAATGGCCATAAAGGCTCAAAGGATCCTAGTGATAGCTAAGTTTTGTCATTTTTTCCAATTGGTTGTAAAATGAGACATGGCTCTGCCAATCTCCCTTCTCTCCCTCGCACATTTTTCCTTCATTCTTTCCCCTTCACTCTGAATCCATTGTTTTTGTTTCTGTAATTGATTTCCCAAGTTATTAATGAGAAGTTGAATTCATTATTTTCCTTCAATTTCCTGTTCCATTCAATTTCTTGTTAAGAACTAGTTCACTGCTGCTGCAAATAATCTATCACCATTGCTGTAATCTGGTTCTATACCATAACAGTGGTATCAGAGCTTAGCTACGAGCCATTGGGATGACAAAATCACATGATGAGGTGTTAAGGAAGGATCTATCTGAGCTAGGCAATATGGTCAAATATCTGGAGCACAGACAAGAGAGCACAAAGAGAACCCTTAAAAATCTAGACCAAAAGTATGAAAGTATGATGTCTATGATGGCACAGATGATGGCAAAGTTCAATGACAAGGACAAAGAGGCGGAAAGTAGCAGCTCCATAGGAGGACTCAAGGAAGGAGGCAGGAATGGAGAAACACAAGGGGAAGGCCATGGTAGATCAGATTGGAAGGAGAGCTGATCCTAACCAGAGTACCTAAGATGGAGTTGCCTAACTTCACAGGAGATAATCCAAGGGAATGGATCCGTAAAGCTAACAAGTTCTTCAAGATCAATAGAGTGGAGGAGAACATGATATGGTGCTAGGAGTAGACTGGCTTGCCAAATTTAGTCCCATGGAGTTTGACTTCAAGGGGCTGAGTGTGAAGTTCAAGAGGAAGAACAGCAGGTAGAATTGAAGGGAGAGAGTGATCAGATGCAACTAAGGTTGATAAAAGGAAGTAGATTGCACATGTGGGCTAGGAAATAGGCCTATGGAATTTTGGCACAACTGAGTGCAGTAAATGAAGAGGTGCATGATAGTGATAATATATCCCCAGAGATAGAAGGAGTATTGCAGGATTTTGATGAGGTATTCAAGGAACCTTAAGGACTGCCCCCTGAGAGGAGTCATGATCATTCCATTATCCTTAAAGAGGGATCCAAGCCTTTCCACATCAAGCCATACAGCTATCCCTATGTTCAGAAGGCTGAAATTGAGAGGTTGGTGCAGGAAATGTTGGGAAATGGTATCATTCAGCTCAGCAGCAGCCTCTTGGCATCTCCTGTCCTGCTGGTAAAAAAGAAGGATGGCACCTAGAGATTCTGTGTTGACTATAGACAGTTGAATGAGCTGACAATCAAGAACAAATACCTAATACCCCTTATTGATGAACTTTTAGATGTGTTGAATGGTTCCAAGTTCTTCACCAAGATAGATTTAAGGGCAGGGTACTTCCAGATCAGCGTCAAGGCTGAAGATATTCCCAAGACTGCATTTAGAACTCAATAGGGGCTCTATGAGTTCAAGGTGATGCCATTTGGGCTGACCAATGCCCCTGCGACTTTCCAAGGCTTGATGAACCAGGTGTTCCAAAAGCAGCTAAGGAAGTTTGTACTGGTGTTTTTTGATGATGTCTTGGTATACAACTCAAGTTTACAGGAGCATTTTAAGTATAGACACCAAATTTTTAGCATTTAGTTTTTATTTGTCGTGTTAGTTTTATTCACTTTTTAGTTTTAGTTTTTTAGTTTTTATTTTATTTTTACTTTTAAGTTTTAGCATAGAATTTCTCGAAAAAAAAAGAAAAAAAAGCATTCAAAAAATATGCTTTAGTTGTTTTTTAAATTCAATGTTTTCTTGAAAAAAAAAGAGAAAAACTTTGAAAATGGAAAATGAAAAAAAAGGGAAAATGGATTTTGCACTTTGTTGTTTCTAGTTTATTTATTTTTATCCAATGTTAATTAAACTGTTTTTATTATTTATTTTTATTATTATCAATTTTGTTTTAATTAATCTCAAAAAAAAAAGGGATACGCGACATGCAAGCTGCGTTTTTTCGCAGCTTGCAAAGAAAGGCTCGGTCAGCCCTTGGGTTGCAAATATAGAAGAAAGGACTGAAGGTTTAGGGTTATGATTCCGGTATAAAAAGAAAGAGACGCAAGAGAGGGGGCGGCTAAGAGAGTTTTGGAGAGAGAGGGGACGGCTAATGAAGATAGGAGTTAGCGGCTAAGAGAGAAAAGAGAGCTAGAGAGAGTGGCGGCTGAAAACTAAGTAAGGGAGAGATTACAGAGAGTTGGCGGGCGGCTGATTAAGGAAAAAGCAGAGAGCTTTAGAGGAGGGAGCCTGTGCGAGAAAATCTGGAGAAAAGGAAGATTCATAAGGCAGGGTCGAAGGAAGATTGAGGTTCTCCATTGCTCCCTGGATCTGCTCAAACGAAGCAATACATCCCGTTCATCTGCTGGAGCGTACTACACCTCAAGGTTGAATCGCATCTTCCCTCTCATTTTTACGGGTAAAGATGCTTCCTTTTTCTGTTTCTTTCGCTTACTTGGGATGTTTGATGGTGAAGTTAGAAGCTTTCTTTGGTTTTGATGATACCATCGCTGTTTCATCAGAAACATAAATATGTTCTCGTATGGTTGTTCATCGTAATCGTCCCTGGTTCATGTATTTGTTAGTTATGGCTGACTTTGATGTTTTCCGTATGAGTGTGACCTCCTGTCTTCGTCCTTAGACCCATTATCATACGCAAGGTTGTTGCAACAAGCTCTAAACTCTCGGTTTGTTGCTGAAGTTTTTCTTTCTTTGGTTGCTGAGATTTTAATTTGTTCGTGCTTCTGGACTTGTTGTTTGTTTGATGGGATGACCCGCCTATGTGGATTGCGAGCTTTCTCTTTTCTTTGCTGCAATTCTGATGCAGTTTGCTTTCGATTGAACCCCCCAGGATAGATGGCCATGTTAATAACAATGAGATGAGGGCCTAGCACTTATGTTTGCTAGTCCAACTGGTGAATAAGTCTGGAAGTTTTTAGCACCTAATACACAAAGACTGAAGTAGCTAGACAGATATGTTTGTTGTTATGTATTGCTGTCTTTCTGTTCCTATAATGACCCATTCCATCCAGTGGATCTCATTGCCTACTTGATGAGATATTTGAATAAGAGGTGTTGGGTTTGCATGTTTGGGGGCTGAAAGGCTTGAATCATGTTGAACACTTGCTGATAAGCCATATCAAAAACGAATTGCAGGTTGCTAAATCATCTCTTCATATGAACATCTTGTCCAGAATTTTTGCATCAGTTGTTTTTTTTTATGTTCCCTGTTCGTTTGGATATGCGGCCACGTTTGATTGGAATAACTTCAAAGCTGTTGTGTGCGTCTGTTTTGCTGAAATTGCAGACCTTTGTACATGAAAATTATTCTGCAGAATCATGCTGAAGGCTTCATCAGTTGCCGAAGCCTTCAGTCGCAGCAATCTTATTCCTTCTTTTGTTGTTTGGTTTTCCTTCCACCCTTGATGATCAGCTCCCTTTCTTGATTCAATCATGTAATGAAGTTGCGTGTTTAGTGGATGATGGATAGGTAGGATCTTGGTGCTGAATAAACCTGTTTTGCATGATGAATTGGATAGAGTTGCGGCTGGAAAATTGCCGCAAGATTGACAACAGCAGGTTTTTATTATTTGCAGAAGTTCAAGTCTGCTACGTAGGCATGCATGAAAAACCAAAAGAAAAATTACATTCTAACCCCTCAAGTCTCCCTTTGTTCCACTAGGACCCAATCAATTGAATAATTTCATCAATTTGGTCCTTGGCGGCTTTAATTTTATAACTTCATTGCTTGTTTGTTTCAATTAATTACTATGCTTTGTTTCAATTGCACTTAAGTCATGACTTTAGGGGATTTATGATCAAGTGAGCTTTGTTTGCACATTTCTTTTAATTTTTCTCAATTAAAGTGGTACCTTGACCTTTTTATTATTTTGAAGCCATTTTTCTTTCATTTGGACACCATTCCAAGGGAGGTATAATTTCTTTTATCTTTTTTGTCTCTCCCCTATGTGATCCAACGTGCTAAGTGAGAATTGCATGTTTATTTTGTTTTCCTTACTTTTTCCTTAATTCCTTTCATTTATTTCATTTACTCTTGTTTTTATTAAGTTATTCTTTTAATGGGGTATGTGTACACCTCTTGGCTTGTAATAGATAGGGCTTGGCGAGCATTTTTGTCCATTCTTCGCCTTCCCCTTTTGTTTTAGTTAGCGAATGTAATAGGCTCATTGGCTTGGTTGCATGCCTATGTGTTATGTGTTACTTGCTTTATTAGGTTCTTGCATCTAATCGAGCATGCTAAGTGTTATGTGCTATATGTTTATAGGTGATTGACATGTCTACTCGCTTTCCATCGTCATGAATGAATGTAATGGATGAATACACGTCACCACACTAGTCCAACGCTAGTTGTGGTTCATTGTTCGTTTCCACACTAGTCCAACACTAGTTGTGGTTCATTGTCCTTTTCCACTAGTCCAACGCTAGTAGGAATTCATAGAAAGGGCTAGTCCAACGCTAGACCCAATAGGCCGTCCCCCTTTCGTTAGTGCATACTTGCATGTTCACTACATTGCATGCATTTTTCTTAGTTTTTTTTATCATTTGGCATGCTCCTCCAATCCTTTTCCCCTCATTTTAGGCTTTTTGCATCTTCATGCCAGTTATAGGGTACATTTGCTTGAGAATCCCCTTTCGATAAGGGAAACGAGCGAGTGGGGCTCCGAAATAGCCTTAGCACGCTAGTTCTTCCTTCTAATCAAAGGGAAAATTAAAGTCATGAAGTTAGGAGTCATTCCCGTACCCGACTTGATGCATTCCTCTAGACTCATACACTTTCATTTTCATCATATCACTTCCTCACTTTCTTTATCCACATTTTCTCACTACTTATATGTTTTCCAACCCAAATGCCATGTTCACACATTTTCTTCTTGTCACTTGTTTTTCTACCTCACAAATTGCACCCAATTGCATTTATATATTTACTACCTTTATACCTTATTTTCATACACTTGCACATATGTACATTCTTTACATTTGCACACTTGCACTTTTCTTACATTTGCACACTTACACTCATGCTTGAGTCTTCATTTGCATTATTCATGACTTCTATGAGGGCTTTCCTTACTGGCCATCACAATTCATGTGGTTGGGACCAAAAAATCTCATAAGAAACATTTTAGATTTAGGATTGCATTTGTTTTCATGTCCATTAGTCACATCCAACATGCAACACATATTTTGGGTAGAAGAATTAGGAAAAGTGGGGCTAAGTCACGCAACTAATTTTGGCTAGGGTAAGGGAGTGCCTTAGGCTTTGCCTTTGCCTTCTCCCTTATCAAATGTGACCCCCGATCCCTTTCTTTGGTTACGTAGACCTAAAAAGTTCTTTAAAAGGGTTTGTTTACTTTTTTCTTTCAAAAACACAAATCATTTTTGGGTGACTTGGTACACCCTAACTCTATACCAAGTGGCGACTCCATTTTTCATACAAAAACCCTTTTGAACTTTATTTGACCAAACCGTCGCATTTCACAATCCCACGGTCTTTTCTTTTCACTTTCACACACGTCCACATACATATCTCACACACTACTTTCACACCATACACACACATTCATCAAAAAGTGGGGCGCGACATTAAGCATGTTGCAGAGGTTCTGAACATCCTCAGAGAACAACAACTGTATGCCAAGAGGAGCAAATATGCCTTTGCTCAGACACAAGTGGAATACCTAGGGCACATCATCGTAGCTGAAGGGGTGAAAGCTGACCCTAGGAAGATTGAAGGTATGATGAAGTGGCCTAAACCAGAAAATGTAAAACAGCTGAGGGGATTCCTAGGCTTGACTGGGTACTATCAAAGATTTGTCAAGGGATATGGCAGTATAGCTAGGCCATTGACTGCACTGCTGAAGAAAGACAGCTTCTAATAGGGGACAGAAGCTGAAGAAGCATTTCAGAAGCTCAAAGGAGCCATGTGTGACACACCTGTACTCGCCCTACCTGACTTCAACAACACCTGTACTGGCCCTACCTGACTTCAACCAACCCTTTGTAATTGAGACTGATGCCTGTTACAATGGAATAGGGGCAGTATTGATGTAGAACAGGAGACCATTAGCCTATATCAGTCAAGGTTTGGGGCCAAAGAATATGGAATTATCTATCTATGAGAAAGAACTATTGGCTCTAGTGACAGCAGTCTCCAAGGGAGGCACTACCTGGAGGGTCAGCACTTCATCATTAACATTGATCATCAGAGCTTGAAGTACTTATTAGAACAAAGGATCACCATCCCCTGCAGCAGAAATGGTTAACTAATCTCATGGGACTAAGTTATAAGATCCACTACAGGAAAGACAAGGAGAATGTGGTAGCAGATGCCTTGTCTAGGAGAGGTGATCAAGGCTTGGAGTGCACTGTAATAACTACCATAGTACCAGAATGGATCAAAGAAGTGATTAGCAGCTAACAAGGGGATGACTGGGCGCAGAACAGCATCAGAAAGGTGTTATTGAAACAAGACCAAATTCCCAACCTCAGTTACCAAAATGGTGTACTGAAGTTCAAAGGGAGAGTGGTTGTGGGATCTGGAGGATAGATATGGAAGAGGCTGATCAGCACCCTACATGACTCCTAATTGGGAGGACATTCTGGCATACAAGCAAGCTTCATGAGAGCCAAGCAATCATTCTACTAGCCAGGCGTGTACAAAGACATTAAGACAGTAATTTTGGAATGTGATGTCTGTAGGAAATGCAAGGATGAACATGTGTCCTATCCAGGGCTACTGCAACCCCTACCAGTTCCACAGCACCTTTGAAGCCATGTCACTCTGGATTTCATTGAGGGATTGCCTAACTCTGAGGGGAGGGATACCATTATGGTAGTGGTGGATAGGTATACCAAATATGCCCATTTTCTGAGCATCTCACATCCTTTTAATGCCCCAAAGATTGCCAAAATATTCTTGGATGGAGTAGTCAAGTTACATGGAGTACCCCACAGTATGCTATCAGACAGGGATAGGATCTTTACTAGTCAATTTTGGAGTGAAATGTTTACATTGTTGGGAGCTAAGCTGGACCTCAGTACAGCTTACTATCCATAGTTTGATGGCCAAACTGAAAGAGTAAATCAGGTACTAGAGATGTACCTCAGATGCTATTCACATTTAGAACCAAAGAAGTGGAATCATTGGTTGACTATGGCAGAATGGTGGTATAACACTAGCTACCACACAGCCATCCAAATGACCCCCTTTGAAGCCCTATACAGGCAGGCACCCCCCAACTGGCTCTGGGACCATACATTTAGGCTAAGGTGGCTGTAGTTGGGGACTACTTGAGGGAGAGGCATAAGGTTGAAATTACTCTGAAACAGAACCTGAAGCAGGCTCAAGAAAGGATGAAAAGATATGCTGATAAGAGGAAAAGTGAAAGGAAGTTTGAAGTTGGAGATTGGGTGTAATTGAGACTACAGCCTTACAGGCAAGGTTCAGTGGCTATGAGAGGCAACACCAAGTTGTCAACACGATACTATGGACCCTATGAGGTGGTAGAGAAGGTTTGGGAGGTTGCATACAGGTTTAAGTTGCCAATAGGTTCCAAGATACACCCTGTTTTCCATGTCTCTCTACTGAAGAAGAAGGTTGGGAACCAAATTACACCTGTCTTGCAGCTACCAGAGGTTGATGGAAAAGGGCACTTGAGGGTCGAACCAGTTGCAGTGTTAGACAGAAGAATAGTCAAGAAAAGGAATGCAGCTGCAGTGCAATGGCTGATTCATTGGTGGGGAACAGATCCAACAGAGGCAACATGGGAATTTGCAGAAGAAATTAGGGAGCAGTTCCCTCAGTTTCAATCTTAAGGACAAGATTTTTTTTAAATGGGGAGGCTTTGTCATGGAGTGTAGAGGAATTGCGGGGAGATCTTCGCAGTCTAGCTTGAAGAAAGAAGAAGTCGTGTTCCAGTTTACAAAGAATGCGCAGTCGATCAGCTTGAAGAAAGGAGAAGGCATGACTTTAAAACCATGCCTTTTCCTAGCACAACTAAATTGTGCTTATGTTATGAGCAAGTGGAGTTGATTATTCTAGAATCCCACGTGTCCTTACCTTATTGGCCTATTTAGAAGTTAGTTAGTCCAGAAATGGCCATCAAAGGATCCTAGTGATAGCTAAGTTTTGTCATTTTTTCCAATTGGTTGTAAAAGGAGACTTGGCTCTGCCAATCTCCCTCCTCTCTCTCTCACATTTTTTCCTTTATTCTTTCCCCTTCACTCTGAATCCATTGTTTCTGTTTCTGTAATTGATTTCCCAAGTTATTAATGAGAAGCTGAATTCATTATTTTCCTTCAAATTCCCGTTCCATTCAATTTCTTGTTAAGAACTAGTTCACTATTGCTGCAAATAATCTGACACCATTGTTGTAATCTGGTTGTATACCATTACATTTTTTCCTTTTATTTGTCGTAGAAATGTTTTATGTCAAATTGTGTCTTTAGCAACACCAAAGAGAAATGGTACTATAGTCAATCCGCAACACCTTCTATCAGCAATAGGTCCTAATATTCTTTCTATCAAGGGAGGTATATGAGCATTTCAAAAGTTTGGGGAGAGACAAGTGAAATAGTCATAAATCTCGTAAACTTAATTCTTATTTTTTTCTCTCCTATTTAGCATGCCTAATTAAAACGAATTAATGAGTCGTATGGATATTCGGATTTTACCCATGTTCACATTCAACTTTTCACTAACCAATTTTTTTTTTCATAATTTCTCTCTTTTAAAAACTTAATCATTTTAAATAAATTTTAATTATATTTTGTTACATTTTCCTCTCTCTTCTAACAAACTTTATTATTATTAGTTTTTTATCCATATATATCATTTTATTTGGTGCTATTTTAATTGTTACTTCATTAAAGTTGCTAGAAACTTCCCTTCATGAAGAAAATATGCTTTGGCATCTTTGATATTTAGTTGAATAAAGACGCATAGTTTTCGGCTTTTAATTATATATAAAGTTAATAATTTATTCAAAGATTAATACACTACTTGAAAACTTAGATACAAAATATAAGTATTCACAAATATATAAGAAAATTATTTTTCTTTTGAACTCTTCATGCTTACATAAATTCACAACTAATACTAATATAAAAAGAAACCTTGCTACAGGTTGAAATGCTTGTATGGCAATTGGTCATGATAGTCAAATCCCATGTTTGAAGTCATCTAGAAAACTGATGAAGCTTACAGAAAGAAACCAACTACAACCAAGAAGTCACCAGAAGGATTAGCACTGCTCTTCCTGATCTGATTACCTCGATCCAATACCTTCTTTTCCTTCTCGTCCATAGGAGCCATAAGTTGTTCAAGTTCATGGAACTCCGAATCTTCAACACGGGGCACATTTCTCAACAAGCTTGGCATCATCTTTGAATCTGCAGTTAAAAGCCCCTGCTTTTGCCCCAATTTCCTTAAAATCTAGTTCTTCTTGCTTGGCTTAATTCTTTTGGCTTCGTCCCGCAAACAAATCACATGCTGGAACCTTTGCAGATATTTCGGACTTCTTCTTGATCATCATGCCGGAACTCTCATTTTCTTCTTCTTCTTTATCATGCCTCACAGGCAGTGATAAAGATAATAGCAAACCCATCTGATTCTGATCACACCCGTTCCTCTTTTTACCACCAAGCATATATTGTACTTCTTGATGATCATCATATCATGCATGATTAGTGCTTTAACATTTGAGCTATGTCTGAACTCTGACGAAAGAGATGAATCTTGAGGAATTATCAATGTAATTCAGCAATGTTATTGAAAGAAAAAGGGAGAAAGAGAGCAAATGAGATGGAGAACTGAATAAAAGGGGGATTTGTTGAAACTGAACGAAATTGATTTTACATAAAGAAAATACACATAAACAAGAACTCCAAACATGACGGTCTCAATAACAACAGAATAGTTCTGTTGAATTGGATTTTCAAACGCTAAACTATAATCAACTGGGCTCTGGGAGGTAGTTTCCTTTGAAGCTCCTTCGCACTTAGTAAAGCAGCTTCCCTGTTCCCTGGCATTGGACAGAGCTCTTCATTCCATGATGTTCGAGTATAACGAGGAATTCGGCAATCAACTATGATCTTCTCTAGTGAAATGGCAGTCTCGAGCAAATAATTGCAAGTTGAACATCGGTGTTGATCCCAGCCCAACCAACAAATTCGATCACGTTGAGACACTTGTGACTATATCTCCTTGCTTGCTCTTCCCACTCCTTCTCACACACGTCTAACATTCCTTGGTTTCTAAATACTTCTGGATTTGATAAGGTTTGGTGTCTTGTTGCCCAATCAATGTCATACTTCAATGTCAGCGTAATTAGTCCAGGAGATGCACCTATGATGGAGCTGAAGAGGAGAGCACTTTCATCGGCAACTGCTACAAATTTCAATTCCAAGTGCTTAAGGTTGCGGAATTCCGGAAAATTAGATGGAAAACCTACGCATCTTGTTGAACCCTACACTCGAGATGTTAAAAGCAGAAGTTAATGGTTAAAAGCAAACCAGCACCAGTGAACAATTTAGGAAACAAAGACAAACAAGTAGCACATAAATAAAAATGCAGAAACTGTTAATCAATATTACCGTGAACCTCAGATCCAATTCTAGTTTTTCCAGCCGAGAGAGATACAAAGAACTTGGAGGATTGATGATGAACTTCTCACAGTATTTGTTGAAGCCGCAATTGCTGACCAAAGAATTGTGGTTCGTCCCACATCGGAGGAAAGTTAAGGATGCCTTCCGTTTTGCGCCTATAAATATAGGCCTCATATGTTGAGGTTAATTGCACCACTCAAGAGAGTTATATGGGCTATTAGTTTCTTGAGTCATTTAGCCCATTTAGTCAAATATTTTAGACTCTCTTGTTTTGTGTTTATGAATATTTCTTAAACCTTTTATAAATGCCTTTTGGCCTAGGAACCACTTTCCTAGAGCTTTTGTATTTCTTCTTCATAGTAGAAATATTGTTCCTCCTCCTCCCGTGGACGTAAGTCAATTTGACCGAACCACATAAATCTTATGTGTCTTTTATTGCTTTGTTATTTTGTCCTTATTGGGTTGCCGCAACCCTTTTATATGGTCGATTTTACCGCCTAATCATTATATGATCGGTTATACTGCCTAAGTATTATATGGTTGGTTATACCGCCTATTTTATTCTAACATTAGTTTATTTATTCCTAAGCCAGTCCTAACAAACTGGTATCAAAGCTGGTTGATATATTTTGCAAAACAGGTTTAGCTCGTGGGGTCCGTTTATCCTGTGGGGCCCGTTCATTCCGTGGGACCCACTCATCTGATGGGGTCCGCTCATCCTGTGGGGCCCACTCATGAGACTTGCATATTTTGACCAGTTTTTTGAGACAAACTTCAAGTTACAGATTTTGTGGCAACAATGACGATAACAAAGACGGTTGTCGAAAATTCGATAGGAATGTCAACTTCGGGATATGGTAGCTCAAGATGGAGGCCATTCTTGTTTAAGACGGAGTTGATTTGACAATACAAGGAGTTGAGAATAAGCCAGAAGATGTAAAGGATACGGATTTCGCCAATATGGATAAGAAGACCAAATCCAGTATAATCTTATATCTCTCCAATGAGGTTTTGCAAGAGGTAGCCACTGAGACTTCAGCAAAGGCCATGTGGGACAAACTTAAGGCCTTGTATATGAAGAAAACAGTCGAGAATCGACTATATTTGAAACTGAGTTTGTACATGTTTTGGATGTCTGAAGGTACATCTATACTCTCCCATCTTGATAAATTTAATTCCATCATTATGGATTTGGAGAATATATATTCGAAAATTGATGATGAAGATCAAGCCCTATTACTTTTGTGTTCCCTTCCCCAGTCCTTTAAGCATTTCCGTGATACTATGATTTATGGAAAGAAAACAATTTCGTATTGAAAAATTAAATCTGCATTAAAATCTAAAGAGCAGATAGATAGGGATATTACTAGGGAAACTAGTGGGAGTCAAGCTGATGACTTGTTTATTCGGGGTAGATCTAAAAAGAGAAACACAGAAAATAGAAGTAAATCCAAGTCCAGACATAAAAATATGGTGTGCAACTATTGTAAAAAGAAGGGTCATGTTATCTCTGATTGCTTTAAATTGAAAAATAACGAAAAGCAAAAAAGGAAAATTTATTGAGAAAAATACTGAATTTGCTGAAACTAGTATAGCAGCTGATGAGAATGATGGAACCATTTTCTGTGCAACAAAAAATATTTTTAGGTCAAACAATAAGTGGATTTTAGATTCGGATTGTTCATATCATATGTGTCCCAATAGGGACTGGTTTTCTCTAACGCCCCTGACCAATATTGTCTCACAGTTAACCGTCCCATTGGGCCGTGGATTTTGTTCTTGAAGGTGGGGTTATAGCGCACAACAAGTGAATTGCCCAAACCCGCAGGTCAAGAAACCCAACACCCCTCCAAAAGACCTCGGTTAGGTAGGAGAGACTACTACAGGCTATTAAAGCAACCCCAAGACTTCCTCCCTAACCGATGTGAGATCATTACAATCCACTCCCCTTAGGGAACCCAGCGTCCTCGCTGGCACATCGGGGTCGGGAGTCGGCTCTGATACCAACTCTAATGCCCCTGACCAATATTGTCCCACAGTTAACCGCCCCATTGGGTCTTGGGTTTTGTTCCTGGAGGTGGAGTTATAGCCCACAACAAGTGAAGAACCCAAACCCGCAAGTCAAGAAACCCAGCACCTCTCCAAAAGGCCTCGGTCAGGTGGGAGAGACCACTACAGGCTATTAAAGCAGCTCCAGGACTTCCTCCCTAGCCGATGTGAGATCATTACATTTTCAACATATGAATCAACTGAAGGTGGAGTTGTCTTAATGGGTAACAATACCGTTTGTAAAGTTGTTGGCAAAGGCACAATCCGAATTAAAATGTACGATGGTATTGTGGGGACGCTCACAAATGTTAGACATGTTCCAGATTTGAAGAAAAATCTCATCTCTTTGGGCACTCTTGAGTCTATTAGGTGCAGGTATTCAGGTGGAGATGGAGTTCTCAAAATCACTCGAGGAGCTCTTGTTGTTATGAAAGCACACAGATCTGGTATTTTATATATTTTGCAGGGATCTATTGTTACAGGTGCTGCTGCTGTTTCAACATCATCTTTGTCAGATACAGACATCATCAAATTATGGCATATGCGTTTGGGGCACATGAGCAAAAAAGGTTTGGGCATATTGAGTAAAAGAGGACTTCTTTGTGGACAAAGTACCGGGCCATTGGAATTCTGTGAACATTATATTTTTGGGAAGCAGAAAAAAGTCAGCTTCAGTTTACCAGCAATTCACAAGACAAAAGGTACTATTGATTACATTCACTCAGATATATGGGATCCTTCTCGTGCTTCTTCTAAAGGTGGTGCCAGGTACATGTTGACTTTCATTGATGATTATTCAAGGAAAGTTTGTGTCTATTTTCTTAAGCATAAAAATGATGTTTTCCTAACTTTCAAGCAATGAAAAGTTTTGATTGAGAAATAAACAGGAAAGCATGTTAAGCGGTTGAGAACAGATAATGACATGAAATTTTGTGAAAGTGAATTTAATGAATTTTGTAAGAATGAAGGAATTGTTCGGCATCGTACTGTCAGAATGACGTCTCAACAAAATGGTGTGGCTGAACGTATGAACAGAACGCTTTTGGAGAGAGCAAAATGTATGATCTCCAATGCAGGGTTGACAAACGACTTTTGGGCAGAGGCGATCAATATGGCCTGTTATATTGTCAACCGTTCTCCTTCTGCATCTTTTGATTTCAAAACTTCTGAGGAAGTTTGGTCAGGTACTCCTGCTGATTACTCCAATTTAAAAGTTTTTGGGTGTCCAGCATACATGCACGTGAATGATGGAAAATTGGAGTTTAGAGCTAAAAAGTGTATTTTTCTTGGGTATGCTTCTGGGGTGAAAGGATACAAATTATGGTGTCTTGATCCCAAATCTTCAAAATTTGTAATCAGTAGAGTTTGATGAATTGTCTATGTTATCTTTCAAGAAGGAGTCTTCTAGTTCTTGTACTACTGATAGTACACAGGAGCAGGTGGAGCTTGATATTGGCAGTTCCGGTCCTTCTCAGTCCAAATCTTCTATTCAGCAAGTGCCAGTAGATGCACCTGAATCTACTGTTGAAGATAGTTCAGAAGAAGAGAAGTATTCCATAGCCAGAGATAGACAAAGAAGAGACATTCAACCACCACAAAGATATGCAAATTTAGTTGCATATGGTTTGTCTGTTGCAGAAGAAACTGATGCAGTTGGTAAGCCTTCCACCTATTTAGAAGCAGTTTCTTGTGATGATTCTGCAAAGTGGTTGATTGCGATAAATGAAGAAATTGAATCTCTTCATCAGAATGAAACTTGGGTTCTTGTAAAGTCGCCGTCAAATAAGAAAATAGTTGGTTGCAAGTGGGTCTTCAAGAAAAAGGAAGGTATTCCAGGAGTTGAAGATGCAAGGTATAAACCACGATTAGTTGCAAAGGGCTATAGTTAGATACAAGGTGTTGATTTTAATGATGTATTCTCACCTGTTGGTAAACATAGCTCTATTCGTGTTTTACTTGCTTTGGTTGCCATGTATGATTTGGAGTTAGAGCAGCTTGATGTTAAGACAGTTTTCTTGCATGGCGAACTTGAAGAACAAGTTTATATGAAACAACCTCAGGATTTTGAAATTGAAGGTAAGGAAGACCATGCTTGCTTATTGAAGAAATTCTTATATGGATTGAAACAGTCTCCAAGACAGTGGTATAAGAGGTTTGATTCCTTTATGTTGGGTCATGGTTATTTGAGGAGCATGTATGATAGTTGTGTTTACTTCCGAAAATTAAATGATGGTTCTTTCATTAATTTCCTGCTTTATGTTGATGACATGCTCATTGCGGCCAAGAATTTGTCAAAAATTCACACTTTGAAACTGCAGTTAAATAGTGAATTTGAAATGAAAGATTTGGAAATAGCCAAGAAAATTCTTGGCATGGATATCAATCGAAATCGAAGAGTAGGGAAGTTATTCTTGATCCAGAAAAATTACTTTGAGAAAGTTTTGGAGCGTTTTGGCATGAAAGATGCTAAACCAGTATCTACTCCTCTGGCTAGCCATTTTCGGCTATCTGCTGCTCAATCACCAAAATCAGATGAAGAGGAAGATTATATGGCACGGGTTCCTTATTCCAGTACAGTCGGCAGTATTATGTATGCAATGGTTTGTACTCGTCCAGATATTGCACAAGCAGTCAGTGTTATTAGTAGATATATGCCTTGTCCTGGTAAAGTACATTGGCAGGGTGTGAAGTGGATTTTCAGATACTTGCGAGGTACTTCAAATGCATATTTGGAGTTTGGAAGAAATAATAACACTTTGGTTGGTTTTGTAGACTCAGATTACGCTAGGGATCTTGACAGGAGAAGATCACTTTCAGACTATGTATTTTGCATTGGCGATTGTGTTGTTAGTTGGAAAGCTACTCTACAGCCTGTCGTCACTTTGTCTACTACAGAAGCAGAATATATGGCTGTGACCGAGGCAATCAAAGAAGCCTTGTGGTTGAAGAGTTTGTTTAGTGAGTTTAGCCTACATCAAGGTATTACTGTTATTCACTGTAATAGTCAAAGTGCCATACATTTGACTAAAGATCGATGTATCATGAGAGGACGAAACATATTGATGTGAAATATCACTTCATTCGGGATATCATTGATGAAGGAAAGATTCTTGTTCAGAAAATTAATACCAAGGACAATCCAGCCGATATGTTTACGAAACCTCTTCCAGTTTACAAGTTCAAGCAGTGCTTGGACTTGATTGGTATTCATTGTTGGTGATTTATGCCCATTGGGGCTTATGTGGAGAAGGTGGAGCAGTTTTACTATTATCGATGTTGGGGACTCACCAAGATGGAGATTTGTTGAAGCCGCAATTGCTGACCAAAGAATTGTGGTTCGTCCCACATCGGAGGAAAGCTAAGGATGCCTTCCGTTTTGCGCCTATAAATATAGGCTTCATATGTTGAAGTTAATTGCACCACTCAAGAGGAGAGTTATATGGGCTATCAGTTTCTTGAGTCATTTAGCCCATTTAGTCAAATATTTTAGGCTCTCTTGTTTTGTATTTAGAAATATTTTCTAAACCTTTTATAAGTGCCTTTTGTCCAAGGAACCACTTTCCTACGGCTTTTGTATTTTTTTTTGTAGTAGAAATATTGTTCCTCCTCCTCTCGTGGACGTAGGTCAATTTGACCGAATCACGTAAATCTTCTGTGTCTTTTATTTGCTTTGTTATTTTGTCCTTATTGGGTTGCCGCAACCCTTTTATATGGTCGGTTTTACCGCCTAAGTATTATATGGTCGGTTATACCGCCTATTTTATTCTAACATTAGTTTGTTTATTCCTGGGCCAGTCCTAACAGTATTGATTACTAAAGGAAACTAAAGAGAGTTCTGGAACTTCTATTACGCATATGTTTATCCTTGGCCCGGCGTATTTGAAAGATACAAGACTTGCAGCTGAAACCTCAACATTCTGCAACTTCTGGCAATATCCAATCTCCAAGTGCTTCAACTTGAGTGACTGACCCGAAGCTCTGAAGTTTTGCAGAGAGGAAGAATTTTCCACCGTTAGTTGCTCGAGGAAAGGACATGTTGATAAGAAGTATGCCAGATCTTCTTCAGTTATCGAAACAGACTTCAAGCACAGGACTGTTAGTCTATCAAAACTCGGAAAATCAGAAGGTAAATCCAGCAACCAGGACAGGAAAGTATAGACACTATCAGAACACGTATAACATCCGGCAGCTGCAGTCAGATCCACTTCAAGCCTTTGGACTCTTTTCACGATGGCAAAGTCGATCCATTTATCAACAGCAGTTGCATAAATATATGACCCGCCCAAGTCAAAAGCAATTCTCAGTCGTTCTAATGATGAACCTTCATGGGAATCTAAGACTTGATTAACCCAATCTTGATATTTTGGTGCTTCGATGTGGCGTTCTTTAACCCCATCGAACATAAACCGCATTGTTTCCGATGAATCAAAATCCAAATGGCTACCATAAACTTTCCAGAGGTTCCTCCACCTACGAGAAAGGATACTTGTCCTTGCTGCCTCTTTCATCGCCATGCGTGACAATATGTTTCCCAGAATTTCTTCCGGCAACTGATCAATCCAATCCTGCAAAAGCAATATTTCCACATTCAAAAGACAGGTTTGAACAAGTTGTATAGTTTAAAAAAAAAAGTAAAGCTTAGTCTCTAAGACACAATCAACATAGCAAGAAATACAAGTTTTGATCAGATATTTATCTACAAAAACGCAGGTGCAGATTAACATGCAAAGTAATATGCCCACGCTACCAATATCCAATATTGGATATATAGCTACCGAAAGAAGACGTGATTTCATATTCCAAAGTACTTGATAATTTAAAAGGCAACAAAGGAGAATGAACAATTCATCTTTTTATGATTGTTTTTCAATGAAAACCCCTAAAAATTAAAGAAGCTGATAGATAAGATAAGCCCAAGATGCAGCAGTGTGGCAAATAAGATAAACTCAAGAATAAACAATCTCAAAAGAAAAGGGAGACGAGAGGAGAGAAGCTTTCACCTTCTGGCGCGACTGCGGTGGTGCACTACGGGCCTTCTTCGCCTTTTTCTCCATGGAATGCACACAATTAGCTGCTACAATAGCCAAACTTCAAGACGTTTTTGTTGAACTTAGAATAGCCAAACTTCAATCGATGATTTAATGATCCTTAAAACCAACCATCAGCCTGGTTAGCTTAGCGTGGGGAAATCTTTTTCCTCATAGCAGTAGGAATTAGTAATCCTTAATAATTGCGGATTCGGATACATATTTGAAGCAGAAGTGGGTAACCAACCGTTAAAACAATAAATTGCACGGACAACCATTGAGGTTTCGTATGATTACAATTATTTCCTTCAATTTTTACTAAATGGCAAAGAGCCTCTATTTATAGGGAACAGGTATTGATAAAAGTCGTTGTTTTAGTAATAAGTTTTCAGGCATGTATGGTAAGTAAAAAAAAAAAACACTAATATCACGTTGGCAGATCCCAAACCCCCTAATTTCCGAAGTATTTTTGGAGCTTGTTTTTTAACTGCACTAAAATGTGATTCATGTGATCAACACTAAAAGCTCTTGGGTACGAATATTTTGTACTCAATTTTTCTATGGCTAGCAACATATAAATTTATCAATATACTTGAGATGTTGAGCTGATACTTAGCTACTTAAAAATCTATTTGCTGAGTTGGAAATTATCTCTTTGTATCTTAAATCACACAAATACATTTTTTTGTGTAGGTCGTTAACACAAATTCATGCATTTCTTATCTTTAACTAAAAAAATGCGTTGTACAAATTATGAAATGTCACTCTTACTCGATTACTTATACTGATTATAGATTTTAATTACTTTAAATTAGTGGTGACTGGTATGATTTGATTTGTGTCAGAGAGATATATGAACTAACTTAAAATAACCTTCGTAGCATGTTATTTGGCTAAAACAGGGTTTCTTTAATTCTTAAGACAATTGGGAAATTGAACGCTATGATCGTACCTAGGGTTATTTCTTGGTTAGGGAAGTGATTAATGGTCGTACCTTGATCACTGATATAATAAGGAGAAGCTGATTATCAATGCATGTTTGACCATTATAACTTATTTATCAGCGAATAAATGAAATTATCATTGCATCGATGATCAATTGAGTGAATCATCTTCGAAATTATTTTTTGGTTAGAGATTATTCATAATTGATTTAATTTTGTTAAATTGTCATTTAGTTTTTATTTTATTTAATTTATTTGAATTGTTTAATTATCCTCAATTATATAAAAATTTCCCAAACTTTGAGCTTTAGAGGAAATGAATTATCCCCAGTTCCTGTGGATTTGATCCTTCTCACCCTATATACAAAATTTATATTTTTCTCATAGGTATTCATTATTGTACAGTCTCGACACCTATCAATTTTTGGCGCCGTTGTCGAGGACTGGCGTTAGTTAATTTGTTTCTTTTTAAATTCATTTTATTTTTAATTTTCTGATACTTTTCTATTTTATTCTCCATTTTTTTGTACAGGTGAATTAATTTCCGATCCTAAAATAGAGAAGATTCCATATATAGTAAGAAAGAAGACTAGAAAACACAAAGAGGAGCAATCAATTGTTGCATCTCCGAGGTTCCATTTAGAACTCGAATTGGCGGATTCTTTTAGTGCCATCTTGAGCGATTCTGATCAAGAATACGTCGTCATGGTTAATGCTCGACCTTTGAGGGAGTTGGCTACCCAAAATTTACACCAACAACCACTTTGCATTACTTTTCCTGCTTTAGCTGATAATACCCCTTTTGAATTAAAATCTAGTCCAATTCACCTTTTACCGCCTTTTCATGGTCTTCCAGATGAGGAACCCCATAAGCATTTGCGAGAATTTGATATTGTGTGAACAAGTATGAAACCCCCTAGGATTATTGAAGAACAGATAAAAATGAGAGCATTTCCTTTTTCTCTTAAGGATTCGATAAAAGATTTGTTGTACTATCTGGCAGCAGGTTGTATCACAACCTAGGCACAGCTAAAGAAGAAGTTTTTAGAAAAATATTTTCCTGCATCCAGAGCTGCCAGTCTGAGGAAAGAGATACATGGCATTACACAGCATCCTGAGGAGTCTCTTTATGACTACTGGAAAAGATTCAAGAAGCTGTGTACTAGATGCCTTCAGCACCTGATAAGTGAACAATTGCTGCTTCAGTATTTCTATAAGGGTTTACTCTTTAGAGACAGAAGCTTTTTAGATGCTACTAGTGGAGGTGCCTGGGTGAATAATACTCCTCAAGAAACTTGGGAATTAATAAAAAGGATGGCAGAAAATTCTCAACAATTTGGCACAAGAAAGGATGTCCATACTCGCAGAGTAAATGAGGTAAATGGCTCATCAATTCAACAACAATTATCTAAATTAACTTCGATTATTCGACAGTTGGCTGTAGGAAATTTGCAGCAGGCCAAAGCATGTGGCATTTGTAAGGACACGAGTCATCCCACAAATAGGTGTCCAGTATTACAAGATGAAGGAGTTGAACATGTAAATATGACTAGTCACGTGCCCGTGCCAAGAGAGGAGTATCAGCCATACTCTAGTACCTATAACCCAGGTTGGAGTGATCATCCGAACCTCATCTATGGAGGAAACAGACAACAGAACTTTATGCCAAACAGACAACACGGGTACCAACAACAATATTAGTCTCAACCACAAGCTCCTTCTTCCAATTCAAGCCCATCATTAGAAAATATGATGAAAGAACTAACTGCTAACACTATGTGGTTCCAACAGAAAATGAAGTCTGACATGCAAAATAGTAAGACTTAAATTAATCAGATGAAAGATAAATAAGTTAGATGGCAATATCAATCAAATCATCTGGAATCCCAAGTTCAAGAAAAATTGCTATCTCTATCTGAAGTGAACCTGAAGAATGTAAGCGCCATGACCTTAAGAAGTGAGAACGAAGTTAAGGGACCCAAACTCGTGACTTCAAAAGATAAGAATAAAAATCGGATAAAAAAGGAGTTTCAAAAGGAAGGAATGAGAAATGTGAATTCAGAGGTAATTCCTGATTCTATAATTAAAGTTAGATCTAATCCACCGCCTTTTCCTAATAGGTTGGAAAAGCCAGAAAAGCAAGACAAAGAGAAAGAAATTCTAGAGGTTTCGAAAGGTAGCAATCAATATCCTTTTGTTGGATGCGATCAAGTAAGTGCCAAAATACACTAAATTCTTTAAGAACTTGTGTGTCAACAAGAAGAAATTGAGAGGGGATGAGCAGATCGTGGTAGGTGAGAATGTCTCAACGATTTTACAAAGAAAACTGCCACCTAAATGTGAGGATCCAGATATGTTTACTATCCCTTGTAAGATTGGACATTCTAAAATTACAAATGTCATGCTAGATTTAGGGGTTTCTATTAACGTGATGCTTAAATCAATGTATGATTCTCTAAATTTAGGACTTTTGAAAGAAACAAGGGTAATAATTCAATTGGCTGATCGTACATTTGCTTATCCGGATGGAGTAATTGAAAATGTTTTAGTGCCAATAGATGAATTAATTTTTCTTGCTAATTTTTATGTGCTTTACATGGATGTTAGAAGTGCTCCAAGTCCATCACCCATTATCTTAGGAAGACCCTTCTTGAGTACTTCCCAAACTAAAATTGATGTTAGTAAGGGTACTCTTATAATGGAATTTGATGAAAAAGTAGTTCATTTTTATATTTTTGATACAATGACACATCCTATTCACTCTCATTCTGTATTTTCCATTCATTCTATTAATCCTTTTGCGCGAGAATTTCCTGAATTTAATTGTAGCGGTAAATTGAAAGTTGCTACGAACAAGCATCATGGGTTGAAAGCAACTTATAATGTGAAAATATACAAAAAGTTAAAGAAGAATGTTGCATTCAATGAAAAAATGCCACGAATTGAAAGAAAGCTCGAATTACAACCGAATTAAGAAATGATACTTTATGTCTAGCAAAAAATATTAAAGAAAGGCATTTATTGGGAGGCAACTCAATTAGTTTTTAGTTCATTTTTATTATTTTTGTTTCAGAATTCTTGTGTTTTGTGTGTTTGATTTTGATTGTGTTAATTTAGTGGACAAAAGACTAGCCCTTCACAAGGCACATCTGCATTTGACTTACGGGTCCATTATTTTCACAAGTGCAGAATTTTAAGATTGACGTGTCTGCGCCTTTTGGACATGTGCAAGGAAGAAAATTCCCAAAGTCATGATCAGAAAACTCTCAGTCTTTATGATGTGCCCGTGCTTTCTAAATACGAGCTAGGAAAGAAATTTCACAATGTAAGGTTAGAAGACTCCCAGTCTTTTTGACGTGCCCGCGCCTTCTGATCATGCACTAGGAAGAAATACCCCAACGTCATGGTCGGAAGACTCTTCCACTTTTTGATGTGCCAGCGTCTTGTTTCAGTGAGAAGGGTAAAAAAAAAACAGAGAGAAGATTTTTCTTTTTCCTTTTACTTTTCTTTTTCCATTCTCTTTTTCTCTCTTTCTTTTTCTTTCTTTTCCTTTTTTTCTTCTCTTTTGCTTTTTCTTTCTTTCTGCATTCTATCTTTCCTTTCTTTCTTTTTTCTTTCTCTCTTTCCACTCTCCAGCTACATGACGGACTACCTAGGGCTCCTGTTCACCGCTCATCTCTGTCGCTTGCTACTCCCAGCGCCATCATCGTCATCCCTGCCAATTTTGTGTCATCAAACATGATGCAAGAACTTGGACATCTATTTTCATCACGTGGGATTCAACCCTTCTTTTGCTCCAGACTCGTAGCCGATTGCTACCCCCTCAGTTTTCAGAGAAGTTTCGTTGTCCCTTTTACTTCATATTTTGTTCTTTATTTCTTACATTGAGAACAATGTAAGATTTAGGTGTAGGGGGAGAAGTATATTAGAAAAATGCAAATGTAGGCATTTTTGTTGGAAAATTTTTTGTTTGATTTTTTTTTTTCAAATTTTATCCAATTTTTGCCTATCTTTGTGCATATTTGTGATTGTCCCTGATAAATGATGGTTAGACATCTCAAAATTTTCTATTGCTAAGATTTTATACTTTGACGCGTTAAGGATGACATGGTTAAGTTTAAGAGAGTCTTTTTGGGAAATATTTTAGATTTTGTAACTTTTACAATTTTTAGTTAGCTTTTCTAGGTATTGTAAATATTTTTCTGACATTTTTCATGTAAATTGGTTTACCTATTAACCATAGTTCTCCATATTTGAAAAATGAAGAAGACGTGTGGTTTTTAGTTTTATTTTGGTACTTATTTATGGATTATGTTTGGCTGCACTCCGCTAGTTGTCGTTGCCTAGTAATCGGGGGTTTTCACCAAAAATGTCGACTTTCACATTAAAAAATGGTGATTACTATGAGTATGTGGTTTTTAAGTGATGAGAGTTGAGTAACTGGGTTCCTTTATTTGGCTGATATCAGACTTCGTGTCAAAAGGTTTGAATGGCTAAAGACTAAACATTCCTCAAAAAAAAAAAGTGAAAAAAAAACTCAAGTGTAGGGATATTTTAGAAAAGAAAAAAAGATGTGCTAGTAGTGAAAAACGTGGAAGAATGCGAATGAATTGTTAGCCTGCTGATCCATGGAACTTAATGTTGAGATTTTGCTTAATAGTCGAACTATTTGCTGACAAATGTTGGTTGAATATTTTATATTCTTAGATTAGTTAATCGGGAATTGGAAAAGTCTTGGGTTTTAAAAGCTAACCGGAGAGATATTTTTTAGAGATTAGTCATTAATGCTTTACATGTATTTTAATTATAACGTGACAATAGATAATTTGAGTAATAACCATTGTTTGAACTCAATGACTTAGTAGTATTTCATTAGTTATTCTCATGCTTGAGGACAAGCATGACTTAGGTGTGGGAGAAGTTGATAGGTTGTATTTTTGTCATAAAATTCATGATTGTTTTCTCTTTAATTTCGACCAAATATTGCATTAATTGACGGATTCTACTTATATTTGGTAATTGTGTTGGTTGCAAGGATCCGAAACAAAAAAGGAATTAAAAACATGATTTTTACTAGATTTCTGCGTAATTCGACGTAGGCACGTCAAGGTCTAACTCTACATGTCCGGAAAGATTGGGATTTGGCACATGATCCCCAAAATTCGAATTGAAATTGCAAGAGTCGGATGCTCCATCAGATAGATAGTATTTGATTTCTACTAGGACGCTAGCTATTTTGTCTATTGAGGCGTATTCTTTCCTTTCTGATAGGATGAGATTTGTTATACTTTGATTCGGCTAAGTAATAGTAGTTTACTAATATTAGGAAGCAAGACCAGAAAGGTATTGTCTTTTGCCTTATTTTTCTTGTTTCTCGAGCCGAATAGAGTAGTGGTAGTAGTAGTTTTGGGTTTTGTATTGTTTTTATTTTAAGGAAGAAAACAAACGATGGACTTCTTTCTCTTTTCCTCAAGAATTCATCTCATCTTTTTGGGGAGAATGGCCGCAGTAATAAGCTCCAATATTTTGTGCGTGGCGTTTTCCATGAAAATGAGCTAAACATCTTATTCTAGTCAAGAAACAACAAAGGATTTGATTCATCAAAAATTGTGAAATCGAGTTGATTATTTTTATTTCTTTTATTTACTGGTATTTGTAAGTTCTTTGATTTAATTTATTATGGTTATTATTTTTTTTGGATATCAAGGGCGCTCGATATTTAATTTAATCTAATTACCTAAAACTAGTTAGAGCAGTTAAATTCATAATTATTTAATTGATTTAAATTAGTGGTGACTGGCATAATTGGGTTTGTGTCAGGGGGGCATATGAGCTAACTTAAAATAACTCTCATAGCGTGTTATTTGGTTAAAACAGGTTTCTTTAATTTTTAAGGCAATTGGAAAATTGAACTCTATGATCGTACCTAGGGTTATTTCTTGACTAGAGAAGTGATTAACGGTCATACCTTGATCACTAATACAGTAAGGAGAAGTTGACTGTCATCGCGTGTTTGATAATTATAACTTGTTTATCAGCGAATAAATGAAATTATCATTACATATATTATCAATTGAGTGAACCATTTTCGAAAATATTTCGTGGTTAGAGATTATCCATAATTGATTTAATTTTGTTAAATTGTCATTTAGTTTATATTTTATTTAATTTATCTGAGTTGTTTAATTATCCTCAATTATATATAAATTCCACGAACTTTGAGCTCTAGAAGAAATGAATTATCTCCAATCCCTGTGGATTTGACCCTACTCACCCTATATGCAAAATTTGTATTTTTCTCGAATAGTTATTTATTATTGTACAGAGTCGACACCTGTCACATATAGCACATAGTAATTTGACCAAAATGAACCAAATAAAATACACAGTAAGGATGCCAATGAGTCAAGTCAAATTCAACTACTAATATATTTGAGTTTGAGCTTGAAGATATTTACCCTAATTCAAACTTGAAGTTGATGAATATTTATTTGGGAAAGGGAGCCAACATCGGTGCTCTTATATAAGGGCCATCTACACTTTATATTAAAATATAAATATTACACTATCCCCACATTTGGTAAATAGTAATCGCCTAACAAGGAAGGGGTTTTGGTGAGAAGACTTCTAAGAATAAAGCAACACGGTCCTATTGAATTTGATTTAATAGTCTTAGCAACTTACTATTCCATTATCTATGAATTTTTTTGTGATTACACCTGACATATTTCTTAATTTCCATAAATCTCTTTGCTAGGCGCAAAGGCAACACTAGTAAATCATTGGCACCAAATGAATAAATTGGGAAATTTCATCACAATATTATGACATATTCAAAACTATTTCTTGATGATACAATAAGTAAAAAGTCAGTGAACTAGACTAAAATATCCAAAAAAAATGCGGTTTAGATGCAAATATTAACATAAAATAGACTGTTAAAATGCAATGCATTGTAACAGGAACATGATTTGCCTTGAATTAAATCCAATAATAAGACAAAAGTCCCTTGACCTTAACAGCTTGTCTTACTTTTAAAGCTATTCCTTAATTGGTGGTAGCACAGTCCTTTATCTTGGTTGAAGGTAGGAAAGACCATCCTGAACTGTTTCCTTAGTGCATTTTATTATTACATTTATAGCCAGATTGCAAATTAATGCCCTTAGGCATAAAAAAACTGTATGCTACTGGTGTTATGACTAGCTTCCATGAGAAACAAAGGAACTAATTTCAAACTGTTGAAACTTTAAGAAGAAGAATGGATGAATTTTACACTACGAATTTTTCAAGAGATGACTAATCAGAATCTGTGCTGCATATGTAAACGAAATCGTTGCAGTTGAAATCCCCTACTTTTTCAACTCTCAAACCAACAAAAAAAATTCAAGAATTATGCTTCTGATGAGTTCTCTCTATTTCAGATACTTGAATCTTTTCCAGAGTCACCCGAAGGATCAGCAAAATGCTCTTCATGATCTGATTAGCTCGATCCAATACCTTCTTTTGTATCTCTTCCATCTCAGCCATAAGTTGTTCAAGTTCATGCAACTCCAAATCTTCAACATGGAGCAATTTTCTCAACAAGAGGCAATTGACTAGTCTCGAAACAATTGACTAGTGGCCTACATTAAAAAAGAAAAAAAACAGTAGTTAAATATTTAATTTTCTAGTTTTGGATACTAAATTTATAGTAGTGAAATATTTATACTCCATATTGCTTATCTAACACATGATATACGGTAACAATAAAATTCTTTTCATCAGCTTACTGAAACCAGATAAGTTATGGGGTGTGGTGATCACATACAACAAGATGGGTGGACTTGTAAGATTAAAGCAACATGATCCTGTCGAATTTGATTTTAGGAAAAAATGCACTTTTCATCCTCAAAGGTTGGGTTGATGACCAATTTCGTCCTCAAAGTTTCACCAAGAATACATTTCATCCTCAAAGTTCCTGAATTTTGGCAAATTAGGGACAATTGACAGAATAACACTCCATTTGGACGGAAATCTGCACGTAAGAAGCATGCCCCGTTAGAACCAACTTTGCACCCAACAAAAAACGGGTAAAACCTGTTCTTGCTTCATTTATGTCCTCTCCGCTCCTCTACTTGTTGTAGTCGTAAAAAAATTTCTAGCCACCCTCACCATTCTAAATCTAGTCATTTGCTGGCAAGAAGGTTGACATAAATGGTCGACATCCACTTATTTATGGGTTATAGATTACTTGGATTTGAGTATCTATACAAATGCATTAAATTAGCCCAGCCCATTTAATTTAATTTAAATTTTATTTTTTACCTATCAAAAAAATATATAATAGAGGAAACCCTATTTGCAAAAATAGAGGAAAGCCATAAAAAGCTGGTAGGCTGTTGTTTCTTTATCTTGTATAGAAACTACCAAATGTTTATAACTTTAATTTTAGGGATAATTTTAGAAACCTCAGAGGAGGTTTTTGACTATTGCAGGTAGGTCCCCTCTAATTTAAAAGATTACACCTACCTTCTCTACCATTAGCATTTCAGTAACAATATAAACCCACTATACTAAATTTGTCCTAAAAACCCTAAAATACCCCTTTGTTAGTTAGAAAGGGGGAAAACTCACTCATGAATTTCTTCCACATCGTGACTACTGCAATCGGCATAACTACCAACCTAACGAAGTCAATAAGCCACTTTAACTTAATCCTCATATTCTGATAATTTCGAAAGCCCAACTTTGCAGTTCTAAAGTTTCCTGTGCAAATCAATTATGACAATTAACATTTGCATTCAACCTAATCTTTATCTTCAAATTTTTTTGCCTGAATTTTGCATCTAAATTGACCAATGTCATTATTCAAACAATTAAAATGGATGCAACCTTGTTGATGCTAAAATAATCTAACCCACCAAAAATACCAACATGGAGCAACCAAAAGCAACATTAGAGACCACATTCTATGTTTTTAGGCAAATTTGATTATAGTTCTTGTATACCAAAATTCTTTTTTTTTTTTTTTGCACAATTGGTATAATAATGTAATCTTCCTCAATCTATGTTTCTTTTTTAGCTATCATTTTATTTTCTTGTTTATACTCTGTATCACCACCATTCTTTTCATCTTCATTTAGTTTGACAATAAATATGCTTTGACAACTTGTCATTTAGCAATTTCAATTCAATAATACTTACAAAAAAGGAAAACAAAAAAAAAAAGAGAGGATCTATTTCCATGATAATGAGGATTCGGGATGTATTAGATGGTTGTGTAGATGGTGACTATAGAAAAAATTGGACTATGAAATACAGGAGAGAAAAGATAAGAGAAAGGATCGAAGAGAGAGAATAAGAGTTTGTTTTATGTGGTAGCCGTTGTTTTAAAATGAAAGATTAGTCTTAGTTGTAGGCTTTTTAGAAATTATCTATAAGTGAAGGATATTATAGCCATTTTACTGCATGAATGGAGAATAGTGTAATTATTCAAAACTAAGGGAGGTGAGTGAAATTGTCAGAAACCTTAAGGGGAGGTTTTTGAAATTATCCCTTTCATTTATCTTGTCCAAAAATTATCACCTCTTTATAACTTCTTTTTTTACCTTCTCTAGAAATGAAAAAAATACTAGCTATGCATGGGATTCTTTATGGCCTTCTTTTATTTCCCATAAACTATCAGCTATTTGTTGCTTTCGTCCATTTGAAAAAACTACAAGTTATTTATGGGTATGATTTTCAGTTTCAAACAAAAATAGGCATTATATAAAAAAAAACCACTAGCTGTTTTTATCTTCATGCTGATTTACATGTCAATAACGTAAGAAGGAAAATGTTGGTAGAGTTTTCTGCCTTAAATTTTAACAATCCGAAGTAGCAACCAAACTGGATATTGTAAACAAATTAATATAACCAACTAAAACGATCAAAAAAGAAGAGGCATAGACTTGTCAAAAGTGCATTCGAAGTGGTCCTTGACATGGCTCCTACTGAATAAGGACCATAAATAAAATAAAGCAATGGTACAAAATTTAGAATCCAAAAGTTATAACACTAGTGTCTGCACTTCCGAACGGGTTTTATCCCTTTTTTGTTGGTTCTAACAGAACATACTTCTCACATGTAACTTTCCATCCAAATTGAATGTTATTCTGTCAATTGTCCCTAATTGGCCAAAATTCAGGAACTTTGAGGATGAAATGTATTCTTGATGAAACTTTGAGGCCGAAATTGGTCATCAACCCAACTTTGAGGATGAAAAGTGCATTTTTCCCTTTGATTTTATAAGTTTAGCAAATTACACTATCAGCATTTACGAATTCTATCATGCTTACAGCAGACATATTTGTTATTTTCCCCAAAGGCAACACTGTTAAATCAGCTAATTGACCCCAAATGAATAAATTGGGAAATCCATCATACTATTGTGAGGTATTTAAAAACTAATTCTTTTGATGATACAATAAGAAAAAGTTTGTGAAACAAAACTTTGGGGTAAAATATCCTGAAAACACAGTGTAGACATAAATATTGACGTAAAATTGAACGTCAAAAATGCAATGCATTTTCTGTCCGGCCCTAAAAGCTCTTGGAGTACCGCCAATGATCTGGTGATTTCCGCGATTTCTCCCTCCTGATTTCCTTGTCTACTTCAATAGCTTGCTCAAGCTCTTCTGCACTGGATTCTCTACATTTCAATTCTTTGACCGGAATACCGTACTTGCTAGCTTCATCAAGAATAGCACTCTTTTGGGGGTTGGTGGGACTGTAAACAACTTCATGGGTGTAAGTCCCTAATTTCCTCAGTACCCAAACGCACCGAACATCAGATGGTTCATCTGATAACACTCCAATAGGATTATCTCCAATTATTCTCATCTTGCCTCTTAAGTCACCATTTACCATACCATTCCATTGATTCTTGAAAAATTTGAATTGATCGGAATGCTTCTTGATATCTTTCTTGATATATGGGATCTGATTTCGTGTAGCCAATTTCATTTGCATCCCAAGCTCTTGTATCTTCTGTGAATGAGTCTCTTGTTGGTTCAGCAACCATGCAAGATGGAGCAATATGGGTTTCAGTGTAGGATAGTCATCCCTTAAGCTCATAGGAGTGGTCATTTTCGTTGATATGCAGACACAAGAAACAACTGCTTCTTGTTTTTTGTTTTTTGTTGATATAGGGAGGGAAAAAACTCCTTGATACTGAATCTTGAGAGATCAAGATTCGAAATAGGGGGAGAGTAGAACTTGAAAAGGGATGGAAATGGGAGAAGAGAAAAGGTTTCTCTGTATCAATACTTAATGAAGATGAAGAGAGATAGAAGAGGGGAAGCGAGAGGAAGGTGTTTGCAGAAGAAAAGTTTGGATTACAGAGAGTATAAGACTGATGATTTGGTTTAATAAGCAGAGAATTGTAGTAGAAAGTATGCGGTTGTAAGAAAGAAATGTAGATAAAGATGTACAGTCGTCCTCAGCTTTGGTTTGGATTCTGTTTTGAAAATAAGCATCAAATACCACCGTTTCTATTAAAGTTTATTCCCAAATCCTAATAAGTAGTGATTTTAATTAATACAATTTCCGAAGTTGTGATTTTTTGGTTGCAAGTACAAAATGTGTCAGGAAGAGATATAATTGGCCCCATACTAAAGCTATTTCATAACACCATAAATTAAACGGGACAGAAGTTATGGTTAATTATCTTCTAATCCTAATGGTTATATGACTGGAACAAGTTTGCGATTGTGAAGCTTTTGAACTTGTCTTCATGGTATGGGAACGAATTCTAGGGAAAAGAGCTGCCTGATGAGGAAAACACAATCTTTACTTAAATACTACTCTACTAGTTAGCTGTACTTCTTATGGAGTCAATACATGTGTTTGTGGGATAATTTTAGAAACCTCCTGTGAGGTTTTGTTACAATTTCACATGTTTCTGTGAAGTTTTGAAAATCTCATATGCCCCTCTTATTTGGAATAATTTTGTAATATATCGGTCTAATTTTGCAAAATGTGAAATAAAAAACTGTTTTTGGGATAGAGAATTGAATTTTGTACCAAGAATGCTCTTTTTATTTCCTCCAACAATTTTTCTAAAGAAAATATTATGTCAATTAAAAGTTGAAATACAAAAATAAATAAATAAATAGGGCATAGGTGAAATTTTATGCATAATGTAGCATTTACAGGAGCAATCTTAAGATGATTAGAAGCACCAATGGCTACTTCTTGTTACGGCTAATTTTCATGCTAACTGAACAGAATAAAAGTCCAACATCTAAGCCATGTACTATTGTATTTAATAGTTTATGTTGCAACTAAATCCCTTTATATCACTCAATGGCTATTTGTCCACATCATAAACATATTATTTCCATGATCAATAATAAAAAGTATTAAAAAAAGTGTAGGTTTTATGTTACTTGTCCACCTACAACTGATTATAACCTAAACAATATCATCTAAGCGTGATTAGAACATGAACCATGTAAATTATTTATAACCTAAACATGTACCATGCACCATGTTGTTACGAATTAAATTCACATCTCTACCGTCTAAATCTACACCTTTAATGTATTAATCACCTGTGCCATGTAAATTGATTACTTATGCTATTAGTATTAAAAGTTGTATCTTGTGCAGATTTAAGATGGTGGGATGCGGATTTAACCCCTCCTTATTCATTCTTTATCACTTGTTAAAATAGAACATATGAGATTAAAATCACAACCATCTTGTCACTTGCCTACCAATTATTGATCATGAATTCATTAACGTAAAATGTGCCATGACTCACGAGTAGATATAAGATATAACCAATTTGATGTCTTGTATGTCTTGTCAGAATAACGTGCCTTTGTAAACCCAATTTTCTAAAGACAGTCGAATAAGTTTTTTGATTCAGATTAATTCTGTTTTTTGTCATGGAGTGTAGAGAAATTGCAGGGAGATCTTCCCAGTCCAGCTTGAAAAAAGAAGAAGGCATGTTCCAGTTTACAAAGAAGGCGGTGTCGATCAGCTTGAAGAAAGGAGAAGGCGTGACTTTAAAACCACGCCTTTTCCTAGCACAACTGAATTGTGCTTCTGTTATGAGCAAGTGGAGCTGATTATTCTAGAATCCCACATGTCCTTACCTTATTGGCCTGTTTAGAAGTTAGTTAGTCCGGAAATGGCCATCAAAGGATCCTAGTGATAGCTAAGTTTTGTCATTTTTTCCAATTGGTTGTAAAAGGAGACTTGGCTCTGCTAGTCTCCCTCCTTTCTCTCTCTCACATTTTTTGCTTCATTCTTTCCCCTTCACTCTGAATCCGTTGTTTCTGTTTCTGTAATTGATTTCCCAAGTTATTAATGAGAAGCCGAATTCATTATTTTCTTTCAAATTCCTGTTCCATTCAATTTCTTGTTAAGAACTAGTTCACTGCTGCTGCAAATAATCTGTCACCATTGCTGTAATCTGGTTGTATACCATAACATTTTTTTCTTTTATTTGTCATAGAAATGTTTTATGTCAAATTGTGTCTTTAGTAACACCAAAGAGAAATGGTACTGTAGTCAATCCGTAACACCTTCTATCAGCAATAGGTCCTAATATTCTTTCTATCAAGGGAGGTATATGAGCATTTCAAAAGTTTGGGGGGAGACAAGTGAAATAGCGATAAATCTCGTAAACTTAATTACTCATTTTTTTGTCTCCTATTTAGCATGCCTAATTAAAACGAATTAATCAGTCGTATGGATATTCGGGTTTTACCCATGTTCATATTCAACTCTCCACTAACCAATTCTTTTTCCATAATTTCTCTCTTTTAACAACTTAATCATTTTAAATAAATTTTAATTATATTTTGTTACATTTTCCTCTCTCTTCTAACAAACTTTATTATTATTTTTTTTTATAAATTGACTTAATTTATTTTATCCATATATATCATTTTATTTGGTGTTATTTTAATTGTTACTTCATTAATGTTGCTAGAAACTTCCCTTCGTGAAGAAAATATGCTTTGGCATCTTTGATATTTAGTTGAATAAAGACGCATAGTTTTTGGCTTTTAATTATATATAAAGTTAATAATTTATTCAAAGATTAATACACTACTTGAAAACCTAGATACAAAATATAAGTATTCACAAATATATAAGAAAATTATTTTTCTTTTGAACTCTTCATGCTTACATAAATTCACAACTAATACTAATATAAAAAGAAACCTTTCTACAGGTTGAAATGCCTGTATGGCAATTGGTCATGATAGTCAAATCCCATGTTTGAAGTCATCTAGAAAACTGATGAAGCTTACAGAAAGAAACCAACTACAACCAAGAAGTCACAAGAAGGATTAGCACTGCTCTTCCTGATCTGATTACCTCGATCCAATACCTTCTTTTCCTTCTCGTCCATAGGAGCCATAAGTTGTTCAAGTTCATGGAACTCCGAATCTTCAACACGGGGCACATTTCTCAACAAGCTTGGCATCATCTTTGAATCTGCAGTTAAAAGCCCCTGCTTTTGCCCCAATTTCCTTAAAATCTAGTTCTTCTTGCTTGGCTTAATTCTTTTGGCTTCGTCCCGCAAACAAATCACATGCTGGAACCGTTGCAGATATTTCGGACTTCTTCTTGATCATCATGCCGGAACTCTCATTTTCTTCTTCTTCTTTGTCATGCCTCACAGGCAGTGATAAAGACAATGGCAAATCCATCTGATTCGGATCACACCCGTTCCTCTTTTTACCACCAAGCATATATTGTACTTCTTGATGATCATCATATCATGCATGATTAGTGCTTTAACATTTGAGCTATGTCCGAACTCTGACGAAAGAGATGAATCTTGAGGAATTATCAATGTAATTCAGCAATGTTATTGAAAGAAAAAGGGAGAAAGAGAGCGAATGAGATGGAGAACTGAATAAAAGGGGGATTTGTTGCAACTGAACGAAATTGATTTTACATAAAGAAACTACACATAAACAAGCACTCCAAACATGACGGTCTCAATAACAACAGAATAGCTCTGTTGAATTGGATTTTCAAACGCTAAACTATAATCAACTGGGCTCTGGGAGGTAGTTTCCTCTGAAGCTCCTTCGCACTTAGTAAAGCAGCTTCCCTGTTCCCTGGCATTGGACAGAGCTCTTCATTCCATGATGTTCGAGTATAACGAGGAATTCGGCAATCAACTATGATCTTCTCTAGTGAAATGGCAGTCTCGAGCAAATAATTGGCAAGCTGAACATCGGTCTTGATCCCAGCCCAACCAACAAATTCGATCACGTTGAGACACTTGTGACTGTATCTCCTTGCTTGCTCTTCCCACTCCTTCTCACACACGTCTAACATTCCTTGGTTTCTAAATACTTCTGGATTTGATAAGGTTTGGTGTCTTGTTGCCCAATCAATGTCATACTTCAATGTCAGCGTAATTAGTCCAGGAGATGCACCTATGATGGAGCTGAAGAAGAGAGCACTTTCATCGGCAACTGCTACAAATTTCAATTCCAAGTGCTTAAGGTTGCTGAATTTCGGAAAATTAGATGGAAAACCTACGCATCTTGCTGAACCCTACACTCGAGATGTTAAAAGCAGAAGTTAATGGTTAAAAGCAAACCAGCACTAGCGAACAATTTAGGAAACAAAGACAAACAAGTAGCACATAAATAAAAATGCAGAAACTGTTAATCGATATTACCGTGAACCTCAGATCCAATTCCAGTTTCTCCAGCCGAGAGAGATACAAAGAACTTGGAGAATTGATGATGAACTTCTCACAGTATTGATTACTAAAGGAAACTAAAGCGAGTTCTGGAACTTCTATTAGGCATATGTTTATCCTTGGCCCGGCGTATTTGAAAGATACAAGACTTGCAGCTGAAACCTCAACATTCTGCAACTTCTGGCAATATCCAATCTCCAAGTGCTTCAACTTGAGTGACTGACCCGAAACTCTGAAGTTTTGCAGAGAGGAAGAATTTTCCACCGTTAGTTGCTCGAGGAAAGGACATGTTGATAAGAAGTATGCCAGATCTTCTTCAGTTATCGAAACAGACTTCAAGCACAGGACTGTTAGTCTGTCAAAACTCGGAAAATCAGAAGGTAAATCCAGCAACCAGGACGGGAAAGTATAGACACTATCAGAACACGTATAACATCCGGCAGCTGCAGTCAGATCCACTTCAAGCCTTTGGACTCTTTTCACGATGGCAAAGTCGATCCATTTATCAACAGCAGTTGCATAAATATATGACCCGCCCAAGTCAAAAGCAATTCTCAGTCGTTCTAATGATGAACCTTCATGGGAATCTAAGACTTGATTAACCCAATCTCGATATTTTGGTGCTTCGATGTGGCGTTCTTTAACCCCATCGAACATAAGCCGCATTGTTTCCGATGCATCAAAATCCAAATGGCTACCATAAACTTTCCAGAGGTTCCTCCACCTACGAGAAAGGATACTTGTCCTTGTTGCCTCTTTCATCGCCATGCGTGACAATATGTTTCCCAGAATTTCTTCCGGCAACTGATCAATCCAATCCTGCAAAAGCAATATTTCCACATTCAAAAGACAGGTTTGAACAAGTTGTATAGTTAAAAAAAAAAAAAAGTAAAGCTTAGTCTCTAAGACACAATCAACATAGTAAGAAATACAAGTTTTGATCAGATATTTATCTACAAAAACGCAGGTGCAGATTAACATGCAAAGTAATATGCCCCCGCTGCCAATATCCAATATTGGATATATAGCTAGCGAAAGAAGACGTGATTTCATATTCCAAAGTACTTGATAATTTAAAAGGCAACAAAGGAGAATGAACAATTCATCTTTTTATGATTGTTTTTCAATGAAAACCCCTAAAAATTAAAGAAGCTGATAGATAAGATAAGCCCAAGACGCAGCAGTGTGGCAAATAAGATAAACTCATGAATAAACAATCTCAAAAGAAAAGGGAGACGAGAGGAGAGAAGCTTTCACCATCTGGCGCGACTGCGGTGGTGCACTACGGGCCTTCTTCGCCTTTTTCTCCATGGAATGCACACAATTAGCTGCTACAATAGCCAAACTTCAAGACGTTTTTGTTGAACTTAGAATAGCCAAACTTCAATCGATGATTTAATGATCCTTAAAACCAACCATCAGCCTGGTTAGCTTAGCGTGGGGAAATCTTTTTCCTCATAGCAGTAGGAATTAGTAATCCTTAATAATTGCGGATTTGGATACATATTTGAAGCAGAAGTGGGTAACCAACCGTTAAAACAATAAATTGCACGGACAACCCTTGAGGTTTCGTATGATTACAATTATTTCCTTCAATTTTTACTAAATGGCAAAGAGCCTCTATTTATAGGGAACAGGTATTGATAAAAGTCGTTGTTTTAGTAATAAGTTTTCAGGCATGTATGGTAAGTAAAAAAAAAAAACACTAATATCACGTTGGCAGATCCCAAACCCCCTAGTTCCGAAGTATTTTTGGAGCTTGTTTTTTAACTGCACTAAAATGTGATTCATGTGATCAACACTAAAAGCTCTTGGGTACGAATATTTTGTACTCAATTTTTCTATGGCTAGCAACATATAAATTTATCAATATACTTGAGATGTTGAGCTGATACTTAGCTACTTAAAAATCTATTTGCTGAGTTGGAAATTATCTCTTTGTATCTTAAATCACACAAATACATTTTTTTTGTGTAAGTCGTTAACACAAATTCATGCATTTCTTATCTTAGATAACTAAAAAAATGCGTCATACAAATTATGAAATGTCACTCTTACTCGATTACTTATACTGATTATAGATTCTAATTTTGAATAATTATTTAATTTATGTTCTTTCTGTTTGTATTTAAATTATAAATTTTTAATAAAAAAGAAAATCAAAATCCATAATCTACCAAATTATATCCTGTAATGAAGTAGTATGTATACAACACATTATCTAAAAAGCAGGATTAAAAGGTGATTGGATTTTGACTTCACATATTGATAGGTTACATTTTTGTCATAAAATTCACAATTGTTTTCCCTTTAATTTCAACCAAATATTCCATTAATTGACAGATACTACTTTTATTTGGTAATTGTGTTGGTTGTAGGGATCGAGAGAGAAAAATGGGACTAAAAACATAATTTTTACCAAATTTCTATGCAATTCGACATAGGCATGTCAAGGTCTAACTCTATATGTCCGGGAAGATCGGGATTTGGTACATGATCTCTAAAATTCGAATTGAAGTTGCAAGAGTCGGATGCTCCATCAGATAGATAGTATTTGATTTCAACTAGGACACTAGCTACTTTGTTTGTTGAGAAGTATTCTTCCTTTTCGGATAAGATGAGATTTGTTATACTTTGATTCGGCTAAGTAATAGTAGTTTACTAATATTAGGAAGCAAGGACAGAAAGGCATTATCGTTTGCCTTATCTTATCTTTTTTTCTCAGGCCAAATAAAGTAGTTGTAGTAGTTTTGGGTTTTGTATTGTTCTTATTCTCAGGAAGAAACGAAAGGACGGAATTCTTTCTCTTTTCCTCGGGAATTCATCTCATCTTTTTGGGAAGCATGGCCGCAGCAATAACCTCCAATATTTCGCGCGTGGCGTTTTCCATGGAGATGAGATAAACTTCTTATTCTAGTCAAGAAATAACAGAGGATAATTGATTCATCTAAAATTGTGAAAACGAATTGATTATTTTTATGTCTTTTATTTACTGATATTCGTATGTTCTCTGATTTAATTTCTTACGGTTATTATTTTATTTAAATATCAAGGATGTCTGATATTTATTTTAAACTAATAACCTAAAACCAGTTAGAGCAGTTAAATCCGTAATTGTTTAATTACTTTAAATTAGTGGTGACTGGTATGATTTGATTCGTGTCAGAGAGATATATGAACTAACTTAAAATAACCCTCGTAGCATGTTATTTGGCTAAAACAGGGTTTCTTTAATTCTTAAGACAATTGGGAAATTGAACTCTATGATCGTACCTAGGGTTATTTCTTGATTAGGGAAGTGATTAATGGTCGTACCTTGATCACTGATATAGTAAGGAGAAGTTGATTATCATTGCATGTTTGACCATTATAACTTATTTATCAGCGAATAAATGAAATTATCATTGCATCGATGATCAATTGAGTGAATCATCTTCGAAATTATTTTTTGGTTAGAGATTATTCATAATTGATTTAATTTTGTTAAATTGTCATTTAGTTTTTATTTTATTTAATTTATTTGAATTGTTTAATTATCCTCAATTATATAAAAATTTCCCAAACTTTGAGCTTTAGAGGAAATGAATTATCCCCAGTTCCTGTGGATTTGATCCTTCTCACCCTATATACAAAATTTATATTTTTCTCATAGGTATTCATTATTGTACAGTCTCGACACCTATCAATTTTTGGCGCCGTTGTCGAGGACTGGCGTTAGTTAATTTGTATATTTTTAAATTCATTTTATTTTTAATTTTCTGGTACTTTTCTATTTTATGCCCCATTTTTTTGTACAGGTGAATTAATTTTCGATTCTAAAATAGAGAAGATTCCATGTAGAGTAAGAAAGGAGACTAGAAAACACAAAGAGGAGCAATCAATTGCTGCATCTCCGAGGTTCCATTTAGAACTCGAATTGGCGGATTCTTTTAGTGCCATCTTGAGCGATTCTGATCAAGAATACGTCGTCATGGTTAATGCTTGAACTTTGAGGGAGTTGGCTACCCCAAATTTACACCAACAACCATTTTGCATCACTTTTCCTGCTTTAGCTGATAATACCCCTTTTGAATTAAAATCTAGTACAATTCACCTTTTACCGCCTTTTCATGGTCTTTCAGGTGAGGAACCCCGTAAGCATTTGCGAGAATTTGATGTTGTGTGCACAAGTATGACCTAGGATTATTGAAGAACAGATTAAAATGAGAGCATTTCCTTTTTCTCTTAAGGATTCGACAAAAGATTTGTTGTACTATCTGCCAGCAGGTTGTATCACAACCTAGGCACAGCTAAAGAAGAAGTTTTTAGAAAAATATTTCCCTGCATCCAGAGCTGCCAGTCTGAGGAAAGAGATACATGGCATTACACAGCATCCTGAGGAGTCTCTTTATGACTACTGGAAATGATTCAAGAAGCTGTGTACTAATGCCTTCAGCACCAGATAAGTGAACAATTGCTGATTCAGTATTTCTACGAGGGTTTACTCTTTAGAGACAGAAGCTTTTTAGATGCTGCTAGTGGAGGTGCCTTGGTGAATAATACTCCTCAAGAAGCTTGGGAATTAATAAAAAGGATGGCAGAAAATTCTCAACAATTTGGCACAAGAAAGGATGTCCATACTCGCAGAGTAAATGAGGTAAATGGCTCATCAATTCAACAACAATTATCTAAATTAACTTCGGTTATTCGACAGTTGGCTGTAAGAAATTTGCAGCAGGCCAAAGCATGTGGCATTTGTAAGGACACGAGTCATCCCACAAATAGGTGTCCAGTATTACAAGATGAAGGAGTTGAACATGTAAATATGACTAGTCACGTGCCCGTGCCAAGAGAGGAGTATCAGCCATACTCTAGTACCTATAACCCAGGTTGGAGTGATCATCCGAACCTCATCTATGGAGGAAACAGACAACAGAACTTTATGCCAAACAGACAACACGGGTACCAACAACAATATCAGTCTCAACCACAAGCTCCTTCTTCCAATTCAAGCCCATCATTAGAAAATATGATGAAAGAACTAACTGCTAACACTATGTGGTTCCAACAGAAAATGAAGTCTGACATGCAAAATAGTAAGACTTAAATTAATCAGATGAAAGATAAATAAGTTAGATGGCAATATCAATCAAATCATCTGGAATCCCAAGTTCAAGAAAAATTGCTATCTCTATCTGAAGTGAACCTGAAGAATGTAAGCGCCATGACCTTAAGAAGTGGGAACGAAGTTAAGGGACCCAAACTCGTGACTTCAAAAGATAAGAATAAAAATCGGATAAAAAAGGAGTTTCAAAAGGAAGGAATGAGAAATGTGAATTCAGAGGTAATTCCTGATTCTATAATTAAAGTTAGATCTAATCCACCGCCTTTTCCTAATAGGTTGGAAAAGCCAGAAAAGCAAGACAAAGAGAAAGAAATTCTAGAGGTTTCGAAAGGTAGCAATCAATATCCTTTTGTTGGATGCGATCAAGTAAGTGCCAAAATACACTAAATTCTTTAAGAACTTGTGTGTCAACAAGAAGAAATTGAGAGGGGATGAGCAGATCGTGGTAGGTGAGAATGTCTCAACGATTTTACAAAGAAAACTGCCACCTAAATGTGAGGATCCAGATATGTTTACTATCCCTTGTAAGATTGGACATTCTAAAATTACAAATGTCATGCTAGATTTAGGGGTTTCTATTAACGTGATGCTTAAATCAATGTATGATTCTCTAAATTTAGGACTTTTGAAAGAAACAAGGGTAATAATTCAATTGGCTGATCGTACATTTGCTTATCCGGATGGAGTAATTGAAAATGTTTTAGTGCCAATAGATGAATTAATTTTTCTTGCTAATTTTTATGTGCTTTACATGGATGTTAGAAGTGCTCCAAGTCCATCACCCATTATCTTAGGAAGACCCTTCTTGAGTACTTCCCAAACTAAAATTGATGTTAGTAAGGGTACTCTTATAATGGAATTTGATGAAAAAGTAGTTCATTTTTATATTTTTGATACAATGACACATCCTATTCACTCTCATTCTGTATTTTCCATTCATTCTATTAATCCTTTTGCGCGAGAATTTCCTGAATTTAATTGTAGCGGTAAATTGAAAGTTGCTACGAACAAGCATCATGGGTTGAAAGCAACTTATAATGTGAAAATATACAAAAAGTTAAAGAAGAATGTTGCATTCAATGAAAAAATGCCACGAATTGAAAGAAAGCTCGAATTACAACCGAATTAAGAAATGATACTTTATGTCTAGCAAAAAATATTAAAGAAAGGCATTTATTGGGAGGCAACTCAATTAGTTTTTAGTTCATTTTTATTATTTTTGTTTCAGAATTCTTGTGTTTTGTGTGTTTGATTTTGATTGTGTTAATTTAGTGGACAAAAGACTAGCCCTTCACAAGGCACATCTGCATTTGACTTACGGGTCCATTATTTTCACAAGTGCAGAATTTTAAGATTGACGTGTCTGCGCCTTTTGGACATGTGCAAGGAAGAAAATTCCCAAAGTCATGATCAGAAAACTCTCAGTCTTTATGATGTGCCCGTGCTTTCTAAATACGAGCTAGGAAAGAAATTTCACAATGTAAGGTTAGAAGACTCCCAGTCTTTTTGACGTGCCCGCGCCTTCTGATCATGCACTAGGAAGAAATACCCCAACGTCATGGTCGGAAGACTCTTCCACTTTTTGATGTGCCAGCGTCTTGTTTCAGTGAGAAGGGTAAAAAAAAACAGAGAGAAGATTTTTCTTTTTCCTTTTACTTTTCTTTTTCCATTCTCTTTTTCTCTCTTTCTTTTTCTTTCTTTTCCTTTTTTTCTTCTCTTTTGCTTTTTCTTTCTTTCTGCATTCTATCTTTCCTTTCTTTCTTTTTTCTTTCTCTCTTTCCACTCTCCAGCTACATGACGGACTACCTAGGGCTCCTGTTCACCGCTCATCTCTGTCGCTTGCTACTCCCAGCGCCATCATCGTCATCCCTGCCAATTTTGTGTCATCAAACATGATGCAAGAACTTGGACATCTATTTTCATCACGTGGGATTCAACCCTTCTTTTGCTCCAGACTCGTAGCCGATTGCTACCCCCTCAGTTTTCAGAGAAGTTTCGTTGTCCCTTTTACTTCATATTTTGTTCTTTATTTCTTACATTGAGAACAATGTAAGATTTAGGTGTAGGGGGAGAAGTATATTAGAAAAATGCAAATGTAGGCATTTTTGTTGGAAAATTTTTTGTTTGATTTTTTTTTTTCAAATTTTATCCAATTTTTGCCTATCTTTGTGCATATTTGTGATTGTCCCTGATAAATGATGGTTAGACATCTCAAAATTTTCTATTGCTAAGATTTTATACTTTGACGCGTTAAGGATGACATGGTTAAGTTTAAGAGAGTCTTTTTGGGAAATATTTTAGATTTTGTAACTTTTACAATTTTTAGTTAGCTTTTCTAGGTATTGTAAATATTTTTCTGACATTTTTCATGTAAATTGGTTTACCTATTAACCATAGTTCTCCATATTTGAAAAATGAAGAAGACGTGTGGTTTTTAGTTTTATTTTGGTACTTATTTATGGATTATGTTTGGCTGCACTCCGCTAGTTGTCGTTGCCTAGTAATCGGGGGTTTTCACAAAAAATGTCGACTTTCACATTAAAAAATGGTGATTACTATGAGTATGTGGTTTTTAAGTGATGAGAGTTGAGTAACTGGGTTCCTTTATTTGGCTGATATCAGACTTTGTGTCAAAAGGTTTGAATGGCTAAAGACTAAACATTCCTCAAAAAAAAAAAGTGAAAAAAAAACTCAAGTGTAGGGATATTTTAGAAAAGAAAAAAAGATGTGCTAGTAGTGAAAAACGTGGAAGAATGCGAATGAATTGTTAGCCTGCTGATCCATGGAACTTAATGTTGAGATTTTGCTTAATAGTCGAACTATTTGCTGACAAATGTTGGTTGAATATTTTATATTCTTAGATTAGTTAATCGGGAATTGGAAAAGTCTTGGGTTTTAAAAGCTAACCGGAGAGATATTTTTTAGAGATTAGTCATTAATGCTTTACATGTATTTTAATTATAACGTGACAATAGATAATTTGAGTAATAACCATTGTTTGAACTCAATGACTTAGTAGTATTTCATTAGTTATTCTCATGCTTGAGGACAAGCATGACTTAGGTGTGGGAGAAGTTGATAGGTTGTATTTTTGTCATAAAATTCATGATTGTTTTCTCTTTAATTTCGACCAAATATTGCATTAATTGACGGATTCTACTTATATTTGGTAATTGTGTTGGTTGCAAGGATCCGAAACAAAAAAGGAATTAAAAACATGATTTTTACTAGATTTCTGCGTAATTCGACGTAGGCACGTCAAGGTCTAACTCTACATGTCCGGAAAGATTGGGATTTGGCACATGATCCCCAAAATTCGAATTGAAATTGCAAGAGTCGGATGCTCCATCAGATAGATAGTATTTGATTTCTACTAGGACGCTAGCTATTTTGTCTATTGAGGCGTATTCTTTCCTTTCTGATAGGATGAGATTTGTTATACTTTGATTCGGCTAAGTAATAGTAGTTTACTAATATTAGGAAGCAAGACCAGAAAGGTATTGTCTTTTGCCTTATTTTTCTTGTTTCTCGAGCCGAATAGAGTAGTGGTAGTAGTAGTTTTGGGTTTTGTATTGTTTTTATTTTAAGGAAGAAAACAAACGATGGACTTCTTTCTCTTTTCCTCAAGAATTCATCTCATCTTTTTGGGGAGAATGGCCGCAGTAATAAGCTCCAATATTTTGTGCGTGGCGTTTTCCATGAAAATGAGCTAAACATCTTATTCTAGTCAAGAAACAACAAAGGATTTGATTCATCAAAAATTGTGAAATCGAGTTGATTATTTTTATTTCTTTTATTTACTGGTATTTGTAAGTTCTTTGATTTAATTTATTATGGTTATTATTTTTTTTGGATATCAAGGGCGCTCGATATTTAATTTAATCTAATTACCTAAAACTAGTTAGAGCAGTTAAATTCATAATTATTTAATTGATTTAAATTAGTGGTGACTGGCATAATTGGGTTTGTGTCAGGGGGGCATATGAGCTAACTTAAAATAACTCTCATAGCGTGTTATTTGGTTAAAACAGGTTTCTTTAATTTTTAAGGCAATTGGAAAATTGAACTCTATGATCGTACCTAGGGTTATTTCTTGACTAGAGAAGTGATTAACGGTCATACCTTGATCACTAATACAGTAAGGAGAAGTTGACTGTCATCGCGTGTTTGATAATTATAACTTGTTTATCAGCGAATAAATGAAATTATCATTACATATATTATCAATTGAGTGAACCATTTTCGAAAATATTTCGTGGTTAGAGATTATCCATAATTGATTTAATTTTGTTAAATTGTCATTTAGTTTATATTTTATTTAATTTATCTGAGTTGTTTAATTATCCTCAATTATATATAAATTCCACGAACTTTGAGCTCTAGAAGAAATGAATTATCTCCAATCCCTGTGGATTTGACCCTACTCACCCTATATGCAAAATTTGTATTTTTCTCGAATAGTTATTTATTATTGTACAGAGTCGACACCTGTCACATATAGCACATAGTAATTTGACCAAAATGAACCAAATAAAATACACAGTAAGGATGCCAATGAGTCAAGTCAAATTCAACTACTAATATATTTGAGTTTGAGCTTGAAGATATTTACCCTAATTCAAACTTGAAGTTGATGAATATTTATTTGGGAAAGGGAGCCAACATCGGTGCTCTTATATAAGGGCCATCTACACTTTATATTAAAATATAAATATTACACTATCCCCACATTTGGTAAATAGTAATCGCCTAACAAGGAAGGGGTTTTGGTGAGAAGACTTCTAAGAATAAAGCAACACGGTCCTATTGAATTTGATTTAATAGTCTTAGCAACTTACTATTCCATTATCTATGAATTTTTTTGTGATTACACCTGACATATTTCTTAATTTCCATAAATCTCTTTGCTAGGCGCAAAGGCAACACTAGTAAATCATTGGCACCAAATGAATAAATTGGGAAATTTCATCACAATATTATGACATATTCAAAACTATTTCTTGATGATACAATAAGTAAAAAGTCAGTGAACTAGACTAAAATATCCAAAAAAAATGCGGTTTAGATGCAAATATTAACATAAAATAGACTGTTAAAATGCAATGCATTGTAACAGGAACATGATTTGCCTTGAATTAAATCCAATAATAAGACAAAAGTCCCTTGACCTTAACAGCTTGTCTTACTTTTAAAGCTATTCCTTAATTGGTGGTAGCACAGTCCTTTATCTTGGTTGAAGGTAGGAAAGACCATCCTGAACTGTTTCCTTAGTGCATTTTATTATTACATTTATAGCCAGATTGCAAATTAATGCCCTTAGGCATAAAAAAACTGTATGCTACTGGTGTTATGACTAGCTTCCATGAGAAACAAAGGAACTAATTTCAAACTGTTGAAACTTTAAGAAGAAGAATGGATGAATTTTACACTACGAATTTTTCAAGAGATGACTAATCAGAATCTGTGCTGCATATGTAAACGAAATCGTTGCAGTTGAAATCCCCTACTTTTTCAACTCTCAAACCAACAAAAAAAATTCAAGAATTATGCTTCTGATGAGTTCTCTCTATTTCAGATACTTGAATCTTTTCCAGAGTCACCCGAAGGATCAGCAAAATGCTCTTCATGATCTGATTAGCTCGATCCAATACCTTCTTTTGTATCTCTTCCATCTCAGCCATAAGTTGTTCAAGTTCATGCAACTCCAAATCTTCAACATGGAGCAATTTTCTCAACAAGAGGCAATTGACTAGTCTCGAAACAATTGACTAGTGGCCTACATTAAAAAAGAAAAAAAACAGTAGTTAAATATTTAATTTTCTAGTTTTGGATACTAAATTTATAGTAGTGAAATATTTATACTCCATATTGCTTATCTAACACATGATATACGGTAACAATAAAATTCTTTTCATCAGCTTACTGAAACCAGATAAGTTATGGGGTGTGGTGATCACATACAACAAGATGGGTGGACTTGTAAGATTAAAGCAACATGATCCTGTCGAATTTGATTTTAGGAAAAAATGCACTTTTCATCCTCAAAGGTTGGGTTGATGACCAATTTCGTCCTCAAAGTTTCACCAAGAATACATTTCATCCTCAAAGTTCCTGAATTTTGGCAAATTAGGGACAATTGACAGAATAACACTCCATTTGGACGGAAATCTGCACGTAAGAAGCATGCCCCGTTAGAACCAACTTTGCACCCAACAAAAAACGGGTAAAACCTGTTCTTGCTTCATTTATGTCCTCTCCGCTCCTCTACTTGTTGTAGTCGTAAAAAAATTTCTAGCCACCCTCACCATTCTAAATCTAGTCATTTGCTGGCAAGAAGGTTGACATAAATGGTCGACATCCACTTATTTATGGGTTATAGATTACTTGGATTTGAGTATCTATACAAATGCATTAAATTAGCCCAGCCCATTTAATTTAATTTAAATTTTATTTTTTACCTATCAAAAAAATATATAATAGAGGAAACCCTATTTGCAAAAATAGAGGAAAGCCATAAAAAGCTGGTAGGCTGTTGTTTCTTTATCTTGTATAGAAACTACCAAATGTTTATAACTTTAATTTTAGGGATAATTTTAGAAACCTCAGAGGAGGTTTTTGACTATTGCAGGTAGGTCCCCTCTAATTTAAAAGATTACACCTACCTTCTCTACCATTAGCATTTCAGTAACAATATAAACCCACTATACTAAATTTGTCCTAAAAACCCTAAAATACCCCTTTGTTAGTTAGAAAGGGGGAAAACTCACTCATGAATTTCTTCCACATCGTGACTACTGCAATCGGCATAACTACCAACCTAACGAAGTCAATAAGCCACTTTAACTTAATCCTCATATTCTGATAATTTCGAAAGCCCAACTTTGCAGTTCTAAAGTTTCCTGTGCAAATCAATTATGACAATTAACATTTGCATTCAACCTAATCTTTATCTTCAAATTTTTTTGCCTGAATTTTGCATCTAAATTGACCAATGTCATTATTCAAACAATTAAAATGGATGCAACCTTGTTGATGCTAAAATAATCTAACCCACCAAAAATACCAACATGGAGCAACCAAAAGCAACATTAGAGACCACATTCTATGTTTTTAGGCAAATTTGATTATAGTTCTTGTATACCAAAATTCTTTTTTTTTTTTTTTGCACAATTGGTATAATAATGTAATCTTCCTCAATCTATGTTTCTTTTTTAGCTATCATTTTATTTTCTTGTTTATACTCTGTATCACCACCATTCTTTTCATCTTCATTTAGTTTGACAATAAATATGCTTTGACAACTTGTCATTTAGCAATTTCAATTCAATAATACTTACAAAAAAGGAAAACAAAAAAAAAAAGAGAGGATCTATTTCCATGATAATGAGGATTCGGGATGTATTAGATGGTTGTGTAGATGGTGACTATAGAAAAAATTGGACTATGAAATACAGGAGAGAAAAGATAAGAGAAAGGATCGAAGAGAGAGAATAAGAGTTTGTTTTATGTGGTAGCCGTTGTTTTAAAATGAAAGATTAGTCTTAGTTGTAGGCTTTTTAGAAATTATCTATAAGTGAAGGATATTATAGCCATTTTACTGCATGAATGGAGAATAGTGTAATTATTCAAAACTAAGGGAGGTGAGTGAAATTGTCAGAAACCTTAAGGGGAGGTTTTTGAAATTATCCCTTTCATTTATCTTGTCCAAAAATTATCACCTCTTTATAACTTCTTTTTTTACCTTCTCTAGAAATGAAAAAAATACTAGCTATGCATGGGATTCTTTATGGCCTTCTTTTATTTCCCATAAACTATCAGCTATTTGTTGCTTTCGTCCATTTGAAAAAACTACAAGTTATTTATGGGTATGATTTTCAGTTTCAAACAAAAATAGGCATTATATAAAAAAAAACCACTAGCTGTTTTTATCTTCATGCTGATTTACATGTCAATAACGTAAGAAGGAAAATGTTGGTAGAGTTTTCTGCCTTAAATTTTAACAATCCGAAGTAGCAACCAAACTGGATATTGTAAACAAATTAATATAACCAACTAAAACGATCAAAAAAGAAGAGGCATAGACTTGTCAAAAGTGCATTCGAAGTGGTCCTTGACATGGCTCCTACTGAATAAGGACCATAAATAAAATAAAGCAATGGTACAAAATTTAGAATCCAAAAGTTATAACACTAGTGTCTGCACTTCCGAACGGGTTTTATCCCTTTTTTGTTGGTTCTAACAGAACATACTTCTCACATGTAACTTTCCATCCAAATTGAATGTTATTCTGTCAATTGTCCCTAATTGGCCAAAATTCAGGAACTTTGAGGATGAAATGTATTCTTGATGAAACTTTGAGGCCGAAATTGGTCATCAACCCAACTTTGAGGATGAAAAGTGCATTTTTCCCTTTGATTTTATAAGTTTAGCAAATTACACTATCAGCATTTACGAATTCTATCATGCTTACAGCAGACATATTTGTTATTTTCCCCAAAGGCAACACTGTTAAATCAGCTAATTGACCCCAAATGAATAAATTGGGAAATCCATCATACTATTGTGAGGTATTTAAAAACTAATTTTTTTGATGATACAATAAGAAAAAGTTTGTGAAACAAAACTTTGGGGTAAAATATCCTGAAAACACAGTGTAGACATAAATATTGACGTAAAATTGAACGTCAAAAATGCAATGCATTTTCTGTCCGGCCCTAAAAGCTCTTGGAGTACCGCCAATGATCTGGTGATTTCCGCGATTTCTCCCTCCTGATTTCCTTGTCTACTTCAATAGCTTGCTCAAGCTCTTCTGCACTGGATTCTCTACATTTCAATTCTTTGACCGGAATACCGTACTTGCTAGCTTCATCAAGAATAGCACTCTTTTGGGGGTTGGTGGGACTGTAAACAACTTCATGGGTGTAAGTCCCTAATTTCCTCAGTACCCAAACGCACCGAACATCAGATGGTTCATCTGATAACACTCCAATAGGATTATCTCCAATTATTCTCATCTTGCCTCTTAAGTCACCATTTACCATACCATTCCATTGATTCTTGAAAAATTTGAATTGATCGGAATGCTTCTTGATATCTTTCTTGATATATGGGATCTGATTTCGTGTAGCCAATTTCATTTGCATCCCAAGCTCTTGTATCTTCTGTGAATGAGTCTCTTGTTGGTTCAGCAACCATGCAAGATGGAGCAATATGGGTTTCAGTGTAGGATAGTCATCCCTTAAGCTCATAGGAGTGGTCATTTTCGTTGATATGCAGACACAAGAAACAACTGCTTCTTGTTTTTTGTTTTTTGTTGATATAGGGAGGGAAAAAACTCCTTGATACTGAATCTTGAGAGATCAAGATTCGAAATAGGGGGAGAGTAGAACTTGAAAAGGGATGGAAATGGGAGAAGAGAAAAGGTTTCTCTGTATCAATACTTAATGAAGATGAAGAGAGATAGAAGAGGGGAAGCGAGAGGAAGGTGTTTGCAGAAGAAAAGTTTGGATTACAGAGAGTATAAGACTGATGATTTGGTTTAATAAGCAGAGAATTGTAGTAGAAAGTATGCGGTTGTAAGAAAGAAATGTAGATAAAGATGTACAGTCGTCCTCAGCTTTGGTTTGGATTCTGTTTTGAAAATAAGCATCAAATACCACCGTTTCTATTAAAGTTTATTCCCAAATCCTAATAAGTAGTGATTTTAATTAATACAATTTCCGAAGTTGTGATTTTTTGGTTGCAAGTACAAAATGTGTCAGGAAGAGATATAATTGGCCCCATACTAAAGCTATTTCATAACACCATAAATTAAACGGGACAGAAGTTATGGTTAATTATCTTCTAATCCTAATGGTTATATGACTGGAACAAGTTTGCGATTGTGAAGCTTTTGAACTTGTCTTCATGGTATGGGAACGAATTCTAGGGAAAAGAGCTGCCTGATGAGGAAAACACAATCTTTACTTAAATACTACTCTACTAGTTAGCTGTACTTCTTATGGAGTCAATACATGTGTTTGTGGGATAATTTTAGAAACCTCCTGTGAGGTTTTGTTACAATTTCACATGTTTCTGTGAAGTTTTGAAAATCTCATATGCCCCTCTTATTTGGAATAATTTTGTAATATATCGGTCTAATTTTGCAAAATGTGAAATAAAAAACTGTTTTTGGGATAGAGAATTGAATTTTGTACCAAGAATGCTCTTTTTATTTCCTCCAACAATTTTTCTAAAGAAAATATTATGTCAATTAAAAGTTGAAATACAAAAATAAATAAATAAATAGGGCATAGGTGAAAGTTTATGCATAATGTAGCATTTACAGGAGCAATCTTAAGATGATTAGAAGCACCAATGGCTACTTCTTGTTACGGCTAATTTTCATGCTAACTGAACAGAATAAAAGTCCAACATCTAAGCCATGTACTATTGTATTTAATAGTTTATGTTGCAACTAAATCCCTTTATATCACTCAATGGCTATTTGTCCACATCATAAACATATTATTTCCATGATCAATAATAAAAAGTATTAAAAAAAGTGTAGGTTTTATGTTACTTGTCCACCTACAACTGATTATAACCTAAACAATATCATCTAAGCGTGATTAGAACATGAACCATGTAAATTATTTATAACCTAAACATGTACCATGCACCATGTTGTTACGAATTAAATTCACATCTCTACCGTCTAAATCTACACCTTTAATGTATTAATCACCTGTGCCATGTAAATTGATTACTTATGCTATTAGTATTAAAAGTTGTATCTTGTGCAGATTTAAGATGGTGGGATGCGGATTTAACCCCTCCTTATTCATTCTTTATCACTTGTTAAAATAGAACATATGAGATTAAAATCACAACCATCTTGTCACTTGCCTACCAATTATTGATCATGAATTCATTAACGTAAAATGTGCCATGACTCACGAGTAGATATAAGATATAACCAATTTGATGTCTTGTATGTCTTGTCAGAATAACGTGCCTTTGTAAACCCAATTTTCTAAAGACAGTCGAATAAGTTTTTTGATTCAGATTAATTCTGTTTTTTGTCATGGAGTGTAGAGAAATTGCAGGGAGATCTTCCCAGTCCAGCTTGAAAAAAGAAGAAGGCATGTTCCAGTTTACAAAGAAGGCGGTGTCGATCAGCTTGAAGAAAGGAGAAGGCGTGACTTTAAAACCACGCCTTTTCCTAGCACAACTGAATTGTGCTTCTGTTATGAGCAAGTGGAGCTGATTATTCTAGAATCCCACATGTCCTTACCTTATTGGCCTGTTTAGAAGTTAGTTAGTCCGGAAATGGCCATCAAAGGATCCTAGTGATAGCTAAGTTTTGTCATTTTTTCCAATTGGTTGTAAAAGGAGACTTGGCTCTGCTAGTCTCCCTCCTTTCTCTCTCTCACATTTTTTGCTTCATTCTTTCCCCTTCACTCTGAATCCGTTGTTTCTGTTTCTGTAATTGATTTCCCAAGTTATTAATGAGAAGCCGAATTCATTATTTTCTTTCAAATTCCTGTTCCATTCAATTTCTTGTTAAGAACTAGTTCACTGCTGCTGCAAATAATCTGTCACCATTGCTGTAATCTGGTTGTATACCATAACATTTTTTTCTTTTATTTGTCATAGAAATGTTTTATGTCAAATTGTGTCTTTAGTAACACCAAAGAGAAATGGTACTGTAGTCAATCCGTAACACCTTCTATCAGCAATAGGTCCTAATATTCTTTCTATCAAGGGAGGTATATGAGCATTTCAAAAGTTTGGGGGGAGACAAGTGAAATAGCGATAAATCTCGTAAACTTAATTACTCATTTTTTTGTCTCCTATTTAGCATGCCTAATTAAAACGAATTAATCAGTCGTATGGATATTCGGGTTTTACCCATGTTCATATTCAACTCTCCACTAACCAATTCTTTTTCCATAATTTCTCTCTTTTAACAACTTAATCATTTTAAATAAATTTTAATTATATTTTGTTACATTTTCCTCTCTCTTCTAACAAACTTTATTATTATTTTTTTTTATAAATTGACTTAATTTATTTTATCCATATATATCATTTTATTTGGTGTTATTTTAATTGTTACTTCATTAATGTTGCTAGAAACTTCCCTTCGTGAAGAAAATATGCTTTGGCATCTTTGATATTTAGTTGAATAAAGACGCATAGTTTTTGGCTTTTAATTATATATAAAGTTAATAATTTATTCAAAGATTAATACACTACTTGAAAACCTAGATACAAAATATAAGTATTCACAAATATATAAGAAAATTATTTTTCTTTTGAACTCTTCATGCTTACATAAATTCACAACTAATACTAATATAAAAAGAAACCTTTCTACAGGTTGAAATGCCTGTATGGCAATTGGTCATGATAGTCAAATCCCATGTTTGAAGTCATCTAGAAAACTGATGAAGCTTACAGAAAGAAACCAACTACAACCAAGAAGTCACCAGAAGGATTAGCACTGCTCTTCCTGATCTGATTACCTCGATCCAATACCTTCTTTTCCTTCTCGTCCATAGGAGCCATAAGTTGTTCAAGTTCATGGAACTCCGAATCTTCAACACGGGGCACATTTCTCAACAAGCTTGGCATCATCTTTGAATCTGCAGTTAAAAGCCCCTGCTTTTGCCCCAATTTCCTTAAAATCTAGTTCTTCTTGCTTGGCTTAATTCTTTTGGCTTCGTCCCGCAAACAAATCACATGCTGGAACCGTTGCAGATATTTCGGACTTCTTCTTGATCATCATGCCGGAACTCTCATTTTCTTCTTCTTCTTTGTCATGCCTCACAGGCAGTGATAAAGACAATGGCAAATCCATCTGATTCGGATCACACCCGTTCCTCTTTTTACCACCAAGCATATATTGTACTTCTTGATGATCATCATATCATGCATGATTAGTGCTTTAACATTTGAGCTATGTCCGAACTCTGACGAAAGAGATGAATCTTGAGGAATTATCAATGTAATTCAGCAATGTTATTGAAAGAAAAAGGGAGAAAGAGAGCGAATGAGATGGAGAACTGAATAAAAGGGGGATTTGTTGCAACTGAACGAAATTGATTTTACATAAAGAAACTACACATAAACAAGCACTCCAAACATGACGGTCTCAATAACAACAGAATAGCTCTGTTGAATTGGATTTTCAAACGCTAAACTATAATCAACTGGGCTCTGGGAGGTAGTTTCCTCTGAAGCTCCTTCGCACTTAGTAAAGCAGCTTCCCTGTTCCCTGGCATTGGACAGAGCTCTTCATTCCATGATGTTCGAGTATAACGAGGAATTCGGCAATCAACTATGATCTTCTCTAGTGAAATGGCAGTCTCGAGCAAATAATTGGCAAGCTGAACATCGGTCTTGATCCCAGCCCAACCAACAAATTCGATCACGTTGAGACACTTGTGACTGTATCTCCTTGCTTGCTCTTCCCACTCCTTCTCACACACGTCTAACATTCCTTGGTTTCTAAATACTTCTGGATTTGATAAGGTTTGGTGTCTTGTTGCCCAATCAATGTCATACTTCAATGTCAGCGTAATTAGTCCAGGAGATGCACCTATGATGGAGCTGAAGAAGAGAGCACTTTCATCGGCAACTGCTACAAATTTCAATTCCAAGTGCTTAAGGTTGCTGAATTTCGGAAAATTAGATGGAAAACCTACGCATCTTGCTGAACCCTACACTCGAGATGTTAAAAGCAGAAGTTAATGGTTAAAAGCAAACCAGCACTAGCGAACAATTTAGGAAACAAAGACAAACAAGTAGCACATAAATAAAAATGCAGAAACTGTTAATCGATATTACCGTGAACCTCAGATCCAATTCCAGTTTCTCCAGCCGAGAGAGATACAAAGAACTTGGAGAATTGATGATGAACTTCTCACAGTATTGATTACTAAAGGAAACTAAAGCGAGTTCTGGAACTTCTATTAGGCATATGTTTATCCTTGGCCCGGCGTATTTGAAAGATACAAGACTTGCAGCTGAAACCTCAACATTCTGCAACTTCTGGCAATATCCAATCTCCAAGTGCTTCAACTTGAGTGACTGACCCGAAACTCTGAAGTTTTGCAGAGAGGAAGAATTTTCCACCGTTAGTTGCTCGAGGAAAGGACATGTTGATAAGAAGTATGCCAGATCTTCTTCAGTTATCGAAACAGACTTCAAGCACAGGACTGTTAGTCTGTCAAAACTCGGAAAATCAGAAGGTAAATCCAGCAACCAGGACGGGAAAGTATAGACACTATCAGAACACGTATAACATCCGGCAGCTGCAGTCAGATCCACTTCAAGCCTTTGGACTCTTTTCACGATGGCAAAGTCGATCCATTTATCAACAGCAGTTGCATAAATATATGACCCGCCCAAGTCAAAAGCAATTCTCAGTCGTTCTAATGATGAACCTTCATGGGAATCTAAGACTTGATTAACCCAATCTCGATATTTTGGTGCTTCGATGTGGCGTTCTTTAACCCCATCGAACATAAGCCGCATTGTTTCCGATGCATCAAAATCCAAATGGCTACCATAAACTTTCCAGAGGTTCCTCCACCTACGAGAAAGGATACTTGTCCTTGTTGCCTCTTTCATCGCCATGCGTGACAATATGTTTCCCAGAATTTCTTCCGGCAACTGATCAATCCAATCCTGCAAAAGCAATATTTCCACATTCAAAAGACAGGTTTGAACAAGTTGTATAGTTAAAAAAAAAAAAAAGTAAAGCTTAGTCTCTAAGACACAATCAACATAGTAAGAAATACAAGTTTTGATCAGATATTTATCTACAAAAACGCAGGTGCAGATTAACATGCAAAGTAATATGCCCCCGCTGCCAATATCCAATATTGGATATATAGCTAGCGAAAGAAGACGTGATTTCATATTCCAAAGTACTTGATAATTTAAAAGGCAACAAAGGAGAATGAACAATTCATCTTTTTATGATTGTTTTTCAATGAAAACCCCTAAAAATTAAAGAAGCTGATAGATAAGATAAGCCCAAGACGCAGCAGTGTGGCAAATAAGATAAACTCATGAATAAACAATCTCAAAAGAAAAGGGAGACGAGAGGAGAGAAGCTTTCACCATCTGGCGCGACTGCGGTGGTGCACTACGGGCCTTCTTCGCCTTTTTCTCCATGGAATGCACACAATTAGCTGCTACAATAGCCAAACTTCAAGACGTTTTTGTTGAACTTAGAATAGCCAAACTTCAATCGATGATTTAATGATCCTTAAAACCAACCATCAGCCTGGTTAGCTTAGCGTGGGGAAATCTTTTTCCTCATAGCAGTAGGAATTAGTAATCCTTAATAATTGCGGATTTGGATACATATTTGAAGCAGAAGTGGGTAACCAACCGTTAAAACAATAAATTGCACGGACAACCCTTGAGGTTTCGTATGATTACAATTATTTCCTTCAATTTTTACTAAATGGCAAAGAGCCTCTATTTATAGGGAACAGGTATTGATAAAAGTCGTTGTTTTAGTAATAAGTTTTCAGGCATGTATGGTAAGTAAAAAAAAAAAACACTAATATCACGTTGGCAGATCCCAAACCCCCTAGTTCCGAAGTATTTTTGGAGCTTGTTTTTTAACTGCACTAAAATGTGATTCATGTGATCAACACTAAAAGCTCTTGGGTACGAATATTTTGTACTCAATTTTTCTATGGCTAGCAACATATAAATTTATCAATATACTTGAGATGTTGAGCTGATACTTAGCTACTTAAAAATCTATTTGCTGAGTTGGAAATTATCTCTTTGTATCTTAAATCACACAAATACATTTTTTTTGTGTAAGTCGTTAACACAAATTCATGCATTTCTTATCTTAGATAACTAAAAAAATGCGTCATACAAATTATGAAATGTCACTCTTACTCGATTACTTATACTGATTATAGATTCTAATTTTGAATAATTATTTAATTTATGTTCTTTCTGTTTGTATTTAAATTATAAATTTTTAATAAAAAAGAAAATCAAAATCCATAATCTACCAAATTATATCCTGTAATGAAGTAGTATGTATACAACACATTATCTAAAAAGCAGGATTAAAAGGTGATTGGATTTTGACTTCACATATTGATAGGTTACATTTTTGTCATAAAATTCACAATTGTTTTCCCTTTAATTTCAACCAAATATTCCATTAATTGACAGATACTACTTTTATTTGGTAATTGTGTTGGTTGTAGGGATCGAGAGAGAAAAATGGGACTAAAAACATAATTTTTACCAAATTTCTATGCAATTCGACATAGGCATGTCAAGGTCTAACTCTATATGTCCGGGAAGATCGGGATTTGGTACATGATCTCTAAAATTCGAATTGAAGTTGCAAGAGTCGGATGCTCCATCAGATAGATAGTATTTGATTTCAACTAGGACACTAGCTACTTTGTTTGTTGAGAAGTATTCTTCCTTTTCGGATAAGATGAGATTTGTTATACTTTGATTCGGCTAAGTAATAGTAGTTTACTAATATTAGGAAGCAAGGACAGAAAGGCATTATCGTTTGCCTTATCTTATCTTTTTTTCTCAGGCCAAATAAAGTAGTTGTAGTAGTTTTGGGTTTTGTATTGTTCTTATTCTCAGGAAGAAACGAAAGGACGGAATTCTTTCTCTTTTCCTCGGGAATTCATCTCATCTTTTTGGGAAGCATGGCCGCAGCAATAACCTCCAATATTTCGCGCGTGGCGTTTTCCATGGAGATGAGATAAACTTCTTATTCTAGTCAAGAAATAACAGAGGATAATTGATTCATCTAAAATTGTGAAAACGAATTGATTATTTTTATGTCTTTTATTTACTGATATTCGTATGTTCTCTGATTTAATTTCTTACGGTTATTATTTTATTTAAATATCAAGGATGTCTGATATTTATTTTAAACTAATAACCTAAAACCAGTTAGAGCAGTTAAATCCGTAATTGTTTAATTACTTTAAATTAGTGGTGACTGGTATGATTTGATTCGTGTCAGAGAGATATATGAACTAACTTAAAATAACCCTCGTAGCATGTTATTTGGCTAAAACAGGGTTTCTTTAATTCTTAAGACAATTGGGAAATTGAACTCTATGATCGTACCTAGGGTTATTTCTTGATTAGGGAAGTGATTAATGGTCGTACCTTGATCACTGATATAGTAAGGAGAAGTTGATTATCATTGCATGTTTGACCATTATAACTTATTTATCAGCGAATAAATGAAATTATCATTGCATCGATGATCAATTGAGTGAATCATCTTCGAAATTATTTTTTGGTTAGAGATTATTCATAATTGATTTAATTTTGTTAAATTGTCATTTAGTTTTTATTTTATTTAATTTATTTGAATTGTTTAATTATCCTCAATTATATAAAAATTTCCCAAACTTTGAGCTTTAGAGGAAATGAATTATCCCCAGTTCCTGTGGATTTGATCCTTCTCACCCTATATACAAAATTTATATTTTTCTCATAGGTATTCATTATTGTACAGTCTCGACACCTATCAATTTTTGGCGCCGTTGTCGAGGACTGGCGTTAGTTAATTTGTATATTTTTAAATTCATTTTATTTTTAATTTTCTGGTACTTTTCTATTTTATGCCCCATTTTTTTGTACAGGTGAATTAATTTTCGATTCTAAAATAGAGAAGATTCCATGTAGAGTAAGAAAGGAGACTAGAAAACACAAAGAGGAGCAATCAATTGCTGCATCTCCGAGGTTCCATTTAGAACTCGAATTGGCGGATTCTTTTAGTGCCATCTTGAGCGATTCTGATCAAGAATACGTCGTCATGGTTAATGCTTGAACTTTGAGGGAGTTGGCTACCCCAAATTTACACCAACAACCACTTTGCATCACTTTTCCTGCTTTAGCTGATAATACCCCTTTTGAATTAAAATCTAGTACAATTCACCTTTTACCGCCTTTTCATGGTCTTTCAGGTGAGGAACCCCATAAGCATTTGCGAGAATTTGATGTTGTGTGCACAAGTATGACCTAGGATTATTGAAGAACAGATAAAAATGAGAGCATTTCCTTTTTCTCTTAAGGATTCGACAAAAGATTTGTTGTACTATCTGCCAGCAGGTTGTATCACAACCTAGGCACAGCTAAAGAAGAAGTTTTTAGAAAAATATTTCCCTGCATCCAGAGCTGCCAGTCTGAGGAAAGAGATACATGGCATTACACAGCATCCTGAGGAGTCTCTTTATGACTACTGGAAATGATTCAAGAAGCTGTGTACTAATGCCTTCAGCACCAGATAAGTGAACAATTGCTGATTCAGTATTTCTACGAGGGTTTACTCTTTAGAGACAGAAGCTTTTTAGATGCTGCTAGTGGAGGTGCCTTGGTGAATAATACTCCTCAAGAAGCTTGGGAATTAATAAAAAGGATGGCAGAAAATTCTCAACAATTTGGCACAAGAAAGGATGTCCATACTCGCAGAGTAAATGAGGTAAATGGCTCATCAATTCAACAACAATTATCTAAATTAACTTCGGTTATTCGACAGTTGGCTGTAAGAAATTTGCAGCAGGCCAAAGCATGTGGCATTTGTAAGGACACGAGTCATCCCACAAATAGGTGTCCAGTATTACAAGATGAAGGAGTTGAACATGTAAATATGACTAGTCACGTGCCCGTGCCAAGAGAGGAGTATCAGCCATACTCTAGTACCTATAACCCAGGTTGGAGTGATCATCCGAACCTCATCTATGGAGGAAACAGACAACAGAACTTTATGCCAAACAGACAACACGGGTACCAACAACAATATCAGTCTCAACCACAAGCTCCTTCTTCCAATTCAAGCCCATCATTAGAAAATATGATGAAAGAACTAACTGCTAACACTATGTGGTTCCAACAGAAAATGAAGTCTGACATGCAAAATAGTAAGACTTAAATTAATCAGATGAAAGATAAATAAGTTAGATGGCAATATCAATCAAATCATCTGGAATCCCAAGTTCAAGAAAAATTGCTATCTCTATCTGAAGTGAACCTGAAGAATGTAAGCGCCATGACCTTAAGAAGTGGGAACGAAGTTAAGGGACCCAAACTCGTGACTTCAAAAGATAAGAATAAAAATCGGATAAAAAAGGAGTTTCAAAAGGAAGGAATGAGAAATGTGAATTCAGAGGTAATTCCTGATTCTATAATTAAAGTTAGATCTAATCCACCGCCTTTTCCTAATAGGTTGGAAAAGCCAGAAAAGCAAGACAAAGAGAAAGAAATTCTAGAGGTTTCGAAAGGTAGCAATCAATATCCTTTTGTTGGATGCGATCAAGTAAGTGCCAAAATACACTAAATTCTTTAAGAACTTGTGTGTCAACAAGAAGAAATTGAGAGGGGATGAGCAGATCGTGGTAGGTGAGAATGTCTCAACGATTTTACAAAGAAAACTGCCACCTAAATGTGAGGATCCAGATATGTTTACTATCCCTTGTAAGATTGGACATTCTAAAATTACAAATGTCATGCTAGATTTAGGGGTTTCTATTAACGTGATGCTTAAATCAATGTATGATTCTCTAAATTTAGGACTTTTGAAAGAAACAAGGGTAATAATTCAATTGGCTGATCGTACATTTGCTTATCCGGATGGAGTAATTGAAAATGTTTTAGTGCCAATAGATGAATTAATTTTTCTTGCTAATTTTTATGTGCTTTACATGGATGTTAGAAGTGCTCCAAGTCCATCACCCATTATCTTAGGAAGACCCTTCTTGAGTACTTCCCAAACTAAAATTGATGTTAGTAAGGGTACTCTTATAATGGAATTTGATGAAAAAGTAGTTCATTTTTATATTTTTGATACAATGACACATCCTATTCACTCTCATTCTGTATTTTCCATTCATTCTATTAATCCTTTTGCGCGAGAATTTCCTGAATTTAATTGTAGCGGTAAATTGAAAGTTGCTACGAACAAGCATCATGGGTTGAAAGCAACTTATAATGTGAAAATATACAAAAAGTTAAAGAAGAATGTTGCATTCAATGAAAAAATGCCACGAATTGAAAGAAAGCTCGAATTACAACCGAATTAAGAAATGATACTTTATGTCTAGCAAAAAATATTAAAGAAAGGCATTTATTGGGAGGCAACTCAATTAGTTTTTAGTTCATTTTTATTATTTTTGTTTCAGAATTCTTGTGTTTTGTGTGTTTGATTTTGATTGTGTTAATTTAGTGGACAAAAGACTAGCCCTTCACAAGGCACATCTGCATTTGACTTACGGGTCCATTATTTTCACAAGTGCAGAATTTTAAGATTGACGTGTCTGCGCCTTTTGGACATGTGCAAGGAAGAAAATTCCCAAAGTCATGATCAGAAAACTCTCAGTCTTTATGATGTGCCCGTGCTTTCTAAATACGAGCTAGGAAAGAAATTTCACAATGTAAGGTTAGAAGACTCCCAGTCTTTTTGACGTGCCCGCGCCTTCTGATCATGCACTAGGAAGAAATACCCCAACGTCATGGTCGGAAGACTCTTCCACTTTTTGATGTGCCAGCGTCTTGTTTCAGTGAGAAGGGTAAAAAAAAACAGAGAGAAGATTTTTCTTTTTCCTTTTACTTTTCTTTTTCCATTCTCTTTTTCTCTCTTTCTTTTTCTTTCTTTTCCTTTTTTTCTTCTCTTTTGCTTTTTCTTTCTTTCTGCATTCTATCTTTCCTTTCTTTCTTTTTTCTTTCTCTCTTTCCACTCTCCAGCTACATGACGGACTACCTAGGGCTCCTGTTCACCGCTCATCTCTGTCGCTTGCTACTCCCAGCGCCATCATCGTCATCCCTGCCAATTTTGTGTCATCAAACATGATGCAAGAACTTGGACATCTATTTTCATCACGTGGGATTCAACCCTTCTTTTGCTCCAGACTCGTAGCCGATTGCTACCCCCTCAGTTTTCAGAGAAGTTTCGTTGTCCCTTTTACTTCATATTTTGTTCTTTATTTCTTACATTGAGAACAATGTAAGATTTAGGTGTAGGGGGAGAAGTATATTAGAAAAATGCAAATGTAGGCATTTTTGTTGGAAAATTTTTTGTTTGATTTTTTTTTTTCAAATTTTATCCAATTTTTGCCTATCTTTGTGCATATTTGTGATTGTCCCTGATAAATGATGGTTAGACATCTCAAAATTTTCTATTGCTAAGATTTTATACTTTGACGCGTTAAGGATGACATGGTTAAGTTTAAGAGAGTCTTTTTGGGAAATATTTTAGATTTTGTAACTTTTACAATTTTTAGTTAGCTTTTCTAGGTATTGTAAATATTTTTCTGACATTTTTCATGTAAATTGGTTTACCTATTAACCATAGTTCTCCATATTTGAAAAATGAAGAAGACGTGTGGTTTTTAGTTTTATTTTGGTACTTATTTATGGATTATGTTTGGCTGCACTCCGCTAGTTGTCGTTGCCTAGTAATCGGGGGTTTTCACAAAAAATGTCGACTTTCACATTAAAAAATGGTGATTACTATGAGTATGTGGTTTTTAAGTGATGAGAGTTGAGTAACTGGGTTCCTTTATTTGGCTGATATCAGACTTTGTGTCAAAAGGTTTGAATGGCTAAAGACTAAACATTCCTCAAAAAAAAAAAGTGAAAAAAAAACTCAAGTGTAGGGATATTTTAGAAAAGAAAAAAAGATGTGCTAGTAGTGAAAAACGTGGAAGAATGCGAATGAATTGTTAGCCTGCTGATCCATGGAACTTAATGTTGAGATTTTGCTTAATAGTCGAACTATTTGCTGACAAATGTTGGTTGAATATTTTATATTCTTAGATTAGTTAATCGGGAATTGGAAAAGTCTTGGGTTTTAAAAGCTAACCGGAGAGATATTTTTTAGAGATTAGTCATTAATGCTTTACATGTATTTTAATTATAACGTGACAATAGATAATTTGAGTAATAACCATTGTTTGAACTCAATGACTTAGTAGTATTTCATTAGTTATTCTCATGCTTGAGGACAAGCATGACTTAGGTGTGGGAGAAGTTGATAGGTTGTATTTTTGTCATAAAATTCATGATTGTTTTCTCTTTAATTTCGACCAAATATTGCATTAATTGACGGATTCTACTTATATTTGGTAATTGTGTTGGTTGCAAGGATCCGAAACAAAAAAGGAATTAAAAACATGATTTTTACTAGATTTCTGCGTAATTCGACGTAGGCACGTCAAGGTCTAACTCTACATGTCCGGAAAGATTGGGATTTGGCACATGATCCCCAAAATTCGAATTGAAATTGCAAGAGTCGGATGCTCCATCAGATAGATAGTATTTGATTTCTACTAGGACGCTAGCTATTTTGTCTATTGAGGCGTATTCTTTCCTTTCTGATAGGATGAGATTTGTTATACTTTGATTCGGCTAAGTAATAGTAGTTTACTAATATTAGGAAGCAAGACCAGAAAGGTATTGTCTTTTGCCTTATTTTTCTTGTTTCTCGAGCCGAATAGAGTAGTGGTAGTAGTAGTTTTGGGTTTTGTATTGTTTTTATTTTAAGGAAGAAAACAAACGATGGACTTCTTTCTCTTTTCCTCAAGAATTCATCTCATCTTTTTGGGGAGAATGGCCGCAGTAATAAGCTCCAATATTTTGTGCGTGGCGTTTTCCATGAAAATGAGCTAAACATCTTATTCTAGTCAAGAAACAACAAAGGATTTGATTCATCAAAAATTGTGAAATCGAGTTGATTATTTTTATTTCTTTTATTTACTGGTATTTGTAAGTTCTTTGATTTAATTTATTATGGTTATTATTTTTTTTGGATATCAAGGGCGCTCGATATTTAATTTAATCTAATTACCTAAAACTAGTTAGAGCAGTTAAATTCATAATTATTTAATTGATTTAAATTAGTGGTGACTGGCATAATTGGGTTTGTGTCAGGGGGGCATATGAGCTAACTTAAAATAACTCTCATAGCGTGTTATTTGGTTAAAACAGGTTTCTTTAATTTTTAAGGCAATTGGAAAATTGAACTCTATGATCGTACCTAGGGTTATTTCTTGACTAGAGAAGTGATTAACGGTCATACCTTGATCACTAATACAGTAAGGAGAAGTTGACTGTCATCGCGTGTTTGATAATTATAACTTGTTTATCAGCGAATAAATGAAATTATCATTACATATATTATCAATTGAGTGAACCATTTTCGAAAATATTTCGTGGTTAGAGATTATCCATAATTGATTTAATTTTGTTAAATTGTCATTTAGTTTATATTTTATTTAATTTATCTGAGTTGTTTAATTATCCTCAATTATATATAAATTCCACGAACTTTGAGCTCTAGAAGAAATGAATTATCTCCAATCCCTGTGGATTTGACCCTACTCACCCTATATGCAAAATTTGTATTTTTCTCGAATAGTTATTTATTATTGTACAGAGTCGACACCTGTCACATATAGCACATAGTAATTTGACCAAAATGAACCAAATAAAATACACAGTAAGGATGCCAATGAGTCAAGTCAAATTCAACTACTAATATATTTGAGTTTGAGCTTGAAGATATTTACCCTAATTCAAACTTGAAGTTGATGAATATTTATTTGGGAAAGGGAGCCAACATCGGTGCTCTTATATAAGGGCCATCTACACTTTATATTAAAATATAAATATTACACTATCCCCACATTTGGTAAATAGTAATCGCCTAACAAGGAAGGGGTTTTGGTGAGAAGACTTCTAAGAATAAAGCAACACGGTCCTATTGAATTTGATTTAATAGTCTTAGCAACTTACTATTCCATTATCTATGAATTTTTTTGTGATTACACCTGACATATTTCTTAATTTCCATAAATCTCTTTGCTAGGCGCAAAGGCAACACTAGTAAATCATTGGCACCAAATGAATAAATTGGGAAATTTCATCACAATATTATGACATATTCAAAACTATTTCTTGATGATACAATAAGTAAAAAGTCAGTGAACTAGACTAAAATATCCAAAAAAAATGCGGTTTAGATGCAAATATTAACATAAAATAGACTGTTAAAATGCAATGCATTGTAACAGGAACATGATTTGCCTTGAATTAAATCCAATAATAAGACAAAAGTCCCTTGACCTTAACAGCTTGTCTTACTTTTAAAGCTATTCCTTAATTGGTGGTAGCACAGTCCTTTATCTTGGTTGAAGGTAGGAAAGACCATCCTGAACTGTTTCCTTAGTGCATTTTATTATTACATTTATAGCCAGATTGCAAATTAATGCCCTTAGGCATAAAAAAACTGTATGCTACTGGTGTTATGACTAGCTTCCATGAGAAACAAAGGAACTAATTTCAAACTGTTGAAACTTTAAGAAGAAGAATGGATGAATTTTACACTACGAATTTTTCAAGAGATGACTAATCAGAATCTGTGCTGCATATGTAAACGAAATCGTTGCAGTTGAAATCCCCTACTTTTTCAACTCTCAAACCAACAAAAAAAATTCAAGAATTATGCTTCTGATGAGTTCTCTCTATTTCAGATACTTGAATCTTTTCCAGAGTCACCCGAAGGATCAGCAAAATGCTCTTCATGATCTGATTAGCTCGATCCAATACCTTCTTTTGTATCTCTTCCATCTCAGCCATAAGTTGTTCAAGTTCATGCAACTCCAAATCTTCAACATGGAGCAATTTTCTCAACAAGAGGCAATTGACTAGTCTCGAAACAATTGACTAGTGGCCTACATTAAAAAAGAAAAAAAACAGTAGTTAAATATTTAATTTTCTAGTTTTGGATACTAAATTTATAGTAGTGAAATATTTATACTCCATATTGCTTATCTAACACATGATATACGGTAACAATAAAATTCTTTTCATCAGCTTACTGAAACCAGATAAGTTATGGGGTGTGGTGATCACATACAACAAGATGGGTGGACTTGTAAGATTAAAGCAACATGATCCTGTCGAATTTGATTTTAGGAAAAAATGCACTTTTCATCCTCAAAGGTTGGGTTGATGACCAATTTCGTCCTCAAAGTTTCACCAAGAATACATTTCATCCTCAAAGTTCCTGAATTTTGGCAAATTAGGGACAATTGACAGAATAACACTCCATTTGGACGGAAATCTGCACGTAAGAAGCATGCCCCGTTAGAACCAACTTTGCACCCAACAAAAAACGGGTAAAACCTGTTCTTGCTTCATTTATGTCCTCTCCGCTCCTCTACTTGTTGTAGTCGTAAAAAAATTTCTAGCCACCCTCACCATTCTAAATCTAGTCATTTGCTGGCAAGAAGGTTGACATAAATGGTCGACATCCACTTATTTATGGGTTATAGATTACTTGGATTTGAGTATCTATACAAATGCATTAAATTAGCCCAGCCCATTTAATTTAATTTAAATTTTATTTTTTACCTATCAAAAAAATATATAATAGAGGAAACCCTATTTGCAAAAATAGAGGAAAGCCATAAAAAGCTGGTAGGCTGTTGTTTCTTTATCTTGTATAGAAACTACCAAATGTTTATAACTTTAATTTTAGGGATAATTTTAGAAACCTCAGAGGAGGTTTTTGACTATTGCAGGTAGGTCCCCTCTAATTTAAAAGATTACACCTACCTTCTCTACCATTAGCATTTCAGTAACAATATAAACCCACTATACTAAATTTGTCCTAAAAACCCTAAAATACCCCTTTGTTAGTTAGAAAGGGGGAAAACTCACTCATGAATTTCTTCCACATCGTGACTACTGCAATCGGCATAACTACCAACCTAACGAAGTCAATAAGCCACTTTAACTTAATCCTCATATTCTGATAATTTCGAAAGCCCAACTTTGCAGTTCTAAAGTTTCCTGTGCAAATCAATTATGACAATTAACATTTGCATTCAACCTAATCTTTATCTTCAAATTTTTTTGCCTGAATTTTGCATCTAAATTGACCAATGTCATTATTCAAACAATTAAAATGGATGCAACCTTGTTGATGCTAAAATAATCTAACCCACCAAAAATACCAACATGGAGCAACCAAAAGCAACATTAGAGACCACATTCTATGTTTTTAGGCAAATTTGATTATAGTTCTTGTATACCAAAATTCTTTTTTTTTTTTTTTGCACAATTGGTATAATAATGTAATCTTCCTCAATCTATGTTTCTTTTTTAGCTATCATTTTATTTTCTTGTTTATACTCTGTATCACCACCATTCTTTTCATCTTCATTTAGTTTGACAATAAATATGCTTTGACAACTTGTCATTTAGCAATTTCAATTCAATAATACTTACAAAAAAGGAAAACAAAAAAAAAAAGAGAGGATCTATTTCCATGATAATGAGGATTCGGGATGTATTAGATGGTTGTGTAGATGGTGACTATAGAAAAAATTGGACTATGAAATACAGGAGAGAAAAGATAAGAGAAAGGATCGAAGAGAGAGAATAAGAGTTTGTTTTATGTGGTAGCCGTTGTTTTAAAATGAAAGATTAGTCTTAGTTGTAGGCTTTTTAGAAATTATCTATAAGTGAAGGATATTATAGCCATTTTACTGCATGAATGGAGAATAGTGTAATTATTCAAAACTAAGGGAGGTGAGTGAAATTGTCAGAAACCTTAAGGGGAGGTTTTTGAAATTATCCCTTTCATTTATCTTGTCCAAAAATTATCACCTCTTTATAACTTCTTTTTTTACCTTCTCTAGAAATGAAAAAAATACTAGCTATGCATGGGATTCTTTATGGCCTTCTTTTATTTCCCATAAACTATCAGCTATTTGTTGCTTTCGTCCATTTGAAAAAACTACAAGTTATTTATGGGTATGATTTTCAGTTTCAAACAAAAATAGGCATTATATAAAAAAAAACCACTAGCTGTTTTTATCTTCATGCTGATTTACATGTCAATAACGTAAGAAGGAAAATGTTGGTAGAGTTTTCTGCCTTAAATTTTAACAATCCGAAGTAGCAACCAAACTGGATATTGTAAACAAATTAATATAACCAACTAAAACGATCAAAAAAGAAGAGGCATAGACTTGTCAAAAGTGCATTCGAAGTGGTCCTTGACATGGCTCCTACTGAATAAGGACCATAAATAAAATAAAGCAATGGTACAAAATTTAGAATCCAAAAGTTATAACACTAGTGTCTGCACTTCCGAACGGGTTTTATCCCTTTTTTGTTGGTTCTAACAGAACATACTTCTCACATGTAACTTTCCATCCAAATTGAATGTTATTCTGTCAATTGTCCCTAATTGGCCAAAATTCAGGAACTTTGAGGATGAAATGTATTCTTGATGAAACTTTGAGGCCGAAATTGGTCATCAACCCAACTTTGAGGATGAAAAGTGCATTTTTCCCTTTGATTTTATAAGTTTAGCAAATTACACTATCAGCATTTACGAATTCTATCATGCTTACAGCAGACATATTTGTTATTTTCCCCAAAGGCAACACTGTTAAATCAGCTAATTGACCCCAAATGAATAAATTGGGAAATCCATCATACTATTGTGAGGTATTTAAAAACTAATTCTTTTGATGATACAATAAGAAAAAGTTTGTGAAACAAAACTTTGGGGTAAAATATCCTGAAAACACAGTGTAGACATAAATATTGACGTAAAATTGAACGTCAAAAATGCAATGCATTTTCTGTCCGGCCCTAAAAGCTCTTGGAGTACCGCCAATGATCTGGTGATTTCCGCGATTTCTCCCTCCTGATTTCCTTGTCTACTTCAATAGCTTGCTCAAGCTCTTCTGCACTGGATTCTCTACATTTCAATTCTTTGACCGGAATACCGTACTTGCTAGCTTCATCAAGAATAGCACTCTTTTGGGGGTTGGTGGGACTGTAAACAACTTCATGGGTGTAAGTCCCTAATTTCCTCAGTACCCAAACGCACCGAACATCAGATGGTTCATCTGATAACACTCCAATAGGATTATCTCCAATTATTCTCATCTTGCCTCTTAAGTCACCATTTACCATACCATTCCATTGATTCTTGAAAAATTTGAATTGATCGGAATGCTTCTTGATATCTTTCTTGATATATGGGATCTGATTTCGTGTAGCCAATTTCATTTGCATCCCAAGCTCTTGTATCTTCTGTGAATGAGTCTCTTGTTGGTTCAGCAACCATGCAAGATGGAGCAATATGGGTTTCAGTGTAGGATAGTCATCCCTTAAGCTCATAGGAGTGGTCATTTTCGTTGATATGCAGACACAAGAAACAACTGCTTCTTGTTTTTTGTTTTTTGTTGATATAGGGAGGGAAAAAACTCCTTGATACTGAATCTTGAGAGATCAAGATTCGAAATAGGGGGAGAGTAGAACTTGAAAAGGGATGGAAATGGGAGAAGAGAAAAGGTTTCTCTGTATCAATACTTAATGAAGATGAAGAGAGATAGAAGAGGGGAAGCGAGAGGAAGGTGTTTGCAGAAGAAAAGTTTGGATTACAGAGAGTATAAGACTGATGATTTGGTTTAATAAGCAGAGAATTGTAGTAGAAAGTATGCGGTTGTAAGAAAGAAATGTAGATAAAGATGTACAGTCGTCCTCAGCTTTGGTTTGGATTCTGTTTTGAAAATAAGCATCAAATACCACCGTTTCTATTAAAGTTTATTCCCAAATCCTAATAAGTAGTGATTTTAATTAATACAATTTCCGAAGTTGTGATTTTTTGGTTGCAAGTACAAAATGTGTCAGGAAGAGATATAATTGGCCCCATACTAAAGCTATTTCATAACACCATAAATTAAACGGGACAGAAGTTATGGTTAATTATCTTCTAATCCTAATGGTTATATGACTGGAACAAGTTTGCGATTGTGAAGCTTTTGAACTTGTCTTCATGGTATGGGAACGAATTCTAGGGAAAAGAGCTGCCTGATGAGGAAAACACAATCTTTACTTAAATACTACTCTACTAGTTAGCTGTACTTCTTATGGAGTCAATACATGTGTTTGTGGGATAATTTTAGAAACCTCCTGTGAGGTTTTGTTACAATTTCACATGTTTCTGTGAAGTTTTGAAAATCTCATATGCCCCTCTTATTTGGAATAATTTTGTAATATATCGGTCTAATTTTGCAAAATGTGAAATAAAAAACTGTTTTTGGGATAGAGAATTGAATTTTGTACCAAGAATGCTCTTTTTATTTCCTCCAACAATTTTTCTAAAGAAAATATTATGTCAATTAAAAGTTGAAATACAAAAATAAATAAATAAATAGGGCATAGGTGAAATTTTATGCATAATGTAGCATTTACAGGAGCAATCTTAAGATGATTAGAAGCACCAATGGCTACTTCTTGTTACGGCTAATTTTCATGCTAACTGAACAGAATAAAAGTCCAACATCTAAGCCATGTACTATTGTATTTAATAGTTTATGTTGCAACTAAATCCCTTTATATCACTCAATGGCTATTTGTCCACATCATAAACATATTATTTCCATGATCAATAATAAAAAGTATTAAAAAAAGTGTAGGTTTTATGTTACTTGTCCACCTACAACTGATTATAACCTAAACAATATCATCTAAGCGTGATTAGAACATGAACCATGTAAATTATTTATAACCTAAACATGTACCATGCACCATGTTGTTACGAATTAAATTCACATCTCTACCGTCTAAATCTACACCTTTAATGTATTAATCACCTGTGCCATGTAAATTGATTACTTATGCTATTAGTATTAAAAGTTGTATCTTGTGCAGATTTAAGATGGTGGGATGCGGATTTAACCCCTCCTTATTCATTCTTTATCACTTGTTAAAATAGAACATATGAGATTAAAATCACAACCATCTTGTCACTTGCCTACCAATTATTGATCATGAATTCATTAACGTAAAATGTGCCATGACTCACGAGTAGATATAAGATATAACCAATTTGATGTCTTGTATGTCTTGTCAGAATAACGTGCCTTTGTAAACCCAATTTTCTAAAGACAGTCGAATAAGTTTTTTGATTCAGATTAATTCTGTTTTTTGTCATGGAGTGTAGAGAAATTGCAGGGAGATCTTCCCAGTCCAGCTTGAAAAAAGAAGAAGGCATGTTCCAGTTTACAAAGAAGGCGGTGTCGATCAGCTTGAAGAAAGGAGAAGGCGTGACTTTAAAACCACGCCTTTTCCTAGCACAACTGAATTGTGCTTCTGTTATGAGCAAGTGGAGCTGATTATTCTAGAATCCCACATGTCCTTACCTTATTGGCCTGTTTAGAAGTTAGTTAGTCCGGAAATGGCCATCAAAGGATCCTAGTGATAGCTAAGTTTTGTCATTTTTTCCAATTGGTTGTAAAAGGAGACTTGGCTCTGCTAGTCTCCCTCCTTTCTCTCTCTCACATTTTTTGCTTCATTCTTTCCCCTTCACTCTGAATCCGTTGTTTCTGTTTCTGTAATTGATTTCCCAAGTTATTAATGAGAAGCCGAATTCATTATTTTCTTTCAAATTCCTGTTCCATTCAATTTCTTGTTAAGAACTAGTTCACTGCTGCTGCAAATAATCTGTCACCATTGCTGTAATCTGGTTGTATACCATAACATTTTTTTCTTTTATTTGTCATAGAAATGTTTTATGTCAAATTGTGTCTTTAGTAACACCAAAGAGAAATGGTACTGTAGTCAATCCGTAACACCTTCTATCAGCAATAGGTCCTAATATTCTTTCTATCAAGGGAGGTATATGAGCATTTCAAAAGTTTGGGGGGAGACAAGTGAAATAGCGATAAATCTCGTAAACTTAATTACTCATTTTTTTGTCTCCTATTTAGCATGCCTAATTAAAACGAATTAATCAGTCGTATGGATATTCGGGTTTTACCCATGTTCATATTCAACTCTCCACTAACCAATTCTTTTTCCATAATTTCTCTCTTTTAACAACTTAATCATTTTAAATAAATTTTAATTATATTTTGTTACATTTTCCTCTCTCTTCTAACAAACTTTATTATTATTTTTTTTTATAAATTGACTTAATTTATTTTATCCATATATATCATTTTATTTGGTGTTATTTTAATTGTTACTTCATTAATGTTGCTAGAAACTTCCCTTCGTGAAGAAAATATGCTTTGGCATCTTTGATATTTAGTTGAATAAAGACGCATAGTTTTTGGCTTTTAATTATATATAAAGTTAATAATTTATTCAAAGATTAATACACTACTTGAAAACCTAGATACAAAATATAAGTATTCACAAATATATAAGAAAATTATTTTTCTTTTGAACTCTTCATGCTTACATAAATTCACAACTAATACTAATATAAAAAGAAACCTTTCTACAGGTTGAAATGCCTGTATGGCAATTGGTCATGATAGTCAAATCCCATGTTTGAAGTCATCTAGAAAACTGATGAAGCTTACAGAAAGAAACCAACTACAACCAAGAAGTCACCAGAAGGATTAGCACTGCTCTTCCTGATCTGATTACCTCGATCCAATACCTTCTTTTCCTTCTCGTCCATAGGAGCCATAAGTTGTTCAAGTTCATGGAACTCCGAATCTTCAACACGGGGCACATTTCTCAACAAGCTTGGCATCATCTTTGAATCTGCAGTTAAAAGCCCCTGCTTTTGCCCCAATTTCCTTAAAATCTAGTTCTTCTTGCTTGGCTTAATTCTTTTGGCTTCGTCCCGCAAACAAATCACATGCTGGAACCGTTGCAGATATTTCGGACTTCTTCTTGATCATCATGCCGGAACTCTCATTTTCTTCTTCTTCTTTGTCATGCCTCACAGGCAGTGATAAAGACAATGGCAAATCCATCTGATTCGGATCACACCCGTTCCTCTTTTTACCACCAAGCATATATTGTACTTCTTGATGATCATCATATCATGCATGATTAGTGCTTTAACATTTGAGCTATGTCCGAACTCTGACGAAAGAGATGAATCTTGAGGAATTATCAATGTAATTCAGCAATGTTATTGAAAGAAAAAGGGAGAAAGAGAGCGAATGAGATGGAGAACTGAATAAAAGGGGGATTTGTTGCAACTGAACGAAATTGATTTTACATAAAGAAACTACACATAAACAAGCACTCCAAACATGACGGTCTCAATAACAACAGAATAGCTCTGTTGAATTGGATTTTCAAACGCTAAACTATAATCAACTGGGCTCTGGGAGGTAGTTTCCTCTGAAGCTCCTTCGCACTTAGTAAAGCAGCTTCCCTGTTCCCTGGCATTGGACAGAGCTCTTCATTCCATGATGTTCGAGTATAACGAGGAATTCGGCAATCAACTATGATCTTCTCTAGTGAAATGGCAGTCTCGAGCAAATAATTGGCAAGCTGAACATCGGTCTTGATCCCAGCCCAACCAACAAATTCGATCACGTTGAGACACTTGTGACTGTATCTCCTTGCTTGCTCTTCCCACTCCTTCTCACACACGTCTAACATTCCTTGGTTTCTAAATACTTCTGGATTTGATAAGGTTTGGTGTCTTGTTGCCCAATCAATGTCATACTTCAATGTCAGCGTAATTAGTCCAGGAGATGCACCTATGATGGAGCTGAAGAAGAGAGCACTTTCATCGGCAACTGCTACAAATTTCAATTCCAAGTGCTTAAGGTTGCTGAATTTCGGAAAATTAGATGGAAAACCTACGCATCTTGCTGAACCCTACACTCGAGATGTTAAAAGCAGAAGTTAATGGTTAAAAGCAAACCAGCACTAGCGAACAATTTAGGAAACAAAGACAAACAAGTAGCACATAAATAAAAATGCAGAAACTGTTAATCGATATTACCGTGAACCTCAGATCCAATTCCAGTTTCTCCAGCCGAGAGAGATACAAAGAACTTGGAGAATTGATGATGAACTTCTCACAGTATTGATTACTAAAGGAAACTAAAGCGAGTTCTGGAACTTCTATTAGGCATATGTTTATCCTTGGCCCGGCGTATTTGAAAGATACAAGACTTGCAGCTGAAACCTCAACATTCTGCAACTTCTGGCAATATCCAATCTCCAAGTGCTTCAACTTGAGTGACTGACCCGAAACTCTGAAGTTTTGCAGAGAGGAAGAATTTTCCACCGTTAGTTGCTCGAGGAAAGGACATGTTGATAAGAAGTATGCCAGATCTTCTTCAGTTATCGAAACAGACTTCAAGCACAGGACTGTTAGTCTGTCAAAACTCGGAAAATCAGAAGGTAAATCCAGCAACCAGGACGGGAAAGTATAGACACTATCAGAACACGTATAACATCCGGCAGCTGCAGTCAGATCCACTTCAAGCCTTTGGACTCTTTTCACGATGGCAAAGTCGATCCATTTATCAACAGCAGTTGCATAAATATATGACCCGCCCAAGTCAAAAGCAATTCTCAGTCGTTCTAATGATGAACCTTCATGGGAATCTAAGACTTGATTAACCCAATCTCGATATTTTGGTGCTTCGATGTGGCGTTCTTTAACCCCATCGAACATAAGCCGCATTGTTTCCGATGCATCAAAATCCAAATGGCTACCATAAACTTTCCAGAGGTTCCTCCACCTACGAGAAAGGATACTTGTCCTTGTTGCCTCTTTCATCGCCATGCGTGACAATATGTTTCCCAGAATTTCTTCCGGCAACTGATCAATCCAATCCTGCAAAAGCAATATTTCCACATTCAAAAGACAGGTTTGAACAAGTTGTATAGTTAAAAAAAAAAAAAAGTAAAGCTTAGTCTCTAAGACACAATCAACATAGTAAGAAATACAAGTTTTGATCAGATATTTATCTACAAAAACGCAGGTGCAGATTAACATGCAAAGTAATATGCCCCCGCTGCCAATATCCAATATTGGATATATAGCTAGCGAAAGAAGACGTGATTTCATATTCCAAAGTACTTGATAATTTAAAAGGCAACAAAGGAGAATGAACAATTCATCTTTTTATGATTGTTTTTCAATGAAAACCCCTAAAAATTAAAGAAGCTGATAGATAAGATAAGCCCAAGACGCAGCAGTGTGGCAAATAAGATAAACTCATGAATAAACAATCTCAAAAGAAAAGGGAGACGAGAGGAGAGAAGCTTTCACCATCTGGCGCGACTGCGGTGGTGCACTACGGGCCTTCTTCGCCTTTTTCTCCATGGAATGCACACAATTAGCTGCTACAATAGCCAAACTTCAAGACGTTTTTGTTGAACTTAGAATAGCCAAACTTCAATCGATGATTTAATGATCCTTAAAACCAACCATCAGCCTGGTTAGCTTAGCGTGGGGAAATCTTTTTCCTCATAGCAGTAGGAATTAGTAATCCTTAATAATTGCGGATTTGGATACATATTTGAAGCAGAAGTGGGTAACCAACCGTTAAAACAATAAATTGCACGGACAACCCTTGAGGTTTCGTATGATTACAATTATTTCCTTCAATTTTTACTAAATGGCAAAGAGCCTCTATTTATAGGGAACAGGTATTGATAAAAGTCGTTGTTTTAGTAATAAGTTTTCAGGCATGTATGGTAAGTAAAAAAAAAAAACACTAATATCACGTTGGCAGATCCCAAACCCCCTAGTTCCGAAGTATTTTTGGAGCTTGTTTTTTAACTGCACTAAAATGTGATTCATGTGATCAACACTAAAAGCTCTTGGGTACGAATATTTTGTACTCAATTTTTCTATGGCTAGCAACATATAAATTTATCAATATACTTGAGATGTTGAGCTGATACTTAGCTACTTAAAAATCTATTTGCTGAGTTGGAAATTATCTCTTTGTATCTTAAATCACACAAATACATTTTTTTTGTGTAAGTCGTTAACACAAATTCATGCATTTCTTATCTTAGATAACTAAAAAAATGCGTCATACAAATTATGAAATGTCACTCTTACTCGATTACTTATACTGATTATAGATTCTAATTTTGAATAATTATTTAATTTATGTTCTTTCTGTTTGTATTTAAATTATAAATTTTTAATAAAAAAGAAAATCAAAATCCATAATCTACCAAATTATATCCTGTAATGAAGTAGTATGTATACAACACATTATCTAAAAAGCAGGATTAAAAGGTGATTGGATTTTGACTTCACATATTGATAGGTTACATTTTTGTCATAAAATTCACAATTGTTTTCCCTTTAATTTCAACCAAATATTCCATTAATTGACAGATACTACTTTTATTTGGTAATTGTGTTGGTTGTAGGGATCGAGAGAGAAAAATGGGACTAAAAACATAATTTTTACCAAATTTCTATGCAATTCGACATAGGCATGTCAAGGTCTAACTCTATATGTCCGGGAAGATCGGGATTTGGTACATGATCTCTAAAATTCGAATTGAAGTTGCAAGAGTCGGATGCTCCATCAGATAGATAGTATTTGATTTCAACTAGGACACTAGCTACTTTGTTTGTTGAGAAGTATTCTTCCTTTTCGGATAAGATGAGATTTGTTATACTTTGATTCGGCTAAGTAATAGTAGTTTACTAATATTAGGAAGCAAGGACAGAAAGGCATTATCGTTTGCCTTATCTTATCTTTTTTTCTCAGGCCAAATAAAGTAGTTGTAGTAGTTTTGGGTTTTGTATTGTTCTTATTCTCAGGAAGAAACGAAAGGACGGAATTCTTTCTCTTTTCCTCGGGAATTCATCTCATCTTTTTGGGAAGCATGGCCGCAGCAATAACCTCCAATATTTCGCGCGTGGCGTTTTCCATGGAGATGAGATAAACTTCTTATTCTAGTCAAGAAATAACAGAGGATAATTGATTCATCTAAAATTGTGAAAACGAATTGATTATTTTTATGTCTTTTATTTACTGATATTCGTATGTTCTCTGATTTAATTTCTTACGGTTATTATTTTATTTAAATATCAAGGATGTCTGATATTTATTTTAAACTAATAACCTAAAACCAGTTAGAGCAGTTAAATCCGTAATTGTTTAATTACTTTAAATTAGTGGTGACTGGTATGATTTGATTCGTGTCAGAGAGATATATGAACTAACTTAAAATAACCCTCGTAGCATGTTATTTGGCTAAAACAGGGTTTCTTTAATTCTTAAGACAATTGGGAAATTGAACTCTATGATCGTACCTAGGGTTATTTCTTGATTAGGGAAGTGATTAATGGTCGTACCTTGATCACTGATATAGTAAGGAGAAGTTGATTATCATTGCATGTTTGACCATTATAACTTATTTATCAGCGAATAAATGAAATTATCATTGCATCGATGATCAATTGAGTGAATCATCTTCGAAATTATTTTTTGGTTAGAGATTATTCATAATTGATTTAATTTTGTTAAATTGTCATTTAGTTTTTATTTTATTTAATTTATTTGAATTGTTTAATTATCCTCAATTATATAAAAATTTCCCAAACTTTGAGCTTTAGAGGAAATGAATTATCCCCAGTTCCTGTGGATTTGATCCTTCTCACCCTATATACAAAATTTATATTTTTCTCATAGGTATTCATTATTGTACAGTCTCGACACCTATCAATTTTTGGCGCCGTTGTCGAGGACTGGCGTTAGTTAATTTGTATATTTTTAAATTCATTTTATTTTTAATTTTCTGGTACTTTTCTATTTTATGCCCCATTTTTTTGTACAGGTGAATTAATTTTCGATTCTAAAATAGAGAAGATTCCATGTAGAGTAAGAAAGGAGACTAGAAAACACAAAGAGGAGCAATCAATTGCTGCATCTCCGAGGTTCCATTTAGAACTCGAATTGGCGGATTCTTTTAGTGCCATCTTGAGCGATTCTGATCAAGAATACGTCGTCATGGTTAATGCTTGAACTTTGAGGGAGTTGGCTACCCCAAATTTACACCAACAACCACTTTGCATCACTTTTCCTGCTTTAGCTGATAATACCCCTTTTGAATTAAAATCTAGTACAATTCACCTTTTACCGCCTTTTCATGGTCTTTCAGGTGAGGAACCCCATAAGCATTTGCGAGAATTTGATGTTGTGTGCACAAGTATGACCTAGGATTATTGAAGAACAGATAAAAATGAGAGCATTTCCTTTTTCTCTTAAGGATTCGACAAAAGATTTGTTGTACTATCTGCCAGCAGGTTGTATCACAACCTAGGCACAGCTAAAGAAGAAGTTTTTAGAAAAATATTTCCCTGCATCCAGAGCTGCCAGTCTGAGGAAAGAGATACATGGCATTACACAGCATCCTGAGGAGTCTCTTTATGACTACTGGAAATGATTCAAGAAGCTGTGTACTAATGCCTTCAGCACCAGATAAGTGAACAATTGCTGATTCAGTATTTCTACGAGGGTTTACTCTTTAGAGACAGAAGCTTTTTAGATGCTGCTAGTGGAGGTGCCTTGGTGAATAATACTCCTCAAGAAGCTTGGGAATTAATAAAAAGGATGGCAGAAAATTCTCAACAATTTGGCACAAGAAAGGATGTCCATACTCGCAGAGTAAATGAGGTAAATGGCTCATCAATTCAACAACAATTATCTAAATTAACTTCGGTTATTCGACAGTTGGCTGTAAGAAATTTGCAGCAGGCCAAAGCATGTGGCATTTGTAAGGACACGAGTCATCCCACAAATAGGTGTCCAGTATTACAAGATGAAGGAGTTGAACATGTAAATATGACTAGTCACGTGCCCGTGCCAAGAGAGGAGTATCAGCCATACTCTAGTACCTATAACCCAGGTTGGAGTGATCATCCGAACCTCATCTATGGAGGAAACAGACAACAGAACTTTATGCCAAACAGACAACACGGGTACCAACAACAATATCAGTCTCAACCACAAGCTCCTTCTTCCAATTCAAGCCCATCATTAGAAAATATGATGAAAGAACTAACTGCTAACACTATGTGGTTCCAACAGAAAATGAAGTCTGACATGCAAAATAGTAAGACTTAAATTAATCAGATGAAAGATAAATAAGTTAGATGGCAATATCAATCAAATCATCTGGAATCCCAAGTTCAAGAAAAATTGCTATCTCTATCTGAAGTGAACCTGAAGAATGTAAGCGCCATGACCTTAAGAAGTGGGAACGAAGTTAAGGGACCCAAACTCGTGACTTCAAAAGATAAGAATAAAAATCGGATAAAAAAGGAGTTTCAAAAGGAAGGAATGAGAAATGTGAATTCAGAGGTAATTCCTGATTCTATAATTAAAGTTAGATCTAATCCACCGCCTTTTCCTAATAGGTTGGAAAAGCCAGAAAAGCAAGACAAAGAGAAAGAAATTCTAGAGGTTTCGAAAGGTAGCAATCAATATCCTTTTGTTGGATGCGATCAAGTAAGTGCCAAAATACACTAAATTCTTTAAGAACTTGTGTGTCAACAAGAAGAAATTGAGAGGGGATGAGCAGATCGTGGTAGGTGAGAATGTCTCAACGATTTTACAAAGAAAACTGCCACCTAAATGTGAGGATCCAGATATGTTTACTATCCCTTGTAAGATTGGACATTCTAAAATTACAAATGTCATGCTAGATTTAGGGGTTTCTATTAACGTGATGCTTAAATCAATGTATGATTCTCTAAATTTAGGACTTTTGAAAGAAACAAGGGTAATAATTCAATTGGCTGATCGTACATTTGCTTATCCGGATGGAGTAATTGAAAATGTTTTAGTGCCAATAGATGAATTAATTTTTCTTGCTAATTTTTATGTGCTTTACATGGATGTTAGAAGTGCTCCAAGTCCATCACCCATTATCTTAGGAAGACCCTTCTTGAGTACTTCCCAAACTAAAATTGATGTTAGTAAGGGTACTCTTATAATGGAATTTGATGAAAAAGTAGTTCATTTTTATATTTTTGATACAATGACACATCCTATTCACTCTCATTCTGTATTTTCCATTCATTCTATTAATCCTTTTGCGCGAGAATTTCCTGAATTTAATTGTAGCGGTAAATTGAAAGTTGCTACGAACAAGCATCATGGGTTGAAAGCAACTTATAATGTGAAAATATACAAAAAGTTAAAGAAGAATGTTGCATTCAATGAAAAAATGCCACGAATTGAAAGAAAGCTCGAATTACAACCGAATTAAGAAATGATACTTTATGTCTAGCAAAAAATATTAAAGAAAGGCATTTATTGGGAGGCAACTCAATTAGTTTTTAGTTCATTTTTATTATTTTTGTTTCAGAATTCTTGTGTTTTGTGTGTTTGATTTTGATTGTGTTAATTTAGTGGACAAAAGACTAGCCCTTCACAAGGCACATCTGCATTTGACTTACGGGTCCATTATTTTCACAAGTGCAGAATTTTAAGATTGACGTGTCTGCGCCTTTTGGACATGTGCAAGGAAGAAAATTCCCAAAGTCATGATCAGAAAACTCTCAGTCTTTATGATGTGCCCGTGCTTTCTAAATACGAGCTAGGAAAGAAATTTCACAATGTAAGGTTAGAAGACTCCCAGTCTTTTTGACGTGCCCGCGCCTTCTGATCATGCACTAGGAAGAAATACCCCAACGTCATGGTCGGAAGACTCTTCCACTTTTTGATGTGCCAGCGTCTTGTTTCAGTGAGAAGGGTAAAAAAAAAACAGAGAGAAGATTTTTCTTTTTCCTTTTACTTTTCTTTTTCCATTCTCTTTTTCTCTCTTTCTTTTTCTTTCTTTTCCTTTTTTTCTTCTCTTTTGCTTTTTCTTTCTTTCTGCATTCTATCTTTCCTTTCTTTCTTTTTTCTTTCTCTCTTTCCACTCTCCAGCTACATGACGGACTACCTAGGGCTCCTGTTCACCGCTCATCTCTGTCGCTTGCTACTCCCAGCGCCATCATCGTCATCCCTGCCAATTTTGTGTCATCAAACATGATGCAAGAACTTGGACATCTATTTTCATCACGTGGGATTCAACCCTTCTTTTGCTCCAGACTCGTAGCCGATTGCTACCCCCTCAGTTTTCAGAGAAGTTTCGTTGTCCCTTTTACTTCATATTTTGTTCTTTATTTCTTACATTGAGAACAATGTAAGATTTAGGTGTAGGGGGAGAAGTATATTAGAAAAATGCAAATGTAGGCATTTTTGTTGGAAAATTTTTTGTTTGATTTTTTTTTTTCAAATTTTATCCAATTTTTGCCTATCTTTGTGCATATTTGTGATTGTCCCTGATAAATGATGGTTAGACATCTCAAAATTTTCTATTGCTAAGATTTTATACTTTGACGCGTTAAGGATGACATGGTTAAGTTTAAGAGAGTCTTTTTGGGAAATATTTTAGATTTTGTAACTTTTACAATTTTTAGTTAGCTTTTCTAGGTATTGTAAATATTTTTCTGACATTTTTCATGTAAATTGGTTTACCTATTAACCATAGTTCTCCATATTTGAAAAATGAAGAAGACGTGTGGTTTTTAGTTTTATTTTGGTACTTATTTATGGATTATGTTTGGCTGCACTCCGCTAGTTGTCGTTGCCTAGTAATCGGGGGTTTTCACAAAAAATGTCGACTTTCACATTAAAAAATGGTGATTACTATGAGTATGTGGTTTTTAAGTGATGAGAGTTGAGTAACTGGGTTCCTTTATTTGGCTGATATCAGACTTCGTGTCAAAAGGTTTGAATGGCTAAAGACTAAACATTCCTCAAAAAAAAAAAAGTGAAAAAAAAACTCAAGTGTAGGGATATTTTAGAAAAGAAAAAAAGATGTGCTAGTAGTGAAAAACGTGGAAGAATGCGAATGAATTGTTAGCCTGCTGATCCATGGAACTTAATGTTGAGATTTTGCTTAATAGTCGAACTATTTGCTGACAAATGTTGGTTGAATATTTTATATTCTTAGATTAGTTAATCGGGAATTGGAAAAGTCTTGGGTTTTAAAAGCTAACCGGAGAGATATTTTTTAGAGATTAGTCATTAATGCTTTACATGTATTTTAATTATAACGTGACAATAGATAATTTGAGTAATAACCATTGTTTGAACTCAATGACTTAGTAGTATTTCATTAGTTATTCTCATGCTTGAGGACAAGCATGACTTAGGTGTGGGAGAAGTTGATAGGTTGTATTTTTGTCATAAAATTCATGATTGTTTTCTCTTTAATTTCGACCAAATATTGCATTAATTGACGGATTCTACTTATATTTGGTAATTGTGTTGGTTGCAAGGATCCGAAACAAAAAAGGAATTAAAAACATGATTTTTACTAGATTTCTGCGTAATTCGACGTAGGCACGTCAAGGTCTAACTCTACATGTCCGGAAAGATTGGGATTTGGCACATGATCCCCAAAATTCGAATTGAAATTGCAAGAGTCGGATGCTCCATCAGATAGATAGTATTTGATTTCTACTAGGACGCTAGCTATTTTGTCTATTGAGGCGTATTCTTTCCTTTCTGATAGGATGAGATTTGTTATACTTTGATTCGGCTAAGTAATAGTAGTTTACTAATATTAGGAAGCAAGACCAGAAAGGTATTGTCTTTTGCCTTATTTTTCTTGTTTCTCGAGCCGAATAGAGTAGTGGTAGTAGTAGTTTTGGGTTTTGTATTGTTTTTATTTTAAGGAAGAAAACAAACGATGGACTTCTTTCTCTTTTCCTCAAGAATTCATCTCATCTTTTTGGGGAGAATGGCCGCAGTAATAAGCTCCAATATTTTGTGCGTGGCGTTTTCCATGAAAATGAGCTAAACATCTTATTCTAGTCAAGAAACAACAAAGGATTTGATTCATCAAAAATTGTGAAATCGAGTTGATTATTTTTATTTCTTTTATTTACTGGTATTTGTAAGTTCTTTGATTTAATTTATTATGGTTATTATTTTTTTTGGATATCAAGGGCGCTCGATATTTAATTTAATCTAATTACCTAAAACTAGTTAGAGCAGTTAAATTCATAATTATTTAATTGATTTAAATTAGTGGTGACTGGCATAATTGGGTTTGTGTCAGGGGGGCATATGAGCTAACTTAAAATAACTCTCATAGCGTGTTATTTGGTTAAAACAGGTTTCTTTAATTTTTAAGGCAATTGGAAAATTGAACTCTATGATCGTACCTAGGGTTATTTCTTGACTAGAGAAGTGATTAACGGTCATACCTTGATCACTAATACAGTAAGGAGAAGTTGACTGTCATCGCGTGTTTGATAATTATAACTTGTTTATCAGCGAATAAATGAAATTATCATTACATATATTATCAATTGAGTGAACCATTTTCGAAAATATTTCGTGGTTAGAGATTATCCATAATTGATTTAATTTTGTTAAATTGTCATTTAGTTTATATTTTATTTAATTTATCTGAGTTGTTTAATTATCCTCAATTATATATAAATTCCACGAACTTTGAGCTCTAGAAGAAATGAATTATCTCCAATCCCTGTGGATTTGACCCTACTCACCCTATATGCAAAATTTGTATTTTTCTCGAATAGTTATTTATTATTGTACAGAGTCGACACCTGTCACATATAGCACATAGTAATTTGACCAAAATGAACCAAATAAAATACACAGTAAGGATGCCAATGAGTCAAGTCAAATTCAACTACTAATATATTTGAGTTTGAGCTTGAAGATATTTACCCTAATTCAAACTTGAAGTTGATGAATATTTATTTGGGAAAGGGAGCCAACATCGGTGCTCTTATATAAGGGCCATCTACACTTTATATTAAAATATAAATATTACACTATCCCCACATTTGGTAAATAGTAATCGCCTAACAAGGAAGGGGTTTTGGTGAGAAGACTTCTAAGAATAAAGCAACACGGTCCTATTGAATTTGATTTAATAGTCTTAGCAACTTACTATTCCATTATCTATGAATTTTTTTGTGATTACACCTGACATATTTCTTAATTTCCATAAATCTCTTTGCTAGGCGCAAAGGCAACACTAGTAAATCATTGGCACCAAATGAATAAATTGGGAAATTTCATCACAATATTATGACATATTCAAAACTATTTCTTGATGATACAATAAGTAAAAAGTCAGTGAACTAGACTAAAATATCCAAAAAAAATGCGGTTTAGATGCAAATATTAACATAAAATAGACTGTTAAAATGCAATGCATTGTAACAGGAACATGATTTGCCTTGAATTAAATCCAATAATAAGACAAAAGTCCCTTGACCTTAACAGCTTGTCTTACTTTTAAAGCTATTCCTTAATTGGTGGTAGCACAGTCCTTTATCTTGGTTGAAGGTAGGAAAGACCATCCTGAACTGTTTCCTTAGTGCATTTTATTATTACATTTATAGCCAGATTGCAAATTAATGCCCTTAGGCATAAAAAAACTGTATGCTACTGGTGTTATGACTAGCTTCCATGAGAAACAAAGGAACTAATTTCAAACTGTTGAAACTTTAAGAAGAAGAATGGATGAATTTTACACTACGAATTTTTCAAGAGATGACTAATCAGAATCTGTGCTGCATATGTAAACGAAATCGTTGCAGTTGAAATCCCCTACTTTTTCAACTCTCAAACCAACAAAAAAAATTCAAGAATTATGCTTCTGATGAGTTCTCTCTATTTCAGATACTTGAATCTTTTCCAGAGTCACCCGAAGGATCAGCAAAATGCTCTTCATGATCTGATTAGCTCGATCCAATACCTTCTTTTGTATCTCTTCCATCTCAGCCATAAGTTGTTCAAGTTCATGCAACTCCAAATCTTCAACATGGAGCAATTTTCTCAACAAGAGGCAATTGACTAGTCTCGAAACAATTGACTAGTGGCCTACATTAAAAAAGAAAAAAAACAGTAGTTAAATATTTAATTTTCTAGTTTTGGATACTAAATTTATAGTAGTGAAATATTTATACTCCATATTGCTTATCTAACACATGATATACGGTAACAATAAAATTCTTTTCATCAGCTTACTGAAACCAGATAAGTTATGGGGTGTGGTGATCACATACAACAAGATGGGTGGACTTGTAAGATTAAAGCAACATGATCCTGTCGAATTTGATTTTAGGAAAAAATGCACTTTTCATCCTCAAAGGTTGGGTTGATGACCAATTTCGTCCTCAAAGTTTCACCAAGAATACATTTCATCCTCAAAGTTCCTGAATTTTGGCAAATTAGGGACAATTGACAGAATAACACTCCATTTGGACGGAAATCTGCACGTAAGAAGCATGCCCCGTTAGAACCAACTTTGCACCCAACAAAAAACGGGTAAAACCTGTTCTTGCTTCATTTATGTCCTCTCCGCTCCTCTACTTGTTGTAGTCGTAAAAAAATTTCTAGCCACCCTCACCATTCTAAATCTAGTCATTTGCTGGCAAGAAGGTTGACATAAATGGTCGACATCCACTTATTTATGGGTTATAGATTACTTGGATTTGAGTATCTATACAAATGCATTAAATTAGCCCAGCCCATTTAATTTAATTTAAATTTTATTTTTTACCTATCAAAAAAATATATAATAGAGGAAACCCTATTTGCAAAAATAGAGGAAAGCCATAAAAAGCTGGTAGGCTGTTGTTTCTTTATCTTGTATAGAAACTACCAAATGTTTATAACTTTAATTTTAGGGATAATTTTAGAAACCTCAGAGGAGGTTTTTGACTATTGCAGGTAGGTCCCCTCTAATTTAAAAGATTACACCTACCTTCTCTACCATTAGCATTTCAGTAACAATATAAACCCACTATACTAAATTTGTCCTAAAAACCCTAAAATACCCCTTTGTTAGTTAGAAAGGGGGAAAACTCACTCATGAATTTCTTCCACATCGTGACTACTGCAATCGGCATAACTACCAACCTAACGAAGTCAATAAGCCACTTTAACTTAATCCTCATATTCTGATAATTTCGAAAGCCCAACTTTGCAGTTCTAAAGTTTCCTGTGCAAATCAATTATGACAATTAACATTTGCATTCAACCTAATCTTTATCTTCAAATTTTTTTGCCTGAATTTTGCATCTAAATTGACCAATGTCATTATTCAAACAATTAAAATGGATGCAACCTTGTTGATGCTAAAATAATCTAACCCACCAAAAATACCAACATGGAGCAACCAAAAGCAACATTAGAGACCACATTCTATGTTTTTAGGCAAATTTGATTATAGTTCTTGTATACCAAAATTCTTTTTTTTTTTTTTTGCACAATTGGTATAATAATGTAATCTTCCTCAATCTATGTTTCTTTTTTAGCTATCATTTTATTTTCTTGTTTATACTCTGTATCACCACCATTCTTTTCATCTTCATTTAGTTTGACAATAAATATGCTTTGACAACTTGTCATTTAGCAATTTCAATTCAATAATACTTACAAAAAAGGAAAACAAAAAAAAAAAAGAGAGGATCTATTTCCATGATAATGAGGATTCGGGATGTATTAGATGGTTGTGTAGATGGTGACTATAGAAAAAATTGGACTATGAAATACAGGAGAGAAAAGATAAGAGAAAGGATCGAAGAGAGAGAATAAGAGTTTGTTTTATGTGGTAGCCGTTGTTTTAAAATGAAAGATTAGTCTTAGTTGTAGGCTTTTTAGAAATTATCTATAAGTGAAGGATATTATAGCCATTTTACTGCATGAATGGAGAATAGTGTAATTATTCAAAACTAAGGGAGGTGAGTGAAATTGTCAGAAACCTTAAGGGGAGGTTTTTGAAATTATCCCTTTCATTTATCTTGTCCAAAAATTATCACCTCTTTATAACTTCTTTTTTTACCTTCTCTAGAAATGAAAAAAATACTAGCTATGCATGGGATTCTTTATGGCCTTCTTTTATTTCCCATAAACTATCAGCTATTTGTTGCTTTCGTCCATTTGAAAAAACTACAAGTTATTTATGGGTATGATTTTCAGTTTCAAACAAAAATAGGCATTATATAAAAAAAAACCACTAGCTGTTTTTATCTTCATGCTGATTTACATGTCAATAACGTAAGAAGGAAAATGTTGGTAGAGTTTTCTGCCTTAAATTTTAACAATCCGAAGTAGCAACCAAACTGGATATTGTAAACAAATTAATATAACCAACTAAAACGATCAAAAAAGAAGAGGCATAGACTTGTCAAAAGTGCATTCGAAGTGGTCCTTGACATGGCTCCTACTGAATAAGGACCATAAATAAAATAAAGCAATGGTACAAAATTTAGAATCCAAAAGTTATAACACTAGTGTCTGCACTTCCGAACGGGTTTTATCCCTTTTTTGTTGGTTCTAACAGAACATACTTCTCACATGTAACTTTCCATCCAAATTGAATGTTATTCTGTCAATTGTCCCTAATTGGCCAAAATTCAGGAACTTTGAGGATGAAATGTATTCTTGATGAAACTTTGAGGCCGAAATTGGTCATCAACCCAACTTTGAGGATGAAAAGTGCATTTTTCCCTTTGATTTTATAAGTTTAGCAAATTACACTATCAGCATTTACGAATTCTATCATGCTTACAGCAGACATATTTGTTATTTTCCCCAAAGGCAACACTGTTAAATCAGCTAATTGACCCCAAATGAATAAATTGGGAAATCCATCATACTATTGTGAGGTATTTAAAAACTAATTCTTTTGATGATACAATAAGAAAAAGTTTGTGAAACAAAACTTTGGGGTAAAATATCCTGAAAACACAGTGTAGACATAAATATTGACGTAAAATTGAACGTCAAAAATGCAATGCATTTTCTGTCCGGCCCTAAAAGCTCTTGGAGTACCGCCAATGATCTGGTGATTTCCGCGATTTCTCCCTCCTGATTTCCTTGTCTACTTCAATAGCTTGCTCAAGCTCTTCTGCACTGGATTCTCTACATTTCAATTCTTTGACCGGAATACCGTACTTGCTAGCTTCATCAAGAATAGCACTCTTTTGGGGGTTGGTGGGACTGTAAACAACTTCATGGGTGTAAGTCCCTAATTTCCTCAGTACCCAAACGCACCGAACATCAGATGGTTCATCTGATAACACTCCAATAGGATTATCTCCAATTATTCTCATCTTGCCTCTTAAGTCACCATTTACCATACCATTCCATTGATTCTTGAAAAATTTGAATTGATCGGAATGCTTCTTGATATCTTTCTTGATATATGGGATCTGATTTCGTGTAGCCAATTTCATTTGCATCCCAAGCTCTTGTATCTTCTGTGAATGAGTCTCTTGTTGGTTCAGCAACCATGCAAGATGGAGCAATATGGGTTTCAGTGTAGGATAGTCATCCCTTAAGCTCATAGGAGTGGTCATTTTCGTTGATATGCAGACACAAGAAACAACTGCTTCTTGTTTTTTGTTTTTTGTTGATATAGGGAGGGAAAAAACTCCTTGATACTGAATCTTGAGAGATCAAGATTCGAAATAGGGGGAGAGTAGAACTTGAAAAGGGATGGAAATGGGAGAAGAGAAAAGGTTTCTCTGTATCAATACTTAATGAAGATGAAGAGAGATAGAAGAGGGGAAGCGAGAGGAAGGTGTTTGCAGAAGAAAAGTTTGGATTACAGAGAGTATAAGACTGATGATTTGGTTTAATAAGCAGAGAATTGTAGTAGAAAGTATGCGGTTGTAAGAAAGAAATGTAGATAAAGATGTACAGTCGTCCTCAGCTTTGGTTTGGATTCTGTTTTGAAAATAAGCATCAAATACCACCGTTTCTATTAAAGTTTATTCCCAAATCCTAATAAGTAGTGATTTTAATTAATACAATTTCCGAAGTTGTGATTTTTTGGTTGCAAGTACAAAATGTGTCAGGAAGAGATATAATTGGCCCCATACTAAAGCTATTTCATAACACCATAAATTAAACGGGACAGAAGTTATGGTTAATTATCTTCTAATCCTAATGGTTATATGACTGGAACAAGTTTGCGATTGTGAAGCTTTTGAACTTGTCTTCATGGTATGGGAACGAATTCTAGGGAAAAGAGCTGCCTGATGAGGAAAACACAATCTTTACTTAAATACTACTCTACTAGTTAGCTGTACTTCTTATGGAGTCAATACATGTGTTTGTGGGATAATTTTAGAAACCTCCTGTGAGGTTTTGTTACAATTTCACATGTTTCTGTGAAGTTTTGAAAATCTCATATGCCCCTCTTATTTGGAATAATTTTGTAATATATCGGTCTAATTTTGCAAAATGTGAAATAAAAAACTGTTTTTGGGATAGAGAATTGAATTTTGTACCAAGAATGCTCTTTTTATTTCCTCCAACAATTTTTCTAAAGAAAATATTATGTCAATTAAAAGTTGAAATACAAAAATAAATAAATAAATAGGGCATAGGTGAAATTTTATGCATAATGTAGCATTTACAGGAGCAATCTTAAGATGATTAGAAGCACCAATGGCTACTTCTTGTTACGGCTAATTTTCATGCTAACTGAACAGAATAAAAGTCCAACATCTAAGCCATGTACTATTGTATTTAATAGTTTATGTTGCAACTAAATCCCTTTATATCACTCAATGGCTATTTGTCCACATCATAAACATATTATTTCCATGATCAATAATAAAAAGTATTAAAAAAAGTGTAGGTTTTATGTTACTTGTCCACCTACAACTGATTATAACCTAAACAATATCATCTAAGCGTGATTAGAACATGAACCATGTAAATTATTTATAACCTAAACATGTACCATGCACCATGTTGTTACGAATTAAATTCACATCTCTACCGTCTAAATCTACACCTTTAATGTATTAATCACCTGTGCCATGTAAATTGATTACTTATGCTATTAGTATTAAAAGTTGTATCTTGTGCAGATTTAAGATGGTGGGATGCGGATTTAACCCCTCCTTATTCATTCTTTATCACTTGTTAAAATAGAACATATGAGATTAAAATCACAACCATCTTGTCACTTGCCTACCAATTATTGATCATGAATTCATTAACGTAAAATGTGCCATGACTCACGAGTAGATATAAGATATAACCAATTTGATGTCTTGTATGTCTTGTCAGAATAACGTGCCTTTGTAAACCCAATTTTCTAAAGACAGTCGAATAAGTTTTTTGATTCAGATTAATTCTGTTTTTTGTCATGGAGTGTAGAGAAATTGCAGGGAGATCTTCCCAGTCCAGCTTGAAAAAAGAAGAAGGCATGTTCCAGTTTACAAAGAAGGCGGTGTCGATCAGCTTGAAGAAAGGAGAAGGCGTGACTTTAAAACCACGCCTTTTCCTAGCACAACTGAATTGTGCTTCTGTTATGAGCAAGTGGAGCTGATTATTCTAGAATCCCACATGTCCTTACCTTATTGGCCTGTTTAGAAGTTAGTTAGTCCGGAAATGGCCATCAAAGGATCCTAGTGATAGCTAAGTTTTGTCATTTTTTCCAATTGGTTGTAAAAGGAGACTTGGCTCTGCTAGTCTCCCTCCTTTCTCTCTCTCACATTTTTTGCTTCATTCTTTCCCCTTCACTCTGAATCCGTTGTTTCTGTTTCTGTAATTGATTTCCCAAGTTATTAATGAGAAGCCGAATTCATTATTTTCTTTCAAATTCCTGTTCCATTCAATTTCTTGTTAAGAACTAGTTCACTGCTGCTGCAAATAATCTGTCACCATTGCTGTAATCTGGTTGTATACCATAACATTTTTTTCTTTTATTTGTCATAGAAATGTTTTATGTCAAATTGTGTCTTTAGTAACACCAAAGAGAAATGGTACTGTAGTCAATCCGTAACACCTTCTATCAGCAATAGGTCCTAATATTCTTTCTATCAAGGGAGGTATATGAGCATTTCAAAAGTTTGGGGGGAGACAAGTGAAATAGCGATAAATCTCGTAAACTTAATTACTCATTTTTTTGTCTCCTATTTAGCATGCCTAATTAAAACGAATTAATCAGTCGTATGGATATTCGGGTTTTACCCATGTTCATATTCAACTCTCCACTAACCAATTCTTTTTCCATAATTTCTCTCTTTTAACAACTTAATCATTTTAAATAAATTTTAATTATATTTTGTTACATTTTCCTCTCTCTTCTAACAAACTTTATTATTATTTTTTTTTATAAATTGACTTAATTTATTTTATCCATATATATCATTTTATTTGGTGTTATTTTAATTGTTACTTCATTAATGTTGCTAGAAACTTCCCTTCGTGAAGAAAATATGCTTTGGCATCTTTGATATTTAGTTGAATAAAGACGCATAGTTTTTGGCTTTTAATTATATATAAAGTTAATAATTTATTCAAAGATTAATACACTACTTGAAAACCTAGATACAAAATATAAGTATTCACAAATATATAAGAAAATTATTTTTCTTTTGAACTCTTCATGCTTACATAAATTCACAACTAATACTAATATAAAAAGAAACCTTTCTACAGGTTGAAATGCCTGTATGGCAATTGGTCATGATAGTCAAATCCCATGTTTGAAGTCATCTAGAAAACTGATGAAGCTTACAGAAAGAAACCAACTACAACCAAGAAGTCACAAGAAGGATTAGCACTGCTCTTCCTGATCTGATTACCTCGATCCAATACCTTCTTTTCCTTCTCGTCCATAGGAGCCATAAGTTGTTCAAGTTCATGGAACTCCGAATCTTCAACACGGGGCACATTTCTCAACAAGCTTGGCATCATCTTTGAATCTGCAGTTAAAAGCCCCTGCTTTTGCCCCAATTTCCTTAAAATCTAGTTCTTCTTGCTTGGCTTAATTCTTTTGGCTTCGTCCCGCAAACAAATCACATGCTGGAACCGTTGCAGATATTTCGGACTTCTTCTTGATCATCATGCCGGAACTCTCATTTTCTTCTTCTTCTTTGTCATGCCTCACAGGCAGTGATAAAGACAATGGCAAATCCATCTGATTCGGATCACACCCGTTCCTCTTTTTACCACCAAGCATATATTGTACTTCTTGATGATCATCATATCATGCATGATTAGTGCTTTAACATTTGAGCTATGTCCGAACTCTGACGAAAGAGATGAATCTTGAGGAATTATCAATGTAATTCAGCAATGTTATTGAAAGAAAAAGGGAGAAAGAGAGCGAATGAGATGGAGAACTGAATAAAAGGGGGATTTGTTGCAACTGAACGAAATTGATTTTACATAAAGAAACTACACATAAACAAGCACTCCAAACATGACGGTCTCAATAACAACAGAATAGCTCTGTTGAATTGGATTTTCAAACGCTAAACTATAATCAACTGGGCTCTGGGAGGTAGTTTCCTCTGAAGCTCCTTCGCACTTAGTAAAGCAGCTTCCCTGTTCCCTGGCATTGGACAGAGCTCTTCATTCCATGATGTTCGAGTATAACGAGGAATTCGGCAATCAACTATGATCTTCTCTAGTGAAATGGCAGTCTCGAGCAAATAATTGGCAAGCTGAACATCGGTCTTGATCCCAGCCCAACCAACAAATTCGATCACGTTGAGACACTTGTGACTGTATCTCCTTGCTTGCTCTTCCCACTCCTTCTCACACACGTCTAACATTCCTTGGTTTCTAAATACTTCTGGATTTGATAAGGTTTGGTGTCTTGTTGCCCAATCAATGTCATACTTCAATGTCAGCGTAATTAGTCCAGGAGATGCACCTATGATGGAGCTGAAGAAGAGAGCACTTTCATCGGCAACTGCTACAAATTTCAATTCCAAGTGCTTAAGGTTGCTGAATTTCGGAAAATTAGATGGAAAACCTACGCATCTTGCTGAACCCTACACTCGAGATGTTAAAAGCAGAAGTTAATGGTTAAAAGCAAACCAGCACTAGCGAACAATTTAGGAAACAAAGACAAACAAGTAGCACATAAATAAAAATGCAGAAACTGTTAATCGATATTACCGTGAACCTCAGATCCAATTCCAGTTTCTCCAGCCGAGAGAGATACAAAGAACTTGGAGAATTGATGATGAACTTCTCACAGTATTGATTACTAAAGGAAACTAAAGCGAGTTCTGGAACTTCTATTAGGCATATGTTTATCCTTGGCCCGGCGTATTTGAAAGATACAAGACTTGCAGCTGAAACCTCAACATTCTGCAACTTCTGGCAATATCCAATCTCCAAGTGCTTCAACTTGAGTGACTGACCCGAAACTCTGAAGTTTTGCAGAGAGGAAGAATTTTCCACCGTTAGTTGCTCGAGGAAAGGACATGTTGATAAGAAGTATGCCAGATCTTCTTCAGTTATCGAAACAGACTTCAAGCACAGGACTGTTAGTCTGTCAAAACTCGGAAAATCAGAAGGTAAATCCAGCAACCAGGACGGGAAAGTATAGACACTATCAGAACACGTATAACATCCGGCAGCTGCAGTCAGATCCACTTCAAGCCTTTGGACTCTTTTCACGATGGCAAAGTCGATCCATTTATCAACAGCAGTTGCATAAATATATGACCCGCCCAAGTCAAAAGCAATTCTCAGTCGTTCTAATGATGAACCTTCATGGGAATCTAAGACTTGATTAACCCAATCTCGATATTTTGGTGCTTCGATGTGGCGTTCTTTAACCCCATCGAACATAAGCCGCATTGTTTCCGATGCATCAAAATCCAAATGGCTACCATAAACTTTCCAGAGGTTCCTCCACCTACGAGAAAGGATACTTGTCCTTGTTGCCTCTTTCATCGCCATGCGTGACAATATGTTTCCCAGAATTTCTTCCGGCAACTGATCAATCCAATCCTGCAAAAGCAATATTTCCACATTCAAAAGACAGGTTTGAACAAGTTGTATAGTTAAAAAAAAAAAAAAGTAAAGCTTAGTCTCTAAGACACAATCAACATAGTAAGAAATACAAGTTTTGATCAGATATTTATCTACAAAAACGCAGGTGCAGATTAACATGCAAAGTAATATGCCCCCGCTGCCAATATCCAATATTGGATATATAGCTAGCGAAAGAAGACGTGATTTCATATTCCAAAGTACTTGATAATTTAAAAGGCAACAAAGGAGAATGAACAATTCATCTTTTTATGATTATTTTTCAATGAAAACCCCTAAAAATTAAAGAAGCTGATAGATAAGATAAGCCCAAGACGCAGCAGTGTGGCAAATAAGATAAACTCATGAATAAACAATCTCAAAAGAAAAGGGAGACGAGAGGAGAGAAGCTTTCACCATCTGGCGCGACTGCGGTGGTGCACTACGGGCCTTCTTCGCCTTTTTCTCCATGGAATGCACACAATTAGCTGCTACAATAGCCAAACTTCAAGACGTTTTTGTTGAACTTAGAATAGCCAAACTTCAATCGATGATTTAATGATCCTTAAAACCAACCATCAGCCTGGTTAGCTTAGCGTGGGGAAATCTTTTTCCTCATAGCAGTAGGAATTAGTAATCCTTAATAATTGCGGATTTGGATACATATTTGAAGCAGAAGTGGGTAACCAACCGTTAAAACAATAAATTGCACGGACAACCCTTGAGGTTTCGTATGATTACAATTATTTCCTTCAATTTTTACTAAATGGCAAAGAGCCTCTATTTATAGGGAACAGGTATTGATAAAAGTCGTTGTTTTAGTAATAAGTTTTCAGGCATGTATGGTAAGTAAAAAAAAAAAACACTAATATCACGTTGGCAGATCCCAAACCCCCTAGTTCCGAAGTATTTTTGGAGCTTGTTTTTTAACTGCACTAAAATGTGATTCATGTGATCAACACTAAAAGCTCTTGGGTACGAATATTTTGTACTCAATTTTTCTATGGCTAGCAACATATAAATTTATCAATATACTTGAGATGTTGAGCTGATACTTAGCTACTTAAAAATCTATTTGCTGAGTTGGAAATTATCTCTTTGTATCTTAAATCACACAAATACATTTTTTTTGTGTAAGTCGTTAACACAAATTCATGCATTTCTTATCTTAGATAACTAAAAAAATGCGTCATACAAATTATGAAATGTCACTCTTACTCGATTACTTATACTGATTATAGATTCTAATTTTGAATAATTATTTAATTTATGTTCTTTCTGTTTGTATTTAAATTATAAATTTTTAATAAAAAAGAAAATCAAAATCCATAATCTACCAAATTATATCCTGTAATGAAGTAGTATGTATACAACACATTATCTAAAAAGCAGGATTAAAAGGTGATTGGATTTTGACTTCACATATTGATAGGTTACATTTTTGTCATAAAATTCACAATTGTTTTCCCTTTAATTTCAACCAAATATTCCATTAATTGACAGATACTACTTTTATTTGGTAATTGTGTTGGTTGTAGGGATCGAGAGAGAAAAATGGGACTAAAAACATAATTTTTACCAAATTTCTATGCAATTCGACATAGGCATGTCAAGGTCTAACTCTATATGTCCGGGAAGATCGGGATTTGGTACATGATCTCTAAAATTCGAATTGAAGTTGCAAGAGTCGGATGCTCCATCAGATAGATAGTATTTGATTTCAACTAGGACACTAGCTACTTTGTTTGTTGAGAAGTATTCTTCCTTTTCGGATAAGATGAGATTTGTTATACTTTGATTCGGCTAAGTAATAGTAGTTTACTAATATTAGGAAGCAAGGACAGAAAGGCATTATCGTTTGCCTTATCTTATCTTTTTTTCTCAGGCCAAATAAAGTAGTTGTAGTAGTTTTGGGTTTTGTATTGTTCTTATTCTCAGGAAGAAACGAAAGGACGGAATTCTTTCTCTTTTCCTCGGGAATTCATCTCATCTTTTTGGGAAGCATGGCCGCAGCAATAACCTCCAATATTTCGCGCGTGGCGTTTTCCATGGAGATGAGATAAACTTCTTATTCTAGTCAAGAAATAACAGAGGATAATTGATTCATCTAAAATTGTGAAAACGAATTGATTATTTTTATGTCTTTTATTTACTGATATTCGTATGTTCTCTGATTTAATTTCTTACGGTTATTATTTTATTTAAATATCAAGGATGTCTGATATTTATTTTAAACTAATAACCTAAAACCAGTTAGAGCAGTTAAATCCGTAATTGTTTAATTACTTTAAATTAGTGGTGACTGGTATGATTTGATTCGTGTCAGAAAGATATATGAACTAACTTAAAATAACCCTCGTAGCATGTTATTTGGCTAAAACAGGGTTTCTTTAATTCTTAAGACAATTGGGAAATTGAACTCTATGATCGTACCTAGGGTTATTTCTTGATTAGGGAAGTGATTAATGGTCGTACCATGATCACTGATATAGTAAGGAGAAGTTGATTATCATTGCATGTTTGACCATTATAACTTATTTATCAGCGAATAAATGAAATTATCATTGCATCGATGATCAATTGAGTGAATCATCTTCGAAATTATTTTTTGGTTAGAGATTATTCATAATTGATTTAATTTTGTTAAATTGTCATTTAGTTTTTATTTTATTTAATTTATTTGAATTGTTTAATTATCCTCAATTATATAAAAATTTCCCAAACTTTGAGCTTTAGAAGAAATGAATTATCCCCAGTTCCTGTGGATTTGATCCTTCTCACCCTATATACAAAATTTATATTTTTCTTATAGGTATTCATTATTGTACAGGCTCGACACCTATCAATTTTTGGCGCCGTTGTCGAGGACTGGCGTTAGTTAATTTGTATATTTTTAAATTCATTTTATTTTTAATTTTCTAGTACTTTTCTATTTTATGCCCCATTTTTTTGTACAGGTGAATTAATTTTCGATTCTAAAATAGAGAAGATTCCATGTAGAGTAAGAAAGGAGACTAGAAAACACAAAGAGGAGCAATCAATTGCTGCATCTCCGAGGTTCCATTTAGAACTCGAATTGGCGGATTCTTTTAGTGCCATCTTGAGCGATTCTGATCAAGAATACGTCGTCATGGTTAATGCTTGAACTTTGAGGGAGTTGGCTACCCCAAATTTACACCAACAACCACTTTGCATCACTTTTCCTGCTTTAGCTGATAATACCCCTTTTGAATTAAAATCTAGTACAATTCACCTTTTACCGCCTTTTCATGGTCTTTCAGGTGAGGAACCCCATAAGCATTTGCGAGAATTTGATGTTGTGTGCACAAGTATGACCTAGGATTATTGAAGAACAGATAAAAATGAGAGCATTTCCTTTTTCTCTTAAGGATTCGACAAAAGATTTGTTGTACTATCTGCCAGCAGGTTGTATCACAACCTAGGCACAGCTAAAGAAGAAGTTTTTAGAAAAATATTTCCCTGCATCCAGAGCTGCCAGTCTGAGGAAAGAGATACATGGCATTACACAGCATCCTGAGGAGTCTCTTTATGACTACTGGAAATGATTCAAGATCCCCGGCAACGGCGCCAAAAACTTGACGGGTATTTTACATACGTGCAAGCTAAAAAATACCGAATTACACCCGTTCACTGCAAGTATACAGATCAACTAGTAGTTTAGGGTATATATCGGGTCGATCCCACAAGGAAGAGTGAACAATTACCGGTATTACTAAAGCTTCTCTATTATTTAGACTATCAATAAATTATAACAAATTTAACCTACTGAAATTATACAAAATAACAAATAAAAGCTCCTTAGGTTGTGGTATCCCTAGCTACTCATGCAAGTGCTATTTTTGGATCATTGAGTACTACATCTAAGCTAGTTATGGTGTAATTTCCTTATGCATTTGAATCCTACTTTCGTAGTGAATCAATTATACTAATAACCAATCCATACCTATTCTCATGGTTATGAAATTAGTTACAAGTTCATTTCTTCAATGAAATTACATGAAATTAATCACCAAAACCCCATAGGTGCACATCTACTCTCGTGAGTGTACTCCCCATGTTTAGCACTTATTGAACTAATGTTAAATCTCAATTTTCATTGCAGAAATAACATCTTAGATAATCACAATTAATGGTACCAGATTAATCATGATTTAAAGAGCTAAAGTGCTAAATAACTTGCTCAAATCATAGCAGTTAAATAGCCAAATGATAAACACTAACAATCATAGAAAGTTCAACCAAACCCAAGGCATAAACTTTAGAAACACATAATAGACATAAATTCCAGAACTTGCATAATAACCATAGTTAAGAATCCAACACAAAAGATAAAGAATTGGAGTAGAGATAACCCATGTCACTTGAGCTTCAACTTCTCCTTCTTCATCTCCATCTTCATCCTAATCTAGCTATTATACAAGAATGGATTAACTACACTTACTACACTATCCTACACTAAGGAAATGAAAGAACTACATTTCTGCCTCTTCAAGCTTCTCCCGTATGATGAATGAATGAATGAATATCTGTCTCTGCATATAAACTCATGAAAAGTTCCTCTTCTCCCAGTCCAAATTTGCTGCTATGATTCTTCAAATCTCATTTTGTTAAGATAGTCAAAAACCATTGTTTTTTACTTGAAAATAAGCCATATTGTCTGCCATTTTGTCTTCTGAAGCATGTGCACCGAATTCCCTTGCATCTTATAGCTGGAAAGTGGTATGAACACAAGGGAAATGGCTGAGTCAAATTGCAGAATTTCGGCCAGAAAACGCGCCTACACAAAACGCGGTTACAAGTCACGTTTTGTGTACTCGCGTATTCACTTTGGCCTTACTTAATCTGCGATTGTGTCTATCATAAAGGCCGAACTGGCTTTTGTGTAAAACACCAAAGTTGTAGCCCTTTGAGTTAGCTTTTCAATGCTTCAAGAATCATCCAAATTGGAGTTTTGTAGCCTGAGATATGACCGAAATACTATAGACTGGTCGGAGCTCTGTTTTCCACTTTGGACAGCTGAGTTGAATTTTGGTATTTCAACTTTTTCACTATGAAAACGGCTGAATTGGACTTTGATGTCTTTATACCGAATTTAGATCTATCTCTTAGCTTCAAAATGGTACCAAGATCACCTTGATCCGATCTGTGTAGCTCCAGATATAGTCAAAATACCAAAACGTGTCAGAGTTGTCAAACCTGACTTTTCTTGCATTTTTCCTTTTACACTTCATATTTTATTTTCACCACTTAACTTCATCTTCAATCATCCAAATATCTTCCCAATGCATTTCATTTGATGATTGAATCATTAAACCTACAAAATATGAAGTTTTTACCATAAAAATCCATAAAATGCAATGTTTAGCCACTTTAACATAAAATGTAGTTTTTTACCAAAACCTTAGTTATTTTAATTATAAAACTAAATAATCAAACCAAAATTAACTAATAAAACACACTAAAAATACGTAAAATAAACTCTTATCAACCTAAAACCAGTTAGAGCAGTTAAATCCGTAATTGTTTAATTACTTTAAATTAGTGGTGACTGGTATGATTTGATTCGTGTCAGAGAGATATATGAACTAACTTAAAATAACCCTCGTAGCATGTTATTTGGCTAAAACAGGGTTTCTTTAATTCTTAAGACAATTGGGAAATTGAACTCTATGATCGTACCTAGGGTTATTTCTTGATTAGGGAAGTGATTAATGGTCGTACCTTGATCACTGATATAGTAAGGAGAAGTTGATTATCAATGCATGTTTGACCATTATAACTTATTTATCAGCGAATAAATGAAATTATCATTGCATCGATGATCAATTGAGTGAATCATCTTCGAAATTATTTTTTGGTTAGAGATTATTCATAATTGATTTAATTTTGTTAAATTGTCATTTAGTTTTTATTTTATTTAATTTATTTGAATTGTTTAATTATCCTCAATTATATAAAAATTTCCCAAACTTTGAGCTTTAGAGGAAATGAATTATCCCCAGTTCCTGTGGATTTGATCCTTCTCACCCTATATACAAAATTTATATTTTTCTTATAGATATTCATTATTGTACAGGGTCGACACCTATCAATTTTTGGCGCCGTTGTTGAGGACTGGCGTTAGTTAATTTGTATATTTTTAAATTCATTTTATTTTTAATTTTCTGGTACTTTCTATTTTATGCCCCATTTTTTTGTACAGGTGAATTAATTGTCGATTCTAAAATAGAGAAGATTCCATGTAGAGTAAGAAAGGAGACTAGAAAACACAAAGAGGAGCAATCAATTGCTGCATCTCCGAGGTTCCATTTAGAACTCGAATTGGTGGATTCTTTTAGTGCCATCTTGAGCGATTCTGATCAAGAATACGTCGTCATGGTTAATGCTTGAACTTTGAGGGAGTTGGCTACCCCAAATTTACACAAACAACCACTTTGCATCACTTTTCCTGCTTTAGCTGATAATACCCCTTTTGAATTAAAATCTAGTACAATTCACCTTTTACCGCCTTTTCATGGTCTTCCAGGTGAGGAACCCCATAAGCATTTGCGAGAATTTGATGTTGTGTGCACAAGTATGACCTAGGATTATTGAAGAATAGATAAAAATGAGAGCATTTCCTTTTTCTCTTAAGGATTCGACAAAAGATTTGTTGTACTATCTGCCAGCAGGTTGTATCACAACCTAGGCACAGCTAAAGAAGAAGTTTTTAGAAAAATATTTCCCTGCATCCAGAGCTGCCAATCTGAGGAAAGAGATACATGGCATTACACAGCATCCTGAGGAGTCTCTTTATGACTACTGGAAATGATTCAAGAAGCTGTGTACTAATGCCTTCAGCACCAGATAAGTGAACAATTGCTGATTCAATATTTCTACGAGGGTTTACTCTTTAGAGACAGAAGCTTTTTAGATGCTGCTAGTGGAGGTGCCTTGGTGAATAATACTCCTCAAGAAGCTTGGGAATTAATAAAAAGGATGGCAGAAAATTCTCAACAATTTGGCACAAGAAAGGATGTCCATACTCGCAGAGTAAATGAGGTAAATGGCTCATCAATTCAACAACAATTATCTAAATTAACTTCGGTTATTCGACAGTTGGCTGTAGGAAATTTGCAGCAGGCCTAGGGTTGCAAACGAATCGAGCCGCTCGCAAGCAGCTCGAGTCAAGCTCGAGTCGAGCTCGACATTAATCGAGCTCGAGTCGAACTCGAGCTCAAAATATTAAGCTCGTTAGCTCGCGAGCCGGCTCGCGAGCTTGAATATATATATATTTTTTTTTATTTTTATTTTTATTTAATAATAAAATTACGTATATTATATATATATTTTTTATTTTTTATTTTCATAGTGAAATTACGGATATATCCTTAATATTTTATTATTTATTCAGAAAAAATATTATTTTATCTGAAGTGAACCTGAAGAATGTAAGCGCCATGACCTTAAGAAGTGGGAACGAAGTTAAGGGACCCAAACTCGTGACTTCAAAAGATAAGAATAAAAATCGGATAAAAAAGGAGTTTCAAAAGGAAGGAATGAGAAATGTGAATTCAGAGGTAATTCCTGATTCTATAATTAAAGTTAGATCTAATCCACCGCCTTTTCCTAATAGGTTGGAAAAGCCAGAAAAGCAAGACAAAGAGAAAGAAATTCTAGAGGTTTCGAAAGGTAGCAATCAATATCCTTTTGTTGGATGCGATCAAGTAAGTGCCAAAATACACTAAATTCTTTAAGAACTTGTGTGTCAACAAGAAGAAATTGAGAGGGGATGAGCAGATCGTGGTAGGTGAGAATGTCTCAACGATTTTACAAAGAAAACTGCCACCTAAATGTGAGGATCCAGATATGTTTACTATCCCTTGTAAGATTGGACATTCTAAAATTACAAATGTCATGCTAGATTTAGGGGTTTCTATTAACGTGATGCTTAAATCAATGTATGATTCTCTAAATTTAGGACTTTTGAAAGAAACAAGGGTAATAATTCAATTGGCTGATCGTACATTTGCTTATCCGGATGGAGTAATTGAAAATGTTTTAGTGCCAATAGATGAATTAATTTTTCTTGCTAATTTTTATGTGCTTTACATGGATGTTAGAAGTGCTCCAAGTCCATCACCCATTATCTTAGGAAGACCCTTCTTGAGTACTTCCCAAACTAAAATTGATGTTAGTAAGGGTACTCTTATAATGGAATTTGATGAAAAAGTAGTTCATTTTTATATTTTTGATACAATGACACATCCTATTCACTCTCATTCTGTATTTTCCATTCATTCTATTAATCCTTTTGCGCGAGAATTTCCTGAATTTAATTGTAGCGGTAAATTGAAAGTTGCTACGAACAAGCATCATGGGTTGAAAGCAACTTATAATGTGAAAATATACAAAAAGTTAAAGAAGAATGTTGCATTCAATGAAAAAATGCCACGAATTGAAAGAAAGCTCGAATTACAACCGAATTAAGAAATGATACTTTATGTCTAGCAAAAAATATTAAAGAAAGGCATTTATTGGGAGGCAACTCAATTAGTTTTTAGTTCATTTTTATTATTTTTGTTTCAGAATTCTTGTGTTTTGTGTGTTTGATTTTGATTGTGTTAATTTAGTGGACAAAAGACTAGCCCTTCACAAGGCACATCTGCATTTGACTTACGGGTCCATTATTTTCACAAGTGCAGAATTTTAAGATTGACGTGTCTGCGCCTTTTGGACATGTGCAAGGAAGAAAATTCCCAAAGTCATGATCAGAAAACTCTCAGTCTTTATGATGTGCCCGTGCTTTCTAAATACGAGCTAGGAAAGAAATTTCACAATGTAAGGTTAGAAGACTCCCAGTCTTTTTGACGTGCCCGCGCCTTCTGATCATGCACTAGGAAGAAATACCCCAACGTCATGGTCGGAAGACTCTTCCACTTTTTGATGTGCCAGCGTCTTGTTTCAGTGAGAAGGGTAAAAAAAAAACAGAGAGAAGATTTTTCTTTTTCCTTTTACTTTTCTTTTTCCATTCTCTTTTTCTCTCTTTCTTTTTCTTTCTTTTCCTTTTTTTCTTCTCTTTTGCTTTTTCTTTCTTTCTGCATTCTATCTTTCCTTTCTTTCTTTTTTCTTTCTCTCTTTCCACTCTCCAGCTACATGACGGACTACCTAGGGCTCCTGTTCACCGCTCATCTCTGTCGCTTGCTACTCCCAGCGCCATCATTGTCATCCCTGCCAATTTTGTGTCATCAAACATGATGCAAGAACTTGGACACCTATTTTCATCACGTGGGATTCAACCCTCCTTTTGCTCCAGACTCGTAGCCGATTGCTACCCCCTCAGTTTTCAGAGAAGTTTCGTTATCCCTTTTACTTCATATTTTGTTCTTTATTTCTTACATTGAGAACAATGTAAGATTTAGGTGTGGGGGGAGAAGTATATTAGAAAAATGCAAATGTAGGCATTTTTGTTGGAAAATTTTTTGTTCAATTTTTTTTTTCAAATTTTATCCAATTTTTGCCTATCTTTGTGCATATTTGTGATTGTCCCTGATAAACGATGGTTAGACATCTCAAAATTTTCTATTGCTAAGATTTTATACTTTGATGCGTTAAGGATGGCATGGTTAGGTTTAAGAGAGTCTGTTTGGTAAATATTTTAGATTTTGTAACTTTTACAATTTTTAGTTAACTTTTCTAGGTATTGTAAATATTTTTCTGACATTTTTCATGTAAATTGGTTTACCTATTAATCATAGTTCTCCATATTTGAAAAATGAAGAAGACGTGTGGTTTTTACTTTTATTTTGGTACTTATTTATGGATTATGTTTGGCTGCACTCCGCTAGTTGTCATTGCTTAGTAATTGGGGGTTTTCACCAAAAATGTCGACTTTCGCATTAAAAAATGGTGCTTACTATGAGTATGTGGTTTTTAAGTGATGAGAGTTGAGTAACTGGGTTCCTTTATTTGGCTGATATCAGACTTCGTGTCAAAAGGTTTGAATGGCTAAAGACTAAACATTCCTCCAAAAAAAAAAAGAGAAAAAAAACTCAAGTGTAGGGATATTTTAGAAAAGAAAAAAAGATGTGCTAGTAGTGAAAAACGTGGAAGAATGCGAATGAATTGTTAGCCTGCTGATCCATGGAACTTAATGTTGAGATTTTGCTTAATAGTCGAACTATTTGCTGACAAATGTTGGTTGAATATTTTATATTCTTAGATTAGTTGATCGGGAATTGGAAAAGTCTTGGGTTTTAAAAGCTAACCGGAGAGATATTTTTTAGAGATTAGTCATTAATGCTTTACATGTATTTTAATTATAACGTGACAATAGATAATTTGAGTAATAACCATTGTTTGAACTCAATGACTTAGTAGTATTTCATTAGTTATTCTCATGCTTGAGGACAAGCATGACTTAGGTGTGGGAGGAGTTGATAGATTGTAATTTTGTCATAAAATTCATGATTGTTTTCCCTTTAATTTCGACCAAATATTGCATTAATTGACGGATTCTACTTATATTTGGTAATTGTGTTGGTTGCAAGGATCCGAAACAAAAAAGGGATTAAAAACATGATTTTTACTAGATTTCTACGTAATTCGACGTAGGCATGTCAAGGTCTAACTCTGCATGTCCGAAAAGATTGGGATTTGGCACACGATCCCCAAAATTCGAATTGAAATTGCAAGAGTCGGATGCTCCATCAGATAGATAGTATTTGATTTCTACTAGGACGCTAGCTATTTTGTCTATTGAGGCGTATTCTTTCTTTTCTGATAGGATGAGATTTGTTATACTTTGATTCGGCTAAGTAATAGCAGTTTACTAATATTTGGAAGCAAGACCAGAAAGGTATTGTCTTTTGCCTTACTTTTCTTGTTTCTCGAGCCGAATAGAGTAGTGGTAGTAGTAGTTTTGGGTTTTGTATTGTTTTTATTTTAAGGAAGAAAACAAAGGATGGACTTCTTTCTCTTTTCCTCAAGAATTCATCTCATCTTTTTAGGGAGAATGGCCGCAGTAATAATCTCCAATATTTTGTGCATGGCGTTTTCCATGAAGATGAGCTAAACTTCTTATTCTAGTCAAGAAACAACAAAGGATTTGATTCATCAAAAATTGGGAAATCGAGTTGATTATTTTTATTTCTTTTATTTACTGGTTTTTGTAAGTTCTCTGATTTAATTTATTATGGTTATTATTTTATTTGAATATCAAGGGCGCTCGATATTTAATTTAATCTAATTACCTAAAACTAGTTATAGCAGTTAAATTCATAATTATTTAATTGATTTAAATTAGTGGTGACTGGCATAATTGGGTTTGTGTCCGGGGGGGCATATGAACTAATTTAAAATAACTCTCGTAGCGTGTTATTTGGTTAAAACAGGTTTCTTTAATTCTTAAGGCAATTGGAAAATTGAACTCTATGATCGTACCTAGGGTTATTTCTTGACTAGAGAAGTGATTAACGGTCATACCGTTGACTGTCATCGCATGTTTGATAATTATAACTTGTTTATCAGCGAATAAATGAAATTATCATTACATATATTATCAATTGAGTGAACCATTTTCGAAATTATTTCGTAGTTAGAGATTATCCATAATTGATTTAATTTTCTTAAATTGTCATTTAGTTTATATTTTATTTAATTTATCTGAGTTGTTTAATTATCCTCAATTATATATAAATTCCATGAACTTTGAGCTCTAGAAGAAATGAATTATCTCCAATCCCTGTGGATTTGACCCTACTCACCCTATATGCAAAATTTGTATTTTTCTCGAATAGTTATTTATTATTGTACAGATTCGACACCTGTCACATATAGCACATCGTAATTTGACCAAAATGAACCCAATAAAACACACAGTAAGGATGCCAATGAGTGAAGTCAAATTCAAATACTAATATATTTGAGTTTGAGCTTGAAGATATTTACCCTAATTCAAACTTGAAATTGACGAATATTTATTTGGGAAAGGGAGCCAGCATCGGTGCTCTTATATAAGGGCCATCTACACTTTATATTAAAATATAAATATTACACTATCCCCACATTTGGTAAATAGTAATCGCCTAACAAGGAAAGGGTTTTGGTGAGTAGACTTCTAAGAATAAAGCAACATGGTCCTATTGAATTTGATTTAATAGTTTTAGCAACTTACTATTCCATTATCTATGAATTTTTTTGTGATTACACCTGACATATTTCTTAATTTCCATAAATCTCTTTTCTAGGCGCAAAGGCAACACTAGTAAATCATTGGCACCAAATGAATAAATTGGGAAATTTCATCACAATATTATGACATATTCAAAATTATTTCTTGATGATACAATAAGTAAAAAGTCAGTGAACTAGACTAAAATATCCAAAAAATGCGGTTTAGATACAAATATTAACATAAAATAGACTGTTAAAATGCAATGCATTGTAATAGGAACATGATTTGCCTTGAATTAAATCCAATAATAAGACATAAGTCCCTTGACCTTAACAGCTTGTCTTACTTTTAAAGCTATTCCTTAATTGGTGGTAGCACAGTCCTTTATCTTGGTTGAAGGTAGGAAAGACCATCCTGAACTGTTTCCTTAGTGCATTTTATTATTACATTTATAGCCAGATTGCAAATTAATGCCCTTAGGCATAAAAAAACTGTATGCTACTGGTGTTATGACTAGCTTCCATGAGAAACAAAGGAACTAATTTCAAACTGTTGAAACTTTAAGAAGAAGAATGGATGAATTTTACACTACGAATTTTTCAAGAGATGACTAATCAGAATCTGTGCTGCATATGTAAACGAAATCGTTGCAGTTGAAATCCCTTGCTTTTTCAACTCTCAAACCAACAAAAAAAATTCAAGAATTATGCTTCTGATGAGTTCTCTCTATTTCAGATACTTGAATCTTTTCCAGAGTCACCCGAAGGATCAGCAAAATGCTCTTCATGATCTGATTAGCTCGATCCAATACCTTCTTTTGTATCTCTTCCATCTCAGCCATAAGTTGTTCAAGTTCATGCAACTCCAAATCTTCAACACGGAGCAATTTTCTCAACAAGAGGCAATTGACTAGTGACGAAACAATTGACTAGTGGCCTACATTAAAAAAGAAAAAAAACAGAAGTTAAATATTTAATTTTCTAGTTTTGGATACTAAATTTATAGTAGTGAAATATTTATACTCCATATTGCTTATCTAACACATGATATACGGTAACAATAAAATTCTTTTCATCGGCTTATTGAAACCAGATAAGTTATGGGGTGTGGTGATCACATACAACAAGATGGGTGGACTTGTAAGATTAAAGCAACATGATCCTGTCGAATTTGATTTTAGGAAAAAATGCACTTTTCATCCTCAAAGGTTGGGTTGATGACCAATTTCGTCCTCAAAGTTTCACCAAGAATACATTTCATCCTCAAAGTTCCTGAATTTTGGCAAATTAGGGACAATTGACAGAATAACACTCCATTTGGACGGAAATCTGCACGTAAGAAGCATGCCCCGTTAGAACCAACTTTGCACCCAACAAAAAACGGGTAAAACCTGTTCTTGCTTCATTTATGTCCTCTCCGCTCCTCTACTTGTTGTAGTCGTAAAAAAATTTCTAGCCACCCTCACCATTCTAAATCTAGTCATTTGCTGGCAAGAAGGTTGACATAAATGGTCGACATCCACTTATTTATGGGTTATAGATGACTTGGATTTGAGTATCTATACAAATGCATTAAATTAGCCCAGCCCATTTAATTTAATTTAAATTTTACTTTTTACCTATCAAAAAAATATATAATAGAGGAAACCCTATTTGCAAAAATAGAGGAAAGCCATAAAAAACTGATAGGTTGTTGTTTCTTTATCTTGTATAGAAACTACCAAATGTTTATAACTTTAATTTTAGGGATAATTTTCGAAACCTCAGAGGAATTTTTTGACTATTGCAGGTAGGTCCCCTCTAATTTAAAAGATTACACCTACCTTCTCTACCATTAGCATTTCAGTAACAATATAAACCCACTATACTAAATTTGTCCTAAAAACCCTAAAATACCCCTTTGTTAGTTAGAAAGGGGGAAAACTCATTCATGAATTTCTTCCACATCGTGACTATTGCAATCGGCATAACTACCAACCTAACGAAGTCAATAAGCCACTTTAACTTAATCCTTATATTCTGATAATTTCGAAAGCCCAACTTTGCAGTTCTAAAGTTTCCTGTGCAAATCAATTATGACAATTAACATTTGCATTCAACCTAATCTTTATCTTCAAATTTTTTTGCCTGAATTTTGCATCTAAATTGACCAATGTCATTATTCAAACAATTAAAATGGAGGCAACCTTGTTGATGCTAAAATAATCTAACCCACCAAAAATACCAACATGGAGCAACCAAAAGCAACTTTAGAGACCACATTCTATGTTTTTAGGCAAATTTGATTATAGTTCTTGTATACCAAAATTCTTTTTTTTTTTTTTGCACAATTGGTATAATAATGTAATCTTCCTCAATCTATGTTTCTTTTTTAGTTATCATTTTTATTTTCTTGTTTATACTCTGTATCACCACCATTCTTTTCATCTTCATTTAGTTTGACAATAAATATGCTTTGTGTGAGGACTCGTAAAAACTATTATTTTTAAGCCTAATTTACGGCTTAATAAATTATTTAATTGGATTTTTACCACGAGGAATATTTTCTAGTCTTATTAGACCTAAATACATGGTAATATAATTTTGTTATATTTTTAAAGTGACTCGTTTCGAAAATTAATTTCCTGGAGCGCGTTTAGTAAAAATAGTGATTAGTGCTTGGAGATTTTATCCGCGTAGGAGCACAATAAGCTTGGAATATTGGAGACTTGTACTATGGTCCTAAAATAGGTAATCTTATGAATAAATACTCAAGTGATAGTTAGTAGTGCAATCGTTATAAGAATTTATCGGAAGTTTCGCGTTATAGCGTTAAAATTGACGGTACGCGTTTTCACACGCGCGACTTTATTTGAGGGACTTTAGACCCTTATTTCGAGGCAATTAAGAGTGGATAATATTTATATGAATATAAGTACATTAGAGGTTTAGTGCACTAGTGAACCAAACGCGAGAGAAATCGAGCCCTAAACGTACCAAACGAGCCCTAATAAGGGTTGACTTTGGAGTGAATGTACACCACTCATTTAATCTTCTCTTGGAAGCTAACTTTGATCAAAATTTCACTCCTTCTTCTCTCACCAACAGCCGGCCAGCCTTCCCTCTCTCTCACTCCCTTGCTTCACAAATTTCTTCATCAAATTAACCACAAAACCTCAATCAATCTTCACCAAACTTGAAGACCATCTAGCAAACTACTTGGAGGTTGGATCTAGCTAACTAAAGGGCTGCATTTCATGGTTTCTTGGAGCGTCTTGAGGACCAAAAATTTCTTAATTTGGATTTACGAGCTGTGAGTTATGGTCTGGCAAACAGACCCTGTCCGTCACCCTAAAGTGCAAACTTCTGGTACTGTTTTCCATAATTTCGACCTGCTTCCATTCAGATTGAGATTAAGGTGTCTTCATGAAAATTGTAGCCCTTCTTCTTAGCTTCGCAACGGTATCTCATACACTTTAATCCGACATTCCTAGCCAACTTATGATCAAAACAGTTTAGGAAAGCAACTATGCCCATTTCCGTTTACCGGCCGTTTCCATTTCCGGTTGCCGATTCCGCACATGCATGTGCCAATTTTGCCGTTTTGCTTAATTTACGCACTTTAGTAGTTGTTTGTGTGATAATATGGCTCAACCTTCTGCTACAGGCGGTGACGGGCTAGATGGAGCCGGTAGGGGCCACTAGTTGTCGACTTGAATTCATTTCCGTACTTTCTCTCGTTATACTTGCTCTTTAGGTGAGTAATCAGGGTTTCTGTGTAACTCAATACTAATATGAGTTTACTATGAAAAATGGGCACTTATGCGAGGGTGTACTTTATCGCACTCGATCTAAACCCCATTAATTGCTCTTGATACTTGTGAAATATGATTTTTTTGTTTTGTTATGGAGCATTTATTGCTTGTGAAACATTCGCGGAGCATTTATTGCTTGTGACGCAATTTGAGAGCATTTATTGCTTGAACTAGAGCATTTATTGCTTGAACCAGAGCATTTATTGCTTGATCTACAATTTTAGAGCATTTATTGCTTGAAAAAAATATTTTAAAGCATTTATTGCTCGTGATTTGAGTTGAGACTCATGGTCTCTTTATCTGGGATCCTTTAAGAGAAGCGAGCTGTGTGGCTCAGGATCTCAAGGGTTAACCAGTGATCAACCTCGACAAATGAGTTGGCTTGGGAGCCACCCGTATCCTTACCATGTGGTGTTACTTTTCTGTTTTTGCTTTGCTCTCACTGTGCAAATGTTGACATGTAAAAATTACATTTTTAACCCTGGTTAGTCACTAAGTTTCTAGCTTACCCCCTTTTCTTTTGTTTTCCTTAGCAGGGCCGACGCGGGGGAACTTTTGACACCATCACTAGTATAGTTGGGTTTTGTTTGTAATCACCGAATAGTTAAAATGTTTTCTCTGTTATAGTGATCCGTGTAAGGACCCTTCTTAGGGTCTACTCTTTGCTTTTGGTTATAATCATCAGGACCTAATGATATGGGTAGTTACTTTTGGGGATGTAAATTGAACTCTTTTGCCGATGTATATAATGTGAATAGTACTCTTTTGGTACTTTTAGCTTTTATTTGCTTTTGACTTCGAGTCCTGGCGCGAGTTGGGCAGGCGGTCCGCCGAACCCTTTGGTTTGCCTTAGGGTGAGGTGGGGTTGTTACAAATATATATGTAATTTCACTATTAAAATAAAAAATAACTGGCTCACGAACTAACAAGTTAAGTATCTTTGACTCAAGTTCGACTTGGTCAGCTCGAACTCGACTCAAGTTCAGTGTTTGATCAAGTTAGAGTCGAGTTTTGATTCGAACTGCTCATAATCAATTCACGAGCAATTCGATTTGTATGCAACCCTATCCGATCGCAAGCAATTCAATACGTATGCAGCCCTACTTAGGCCTTCATCTAATTAACAATGAAAAAGATAGATGTTCATTGCATTACTAGAATATTTCCAGCTTGTTCTAGGTCATTTTAAACTTGTATGTAGATAGTACAAGTTTCAACTTGATTTAGGTTAATTTTAGGGTATATAGGTGTTTGATTCGTTTGATATCCAGTTGTTCTCCCTTAAAGCAGGAGTTGATGGTAGTATGAAAAATTATATGGTATTTGAACTTTTAACCAAGAAATCCTCCACAAAGAATGATAGTATTATATTGTTGTCTATCTTCGAATGATGAGAAGACTAACACAAATATTAGGCGACTTTTGTTTTTGCTTATTTTTGTTTTTTGTTTTTTGTTTTTCAGGTGATGTAGATTCAACCGTTTCAGTACGTCTACATCACTTCTAGTCACCAGAAGATTCAAAAATGTAATCAAGCATGTAGAGTCCAAAAGATAACCATTAAGCTAGTGCCTTCTCTTTAGATTGTGAGTCGGGGGTTTGAATATCATTTACAGTGAAAAAAATACAAAGGATGTACCAGAATATCCCTTCAATCTAATTAGGTCCGTATATCTACTAATCTTTTATATAATCTCTTTAGAATCTCCCTCCCTTCCTCCCCCGTATGTAGAATAGAATAAATTATATTATAGAAACATTATTGTAACTGGAAAACAAAATGTAGAGTCCAAAAGATACTTACACTGGCCTTGTAAAAAATCAAAATTGACTCAAAAGAATGAGTTCAATTTTCTACGACCTAATTTTTTATTAATTGGCAAAGTGTACTCTTGACTGACTAGCCACTAAGGAAAATATTACTCTTGACGAATGTGGTTGGGCGTCAAACTTTATCCAAACATTATTTCACCAGGCGTTAGAAAGCTATGTTATAATGCTAAAACTTTTATGTTTTGGCCAAAACCTGAATCAATACAGAGCAGGGTGAAAAACGGGTCCAAAGTTCCTGTCAGAACTGTCCAAATTCAAAGGCAGTTCTGACAACTGACCTTGTTTTGGTTATAACTAGAGCTACGGAACTCGGATTTGGAAGCATTTTATACTGTTTTGAAGCTAAAACTAAGATCAACATTTCTTATGAAGGGTTAACACCCAGTTCGTACGTTATCCAGGCGAACCGAGCATGGTCAGAGGCTAAATCCAAAAGCGTAACACAATCCAGTGTTCAAAATAGGCGCAAGTGTTTTGGCTGTAACTCGGGCTACACTGATCCGTTTGACCTGAAATTTTGCAGGCACATTAAGGACTTAAGAGGCTACAACTTTCATGATTTGAGCAGCTTCCAAATCAGCACGCAGCATAAACAAAAATAGAGCTTAAGTTTGGATTTGTGGACTGCCCTGTTTCCAGTTTTGCCGGTTTCGCGCGCCGCAATCGTACAGTCCGTTTCTATAGTTCTCATACAAACTTTCTAGCCAAACTCATACCAAAAAATACTACCTATACCAGATTCTAAAAGACCTACCAATGGTCCGAAATTTCTTCCCCAAATTACCACAAAAATTACCAAACACCAACCACAATCTAGAATCCAATTTCACTAGTTTTTCACACACTTCAAAAACCCTAACCAACTAAACCCTAGCCAAGCTAAACTAACTTCCATTTATATTAGGGTTTCATAACCAAACCTGATTTTAATAAGATTTCACCATTCAAATGAATTAATCACACCAAAAATTCCATTATCAAGCTAATCACCAACCAAATCAACTAAAAAAACCTATAACAAGAAGCCCTAATTTCTTTTGGTTGACCGAAATTTCAGCAGCAAAATATCACCAAGATGAACCATTAAACTCTATATAATCACCATCTATATCGTATAAGATCATAAAAACAACAAAAACATCACTTTTCATGGATTCAAGACTTAAGCACCAAACTTTAACTTCCAAGAGAGATGACTTACCTTCTAGTTGCAAGTTTCTTAGGTTGATCTTTCAAAACCCAAACCCCAAGTTGTTCCTCCAAGATCCAAATTCAAGGTTGATTAAAAAAAATGCAAGAAACAAAAGCTTTTCCCTTCCTTTTTCTTTCTCTCAAATTCGGCCCTCTCTCTCTCTCTCTCTATTTCTTTCTTATTTTTGTTGTTTAATAACTTAGTTTCTCTTGTATCTTCTAGATATAAGTTTAGTCATAAGCCTAGTCAAGACATGAGAAGATTTTTTCTAATACACCAATCACATAAAAGCTCTCAATTTGCTCTCAAGCCCTTACACCTTCAACTTTGCATTCGATCAACTCTTGCCCTTAAACATTTGGAACTCTTTCAATTTACTCCATAGGTTATAAACTTAATCTAGTCCAAAAGATGTAATCACACTAAATTGCTTCACTAATCACCTTTACTTAATCATACCTTAACTCACATAAAAGCAGCTAAACAACAATATTTTTGTCATAGGCAAAATTAGGGTTTTAAACCCAATTTAGAATTCTAATAAATCATAACACTAGAAACTTTTTTCTAGTTTAGGGTTTTCCTAACTTCTAATCTCACTTAACCTACATAAAATGGATCAAATCCTATACTTACCCACACAAAAAACATACATTGGCATAACTAACTTTATCCACCACTCGAACTTATGATTAATATAAAAACTAGAGTTTCAATCCTAACCCCAACTCAGGGTTTTCTAATTAACCCTAAAACCCCAAATTTTACCACACAAATAATGAATATCACCTAATATCAAACTTAAGAACTAACCGGGATCTCACAACCTCCCCCCTTTAAAAGAATGTCGTCCTCGACATTTCAACTTGTACTAATCCGATCAAGATATCCCGCAAAAGTCAAACGAGCATTTCCAAGCAAGCACTAAGAGTCCCACAAAACCCACTTGTCTGATTTTTCATTCCTACAAGAAATCACCGATATGTCAAACTAGACCCACAGTCCGGCATACTAAACTTTAAGCCTAGGATACACTATAGAGATCTAAAACATAAACTCTGATACCAACTGTGACAGCCCCACCTCACCCTAAGGCGAACCAAAGGGTTCGGCGGACCACCTGCCCAGCTCGCACCAGGACTCGAAGTCAAAAGCAAATAAAAGCTAAAAGTACCAAAAGAGTACTATTCACATTATATACATCGGCAAAAGAGTTCAATTTACATCCCCAAAAGTAACTACCCATATCATTAGGTCCTGATGATTATAACCAAAAGCAAAGAGTAGACCCTAAGAAGGGTCCTTACACGGATCACTATAACAGAGAAAACATTTTAACTATTCGGTGATTACAAACAAAACCCAACTATACTAGTGATGGTGTCAAAAGTTCCCCCGCGTCGGCCCTGCTAAGGAAAACAAAAGAAAAGGGGGTAAGCTAGAAACTTAGTGACTAACCAGGGTTAAAAATGTAATTTTTACATGTCAACATTTGCACAGTGAGAGCAAAGCAAAAACAGAAAAGTAACACCACATGGTAAGGATACGGGTGGCTCCCAAGCCAACTCATTTGTCGAGGTTGATCACTGGTTAACCCTTGAGATCCTGAGCCACACAGCTCGCTTCTCTTAAAGGATCCCAGATAAAGAGACCATGAGTCTCAACTCAAATCACGAGCAATAAATGCTTTAAAATATTTTTTTCAAGCAATAAATGCTCTAAAATTGTAGATCAAGCAATAAATGCTCTGGTTCAAGCAATAAATGCTCTAGTTCAAGCAATAAATGCTCTCAAATTGCGTCACAAGCAATAAATGCTCCGCGAATGTTTCACAAGCAATAAATGCTCCATAACAAAACAAAAAAATCATATTTCACAAGTATCAAGAGCAATTAATGGGGTTTAGATCGAGTGCGATAAAGTACACCCTCGCATAAGTGCCCATTTTTCATAGTAAACTCATATTAGTATTGAGTTACACAGAAACCCTGATTACTCACCTAAAGAGCAAGTATAACGAGAGAAAGTACGGAAATGAATTCAAGTCGACAACTAGTGGCCCCTACCGGCTCCATCTAGCCCGTCACCGCCTGTAGCAGAAGGTTGAGCCATATTATCACACAAACAACTACTAAAGTGCGTAAATTAAGCAAAACGGCAAAATTGGCACATGCATGTGCGGAATCGGCAACCGGAAATGGAAACGGCCGGCAAACGGAAATGGGCATAGTTGCTTTCCCAAACTGTTTTGATCATAAGTTGGCTAGGAATGTCGGATTAAAGTGTATGAGATACCGTTGCCAAGCTAAGAGGAAGGGCTACTATTTTCATGAAGACACCTTAATCTCAATCTGAATGGAAGCAGGTCGAAATTATGGAAAACAGTACCAGAAGTTTGCACTTTAGGGTGACGGATAGGGTCTGTTTGCCAGACCATAACTCACAGCTCATAAATCCAAATTAAGAAATTTCAAAGGCGTTAGAAAGCTATGTCATAATGCTAAAACTTTTATGTTTTGGCCAAAACCTGAATCAATACAGAACAGGGTGAAAAACGGGTCCAAAGTTCCTGTCAGAACTGTCCAAATTCAAAGGCAGTTCTGACAACTGACCTTGTTTTGGTTATAACTGGAGCTACGGAACTCGGATTTGGACGTACTTTATACTGTTTCGAAGCTAAAACCAAGATCTATGGGTCAACACCCAGTTCGTACGTTATCCAGGAGAACAGAGCATGGTCAGAGGCTAAATCCAAAAGCGTAACACAATCCAGTGTTCAAAACAGGTGAAAGTGTTTTGGCTGTAACTCGGGCTACACTGATCCGTTTGACCTGAAATTTTGCAGGCACATTAAGGACTTAAGAAGCTACAACTTTTATGTTTTGAGCAGCTTCCAAATCAGTATGCAGCATAAAGAAAAACAGAGTTTAAGTTCGGATTTGTGGACTGCTCTGTTTTTAGTTTTGCCGGTTTCGCGCGCCGCCACCGCACAGTCCGTTTCTATGGTTCTCATACAAACTTTCTAGCCAAACTCATACTAAACAATACTACCTATACCAGATTCTGAAAGACCTACCAATGGTCTGAAATTTCTTCCCCAAATTACCACAAAAATTACCAAACACCAACCACAATCTAGAATCCAATTTCACTAGTTTTTCACTCACTTCAAAAACCCTAACCAACTAAATCCTAGCCAAGCTAAACTAACTTCCATTTATATTAGGGTTTCATAACCAAACCTGATTTTAATAAGATTTCACCATTTAAATGAATTAATCACACCAAAAGTTCCATTATCAAGTCTAATCACCAACCAAATCAACTAAGAAAACCTATAACAAGAAGCCCTAATTTCTTTTGGTTGACCGAAATTTCAATAGCAAAATATCACCAAGATGAACCATTAAACTCTATATAATCACCATCTATATCATATAAGATTATAAAAACAACAAAAGCATCACTTTTCATGAATTCAAGACTTAAGCACCAAACTTTAACTTCCAAGAGAGATGACTTACCTTCTAGTTGCAAGTTTCTTAGGTTGATCTTTCAAAACTCAAGCCCCAAGTTGTTCCTCCAAGATCCAAATTCAAGGTTGATGAAAAAAAATGCAAGAAACAAAAGCTTTTCCCTTCCTTTTTCTTTCTCTCAAATCCAGCCCTCTCTCTCTCTCTATTTCTTTCTTATTTTTGTTGTTTAATAACTTGGTTTCTCTTGTATCTTCTAGATATAAGCTTAGTCATAAGCCTAGTCAAGACATGAGAAGATATTTTCTACTACACCAATCACATAAAAGCTCTCAATTTGCTCTCAAGCCCTTACACCTTCAACTTTGCATTTGATCAACTCTTGCCTTTAAACATTTGGAACTCTTTCAATTTACTCCATAGGTTATAAACTTAATCTAGTCCAAAACATGTAATCACACTTAATTACTTCACTAATCACTTTCCTTTCTTAATCACCTTTACTTAATCATACCTTAACTCACATAAAAGCAACTAAACAACAATATTTTTGTCATAGGCAAAATTAGGATTTTAAACCCAACTTAGAATTCTAATAAATCATAACACTAGAAACTTTTTTCTAGTTTAGGTTTTTCTTAACTTCTAAACTCACTTAACCTACATAAAATGGATCAAATCCTATACTTACCCGCACAAAAACACACATTAGCATAACTAACTTTATCCACCACTCGAGCTTATGATTAATACAAAAACTAGGGTTTCAATCCTAACCCCAATTCAGGGTTTTCTAATTAACCCTAAAACCCCAAATTTTACCGCACAAATAATGAATATCACCTAATATCAAACCTAAGAACTGACCGGGGTCTCACAACATTCCTAATATTTTATTATTTCTTAAGAAAATTTACTATTTTATTTATTTTTTTAAAAAGAAAATAATTATATTTTTTATTTTTTTAAACTCGAGTTAGAGTTCGATTCGGTCTGAATTTGAGGCCGATCTCAAATTCAACCTTTGCATTGAGAGATCGTCGAGTTCAAGTTCGAGACCGATCTCAAATTCAACCTTTACATTGAGAGATTGTTGAGTTCAAGTTCAAGTTTGAGTTTGGTAAAATTAAGTTGAGAATTAGCTCGATTAGGTCAAAACTTGACTCGATTCGATTCGTTTGTAGTCTTAGGGTTAAGAAACAAATGCTTTTTTAAGTCGTGCAAGTTAACAGGACCCAAAATGTTTGTATTTTTAAAGATTAAACTTATATCAAAAAAGTATTTATGTGTAAAAGGACAATACATGTAAATACGTATAATCATATGAGATTTTATCTCCATTATACCAATTCACATTAAGCTCCGGTTAAAAGGATCTTACTTTTAATTCCATTCCTTCGTACACTGGTACGTGCACTAGTAAATGATTGGTCACAGTGGCAAACAAAATGATATTGCAAAGAACGTACCTATGGAGTTATGGTAATACTGTTATGGTTATTGTAACTTTTTATCCCATAAAGCAAAAGGATGACAGAAAAAAATGAGTGTGAGCCAATTTTTTACTTATAGTAAACTATTGTATTTTAACCAAAAAGGCCAATTTATTCTCTAATAATGTCCAGGCATCATCACCAACCTCCTCTCAATCTACGTCTGATTTACGCGCCCATCTTAACCCTTCACATGACAAATTTCCACGAGTGCATACACACTCCACTTGAAGTTTGAAACCACCATCGTCCACGTCAGTTTACAAAAATAGAAAAGAATACCTCAAAATTACAAACGCAAGGAAAATGACAAAAAAATCATGTCTCCGTTTTGGGTTAGTTTTTGGCGGGTTTCGCTCCACAGTTCACACTTCTCACGCTCGTCCTATTGCCATATTATTACAGCCAACTAAAGCTTTTTACTGCTTTAAAACTTTTCAAAATTTTCATCAAAATCCCGAATTTGTGAATTTTCACTTTATCTCTCTATCAAAAACCCTAGAGGTGGAAAAATATAGCATCTACGGCTGCCAAAAAATGTGAAGGGTGGGCAGAGAAATTGGCCTATTTTTTCTTTTTTGGGAGTGAAATTTGATCTTTTTCAACAGGAAAATTTGGATTTTTGGTGGAATCTTCAAAACCCTGAAAAATTTGAGTAGGGTTTAGTGATTTAGGATTTGCTAGAGGGAAATCTCTCATTTTTGAGGTACCTTGATTTTTTGAATGAAGTACTTGCTTTCGATTCGTAAATTGATGCTCTTTTTCTTCTGGGTTGTGCAACGTTTTTTTGTTTTTAGCATTTTTCATTTGTTTATGTAATGATCGAATGCTGCTGATGGGGTTTGTTGCGCATTTCTTTTTGGTGCACATGGGCTCTGTTTGGGCGATCGAGATGTGTTGAATTTCTGTATAACAGAGTAAAACTTCTGTTTTGGCTGAATATTTTATTCTTTTCCCCTTTCTGGGGTTTGGGAATTTGTTCTGTTTCCTTTTTTGATAGATATATTTTTTATATATTAAGTGATTATCCAATTCTATTAGTAGGGTTTTCCAGTTTTTTTGGTGAAGAGTAAAGACTCTGTTTTGATTATGGAAATGTTGTCAATGGATGAGAATTACTCCCTCCCCTTTTCCCAAGTCCTTTTCTTCTGCTTACATTTGGGGTTTAATCTATTTGTCACTTGAGAACCAAATAAATTGATAGGTAATAGTGTGTGAAATTTTTTCATGCTTTATTCTTGTTGACAATTTTTTGCATTACTTTAAGGACCGATTTCTCATTCTCAGTGCTAACTTCCTAAAGAAGATGGATTTTTGCTCTATTGTTTTTACCTTTTTTTATGTTTACTTCTATTTTTTTTTTTTGCTTTTGGTTTTGGTGGGACAGAGATTTTCTGGTGGGTGGTTCCTTTTCTGATCATTCTTTGTAATGAATACTTATTGATTGGGGAATAGACTGCCAAGGTACTGAAACCATGTAAAGAGCATGCTAAAGCTTTCCTTTTCTCGGCTTGGTACTATGAAACATGAACAATTTGGATTCATTTGATGGGCTTACCTGTTAGTTTCCCTTGTACTCATTTTTTCTTTTTTGTTTCGTCTTATTGGTTTGAACTGGTATAGTTGCATTCTGCAGTGAACCTGCTCGATTGACATGTGGTTTCTGTTCTATGCCATGTTAGATTGACAATGTCTCCTAGAAGAGATAAAAGAATTGACAGTAGGAGGGATTCAGAGTTGGAAGAGCTGAAGTACAGGTATTACAAGGAACTAAGAGATGAAAAGGTCAGAATCCGAGGTTCTGGAAATTATTTAAGGTGTCCATACTGTCCAGATTGTAGACGGAAAGAATATGATTTCAAGGAGCTCATGAGGCATTCTTGTCGCATTGGTAGAGAGTCAAAGAGTTCTAGTTTTAGAGAAAAAGCTAGGCATTTGGGACTGCTTAAATACTTGCAACGGATTGAAGACACAGCAGTTCCGCATTCGAATGGAAGAAGCCCAGAACAGATATACAGCTGTAAAGACATTATGAGCACATCATCCCCACGACTTCACAAAATTGTGCATTTGGAAAGCGGTAAAACCATTGGAGCCAGAAGATCCTCTGGTGAAAGAAATAGTGTAGAAATAGATGAATATATTGAAGATGTTGTCTTGTCAGCTGAAAGAACTGAAAATGTGGAGACTGACCCTGCTAGTAGGGCCAAATCAGTTGCAACACCTGCAAAAAGTACTTTTCCAAGTATGCCACCTGTATCCTTTGCTACATCTTGTGAACCATCTACTCGCAATGCCAAAGAAGATCTTATCGTTTGGCCTTGGATGGCTGTGGTTGCAAACATTCCAGTTGAGCTTAAGAATGGTAAGTATGTTGCTGAAAGTGGTAGAAAGCTGAGAGAGGAGTGGATAAGTAAAGGATATAACCCTGTGAAAGTCCATCCACTATGGAATTTCAAGGGTCACTCTGGGTTTGCCATAGTAGAATTCAATAGGGATTGGGATGGATTCAAAAATGCTATAACATTTGAGAAGGCTTTTGAAGTGGATCTACATGGGAAGAGAGATTGGTATGCAAAAAAGCACAAAAATAGTGGGCTGTTTGCTTGGATTGCACGATATGAGGAGTATCATTTGAAGGGGCTCATTGGAGATTATCTCCGGAAAAATGGAGATCTGAAGACTGTCTCAGACATACAAAGAGAAGATAAAAGGAAAGACACCCAGCTTGTGTGCAGCTTGACTAATGAACTGGAAGTTAAAAATCAGAAATGCGAAGATATGAAAAAAAAGATAAGCAGGACTGAAATTCTCATGGGAAATGTAATGAAGCAAAAAGAAGATATGATTGAAGGTCATTATGAAAGTATGTATTTCTAAATGCCTATGTCCCATACTTGATTTACATAGCTTTACTTATACTGTCATTTTTCAAGACTCAAATATAAGAAAATTGTCAGTTATATGTTTCATTATGCAGTTGTGTGATTGGAGTTCAACTACATTATTTTTCTTTTGTTGACTAGAGATGAAAAAGATGCAGCAGGACCATTGTGAGCAGCTCCAACATGTTGTCAGTGAGCACGAGAAGAGTACATTAGCCTTAGAAGCTAGGAGACGTGAGCTTCAAATGCGGGAGAAAGAGTTGAAGTACCGCCAAGCTTTAAATGAAAGTGAGAAAAAGAAGCTTGATGACCAGCAGGAAATGGTATGTAATCATGTTCTTGTACAGTCTATTTCTTTTCATTTTTGAGTGATATGAAGTTTGACCATACATGCTCCTTGGCTTCAAAAGCTATTTTGGGTTTTTAAGAATGTAAGTTATTTCCTAGTGTAATAGTTTATTCAACTTTTGAAATGATGAAAAGTAAAGATGGTTGTAATGTGCAGAATGAGAGGGCAATTTTGGAGCAAAAGAAGGCAGATGAGAAAATGTGGAAGTTGGCTGAAGACCAAAAGGTGCTTTATGCTTTTGCTGCATTAGGATGCCTTACAAAGAGACGAAAGAAATAAAGAAAAAATTCAGTAGGATTTCAACTAGATTGGTGCTTTATTTAATTAATTTGTTTTGCTGTGCAGAGAGAGAAGGAAGAGCTTCATAAACGGATAATTGATTTGGAGGCTAAACTTGATCAAAAGCAAAAGCTTGAGTTGGAAATAGAGCGCCTGAAGGGCACTGCAGAAGTAATGAAGCACATGGGTGAAGAAGGTGACAAGGAAGCTGAGAACAATATGAATTCAATTGAATTAGAGCTCAAAGAGAAGGAAGAGGAACTTGATGCTTTGGAGGCAATAAATCAAGCTCTCATTGTCAAGGAGAGGAAGACCAATGACGAAGTGCAGGAAGCACGCAAGGAGCTAATAAATGTATGACTTTTTTACTATTCTTCTTTAAATCCTACCCTCTGTTGCTCAGTTATATGTCTATAAATGGTTTTCTTTATCCAACCATGCCTGATATTTTACTTTAAGAATGTATTTATCTTCCTGTAATTACATGAGGGATAATATGGACTAAGAAGACCAGAATTGTATATAGCTACGTGCCTATAAATATGTCAATTTCTGTACCCTTTAGTATTACAGGAAATTTTCTCCTTGAGGCAATCTGTGTTTTCAGAATAGAATTCTCCTTATGGAAGAAGTATTTAGAGATAAGAATAAATGCCCATTTCAATTCATATGCTTCAGTATTTTCTATCCTTTTCTTTATAGATAAGTTTGCCTAGATGAGATAATTATTGAATTGAAGGGTTTAAGTGAATAAAAACGGAAGAATTTGCTGCAAATCCAAGGAGTATACAATTATGTTTGGCCACTCTGCTAGATATAATAACTAAATGCCACAGGAAGAGATTTCTGAGTTTCTTTTCCTTTGTCTTCTCTGTGTTGTGCTTGGGATTAGTTAAATGATCAGGCTCTACGGTTCTAAAAAAAATGTTATTGGTAAGATTACACTTCTACTTTATTCCAGTCCAATGAGTGCTAATCTAATTGCAGACGTTGAAATGCCTTTCCATTATTCATGCAATAGTTACATGAAATGCCTTTCTATGGCATCCTTTTAATCAAGCTAAAAGAAATGGGGGACTACAAGAGGTACACATGTTAGTGTACACTGGCAGTTTCCATTTTTTTTTTCTTTTGGCTGTTTCCTTTTCTTGTCTCTTGCATCACATAAGTGTTATTTCTGCAGTTATTTTAGATCAGAAAACAGTTGAATAAGAAGGTGGTGTGGACTGGTGCGTTGTGAGTCCCCTTTAGAAACTCAAATCTTGATGTAGGGCTACTAGTATGATGGTGGTCTCTATTTGATGGCTACTGGGTGAATCTGTACTTAAGTGATGTTTGCCTAAATGCAGACTGCAACATCAAATCCTTGCATCCTCAAGAACAATTCATAAGAAAAACATTCTCAAATTGAATCTGTGGTTGTTAGAGGAGACTACATAAAAATAATTCTTGACTTCAATGTTCAGGTGTATCTAAGCTAATAGTTAGACTCTGATTCTAAGAGGATATTAAAATCCTAGTGTTATTCATCAAGAATCAGCTAAATTTTCCAACAGGAGCTACGGAATACCAACATCACTTTAATGTGAAAACTTGTAAAACACTTACAAACCATGATCCTAAACTAAGATTAATGCTTATGCCTTACTTTTTGTTAAGATTAGCTGATAGTTGCAGTGTGTGTGCATGGATGGATGTTGTCTCTTCTGTTAGACAAATATTTGGCATTAGACTACTTTGTTTGGTTTGAAATGGACTATGAAAAAAAAAAGTAAACGAGAAGTGAAGCAGTGTGATGCTCAAATATTTGCAAGAGCTAATTGGTTGTGAACCACATATATTGTGTAGGGGTTGAAAGATAGCCGTGCATTTATACATGTCAAGAGAATGGGAGAGCTGGATGAGAAGCCATTTCACAGTGCTGCTGAGAGAAAATTTTCTCACACTGAAGCAGCTGAGAAAGCAATTGAATTGTGTTCCTTGTGGGAAGATAACCTTAGGGATCCAAGCTGGCATCCATACAGGGTCATCATTGATGGAGAAAATGCCAAGGTATGTGTGGTTTAATAGCCAAGTCGAGATGTATCTAATCTCTGTTATTCCTGCACAGCACCTCTTAAAGGCGACTTGACGTGCTGCTTACCTGCTGGAATGTTGGTTTACAGATTGGCTTTGAGTTGGTTATGGTTTATTTCCTTACCTTTCATATTGGCTGTTGCAATTGAATCTATGATTCACTCATATTTGATCACCATTTCCATTGCCTATAGAAGAGAGAACATTTGGCTCCCTTCGCTTCCATTTTGTGGACATATTTATGATTACTTACTCATGGATGCATTTAAATTACAATTCTTTTGTTTTTAATTTGACCTGTCCTTTACTGTAATTTTATGAATTTTCACCTGTAGAATTTATTGTTGAGAATATACAGGGTTTAGGAAAATTTTAGTTGCCGATTTACCTTTAGAATATAAGAATGTATGTAAACCTACCTGTACATCACATTAAACATTATTGTGTTTGAATTAAACTATTGCTTTCTTTCACTCGTCATGAATAAACATCATATGCCTCATCTATCTACCCCATCTTAAACCTGTATTTTCTGGAAAAAGCAATAATTATTTAATGAAAATAATCTCTTCAAGTTGCTCCTTATATCTTTTGGGAGTAACTTAACAGCATCCACGATGTGTTGCTTTAAATATTTCAAAAGAAATACAAGTGTTAAGGACATCCTTAGTTTTGGTTAATGTGATGGTAGTCATGCCCCCATTTAATTTTTAGGAACGAAGGGTGGCGAAAACCTCTGTTATTGACTGTTTCACATTGCAGTGAACTCCGAATTTGCTCCAGACCTTTGCCTAGTTTAGTTGTTGAATCATCTTATTTGTCTTTCCATGTGCTTCACACCAGGGGGGGAAAACACAAGCCCCCGCGGCCCAGGGGGGGTGGTTTGCTTAGAAAAATAAAATGCATCTATTGATGTGTTTGTACACATGAACCCACTGAACTAAGTTTCTCAGCTTGTTACAGTGAATCATTTAACTGATCAAGGTACATAGGCTGATTGCTGAACATTTTCATGAAACGTTGTTCCTTTTATTTAAATCAACATCTTCATAAGCTCTTAATAGCGAACAAAATATGATGTGTTAGTTGCAGCAAACAGATTCATGAATTGACCATAGGTTACGCATATGTTTGGCGTTCGAATAGATAAATTAAATGTTTTCCTGGTTCACTGAAGAACCCTCCAGAAGGATTTGTAACAGATTCCAGCATGATGTAACACAATCCCCTCTGACCAAGTAATGTATACAGGAATAGGAGATTGAGGAATGGATTTAATTTTGTGGAGGGGAGGGGAAGGAGAAAAGAGACTGTTGGCTTTAATTCTCCCCTTGTTAGTATCAGGGAATTAACGTTGTTTTTCGAATAATAATTTTCCTGATGATGTGTATATTATTGTTTTAAATGACGTCATAAATTTCATATACATTTATTTTGCACTTGAATTTTCTTGCTATGGGAAGAACAACCTAAGTCTGCTGAGGCAATCCTCTTTGCCTTTCGGTTTTCCTAACTTGGTTGATTTCATTGAGTCTGAACATGCAGGAAATAATTGATGAGAATGACGAAAAGTTGAAAAGTCTAAAGGATGAATATGGAGACGAAGTGTACCAGGCTGTTGTTAAAGCTCTAGATGAAATGAATGAGTACAATCCTAGTGGAAGATATCCTCTGCCTGAACTATGGAATCTAAAAGCAGGAAGAAAAGCATCTTTAAGAGAGGGAGTGGAGCACATATTAAAACTCTGGAAGGTTAACAAGCGCAAGAGAGCTACGTACACTTGAGGAGATATGGATATTCATCTCGGCTTTTTGTTTCTGTTTAATGCACATTGAACGAATGGATAGGAAGAAGAGATAGACTGTACGGGGGAACTCTGAACATTGGCTAAAAATTTCAATGTCATGTTAGAGACTAGTTTTCAGTTGCTAAATGGTTAATGCATTGAGTGCAGTCTCTTGTGTGGGTTTTTCTAATTTTTGAATCCGATATCTTGCTTTGTTGTATTAAAGTCATCGGAGATTTTAAAAATGAATTATTTAAAGCAATGTCATGGAGGCCGTGAAGTAAAAGAAATAGACCGTAGACAGATTCTTTCAAGGTTTGAAAGAGGAAATATGATGAGTTCTTGCTCAGGCCGTTGAGGATTTTCTAGAAAAGTAAACAGAAATGCTTTACAAGCTTCTTTATTATTGATTCTTTTTTATTTGTAAATGCTGAGAACATCACCCATGTGCTTGATCATACAGAACTTCAATTATGCTTTACGAGAATCATAACCAATGTTTGTCCCGATACAAGTTAATATAGTTAGTAAGGACTGATCACTTCTTTATAAAATACTATGTATTCGAATTCAGTTGCTAACTAGTTTTGTACCCGAACGGGAATCGTCGAAAAAAAATAAATTATTTAGTCAATTTTATAAAAATGTCGATATAAAATACAAATTTAATGTAAAATCTATTATAACTTGTCTTTAAGTGTACTATATGCGTATTGTAATATAAAGTATTCTTATAATATAAATTTGAACATATAATTCAGTGAATAATAATTCAAAAATGAAAAAAATAAAATTCAACAATACCATAATATTCAAAAACTTGAAAATAAATAAAAAGTGCAGTAAATAGTACTAAATAATATTCTATTCTTCAAAAACTCGTTTTGTTTTTCTTCTATTTGAATATTTTCCTCGATTTATCCGTGCAACTCAGTATTTATTGATTTTCTATTATTACTGCATGATAGCAAAGCAGGATTTAATTAGCCACACTATTTATGGTATTTGATGTATTAAAGTGGATAATAATTTTATAGTAAATTGTATTTGTAGACTTAGTTGACTATATATTATGCCCAAGAAAATCTTGTTGCGTTGACCCTTGAGCACCAACATACATAAATTTCGCAAAAGGAACCAAAACAAATTTTTTCCTTTGAGTTCGTGATCACTCGAGAGGCATAGGTCAAATGCTTATAATATGAATATTTAACAGCAGTGTCAGATATAGCAAAAAAAATACAAGTAACTAACAGTAATAATAACTAAAGACACAAATTTCGTGAAGAAATATCTTAGTCAATTGATTATTAAAAATTTAAGAACAGCATGGGACATAATCAACAATAGCATTTACTTCCATAAAATTCTTACATCTGAAGATGAACATATTTTTTAAAAAAAGAATCTTTTGGCTCGTTGAAAACAAATTTCATTACAAAAATTCTGGACAACAAAACCCATGAAAATTTATATATATGAGGCGAAAATTTGATTAAAAAATATTAAGAATTCTTATAGGAAATAAAACCACAATCGTGCAAATAATTATTTTTTTTAAGAAAAGATAATTTATTAATTGAAATTAGTTACTTTTTTACTTCTTGTAGTGATAACAATTCTTATCGGACTAAAAATTGATATATCTTAGTATGATTGATATATCTTATCGGACTAAGAATTGATATAAATCCAAATAAAAAAAAGAGCAAGCCACGTAAAAAACTATTTGCCGTCTCATTAAGCCACGTAAGAAAGAAAAAATATGAATCAATAAGAATGAGAATACGACTTTATTATATATATATATATATATATATATATATATATATATATATATATATATATATATATATATATATATATGATTGTATTGGCAAGCCATCAGGAAGAATCGAATTCAGTTGCTAATATGATGATTGTCTTGGTAAATGATCAGGAAGAACCTCAGGCATATGGTCCTAGTGATATGCAATCAAAAACATTTGGATAAGCTAATTTTCATAAACCATCACTGTGGTTTCCAATAGTTGATGGCTGATAAAGCTAATTTTCCCTAATTGTCACCAACAAATAACACCATCATTCTAAAGTTGAAGTAATGATGCGTATACATCCTCAACTCGAATGCATGATACAATGTTCCTTTCCCTAAACATCACCTTAAGACTGATCAAATGCTAAAATGATTTCTCTTTTAATCATGATATGATTTTGGCAAACTTTCTTTCCAGTCCCTTTCTTTTCTTTCCTTTTCTCACCTTCCAAAAGCTGTATGAGCAATCCAAATCGGTTTTAGGTTATCAATCATGCTCCCTTTCGAAGTAATATATATTGACATTGCAGCAAGACTACAACAAAAAAAAATTAATCAAGTACATATAACCTAGCTATTACTGAGTTGTGAGGTTTACAATCAAGTTGCAGTAAAGGTTGTCGACAAATGGTCAAATGTTACTGGAAAATGATTCAACCCTCAATCAAATAGCCCAAATTAAAAAGAAGTTCTTTTAAAGAGAACAGCCAGGCCATACATTAAAAAAAAATAAAAAATAATTGTGGAACAGTCTGGTTTGTACCTCAGTCAAAAATCAAAATTATACAAAACTAGCAACACTAACATGCAGTATATTTTAGTTTGAATTTTCTCCTTGAGGATTAGGTTTTGGGTAAGTCAATCTATTGGCATTATGCCTTAAAAAATAAATAGAAAAAATCTATTGGCATTATACCTCATACATCTGCCCTGTCCACACAAAAGCTGTACAGAAAACTTTGTACACTTGTTCCGCAATTTAAGAAATCAAGATTTCTAAGGCCTTATTCCTCCTGTTGATTGCCTAGAAAACAATAACTATAGTTCTATTACCGTCACATTAGACAGTGAAACGTGTAATGCAATTGGATTCTCAATTTTTCCACAACAGAGGCCAAAAATAACACAAGCTGCACATAATTAACCCAAGGATGTGTTTAATATTAAAAAAGTGGCACGAAAACCTCAAAAATAGAAAACAAAAAGGATATAGTACGACAATAGAAAAACCGTTTAATCTTTACATAGGAAATGACGAAAGAATCATAGATTTTCAATAGAAGATCATGGGACCTGTTTGGCAAATGAGTTTTTGGTCAAGTTTGTCTCCCACCAATTTTTTTAACAATGTCAAATAGATGCTAAATAGTATCTTACTTAAGTAAAATTTGAAAGACAATGTCAAATAGATGCCTAATGAAACTATGTAATCATTCAATACAAGATCTCATCAAACTATATACGCCACACTCAATGAGCTTCATACTCAGTGAAATCTTAGTTGTCGCACCTGCACCGCTCCACACCGCTAACAACAGGTTGCCACTGTTTTCCACATTTGTAGCAGAATCCTGTATGACACCTGTATAAAGAATTTAACAAGCTTGAAGAGAATTAATAAGTGAAACTGGAGGTAAAATTGCAGACCATGAAATTTTCAGGTAGGGACCTATATATACATACTTAATTGACTGTGATAAAGAAACTTAAGGTAAAAAATATTTCTTTTTTTATACTTGATAGCGTGAAATCTGGCAAAACCGAGCTAAAAACAAGTAAACTGAATCACAGAAAGTGAAACAAGAGACCTGTACCTTGCTTCCTTCATCTATACATGCAAATATAATATTTCAATAGGAAAAAGTAAACCAAAGAGATTGGCAGTTAATAATTTCATGACTAGTACCAGTGCCCATCTGCAATTTCTCCTTGAAACATTTGTTGCATCAAATTCTCAAAGAAGTATATGATTCCTCTACAATACTTGAAACTTTAACGGCAATTACAAGACAAATTTGTCACTAGGAATTATTTGTAGAATACCAGCTGCATTGCCAATTTATCAGTATCAGTGCATTGAGAACTTGCTACAATTTAGAAACAGTAACCTATTTGTGAAGAATATTAGCACCAGCATCGGTTATTTACCAAGAAAATTGTCATAATTCAATATGCATGGTTTCCAACTAATACGTGACTTATCCAGGTGGAATTGAAAATTACCTATTCAATAACGTATCACAAGCAAACCCAATTTTCACAGTTCAAAGAAGACAAGTGTACATACTCGTTAAAGTTATGTAATATGAGTGCATTTGTCATTCCCTTTGTCCAAGCATGCTTATATGGAACCGACAATTTTATTCTATAAATTTGCACATCAAAGCATGCTTATAAGTTTACTTTTGAGACTTCAATTTGGCCAAGCTAGACTGACTGTAAATCTAAGAAGCTCAGGCCACTTTGTCCAAGTTAGAGTACTATGAATTATCTGGTATACCTTAAGTTTGTATACGTGACTAGTACCAAAAAAAAAATCTTATTTGGACAACTAAGCAAAAAAAAAAAAAAATTTGATGAGTAAATATTCAATTTTGTAGGTTCTTATTCACATCAGATATATTTTCTTTCTATACTGACCTTGCATACAAGATTAAAGCAAAACAAGGGCAGTTCTATGTTTCACTGAACAACAAAACTGGATTGGGGATCGATCAATGGGAGTGAATTTTGATGAAGTTTGATTGATCTTGGCAATGCATCAAGCGAAGTTAAAACATCTCTCGAACAGCCAGAAAAACAAAGAGAAGCACTAAAAGAAAAAAAAAAAAGAACTAAAATGCATATAGGATCAATCAACAAGAAATGAAAGCATCTTTCACATGGCCAATAAAAACTGGGTGAAACACCAAAAATAAGAATATGAGAAATCAAATACCTGCATCTCATAAAGCTGCAGCCTTTAATGCGCTCAACATGATGGTGGCATCCGGGGCACTTAGTCCATCTCTGAGCCTTCACAAGCTCTTCAAATAAGATATCATTTTCATGTTCCTTGGATCCCTTTGCATGCATCTCCTCACATACATTCCATGGAAGAATACAATCGAAACAGAAGAATTTCTTGCACATTGGACATTCTGATTTCCTCAGATTTCCTGACAACATTCATCAAGGATCAGCTCTGAGCAATCGGGATTCGGGCAGTAGCATTTTCTTAACACTGTGACAGCATTTTCACAAAGCAGAACACACCATCTCGTAAAGAGTTTTTTTGCGATGATTTTTTCGCATTCAAATTGATCCAACTGTTCTATGCATCCTACTTGAGGGCATGTTATGTTGAGAACTTTTCCTTCAACCTTTGCAGCAATATAATTCTCAATACATCTATCTCTGCCGCTAAATACCCTTGTTTTTTGGATCTTCCTCGCGCATATTTGACAAGTAGGAGCCTTAACATTTTTTTCAGCATTTTTCACCTTTTCTTCTTCTTCTATTTTCCTCTTTAAGCTCCGTGTAACTACTCTCCATTGAACAAAGTAAAACTCATAGTACCTAGAAAAATTAATACAAGATTCTTAATAAATGTGGCTCAGATTTTCTAAAGAATGCATAGGAATAAATATTGCAAAATTATGTACTATTTGTTCTGATGATTTTGTCAGTGGAAGTATAAGAATTCTGCACATGATTTAAACCCTAAACCCTAAATTTCTTCATGGCTGATGAGTAGCAAAATAAACAGAGATTTTTCTAAACCCTTCTGGACAAAGATTACCTCTGAAAGTCTAATCCTTCATTCGAATGTAATCAGAGCTGAAATCACCGTCTCTTTTCTTCCCTTATCTTCAGACAGGTTTAACCTTTTCTCCTTCCATACTCAATGGACTTCTACATTTATTATTCTTCGAGTTGAAAAATACATGTGAATACCATAATTAATAACAAAGGAAAAATGTAATTTTGGTCCTAAAGTTTCTCAAACTAGCGATACTAGTCCCCAAAAGTTTCCCTAACGTAAAGCTGGTCCCTAATGATTTCAATTTGAAGTATATTTAGAACAATTGACTTATTTTTGTCAATTCTTACTGAAATATTGGCAAGTGCAGTCATGTGTTTTGCTTTAATGTTCCTAAAGTTTAACTTTTCACTGGCCAAAAAAATACTTTCGTATGAGCAACTATGACCCCAATGTTGACATCTATGCAAAAATTACAAGAATCGAAGTGGATCCATTTATTGAAGGTTTCCGATCATTCATTTTTTTTTTTAATTCTTAGAGATATGTTGCTTCATGATTCTTCGGATTATCTTGAATGGTCCAAAATTTTCTTTGGTCTCCAAAGCTTTGACTGCTTTTTTGAGGGCACAGTTTTGGTCTTGATTTTTTATTTTTGTTAGAGGAGATGGGAAAAGATAGAAGGTTTGGATTGGAAATGATCTTGGGGATGCCCCAATATGTGTTTTTTTTTATATTTATGTTAATGTCTCTTTTATGTTCTCTTTTAGATTCATTTAATGCGTGCGTTTATGAAATTAATTAATCATTAATATCAGTAAACTGTTGTTTAATTTTTTAAACGAAAATTTTCAGCATGGGACACGTGACCGCACTTGGTGCTATTCGAGTAGAAATTGAGAAAAAGCAGCCAATTGCCTTAAATGTGCTTCAAATTTGAAACACTTAGGACTAAATTTGCTTTGCCCCAAACTTTGGGGACTAGTGTCACTATTTTGTCAAACTTTGAGGATAAAAACTACATTTCACTCTAATAACAAAAGGTAACATTTTGGTGCGTATCCTATTTACTTGTTTAATTAAACTATGTAGATCTTGAGTACGGGTGGGTGACTTTTACTGTATTTATATCACCATTTAGGGTAAAAGGCTTCGTCCATTAACCACCCTCGGAAAAGATGATATTGTTGTTGAAGGATTAAATTTTTTCCCACATCATTCATAAATTATTAAATTCTAAAAAATAGTCTTTATCTATGTGTACACACTTTAATCATCGGAAAAGCCAAAAGATATATGTCAAAAAAGGGAGAGAGAAAAAAGGGAAAAGGTATCAATTGAAAAAATTACATTCCTGGATGGTGTTGACTTTTCGATTTTTCTTAAAAGGTCTTTGACACTCACTAAGATATATTTCAAATGTCATATTTTTAAAATATAAGATTAATTGAAAAAGTAAATAAATATTAAAGAGGGTAGGTTAGATGAAATTTAAGTATATTAACGAGTACACATTAGAAAATCCTTTTTGAATGCCCAAAGATTTCTATTTATTCTAAAAGGGTTAATTACATATTGCTCCCTATAATTAGGATTTTGTTGCAAAACACCCGCTCTATTCATGAAATCAATAGATTGCCCCGTAATGACTAATATTCAAGCCACTATACCCTCATTATAGTAAAATTGCCAAAAAGGCCTTTTCTTTTTTATCTCATTGTATCTTCTTTGGGCTAGTATGTTTAAACTCTTTCCCCTCATTTTACATTCTTGCTATTTAAATTTTGACCAAAAATTTGCCAAATTATTTCTTTTCACTGCTCAACATAGATTGTTATTTTCCTATTAAAATATCAATTGTCATTAATTACTTACGATAAGAAAAGAACAAGTATACTTTATCCAAAATAATCTAAGTATTTCTATTTTTATTTCACATTTCTTATTATGAATTAATTTCTAATATTATGATCGTGATGCATTAATTGTTAACAAAAAAAGTTAGAAAAAAAAGCGCATAGACTCTTTCCAATCAACCTATTCAACTATTCTCCCCCCCTCCCTCTTCTCTCTTAAATCAATCATCACCTCTTACACTACTTCTACTCTAATCTATTTAAGGGAGGGTCCAACTAGACGATGGGGGTTTAGAGAGAGTGTTCTTACCTCTACCTCAAAGAGATGTACTACTACATACCTTTTAAATTTTATTGCAGGTGTAGAGGTTTGAATTTCTAACACGTAGCCAGATCTACATTTTATGCTTCGCTTGGTGGCTAACTCACATAAAACGAGTTGGTTAACCCATTCAACTATTCAAAGTGTTCAAATAGTCCATTTTGTTTTCTTTTTTCCGTTTTTTGCGGTTAAAATTAATAGAAGTCGCCTGCACATGCTCCACAAGCCACTTGACTAGGATTCCTAGTCTAGGAATAAACATATAGCTGTCAAACAAATCCATTCAATTAAATTTATCCATACTCACTCATGAATAGATAGGTATGGGTACCTCAAATTTTTGCATATAGATTTAAATTGGTTACCCAATAAAATAGAAATGGATATTATTGGGTAATCTATCAAATCCAATTAACCCATTTAGAATTGTCTTCCCCCAAACCTCCTCTCTTCCCCCACCCATTGTTTTTTCAAATTTTCATTATGTCATGAATTTAACTACTTTTGTTTTATTGTTATTATTATTTGTTGGTTTTATCTTATCATTTTATTTTCTCTTAGTTTGTTAACTTGCTCATTTTTCAGCATTACCAATTTATGGCAAGTTTTAGCATCTTTTCTTACTTTTCCAAAATGAAAATTTAAATTTACACACAAAAAAATGCTAGAGATTCAAAATTTTTGGATTAAGTTTTTATGTTAACTTTTATAGTATTTAGTTCAAATTTTTATATTCGTATTGTTTAATTACTAAATAGTATGTAATTTTGCGACATAGAGTACGGATGGAAAAAATTGATAATTAGGCTTATTGAGCATTATAAGTAAATGTTTAAAACTAATGATGGGTGCAAAGGATGGTGTAAATTGATAACTTAGTTTGCAAAAATGAATTTAAATGAATTTACAAAAGTTAAAATAAATGGGTTATAAATGGATAATTGGGTTACTCAATTCATTTTTTGACTTACCTATTTATACCCATCTAATTAAATGGATATAAATGAGTTGACTCACTTTTACCTATTATCTATTTTACCCAACCCAAACCCGTCCAAATCACCCATTTTGATACCTCTAAATAAACCCTTATCGTGAGAGTCAAAATAGATTGTTCCAAAAACACCTGATACCTATAATGAATTTTTGAGAGTACCCAAAAATCCCTAAATACCCAATACCTTGAGAACCCAAAATCTAGGTCTGAAAATCACTTGTGACCTATTTTCCATCAAAATTCATTATTTCCATGATCATAATGAATCATCAGACTAGATGGTAAATCTTTCGAATGGGATAAAAAAAGTTGTGGAAGAAGAGGTAAATCTAGATGGTAAATCTTTAGTCGAGAACCGATTAATTGTTGGGGATATACACTCAAACTATGTACACTCAATTTTATAATCGGGTTAGTAATTGAAAATTTTTTTTATAGACATTCTTACAAAATGTTAGTTGCACAAAAATTTCTTTTCTGTGCAATTATTCTTTATTTCTTTGCTCCTGTATATTGCTGTAAAAGAGACAAAACACAAGCAGCAAAAATGGCTATACCATTGTCTATGTGCATCATTCATTGGGGCGACCAAAATTCAAAATCATCTTAAGGAATTTTCAAGTCGTAAGACAACTACAATATATATATGGATTAATCTTTCCTACACTGACAGTATATACACTATCAACATTGGATGAATGACAACTATGCAAAATTTGAATTTGAAATTCAACTTTTGCACACATGTCAAGAATCCAACGATAATAGTGTATACACCGTCAGTGTAGGAAAGATTTACTATATATATATATATATATATATATATATATATATTTGTTTTTCCTTCTTTACTGAAGAAAATTGACTGCTGGTTCTCAGGCCATAGGCTTGTCAACGGGCCAGGTCCGGGGCGGAATTCATTATTCCGGACCCAGACCCGGCATACTATATCGGATTCGGATTCAACCCGTTTACCCCAGACGATCTTCTACTTTATGTTCCGGATCCGACAGGTCTCGGATCTGGATCGAGTCAACCCGAAAAAAATCTATCAAAACTTGCAAATTCTAACAAAAATGAGAAAAAATTGTAAACTAATTTATAACTAATACAAAAAAAATCAAATAAGAAAAGAAATCAAATTGACTTTACTCAATATATCACCCTAATCAAATTATATTGATAAATATATTTTTTTCAATTATTAATTCATTTATATCCGGATCAGAGTCGGAGTACTATATTCCATATCCTACCCTTTTTTTTGGTTTGACAAAATGGATCCGAATCCGGGTCCGGGTAACGAAATTAAATCCCAATCCATACTCGGAATAATTTGACGGATCTGATCTGGGTCCAGGTATCAGGCCATATTGGGTGGATTTATTGGTCGATTTATCATCACCATTAGCCTATTAGTGCTTTATCTTTTACCTTTGGGCCTCATTTGTTTGCCAAGCCCAATTGACCTTAATTTAGCTAATGGTCCAGCTCAAACGAAAAAGCCAAGTCGTACTTTGAAGCGCTACCCTGTGTTCTACAATTTTATTTGTGTATGTTGTTGTCCATCTCTATTTTTCGTGTGCTCATCCCAATTACAACACAAAGAAAAAGAACCTTTTTTTTGGTTTAACATGATTTCTAGCAACAAATAACTGATGAGATTTTTTCTTTTTTTTTTTTTACAGCCAAAGAAAATAATTATGATAAGAGTTCTTAGCATAATCAAATGTGCAACACATAAAGCAACGATTAATGTGAAAGGCATTCTCTCAATCATTTGCAATGTCAAGGAATCAAAGGACACTACATGGGGTAGAAAATGAACAAGGAAATATTAATGTATTAAAGTATTATGAAAGGGAGTTGAACGCTTGTCTTGACAGACTAGGGATCGACCCTAATTATGACTTGCATTTTCTGCCTTTTTTTTCCAGAAGAACCATCGTTTTTGATGTGCTTTCCTTTTCAATGGGTAGTAAACACTACCCATTCCTTCACGCTCGATGCAGTAGCACCATTTTTGCTTATTACCACACTTGTAGCAGAATTCGGTTCCACATCTACACAAGAAATTATTTCTTCAATGTGCAAAAGAAAAAATGGAATTTCGTTTGCAACAAAAAAAAAAAAAAGAGTTTACACGCATATAAAAGATTTTAAACCATGCTAATATAAGTGGTGAAGAAAATCAAATGTTGAAAACCCATAATGGCTTCGACATAGACGATTAACTCTGACAAATCTTATGATGAGAGAATAGCCCTTCAAGAAGAACTTTAAAATCAGTAATAATAGGTTCAAAGAAATTAACGGAACCGTCTTCAAAAAAATAAATAAACTACAATGATGTAGGAAATAATGAAGTCGTTAAATTTCACGAATAAGAAGCAAATGAAGAAAAAATTTAGGCTTTGTTTGGATTGCAACTTTCTGTCGGAAAATTACGTTGTTTTCCGTGATCACATTTCCCTATTACCTTTTTCCCTCACATACATCAAATCGCTACAGTAATTTTTCCATGAAAAATCATGAAAAATGCAATTCAAACACAACCTTAGAATTCAAACCTGCATTTTATATGATCGCATCCGCTTTTGCGCTCAACAAAATACTTGCATTGGGGGCATTTTTTCCAGCCTTTCTGGTTTGCAAGATCAGTAAATAGTTTATCATTTTTGCGACCAATTTTTCTGCTTGAAATAATGCTTAATAATCCCATGAAATCGTTAGTTCCAGCGGAAGTGGTTTCAATTGTTATGGAATAGAGACGTTATTTTAATGAGGTCGGTAAAGTTTTGAAAAAGCAGAACAGACAGACAAAAAGAGGAAATTTTTTACTCAATTTCTACAGCCTATCTGTCAAATAAACTTAAATACAGCAATTGTCAGCCACTAATTGAGGCACTGTCATTTTCTGATGGGAAGTCCTATCATATCATATCACACAATATTTTATCTTTTATTATGTATGATTATTAAAATTATGAGTGGCTGTTCGCCTATAATTTTGCTAAGTTGTTTAGGTAAGTTTTACTCGGACTCGTTTTACATTGGTCACATCAATAACTCTTTATTTATGTAATTTTCACAATTTAACAACCAGTTGATTCTCCATTGTAATAATCAATCAATCAGCTCATTGGTTTAGAAGAATAGATTTAATTTTATCCCTTTAACATGTGATCTAAATAGCACCTTGGGCAACGCGGAATCATTCTTCAATTTCTATTTCCTTATGTTTACACTACTTTTAATTTGTTATGAATTTTTATAATACACGACTTTTTCATTTGCTTTCAATTTTTTCATTCGACACCTGTTAAACAGACCCTTTTATTTTCTTTGTAGAATTCTTCTCAAAAGCTACTACTTAATTTATTTTCTTTTTCTCCCTCAAAAATCAATCTCCAAATTTCTTTTCTTTTTTGGTAATATCAAACATCAATCTCCAACTTTCTTTTCAAAATTTTTCCCTGAAAAGTCAATCTTCAAGTTTCCTGCTATAATCATGCTTTGTAACGTTACGGTAATTTAGAAAGCATCTCTCCTACAGTTAAGGTTATCTATATGAAGTTTCTCTTGCTTCACGGCTTATAAACTTCTTCTGCTATCTCAACTTTCCTAGTATACGCAGAAAACATGTATAGATTAGTATCGGGAGAATGCTATTTTTCCTTAACAAATAAGCATTTCTCTATACTGGTGCAAACAAAAAAATTTAAACCATATATTCTCAGAAAAAAAAAAAAGAAAAGAAATTTACCATGTCTTAATTGAAAAAAGAAAATTAACATAAAAAAAATCTTACTATGTCTATGACTTTACTTACCGCTCATCTAAGAAAATTTTGGTGCACTGAAAGAAAAAGGAAATAATTTGGAGCTCTGAAGTTTACTTCCTTGTGATCTTCTATTATAATCAATCAACCGTAGCTCATATAGAACCTCCCTGATTTTTCACTCTGAAGCTCCTAACTTTTTATTCTTTTGGGTGAATTATACTTCTCCTCCCAATCAACCACCCTTCCCCCCTATTATTTCTGTCTGTCTTTGCACCATTCAATTTTGTTTATCAACATTTAATACCTTTTTATCGACTCTAAGAATCATTGGACAAATATGCCCCTATTGTTATACTCTTTCTTTGTGTGTGCGCGCACACACTTTTCCCTCTTCCTTTCTTTTCTCATTTTTTTTCTTTTTTTCCTCTTGGCTTCTTGTTACTACAACTTTAACAACCGCGACGACTTTGATTCGGTAAAACCGTCAGCTAGAATGTGTGCTGACAACTTGGAGGATAGAGGAGGTTCATCTGACCCCCTTCTGCATCGAAGCACTCCTGGTTCTTTATAGGAAAAAGGACCCCGCAGATTTTGTTCTCTTCAACAAAGGCCAGAAATAGTGTTTTTCCTACCAGATTTAATCCAGAATTCACAAAACTAGCTTAGGAAAGTTTTCCTTACTCTTCTAAAGAAATTTGAGTGAATGAAAGTAATAATCATGGCCATAATTCATCCATTCTTCTATAAATATAAACATGAAAGTAGATATAATATGGTAACAAATTATTAATACATGTAAACAAAATAATCTTTATTTTGTAGAAGATTTACTTGGTTAAAATGTGGTACCAGGTTTTCTTGAAGATTGTCTTTATTTCTTCCTTCTCCCACGCTGAAGTATTTCTTTAGTTTGGTAAAAGTTTTTGAAGAACGTTATCAGATGGAGATGAAATACAAGGGAAGTTACGTTATTTGGTTTGAAGGAGGTAGTTTTATGAAGTTGGATATTTGATCTTCAAGACGTGATTTAAGTAACTACCCATTATCTAGTAGTGGTTGAATAAGGAAATGTTATTAGGGTAAATTATCTATTAGGTAAATAACTTATTACTTTGTTGTTTTGGTAAATTAGCATTATTAATTAATAAAATAAATTTCATTTTATAAAAATTAAGAAAAAAATGTGAGGTTTCACATTCTACCCCCCTTAAATAAAGTTTCATCTTTGAAACTTCTTTTTTTTTTTTTTGAATGAAAATCAGGTCATTTATACAAAGTAGGTACACCTTAAGTAACAGCATAATATTGGAATTTGTAAAAAATTTTCCTTGTTGATTTGAACCATTAATCGTGTTAGTAAAAACCATCTCAATTCTCAATTTATGGTAAGACATATTAAAATACTCAAAATTTATGTGCGAACTATGGTCAAATTTCTCATATCCAAAATAATATGTTTGACAACCCATAAGGAAAATGTTTAATTATTTTGAAGATTTCTAGACTTACACAAATTTAGAAGGTTGAGTGTATTTGAAAATATATAAGTCATGAAACGGTGTTCCCTTTTTCTCATTTTACTTATTTATTATTATTATTGTTATTATTATTATTATTTATTTTTGTATATATAGACATAAAATATATATTATTTTTTTCAGTTATTTTTTTTTTTCAAAAACTGTACTTCAGAGCAATTAACTAAGGACTAGATTAGTTGAAATTTGAAAATGCATCATGTATTTATTTCCTTGAATTGAATGGATGAACACTAAATCTTATAAGAAATCTCGAAGAATAGCATTTGTCAACTTGTAAACATAAGGAAATTCACTAGCAACAACAATGCTACCTATAAAAAATACTCCTAACTCTATTTATTTCAATCTCTACTAATAATTTATTCCTAACAGAACTCCTATGATGTTAAAGATGCTGTGAATCACTATGGGTCCATACCACCACCTAAATCTCCCTCCTTGGGTATCTCTTGCTCCACTACCATAACATTTCCATTCTCACTGTTATCTATATTTTCAGTATCCAGCCAAAAAGTATCCATATCTAGGACATCCTTAACACCATCCTCAATAGCACTGAAATAATTCTTTTTCTTCATATATTTAGCTCTCAACACTTGATATGTTGTGTCTTTCTCGATGATTTGGCTATTTCTCTCATTAGCCAGACGTTCCCAATAACTAGTCTCGAACATCAAGCTCTCAATATCTATTCGTAATTGGATACCTTCAATCATCAGATTTTGAATTTCCGCCTCTAAATCTTCAGTCCTATTCTTCATATTTGCCACATCATTCTTCAGTTTTTCCATTTTACGTCCCATCAGTCCTTTTGCTTTCTCTATCTCAGTGTTCACACCTCGCAGTCTCTTGATCTCCTCACGTAGGGCATCAGCCATTTTCTTCTGGATAAGTATCTCATGATTTTTCTCCTTAAGCATCCCTTTTGATTTCTTATCTAAATCTCTCGCAACATTCTCCATCTTCTGAGCAATATTCATCCAAACTGCAAGCAACCTCCAGATATCCGACCTTGACTCTTCAAGCTACCTAGCTCTGATCTTTAGGGATTCATTCTCTTTCCTTAAGTGCCTGATATCACATCATGTCACTCCTACTGGGCAGTTGCATTCCTCTCCTAGGCTATGAGGTATCTCTTCTTGGGCTATTATATTGACTCTCTCAGGTTTGCTTCCTCCTTCATCTGATTTGACAGTTATCTTTTCAATCTCCGCCAATCTGTGCTTCACTGTAGGACATCTGTCACCATCAGCCATGACCTACAAAGGGAAACAAATACCACAAATTCTATCAATACACTTTCAACTTAAGTACACATACAACCATAAATTGATCACTACCATAATAAAAAATAATCTTTAATCATAATTGTTTCAACTTGATATGTACAGACCATTACCCTAAACATTTCATCTTGATATATCAACTACCAAAAACCATAATGATCATCGTCCTAGTACACATTTTGTCCCCACTTATAACTTATTACTCTAATATTGCCAATATGACTGAAGTCCCTTATTTCTCTTAAAATTTTTTTTATCTAACTTATTCTAATTCCTAAATGGGAAAAGAGTCCCAATGGCCCTCCAACTCTTTCTCAGATAAAGTTTTAACCCTCCAACAATTAACAGTAAAAGTTTGGCTTTCGATCTAATAAAATAGCATATTTGTGGCCCTTCTGTCAAATCCAGCAGGTAAAATTGACAGGAAGCATTATCTCGTGAGACGCGACCAAATATCAAGGGTATTATAGTTTCTAAAGAAGAACACAAATTCTGCCAAATAGAAGAAGAACACAAATTGCTACTTATTCGGGAACTCCTGGGATGGCATATATCTTGCCCAATCTCTCCTCGACAATCATCCAATCCAAGGAAAAATCACTCCATCCCTTCTCCTCCTCTCCTCACCTCCTCATCTGCATCTACCCCCACCGCCTCCATGGTCGATTTGAGAACTCTCTTGACCCTTTGGAGATGGCTAGCACAGGAGATGAGAAGTACCAGCATTAGCATCAGAGGACGTGGAAACTTATACTTGGCCAGTAGGATTTCAGAAGCAAAGCCGGAGGCCACGCGTCCTAAATAGGACCATATGCTTACTAGTGACACGAATGTGGCAATGCTCTTCTTGGGATAGCCCAAGGATTTGCCAATTTGGCCCAAATTATCAATTGCCGTTAACGTCCCGCCCACCCCAAATGTTGTAGCCGCGAACAGAATTAGCTCGATGCTACACACTGCTTGCAGGATTGTGTGATCTTCTCCCCTTTCCAGTGGCCTGAACACCTTGCCGAAGCAAGAAACGTGCGTCTCTTCTTCATTCGATGGATCGGCGAGAGGTGTCTCTGCTTTCGCTGTCTGTGGTGCAAACTCACTCGCTGGTGGTGGATCATATCAGTGGTGAAAATGTTGGAGGGAAAAGGAGTGGAAATTGTTGGAGCGAAAATTAGTGGTGAAAATGCTTTTACTCTGTCCTAGAAAAGAGATTATAATGCCCTTGATATTTGGTTGCACGTCTCACGAGATGATGCTTTTCGTCAATTTTAACTGTTGGATTTGACAGAAGGACCACAAATATGCTATTTTATTAGATCGAAGGCCAAACTTTTACTGTTAATTATTGGAGGGTTAAAACTTTATCTGGGAAAGAGTTGGAAGGCCATTGGGACTCTTTTCCCTTCCTAAAATCATTAATTCCTCAAACATCATCCTACATACTTCCGAATCATACAACGTAGGCTCTAATACCATTAAATGTCAAGTTCCAAATTCGGATTCTTGGATCGAGTTAACATGGCACGCCATACTCATGAGACCTTACTCCCATGAATACAAGGCATCATGACCATAAATTATAAATTTCAATAAAATTTATAATTTACAATTACTAAATGAATACACAGTTTACCAAATACATCTACAAAATACTTTGCTTTGATTTCTTAGAATTTAAACATCCACTAAATGGAAATCGGCCTTTTGTGACAACAAAAAGTTGTCACCAAAAACCAAAAAGTCGTCATTATACGAGTATAGTGACGACTTTTTTCATTATCACATGGTTGTCACTGATTCTATGTCACAAATAGGTCTATGTGACAACCCCTTGAATATTGTCACAGAATCTTGTTATTCAATGACGAGGACGAAGTCGTCACTAACAGTTATCATCCTGTGATGACTTTTATTGTCACTGTTTCACGTATTTTTTGTCATTAAATGTAGCAAAAATCATCACAAATTTGAAGTCTACAATGACGACTTGGGTTTGTCACTATCAATCCTAGTATTTAGTGACAATTCAATTTAGTAAACTTACAGGTTATCACCAAGTTTTGTCTTGAAGAGTGCAATTGACCGTTACAAATACAGCATTATCATGGCATTTCCAACAATTATGGCAGAACTTTCAATTTGACAAAAGGCTTAGTGAAGTTGCATGTGCTTTGTCTTGAAACTAGTCTGTATCCAAAAAACTAAAGTATTGAGCCCATTTCAACTCAGTTAGTAATTACCATTATCCATCCAAAAAACAGAGTACTTAGATCTCTAAACAAAAATATAGGCTAGTCCAAAAAACAGAGTATTAGATCTCTATAACAAAAATATAGACTAAAACAGCAATCTATGTCAAAATGCAGCCATCCTCATGAGCATATCCAAAGCCCAAGCTATTGTTCATTTCCTCATGAGCATTTAACAACACTGTACTGCAATGAAAGAAAAGTAGCATGCATTAGAGTAGATTCAATCAAAAAATATGCCATTACAAATGTACACCATTGAATTTGAATGAATAGTCATACAAAACAAAAGTTAAACAAAGTCACCCATGATAAGTGGTAAAAGAATCATACCATCTACATGCCAAGGTATCTAAACCAGATTTCTAGAAAACTATGTAATTTTAATAAGACAGTAGTTGCAATAGAGAATGGAAATGCAAAGAATTTATATCCTCACCTTTCTAATAGGAATGATGTTATCACCGAAGTGCATCAAATTCATCTCAATTCCCTTTTACTTCTTATACCAAATTCTGTCATGTTAAGCTGCAAGGAAAACTTTGTTTGGAATAAGTCCATGTACTGTGGTACAGTATCACTAGATTCTCAGAGAAAATGGAGTGGGGGAGACATAACCTTTTCACGAGCCACCAACAACAAGCTTGCTACCAGTTCCTGCTCTTTCACATGCTTAAGAAACTCAAATCCAATTTCTTTGGTCTTTTGTGCCAGCAATCTCACAACTTCGAGAGCAGTCTCTCTGTCCCAGGAACAAAAAAAGATGAGATAATTGCTGCAAACATCAATGGTGACACATATTGAAACTACAACCAGAATCTAACTTGAATTCTTAATTACTATTCTTATTATCTCTGTGAAACTTGCTTAAAATCTCTTAGCCATGCCTTAACAAATCCCATACAAACAGTTTCATTTACTGCATATATGCCTCCTAGAAAACAGAAGAGAAATCCGTACACATGAAATGACTTTCTTATTCATATAAATAGACAGGAAAAGAAGAGAAAACGAATGAAATGCAGAACCATTTCTCCAATTTCTAATTTTGGAACAGACAGAGACCATCTACTGAAACAAAATGAGATTAATTACTAACAAATATTGAGCACCTTAACACAGATTAACGTTGCAAATTCAAATACTTGCACCAAAGCCTTGTGCAAAAGTTCTCAAATGGACAGAGTTGAGGGAGGGGAGAAAGGAAACAAGTCACTGGAAAGGCAAATAGGAGCAGAAAGGAAACAAGTCACAAGAAAGGCAAATAGAACTAGAAGGTGGCTACTATACTTCTCGGGTACCTTTGGATTACAGACGTGGAGCTAATAAGGTATGGTATTTCGATAAAATCAAAGGTTTTCCTGTGATTCTTGCAAGAATGGAAGGTGACTACCAGAAGTTACTAGTAAGGAAACATAAAATCAAAAGCTGTTTCTCTTCACAGGAAAAGGAACCCACGGTTCTGTAATTCTTCGTACTCATCTTTGGTTAGGCGTAATTCTTCAAAAATGATCAAATGTAAGTCTCTCAATTCTTGCTCGATCCTCCTTTTTCTTCATGAGAACATGTCCTGTAAGTGAGTTCTTTTTGACACATCTAGCCGGTTCTACAGATGGTATGTACAGCAGCTTAGATACTTCACCATCATCAGAATCATGCCCAGAACATTGCAATGATCAAGCTCAGTATCATGAAAATAACGTAAAGCCCAACAAGGCAGAACCCCCAAATCTTAGAACACGTAATCGGTGCCAAGTTACCACCAAAATGGATCCTATCAAGCTCAAAAGCAAGAAAATAAACCTAACATGGAAATGGAGGGCATATGCGTCTGGATAGACATTCGCTTCTTGCATCACCAAAGCTGTACCAAGCCCAAACCGCATGTTAAACATCGGATGAGCAAAGCACTCGGCCATAGCCATCGTTGGCTGGCCAGCTCTGTTGGTGATTTTATCTTAATTTTCTTTATTATTGGGGAATGGTGAGTTTGAGAGGCACTGAGACTGGAAGCTCTCATACTTGTGACATTTGTGAAGAACGAAGAAAATATCACACCATAACCCACATTAATGTCTATAAACTAAATATTTCATACTCTCATATGGATCTAAAGTAGAAGAAAACTACAAGTTATACACAACTTAGTACTTGCTCTACATCTACAACACATGGACATATTTTTTGTAGAACATAATTGGAAACTATTTCCATATCCATGTTGAAACTATGTATTTGCTGCTCTAACCGGGATAAAGTCGTGTAAAACCAGCTAATGATTTCAGAAAAGAAAAACAAAACTTGTCACTTAAAAGGACAATTTCCCCATAAAAATCCAACAAATCTATAAGAACAGAACAAAAGGGATTCAAAACTTGTTGATGCTTAAATCAGAGACTAACAAGATTGAGCCAAAAAGCTAAATTTGACAAGAAACAGTGAAGGTGCAACTAGCCATAACCATGAAAATATGTACACATGCACTGCAAAATCGGACACAAAATATTGAAATTACCTCAAACTATGCCTTCAATCCCTAACTTCTTGTTTTCCCCAAGCTTCAAGCTCTAAACTCCAGCTTTCACCCAAGTTTTGAAGCCCTAATTTCTGATTTCTTGCCACCAAGGCAGTGCAACAGGCGAATTAGGGATGTTGATGGTGCAAGCTCGATAAAGTTGCCCAAATTCAAAGTGTTCGTACTAATTGGTTCATGGATGGATTTGGTAGTGCAAGCTTGATACATAAGAAGGGCATTCTCGATGATGTGAGGAGGACAAAAAGAGAGAAAGAAGATGTCTTAAATTTTGGCTAAGTTATTAGGACATAGAATCAAACGGTGTTGTTTTCCTAAAATCCCTTCAGCCCGCCATGCCACTTGAATTTTTTAGTTTGCCGCTCTTAGTCCCATACATATTAAAAGCACGCCTTTTCCTTATTTAGATGCAAGAAGTGCACACTTTCTTTGTCCTTTCACCTATCTCTCTCTTTTTTCTTTCTCTCATCTTTATGTAATTAAGTTTTTCAATTGTTTTGAGTTTTATTTTTTTTTTACTCTCAGGTTGTGTTAAAATAATAGAATATGACAATTTAGTGTGTTTGGACAGATTTTTTTTTGCCAATTTTAACTAATATAGGACTTTTTCTAATTTATTATGCAATAAAATAGTTCAAAAAATAAAAATGTTGTTAGAAATATGTTTATGATTCAAAAAAATAAACAATTTTTTAAATTAAAATCTTTTTGGTACTCATTTTGTGGTGTTATCAATTATGTATGACTTGCAGTCTAACAAGACTTGATGGTTGAATTAGTTGAATGAACAATCAAAATAGTTTGCAAATACATGTACGAAATGCTAAATCTATTTATTTGGTATATGTACCAATTCATAAATGATAAATGTGGCTTCTATAATTAATAACAACCTTTTGATCATGCAAATGTTAAGATTAGACTTAATTTCGTATTAAGTTTTATTGTTAAATTCTACTATTGACTACCTCTATTTTTAGATTATCCAAATTATTAATTTTCCACCATGTTGTCATTTGGATAAATGGGGAATGTATGAATTATTTTACATTTATAACAAATTATTACCTAAGTTTGGGAAAATTATAAAAAATGTATACATATATAGTTTATTAAGATACATTATATATTTTGCTAATAAAAAAATAGCGCTAAATCGCAACACCATAGGGTGCCATGGTACAAATAAGGAAATTTGTGTATTACATACAGGGCTAAATTGCAAAAGTTAGAGTGCCATAGTTGATTTAATGACATTGGCGAATTACATATAGGGCTTAATTGTAAAAGTTATGGTGTAATGGTAGAGTTAAAGAAATTGGTATACTACATATGGGGCAAAATTGCAAAAGTTAGGGTGTAATGGTAGAATTGAAGAAATTAGTGTACTACATATGGGGCTAATTTACAAAAGTTATGGTGTTATAGTATAATTAATGAAATATTTTTATTACATTTGGGGCTAAATTGCAAAAGTTTGGGTGGCATAGTAGAATTGATGAAAATGATCTAGGAACTAGTACTTTAGACAGTGACAACTAATTGTTGTCACTACCTCTGAACCAGTTGAGCGACAATGACGATGTTGGAAGTTGCCACTATATGAACCATTTTAGTGACAACATTTTCCTAGGTCGTCACACAAGTAATTTTCCGATCACTAATTTTTCATGTGTTGCCAAGAGAACTAGATAGGGAATCCATGATATTGTTTTACCTTCATAACAAGTTACTAACTAAGTTTGGAACAATTATAAAATATGTATACATTTTTATTACAATACCTTCCCCATTTTACTAACGAAAAACATAGGCAAAATTGTAAATGATAGGATGCCATAATAGAATTAATGAAATTGGCTTATTACACATGAGGCTAAATTGCAAAAGATAAGGTGTCATGGTAAAGTTAATGAAATTAGTTTACCACATACAGGGCTAAAATGTAAAAGATAGGATGCCATAATAGAATTAATTAAATTTATTTACAACATATGGGGCAATATTGAAAAAATTAGGATGGCATAGTAGAATTAATGAAAGTGAGTTAGGAACAATTACTTTACACAAGGATGACTAATTATTGTCACTAACTTTGAACCGGTAACCTCATTGTGATAACATTGTAAGTAGTCACTATAGGACCCATTTTAGTGACAACATTTTTTCAAGTTGTCACGATGGTGATTACCCGCCACACAGGCCAGTTGCGCGCCACCCATATTGTGACGATTAGTCCCATGTTGTCACTGCTGATGAGTCTACCCTCGGTCAACTATGATAACATAAAAAGTCGTCACTAAATTTACTCAACTATGACAACTTTTTCTGTTGTCACTGAGAATGTTGTCACAAAAAGCCAAATTTCTTGTAGTGATCTTCCCATTCATCTCTCTTTCTTATCTTCTAAACATACATGATCTAGCTTTCTTGATCTGTAAGAAAATAATGAGATATGGGTTGAGTGATGTATGCCTAATAGATAGTATTTACTCTTCTACCATATCATGTAACTATATACATACTATATATATTTACAAATTTAGTCACACCATTCCACATATGCACATCAAATAAAAATATTTGGCATCATTTCATATATTATATAAACATATTTCATTAAAGGTGAGTCGCATATATATAAGTGGCATCCATTCAACATGGCACTTAGCCCCACAGGTGCTAGAAGTGGCTCCACCGAACATGGCATGGAAACACATAACATGACATGATCACATTTGTAGACAATTCTTGAAAATCATAAAATACATCAATCAAGTGATCTCATTTCATAAAACAAAACTCGTAAATAAGTACATGCAATATCAAACTTCTAAGTACTCAGTCTAGATATTAAATCCTTTCTAAGGAGGCGATCAAGACATTCCGCGTCAACCCCTTGGCCACATGACATAACATAACATAGGTCAATCGACAGGGCACAATGGCTACCATGACCATCATAATCGATTAAGCATTTTCCTTGATCTTCACTTGGACATCATACATGATAGGACTATAACCCCTATTGTTTATTTCATAATTGTTCAGATCTCATTTCATACATCACATTTATTTTCTTTCATTCTATGATAATATACCACTCATTTCATATTTCATAGTATAGCAAAACATTTCAAATAGGCATATATGGCTCATTTTACATGTATCAAAATAAAACATTCAATTGAGAAAATTCATATTTAGCATTTCAAAAATACAAAGGTGTAAACACCACCTACCTCAAACTACTTAATTTAAGAGATCATTAATGTGTCATTGAATTCGTCTCCAACCTATAATTAGTGACACATATACCTTAATTAGCTTATTTGTCCTATTGTTAAAGTGTTCATTTCCATCTTGGATAACCTTAGAAAACATGTCTGGACTTTTTAGAAAAAGTAAGTGACAAGTTTTCTAAAATGGAATGTTTCCTTTTCAACAAGTTTCCTAATTTAGAAAGTTTCCCTATTTAGAAGGTTTTTCATTTTAGAAAAAAGGCCCCATAACTTGGTTATCCATAAAATAGGTATTATTTATTTATTATTCATTCATTATTTATTTATTTATGTATATAGCTTATTCATGTATTTATATACTCCCTCCGTCCCATTGAAAGTGTCATATATTTCTTTTTTTGTTGTCCCAAAATATTTGTTATGTTTAACATTTCTAACTACTTTATAATCTGAAATTTCCGTTATAACCTTCATTAATAATGCATAAAGACAAATATGATAGGATTGCTTTCTACTTTTTACTTTGACCAGTACAAAATTAAGGGCAAAAGTGGAACAAAAGAAATTTTTTTTGATAGAGTGTACTATACATAAAAAACACATATCTCCAAACATGACTAAATATATGGGATGGAGGGAGTATTTAACTTATTTACTTATTGGTTTTAATAAGTATTGATATTTATTTATTTTACTTAATATTGATATATATATATATGTATATATTAGTTAATTATTTATTTAACTTATTTATTCAATTGTTTATTATTTATTTTTATAGAAATGGACTGCGTTAGTTTAATATTTAATTTAAATTTGGGTTTGATCTTATGGTGCATCCTACTATAAAATGTATTTCGTTTTGCACAATTGGATTTAAAGAATACTTTGAACGTTTGATATTATTATTGAGTTTAATTATCAAAATTTTGATTATTATAATAACTTTTGGATGTTAAAACTTTTTAAAAATAAATAAAGAATTGGACCCTTAGATTCCATGATTAAAGGTGAGGCTTGTTTGAAAATACTTTGTTCTTGTTTTTAAGCTTAATAAAACAAGTCCATTGTATTTATTTGGACAAGTTTAAAAATTCCAAAAAATTGATTCCTAAATAAATTGGTTGGTTCATTATCAGTTTTAAAAGAAATGACTAGAAGTTAAACTAAAGCCCAATTCCTTTGGGCCCAAATGAGTATTTAGTTCTAATTAACCTTTAGTCTAAAGACTTAAATGTGCAAGTCCACATTATTGAACCAATCCAAAACAATTAAATCCATCACTAAAATTTTGACTCATTTTCACCAAATCTTCCGACCGTTTATCCAAAATTTTGACCCATATTTAGTAAAAACCCAACCCATAGGCGAAATGGGTCATCTTATCTAACATCCCCAAATCAACCAAAATCGAACTATCAAACCCTAAATCACAAACCCTGACACCAATTGCTTCCATCAACCATCATCACCATCATTGCCATCATTTCTATCAGCGTCACCGTCATCATTTCTGGTAGCTCTCCTAGAGAAACAGCAATAGTAGCGGCCATGCGCTGCTCTGCTGCTTTTTGTTGCTACAGCTTTAATAATAAAGGCTGGCAACTTGGACGATGGAGGAGACCCTCTTACATCGAAGCACTCCTACTCCTTTTTTTCCAAAACACCCCATAGATTTCATTCACTTCAACTAAGGCCAGAAATAGTGTTTTTCCTACTTGAATTAGTCCAGAATTCACAAAACTGGCCTAGGAAAGTTTTCCTTATTATTCTAAGAAAATTTGAGTGAAGGAAAGTAATAATCATTGCCATAATTCATCCATTCTTCTGTAAATATAAACATGAAAGGAGATATAATATGGTAACAGATTATTGATACATGTAAACAAAATAATCTTTAATTTGTTGAAAACTTACTTGGTTAAAGCATACTACCGAGTTTCCTTGAAAATTGTCTTTATTTCTTCCTTCTCCCACACTGAAGTATTTCTTTAGATCGGTAAAAGTTTCTGAGGTACGTTATCAAGAGAAAACAAAAGGAAAGGTCGCGTTAATTGGTTTGGAGGTGGTAGTTTTATGAAGTTGGTTATTTGATCTTCAAGGCATGATTTAAGTAACTATCCATCATTTGGTAGTGGTTGAATAAGAATAGGTTACTAGGGTAAAATATCCATTAGGTAAATAACTTATTAGTTTGTTGTTTTGGTCAATTAGCATTATTAATTAATAAAATAAATTTCATTATACAAAAAATTAAGAAAAATGTGGGGTTTCACATTGTCAGAGTCTCTTGTGTACAACCTCTCACTCACCACCTCCACACATGCACACTGGTAGACCAGTAATTCTAAAATCGGTAAGACTATAGATAAGAACTTACATAAAAATAAAGCCAGTTTCTATGACTACACCATCGATCTTGACTGAAAAAGGAAAAATATAGAAAGAGTTTATTAAAAGGCAAAAGGTTTACAAGGAAAAATTGCAGCAAGGGGTGCTAATTTAAGGGTTCTAAAACTTAAAGATATCAACAAAATCAAGAAATTTATAGAAAGTATGCTACCCAAATTCGAGTTCTTGGTGTTAGAGCTCTATTGACGATTGACGCTTAGAATAGAAGTTGATGTGTTTTCAGTCGAGCAATGGAGTGTTCTGTTTTGATACTCAAACACAGTGGAGCAAATGGTAGAGTGAAGAAGAGTTGATGTGTTTTTTATCCTATTAGATATTAAAATGACATAGTTTCAGGATTTGCTTTACTTACAACTAGTTTGGGAGATGTGATTTGATAAGAAAAGAATATTAAGTGTGAGAACGGGAAACTTTTTTGTTGTTTACGAAATTGATTATCCCAAAAATGAAAAAATTTCATCTGATTTGAAAATATTTCTTTTCACAAAAACTTTTTGCCCATTTTTGGACTAATTTAGATGGAAAGCTGAGAAAGTCTAGTAAATTTTTCTAAATGTCAATTCTATACTTAAATCATAATTAGACAAAATTTTAATAACATATATATCCAAAATTATTCTCTTTCTTTCCAAATTCTCAAACAACATCAAAATCACTTCTTTTCTTCTTTTGTCTTTTCTTTTCTTTCATAACTTAAGTTTTCTCTTTCTTTCTTTTCTATCCTATACTCCCAAACTAGTTGTTAAAGTCTGAAACCTACCTAAACCGCCCTCCCCCAACAAAAAAAAAAAGAGGGAAACTTTAAGTTGGAGGGACGTCCAACCAAATGAAAAGAGGGAAACCTTAAATTGGATTTGGAGGGAAGAAATTCTCATTGGCACCAAAACTTTTTCTTACATATGAAATCTTAAAACAAATGAGAAATAAAAAGTGATCTTTTGTTTAATTTATAATAGTAATTAGATAAATTTAAATTTATTTCAAGTAGTTCAAAAAAATACTTCACAAATTTAATATTAATTCACCTTTTAAATTGAGCTTTTCTAAAATAGTAGTGCTAATGGAGAGAGTTTTCATGACAAAAAGGACGACTTTTCATGACAAGGTGGAGCTGCTATCCTAGTTAGGACACCATTCCTGACAATAGAAAGGCCTTTGTCATAACAGAACATATTTTTCCTGTCGAACAGAAAATTGTCATAAATAAATAACTTTTCATGACAAACTGAGCCGTCGTCGTAAAAACTTTGTCACGAAAAAGTCTTTTATTTTTTGTGGTGATCTCACATAGTTTAAAGTAAACGGTTCATGCTCTATGTTTTTAAGTTGAATTTCTGAAATTTATTGTTTAAAGCTTGTTTGTTTAAGAAAATCCTTGTATGAGTATGTTTATGTTATGTTTTTTCCATTATGAAATAATATGGCTCGATTAAGTTTTTGAAATGTTTTTCCAATTATATATTTACATAAATTTTTTGTTACCAGATTACTGTCGATGGGACCAGTCCCAACCTCCTATGATATGAACAAATGACCAACCTAATTGTGTGAACAACTAAGATCCCATGACCCTCTGGCTGGACAAGCATTCGGGATTGGATATCTTAGTGATCATTGAAGGCTGTGTTTTATCTTGAACTTAGTAATGATACAGATTGTGTATCAATGTAAAAAAGAATTTGATATGTATTGGATTTGTTGACTTCATGCTATTGATAGAATGCCAATATTATTTAGAAAGAATTATGCTATGCAAGCGTAATTAGGTCGGAAGAGGAGCATATAAACTACGTATTTTGCAAATTGTGGCTCATGCCTTTCGTTAATATTCGTAGAGTTAAATCTTTTCTTGCGTGATGCGGATAGGATGAGTTTGTTTGTTTGTCTTTTTGTTTTTTTTTTTTTTGACTTTCAAATCGCGGGTTCTATTATATGCAAGATTTTTTTATTGATTGAAAAAGTAAATAAGAGGCATCGGTCTAGAATTTTATAACCTTCAATTTAGGTTGGATAGTTAGGATATCATTTGGTTGTATTCGAATTTTAAATGTTGGAATTTTCTCCATTTATGTTTCAATTTGTAAGTTGAAAGTTTTAAATCACTTTGGTGTTCATACGCCTTGTGCTCTTGTGGATCTGAGGCTTGACAACTATTGTATTTTCTTGTTCTTTTTATACTCCTTAACATGAAGTGGTTGGTTGCTTAATTTGTTATATAGAATTACAATTGAAGCATTGGACTTTTGGTTATCCTCAAGTTGTATATTTCTTGGGAGTCAATCTAAATTATAATTTTTTTTTGGTTTCTTAATTTCGGGTTCACTTTGTCATATTTCAAATTATTTTCTACTTTGAGAAAATTATAATCTATGATTGGTTGATGAGCTTCACCCAGAACTCTAGTTTTATTTAATAACTTCCTCGTTAGTTGTAAGTATACAAGTCGTTTTATAATACAAGGAAGTTAAGGTCAATCTCTTGAGGAGTACTCACAAGTACTAGAACTTTATCCTACTTTATTATCTAGACAAGCAATAATAATAAGAATTGAAAGCTACTTTAGATACTACTGTGTAACAGCTATAAGTTTAAGGGATGAACTCAACTAACACACAAGCTCTAGGGTATGAAATCAACCAAATGTTTTTATCTGTAGTTCAAATGAGTGATAAATGCTATATTTGTGAGGACTTGTAAAATCCCCTATATTTTTCTTAAAATCCCCTTTTATTTGAACTTTATTACTTTAGACTAGCCTTACTACTCAATCACCCCACAATAAGTGCAAATGAACATAGAATCTAGGGTTTCTTTTTCCATTTTCAAGTTAGCACGAATTAAGGTTTTACGCCTATCCGTGGTGTGACTATCCAGTACGGAGTGAGGATCAAATTTGGTGATTAAGAGTGAGTTTTAGATGATATTAAGTGTATGATTAGAAGTGATAATAATAAATTAGTGAATTATAAGTTAAAACCCTAGTATACGCGATTTAAGAAAAATCGGCTCGAACCGACGGGTATCGTTCACTACCGATTGAATACACCACTTGACCACCACTTCATTAACTTAATCTCATTGTTATTAGAGCCAAAATATCAGCCCATAATCAGCATGTGATGGCCGAAATTCTTGACTAAGAAAGCCAAGGAAAAGAAAAAAAAATTTGAGGAAGATCTTGGAGTGACACTTGGAGAACATCTAACCATCTTTGACCAAATTCAAGTCCAAGCTTCTTATCTTTCTTGGACTTCATTTTCTCTTCATTTTGCAGCTATGGTGGCCAAAAATTGAGAGAAGAAAAAGGGAGAAAAGAACTTCAATTCCATCTTGGGTTGAGCCTGATTGAATGAGAAAATAAGAAAACTAAACCGATTAACTCATAAATTGAGAGCTTAGGAAACTTGGGGAGCTAAATTTCACAAGGAGAGGTGAAGGATATCTCTTGCAAGCCCTTTTATTGAGGTATTATGGCTGACCATCCTCTCCCTTTTCCGTAGTCTTGTTTGAGTTATGTAGTAACTTGTATTCTTGCTTCGTGATGCCTAATCTAAGTGATTTTGATGATTGTAGTGGTGAATTTTGAGTTAGAGTTTTGAATGGATCACTTATAATTCTTGTTGTTTGGATGGTATTTGGTGTATATAATCTTGTATAGGAGGTTGTGATAGTAGTTTAAGCTAGAAATGTGAAGTTTACCCTTTGAATTCACCAAATTCCAGATTGGAGTATTCATGTGACCCTGTTCTGACCGGTTTCTGTTTGACCATGATGGGGGCTGAATTAGGCTTAGTACAAAACATAAAAGTTGTAGGAAATGATGTTTTATAGCTGTCTGTAAAATTTCACCTCAATAAGAGTACTGTATCATGTGAAAAGATAAAAATACCCCTGACTGCCATAGGTAGAGCTCTGTGGACAGTTTTGATATTTCACTAATCTGACTGCATTTTTTCACCCTGATCCGTACTGAATTAGCATTTGACCAAAACACGGAAGTTGTAGTGCTATGTTTACGCTTTCCAACGCCTCTGAAAACGACTCAATCGGACTTCAGTAGCCCATGTTATTGTCATTTGAACATAGTGCAGTTAACTAGCCTATTGGTGACATTCTGGTTCTATAATTTGAAAATTTGACCCGGATACACTATGAACTGGATTAAGTGGTATTCATCAAAGTTGTAGCCCCCTATCTTAGCTTCAAAACGGTATAAATTATACCCCAATCTGATAAGTGTAGTTTCGGTTGTGACCGATACGCTAGGAGATGTCGAATCTGTCTTTTGTTTTATGACTTACATCTCATTTCCGGACATTTTTTTTCTAGCTTGATTGTGTACTTGTATAATATTGAGCCTATTGAATGGCTATTGTAATGAGATTATTTTGTGTGTAATTTTGGGACTGATTGAGGAAAAGAATGAAGCCATAAATGACTGAAAATAGTTAAATACAAAGGGCATGCGGCCCAAATTTGCGCTCGAGAACTAGATAGATATACTCGCAATTTGCGTAAGGATTTGAGAACGAATACCACTTGAACCATCTAGGCTATTGCGTCTTCTTTTATCGAGGTATATAAGTTAGAACTTAGCCGAACTTGTACCCTTGGAAAATGAAATAACAACTACTAGAAATACGTTTTCCTCGTTCTTTCTACTCAAATGGTATTTCCAAGTATAATTGCTACAAATTTCACGGTTTGAAAAGCGAACAAGTGTTTCACGAATATTCTCCAAACGAATTTCAATTACTTGATTCTTATTGAACGAAACGTTTAAGTTTCGAACCTTAGTCGCTTTTCAAAGTTCTTAAACAAAGTGTTATCGCAGATTTGGACTCCAAACCAAGAGTATAACCCAGATGTGATCAATAGAGGCACTACATTTTGGTGAGTGCTTCCAAACATCTGATTGAACTTAACATTTATGTTTAATACTTGACCAATGTGGTTACATGATACATAAGTGAATTGATAAGGCAAGAGTGTACTTTATCGCACTTGCCCTAATGTGATTTATTCTTGTTCATCGATTTTAATTGACTTGATATATATGCATATGAATTGTATCCTACCTGGAATTCCAGAAACCCTGTGGCTAGTTAGTCGAGTCGAACCGGTAAGGGTCTGGTCGATTAGATAACGAACCCTGGGTAATTAGTGATGTCGAGTGGAGTGTTATCTACTCGACTAATCGGTATACTCGAGTATTACCATCAGTGTTTATTGTGGAGTTCGGGCCCGGTAAGGTTTGGTCGGTGGACGGAGATTGGAGTTAAGTGGTGTTCTACTGGACTAATTTCTTACTTGAAAGTTGACGGAATGTCAACTACCAATCGATCAAGCTATGGTGGATCCGATATATGAGCAACTGTATCCTTATATGTGAAATGCGGAAGATTTATTGTTTGGCTATATGAAGTGTTAGTACTCATTTCTTGACTTGTTTTGCTTGCTATTTTACTATTATGCTACTTTTACTTTATTCGATGGTCAATTTGCTATTTGGAACATCACTGAGCTTTAGCTCACTCCATTAGTTTTGTTTTCCGTACAGGGGTACGAGCGAGGCGTGAGACGTGTACAGACTAGCGTAGTCTAGTTATTTTGAAATTTGAAATTGTACTCACGCTAGCACCTGACTAGAGTTGTGTGTATTTGAATTGTAAACCCGTTAATGTATTTGGGCATGTATGAACCTTGTAGTTGGATCTGAGTACTGTTGTATATATTAAGCTGAAGGGATTTTGTTCTTTATTTTTCTACATTTGTAAGTTATTTTCTCAAGCTTTACGTGAGTGAGTTCTGACGAGAGTTGGGCAGGCGACTCGCTAAACTCTAGGGTACACGCTAGGGGGAGTGGGGTTGTCACAATATTACTTGTCTTGCTAAGGGATCATTCACAAATGATATCAGAAACTTGCTTTCACGACTAATCGAGTGTCTCCTATACATGCATTTCCCAACTTTCATGGTGAAACAACAAGTATGGTGTTATTAAATTCAAGAATGTACTAAAATCCACTTAGTTTCAACACTACTTTTGTGTGCTAAAACCTTAAGTTCCATCTAAGCCGGTTCCATCATTATCTACTAGCTTTCATTGATAAACAACAAAAAATAATTTGTAAATGGTGATCAAACATTTGCAAATAATCAAGCAAGTTTAGATGACCTGTCAAGTACAAAGAGTAACATTCATCTACTCATTCAAACCAAGATCAAGAAACACAAAGGCATCATCCACCTCAAGAACAAATATCTTAGCTAGACATGAAGAATAAACACATAAAGCTTAGATTTTTGATGAATCCCAACATATATCCAACGAAATAAAGAGAAAAGGAGAAGAAAATGCTTATTCGATTGAAGGAATAAGGATCTCCAAGCTCTAATTTTTCCTTTGTCTTCCAAATGCCAAGATTACATCAAGAGTTCATCAGGAGTTTTGTTAAAAGTCCTATTCTATTCTATTCTAGAGAGAGAGAGTTCTAGTCTAAGAAACTGCTTTCTATCTTCTATTCTATTTTTCTTGATGACCCAACAAAAGCGCTTTTCTCTTCTTCAAGAAGTTTCCTCCAAAAAGTCTTCATCCACATTTTCTTGACACAATTTGATATTGAGATGATATAAAGTTGCAAAAAGGTAACAACAGTTGATGTTTTAGACCTAAAAAGTAACTGTTAAAAAGTACCCAACTGTCATAGAGAAAAAGGTTGAAAAGTTGACTGCACGTTGTGTAAGTTACGCAACTTGGAAATTTTTTCTGCTCAAGTATCCAATACGGTATCGGAAACAAATTTCACTATTTGGCGCTGTATAATACTGAACATCCTTTCTTCCGAAAACTCTCTGATTAGTATCTAGAGCGATCTCCGGCTTGATTCCTTTTATCTGGTGCCATATATTTGCCTTCTTGTTAAAGCAAATTTAATCATATAAATGTGCCCACTTTCGCGCAATTTTTCAGACTTTACTTATTATATCAACTAGTTATCACCTAATCATCAAAATAGCCATTCTTATCATCATTTTAAACCCAATCCCACCACAATCCATTCAAAATATATACAAAATACTAGGCAAAATATATACTTGTCACTGGTACAATTGCTCAAGTCCCATGATTTGGCTAGTAAGGAACAACAATTGAGTGTGCTTAAATAGAAGATTATTTCATCAACTATACCCCGATATCAAAAAACAGATTTGAAGAGATACAAATATGAATAATAAAGAAAATTAAGATAAAATCATTGTAGCCCTAAGAACGTTTGCCATTAGTACGGATTTTAATGAAATCATGATATTTGATAAAAAAAAATGAGATTATTTAAAATAATTAGAATAGTACATTTTTTATGTGATATATGCGAGTTAAAAAGATAGACAGGAGGGGTGAATAATGTTTGGATAAAGTTTGACACCCAACCACATTCATCAAGAGTAATATTTTCCTTAGTGGCTAGTCAGTCAAGAGTACACTTTGCCAATTAATAAAAAAATTAGGTCGTAGAAAATTGAACTCATTCTTTTGAGTCAATTTTGATTTTTTACAAGGCCAGTGTAAGTATCTTTTGGACTCTACAATTTGTTTTCCAGTAACAATAATGTTTCTATAACATAATTTATTCTATTCTACATGCGGGGGAGAAAAGGAAGGGAGATTCTAAAGAGATTATATAAAAGATTAGTAGATATACGGACCTAATTAGATTGAAGGGATGTTCTGGTACATCCTTTGTATTTTTTTCACTGTAAATGATATTCAAACCCCCGACTCACAGTCTCAAGAGAAATTTAGTCCCTTTTTGCTAGGCACTAGCTTAATGGTTATCTTTTGGACTCTACATGCTTGATTACATTTTTGAATCTTCTCGTGACTAGAAGTGATGTAGACGTACTGAAATGGTTGAATCTACATCACCTGAAAAACAAAAAACAAAAAACAAAAAAAAGAAAAAACAAAAGTCGCCTAATATTTGTGATAGTCTTCTCATCATTCGAAGATAGACAACATTATAATACCATCATTCTTTGTGGAGGATTTCTTGGTTAAAAGTTCAAATACCATATAATTTTTCTTACTACCATCAACTCCTGCTTTAAGGGAGAACAACTGGATATCAAACGAATCAAACACCTATATACCCTAAAATTAACCTAAATCAAGTTGAAACTTGTACTATCTACATACAAGTTTAAAATGACCTAGAACAAGCTAGAAATATTCTAGTAATGCAATAGACATCTATCCTTTTCATTGTTAATTAGATGAAGGCCTAAGTAGGGCTGCATACGTATTGAATTGCTTGCGATCGGATAGGGTTGCATACAAATCGAGTTGCTCGTGAATCGATTGTGAGCAGTTCGAATCAAAACTCGACTCCAACTTGATCAACACCGAACTTGAGTCGAGTTCGAGTTGACTAAGTCAAACTTGAGTCAAAGATACATAACTTGTTAGTTCGTGAGCTAGTTATTTTTTATTTTAATAGTGAAATTACATATATATTCCTAATATTTTATTATTTGTTAAGAAAATTTACTATTTTATTTATTTTTTAAAAAGAAAATAATTATATTTTTTATTTTTTTAAGCTCGAGTTAGAGTTCGATTCCGCCTGAATTTGAGGCCGATCTCAAATTCAACCTTTACATTGAGAGATCGTCGAGTTCAAGTTCGAGGCCGATCTCAAATTTAACCTTTACATTGAGAGATTGTCAAGTTCAAGTTTGAGTTTGGTAAAATTAAGTTGAGAATTAGCTCGATTAGGTCAAAATTTAACTCGATTCGATTCGTTTGCAGTTTTAGGATTAAGAGACTAATGCTTTTTTAAGTCGTGCACGTTAACAGGACCCAAAATGATAGTATTTTTAAAGATTAAACTTATATCAAAAAAGTATTTAAGTGTAAAAGGACAATACATGTAAATACGTATAATCATATGAGATTTATCTCCATTATACCAATTCACATTAAGCTCCGGTTAAAAGGATCTTACTTTTAATTGCATTCCTTCGTACATTGGTACGTGCACTAGTAAATGATTGGTCATAGTGGCAAATAAAATGATATTGCAAAGAACGTACCTATGGAGTTATGCTAATACTGTTATAGTTATTGTGAACTTTTATCCCATAAAGCAAAAGGATGACAGAAAAAAAATGAGTGTGAGCCAATTTTTTACTTATAGTAAACTATTGTATTTTAACCAAAAAGGCCAATTTATTCTCTAATAATGTCCAAGCATCATCACCAACCTCCTCTCAATCTACGTCTGATTTACGCGCCCATCTTAACCCTTCACATGACAAATTTCCACGAGTGCATCTCACACACTCCACTTGAAGTTTGAACCCCCAGAACCACCATCGTCCACGCCAGTTTACAAAAATAGAAAAGAATACCTTAAAATTACAAACGCAAGGAAAATGACAAAAAAATCATGTCTCTGTTATGAAATAATTAAAAGTATGGATGTCCCTTTGTATTCCCAAGAGATTAATTCATGATTTATGATTCCATTATGTATAGAAGTTACAATCCATGAATCTATTCATGTAGTGGAAGAACCGTTTCATAGGTTTCTTCATATTCTTGTAATAGTGGGTGTTTAATAGGATTAATGTTCCTTTAATCTTGTAGTACCTATATATAGAGGTACATTGACACCCTTTGTAAGGACTTTTGGATCTTGTTGGAATACAAGAATATCACTCTCCATTCCTCTACTCATTTCCCTCATATTTCAATTCCGATTATAGTATTTCATTTTATTAGTTTTATAACATGTTATCAGCACGAGTTTCTACTTTTGAGCAAAAGATGAAAACGAAGGCTCTATCTTGAACAAAAGTGAAACACAAGATTTTGTCGAAATTCCGCACACATTTCTTCAAGTAAATTCTAAGGTAAATTTCTAACTCACAAGCTTATTTCAATTTCTTATGGCTAATATTTGAATTATCGCAAAAAATACAAGTGCCTATTGCTGAACAATCACTAAACACAAACATATACTGTTTGACACCTTTGAGGTAATATTTCTTCTTTTAATTCTACTTATTTACATACTTATATTCTGATGCGTTGAGTTTTGGAGATGCTATTATAGAAAATCAATTATACTTGATGATCTACTTGTCCTTTGAAATATTTAAAGAAAAAGATTCGACCACCTGAAGATGGTCGTTCTTTAACGAAAATATTTGGCCACTAGAAGATGGTCATTATTTCAAAAGCCTGGTATGATAAATTTACCTATGGCTACAAGAACATAATTGTGCAATTTTCAGAATTACTTCTCAGTTGAAATTGTGTCGAAAAAATTTTACTCATAAGATATATTGAAAATGATATTCTCCACAATTGATTTCTCTAATATGCTCCTGTAGTAGCAATATTAAGAGAAATTTTGAGAAGTATTTTAGACTTATTGCATGCTAATTCTAGTCCATTCCTAGAAGTGAATGTGACTAAATTTCAATTTATTAGTTATGGTTGATGCCATGACTATGATTTTGGTAAATATATATTTTACCATAACAAAAGAAAAAATTACCACTTGAAGTGGGATAATATTGATGAGGACAAGAAAATAAGAATTCTGAAGATAAATGTCCCGAAGTACATTTGACGAATCAAAATTATAATATCATCTTCACATGGCCAATTTCTTTAAACACCCTGAAGGTGTATGATGATTGATTTAATTAACTTTTCTTCCTGAAGAAGAAATGGATGTTAAATATTTGGGATCAAAGGATTATGGTGATGATATTTGTCCCATAAGAATTATGGTGACAATAATATGTGTCTCATTAATAAGTGCTACTACATATACTATATTCCAGTAAGAGAGACAAACACAATCAATAGTTGTGCTCAAGTGATTGAAAACTCCAGAAGAGTCACTACTATATTTCTCCTTGTAGGAGAAAAATTTATCATAAATAAAGCACTACTTTTTACCATGTCTCGAAAAATTTATTGAATTTGAATATCCAAATTGAGACACTAAATGAGACAATGACAAAGATCATGTTTAGAAATCAAATGAGATAAAGGTTAATTATATCATAATAATCATTCGAGAGAGAAATGATTATCGATATAGTTGTCTTCATTCTCATTTGATTTATAATTATCACCTGCAGTAAACCAGAAGTTTACTGATCCCAATGGATATATGATTTGACAAGGGTGAGAATATTTGAGAGCCGACAAGTATTTATACATACCCCCTTTATATTATATATGGCTCCAAAAGAAATTTAGAATTTATGTCGGGTATGAATCACTTTTTACGATTAAATATCGTAAAATATTTGATGAGTGATCTATTAAATGATTTATTTATTCTGATGAGTTACGATTCCCGATATTAGAGGAAGGAAGAAATCAACCGAAAGGAAATCACCTGAAAAATTGGATTTCCTCGATCCTCATACAAAATAACGTGAACTGGAAGTTCAAGAAATTATTCATTTGCAGAAAATTGCAAACCAGTTGTCAGATATATTATCGACTCCAGAAGAGTTATTAAATCAACTGTTCCTGCAGGAAATACCTTCTTAAAATTGATGTCCCTGAAGGACATGCACAAGTGCTACAAATAAATTTAAGGCCGGCCTACCTAAATAAGGTATAAATTGATTTCAAATATCTCCGGAAATTAAATGTCATGACAAAATTCAACCTCTTGAAGAGGTTGCTCCTGAAGAGCCAACTTATGAAGAGAATAAAATCATAAAAAAAAATTAATTGGAGCCTAATAAAATGTAGCACTTGATATTATAGAAGTTGATGAGGATCATGAATCTAGATCGGTTGATGAATGTCGGTATAGAAATGATTGGAAAAATGGAAAGATGCGATTCAATTTGAATTGGACTCACTGGCTACAAGAAAAGTTTTTGGACCTGTAGTCCAAACACCTGAAGGTGTAAAGCCAGTAGAATATAAATGGGTATTTGTGAGAAAAAAGAAATTATGAGGTATAAAGCAAGACTTGTAGCCCAAGAATTTTTACAAAGGTCTGGATTTGATTTTGATGAAACGTATTCACCTGTAGTGGATGCTATTACATTTAAATATCTTATGAGTTTTGCAGTACATGAAAAATTAGATATGCGTCTAATGGACGTCGTTACTGCATATTTATATGAAAATCTTGAAAATGATATTTATATGAGAATCCCCGAAGGATTCAACATGCCTGAAGCATGCAAATCAAATTCTAAAGATATTTATTCTATTAAATTACAAAGGTCTTTGTATGGATTCAAACAATCTAGACGTATGTGGTATAACCGCCTCAATGAATGTCTAACTAAAGAAGGTTATACCAATGATCCAATATGTCCACGTGTTTTTTATCAAGAAAAATGGATCAAATTTTGTGATAATTGTGGTATATGTTGATGATCTAAATTTAATTGGAACTCCTGAAGAGATTCAAAATATTATTGAATATTTGAAAAAGGATTTTGAGATCAAGAATTTTGAAAAAACAAAATTCTACCTTGGTTTACAAATTGAGCATTTGAAAGGTGGAATTTTTGTCCACTAAACTGCTTATACCCGGAAGGTATTAAAGCGATTTTATATGAATAAGGCACATATATTAAATATTTCAATGGTTGTCAGATCATTAAATCCTAATAAGGATCCTTTTAGACCGCGAGAGGAACATGAAAGAGATACTTGGTCCTGAAGTACCATATCTCAGTGCAATTGGCAAAGAATATTGGAATGCGACGATTAAAAGATCTCAAATGATGTTTGCATCAGGGGGTGAAATTAATACACAAGAATAATGTACTCTTTTTCCTTCACTAGGATTTTTGGTCCCACTGGATTTTTCTCTAGTAAGGTTTTAACGAGACATATTCTTTGTGTAATGGACATCCAAGGGGGAGTGTTATGAAACAATTAAAAGTATGGATGTCCCTTTGTATTCCCAAGAGATTAATTCATGATTTATGATTCCATTATGTATAGGAGTTACAATCCATAAATCTATTCATGTAGTGGAAGAACCGTTTCATAGGTTTCTTCATATTCTTGTAATAGTGGGTGTTTAATAGGATTAATGTTTCTTTAATCTTGTAGTACCTATTTATAGAGGTACATTGACACCCTTTGTAAGAATTTTTGGATCTTGTTGGAATACAAGAATATCACTCTCCATTCCTCTACTCATTTCCCTCATATTTCAATTCCGATTATAGTATTTCATTTTATTAGTTTTATAACGGTCTCCGTTTTGGGTTAGTTTTTGGCGGGTTTCGCTCCACAGTTCACACTTCTCACTTCTCACGCTCGTCCTATAGCCATATTATTACAGCCAACTAAAGCTTTTTACTGCTTTAAAACTTTTCAAAATTTTCATCAAAATCCCGAATTTGTGAATTTTCACTTTATCTCTCTATCAAAAACCCTAGAGGTGGAAAAAATATAGCATCTACGGCTGCCAAAAAATGTGAAGGGTGGGCGGAGAAATTGGCCTATTTTTTCTTTTTTGGGAGTGAAATTTGATCTTTTTCAACAGGAAAATTTGGATTTTTGGTGGAATCTTCAAAACCCTGAAAAATTTGAGTAGGGTTTAGTGATTTAGGATTTGCTTGAGGGAAATCTCTCATTTTTGAGGTACCTTGATTTTTTGAATGAAGTACTTGCTTTCGATTCGTAAATTGATGCTCTTTTTCTTCTGGGGTTGTGAAACGTTTTTTTGTTTTTAGCATTTTTCATTTGTTTATGTAATGATCGAATGCTGCTGATGGGGTTTGTTGCGCATTTCTTTTTGGTGCACATGGGCTCTGTTTGGGCGATCGAGATGTGTTGAATTTCTGTATAACAGAGTAAAACTTCTGTTTTGGCTGAATATTTTATGAAAATGTGGAAGTTGGCTGAAGACCAAAAGGTGCTTTATGCTTTTGCTGCAGTAGGATGCCTTACAAAGAGACGAAAGAAATAAAGAAAAAATTCAGTAGGATTTCAACAAGATTGGTGCTTTATTTAATTAATTTGTTTTGCTGTGCAGAGAGAGAAGGAAGAGCTTCATAAACTGATAATTGATTTGGAGGCTAAACTTGATCAAAAGCAAAAGCTTGAGTTGGAAATAGAGCGCCTGAAGGGCACTGCAGAAGTAATGAAGCACATGGATGAAGAAGGTGACAAGGAAGCTGAGAACAATATGAATTCAATTGAATTAGAGCTCAAAGAGAAGGAAGAGGAACTTGATGCTTTGGAGGCAATAAATCAAGCTCTCATTGTCAAGGAGAGGAAGACCAATGACGAAGTGCAGGAAGCACGCAAGGAGCTAATAAATGTATGACTTCTTTACTATTCTTCTTTAAATCCTACCCTCTGTTGCTCAGTTATATGTCTATAAATGGTTTTCTTTATCCAACCATACCTGATATTTTACTTTAAGAATGTATTTATCTTCCTGTAATTACATGAGGGATAATATGGATTAAGAAGACCAGAATTGTATATAGCTACGTGCCTATAAATATGTCAATTTCTGTACCCTTTAGTATTACGGGAAATTTTCTCCTTGAGGCAATCTGTGTTTTCAGAATAGAATTCTCCTTATGGAAGAAGTATTTAGAGATAAGAATATATGCCCATTTCAATTCATATGCTTCAGTATTTTCTATCCTTTTCTTTATAGATAAGTTTGCCTAGATGAGATAATTATTGAATTGAAGGGTTTAAGTGAATAAAAACAGAAGAATTTGCTGCAAATCCAAGGAGTATACAATTATGTTTGGCCACTCTGCTAGATATAATAACTAAACACCACAGGAAGAGATTTCTGAGTTTCTTTTCCTTTGTCTTCTTTGTGTTGTGCTTGGGATTAGTTAAATGATCAGGCTCTACGGTTCTAAAAAAAATGTTATTGGTAAGATTACGCTTCTACTTTATTCCAGTCCAATGAGTGCTAATCTAATTGCAGACGTTGAAATGCCTTTCCATTATTCATGCAATAATTACATGAAATGCCTTTCTATGGCATCCTTTTAATCAAGCTAAAAGAAATGGGGGACTACAAGAGGTAAACATGTTAGTGTACACTGGCAGTTTCCATTTTTTTCTTTTTTCTTTTGGCTGTTTCCTTTTCTTGTCCCTTGTATCACATAAGTGTTATTTCTGCAGTTATTTTAGATCAGAAAACAATTGAATAAGAAGGTGGTGTGGACTGGTGCGTTGTGGGTCCCCTTTAGAAACTCAACTCTTGATGTAGGGCTAGTATGATGGTGGTCTCTATTTGATGGCTAGTGGGTGAATCTGTACTTAAGTGATGTTTGCCTAAATGCAGACTGCAACATCAAATCCTTGCATCCTCAAGAACAATTCATAAGAAAAACATTCTCAAATTGAATCTGTGGTTGTTAGAGGAGACTACATAAAAATAATTCTTGACTTCAATGTTCAGGTGTATCTAAGCTAATAGTTAGACTCTGATTCTAAGAGGATATTAAAATCCTAGTGTTATTCATCAAGAATCAGCTAAATTTTCCAACAGGAGCTGCGGAATACCAACATCCCTTTAATGTGAAAACTTGTAAAACACTTACAAACCATGATCCTAAACTAAGATTAATGCTTATGCCTTACTTTTTGTTAAGATTAGCTGATAGTTGCAGTGTGTGTGCATGGATGGATGTTGTCTCTTCTGTTAGACAAATATTTGGCATTAGACTACTTTGTTTGGTTTGAAATGGGCTATGAAAAAAAAAGTAAACGAGACGTGTGAAGCAGTGTGATGCTCAAATATTTGCAAGAGCTAATTGGTTGTGAACCACATATATTGTGCAGGGGTTGAAAGATAGCCGTGCATTTATACATGTCAAGAGAATGGGAGAGCTGGATGAGAAGCCATTTCACAGTGCTGCTGAGAGAAAATTTTCTCACACTGAAGCAGCTGAGAAAGCAATTGAATTGTGTTCCTTGTGGGAAGATAACCTTAGGGATCCAAGCTGGCATCCATACAGGGTCATCATTGATGGAGAAAATGCCAAGGTATGTGTGGTTTAATAGCCAAGTCGAGATGTATCTAATCTCTGTTATTCCTGCACAGCACCTCTTAAAGGCGACTTGACGTGCTGCTTACCTGCTGGAATGTTGGTTTACAGATTGGCTTTGAGTTGGTTATGGTTTATTTCCTTACCTTTCATATTGGCTGTTGCAATTGAATCTATGATTCACTCATATTTAATCACCATTTCCATTGCCTATAGAAGAGAGAACATTTGGCTCCCTTCGCTTCCATTTTGTGGACATATTTATGATTACTTACTCATGGATGCATTTAAATTACAATTCTTTTGTTTTTAATTTGATCTGTCCTTTACTGTAATTTTATGAATTTTCACCTTTAGAATTTATTGTTGAGAATATACAGGGTTTAGGAAAATTTTAGTTGCCGATTTACCTTTAGAATATAAGAATGTATGTAAACCTACCTGTACATCACATCAAACATTATTGTGTTTGAATTAAACTATTGCTTTCTTTCACTCCTCATGAATAAACATCATATGCCTCATCTATCTACCCCATCTTAAACCTGTATTTTCTGGAAAAAGCAATAATTATTTAATGAAAATAATCTCTTCAAGTTGCTCCTTATATCTTTTGGGAGTAACTTAACAGCATCCACGATGTGTTGCTTTAAATATTTCAAAAGAAATACAAGTGTTAAGGACATCCTTAGTTTTGGTTAATGTGATGGTAGTCATGCCCCCATTTAATTTTTAGGAACGAAGGGTGGCGAAAACCTCTGTTATTGACTGTTTCACATTGCAGTGAACTCCGAATTTGCTCCAGACCTTTGCCTAGTTTAGTTGTTGAATCATCTTATTTGTCTTTCCATGTGCTTCACACCAGGGGGGGAAAACACAAGCCCCCGCGGCCCAGGGGGGGTGGTTTGCTTAGAAAAATAAAATGCATCTATTGATGTGTTTGTACACATGAACCCACTGAACTAAGTTTCTCAGCTTGTTACAGTGAATCATTTAACTGATCAAGGTACATAGGCTGATTGCTGAACATTTTCATGAAACGTTGTTCCTTTTATTTAAATCAACATCTTCATAAGCTCTTAATAGTGAACAAAATATGATGTGTTAGTTGCAGCAAACAGATTCATGAATTGACCATAGGTTACGCATATGTTTGGCGTTCGAATAGATAAATTAAATGTTTTCCTGGTTCACTGAAGAACCCTCCAGAAGGATTTGTAACAGATTCCAGCATGATGTAACACAATCCCCTCTGACCAAGTAATGTATACAGGAATAGTAGATTGAGGAATGGATTTAATTTTGTGGAGGGGAGGGGAAGGAGAAAAGAGACTGTTGGCTTTAATTCTCCCCTTGTTAGTATCAGGGAATTAACATTGTTTTTCGAATAATAATTTTCCTGATGATGTGTATATTATTGTTTTAAATGACGTCATAAATTTCATATACATTTATTTTGCACTTGAATTTTCTTGCTATGGGAAGAACAACCTAAGTCCGCTGAGGCAATCCTCTTTGCCTTTCGGTTTTCCTAACTTGGTTGATTTCATTGAGTCTGAACATGCAGGAAATAATTGATGAGAATGACGAAAAGTTGAAAAGTCTAAAGGATGAATATGGAGACGAAGTGTACCAGGCTGTTGTTAAAGCTCTAGATGAAATGAATGAGTACAATCCTAGTGGAAGATATCCTCTGCCTGAACTATGGAATCTAAAAGCAGGAAGAAAAGCATCTTTAAGAGAGGGAGTGGAGCACATATTAAAACTCTGGAAGGTTAACAAGCGCAAGAGAGCTACGTACACTTGAGGAGATATGGATATTCATTTTGGGCTTTTTGTTTCTGTTTAATGCGCATTGAACGAATGGATAGGAAGAAAAGATAGACTGTACGGGGGAACTCTGAACATTGGCTAAAAATTTCAATGTCATGTTAGAGACTAATTTTCAGTTGCTAAATGGTTAATGCTTTGAGTGCAGTCTCTTGTGTGGGTTTTTCTAATTTTTGAATCCGATATCTTGCTTTGTTGTATTAAAGTCATCGGAGATTTTAAAAATGAATTATTTAAAGCAATGTCATGGAGGCCGTGAAGTAAAAGAAATAGACCGTAGACAGATTCTTTCAAGGTTTGAAAGAGGAAATATGATGAGTTCTTGCTCAGGCCGTTGAGGATTTTCTAGGAAAGTAAACAGAAATGCTTTTACAAGCTTCTTTATTATTGATTCTTTTTTATTTGTAAATGCTGAGAACATCACCCATGTGCTTTTTTTTTGTCGAAACGATATGTGATTTTATAGATGAAAAGAACCTTTACAGTTTCAAGTAAAGACTTGATCGAACTTTACAACCAGTGCATACTAACACTGAGGAATCCAAAATTCCTGATCTACAACAAAGTCTAGCGCTTGCACGCTTATCCTATGAGTTATATGGTTAAGATTCCTATTAATTAAACAAAAGGAGCACATACGAAACAAGGACTTAAGACTATAGATATCCTCCATCAAGGTGAGCATTCGCATTTCCTGAGATTTCCTTTGCTTGAGGAGAGTGAACGTTACCTTGTTCTGGATTTGCACTTCAATCTTCTCCAACTTCTGGACAGCAGCTTTACTCATCAATAGTTTGATAGCTATGAGCTCATCCAGGACCTGGTGTCCAGAACTTCGTTCTTGCAACGTCCACCCTCGTATCATGCTTTGATTGTCCCTTGTTATAGTGACACCTATCCCAAATTTAGGGGTGTATTTGCTCTTTTGTATTGCAAACCTTAGTGTCATGAGGCCATGTGCTTGATCATACAGAACTTCAATTATGCTTTACGAGAATCATAACCAATGTTTGTCCCGATACAAGTTAATTTAGTCAGTTAGGACTGATCACTTCTTTATGAAATACTATGTATTCGAATTCAGTTGCTAACTAGTTTTGTACCCGTTCGTTGAACGGGAATCGTCGAAAAAAAATAAACTATTTAGTCAATTTTATAAAAATGTCGATATAAAATACAAATTTAATATATAATCTATAATAACTTGCCTTAAGTGTATTACTATGTGCGTATTGTAATATAAAGTATTCTTATAATATAAATTTGAACATCAAATTCAGTGAATAATAATTCAAAAATGAAAAAAATAAAATTCAACAATACCATAACATTCAAAAACTTGAAAATAAATAAAAGTGCAGTAAATAGTATTAAATAATATTCTACTCTTCAGAAACTTGTTTTGTTTTTCTTCTATTTGAATATTTTCCTCGATTTGTCCGTGCAACTCAGCATTTATTGATTTTCCATTATCACTGCATGATAGTAAAGCAGGATTTAATTAGCCACACTATTTATGGTATTTGATGTATTAAAGTGGGTAATAATTTTATAGTAAATTGTATTTGTAGACTTAGTTGACTATATATTATGCCCATGAATATCTTGTTGCGTTAACCCTTGAACACCAACATACATAAATTTCGCAAAAGGAACCAAAATAAAATTTTCCCTTTGAGTTCATGATCACTCGAGAGGCATAGGTTAAATGTTTATAATATGAATATTTAACAGCAGTGTCAGACATAGCAAAAAAAAAAATCAAGTAACTAACAGCAATAATAGCTAAAGACACAAATTTCGTGAAGAAATATCTTAGTCAATTGATTATTAAAAATTTAAGAACAGCATGGGACATAATCAACAATGGCATTTACTTCCATAAAATTCTTACATCTGAAGAGGAATATAGTTTTTAAAAAAAGAATCTTTTGGCTCGTTGAAAACAAATTTCATTACAAAAATTCTGGACAACAAAACCCATGAAAATTTATATATATGAGGCGAAAATTTGATTAAAAAATATTAAGAATTCTTATAGGAAATAAAGCCACAATCGTGCAAATAATTATTTTTTTTAAGAAAAGATGATTTATTAATTGAAATTAGTTACTTTTCTACTTCTTGTAGTGATAACAATTTTTATCGGACTAAGAATTGATATATCTTAGTATGATTGATATATCTTATCGGACTAACAATTCTTATCGGACTAAGAATTGATATAAACCCAAATAAAAAAAGAGCAAGCCACGTAGAAAACTATTTGTCGTCTCATTAAGCCACGTAAGAAAGAAAAAATATGAATCAATAAGAATGAGAATACGACTTTATTATATATATATATATATATATATATATATATATATATATGATGATTGTATTGGCAAGCGATCAGGAAGAATCGAATTCAGTTGCTAATATGATGATTGTCTTGGTAAATGATCAGGAAGAACCTCAGGCATATGGTCCTAGTGATATGCAATCAAAAACATTTGGATAAGCTAATTTTCATAAACCATCACTGTGATTTCCAATAGTTGATGGCTGATAAAGCTAATTTTCCCTAATTGTCACCAACAAATAACACCATCATTCTAAAGTTGAAGTAATGATGCGTATACATCCTCAACTTGAATGCATGATACAATGTTCCTTTCCCTAAACATCACCTTAAGACTGATCAAATGCTAAAATGATTTCTCTTTTAATCATGATATGATTTTGGCAAACTTTCTTTCCAGTCCCTTTCTTTTCTTTCCTTTTCTCAGCTTCCAAAAGCTGTATAAGCAAACCAAATCGGTTTTAGGTTGTCAATCATGCTCCCTTTCGAAGTAATATACATTTGTTGTAAAATATATAGTATTTCAAAATTATTCTTTGTCCCACATCGAAAAAATGAGAAGTATTATTTTCTCTGTCCCACATTGAGAAGTGAGAAGGGTTGCAGTCTTTGTCCCACATCGGAAGTGAGAAGGGTTGCACCTCACTCTGAAGTCTATAAATAGGATCCACTTCTCCCTCAGAAAATCACCCCAGCAGCTTCAGTTAATATCTTTTGATAGCTGCTCTATCTCTCTCTCTCTCTCTCTTTCTCTTTTATTTTTTGTTAGTTGATATCTTCCTGATAATTCTGTTCTCATCTTCTGTTTTATATATATATATCTGCTGGTTTTAATTTGCTAGTTCTGGTCCTTCTAGTTTGCAACAAGAAGAAAGGTTGTCTTTCTTGTTCGCAATAAATAGAAGAAGGCTTGTTTAATCATGGGGAAATATTTCAATACTCTGAAATAGTTTCTTAGTACAGTGCTTTCTAGCACGACTCAAGCAGATAGTGTTAACATTGTTGTAGCCATTTATCCAACAATCTAAGAAACTATGGCATCTGACAATGTTAGCACCCCGCAGCCTTCATCAGCAACTGTTGCAGTGGCACTACCATTCGCCAAGCCCTTTCCAGATGTATCCAAAATTAAAATTTTCGCCAATGAAAATTTTAAAAGATGGCAAGAACGTGTGCACTCTCTACTTGACATTCATGGAGTAGCTTATGCGCTCACTGAATCTCAACCTTCCGCAACTGCGAATGCCAAGACTCAAGAAGCATGGCAATATGCCAATAAGGTATGTCGACACACTATCTTTCAAACACTCTCTAATGAATTATTTGATGTCTATTGTAGCAGCAAAGAAGCCAAGGCAATTTGGGAAGCCTTGGTAACAAAGTTTACTGCCGAAGATGCAACCAAGCAAAAATTCGTCGTAGGAAAATACAACCAATGGCAAATGACTGATGACAAGGAGATGAAAATCCAAATCACCGAATATCAAATGCTGCTAGAGGACTTGAAAAATGAAGACATCAATCTTCCTGAAAAATTTGCTGCAGGCATGCTGATTGAAAAGCTACCTGAGTCATGGGCCGACTATAAAAACAACTTGAAACACAAAGAGAAAAATTATACCATGGATGAGCTCGTGAAGCACATCCTCATTGAGGATTCAAACAAAAGGGAGTTGAGAGCTACCAAGGCAAAGGAGATGGCTTACAAAGCCAATCTGGTGCAAAGCAATAATAAAAGGTACGCCAATAAATCCCAGAATTACAAGCCCAAAAATTTTAATGTCAAGCCTAACAATCCCAACTTTAAGAAGAAGAAAGGCAATTGTTTTTATTGTGGAAAACCAGGACATTATGCAGTCCAATGCAGACATAATAAAGGTGACAGAGCAAATGGTAACCCTCCTAAGGTGCACTTAACCGAAGGAGATGATATAATTGCTGCTGTCATCTCCCAAGTGAACATTGCAGCCAATGTCAAAGAGTGGGTGGTAGACTCTGGGGCTACTCGGCACATATGTGCGAATCGAGAAGCATTTTCCTCCTATACTCCTATAGGGGATGATGAAGAAGTGGTCTACCTTGGTGACTCACGAACGGCTAATGTTCTGGGTAAGGGCAAAGTATTCTTGAAACTCACTTCAGGAAAAACTTTGGCTCTCAATGATGTGCTGCATGTGCCCAACATTCGGGCAAATCTGATTTCCGTAGCATTGCTAGGAAAAGTTGGAGTGAAAGTGTCATTTGAATCTGGAAAGATCATAATGACCAAAAATAATGTATTTGTGGGCAAGGGCTATTGTAATCAGGGACTTTTTGTACTTAATATTTCCAATGTGATCAATGAAAATGCATCTTCTTCTGCTTATATTGTTGATTCCATTTCTTTATGGCATGCTAGATTAGGACATGTTAATATTGGTTATATAAAGAAAATGCAATCATGTGGCCTAATTTCTGGTATTAATGATAATATGGATAAATGTGAAATATGTGCAGAAGCTAAAATAACAAAGAAAAGTTGTATAACTATCCATAGAGAAACTGAATTATTAAATTTAATTCATACTGATTTAGGTGATTTAAAACAAACAATTACTAGAGGTGGGAAAAGGTATTATGTCACATTTATAGATGACTATTCTAGATATACCAAAGTTTATTTACTTAGAAATAAAGATGATACTTATAATGCCTTTTTATCCTATAAGTCTGAAGTAGAAAATCAACTTAATAAAAGGATAAAAAGAATTAGATCAGATAGGGGTGGAGAATATTTAACTTTAGATAACCTTTGTGAACAGGAAGGCATAATACATGAAATAACTCCACCTTATTCACCAGAATCTAATGAAGTAGCTGAAAGGAAAAATAGAACGTTAAAAGAAATGATGAACTCTATGTTAATTAGTTCTCATGCTCCAGATAATTTATGGGGAGAAGCTATATTATCTGCATGTCACTTACAAAATAGAATCCCACATAAAAAGACTGGCAAAACACCTTATGAGTTATGGAAAAATCATAAACCAAATTTGAAATATTTAAAAGTTTGGGGGTGTCTTGCTAAAGTCTTGTTGCCTGAACCTAAGAAAAGGAAAATAGGTTCTAAAACTTCTGATTGTATGTTTATTGGATATGCTGAACATAGTGCTGCATATAGATTTCTTGTGTTAAGAAGTGATATACTTGATTGTAATACAATTATTGAAACAAAGAATGCTGAATTTTTTGAACATATTTTTCCACTGTCTAGTAAAATTTCTCATGCACCTATTGAAATAAATAAGGAAATTATTCCAATTGAGGAATTAAGAAGGAGCAAAAGGCCAAGAAAAGAATTTTCATTTGGAAATGATTTCCAAACCTTTCTTGTTGATAATGATCCTTTAACATACTCCAATGCTATTTCTTCTCCTGAGTGTAAATTTTGGAAAGAAGCAATTAAATCTGAAATTGATTCTATCTTGACAAATAAAACTTGGATTTTGGTAGACTTACCTCCTAGTGCAAAACCTATTGGGTGCAAATGAATTTTTAAAAGAAAATATAACTCTAATGGCTCTATAGAAAAGTACAAAACTCGTTTAGTAGCAAAAGGATTTTCTCAAAAACAAAATATTGATTATTTTGATACATTTGCACCAGTAACTAGAATTGCGTCTATTCGAGTCTTATTTGCTTTAGCTTCTATCCATAAACTTGTTATTCATCAAATGGATGTTAAAACAGCATTTTTAAATGGTGAGTTAGAAGAAGAAATTTATATGTTTCAACCTGAGGGATGTATTGTATCTGGACAAGAAAATAAAGTTGTAAACTAATTAAATCTCTTTATGGCCTAAAACAAGCTCCTAAACAGTGGCATGAGAAATTTGATCAAGTATTGATGAAAGATGGATTTTCGTCTGTAGAAGTGGATAAATGTGTATATGTCAAAATTATAAATGATCAATATGTGATAATCAGTTTATATGTGGATGACATGCTTATATTTGGTACTAGTCTAAATATTGTAAATAGTACTAAATATTTTTTGTCTTCTAATTTTGATATGAAAGATTTGGGTGAAGCCAAAATAATATTGGGTGTTAAAATCATAAGGAAAGGTGATGGTATAATGTTGTCACAAGAACATTAAACAGAGAGACTTCTTAGGAAGTTTGAAAATTATGATGTGACACCTGTGAGTACTCCTTATGATGCTAACACTCAATTAAAGAAAAATAATGGTGACCCAATTGCTCAGTCTAAATATGCTCAGATTATTGGGAGTCTGATGCATCTGATGAATTTTACTAGACCTGATATAGCTTATGCTGTATGTCGACTGAGTAGATATACCCATAATCCCAACCATGAGCATTGGTTTGCATTAGTCAGACTATTGAAATATTTGAGAGGTACCATGAATTTTGGTATCCTGTATAGTGGATTTTCCACTGTATTAGAGGGTTACAGTGATACTAATTGGATCTCTGATTCAAATGATACGAAATCCACTAGTGGTTATGTGTTCACCCTTGGTGGTGGTGCAATAGCATGGAAATCTGCTAGACAGACAATCATTGCTAGATCAACAATGGAGTCAGAGTTTGTAGCTCTGGAATTGATAGGGACTGAGGCCGAGTGGTTGAGAAATTTCTTAGCTAATATTCCTTCAACTAAGGATTTGCTGCCTCCTGTGTCCATACATTGTGACTGTCAAGCAGCGATTGCCATAGCTAAAAATAAATCGTATAATTGTAAAAGTCGACACATGAGATTGAGACATGATGTCGTAAAGCAGCTGCTTAGAGATGGAATTATCTCCATTGATTATGTAAAGTCAGAGTTGAATTTGGCCGATCCTCTAACTAAACCCGTAGGAAGAAAATTGATTCTTCAAACTATAAAAGAAATGGGACTTCGACCAACAAGCTGTCAATAGAGACAGTAACCCAACCTATGTGATTGGTGATCCCATGAAGTATGTTCATATGGGTAATAACAAGTCAATATTGATGGTAAAGCACTTCAATTTAAGTCCCTCCAGAGATAAGTGCTTTGAGTAATTGTGAGGATGAGTTAAAACTCTTAATGAATTCATATCCCATTAGGGAGGTGTAGTTAAAGCAATACACACTTGATGAATTCACCTATATGAGAGTGGAGTGGGGCCGCTCCTATAAGATTCATTGGTCAAATCTTTAGAGCTCTCATGAATAACCAGGCAGGCGCACGGCCAAAAAGCGCAAAATCGCGTTAACAGCAAATTATGGGTTGTAATGTGATTGATAAAATCTCTGTCATACATCAAGAGTTATTGGTTCATAGAAATTTATATTTCACCAATAATTCTGTAGATCATATTTTATCAATCTATGTTTGGTTCATAGTCCAAAAGACACCAATCTAATTACATTTCAACCAAATCCAGCAGAGTACTTTTAAAATTCTTCCTTTATCCAAAGAATTTTTTTGAAATAGGTGGGAGATTGTTGTAAAATATATAGTATTTCAAAATTATTCTTTGTCCCACATCGAAAAAATGAGAAGTATTATTTTCTCTGTCCCACATTGAGAAGTAAGAAGGGTTGCAGTCTTTGTCCCACATCGGAAGTGAGAAGGGTTGCACCTCACTCTGAAGTCTATAAATAGGATCCACTTCTCCCTCAGAAAATCACCCCAGCAGCTTCAGTTAATATCTTTTGATAGCTGCTCTATCTCTCTCTCTCTCTCTCTTTTATTTTTTGTTAGTTGATATCTTCCTGATAATTCTGTTCTCATCTTCCGTTTTATATATATATCTGCTGGTTTTAATTTGCTAGTTCTGGTCCTTCTAGTTTGCAACAAGAAGAAAGGTTGTCTTTCTTGTTCGCAATAAATAGAAGAAGACTTGTTTAATCTTGGGGAAATATTTCAATACTCTGAAATAGTTTCTTAGTACAGTGCTTTCTAGCACGACTCAAGCAGATAGTGTTAACATTGTTGTAGCCATTTATCCAACAACATTGACATTGTAGCAAGACTACAACAAAAAAATTAATCAAGTACATATTACCTAGCTATTACTGAGTTGTGAGGTTTACAATCAAGTTGCAGTAAAGGTTGTCGACAAATGGTCAAATGTTACTGGAAAATGATTCAACCCTCAATCAAATAGCCCAAACTAAAAAGAAGTTCTTTTAAAAAGAACAGCCAGGCCATACATTAAAAAAAAAATTAAAAATTAATTGTGGAACAGTCTGGTTTGTACCTCAGTCAAAATTATACAAAACTAGCAACACTAACATGCAGTATATTTTAGTTTGAATTTTCTCCTTGAGGATTAGGTTTTGGGTAAGTCAATCTATTGGCATTATGCCTTAAAAAATAAATAGAAAAAATCTATTGGCATTATACCTCATACATCTGCCCTATCCACACATAAGCTGAAACAAAGCTTTGTACACTTGTTCCGCAATTTAAGAAATCAAGATTTCTAAGGCCTTATTCCTCCTGTTGATTGCCTAGAAAACAATAACTATAGTTCTATTACCGTCACATTAAACATTGAAATATGTAATACAATTGGATTCTCAACTTTTCCACAAAGAGGCCAAAAATAACACAGACTGCACATAATTAACCCAAGGATGTGTTTAATATTAAAAAAGTGGCACGGAAACCTCAAAAATAGAAAACAAAAAGGATATAGTACAACAATAGAAAAACCGTTTTATCTTACATAGAAAATGACGAAAGAACTGTAGATTTTCAATAGAAGATCATGGGGCTTGTTTGGCAAATGAATTTTTGGTCAAGTTTGTCTCCCACCAATTTTTTTAACAATGTCAAATCAGGGGCGGATTTAAAGTGGGGGCACTGGGGGCCTTAAATTCATATAATACATCTATAATTTTGACATAATTTTAAAAGTGTTCTCAGAATTTTTTTTAGAAAAAATGTGAAAGAATGGGTCACAAAATTTATATCATTCACTTTCCTCCTCTAGTTCCCATTTTCTCACCAACAGGGCCAAGTACCAATTATATCAATCATTCCTTTTGATCCCCACTCCCCAAGTTCCTTTTACTCCTGTGGTCCCCAATTTTCCTTCACAACCGGCTCCTCTTCTTCCACACCCAAGCCAACTACTTTTTCTTTTTATCACTTCATCCAATTATCATTTACTTCCTTTGTCCCCACTCCCCAATTTCCCTTTCCTCATCTGGCTCTCGGTTGTCCCCACTCCCCAACATACATAGAAGAGCCATTTTTTTTCCACAACCATAGCTTGTTACTCTTTCTTTTGATCACTTCATCCTATTTAGAGATTACACCAGAATCAATTGATCTTCTAGGACTTGGGTCCGCCACATTTTGCAGCTCTTTTCACCAACTTTAGAAGACCATCAAAATCAGGTTCTAAACAATTACTTCTTATTATTATTATTTTAAATTTGTTTGCAAATATATTTCTAGAGCATGAGACTATTACTGTTTTAAAGAAATTTGAAAATTGATTAGTTAATGTAATAACTAATAAATGGGTTATTTGATAAATATTTTAACTTGTGAAATGGTGATTTTATGCATGAGACTTTTTTTTTGCTTAAAAAATTAAAAAAAGAGTAGATAAAAAATTTTAGTGTTATTTTTGCCTCCACTAAGATTTTTTTCTAGCTCCGCCCCTGTGTCAAATAGATGCCAAATAGTGTCTTACATAAGTAAAACTTGAAAAACATTGTCAAATAGATGCCTAATGAAACTATGTAGTCATTCAATACAATATCTCATCAAACTATATACGCCACACTCAATGAGCTTCATACTCAGTGAAATCTTAGTTGTCGCACCTGCACCGCTCCACACCGCTAACAACAGGTTGCATATGTTTTCCACATTTGTAGAAGAATCCTGTATGACACCTGTATAAAGAATTTAACAAGCTTGAAGAGAATTAATAAGCGAAACAGGAGGCAAATTTGCAGACCATGAAATTTTCAGGTAGGGACCTATATATACATACTTAATTGACTGTGATAAAGAAACTTGAGGTAAAAAATATTTCTTTTTTATACTTGATAGCGTGAAATCTGGCAAAACCAAGCTAAAAACAAGTTAACTGAATCACAGAAAGTGAAACAAGAGACCTGTACCTTGCTTCCTTCATCTATACATGCAAAAATAATATTTCAATAGAAAAAAGTAAACCAAAGAGATTGGCAGTTAATAATTTCATGACTAGTACCAGTGCCCATCTGCAATTTCTCCTTGAAACATTTGTTGCATCAAATTCTCAAAGAAGTATATGATTCCTCTACAATACTTGAAACTTTAACGACAATTACAAGACAAATTTGTCACTAGGAATTATTTGTAGAATACCAGCTGCATTGCCAATTTATCAGCATCAGTGCATTGAGAACTTGCTACAATTTGGAAACACTAACCTATTTGTGAAGAATATTAGCACCAGCATCGGTTATTTACTAAGAAAATTGTCATAACTCAATATGCATGGTTTCCAACTAATACGTGACTTATCCAGGTGGAATTGAAAATTACCTATTCAATAACGTATCACAAGCAAACGCAATTTTCACAGTTCAAAGAAGACAAGTGTACATACTCGTTAAAGTTATGTAATATGAGTGCATTTGTCATTCCCTTTGTCCAAGCATGCTTATATGGAACCGACAATTTTATTCTATAAATTTGCACATCAAAGCATGCTTATAAGTTTACTTTTGAGACTTCAATTTGGCCAAGCTAGACTGACTGTAAATCTAAGAAGCTCAGGCCACTTTGTCCAAGTTAGAGTACTATGAATTATCTGGTATACCTTAAGTTTGTATACGTGACTAGTACCAAAAAAAAAAAATCTTATTTGGACAACTAAGCAAAAAAAAAAAAAAATAAAATTTGATGAGTAAATATTCAATTTTGTAGGTTCTTATTCACATCAGATATATTTTCTTTCTATACTGACCTTGCATACAAGATTAAAGCAAAACAAGGGCAGTTCTATGTTTCACTGAACAACAAAACTGGATTGGGGATCGATCAATGGGAGTGAATTTTGATGAAGTTTGATTGATCTTGGCAATGCATCAAGCGAAGTTAAAACATCTCTCGAACAGCCAGAAAAACAAAGAGAAGCACTAAAAGAGAAAAAAAAAGAACTAAAATGCATATAGGATCAATCAACAAGAAATGAAAGCATCTTTCACATGGCCAATAAAAACTGGGTGAAACACCAAAAATAAGAATATGAGAAATCAAATACCTGCATCTCATAAAGCTGCAGCCTTTAATGCGCTCAACATGATTGTGGCATCCGGGGCACTTAGTCCATCTCTGAGCCTTCACAAGCTCTTCAAATAAGATATCATTTTCATGTTCCTTGGATCCCTTTGCATGCATCTCCTCACATACATTCCATGGAAGAATACAATCGAAACAGAAGAATTTCTTGCACATTGGACATTCTGATTTCCTCAGATTTTCCTGACAACATTCATCAAGGATCAGCTCTGAGCAATCGGGATTCGGGCAGTAGCATTTTCTTAACACTGTGACAGCATTTTCACAAAGCAGAACACACCATCTCGTAAAGAGTTTTTTTGCGATGATTTTTTCGCATTCAAATTGATCCAACCGTTCTATGCATCCTACTTGAGGGCATGTTATGTTGAGAACTTTTCCTTCAACCTTTGCAGCAATATAATTCTCAATACATCTATCTCTGCCGCTAAATACCCTTGTTTTTTGGATCTTCCTCGCGCATATTTGACAAGTAGGAGCCTTAACATTTTTTTCAGCATTTTTCACCTTTTCTTCTTCTTCTATTTTCCTCTTTAAGCTCCGTGTAACTCCTCTCCATTGAACAAAGTAAAACTCATAGTACCTAGAAAAATTAATACAAGATTCTTAATAAATGTGGCTCAGATTTTCTAAAGAATGCATAGGAATAAATATTGCAAAATTATGTACTATTTGTTCTGATGTTTTTGTCAGTGGAAGTATAAGAATTCTGCACATGATTTAAACCCTAAACCCTAAATTTCTTCATGGCTGATGAGTAGCAATATAAACAGAGATTTTTCTAAACCCTTCTGGACAAAGATTACCTCTGAAAGTCTAATCCTTCATTCGAATGTAATCAGAGCTGAAATCACCGTCTCTTTTCTTCCCTTATCTTCAGACAGGTTTAACCTTTTCTCCTTCCATACTCAATGGACTTCTACATTTATTATTCTTCGAGTTGAAAAGTACATGTGAATACCATAATTAATAACAAAGGAAAAATGTAACTTTGGTCCTAAAGTTTCTCAAAGTAGCGATACTAGTCCCCAAAAGTTTCCCTAACGTAAAGCTGGTCCCTAATGATTTCAATTTGAAGTATATTTAGAACAATTGACTTATTTTTGTCAATTCTTACTGAAATATTGGCAAGTGCAGTCATGTGTTTTGCTTTAATGTTCCCAAAGTTTAACTTTTCACTGGCCAAAAAAAATACTTTCGTATGAGCAACCATGACCCCAATGTTGACATCTATGCAAAAATTACAAGAATCGAAGTGGATCCATTTATTGAAGGTTTCCGATCATTCATTTTTTTTTTTAATTCTTAGAGATATGTTGCTTCATGATTCTTCGGATTATCTTGAATTGTCCAAAATTTTCTTTGGTCTCCAAAGCTTTGACTGCTTTTTTGAGGGCACAGTTTTGGTCTTGATTTTTTATTTTTTTTAGAGGAGATGGGAAAAGATAGAAGGTTTGGATTGGAAATGATCTTGGGGATGCCCCAATATGTGTTTTTTTTATATTTATGTTAATGTCTCTTTTATTTTCTCTTTTAGATTCATTTAATGCGTGTGTTTATGAAATTAATTAATCATTAATATCAGTAAACTGTTGTTTAATTTTTTAAACGAAAATATTCAGCATGGGACACGTGACCGCACTTGGTGCTATTCGAGTAGAAATTGAGAAAAAGCAGCCAATTGCCTTAAATGTGCTTCAAATTTGAAACACTTAGGACTAAATTTGCTTTGCCCCAAACTTTGGGGACTAGTGTCACTATTTTGTCAAACTTTGAGGATCAAAACTACATTTTACTCTAATAACAAAAGGTAACATTTTGGTGCGTATCCTGTTTACTTGTTTAATTAAACTATGTAGATCTTGAGTACGGGTGGGTGACTTTTACTGTATTTATATCACCATTTAGGGTAAAAGGCTTCGTCCATTAACCACCCTCGGAAAAGATGATATTGTTGTTGAAGGATTAAATTTTTTCCCACATCATTCATAAATTATTAAATTCTAAAAAATAGTCTTTATCTATGCGTACACCCTTTAATCATCGGAAAAGCCAAAAGATATATGTCAAAAAAGGGAGAGAGAAAAAAGGGAAAAGGTATCAATTGAAAAATTACATTCCTGGATGGTGTTGACTTTTCGATTTTTCTTAAAAGGTCTTTGACACTCACTAAAATATATTTCAAATGTCATATTTTTAAAATATAAGATTAATTGAAAAAGTAAATAAATATTAAAGAGGGTAGGTTAGATGAATTTTAAGTAGATTAACGAGTACACATTAGAAAATCCTTTTTGAATGCCCAAAGATTTCTATTTATTCTAAAAGGGTTAATTACATATTGCTCCCTATAATTAGGATTTTGTTGCAAAACACCCGCTCTATTCATGAAATCAATAGATTGCCCCGTAATGACTAATATTCAAGCCACTATACCCTCATTATAGTAAAATTGCCAAAAAGGCCTTTTCTTTTTTATCTCATTGTATCTTCTTTGGGCTAGTATGTTTAAACTCTTTCCCCTCATTTTACATTCTTGCTATTTAAATTTTGACCAAAAATTTGCCAAATTATTTCTTTTCACTGCTCAACATAGATTGTTATTTTCCTATTAAAATATCAATTGTCATGAATTACGATAAGAAAAGAACAAGTATACTTTATCCAAAATAATCTAAGTATTTCTATTTTTATTTCACATTTCTTATTATGCATTAATTTCTAATATTATGATCGTGATGCATTAATTGTTAACAAAAAAAGTTAGAAAAAAAAGCGCATAGACTCTTTCCAATCAACCTATTCAACTATTCTCCCCCCCTCCCTCTTCTCTCTTAAATCAATCATCACCTCTTACACTACTTCTACTCTAATCTATTTAAGGGAGGGTCCAACTAGACGATCGGGGTTTAGAGAGAGTGTGTTCTTACCTCTATCTCAAAGAGATGTATTACTACGTACCTTTTAAATTTTATTGCAGGTGTAAAGGTTTGAATTTCTAACACGTAGCCAGATCTACATTTTATGCTTCACTTGGTGGCTAACTCACATAAAACGAGTTGGTCAACCCATTCAACTATTCAAAGTGTTCAAATAGTCCATTTTGTTTTCTTTTTTCCGTTTTTTGTGGTTAAAATTAATAGAAGTCACCTGCACATGCTCCACAAAGCCACTTGACTAGGAATAAACCTATAGCTGTCAAACAAATCCATTCAATTAAATTTATCCATACTCGCTCATTAATAGAAGTCACCTGCACATGCTCCACAAAGCCATTTGACTATGAATAAACCTATAGCTGTCAAACAAATCCATTCAATTAAATTTATCCATACTCGCTCATGAATAGATAAGTATGGGCACCTCAAATTTTTGCATATAAGTTTAAATTGGTTACCCAATAATACCCATTTAAATGGGTATTATTATAAATGGATATTATTGGGTAATCTATCAAATCCAATTAACCCATTTAGAATTGTCTTCCCCCAAACCTCCTCTCTTCTCCCACCCATTGTTTTTTCAAATTTTCATTTTGTCATGAATTTAACTACTTTTGTTTTATTGTTATTATTATTTGTTGGTTTTATCTTATCATTTTATTTTCTCTTAGTTTGTTAACTTGCTCATTTTTCAGCATTACCAATTTATGGCAAGTTTTAGCATCTTTTCTTACTTTTCCAAAATAAAAATTTAAATTTACACACAAAAAAATGCTAGAGATTCAAAATTTTTGGATTAAGTTTTTATGTTAACTTTTATAGTACTTAGTTCAAATTTTTATATTCGTATTGTTTAATTACTAAATAGTATGTAATTTTGCGACATAGAGTACGGATGGAAAAAATTGATAATTAGGCTTATTGAGCATTATAAGTAAATGTTTAAAACTAATGATGGGTGCAAAGGATGGTGTAAATTGATAACTTAGTTTGCAAAAATGAATTTAAATGAATTTACAAAAAGTTAAAATAAATGGGTTATAAATGGATAATTGGGTTACCCAATTCATTTTTTGACTTGCCTATTTATACCCATCTAATTAAATGGGTATAAATGAGTTGACTCACTTTTAGCTATTATCTATTTTACCCAACCCAAACCCGCCCAAATCACCCATTTTGATACCTCTAAATAAACCCTTATCGTGAGAGTCAAAATAGATTGTTCCAAAAACACCTGATTGAGAGTACCCAAAAATCCCTAAATACCCAATACCTTGAGAACCCAAAATCTAGGACTGAAAATCACTTGTGACCTATTTTCCATCAAAATTCATTATTTCCATGATCATAATGAATCATCAAACTAGATGGTAAATCTTTCGAATGGGATAAAAAAAGTTGTGGAAGAAGAGGTAAATCTAGATGGTAAATCTTTAGTCGAGAACCGATTAATTGTTGGGGATATACACTCAAACTATGTGCACTCAATTTTATAATCGGGTAATCGGGTTAGTAATTGAAAATTTTTTTTATAGACATTCTTACAAAATGTTAGTTGCACAAAAATTTCTTTTCTGTGCAATTATTCTTTATTTCTTTGCTCCTGTATATTGCTGTAAAAGAGACAAAACACAAGCAGCAAAAATGGCTATACCATTGTCTATGTGCATCATTCATTGGGGCGACCAAAATTCAAAATCATCTTAAGGAATTTTCAAGTCGTAAGACAACTACAATATATATATGGATTAATCTTTCCTACACTGACAGTGTATACACTATCAACATTGGATGAATGACAACTATGCAAAATTTGAATTTGAAATTCAACTTTTGCACACATATCAAGAATCCAACGATAATAATGTATACACCGTCAGTGTAGGAAAGATTTACTATATATATATATATATATATATATATATATTTGTTTTTCCTTCTTTACTGAAGAAAATTGACTGCTGGTTCTCAGGCCATAGGCTTGTCAACGGACCAGGTCCGGGGCAGAATTCATTATTCTGGACCCGGACCCGGCATACTATATCGGATTCGGATTCAACCCGTTTACCCCAGACGATCTTCTACTTTATGTTCCGGATCCGACAGGTCTCGGATCTGGATCGGGTCTACCCGAAAAAAATCTATCAAAACTTACAAATTCTAACAAAAATGAGAAAAAATTGTAAACTAATTTATAACTAATACAAAAAAAATCAAATTGACTTTACTCAATACATCACCCTAATCAAATTATATTGATAAATATATTTTTTTCAATTATTAATTCATTTATATCCGGATCAGAGTCGGAATACTATATTCCGTATCCTACCCTTTTTTTTGATTTGACAAAATAGATCCGAATCCGGATCCGGATAATGAAATTAAATTCCAATCCATACTCGGAATAATTTGACGGATCTGATATGGGTCCAGGTATCAGGCCATATTGGGTGGATTTATTGGTCGATTTATCATCACCATTAGCCTATTAGTGCTTTATCTTTTACCTTTGGGCCTCATTTTGTTTGCCAAGCCCAATTGACCTTAATTTAGCTAATGGTCCAGCTCAAACAAAAAAGCCAAGTCGCACTTTGAAGCGCTACCCTGTGTTCTACAATTTTATTTGTGTATGTTGTTGTCCATCTCTATTTTTCGTGTGCTCATCCCAATTACAACACAAAGAAAAAGAACCTTTTTTTTGGTTTAACATGATTTCTAGCAACAAATAACTGATGAGATTTTTTCTTTTTCTTTTTTTTACAGCCAAAGAAAATAATTATGATAAGAGTTCTTAGCATAATCAAATGTGCAACACATAAAGCAACGATTAATGTGAAAGGCATTCTCTCAATCATTTGCAATGTCAAGGAATTAAAGGACACTACATGGGGTAGAAAATGAACAAGGAAATATTAATGTATTAAAGTATTATGAAAGGGAGTTGAACACTTGTCTTGACAGACTAGGGATCGACCCTAATTATGAGTTGCATTTTCTGCCTTCTTTTTTCCAGAAGAACCATCTTTTTTGACGTGCTTTCCTTTTCAATGGGTAGTAAACGCTACCCATTCCTTCACGCTCGATGCAGTAGCACCATTTTTGCTTATTACCACACTTGTAGCAGAATTCGGTTCCACATCTACACAAGAAATTATTTCTTCAATGTGCAAAAAAAAAAAATGGAATTACGTTTGCAACAAAAAAAAAAGAATTTACACGCATATAAAAGATTTTAAACCATGCTAATATAAGTGGTGAAGAAAATCAAGTGTTGAAAACCCATAATGGCTTCGACATAGACGATTAACTCTGACAAATCTTATGCAGAGAATCAGTAATAATAGGTTCAAAGAAATTAACGGAACCGTCTTCAAAAAAATAAATAAATTACAATGATGTAGGAAATAATGAAGTCGTTAAATTTCACGAATAAGAAGCAATTGAAGAAAAAATTTAGAATTCAAACCTGCATTTTATATGATCGCATCCGCTTTTGCGCTCAACAAAATACTTGCATTGGGGGCATTTTTTCCAGCCTTTCTGGTTTGCAAGATCAGTAAATAGTTTATCATTTTTGCGACCAATTTTTCTGCTTGAAATAAGGCTTAATAATCCCATGAAATCGTTAGTTCCAGCGGAAGTGGTTTCAATTGTTATGGAATAGATATGTTATTTTAATGAGGTAGGTAAAGTTTTGAAAAGGCAGTATAGACAGACAAAAAGAGGAAATTTTGTACCCAATTTCTACAGCCTATCTGTCAAATAAACTTAAATACAGCAATTGCCAGCCACTAATTGAGGCAATGTCATTTTCTGATGGGAAGTCCTATCATATCATATCACACAATGCTTTATCTTTTATTATGTACAATTATAAAAATTATGACTGGCTGTTCACCTGTAATTTTGCTAAGTTGTTTAGGTAAGTTTTACTCGGACTCCTTTTACATTGGTCACATCAATAACTCTTTATTTATGTAATTTTCACAATTTAACAACCAGTTGATTCTCCATTGTAATAATCAATCAATCAGCTCTTTGGTATAGAAGAATAGATTTAATTTTATGCCTTTAACATGTGATCTAAATAGCACCTTGGGCAACGCGGAATCATTATTCAATTTCTATTTCTTTATGTTTACACTACTTTTAATTTGTTATGAATTTTTATCATAAACGACTTTTTCATTTGCTTTCAATTTTTTCATTGGACACCCGCTAAACAGACCCTTTTTTTTTTTTTTTTTTTTTGTAGAATTCTGCTCAAAAGCTACTACTTAATTTATTTTCTTTTTCTCCCTCAAAAATCAATCTCCAAATTTCTTTTCTTTTTTGGTAATATCAAACATCAATCTCCAACTTTCTTTTCAAATTTTTTCCCTGAAAAGTCAATCTTCAAGTTTCCTGCTATAATCATGCTTGGTAACGTTACGGTAATTTAGAAAGCATCTCTCCTACAGTTAAGGTTATCTATATGAAGTTTCTTTTGCTTCACGGCTTATAAACTTCTTCTGCTATCTCAACTTTCCTAGTATACGCAGAAAACATGTATAGATTAGTTTCGGGAGAATGCTATTTTTCCTTAACAAATAAGCATTTCTCTTTACTGGTGCAAAAAAAAAAAAAAATTTTTAACCATATATTCTCAGAAAAAAAAAGAAAAGAAATTTACCATGTCTTACTTGAAAAAAGAAAATTAACATAAAAAAAATCTTACTATGTCTATGACTTTACTTACCGCTCATCTAAGAAAATTTTGGTGCACTGAAAGAAAAAGGAAATAATTTGGAGCCCTGAAGTTTACTTCCTTGTGATCTTCTATTATAATCAATCAACCGTAGCTCATATAGAACCTCCCTGATTTTTCACTCGGAAGCTCCTAACTTTTTATTCTTTTGGGTGAATTATACTTCTCCTCCCAATCAACCACCCTTCCCCCCTATTATTTCTGTCTGTCTTTGCACCATTCAATTTTGTTTATCAACATTTAATACCTTTTTATCGACTCTAAGAATCATTGGACAAATATGCCCCTATTGTTATACTCTTTCTTTGTGTGTGCGCGCACACACTTTTCCCTCTTCCTTTCTTTTCTCATTTTTTTTTCTTTTTTTCCTCTTGGCTTCTTGATTTTTTTCCATGCAACTAAATTCTCACATGTCTTTTTTTTTTTTTTTTTTACATTTTTAGAATGAACTTGTTATTTGTATAATCGCATCTTTTCATTTTTTTATGCAGTCTTTGGATTTGTTATTTTGTCACCATGAATGACTGATTAATCATGAACTATACCATGTCAAGCTATATTTGAAGTACTTACAAGAGAATGTAATAGTCGCAAATTTATGGTAATTGAATATTTGAATGGGTATGCCTTCGAAGTATGAGCAATATAAAACTAAATATAAATAGTGGAATAATTAATCAATTTTTTTTGTAGCACAATAAGTTGTCAATCATCACCTCAGCAAATCAACTAACCTTGTTATTCTTGTTTACATAATGTTATGAATTCTATGTGGGCATTGAAATAATTATTATACTTTTGTTATCGAAATATGTTGCATTTATGAAAAAAAGGGAAAACAAAAGGAAAAGCAAAAAAAAAAAAAAAAACCAATTGAAGGGGCACTTTTGTCCCTTAAAATTTTAAAGGGGATAAAGTGATGATAAATGAACTTGAGAGGAGGAAAGTGACACAAGGGTGTAAATTACGGGGTGAAGTGTAATTTACCATTTTTCCCCTTGCCCATCTGTTTCTCATTCTGTGATAAGAGTTCTAGCAACAAATAACTGATGAGATTTTTTTCTTTTTTTTACAGCCAAAGAAAATAATTATGATAAGAGTTCTTAACATAATCAAATGTGCAACACATAAAGCAACGGTTAATGTGAAAGCAACGATTAATGTGAAAGGCATTCTCTCAATCATTTGCAATGTCAAGGAATTAAAGGACACTACATGGGGTAGAAAAACAAGAAGGAAATATTAATGTATTAAAGTATTATGAAAGGGAGTTGAACACTTGTCTTGACAGACTAGGGATCGACCCTAATTACGACTCGCATTTTCTGCGTTTTTTTTTCCAGAAGAATCATCGGTTTTTATGTGCTTTCCTTTTCAATGGGTAGTAAACACTACCCATTCCTTCACGCTCGATGCAGTAGCACCATTTTTTCTTATTACCACACTTGTTATTGGTTGCATGTAGATGTTTAGCCAACAAATGATGTTCATATATTACAACTTTAATTACTTTATTCATTAACACACTTGTGAATACAATTAGCGCATTGATACTACTAACATGAATAGTTTTATTGAAAACTTACCCTGCAACTGTTAGTTACAGATATTATTAGTCTTTTTCTTATTTCAATTCATGTTATGAGAGTTTGGTTGCGTTCATTTCTTACTGTTTCGTATTGATTTTAACGTCTTCTATTACCTTATCTTTATGAAACTTGACTAAAATTTTTACCCTCATTATTGACATCAGGCACGATTTTTACTAGCTAATAGAATATGCTCTTTTATGAACTCTACTTAATTCAAGTGCATCAAAATTTTTTCTGTTTATTAAACAAATCAGAGTTCTTTTTCCTTACTTAATAAGTTATACGTTATATCTACCTACTGCTTCAGCTTTGATTCCTACACTTAGGTCCACCAATGGATGCCAGAACAATAGTTATATTTATTGGATTTTGCTAATGGGTGCCATAGGTAGGCATGGTCGCAGTTTCAGAATCGACGGTTCTGGTTCTTCAAAAAGGTTGAACCAGAACCGCATAGTTCTGATTTTGGTTCCTTATGGTTCTGGTTCTGGTTCCGTATGGTACCCTACAATTTTATTTATTTCTTTTTCCTTAACAATTTTAATATGAATATAACAATATATTAAAAATTTCAAACAGAATGTACAAAATAAATACAAAATAAAGATCATATTTTAATTTTATTATTATTCTACAAAGTAAGAAGTAATAAATAGACAATACAAATTTTATGAAAAGTACATTACATTATCAAATTAAAAAATACGTTACACTATCAAATGGTTGTCATGTGTTGACTTTCTTGAGTTGGACAATTATCAATATTGAAGATTTCATTTGAAGAAATATTGCAAAAAATATTTTTTTGCTTGCTGGATTTTGAGGATGAGCTACTACCATCAAAACTTGCCATTTTTTGATAGCAAATAAGCAAAAAAAAAATTGTAAGTAATAATTTAATACTTACAAATTATAATGATAGATATTAGGCGAATAGAAAGAATTAAATAATTAGTAAAATATATAGAAAGTCCATAAAATTTAAACTTTCTTAAAACCTATTAAACACAACTAATTTTTTTTGAATTATCTCACTACTTATATTAATTATTTTTAACGGTTCTGAATCTGGCGATTCTGGTTTTGGTTCTGGTTCTATTTTTTAGAGAACCAAAACTGGAACCTTTATCCAAGGTTCTGCCATGGTTCTGGTTCCATGGTTCTGGTTCCGATTTCGGTACGGTTCCCGGTTCCAAATGGAACCATGGCCATGCCTAGCCATAGGGCACTCATTAACACACCTAACATTAATCTAATGTATCATGTATATGCACATACTAACATTTATTACCCTCTTTTGTGGTTTTATATTTTTTCCTATTTAATCTTATCTACCCTTTCTTGTATTTATTTATTTTTTCTTATTAATTTTACATTTTCAAAAATATGACATCTAAAATATATCTTAATGACTGCCCTATGAGCAACCCATTAGATAGATCCATATTTATTTGGGATATTTTCAGAAACCTCCCTTGAGGTTTCAAACAATTTTAGAGAGCTCCCCTTAAATTTTAACAATTACATCCACCACTCTTGCTTTCACTATTTATGCTTCAAAATAGACCCAATAGCATACATTTTTCGTCATATATATCTTAAACTACCCTTTTCTGCCAAAAAAAAATGGAAAAAGATTTTTGCTGATCGTATTCACTAATTGCCTTCTCTGTTGACTGTCTTCTTCCAAGCAAGACTATCAAAAGCCAAGAAATCCTCTCTACTAAAAATTTTTAAAAAATAAAATAAAATAAAAAGAATTTTGATGATTGCCTCTTTTCTGGGCAACACCATCAGAAAAGCCAAGCAAACATCCCAAGCTGAATCAAAAGCAAATCCAACAATTGTAGGCACGCAAAACATCGCAATCCAATTTACTTTCGGTAGCCTAGGCTAATTCTTACAATCTATCCAGCCCCAACACTTTCTCTACAAGGTAAATACACCTCTTTAGGGGCAGGTCACTGGATCGACCCCCGGAGAGCTAACGCGTTGTGAACCTTGGGGCGGGGCTCTCACAACCGTAGGGGATTAATCGGGCCCAATGGTTCTGGACACCCCTGTGTCGAAAAAAAATATATATATATATACACCCGCCTCTTATTATTAAATTGATAAAACTCAACCAATACTCCATCACATTTTACCAGAAATAAAAAACCCCAAATTTTATCCAAAACCAACACTCCATCAAGAACCAATCCCACATGTCAAATCCCCTTACTCTTCCACCCTTTGCAGCCTTTCGTTTTCTTTCAACAACCCATTTTATTGTGAGAACTTGTAAAATCCCTTATATTTTTCTTAAAATTCTCTTTTATTTGGAAATTATGACTTTATATTGGGCCTACTATCCAATCACCCCACAATAAGTATAACTGAACATAGAATGAAGGGTTTTCCCTTTTCGTTTTCAAGTTACTGCGAATTAGGATTTTACACCTATCCGTAGTGCGACTATCCGGTACGAAGTGTGGAACAAATTTGGTTATTAAAAGTGAGTTTTAGATGATATTAAGTGTGGGATTAGAGGTGATAATAATAAGTTAGTGAATTATAAGTTAAAACCCTAGTATACGCGATTTAAGGAAAATCGGCTCGAACCTACGGGTATCGCTCACTACCGATTGACCACACCACTTGACTACCACTTCCTCACCAAAAAATATCATTGATATTGGTGCAAAATATCTCCCTCATCCTCAGCCCTCTTAGCCGAAATATTTGACCAAAAAATGCAAGGAAAAGAAAAAAATTTGAGATGGATTTTGGTTGCGACAAGTGGCAACCATCCCTTAAGTGTTGACCAACCAATTTTCCTCCATATTTATCATCAAAAAACACACAAATTGCTCTCATTTTCTTCCTCCTAGCCGTGAATAAGAGAGAGAAAGAGAGAGCAAGAGAAAAACAACTTCACTTCATCTTGATTTGCACCATTTGAGTGAAAAAAACAAGATTCTAAACCGATTAACTTGTAAATTGGAAGCTTGGGAAGCTTAGGGAACTAAAAATTTCAAGGGGAAGTGAAAGAGAACACTAGCAAGCTCTAGTTTTGAGGTAAAATGGCTGACCACTCTTTTCTTTTTCCCTTAATCATGTTGGAATTGTTTAGTAACTTGTATTTGTGATTGTGATGCTTAAATCAAGAGATTTTGGATGATTGGGGTGATGCATTTGAGTTAGGGTTTGAATGATCATTTCCATCTCATACTTGTTGTATGGATGGTATATGATGTATACAAGCTTGTATATGAGTGGTAGTGATGGTTTTAAACTAGAAATGGGAATTATATCTTGATTGTAGCAAATTTCCAGAATTGAAGTTAGTGTATACCCTGTTCTGCCTGGTTCTAGTTCACCATGTTGGAGGCCGAATTAGACTTAGCATAAAACATGAAAGTTGTATAGAATGATGTTTTATAGTTTCCTGCAAAATTCAGCTCAATCGGAGCAACGTAGCTCATGAAAAGACAAAAATACCCCTAAGACTGCCCTAGGTAGTGTCCAGCAGACAGTTTTGACATTGCCTCACGTTTGCTGCATTTTTCACCTTAATCCATATCAAACCAGTCTTTGACCAAAACATGAAACTTTTAGCCCTATGTTTCAGCTGTCCAACGCCCCTAAGAACGCCTTAATCGGACTTCGGTAGCTTGAGTTATGGCCATTTGATTGTAGTGCAGTTAACTAGCCTGTTGGTAGGAATCCGGTTCTGTAAATTGGGAATATGACTTGGATACATTAGAAACTGGACTGAGTGACCTTCATTAAAGTTGTAAGTCTTTGTCTTAGCTTCAAAACGGTATAGTTTACATTCCAATCCGATAAGTGTAGCCTCAGTCGTGTCCGTTATGCAAAACAACGTCAAATCTGTCTTTTGTTTCTTGACTCAAACCTCATTTCCGCACATGTTCCTAGCTTGGTTTGGTACTTGTAGAACTTTGAGCCTATTGAACGGCTATGAAAATGAGATGATTTTGTGTATGACTTTGGGACTGATTGAGAAAAAAAATGAAGCCATAAATGGCTGGAAAATAGGTAAATACAAAGGGCACGCCCATATTTGCACTCGAGGACTAGGTAAGGATTTGAGAACGAATACTACTTGAACTGTCTAGAATATTTGCGTCTTCTTTTATCGAGGTATATAAGTGAGAACTTGGCCGACCTTGTACCCTTGGAAAAATGAAACTTACGACTAATAGAAATACGTTTTCTCCATTTTTTCGACTCAAATAATATTTCAAAGTATAATTGATTCAAAGTTTCAAAGTTTTAAAAGCGAGCATGACCTTTTTGAAATTTGATAAGTATCTTGAATACTACTTAAACGAGTTACATTTACTTGATTTTCTTGAAGCGAAACTCCTATGTTTCGAACTCTAGAGAGTTTTACAGTCGCAAATGATATTTTATCGCAGATTTGGACTCCAACCAAGGAGTTGGACCTGAACATGACTTTTGAGAGGCACTAGACCTTTGGTGAGTGCTTCCAAATACCTGATTGAACTAGACGCTTGTTTTCAATACTTGACCAATGTGATTTAATGATACGTCATTTGTTTGATCGGGCAAGAGTGTACTTTATCGCACTTGCCATAATATGAGATATACTTGTTTATTGTTGCAATGGATTTGATATATTTGTATATATGGTGCGCACTTCCTGGAATTCCAGAAACCCTGTGGCGAGTTACTCGAGTCAAGCCGGCAAGGGCTTGGTCGATTGGGTAACGAACCCTGGGTCTTTTGTTTTGTCGAGTGGAGTGATATCTTCTCGACTAATCGGTATACTCGAGTATTACTACCAGTGTTTATTGAGGATTTTGGGCCCAGTAGGGGGTTTGGATGGTGGACGGAGAGTAGTTTCAGCGGTGCTCTACTGGATTGGTTACTTACTTGAAAGTTGACGGAGTGTCAAACTATTACTTGATCAAGCTCTGGTGATGCAATGGGAATTTGGCTTCTGAGAGCCATCCATATCCTTATACTTGGAATGATTAGTACTTATCGTGTTATTGTTTCGTTTTCAAACTTTACACTCGCTTATATTGAGATTTGCTACTTGAAGTGTTATTGCTCATTTTTATGAACTTTTCATGCTCATTCATTGCTACATTGAAACTTGTACTGATAAACAATGGTCGATTTGCTATTTGGAACCTCACTGGGTTTTTAACTCATTCCACGCCATTTGTTTTCCTTACAGGGGGTACGAGTGAGGCGTGAGACCGGTACAGACTAGCACAGTCTAGTTTTTGACTTTTGTAAATGTTCTCACACGAGTCGCTCGATTAGGGTTGAATGTATTCAGAATTCCAATATTTTGATGTATTTGGGATTGTATGGATGGTTAAAATAGAAATGAATGTATTTGTATGTCCCAAGTTTGTGAACTGTTATTTCGTTTATTATTGAGGTTGCACCTTATTTCATTTGATGTGAGTGAGTGAGTCTTGGCGAGAGTCGGGCAGGCGGTCCGCCGAACCCTTTGGTTCACCCTAGGGGGAGGTGGGGCCGTCACATTTATCACCCATGATCAACCAAAATTGGATAAAGAACATAGATACAAAAAAAAAAAAAATTCAAACCCACTATACCCTGAATAGGAAAAAAAAGGGAGGAGGGGATGAGTCTAATCAAATCAAGTTTGCAAAGAGAAGGGAATTGATGTAGGAAAAGTCAAAAAAAAGAGAAGCCGAGAAGGAAAAAGAGGGGGATAAGCACGGGCAAGAGTTGAGGGACAACAGGTAGTGTCTTGAAGTAGAGCAGGAAAGTTGGGTAGATGAGAGTTGCGCAAAGGATGAAGTGGGGAAAAAAAAGCAACGTAAGGGACGCCCAAGAGAGAGAATCAATTGTTGCTGTTTTTGCTTTTGGTTTGGATTTTTGAATTTTTGAATGTTTTCCAAAAAAAAAAGTCTTTAAGTATTTTATGAGGGGTAGTAGAGAACTTTTGTACTGATAGGGGAGGTATGTGCAATTTTAAAATATTGAGGAAAGCTTTCCTGAATTTGTCAAAAACCTCAAGGGAGGTTTCTGAAATTATCCCTATTTATTTAGAATACTCTTTTTACTAATGAAATCAAACTAATAGCACAATACATTCATCTATTTAAATGGTTACTTCTCTTTCTTTTTGAATTGCTGATTGTTTCCTTAAATTTCCGCTTTTGCTCTTCTGTTTTAAAATTTTTTATTGGATTAATTTTTCCTACACTGACAGTGTATACATTATCAGCGTTGGATAAATGACAATTATACAAAATTTGAATTTGAAATTCAACTTTTATACATATGTCATGAATTCAACGATGATAGTGTATACACAGTCAATATAGGAAAGATTTACTCTTTTTTATTTCTCTATACGTACACCGCCAGTTGACATCTTTGCCTGGGCAACCTCAGGCGAAAAACTTCATAAATATATTTTTAGGTGTGCATATCTTCTCAAGGTTATCCCACTACAGTTTTTCGATGCAGAACAAGTTGCTGGGAAGGTTTTGGACACAATGGAGCAGGCAAAAGAGAGAGCAAACGGAAGCTGCACTGCCACAACTTCAGAGGAAGTCCGAAGATCAGCGCCGGACTTCCCTTCAGAGGAGAACCGACGCCAACATTGGCATCGGACTTCATCGGAGTAGCACCTTGTTTTTCTTTTTTTTTTTTTTTTTTCGTTTTCTGCCTTTTGTTGTAATTTTGTTTTCTTGAATCGCATCTTTGTTATTTTTGGAAAAAGCTCGTGAAACCATTCCTTCTACCTGCTTCCGCATCATTTTTTCTATCCCATGTTTTGACTATTTAAAAGAAGAAAAAAAGAAAGAAAACGTCATATTGCTCTATGATTTTGTGAGATGTATAATCCCAAAATTAGAAAAAAAAAAGAACAGTCTTGTATATCATTTTCCACGCAAGACTATTATACTCCCAAAAAGGGAACAAGAAGAAAAAATGGAAAGAAAATAAACTTCAAGGTTGACTTCAATGCAACTAGCTACTATCATTTTATGGCTTTTGTTTGCTCTCTCTCTCTCTCTCTCTCTCTCTCTCTCTCTCTCTCTCTCTCTCTCTCTCTCTCTCTCTCTCTCTCTCTCTCTCTCTCTCTATATATATATATATATATATATATATATATATATATAAGTTTTTTACATCTTCTAAAATAAAAGTCTGCCAAGGCCGATAAATTGTCTTTTTCTCCTTTTGCCTTTCTCTTTTTGTTGATCACAATAAAAAATAATAATAATAATAAATGGAGACAAAAATATGAAATGTGATTGTTTCTTAACAACAATAATCAAGCTACTATAACATGTCGTAACAATAATAGGTAGGAGACTTAAACCTAAACAAAATAAATAAAGGTTTGGACATTTAATAAGATAAGAATAGACAGAAAAAATAGATATCCACATAAAAAATTTGATAGAATTGATTAGAGCCATGATAATAAATATTTCATCCCATTTCACCAGCATCCTAAAGGTACTTATTACAGGCAGAGAACCCTTAAAAGAATACAACTTTATGGAGTAGATGGAAGTTTTCATCCTCGATAGTATGTTGTAGGAAATGATAATCTATGCTTTGTGAGGAATGCTTCTATAAAAGCTGCACTACACTGTCTCATGCAGCCAACTCATGATCCATCAGAAAATTTTCTAATTTGTTGATCGAAGTGTCTGCAGAAAAATGTTTTCATGTTTTTAACGTATGATGAACTGGAACACCTGAGTTATCCATGGACTTGCTATTTTAGAAAGCTTGAACCATTGATCAAGGGCAAAAGAAATGAAAGAAATCATTGAGAAAAAAAAAATATCTATCATTATAACTGCCACTTCAAGGGCAAAAGTCAGAAATATACATCTATGCTTTAAGATTTCATCGTGTAACAAGACATCAAAGAAAGAAAGATTGAATGAAATAACCAAAAAAAAAAAAAAAAAAACAGAGTCTTAGACCCTCTCTATATGGTAAATACTACCAAAATATACTAGTGTTGGTTGCTCATTGTCCTTGCATGGCTGAACCGCTCTCTAAATACTTGCAGGCCATACTTTTAAGCTTAATGACCAGGTCCTCTAGGGCTAGGTCCAGAAGCCAATCTTTCAAGCCAATGCGACATCGTGTCTCTTGCTTTTGCATACACCGAAGGAAATGTATCCAAGTGATTGGCACTTGCGAAGTCTTCCTCTGCCAACAACCTCGCTGCATCCACATGAACTTGGCCCATGATGGCAACAAAGATGACAAAAACCAATACAAGAATCGCTGCTTTTCTACAATCCATCTTGAGCCCGAAAATCGACTAAAACCCGCAAAAATGTTAGCTCAATTCGAACGAAGAGGTGAAATTTAATAGCTGAAAATGTAGATGAATTGGTTGATTCTTGGTTTATTCTTGCTATAGATGTTAATTTGTTGCAGAAGTGTGGAGATGTTGGGGGTATTTATAATATGGGAGGTTGGAGTTGGTTTGGAGTCATTTTCGACACTTTGAACGAAGAGGGTTGAATGTGCCGCAATTTTCCAAACAGGGTTACGTGTTGACTAAGGAGATGTAAAATTGAAGCGGTCCTATTCGTGATTCAATTTGAGGGGCTGTACATGTAAAATTTTGAATGCCACGAGGGCTTGGAATTTTTGTTTGGGTCTCTTGGCTGTGCAGTTTGGAATCATTCAAATGCCTAAGATTACCACAGGATGGAATTTATTGCAACAGGGTTGGAGGCTACATACGAATGGTCGTGTACGACAACTGACACATGTAACAATGCTTCTATTAGGTTTGTCAACCGTACGTTTTACTACTATAAATTCTAGCTCCGTTGAATTCAAGAGTTTTTCAAAAATTAATTTTTCAAATACATTGCTATGTTTGGATTGATTATTTTTTTAAAATAAGTTTTTCAAATATAATGCTATAGTAATATACAATAATTCAAAAAACATTTCAATAATCTAATATATCAAATATTTCAAAAAAATTTTATAATAAAATTTTTTTCATATACACTGATATAGTAAAATTTTTCAAAAACACTCCCAAAACGGAGCCATACAAGATGTAAAGTAATAGCGGCATAATTTTTTCGTCTCCTTCCTGCTTCTTAAATCTTGCTTTTTTGTCATTAAAAAAAAAATCATTTATAGATTTTGTATATGGTGTTAAAAATGATGTATAAAAATGTGAATTAAATTTTAGAATTTGAGCTAGTTTTGAGAGTTAACCTTCGGAAATGGATGCTTTGGCAACAATTCTTGCCCCTCTTTTTGTTGCAAGGGTGTGGTTTTGGCAATGTAGCCAGTAGAATGGGTTAATAGAAAGTATCTGCTTGTGTCATGTTGATTAATTGAGTCCAAGGTTTGATGTTTTGAATGGACCAGCTGGGAGCTGCTTATTTTCTTGGTCTTGAGTCTTGAATGGACAAAGCACTTGTTAATAGAAGTGAATGGACTAAGTTTCTATTCGTTTTGGGCTATTCTCCGGCCGGACAGCACAAAAAACTTGATTCATAGTGAATTGATTGTTGTAAAAGGTATTCAGCTTGGCAATTAAAGTATTCAGCTTGACAAATTAAGTAAAAGGAAATTTGGTTACTAGTCATGATGGCTATGCTAGTCATGTGTTCAAAAAGGAAATTTGGTTACTAGTCATGTGTTCAAAAAGTCAATGTTTGACTTCCGGTATGTAATATTATTTTCTATAGCGAATGAGAAATTTCGTATAGTCATGTGTGTATGTGTCTATATGTGTGTGTATATATATATTAAATGATAAAGTTTATTCATATACCAATTACAAAATTAAAAATAAATATCTGCTACAATATTTAGATGTTTTCCTATAAATATTGCATGAAAAAAATATAAGATTACCCACCATATAAGCTCTTATTTTAAGCACATAAACGTGAAATATTTTGTATTTTTCAAAGTTTGGAGAAGGGAAAAAAAAATGTTATAAAGTGGAAAAAATGTGTTGAGAATGGTTTACTGTGGCTTAATTATTAAATGTTTGTCACTTCAATTTCAGAATATGATGTAGACGACTTTCTCGTTTAGACAAGAGAGTTTAAAATAATTGTTGAAGTTGAAAATATATATAAATATGAGTCCTTAAGCTCAGGCTTGAGTGATGATGTCATGGCGTCCGATTATATTTTCATTTTCACACCCCAGTGGACTGTTTCTTTTCCAAGGTCAGTTATGTGATGCTAAGTTTTGAATATAGGTGACAAACTAACCTATCTAAATAAATTTATCCATACCCGTCCATGAATAGATGGGTATAAATGGGTTACCCAATAATACCCATTTAATAGGTAATCCAATTAACTCATTTAGAATTGTCTTCCCCCCAAACCTTCTCTCTTCCCCCACCCATTTTTTTTTTCAAAATTTTCATTTTGTCATGATGTTAACTACTTTTGTTTCATTATTATTATTATTTGTTGGTTTTATCTTATTATATTATTTTCTCATAGTTTGTTAACTTGCTCATTTTTCAGTATTACCAATTTATGATAAGTTTTAGCCTCTTTTCTTATCTTTGTAAAATGAAATTTTAAATTTATATATGAAGAAAATGTTAGGAGTTCAAAATTTTTGGATTAAGTTTTTATATTAACTTTTATAGTATTTAGTTCAAATTTTTATATTCTTATTGTTTAATTATTAAATAATATGTAATTTTGCGACATCGAGTATAAATGAAAAAAAAATTGGTAATTAGGCTTATTGAGTATTATAAGTAAATATTTAAAACTAATGATGGGTACAAAGGATGGTATAAATTGATAACTTAGTTTGCAAAAAATGAATTTAAATGAATTTACAAAAGTTAAAATGAATGGGTTATAAATGGATAATTGGGCTACCCAATTCATTTTTTGACTTACTTATTTATACCTATCTAATTAAATGAGTATAAATGAGTTGATTCATTTATACTTATTACCCATTTTACCCAACCCAAACCCTCCCAAATCACCTATTTTGATACCTCCAAATAAACCCTTGTCGTGAGAGTCAAAATAGATTGTTCCAAAAACTCCTGATTGAGAGTACCCAAAAATCCCTAAATACCCAATACCTTGAGAACCCAAAATCTAAGACTGAAAATCACTTGTGACCTATTTTCCATCAAAATTCATTATTTCCATGATCATAAGAAATCATCAAACTAGATGATAAATCTTTTGAATGGGATAAAAAAAAAGTTGTGGAAGAAGAGGTAAATCTAGACGGTAAATCTTTAGTCAAGAAATGCCAGATTGATTGTTGGGGATATATACTCAAACTATGTACACTCAATTTTATAATCGGGTTAGTAATTGAAATTTTTTTTTTATAGGCATTCTTACAAAATGTTAGTTGCACAAAAATTTCTTTTCTGTGCAATTGTTCTTTATTTCTTTGCTCCTGTATATTGCTGTAAAAGAGACAAAACACAAGCAGCAAAAATGGCTATACCATTGTCTATGTGCATCATTCATTGGGGCGACCAAAATTCAAAATCATCTTAAGGAATTTTCAAGTCAGAAGACAACTACAATATATATATATATATATATATATATATATATATATATATATATATATATATCTTTGTTTTTCCTTCTTTACCGAAGAAAAGTTTATTGCTGGTTCTCAGGCTATATTGGGTGGACTTAATAGTCGATTAATCATGACCATTAACCTATTAGTATTTTTCTCTTTTGCTTTTGGGCCTCATTTATTTACCAAACCCAATTGCTAACGCCCAACTCAACGAAAAAGCAAGTGGTACTTTGGAGTGCTACCCTGTGTTCTACAATTTTATTTGTGTATGTTGTTGTCCATCTCTATTTTTTTGTGTGCTCATCTAGGCCTATCAACGGGCCGGGTCCAGGCCGAAATTCATTATTTCGGACCCGGGCCTGGCATATCATATTGAATCCGGATCTGATCCGTTTATCCGACGGGGCTTTTACTCTATATTCCGAATCTCGGATCCGGGTCAGGTGTACCTGAAAAAATCTATCAAACTTATAATTTCTAATAAAAATGAGAAAAAAATATATTTGTAAACTAATTTCTAACTAATAAAAAAAAACAAATAAGAAAAGAAATCAAATTGACTTTACTCAAATACATCAACCTAATCAAATTATATTGATAAATATATATATTTTAAATTATTAATCCATTTATATTCGGATTCGGGTCAAATACGGGGCAGAATACTATATTCCATATTCGACCCGTTTTTCTGTTTGACAAAATGGATGCGGATCCGGGTAACGGAATTAAATCACTACCCGTACTCGGAATAATTTGACGGATTCGGTCTGGATCCTGGTCTAGACTCGGACCGTTGACAAGCCTATGCTCATCCCATTACTACACAAAGAAAAGAACCTTTTTTCGGTTTAACATGATTTCTAGCAACAAATAACTGATGAGATTTTTTCTTTTTTTTACAGCCAAAGAAAATAATTATGATAAGAGTTCTTAGCATAGTCAAATGTGCAACACATAAAGCAACGATTAATGTGAAATGCATTCTCTCAATCATTTGCAATGTCAAGGAATTAAAGGACACTACATGGGGTAGAAAATGAACAAGGAAATATTAATGTATTAAAGTATTATGAAAGGGAGTTGAAAGCTTGTCTTGACAGACTAGGGATCGACCCTAATTACGACTTGCATTTTCTGCCTTTTTTTTCCAGAAGAACCATCTTTTTTGATGTGCTTTCCTTTTCAATGGGTAGTAAACGCTACCCATTCCTGCACGCTCGATGCAGTAGCACCATTTTTGCTTATTACCACACTTGTAGCAGAATTCGGTTCCACATCTACACAAGAAATTATTTCCTCAATGTGCGCAGAAAAAAAAATGGAATTACATTTGCAACAAAAAAAAAAAAGAATTTACACGCATATAAAAGATTTTTTATTAAACCATGCTAATATAAGTGGTGAAGAAAATCAATTGTTGAAAACCCATAATGGCTTCGACATAGACGATTAACTCTGACAAATCTTATGCTGAGAGAATAGCCCTTCAAGAAGAACTTTAAAATCAGTAATAATCGGTTCAAAGAAATTAACGGAACCGTCTTCAAAAAAATAAATAAATTACAAAGATGTAGGAAATAATGAAGTCGTTAAATTTCACGAATAAGAAGCAATTGAAGAAAAAATTTAGAATTCAAACCTGCATTTTATATGATCGCATCCGCTTTTGCGCTCAACAAAATACTTGCATTGGGGGCATTTTTTCCAGCCTTTCTGGTTTGCAAGATCAGTAAATAGTTTATCATTTTTGCGACCAATTTTTCTGCTTGAAATAAGGCTTAATAATCCCATGAAATCGTTAGTTCCAGCGGAAGTGGTTTCAATTGTTATGGAATAGATATGTTATTTTAATGAGGTAGGTAAAGTTTTGAAAAAGCAGTATAGACAGACAAAAAGAGGAAATTTTGTACCCAATTTCTACAGCCTATCTGTCAAATAAACTTAAATACAGCAATTGCCAGCCACTAATTGAGGCAATGTCATTTTCTGATGGGAAGTCCTATCATATCATATCACACAATGCTTTATCTTTTATTATGTACAATTATAAAAATTATGACTGGCTGTTCACCTATAATTTTGCTAAGTTGTTTAGGTAAGTTTTACTCGGACTCCTTTTACATTGGTCACATCAATAACTCTTTATTTATGTAATTTTCACAATTTAACAACCAGTTGATTCTCCATTGTAATAATCAATCAATCAGCTCTTTGGTATAGAAGAATAGATTTAATTTTATGCCTTTAACATGTGATCTAAATAGCACCTTGGGCAACGCGGAATCATTATTCAATTTCTATTTCTTTATGTTTACACTACTTTTAATTTGTTATGAATTTTTATCATAAACGACTTTTTCATTTGCTTTCAATTTTTTCATTGGACACCCGCTAAACAGACCCTTTTTTTTTTTTTTTTTTTTTTTGTAGAATTCTGCTCAAAAGCTACTACTTAATTTATCCTGAATTTATTTTCTTTTTCTCCCTCAAAAATCAATCTCCAAATTTCTTTTCTTTTTTGGTAATATCAAACATCAATCTCCAACTTTCTTTTCAAATTTTTTCCCTGAAAAGTCAATCTTCAAGTTTCCTGCTATAATCATGCTTTGTAACGTTACGGTAATTTAGAAAGCATCTCTCCTACAGTTAAGGTTATCTATATGAAGTTTCTCTTGCTTCACGGCTTATAAACTTCTTCTGCTATCTCAACTTTCCTAGTATACGCAGAAAACATGTATAGATTAGTATCGGGAGAATGCTATTTTTCCTTAACAAATAAGCATTTCTCTTTACTGGTGCAAAAAAAAAAAAATTTAAACCATATATTCTCAGAAAAAAAAAGAAAAGAAATTTACCATGTCTTAATTGAAAAAAGAAAATTAACATAAACAAAATCTTACTATGTCTATGACTTTACTTCATTTGGAGCTCTGAAGTTTACTTCCTTGTGATCTTTGTTATGGCTTGTATAATAAATCCATTAATGCTATATTTTGGCGGTATTCTCATATCATAGCCACGTGCTAGAGATAGTTGGAGAAGTTACAGCTCAACCGACTAGAGTAGCAAGTAGTTATTCTGTTATAGGAAGTGACTATAAGCTGGATAAATAAGCTACTTCCGTGTACTACTGATTGATTCGGAAAGATGAAATCAAAAGCCTTTCTCATTCTCCCTAATTTCTGACTTTTCTCTCTTCCCTAAACCCCACCTCAATTCTTTTCTTAATTCTGGAATCAAGTCATAACATTTGGTATCAGAGCTACTGATCCTCGGATTCAGTAGCTTTTGATTGCCCATCATGGCCGAAGGTACAAGATTCAAAGCTCTGGAGGAACAGATCAAACGGTAAGAAAACAAACTGCAGGAATTCATTGAAGATTCTCTTCTGAATAGGAAGCAGACCGATGAACGGTTGGAGACTATCACTGTAGAATTGAAGACCCTAGTAGCAACTGTGTCGACTCAATATGGCAATCTCATGCGAACCATCAATGGAGATAAGGGAATTTTGGGTCCCGGCAGTAACGCAGAGAAGTCTCCAAATCGATCGGGTAATCGGAACGTAATTTGGTTGGATGAGCCCCATCAAGAACGTGGAGTAAGGAAGAATTTTCATGGCCCTTTCCCTAAGGTGGAATTTCCTCTGTTCAGAGGGGAAAATCCTCGAGAATGGCTGAGGAAATGTATCAAATACTTTCAGATATATCATGTGGCAGAGGAACAATGGTTCGATATGATAGAAATGCATTTAGAGGATAAGGCAGATATATGGTTTCAAGGGTTCAAGATGGGTCTAAGTAAGCTTTCTTGGCCTGAGTTTGAAGAAGAATTCATAAAGAGATTTGGAGAAGTGGGACAAGATGATGCAGTAGAAGAGTTCAGTAAATTGCAGCAAACCTCCACCGTTTTAGCGTATCAGGAGAAATTCGAAGAGCTCAAAGCCAGAGTTTTGATCAAGACCCTAGGACTAACAGAACCTTTCTTTATCTCTTGCTTCTTGAGTGGGTTATCTGAAGAGCTCAAGATATACGTCAAAATGCACAAGCCTCGAACTCTGTCAGATGCCTTTGAGACAGCGAGAATGCAGGAAAAGGCCTTTGAAGCATTCATCAAGAAACAGAAGATGGCTTCCAAGAGTTTTGCTCTGCCTTCACCTAGAGTGAATCATGCTCTTGAAGGAGCCGAGAGTAGTAAAAGAGGGGGATCTCCTGTGTTCCAGAAAATATCCCCATCAGAATTGCAGTACAGAAAGACCAATCATCTATACTTCAAATGTGGGGATAGATATGGGCCCGGGCATGTATGTAGTAGGAAGGGGATTCACATGTTACTCGTTGATGATGAAGACAAAGGGAAATTGGAGGAATTAATCTTGACCGAAGGGGAAATGATAGAATATAGTGGGGCTAGTAGTCATAAAGATGTAGAATTTTCCATCCATTCTATGACTGGTGAACTGTTGCAGGGCACTATCAAACTGAAGGGGAAATTTAATGGGAAACCGCTCTCAATATTTTTGGATGGAGGAAGTTCTCACACTTTTGTTAAAGCTTCAGTGTTCGAGGAAAATCCTCAATTAGTAGTACCCAGGAAACCGTTCGCAGTCAAGGTGACTAATGGGCAGGTGCTACAGTGTAATAGCTGGGTTCCACGGATGACCTGGGAAATGCAGGGGCATACATTCACTCATGATGTATATGTGCTCGCAATTGAGCCGTATGATATGGTATTGGGGGTCGATTGGATGAGGGAGCACAGTCCTGTAACCTTTGATTTCAAGCATCTGCAATTCTCCTTTAATCAGGAAGGGCAGGAAGTGAAGCTACAAGGAGATTTGAGAGAGACAGACATCAAACTGAGGAAGGGAGAAACTATCCAAAAGTTTCTGAGACGGAAGAAGAAAGAAACTCTCCGCAGGCCCTGTGTTCTAGCAGTTGATACTCCTGAGGTAACATCTCACACTGATGACTCCATAAGTGCACTCCTGGCTGATTATACTGATGTGTTTGGAGAACCTTCCACCTTACCCCCTGTTAGACAGTTAGATCACAGGATACCCCTTAAGCCAGATTCTAAACCTTTCAAGTTGATTCCTTATAGATATCCCCATACTCAGAAGAATGAAATTGAAAAACAAGTTCACGAAATGCTAGTTAATGGCATTATTCAGCCTAGTCATAGCCCTTTCACTTCACCTGTCCTGCTAGTTAGAAAAAAAGATGAAACCTGGAGGTTTTGTATTGATTATAGACAGTTAAATGAAATCACCATTAAGGACAAATTTCCCATCCCTATCATTGATGATCTCTTGGACGAGCTCCATGGTTCCAAAGTATTTTCCAAAATTGATCTCAGATCTGGTTATCACCAGATCAGAATGCATTCCCATGATATACCCAAAACAGCCTTTCGAACTCACACTGGATTGTATGAATTCCTTGTTATGCCCATTTGGACTTACTAATGCCCCGACAACCTTTCAAGCACTCATGAATTCAATTTTTAGCCCTTTCCTCAGAAAATTCGTATTAGTCATCTTTGATGATATTTTAGTATATAGCCCAGATTTGGCTACCCATCTTATTCACTTTAAACAAGTTCTGAATACTCTCAGATATCATAAACTTTATGCCAAACTCTCCAAATGCACTTTTGGTCAGCCACAGGTTGAGTACTTGGGACACATTGTCACCGAGGATGGAGTAGTAACTGATCCTGCAAAGGTAGAGAGCATGGTATCCTGGCCACGACCTGATTCTGTCAAAGCATTAAGGGGTTTTCTTGGGTTGACCGGGTATTATCGAAGGTTTGTTAAGGGCTATGGGTTGATAGCTAAACCTTTGACCGATTTGTTAAGGAAAGATTCCTTTGAGTGGAGTACCGAATCGGAGAACGCTTTCTGCCAGTTGAAACGTGCCATGAGTTCTACTCCTGTATTAGCAATACCAGACTTTACTAAACCTTTCATCCTAGAGACTGATGCCAGCCAAAAAGCTCTAGGAGCTGTGTTGATGCAACAAGGAAAACCAATAGCATATATGAGTCAAGTACTAGCAAATAAAAATCTTGGGATGTCAATATATGAGAAGGAGTTGCTGTCCCTAATTGTTGCAGTGACGAAGTGGAGGCATTATTTGATGGGAGCACATTTTATCATTAAGACGGACCATGAAAGTCTCAAGTATCTGCTAGACCCGAGAATCACTACTCCCTTACAACAAAAATGGCTCTCTAAATTGATGGGAATAGATTATGAGATTCAATACAGGAGGGGAAGGGACAATATTGTTGCTGATGCCTTGTCAAGAAGGGGTGAAAATGAGCAAATTGAATTGAATGCAATATCAGTAGTGAGGCCTGCATGGCTTCAGGAAGTTACTCAGAGCTACAATGGAAATGCTAAAGCTAAGGAACTGTTGCTAAATCTGTCCACTAATAGAGTCTCTTCGACAGATTATACTTATGAGCATGGTATCATCAAGTTCAAGGGTAGAATTTTTGTGGGAAATGCTACTAATCTGAGGAGGAAGCTGATGGAATGCATGCATGATTATCTAGTTGGTGGTCATTCCGGTAATAGTGGCACCTATCATAGAATGAAGCTGTATTTTTACTAGCCAGGAATGAAAAGAGATATGGAACAAATGGTGTAGGCCTGTGATACTTGTAAAAGGAGTAAAGTAGAGTCAGGAAAATATCCGGGACTACTACAACCCTTACTAATACCTGAACAAGCGTGGCAGCATATTTACCTGGATTTTATAGAAGGACTTCCCAAATCTAAGGGGCATGATACCATTCTGGTGGTCATTGACAGATTCACCAAATATGGACATTTCATATCGCTTACTAGCAATTACACAGCTCAAGATGTAGCTCAGCTGTTCTTTGATCATGTTTACAGACTACATGGCCTACCTCTTAGCATAGTCTCAGATAGAGATAAGGTTTTTACCAGTGCTTTTTGGCAGGACTTATTCTCAAAAGTGGGTACCGAGTTATGCTTATCATCTGCTTACCATCCACAATCTGATAGACAGACAGAAAGATTGAATAGATGCTTAGAGACCTACCTAAGATGCATGACTTTCCAGCAGCCCACCAAATGGAGACAATGGTTGACTGCAGCTGAGTGGTGGTATAACACCAATTACTACTCGGCTTTACAAATGACTCCTTTCATGGCTCTTTATGGTTATCCTCCCCCCCAAATTAGCTTGTTGCCATCTGCAGAAAATCCTTCAATAGCTGCAAATTGGGTGAGGGGAAGACAAGATTGGGATAGACTGTTGAAGGAAAATGTGGAGGTAGCTCAGAATAGGATGAAGCAGAATGCAGATAAGCATAGGGTGTAGAGAAGTTTTGAAGTAGGAGATGAGATGTACTTGAAGCTTCAACCATACAGACAAAGCCCTATAGCACTTAGAAGAAATCTGAAGCTTTCATCCAAATACTATGGGCCTTTTAAAATTTTACAGAAGATTGGACCTGCAGCTTACAAACTGGAGTTACCAGCAGAGGCCCTCATTCATCCGGTATTCCATGTATCTATGTTGAAAAGGGCTGCTAAGGGTGTATCCGTGACTGGTACTTTGCCTCAAGTTATGGATGATGGCACTGTGAAAGTGGCCCCTCAAGCCATCTTGGATAGAAGAATGATAAAGAGAGGAAATTCTGTAGTCACTCAAGTACTGGTGCATTGGGTGAACATGTCTCCTGCAGAAGCAATGTGGGAAGATTGGACGGTACTCAAGGGACAATTCCCAGATTTAATCCTAGGGACTAGGATTCTTAAGGGGGGCCAATGTTATGGCTTGTATAATAAATCCATTAATGCTATATTTTGGCGGTATTCTCATATCATAGCCACATGCTAGAGATAGTTGGAGAAGTTACAGCTCAACCGACTAGAGTAGCAAGTAGTTATTCTGTTATAGGAAGTGACTAGAAGCTGGATAAATAAGCTACTTCCGTGTACTACTGATTGATTTGGAAAGATGAAATCAAAAGCCTTTCTCATTCTCCTTAATTTCTGACTTTTCTCTCTTCCCTAAACCCCACCTCAATTCTTTTCTTAATTCTGGAATCGGGTCATAACAATCTTCTATTATAATCAATCAACCGTAGCTCATATAGAACCTCCCTGATTTTTCACTCTGAAGCTCCTAACTTTTTATTCTTTTGGGTGAATTATCACTACAAGAAAATTGGTCATCAATGACAACTTTTCTCTGTGACGAAAAAAAGTTGTCACAAAAGTGGATCCTTTATTGACGACTTTCTAACTCGTCACAAACCTCTAATGGAAGCCAACTCATTTGTCACAACTCTAGTAAATTCCCACCAAGATTTAGCAAGAGCGCGGGAGTGTTTAGAACACACAATAGTGACGACATTAAGAACATCATCACTATTGCTTGGCCTATTTACGGACAACTTTTTGTTGTTGTCACTGATCACTAATAAAAAAAGTTATTAGTGACAACATTTTGTAGTGATGACAATAAGTCGTCACAAAAGGAGCTTCTTTAGTCACGATACCTAAAGTTGTCACAATTGCATCAAAGCAACTAAATGTTTAGTGACGACCCGTTATTTTCGTCACAAACTACACTGCAAGAAATATGGTCATTAGTGACAACATTTTTTAGTGACGACAAAAGTCGTCACAAAACGTGGTTGTTTAGTGACGACAAGGAAAGTTGTCATAATTGCTTAAAGCAACTAAGTCTTCAGTGACGATCTTGAAAAAGTTGTCACTAAAATGATCTATATAGTGATAACTTCTAATATCGTCACTGTCACTTTACCGATTCGGATTTAGTGACAAGAATTAATCGTCACTGTTTAAAGTAATTATTTCTAAGTCACTTTCATTAATTCTACTGTGCCACCCTAACTTTTGCGATTTAGCCCCAAATGTTGTAAAAAATTCCATTAATTCCATTATAATACCTTAACTTTTACAATTTAGCCTCATATGTAGTACACCGATTTCTTTAATTCTATTATTACTCCTTAACTTTTGTAATTTAACCCCATATGTAATTCACCAATTTCATTAATTCTACTATGGCACTCTAACTTTTACAATTTAACCCCCATATGTAATACACCAATTTTATTATTTCTATTATGGCATCCTAGCTTTTACAATTTAGCCCATATTTTTTTATTAGGAAATTGCGAATGGTATCTTGATAAACTATGCATAAATATTTTATAATTTTCTCAAACTTAAGTAATAATTTGTTATAAACTCTAAAGATATATCTTTCATTACAATAGTTATAAGGCAGGCAGGTCTTTTTATCAATGGAATAAGAAATTTGTACCAGATTTATCCTTTGTACTACATGCCAAGTAGTATTAGCAAAGGAATAACAAAGTACTACAAAGTAATTAACAAAATAACCTTCAGGGAGTGTAGTTTATGGGCAAATGAGCATTATCTTTTCAAAGTACCAACTTTTTATGGGTATTTTACTCTCAAACATATAATTTATGATAAATTTATAAATATTTGTAAGTAAAATTCAAAAAATGTTACACTGATTTCTTACAAAATGAAAACTGGCAGGTTATCTTTTCAACATAAATTAAATTTTTTTAAAAAAAGAAATGGCCCATAAAGTACCAACTCTTTGTGGGTTTCCTCCATTACATGAACAAATATTCTGCTCTTTATGGGCATTTCACTCTGAATCATTTAATTTATGTTAAATATATAAATGTTTGTAAGTAAAATTCAAAAAGTGTTGCACTAATATTTTTATGAAAGGGAAACTGGTAGGTTTTGTATTTAACATAAATTAAATATGTGAAAGTAAAAAACAAAAAAGAAATTACCCATAAATCTATGTCTTGCAAATCTATACTAGTAAAATAGTTTCAAACAAAATTAAACATTAAAATAAATTGTAATTTATACACATTAAAATATCTGTAATTTATACACATTTTGCAACTACTACTTTGTGTTTTCTCTGTAATGAATTTTTTAACTATTGAGAACTTAAGTTTTGTCTTGCAAATCTATACTAGTACAATAGTTTTAAACAAATTTAAACATTAAAATAAATGTTTGAAAAAGAACAAAAGTACATTTATCACTTGCAGTAATGTAACAAAATTTTCTCAACCATTATCAATATTTTCACAAAAGTATTAAAAACTAGCAATTGACAATATTAAAAACTAACAATTTAATTAGTGACGACTTTTCTTGTCATTATAATCTTGAATAAATTAGTGATAACATTATGTCATCACTAAATTTTCTTTGATTTTGACTTAACAATAATGTCTTATTAATAGCATTTGATTATTTTTAATGAAAGTCTGTTATAACCATAAAATTTGACTTTCGTTATTTTCAATTAATGATGTACTTTAGTGCTGCAATTATAAAAAATTGCAGGGCTAAAATATTTGCAAATTATAAAAGTATATTTTCACTTATATGTAATTAACAAATTTTGCCACCTATATTGATGAAAATTTGTGTTTTTGTACTAAAAAATAAAGAATAGTACTATAGCAATAAAATCTATACTTCAAACCAAATTAAAAAAAAAAAGCATGATGATTGGTCTCAAATGTTGGGAAAATGATTATTTTTATTGAAACTATGTTATAACCATATAATTTGAGTTTAATTATTTTCAATTACATGATGTTCTTTAGTGTTGCAATTATAAGAAATTAGTATAAAATATTAGCAAATTATAAAAGTACATTTTCAATTATATGAAATTAACAAATTTTGCCACCTATGTTGATGAAAATTTTTATTTTTTACTAAAAAATAAAGAATAATACTATAGCATTAAAATCTATGGTTCAAACCATATTACAAATCCAGAAAAAAACATGATTTTTGGTATCAAATGGAGGGAAAATGAGTGAAGTCAAAATTTTGATCAAATCATAGTGAAAGTGCCGCGCAACAAAAACAATATCCAAAGCAAAGCAGAGACCAAAGCATCGGAACACATTCTGAAAACAAAAGCAACGGAATACTTGGTCTGAGTTAAAGCAACGAAACACTTGAGCAACACAAACTTTCATCGAGCTGAAACAAACAAGCTTCTGCACTGAGCACAAAACAGAGCTTCCGCACAGCACCTGATACTTTCACCCACACAACAAATCCGTTCTCTGGCTTCTCACTAGCATCACCATGGCTGTCTAGCATTAAAGGGCAAGGTTTTCATTGGAAAGGTTCGTTTTTCTCTCTCCTATACATTTTCCCCAATTTTTCCAAATCCCTAATATTCTACAATATTTTTTACAAATTTCTGCCCAAAATCTTTTAGCAGCTCTTGATTATTAAATGCTATCATAGCTATGTTGTACTCGGAACTCCCCTCGCTCGACTCGATTCATCTAACCTATGGCTGATTTGTTTCAAATTCATTTCTGCAAGCGTGATTGGTCGTTGAGTTGGATGTCCGTTATTTCGAAAAGGAGTCCGCTTGATTGGTGCATCGATCAGGTTTGAGAAGCTGTCTATTCGAGTCTTAAACGTCTGTCAAATTGTTAGCCATGCTACTACATTTTCTTCTCTCCTTTTTTTTTCCAATCTTTTGGCCCCTCTATTTATGTCGAGGAGCACAGGGGAGCTTTAAATTGTTGAGGCTTCAATTTGGCTTTTCATTTTTCACATCGAGGTAGATTTTAGCGTAAGCACAACGTAACCACCGACCGACAAGTCACTATGGGGCATCTATAACTGAAAACCGTTTACTTGTTTACTGTGACGATTTATTCTTTCTGGACATTGGGCAGGGTATGTAAAAGCAACCCAAATGAATGCAAAGGTTGTGTTGCAAAAACCAGTAGTTTGTAGGCTTTCTTTTCTTTCTGGAAATTCGATTTTGGAGTCTTTTTTTTTTTGGAGTCTGATTTAGAGAACAATAAACAAAGGAACGGACAATTAGAGATGGTCATTACCATAACGGTTTTGTTTTTTATGTCCTCCACCGTGAAGTGTGGACGGTATGGTTGAAAGTCTTGCCAACCGGCAAAGGACGTCATACTGACGACCACCTAGTCTCGCTCTCTCTCTCTCTCTCTAGAATTAAATCTGAAGACTTAATTCCTACCACTAATTATACAAGACATTAGTGGCTTACCATATAATTGGGGATATTCTTGATAAACAGGGTTGGTGACAAAAGCACTGGACGTTTTCTCCCAGTTGCATTTCAGACCAGATATAAGGAGGTTCTTGTAAAGGCACATACTGCTGCATCTGGAGCGGTGCTAAGATTGGAAATAGCTCCTGTTCTTGGTAGGAAAAGGAAACCAATTGAGTGGTCTGAGTTTCAGGTACTGTTCCTTCATACCATTATTCAGGCTTGAAATTTATATTTGTGCTTTACTCTTCTATTATTTCTACGTTGGGCATCTTCCCTTTACAAATATATGATGCCTGATCCTATGTTTTTTGAACATGTAGTGTGCTGTTAGCTAGCAAAATCAGCCTATGAAATTGATTATTCATGTTATGGCTTTATCTTTTGATTGCCAAACTTTTGCATGTATACTGTGGCTGCAGATTCTATTTAGTTTGTTGCCTTACTAATGCATTTGTACTTGAGATGGTTCATTTTTGCTAAAAATGTGTTATACACCTTGGATCCCATTGCTGGTATTTGAGGAGTTTAAATTTAGTTCATATTACATTGCATTTGTTTTCTATATAATGTGGCGGTCATATTCTTTATGGTAGGATAAAGGGCTGCAGCAATATGGATAGGAGTTGGATGTCTATTAAGAACTACCTAGACCCCAAGTATTTAGATGGAGTTGATGAATTTATTAAGTTTGCTTTTCTAGGCAAGGATCCTAATTGTAAACTGCCATGTCCTTGCAAAGTATGCAATAATTTTGAGGATCAAACTAAGGAAGTCATGGCCAATCACTTGTGTCGAGGAATTGTTGATAGTTATACTAGGTGGATATTTCATGGCGAAGGGTTTGAATCTGATGATGAGAATGATGACATAGAAATAAATGACAACGATAGTGACTTTGACAGTATGGAGAAGCTGTTAAATGATGTAGGAGTTGCTAACTTTGATGAGAGTTGGAGACATTCACCGGAACTTGATACGGGTGCTTGTACCGAGAAAGAAGGAGAAGCAAGTAGGTTTCTCAGATTATTATCAGAGGCTGAAAAATCTCTATACCCGGGCTGTGAAAAGTATTCAAAACTCTTGTTTATTGTCCATATCCTCCACTTGAAAACAATGAATCGGTGGACTTGTAAATCTACTGATATGGTGCTGAAGTTCTTGCATCAAGTATTTCCTACAGCTTTGATTCCCAGTTCATATTACCAGGTAAAAAATTTCATCCGTGAGTTGGGGCTGAAGTGTGAAAAGATCCACGTTTGTGAAAATGATTGCGCACTTTTTTGGAATGAAAATAAAGGCCTTGATCATTGTCCAAATGAAAAATGTAAAGCACCGCGGTATAAATCTCCAAATTCCAAAATACCTAGAAAGGTGTTGCATTATTTTCCATTACAACCAAGGCTGCAAAGACTATTTGTGAACAAAGAGATTGCTCGGGATATGAGGTGGCATAAGGAGAGACGTGTAGATAATGAGAACATGATGCGACACCCTGCTGATTCATTAGCTTGGAAAGATTTTGATAGAAATCACAAGTCCTTCGCTGAAAATCCTAGAAATGTGAGGCTAGGACTTGCTAGTGATGGTTTTAATCCTTTTGGAACCATGAGCAATTCATACAGTATATGGCCTGTTATCCTTGTTCCTTACAATCTACCTCCTTGGAAATGCTTAAAAGATCCATTTTTTTTCCTATCAATGATTATTCCTGGTCCCAAAGCACCTGGAAATGACATTGACATATTCTTTAGACCACTAGTTGATGAGTTAAAAGAGTTATTTGCCACTGGTGTGGAGACATATGATGCCTTCAGGGAGGAGAAGTTTATGTTACGTGCAGCACTTTTGTGGACAATAAACGATTTTCCAGCATATGGCTATTTGTCGGGATGGAGTACAAAAGGGTACAAGGCATGTCCTGTGTGCTTAGATGAGACGACTAGTCTATATCTTAATAATGGTCACAAATGTTGTTACATGGACATCGCCGTTTTCTGCCTATTGATCATAAATGGCGTCGAGAAAAAAAGCAATTTAATGGAGAAAGAGAACATAGACAGCCTCCTAGGACCCTATCAGGTGAGGAAGTCCTCCAACAACTTCTTCGTATTGAGCAAGTTGAGTTTGGCAAGGCACCTGATTTGCTGCAACAGAAGAAAAGAAAACACGTGCAGAACAGTTCAAATTGGAAGAAGATGAGCATATTCTTTGAACTTCCATATTGGAGTACCAATAAAATTAGACATAATTTGGATATTATGCACATTGTCAAGAATGTATGTGAATCTTTGGGAGGTACATTAATGAATATCTCTTCGAGAACTAAGGACACATGGCAGGCTAGGGAGGATTTAAAAGAAATGGGATTAAGGGAAGAGTTGCATCTACAACTGGGAGGTGGCGCATCTAAAGTTATGCCACCTGCATGTTACACTTTATCACGCCTAGAGAAAAAGAATTTCTGCCAGTTTTTGAGCACTATCAATTTCCCGGATGGCTTTGCTTCAAACATTCCTCGGTGTGTGAAGACCAAGGAGTGTCAACTTTTAGGAATGAAGAGTCATGACTACTATGTGTTCATACAACGACTTCTTCCACTAGCAACTAGAGGAATGCTGTCAAAAGATGTATCTCAGATTTTAGTAGAGATCAGCAATTTTTTTCGAAAAATTTGTTCTCGAACTCTCTATCTAGATGAGCTGGAAATGCAGGGAAAAAATATGCCGTGTTCTATAATATGTTCTTCATTGCTTGTAATTAAAGTCATTTGATAGAATATGTAACTACTTCTACTACTACAAATTTAGGGAGCATAGACAAATTCTTGAAAAGTAAAATTTATCGAGCGTACAACAAAGGCTAGACTCGGAGTTTCCAAAGTGGTTTGAAGAACGTGTAAGTATTGGAAGAGATGTTAAAAACTTGTCAATTTCCTTTCCTTTTTATTTTAGTAAACTATTAAAGAATCTGGTATGGCTGATGTAGGTCATGTATACACATGCACGTGGAGAATGTACTGATGAATTGTTGTCCTTGGCTAGAGGACCTGATTTTCGAGTCAATACATTTGCTGGCTGTAATGTGAATGGATTTAGATTCCACATTAAGGCTCGGGAACGAGAAAGAAAGACACAAAATAGTGGAGTTATGGTAAAGGGGGAGCATGCTGATAAAGAAACATACTTCTATGGTATAATTACTGATATAGTTGAGGTTGAATACTCATTTACTCAAAATCGAGTAGTTGTGTTTAAATGTGATTGGTGGGACTTGAGAAATAATTCGGGAATCAAAGTAGACAAGCAGAGCAATATCACTAGCATCAACATGTCAAAAACATGGTACTCAGACCAACCTTTTATATTAGCATCCCAAGCTGAACAAGTTTTCTATCTTCAAGATACGAAGCTTGGAGGTAATTGGCATGTTGTAGAGTTAGTTAGTCCACGCTCATCTTATGATGTTCCTGAGAAGCATGAAGATGATTTGGTTGATAACGAAGAGGCTTACCAAGAAGAGTATCATGAAGATTTGATTGGTGTACAAGAAAATCTTGAGTTGGTCAGTTTGAAGAGAGGAGATGTGCAAACTGAAGAAAGGATAGAGGCTGGTGCTATGTTTTTTATAGAATTGTCAGCTAGCCGTGCAAGGCAATTGGATGATAATTTTATTGATAATGATGAGGAAATTGAGCAACAATTCAATTCTGAGGATGAAAATGAACAATTTGTACAAATTGATGACTATGAATCAGATTAAACAATGTTGTTCATTGAATTTCTTAATCAAATTTTTTCTTGTATTTTTTCTGTAGTTTATGATATGTTGTCATGGCTGCTTGTGTTGTTTACGATTTTGGTGGTGCTTGCGTTATATGATTATGTAGATAGATGGCTGGATCGGGGAAAAAGGGAAAATTTACTTTACGACAAAGTCGGGATGCTGGGCGAGGAATTGTGGAGCAAACTGAAGAAAATGTATGCTATCAGGTAAAGAAACAATAGAGTCATTTCCAGATATTTTCTTTTTTCCTAAACTAGCAATTATCATCCTAAACTAGTTACTATTGATAAGCGCATTCTTATGTTATTGTAGCAAGCTAGTGAACCAAAAAATAGTGCAATTCCCAAGACAAGCAATGTCACTGAACCTGTATTAACAAAAAAGTCTTCTAGGATCCGTCTATTTGATGAATCTGAGGTTAGTTATTATTTTTTTCAATCTGCCATTTAGATAAACTGGTTTATGACAAAGCAATTGATTCAACTTTTACATGTCGCTGTATAATGGTGGCTTAAATTGCTGGATTATAGATTCCTAGTGCATCCTCTGCTAGAGAAAATGCTACAAGAAATTCAGGTATACAAGCTGAGAGTAGACAGATTGCTGCAAAATCTTCAGGCAATGGAATGACATCACAAGAAGCTGCTGGGGATGCAAACTGATGGAACTCCTACTTTACAGCATGTTGGATCTAATCAAGCTATTGGTTGTGAAAGCAATGAAACTGAAAGTATGCAAGACCTTGAGTCAAACGGTTCAGGTATGTCACTTTTACGTGTAATTCTACTCTAATTAACTAATTACTTCCATAGCTGCTATTGTTAGCACTTATGGTCTTGTTTACTTTGTATCTACTAGACCAAGTGACGTTAAAAAGAAAAAGAGGATATACGCGTAATATTGCACTATCAAATGAAAGGAAAGCTGGAAAAAAGGTGAACATTACTGTTTCTGAAATAAGTGGAAGACTAGTTGGAGAAGGTGCTCAGCGATACATTTCAGAGGTAAGCTGCGTTATTCAAAAGTATGGCAAGTGGAAAGCGCCTAAATAGGGCAAGCTTCCTAAAGATGATAGAGATCAACTGCTAAGAATTACTAATGTAAGAATCTGCTATCATAGTATTTTTTGGTTTTCTAGACGCAATTTAAATTAGTCCATTAATTTTTTCTGATTTTGATATGTCCTTCTATTTTTAATTTAGAATAGTTTCACTTATGATGGAGGAGAGCATGTGAAACCAGCTTTAATTAAGCAATTAAATTCACAGTATAGAAGTCGACGTTATAATTTTCACATGCTATTCAAAAAATGTGGCTCCAAGGAGGAAGCTCTTGCACGTCGACCAGAATATGTGGAAGAATCAAATTGGATTTACCTTTGCGATTACTATTGTAGTCCAGAATTCAAGGTATGTGTAGCACATACTTGTTAATTTGCTATATACTTTGCCAATGTCTTTTTTTTTTTATCTAGATCTGAGATAGAATTGACAATTGTAGGCCTTAAGTGAGCGAAATAAGCTGAACAGATCAAAGCAGCAAACTGCCCATACAATTGGAACAAAATCATTTTTACGTCATAAGGATGACCGGGTCAGTAAACGTGTAAAGTAGTTCATTTATGATGTGTGGTTGGGTTATTTAACCTGTTTTGCTAATAGGAAGCTAAGGAGGGAAGGACAGTTGGACCAATTGAACTTTATAACATGACACATTTTAGTCGAAAGAAGAATGCTATGGTTGACGAGACATCAGCTGAAAAACTGGTAAGAAAAATATCACTTTCAACTGAATACCAATGCTTCATGTCTCTTATGCATATATCAATAATAGCAAACCTGTGATTGTAGAGCCAAATGAAGGAGTTACAGCTAGAAGCTCAATCTAGTGGTGTAAATCGAACCGAAGAAGACATCTGTATTGAGGTGACTGGGCATATAACTAGATATGTACGTGGTCGTGGCCCTTCCAAGGCTAGTTTAATTACACAAAAACTTGCAGAGATAGAAGAATTCAAGAAAAGGGCAGAACAAGCTGAGAAACGATCAGTTGAATTGGAAGTTCAAGTCCAATCTCAACAGCAGCTGATGCAAAGGCTTGAGAATCAACAAGCTGAAATGCAAAACCAACAGCTTGAAATGCAGGAACTCCTTAAGGCTTTTCGAGCAGAATTGCAGTCCAAGAACCAAGGCAATGGAAATGCATCTGGTAGTAATAGCTGGTAATGCATCCTTCTCATTCGAATAATTGAATTACAATACTAATGTGAACTGTTGCTATTCTGATCCTTTAACTTATTGATTTTGGGGCTGATGTTATGCATCATTGTGGACTGTTTTTGATAATAGCATTTTTTGGGGCTGATGTGATCTGTTTTTGGGTAACTTGTGGTCACTGTAGACTGTTTTTTGGTAATAGCTGGTAATAGTATTTTTTAGGGCTGATGTTATGCATCATTGTGGACTATTTTTTGTTATAGTTGTGTAGTTTATGGTTATGGTTATGGCTGATCTATAGTTTTTGGTAACTTGTGGTCACTGTGGACTGTTTTTTGGTAATAGCTGGTAATAGCATTTTTTGGGGCTGATGTTATGCATCATTGTGGACTGTTTTTTGTTATGGTTGTGTAGTTTATGGTTATGGTTATGGCTGATGTGTAGTTTTTGGTAACTTGTGGTCATTGTGGACTGTTTTTTGGTAATAGCTGGTAATAACATTTTTTGGGGCTGATGTTATCCATCATTGTGGACTATTTTTTGTTGTGGTTGTGTAGTTTATGGTTATGGTTATGGGGCTGATGGTTGTGTAATAACATTTTTTGGGGCTGATGTTATGCATCATTGTTATCTGAACTTATTCTTTGGAAAATATCTAGGTATCATGTACATAGTGCTGTTAGTTAATCAATAGAGAGGTAAAAATCTGATTGTTCATCTGCAATACTATATTATTTCCAAGTACAAGCGACAGACGATGCATGGATAGCAATCTTCTTTTTGCCTATGTAGTGACTTGAAAGAAATGAATATAATGCAAAGGGGGCGTTTGTGAACTTTGATTGGTTTCACCTGTTTAGATGGCCTTCACTTTCACATTGTGAGGCAAATAACTCATTCTCTTTGCACAGTTTAATCCTACAGAGATATCGTTTCCTTCATGATTTATGAAGCATAAACTCCTAAAATCAAAGAGGGCTAGTACCTCCTGTATTCACACCTCGTACAATAAGTTGCTTTCTGTGTTTTAATATATAAACAACCAAAAGCATAAAGATTAAACAATAATTACTGTGGGAGTCCAATTTAATTGTTCAATAAGTTGAGCTATTTAAAGAAGAAGAAAGAAAATAAAAAAAAAACTGTTTTAGAGAGCTCTTTAGTTGAGCTTATGCAGTGTTGTATTTGTATAGATTGGACTGTGATTTCTAACTTCTTGCTGGTGTTGTAATATGTGGGCCCAAATTATATGAGGTTCTTAATGAATTGTAATTTTTGTCTTAATAATCTAAGTCTCATTACTTGTTCTTTATTATTGTACTTCTCCCCTTACCAACTTCTTTTACTCTTTTATGACAGATAAATACTATTCATACTAGCTTTTGGAAGATATCTATGGTTATGGTTGAAGAATGTTGAAAACAAAATTGCCTTTTGCTCATGGAGTGGTTCATTTAGATGTTCTTCAATTTCTTAAACTGTGATTGCTTTTGTAAATGTACCTTATGTACAAGTGATATTTTGGACAAATGTTATTTTTGTAGGCATTAGTTGGGTAATGTACACTTGAATTTGGCATTTGAGAATGCTATATTATTACCATGTAATCTAATGCAAATACTTTTGGTTATCAATTGTTCATATTTATTTGTATGATTTGTTTAAAATCAATGATTTAGCAATGATTATAGGCCAAATTATGACTATTAAGCTATTGAGAAATTATCTAATGACAAAAAAAAGTTGTCATAAAATAGAAAATAAAAACTCCTTGTCACAACAGAGACTGTCACTAAATCTAAGCTACATTTGTGACGACAATTGTTGTCAGTAAAATAGTTATATACAATGGTTTTCGGTGCTTTTTAGTGACGACCTTAAGTACAGCATTTTTGACAAAAGGTCAATTCGTCAATAAAACACTTCCAGATTGTTGTCACTAATGACAACTATTTAGTGATGACATTTCAGGTCGTCACTAAATAGTTGTCATTAATGACGACAATCTGGAAGTGTTTTATTGACGACTTGATCTTTTGTCAAAAATGCTCTACTTAAAGTCGTCACTAATGAGAACTATTTAGTGACGACATTTTAGGTCGTCACTGTTTACTTTTACTGACGGGGATTTAGTAACGACTTTGTGACGATCAAAAAGTCGTCAATAAAAGATATTTGTGACGATATTTGTATGTTCTGTGATGACTTTGTGTTGTCACTGATGAACAATTTTCTTGTAGTGTATACTTCTCCTCCCAATCAACCACCCTTCCCTCCTATTATTTCTGTCTGTCTTTGCACCATTCAATTTTGTTTATCAACATTTAATACCTTTTTATCGACTCTAAGAATCATTGGACAAATATGCCCCTATTGTTATATTCTTTCTTTGTGTGTGCGCGTACACACTTTTCCCTCTTCCTTTCTTTTCTCATTTTTTTTTCTTTTTTTCCTCTTGGCTTCTTGATTTTTTTCCATGCAACTAAATTCTAACATGTCTTTTTTTTTTTTTGCATTTTTAGAATGAACTTGTTATTTGTATAATCGCATCTTTTCATTTTTTTATGCAGTCTTTGGATTTGTTATTTTGTCACCATGAATGACTGATTAATCATGAAGTATACCATGTCAAGCTATATTTGAAGTACTTACAAGAGAATGTAATAGTCGCAAATTTATGGTAATTGAATATTTGAATGGGTATGCCTTCGAAGTATGAGCAATATAAAACTAAATATAAATAGTGGAATAATTAATCATTTTTTTTGTAGCACAATAAGTTGTCAATCATCACCTCAGCAAATCAACTAACCTTGTTGTTCTTGTTTACATAATGTTATGACTTCTATGTGGGCATTGAAATGATTATTATACTCTTGTTATCAAAATATGTTGCATTTATGAAAAAAAGGGAAAACAAAAGGAAAAGCAAAAAAAAAAAAAACCAATTGAAGGGGCACTTTTGTCCCTTAAAATTTTAAAGGGGATAAAGTGATGATAAATGAACTTGAGAGGAGGAAAGTGACACAAGGGTGTAAATTACGGGGTGAAGTGTAATTTACCATTTTTCCCCTTGCCCATCTGTTTCTCATTTTGTGATAAGAGTTCTAGCAACAAATAACTGATGAGATTTTTTTCTTTTTTTTTACAGCCAAAGAAAATAATTATGATAAGAGTTCTTAACATAATCAAATGTGCAACACATAAAGCAACGGTTAATGTGAAAGCAACGATTAATGTGAAAGGCATTCTCTCAGTCATTTGCAATGTCAAGGAATTAAAGGACACTAAATGGGGTAGAAAAACAAGAAGGAAATATTAGTGTATTAAAGTATTATGAAAGGGAGTTGAACACTTGTCTTGACAGACTAGGGATCGACCCTAATTACGACTTGCATTTTCTGCGTTTTTTTTTTCCAAAAGAACCATCGTTTTTGATGTGCTTTCCTTTTCAATGGGTAGTAAACACTACCCATTCCTTCACGCTCGATGCAGTAGCACCATTTTTGCTTATTACCACACTTGTTATTGGTTGCATGTAGATGTTTAGCCAACAAATGATGTTCATATATTACAACTTTAATTACTTTATTCATTAACACACTTGTGAATGCAATTAGCGCATTGATATTACTAACATGAATAGTTTTATTGAAAACTTACCCTGCAACTGTTAGTTACTGATATTATTAGTCTTTTTACTTATTTCAATTCACGTTATGAGAGTTTGGTTGCGTTCATTTCTTACTGTTTCGTATTGATTTTAACGTCTTCTATTACCTTATCTTTATGAAACTTACCTAAAATTTTTACCCTCATTATTGACATCAGGCACGATTTTTACTAGCTAATAGAATATGCTCTTTTATGAACTCTGCTTCATTCAAGTGCATCAAAATTTTTTCTGTTTATTAAACAAATCAGAGTTCTTTTTCCTTACTTGATAAGTTATACGTTATATCTACCTACTGCTTCAGCTTTGGCTCCCATTGTGATTCCTACACTTAGGTCCACCAATGGATGCCAGAACAATAGTTATATTTATTGGATTTTGCTAATGGGTGCCATAGGTAGGCATGGTCGTAGTTTTAGAATCGACGGTTCTGGTTCTTCAAAGAGGTTGAACCAGAACCGTATAGTTCTGATTTCGGTTCCTTATGGTTCTGGTTCTGGTTCCGTATGGTACCCTACAATTTTATTTATTTCTTTATCCTTATCAATTTTAATACGAATATAACAATATACTTAAAATTTCAAATAGAATGTGCAAAAATAAATACAAAATAAAGATCATATTTTAATTTTATTATTATTCTACAAAGTAAGAAGTAATAAATAGACAATACAAATTTTATGAAAAGTACATTACATTATCAAATTAAAAAATTCATTACACTATCAAATGGTTGTCATGCGTTGACTTTCTTGAGTTGGACAATCATCAATATTGAAGATTTCATTTGAAGAAATATTGCAAAAAATATTTTTTTGCTTGCTTGATTTTGAGGATGAGCTACTACCATCAAAACTTGCCATTTTTTGAAAGCAAATAAGCAAAAAAAAATTTGTAAGTAATAATTTAATACTTACAAATTATAATGATAGATATTAGGCGAATAGAAATAATTAAATAATTAGTAAAATACATAGAAAGTCCATAAAATTTAAACTTTCTTAAAACCTATTAAACACAACTATTTTTTTTGAATTATCTCACTACTTATATTAATTATTTTTAATTATTTTCAACGGTTCTTGAACCGGCGATTCTGGTTTTGGTTTTGGTTCTATTTTTTAGAGAACCAGAACCGGAACCTTTATCCAAGGTTCTGCCACGGTTCTAGTTCCATGGTTTTGGTTCCAGTTCCGGTACAATTCCCGATTTCAAATGGAACCATGGCCATGCCTAGCCATAGGGCACTCATTAACAAACCTAACATTAATCTAATCTATCATGTATATGCACATACTAACAATTATTACCCTCTTTTGTGTTTTTATATTTTTTCCTGTTTAATCTTATCTACCCTTCCTTGTATTTATTTATTTTTCTAATTAATTTTACATTTTAAAAAATATGACATCTAAAATATATCTTAATGAAAGCCCTGTGAGCAACCCGTTAGATAGATCCATATCTATTTGGGATAATTTCAGAAACCTCCCTTGAGGTTTCAAACAATTTCAGAGAGCTCCCCTTAAATTTTAACAATTACATCCACCACTCTTGCTTTCACTATTTATGCTTCAAAATAGACCTAATAGCATACATTTTTCCTCATATATATCTTAAACTACCCTTTCTGCCAAAAAAAAAAAAGAAAAAAGATTTTTGCTGATCGTATTCACTAATTGCCTTCTTTGTTGACTGTCTTCTTCCAAGCAAGACTATTAAAAGCCAAGAAATCCTCTCTACCAAAAATTTTTAAAAAATAAAATAAAATAAAAAGAATTTTGATGATTCCCTCTTTTCTGGGCAACACCATCAGAAAAGCCAAGCAAACATCCCAAGCTGAATCAAAAGCAATTCCAACAATTGTAGGCACGCAAAACATCGCAATTCAATTTACTTTCGGCAGCCTAGGCTAATTCTTACAATCTATCCAGCCCCAACACTTTCTCTACAAGGTAAATACACCTCTTTAGGGGCAGGTCACTGGATCGACTCCGGAGAGCTAACGCGCTGTGAACCTTGGGGCGGGGCTCTCACAACCGCAGGGGATTAATCGGGCCCAATGGTTCTGGACACCCCTGTGTCAAAAAAAAAAAAAAAATATATATATATATATATATACACCCGTCTCTTATTATTAAATTGATAAAACTCAACCAATACTCCATCAAATTTTACCAGAAATAAAAAACCCCAAATTTTATCCAAAACCAACACTCCATCAAGAACCAATCCCACATGTCAAATCCCCTTACTCTTCCTCCCTTTGCAGCCTTTCGTTTTCTTTCAACAACCCATTTTATGAAGCCCAAGATCCATTTCTCAAACTCTTGATCTTTGACATCACTAAGTTTTATTGTGAGGACTTGTAAAATCCCTTATATTTTTCTTAAAATTCTCTTTTATTTGGAAATTATAACTTTATATTGGCCCTACTACCCAAACACCTCACAATAAGTGTAAATGAACATAGAATGAAAGGTTTTCCCTTTTCGTTTTCAAGTTAGTGCGAATTAGGATTTTACGCCTATCCGTAGTGCGACTATCCGGTACGAAGTGTGGATCAAATTTGGTTATTAAAAGTGAATTTTAGATGATATTAAGTGTGGGATTAGAGGTGATAATAATAAATTAGTGAATTATAAGTTAAAACTCTAGTATACGTGATTTAAGGAAAATCGGCTCGAACCTACGAGTATCGCTTACTACCGATTGACCACACCACTTGACTACCACTTTCTCACCAAAAAATATCATTGAAATTGGTGTAAAATATCTCCCTCATCCTCAGCCCTCTTAGCCGAAATATTTGACCAAAAAATGCAAGGAAAAGAAAAAAATTTGAGATGGATTTTGGTTGCGACAAGTGGCAACCACCCCTTAAGTGTTGACCAACCAATTTTCCTCCATATTTATCATAAAAAAACACACAAATTGCCCTCATTTTCTTCCTCCTAGCAGTGAATAAGAGAGAGAGAGAGAGAGCAAGAGAAAAACAACTTCACTTCATCTTGATTTGCACCATTTGAGTGAAAAAAATAAGATTCTAAACCGATTAACTTGTAAATTGGAAGTTTGGGAAGGTTAGGGAACTAAAAATTTCAAGGGGAAGTGAAGGAGAACACTAGAAAGCTCTAGTTTTGAGGTAAAATGGCTGACCACTCTTTTCTTTTTCCCTTAATCATGTTGGAGTTGTTTAGTAACTTGTATTTGTGATTGTGATGCTTAAATCAAGAGATTTTGGATGATTGGGGTGATGCATTTGAGTTAGGGTTTGAATGATCATTTCCATCTCATACTTGTTGTATGGATGGTATATGATGTATACAAGCTTGTATATGAGTGGTAGTGATGGTTTTAAACTAGAAATGGGAATTATATCTTGATTGTAGCAAATTTCCAGAATTGAAGTTAGTGTATATCCTGTTCTGCCCGGTTCTAGTTCACCATGTTGGAGGCCGAATTAGGCTTACCATAAAACATGAAAGTTGTAGAGAATGATGTTTTATAGTTTTCTAAAAAATTTCAGCTCCATCGGAGCAATGTAGCTCATGAAAAGGCAAAAACACCCCTGAGACTGCCCTAGGTAGCGTCCAGCAGACAGTTTTGACATTGCCTCAAGTTGGATGCGTTTTTCACCTTAATCCGTATCAAAACAGTCTTTGACCAAAACATGAAACTTTTACCCCTATGTTTCAGCTGTCCAACGCCCCTAAGAACGCCTTAATCGGACTTCGGTAGCTTGAGTTATGGCCATTTGATTGTAGTGCAGTTAACTAGCCTGTTGGTAGGAATCCGATTCTGTAAATTGGGAATATGACTTGGATACATTAGAAAATGGACTGAGTGGTCTTCATCAAAGTTGTAGGTCTTTGTCTCAGCTTCGAAACGGTATGGATTTCATCCCAATCGGATAAGCGTAGCCTCAGTTGTGTCCGTTACGCAAAACAACGTCAAATCTGTCTTTTGTTTCTTGACTCAAACCTCATTTCCGCAAATGTTCCTAGCTTGGTTTGGTACTTGTAGAACTTTGTGTATATGGTGCGCACTTCCTGGAATTCCAGAAACCCTATGGCGAGTTACTCGAGTCGAGCCGGCAAGGGCTTGGTCGATTGGGTAACGAACCCTGGGTCTTTTGTTTTGTCGAGTGGAGTGATATCTCCTCGACTAATCGGTATACTCGAGTATCACTACCAGTGTTTATTGAGGATTTTGGGCCCAGTAGGGGGTTTGGATGGTGGACGGAGAGTAGTTTAAGCGGTGCTCTACTGGATTGATTACTTACTTGAAAGTTGACGAAGTGTCAAACTATTAATTGATCAAGCTCTGGTGATGCAATGAGGATTTGGCTCCTGAGAGCCATCTATATCCTTATACTTGGAATGATTAGTACTTATCGTGTTATTGTTTCGTTTTCAAACTTTACACTCGCTCATGTTGAGATTTGCTACTTGAAGTGTTATTGCTTACTTTTATGAACTTTTCATGCTCATTCATTGCTACATTGAAACTTGTACTGATAAACAATGGTCGATTTGCTATTTGGAACCTCACTGGGCTTTTAACTCATTCCACACCATTCGTTTTCCTTACAGGGGGTACAAGCGAGGCGTGAGACCAGTACTGACTAGCATAGTCAATTTTTGACTTTTGTAAATGTACTCACACGAGTCGCTCGATTAGGGTTGAATGTATTCAGAATTCCAATCTTTTGATGTATTTGGGATTGTATGGATGGTTAAAATAGAAATGAATGTATTTGTATGTTCCAAGTTTGGGAACTGTTATTTCGTTTATTATTGAGGTTGCACCTTATTTCATTTGATGTGAGTGAGTGAGTCCTGGCGAGAGCTGGGCAGGCAGTCCGCCGAACCCTTTGGTTCGCCCTAGAGGGAGGTGGGGCCGTCACATTTATCACCCATGATCAACCAAAATTGGATAAAGAACATAGATACAAAAAAAAAAAAAATCAAACCCACTACACCCTGAATAGGAAATAAAAGGAAGGAAGGGATGAGTCTAATCAAATCAAGTTTGCAAAGAGAAGGGAATTGATGTAGGAAAAGTCAAAAAAAAGAGAAGCCGAGAAGGAAAAAGAGGGGGATAAGCACGGGCAAGAGTTGAGGGACAATAGGTAGTGTCCTGAAGTAGAGCAGGAAAGTTGGGTAGATGAGAGTTGGGCAAAGGATGTAGTGGGAAAAAAAAGCAACGTAAGGGACGCCCAAGAGAGAGAATCAATTGTTGCTGTTTTTGTTTTTGGTTTGGATTTTTGAATTTTTTCCAAAAAAAAGTCTTTAAGTATTTTATGAGGGGTAGTAGAGAACTTTTGTACTGATAGGGGAGGTATGTGTAATTTTAAAATATTGAGGAAATCTTTCCTGAATTTGTCAAAAACCTCAAGGGAGGTTTCTGAAATTATCCCTATTTATTTAGAATACTCTTTTTACTAATGAAATCAAACTAATAGCACAATACATTCATCTATTTAAATGGTTACTTCTCTTTCTTTCTGTATTGCTGATTGTTTCCTTAAATTTCCGCTTTTGTTCTTCTGTTTTAAAATTTTTTATTGGATTAATTTTTTTTACACTGACAGTGTATACATTATCAGCGTTGGATAAATGACAATTATACAAAATTTGAATTTGAAATTCAACTTTTATACATATGTCATCAATTCAACGATGATAGTGTATACACAGTCAATGTAAGAAAGATTTACTCTTTTTTATTTCTCTATACGTGCACCGCCAGTTGACATCTTTGCCTGGGCAACCTCAGGTGAAAAACTTCATAAATATATTTTTAGGTGTGCATATATTCTCAAGGTTATCCGACTACAGTTTTTCGATGTAGAACAAGTTGCTGGGAAGGTTTTGGACAAAATGGAGCAGGCAAAAGAGAGAGCAAACGGAAGCTGCACTGCCACAACTTCAGAGGAAGTCCGAAGATCAGCGCCGGACTTCCCTTCAGAGGAGAACCGACGCCAACATTGGCATCGGACTTCATCGGAGTAGCACTTTGTTTTTCTTGTTTTTTTTTCGTTTTCTGCCTTTTGTTGTAATTTTGTTTTCTTGAATCGCATCTTTGTTATTTTTGGAAAAAGCTCGTGAAACCATTCCTTCTACCTGCTTCCGCATCATTTTTTCTATCCCATGTTTTGACTATTTAAAAGAAGAAAAAAAGAAAGAAAACGTCATATTGCTCTATGCTTTTGTGAGATGTATAATCCCAAAATTAGAAAAAAAAAAAAAGAACAGTTTTGTATATCGTTTTCCACGCAAGACTATTATACTCCCCAAAAGGGAACAAGAAGAAAAAATGGAAAGAAAATAAACTTCAAGGTTGACTTCAATGCAACTAGCTACCATCATTTTATGGCTTTTGTTTGCTCTCTCTCTCTCTCTCTCTATATATATATATATATATATAAGTTTTTTACATCTTCTAAAATAAAAGTCTGCCAAGGCCGATAAATTGTCTTTTTCTCCTTTTGCCTTTCTCTTTTTGTTGATCACAACAAAAAATAATAATAAATGGAGACAAAAATATGAAATGTGATTGTTTCTTAACAACAATAATCAAGCTACTATAAAAAGTCGTAACAATAATAGGTAGGAGACTTAAACCTAAACAAAATAAATAAAGGTTTGGACATTTAATAAGATAAGAATAGACAGAAAAAATAGATATCCACATAAAAAATTTGATAGAATTGATTAGAGCCATCATAATAAATATTTCATCCCATTTCACCAGCGTCCTAAAGGTACTTATTACAGACAGAGAACCCTTAAAAGAATACAACTTTATGGAGTAGATGGAAGTTTTCATCCTCGATAGTATGTTGTAGGAAATGATAATCTATGCTTTGTGAGGAATGCTTCTATAAAAGCTGCACTACACTGTCTCATGCAGCCAACTCATGATCCATCAGAAAATTTTCTAATTTGTTGATCGAATTAAAAGTGTCTGCAGAAAAATGTTTTCATGTTTTTAACGTATGATGAACTAGAACACCTGAGTTATCCATGGACTTGCTATTGTAGAAAGCTTGAACCATTGATCAAGGGCAAAAGAAATGAAAGAAATCATTGAGAAAAAAAAAATCTATCATTATAACTGCCACTTCAAGGGCAAAAGTCAGAAATATACATCTATGCTTTAAGATTTCATCGTGTAACACGACATCAAAGAAAGAAAGAATGAATGAAATAATCAAAATAAAAAAAAAACAGAGTCTTAGACCCTCTCTATATGGTAAATATTACCAAAATATACTAGTGTTGGTTGCTCATTGTCCTTGCATGGCTGAACCGCTCTCTAAATACTTGCTGGCCATACTTTTAAGCTTAATGACCAGGTCCTCTAGGGCTAGGTCCAGAAGCCAACCTTTCAAGCCAATGCGACATCGTGTCTCTTGCTTTTGCATACACGGAAGGAAATGTATCCAAGTGATTGGCAATTGCGAAGTCTTCCTCTGCCAACAACCTCGCTGCATCCACATGAACTTGGCCCATGATGGCAACAAAAATGACAAAAACCAATACAAGAATCGCTGCTTTTCTGCAATCCATCTTGAGCCCGAAAATCAACTAAAACCCGCAAAAAAAGAACAAATTTACCAGCACAAAATATAGGTGATTTGGTTGTTTATTCTTGGTTATGCTTCCAATGGATGCAGAAGTGGGGAGATTGTTGGGGTATTTATAGCTGGGAGAGTAAGAGTGGTTTGAAACTTTGAACGTAAAGGGTTGAATATTCCGCAATTCTCCTAACTGTGTTACGTGTTGACGATGGAGATGTAAGATTGAAGCAGTCTTATTGGTGATTGATTTTTATTAGGGAAACTCTGATCGTTTGGCGTAAGGACCGGCGGTAGGATTTGCTTTATTGGGCTCACTTCAGCTGTCCGCTGTTGAACTTGCCATGGGCCATTCTATTATTTTCGCATGTTTTAGGGTTTTTCCCTTTTTTTTTTAATTATTTAATGGCCTTTCTTTAGGCTATATTTTTCTTTGATCGTTTATTCATATGAATTCTTTTGGTTTCTATTTCACATTAATAATGGGTTTGGAGATAAAAGTCAGCTCCAGGGCTGCTAAGTTTTTCTCCTTTTTTTTTGAGGTTCCATGGCTGCTAAGTTGTCTCTTCTTCCCTTATTTTTCCTCTTGATAAAGCAAATTTTTCTCTTCCTTTCTTTAACAAAATAAACAACACAATAAACAAGAAGAGTTTCATTTTCATTGTGGTTTTGCAGTCTTTTTCTGTTTTTCCTTTAGTTGTCTATCAGGCAGCCCCCGTTCTAAAAATAAATGGCCATAAAATCATGAAGTGTGATAATTTCTTAACAAAAATGATCAAACTACTAAAAGAAGCTGTAACATTTATGATTAGAGAATTAAATAAGAATGGATAGAAAGATAGATATCTACACAAAATAATTGGCAAATTTGATCTTCAATAGTATTATAAAAAGATGGAACTCTCCTAATCATGAGTATCCACAATTTTTTTTTATCCGTAATGCACATATTGCTTTTGTGTGTTTAACCTCAAAAAGACTAAAAAGTTGATCTAATATATCTAATATTCTAATATAAGCATAGTACTACTTACAAACATATGCACAGTTTAAATATATCTCTGTCCCTATTTTTTATCGCTCACGCTATAAAATCTTTGCGATTAGAGTTTTGGAGTTTGGGCTGTATATCACTAATCCCTAACAAAAAATGGGGAAGTTGAGTTTGTGAATAGTAATTCGTGGCCCTTTGTGGTGACCATAACTAGGTGAGTGTTTTGGTCTAGTATTGGTTAGTGGTTGTTTTTTGGACTATTGGGCAGGGAACGGTTTGCTTATTTCTTTGTTTTGACCATGGTGTCCGGATTCTCAAGTATGGTTTTACAATGAGGTCCCTCTGTTCCCTCTATGTCCTTATTAGCAATGAAATGGATTGGATAAACTGGTGTGGTTTTCATGTCTTTTTGCATTCCACTATTACAAACGGTAGTCTGAAATTTTGTTCTTGACTGCTGGACTTAGGAGAATTGGCTTCTTGTTATTGGTTGCGTGTAGATGTTTAGCCAAGAAATGACGTTCATATATTACAACTTTAATTACTTTATTCATTAACACACTTGTGAATACAATTAGACCATTGATATTACTTACATGCATAGTTTTATTGAAAACTTACCCTGCAACTGTTAGTTACTGATATTGTTATTCATTTTACTTATTTCATTTCATGTTATGAGGGTTTGGTTGCCTTCATTTCTTGCTGTTTCGTAATGATTTTAATGTCTTTTATTACCTTGTCTTTATGAAAGTTAAATAAAATTTTTACCCTCATTATTGACATCAGGCACGTTTTTTACTAGCTAATAGATTATGTTCTTTTATGAACTCAGCTTAATTCAAGTGTATCAAAAAATTTTCTGCTGATTAAACAAATCAGAGTTCTTTTTCCTTACTTAATAAGATATACGTTATATCTACCTACTGTTTCAGCTTTGGTTCCCATTGTGATTCCTACACTTAGTACACCAATGGATGCCAGATCAATAGTTATATTTATTAAATTTTTCTAATGGGTCGCCTACGGCTACTCGTTAATATGATAATCCTTAAAAGGTACTTATTATAGACAGAGAACCCTTAAAAGAGTACAAATTTATGGAGTAGATAAAAGTTTTCATCCTCGATAGCATGTTGTGTTAGACAAGCACACCCTATGAAGATTTGACAATATATCAGAAAGCTTCAGCTGAGATGCCACAGTGGTGGTTGAAGAATCTTCTGCAACATCTTCTGACTTGGACCGTTTTGAATGGCGATAATCCGAGTAATCATCCACAGGGCTGTCAAGAACCTGCTTAGCTTCTTTGAGCTTGCTTGCAAGTGCAAGAATTGCAGCATCTTTTGACCTGATTTCTTGCGAGAGTTTCTGTTTTGCATCTTGAAGATCAAGAATTTCTTGGAGCTCTGCAACAGCTTCAAATAGCTGAGTTTGAAGGTTTGTGAAAAGAGCAAGAATTTCTTTGGAGGAAGAAGGATAAGAATCTGGGGCAGTTGATGTCAAAGGTTGGGGTTGGGAAGACAAGAAGGAGGGTAGGGAACCTCGAAATGCACTAATCCAATGCGACTGATTAGGTGAGACATCAAAGAGTCTTGGAATCAAATATGGGAATTAACAAAACCCACCGATTCATTCAGGAATGGAGAGTTGCTAACTTTTTAGAATTCATTCCAAAATTTTCAATCCCATACCTGTTATCCAAGCATTTAAAATGGACATCATTCCAAATCCTGAATCCCATACCCTCAAACCAAGCACCCCCTAAATATGATTCCTTAAGCTCAGGCTTGAGTGATGATGTCATGGCGTCCGATTATATTTTCATTTTCACACCCCAGTGTACTTTTTCTTTTCCATGGTCAGTTATGTGATGCTAAGTTTTGAATATAGGTGGCAAATTAACTCACTTAACTAAATTTACCCATATCCGTCCATGAATAGATGAGTATGGGTATCTTAAATTTTTTTGTATATGGGTATAAATGGGTTAACCAATAATACTCATTTAATAAATGGGTATTATTGGATAACTCATCAAATCTAATTAACCCATTTAGAATTGTCTTCCCCCACCCATTTTTTTTTCAAAATTTTCATTTTGTCATGATGTTAACTACTTTTGTTTCATTATTATTATTATTTGTTGGTTTTATCTTATTATTTTATTTTCTCTTAGTTTGTTAACTTGCTCATTTTTCAGTATAACCAATTTACGATAAGTTTTAGCCTCTTTTCTTACTTTTTCAAAATAAAATTTTAAATTTACACACAAAAAAAATGTTAGAGATTCAAAATTTTTGGATTAAGTTTTTATGTTAACTTTTATACTACTGAGTTCAAATTTTTGTATTCTTATTGTTTAATTATTAAATAGTATGTAATTTTGCACATAGAGTACGGATGGAAAAAATTGATAATTCGGCTTATTGAAGATTATAAGTAAATATTTAAAACTAATGATGGGTGCAAAGAATGGTATAAATTGATAACTTAGTTTGCAAAAATCAATTTAAATGAATTTGCAAAAGTTAAAATAAATGGGTTATAAATCGATAATTGGGTTACCCAATTCATTTTTTGACTTACCTATTTATATCTATCTAATTAAATAGGTATAAATGAGTTGACTCACTTATACCAATTACCAAGGTTTGCAAAATCGAGATCCTACGAAGGATCGATTTTAGTTTCACAAGATCGAATCGTAGGATTGGATCATAGAATCGTAAGATCCCACCAAAAACTCCCAAATTAACTAAATTAATTAATTTGAAGTTCATGTACAGTTTTGTACAACTCACAAAATATCAAATAAGTAAATTATTTATAAACATATAACATTTTTTACCTATAGTTTGACAAGAAATAAAGCAACGGAACCCTAAAGTGAAAAGAAAGGTCCGAGCATCTTGTCTAATCAGAAATAAGAAACAACCTATCTTAACGCTTGATAGTAAAAGCATTTAGTGCATATATATAACTGATAGGCATAATTAAAACAAACAATCAAATTAGGGGTTACGAGTACTCACAGTTGTTTTCGTTGGGTGACTTCTTTTGCCGAAAATTCTTTGAACTTGGACAAGGATACAAAGACAATAGAGAATTAGAGATGGGAGATTGGCAAAATTTTGTGAAATTTTATTGGAATCTAGATAGGGAAAAAGTATGGAATGGAGATTGGGAAGAACCAAAGAAGCTTTCTCTCTCTTCATCCTTTGTAACTTTGACTCTGCTAGTTTCATTCATTTGTTCCCGAATCCTTTTTTATTGTACCTTTTGTTTTTGAGACCAAAATTGTTGCAAAATTATAATTAAAGGATCTAATTCTTTGATAAATTACAAAAATGCTCAAAATGTTTCCATTTAGTTATAAAATTTAGCCTCACATTTACAAAATTCTCAAAAATTCATAGGATCACAATGGGATCGTAGGATCGTACGATCCTATATACGATCCTACGATCCCACTAACGATTCTAATGATCCTATGCAAATTAAGGCAGTTTTCAATTCTATACACGATTCGGATCGATTTTACTGATCCATATCGTAGGATCGTACCGCGATTTTGATAACCATGTCAATTACCTATTTTACCCAACCCAAACCCGTCCAAATCACCCATTTTGACACCTTTAAATAAATCCTTACTGTGAGAAAAATAGATTGTTCCAAAAACTCCTGATTAAGAGTACCCAAAAATCCCTAAATACCCAATACCTTAAGAACCCAAAATCTAGGACTGAAAATCACTTGTGAACTATTTTCCATCAAAATTCATTATTTCCATGATCAGAATAAATCATCAAACTAGATGGTGTATCTTTCGAATGGGATAAAAAAAAGTTGTGGAAGAAGAGGTAAATCTAGATGGTAAATCTTTAGTCAAGAAATGCCCGATTAATTTTTGGGGATATATACTCAAACTATGTACACTCAATTTTATAATCGGGTTAGTAATTGAATTTTTTTTTTATAGACATTCTTACAAAATGTTAGTTGCACAAAAATTTCTTTTCTGTGCAATTATTCTTTATTTCTTTGCTCCTGTATATTGCTGTAAAAGAGAAAAAACACAAGCAGCAAAAATGGCTATACCATTGTCTATGTGCATCATTCATTGGGGCGACCAAAATTCAAAATCATTTTAAGGAATTTTCAAGTCATAAACAACTACAATATATATATATATATATATATATATATATATATATATATATATATATATATCTTTGTTTTTCCTTCTTTAGTGAAGAAAATTGACTGCTGGTTCCCAGGCCATAATGGGTGGATTTAATAGTCGATTTATCATGACCATTAACCTATGAGTAAATCTTTCCTACACTAACGGTGTATACATTATCATCGTTGGATTCATGACATGTGTACAAAAGTTGAATTTTAAATTCAAATTTTGCATAGTTATCATTCGTCCAATGCTGATAGTATATACACTGTCAGTGTAGGAAAGATTAATCCTTAACCCTATGAGTAAATCTTTCCTACACTGACGGTGTATACACTATCATCATTGAATTCATGACATGTGTACAAAAGTTGAATTTTAATTCTCATTTGTTTGCCAAACCCAATAGACCTTAATTCTCCTACCGGCCCAACTCAAACGAAAAAGCAAGTGGTACGTTGGAGTGCTCCGCTATGTTCTACAATTTTATTTGTGTATGTTGTTGTCCATCTCTATTTTTTGTGTGCTCATCCCAATTACAACACAAAGAAAAAGAACCTTTTTTGGTTTAAAATTGAGTTCTAGCAACAAATAACTGATGAGATTTTTTTTCTTTTTTTTACAACCAAAGAAAATAATTATGATAAGAGTTCTTAACATAATCAAATGTGCAACACATAAAGCAACGATTAATGTGAAAGGCATTCTCTCAATCATTTGCAATGCCAAGGAATTAAAGGACACTACATGGGGTAAAAAAGCAAGAAAGAAATATTAATGTATTAAAGTATTATGAAAGGGAGTTGAACACTTGTCTTGACAGACTAGGGATCGACCCTAATTACGACTTGCATTTTCTGTTTTTTTTTTTTTCCAGAAGAAGCATCGTTTTTTATGTGCTTTCCTTTTCAATGGGTAGTAAACACTACCCATTCCTTCACGCTCGATGCAGTAGCACCATTTTTGCTTATTACCACACTTGTTATTGGTTGCATGTAGATGTTTAGCCAACAAATGATGTTCATATATTACAACTTTAATTACTTTATTCATTAACACACTTGTGAATACAATTAGCACATTGATATTACTAACATGAATATTTTTATTGAAAACTTACCCTGCAACTGTTAGTTACAGATATTATTAGTCTTTTTCTTATTTCAATTCGTGTTATGAGGGTCTGGTTGCGTTCATTTCTTACTGTTTCGCAATGATTTTAATGTCTTCTATTACCTTATCTTTATGAAACTTAACTAAAATTTTTTTACCCTCATTGTTGACATCAGGCACGTTTTTTACTAGCTAATAGAATATGTTCTTTTATGAACTCTGTTTAGTTCAAGTGTGTCAAAATTTTTCTGTTTGTTAAACAAATCAGAGTTCTTTTTCCTTACTTAATAAGATATATTTTATATCTACCTACTGTTTCAGCTTTGGTTCCCATTGTGATTCCTACACTTAGGTCCACCAATGGATGCCAGAACAATAGTTATATTTATTGGATTTTTCTAATGGGTGCCATAGGTAGGCATGGCTGCGGTTCCAGAATCGACAGTTCTGGTTCTTCAAAGAGGTAGAATCAGAACCGCACCATATAAGATGGTTCTGGTTCTGGTTCTAGAACCGCATAGTTCTGATTCCGGTTTCTTATGGTTCTGGTTCTGATTCCGTATGGTACCTACAATTTTATTTAATTCTTTATTCTTATCAATTTTAATACGAATATAACAATATATTTAAAATTTCAAATAGAATGTGCAAAAATAAATAGAAAATAAAGATCATATTTTAAATTTATTATTATTCTACAAAGTAAGAAGTAATAAATAGACAATACAAATTTTATGAAAAGTACATTACATTATCAAATTAAAAAATACATTACACTATCAAATGGTTGTCATGTGTTGACTTTCTTGAGTTGGACAATCATCAATGTTGAAGATTTCATTTGAAGAAATATTGCAAAAAATATTTTTTTGCTTGCTTGATTTTGAAGATGAGCTACTACCATCAAAACTTGCCATTTTTTGATAGCAAATAAGCAAAAAAAAAATTGTAAGTAATAATTTAATACTGACAAATTATAATGATAGATATTAGGCGAATAGAAATAATTAAATAATTAGTAAAATATATAGAAAGTCCATAAACTATAAACTTTCTTAAAACCTATTAAACACAACTAATTTTTTTGAATTATCTCACTACTTATATTAATTATTTTTAATAGTTCTGGAACCGGCGGTTCTAGTTCTATTTTTTAGAGAACCAGAATCGGAACCTTTATCCAAGATTCTGCCACGGTTCTGGTTCCGTGGTTCTGGTTCCGATTCCGGTCCGGTTCCCAGTTCCAAATGGAACTATGGCCATGCCTAGCCATAGGGCACTCATTAACACACCTAACATGCATTAATTTAATCTATCATGTATATGCACATACTAACAATTATTACCCTCTTTTGTGTTTTTATATTTTTTCCTATTTAATCTTACCTACCCTTTTTTGTATTTATTTTTTTTCTAATTAATTTTACATTTTAAAAAATATGACATCTAAAATATATATTAATGAATGCCCTATGAGCAACCCGTTAGACAAATCCATATTTATTTGGGATAATTTCAGAAACCTCCCTTGAGGTTTCAAACAATTTCAGAGAGCTCCCCTTAAATTTTAACAATTACATCCACCACTCTTGCTTTCACTATTTATGCTTCAAAATAGACCCAATAGCATACATTTTTCGTCATATATATCTTAAACTACCCTTTCTGCCAAAAAAAAAGGAAAAAGATTTTTGCTGATCGTATTCACTAATTGCCTTCTTTGTTGACTGTCTTCTTCCAAGCAAGACTATCAAAAGCCAAGAAATCCTCTCTACCAAAATTTTTTATAAAATAAAATAAAATAAAAAGAATTTTGATGATTGCCTCTTTTCTGGGCAACACCATCAGAAAAGCCAAGCAAACATCCCAAGCTGAATCAAAAGCAATTCCAACAATTGTAGGCACGCGAAACATCGCAATCCAATTTACTTTAGGCAGCCTAGGCTAATTCTTACACTCTATCCAGCCCCAACACTTTTTCTTCAAGGTAAATATCATTAGGGGCAGGTCACTGGATCGACCACCGGAGAGCTAATGCGCTTTTGTGACACCCCGAAAGAATGAGTGTGAGAACCCGAAAATTTTTATATATTTTGTAGACATTATTTTGTTTCCTTGTCTACAATTTTATGTCTTTTTTCAATATATTCATTTCTTATACATTTTTATAAGGGAATATAGTTTTCAAATCATTTTCTTGATACAAGTTAGTCCCCGTTAAGTTTGAAGTGTATTATCAGCGTGGGACCCGCTAGTGCGGTAAATGCGATATATTTTTGACAACTTGTTGGAGTTTTGTATTAAATGATATTATTTTACAAGGTGCTAAGAGATAATTAGATGTTACCTATATGGATTAGTATTGGAGAGACAAAAAGATAAGTTTTAAACCAAAAGGTGACAAGTGTCACCATCCTATTCACTCTTGGACTTTTGACCAAGATATTTTATCTTTTTAAAGCTAGTTTTGGCCAATTTATTTCTTCATTTTAAGCTCTCTTGGCTAAACTCCTTAAGGAGAGAAAAGAAAGAAACCTTCAACTTTTATTCTTTATTTCTTGCTTAGATCTTGCAAAACAACCGATTAAATCTTGAATTTGTCCACAAAGGTGACTTGCTAAGGGTGTTTCAAGGTCTTGGTGGAGTTATTTTGGAGAAGGAACCATTAAGCTCCTACCTTTCTTGTGGTTTTAAGGTATCTTGCCAAGAACATCCTCTTTACTTCAATTAATTGCTTATTAGTGGTTTTTAGTTGTTTTAGATGTGGTTTTGTGGAAGATTAACACTTGAAAGCATGAATTCCAGTTTAGGGTTTCATTTTTACTCTGTTCTGACCGGATTTATTCGAGCATATTAGAGGCCAAATCAAGCTTAGGTTAAAACATGAAAGTTGTAGAGAATGATATTTTATAGTTGCCTACAAAATTTTAGCTCAATCTGAGCACTGTAGCATATAAAATGACTGAAATACCCTTGACTGTCCATGAACCCTGTTCCGCGCCCAGATTTCTGTTTTCATGGAAATTTCCATTTTTGATCATGAAATTGCATGATTTAGCTTCGGAGGTCTTCATAAGAAATGTAGGTTTATGTTTTGGCTTCGAAACGCCATAAGATTTGTTTCAATCCGATAAGGGTAACTCCAGTTATGGATATTGTGCCGAAAGGTGTATTTGATAGTTTATGATGTGTATGTGGTTGATTTGAGATGAATTGGTGTTGCTTGTAGGTTGGAAATGAAGAATTTATGGGGAAATGCTGTCCGAACTTTGGGAATGTATGATTGTTTTGAGTTTGTGATTTAGGCCTTGGACTCGGGCAAGGTAATGATATATGATGGATGGTTTCTGAGCCGTGGAGGTGAGTGACCCTAAATTGTTTCCAAAGTTACTTACGAAGTGTTTCTTGCATTATTTACTTGTTTGCATATCATGTGTGCCGGCATGTGAGTCCATGAAATGATTTAGCTTAAATGAGTTCTTGGGGAGTCTTGTGCTGAACACCAACGTCTCCTCTACTATTTACCTGGAGCCAACGTCTCCACCACTTTCGTGAATTCGTGACATGATCTGGAGCACCAACGTTGCTCCCCCTTATTGTTTATCGTTAAGTAATTTATTTGAGCGTTGGGTGTTTAAGTGCCATGATTTCACTGGCTCACGAGAGCAATAAACGTACATTTGATCTTTGACTCATGACATCATTGAAGTGCATTATCTTGAAATATATTTGAGTACTGATTTTGCTGGTTACTCACTGAGTTTCTAACTCACCCCAAAAATATTTTATTCCCCTCCACAGGGCTTGTGGCGAAGGAAGGCTTGTAGTACTTATTCACGTGACTGGATGACATATATCTTGTACAGTTTAGATTTGGAATTGAAGTGGATGTTTGTGTACTTTGAATTTTGAACTTCCTCCTGTATAATAGTTGGTATTAAGGATCGCACGGAAACTAATTCTAAGCGTGGATGCTTCGCTTATGACATGTAATTATTGGAGAATTTGATATATATTTGAGACTTATATTGTATTTTATTTGAGGACTGTTGTGAGCGACTGAGTTCCGGCGAGAGTTGGGCAGGCGGCCAGCCGAATCCTTTGGTTCGCCTTAGGGGGAGGTGGGGCTGTCACAACTGTGAACCTTGGGGCGGGGCTCTCACAGCTGTAGGGGATTAATCGGGCCCAATGGTTCTGGACACCCCTATGTCGAAAAAAAAAATATATATATATACACCCGCCTCTTATTATTAAATTGATAAAACTCAACCAATACTCCATCAAATTTTACTAGAAATAAAAAACCCCAAATTTTATCCAAAACCAACACTCCATCAAGAACCAATCCCACATGTCAAATCCCCTTACTCTTCCTCCCTTTGCAGCCTTTCATTTTCTTTCAACAACCCATTTTATGAAGCCCAAGATCCATTTCTCAAACTCTTAATCTTTGACATCACCAAGTTTTATCACCCATGATCAACCAAAATTGGATAAAGAACATAGATACAAAAAAAAAAAAAAAAATCAAACCCACTACACCCTGAATAGGAAAAAAAAGGGAGGAAGGGATGAGTCTAATCAAATCAAGTGTGCAAAGAGAAGGGAATTGATGTAGGAAAAGTAAAAAAAAAAAAAGAGAAGCCGAGAAGGAAAAAGAGGGGGATAAGCACGGGCAAGAGATGAGGGACAGTAGGTAGTGTCCTGAAGTAGAGCAGGAAAGTTGGGTAGATGAGAGTTGGGCAAAGGATGAAGTGGGAAAAAAAAGCAACATAAGGGACGCCCAAGAGAGAGAATCAATTGTTGCTGTTTTTGTTTTTGGTTTGGATTTTCGAATTTTTTCCAAAAAAATGTCTTTAAGTATTTTATGAGGGGTAGTAGAGAACTTTTGTACTGATAGGGGAGATATGTGTAATTTTAAAATATTGAGGAAAGCTTTCCTGAATTTGTCAAAAACCTCAAGGGAGGTTTCTGAAATTATCCCTATTTATTTAGAATACTCTTTTTACTAATGAAATCAAACTAATAGCACAATACATTCATCTATTTAAATGGTTACTTCTCTTTCTTTTTGTATTGCTGATTGTTTCCTTAAATTTCCGCTTTTGCTCTTCTGTTTTAAAATTTTTTATTGGATTAATTTTTTCTACACTGATAGTATATACATTACTAGCGTTGGATAAATAATAATTATATAAAATTTGATTTTAAAATTCAACTATTATACATATGTCATTAATTCAACGATGATAATGTATACACAGTCAATATAGGATTTTTGCTAGTTTCAACAAACGGAAAAAAAAAGAAAAGAAAAAAGAAAAAATGAAAAAGAAAAATAATAAACTGTAAAACCCATTGTACATTAACAAATACACTACAGATTTTCATCAAAATTCATTATCATTGACCATCCTGTGATACCACTAGTGATAATGATTGTGAAATTCGAACCACAGAGCTCCTAAATTGAGTTAGCGGGGACATGAATTGAGGAGCATGAACATTGAATATCCTCTATTAGCTACAGATCCCCTCCTTGTCTCCTTCATTTCTAAAAATGTCTTTGTGAGGAATGCTTCTATAAAAGCTGCACTACACTGTCTCATGCAGCCAACTCATGATCCATCAGAAAATTTTCTAATTTGTTGATCGAAGTGTCTGCAGAAAAATGTTTTCATGTTTTTTACGTATGATGAACTGGAACACCTGAGTTATCCTTGGACTTGCTATTTTAGAAAGCTTGAACCATTGATCCAGGGCAAAAGAAATGAAAGAAATCATTGAGAAAAAAAAAATCTATCATTATAACTGCCACTTCAAGGGCAAAAGTCAGAAATATACATCTATGCTTTAAGATTTCATCGTGTAACAAGACATCAAAGAAAGAAAGATTGAATGAAATAACCAAAAAAAAAAAAAACAGAGTCTTAGACCCTCTCTATATGGTAAATACTACCAAAATATACTAGTGTTGGTTGCTCATTGTCCTTGCATGGCTGAACCGCTCTCTAAATACTTGCTGGCCATACTTTTAAGCTTAATGACCAGGTCCTCTAGGGCTAGGTCCAGAAGCCAATCTTTCAAGCCAATGCGACATCGTGTCTCTTGCTTTTGCATACACCGAAGGAAATGTATCCAAGTGATTGGCACTTGCGAAGTCTTCCTCTGCCAACAACCTCGCTGCATCCACATGAACTTGGCCCATGATGGCAACAAAGATGACAAAAACCAATACAAGAATCGCTGCTTTTCTACAATCCATCTTGAGCCCGAAAATCGACTAAAACCCGCAAAAATGTTAGCTCAATTCGAACGAAGAGGTGAAATTTAATAGCTGAAAATGTAGATGAATTGGTTGATTCTTGGTTTATTCTTGCTATAGATGTTAATTTGTTGCAGAAGTGTGGAGATGTTGGGGGTATTTATAATATGGGAGGTTGGAGTTGGTTTGGAGTCATTTTCGACACTTTGAACGAAGAGGGTTGAATGTGCCGCAATTTTCCAAACAGGGTTACGTGTTGACTAAGGAGATGTAAAATTGAAGCGGTCCTATTCGTGATTCAATTTGAGGGGCTGTACATGTAAAATTTTGAATGCCACGAGGGCTTGGAATTTTTGTTTGGGTCTCTTGGCTGTGCAGTTTGGAATCATTCAAATGCCTAAAATTACCACAGGATGGAATTTATTGCAACAGGGTTGGAGGCTACATACGAATGGTCGTGTACGACAACTGACACATGTAACAATGCTTCTATTAGGTTTGTCAACCGTACGTTTTACTACTATAAATTCTAGCTCCGTTGAATTCAAGAGTTTTTCAAAAATTAATTTTTCAAATACATTGCTATGTTTGGATTGGTTATTTTTTCAAAATAAGTTTTTCAAATATAATGCTATAGTAATATATAATAATTCAAAAAACATCTCAATCATATAATATATCAAATATTTCAAAAAAAATTTATAATAAAAAATTTTTCATATACACTGCTATAGTAAAATTTTTCAAAAACACTCTCAAAACGGAGCCATACAAGATGTAAAGTAATACGGCATAATTTTTTCGTCTCCTTCTTGCTTCTTAAATCTTGCTTTTTCGTCATTAAAAAAAATCATTTATAGATTTTGTATATGGTGTAAAAAATGATGTTTAAAAATGTGAATTAAATTTTAGAATTTGAGCTAGTTTTGAGAGTTAACCTTCGGAAATGGATGCTTTGGCAACAATTCTTGCCCCTCTTTTTGTTGCAAGGGTGTGGTTTTGGCAATGTAGCCAGTAGAATGGGTTAGTAGAAAAGTATCTGCTCGTGTCATGTTGATTAATTGAGTCCAAGGTTTGATGTTTTGAATGGACCAGCTGGGAGCTGCTTATTTTCTTGGTCTTGAGTCTTGAATGGACTAAGCACTAAGATGCTGCCTTACTAACTAAAATTGCATAATTACCCTTTAAAAATCAGATATAAATTTCTATTATTTTTGGGGTATTCTTCGGCCGGACAGCACATTATATAATAAGACACATGTAAGACATTGTCGGAATTAAAAAAAGAAGAAACAAAAAACTTGATTCATAGTGAATTGATTGTTGTAAAAGGTATTCAGCTTGGCAATTAAAGTATTCAGCTTGACAAATTAAGTAAAAGGAAATTTGGTTACTAGTCATGATGGCTATGCTAGTCATGTGTTCAAAAAGGAAATTTGGTTACTAGTCATGTGTTCAAAAAGTCAATGTTTGACTTCCGGTATGTAATATTATTTTCTATAGCGAATGAGAAATTTCGTATAGTCATGTGTGTATGTGTCTATATGTGTGTGTATATATATATTAAATGATAAAGTTTATTCATATACCAATTACAAAATTAAAAATAAATATCTGCTACAATATTTAGATGTTTTCCTATAAATATTGCATGAAAAAAATATAAGATTACCCACCATATAAGCTCTTATTTTAAGCACATAAACGTGAAATATTTTGTATTTTTCAAAGTTTGGAGAAGGAAAAAAAAAAGAAATGTTATAAAGTGGAAAAATGTGTTGAGAATGGTTTACTGTGGCTTAATTATTAAATGTTTGTCACTTCAATTTCAGAATATGATGTAGAAGACTTTCTCGTTTAGACAAAAGAGTTTAAAATAATTGTTGAAGTTGAAAATCCTTATATCATATAAAATTGAGCTTTGGTGAAGGAGGGAGTTGCATTTCAACCACATAGGCAGGGACTTTTTGGAAATGTAAAATATTCTATAGTGTTTTACAAGCTATAGGTACAAGTGAGAAAAGCTTGTGGTTAGATATATTAACCGAAATATTTATAGACATTTAAAGCCCCCCATGATTTCAAAATATACAACACGCCACCTCATGTTTTGAACTAAATTGTAAAGGTGACGGAATCCGTTACACTTAATGAAAATGGACGAAATGACCAAAATGCACTGATATAATTAAGCAAAAAATTGCTCAAAAAAATCATTTGTTTTATTCTCTAAGTAGAGAGAATTGAGTGTTAAGGGGTAGAATATGTATATTTGATAAAAATTAGGCATAAAAATTTTTTTTTAGGTTCCAATAAGTCATTTCCGTTAAGTTTAACGGATTCCGTCACCTTTACAATTTAGTTCAAAACATGAGGGGTCGTGTTGTATATTTTGAAACCATGGAGGGCTTTTCTGTGTATTAGCCTTACCACAGGGGGTTTTTTTGTTTTTTACCCAAAAAAAAAAATTTTAACCATATATTCTCAGAAAAAAAAGAAAAGAAATTTACCATGTCTTAATTGAAAAAAGAAAATTAACATAAAAAAAATCTTACTATGTCTATGACTTTACTTACCGCTCATCTAAGAAAATTTTGGTGCACTGAAAGAAAAAGGAAATAATTTGGAGCTCTGAAGTTTACTTCCTTGTGATCTTTGTTATGGCTTGTATAATAAATCCATTAATGCTATATTTTGGCGGTATTCTCATATCATAGCCACGTGCTAGAGATAGTTGGAGAAGTTACAGCTCAACCGACTAGTGTAGCAAGTATTTATTCTGTTATAGGAAGTGACTAGAAGCTGGATAAATAAGCTACTTCCGTGTACTACTGATTGATTCGGAAAGATGAAATCAAAAGCCTTTCTCATTCTCCCTAATTTCTGACTTTTCTCTCTTCCCTAAACCCCACCTCAATTCTTTTCTTAATTCTGGAATCGAGTCATAACATTTGGTATCAGAGCTACTGATCCTCGGATTCAGTAGCTTTTGATTGCCCATCATGGCCGAAGGTACAAGATTCAAAGCTTTGGAGGAACAGATCAAACGGTAAGAAAACAAACTGCAGGAATTCATTGAAGATTCTCTTCTGAATAGGAAGCAGACCGATGAACGGTTGGAGACTATCACTGTAGAATTGAAGACCCTAGTAGCAACTGTGTCGACTCAATATGGCAATCTCATGCAAACCATCAATGGAGATAAGGGAATTTTGGGTCCCGGCAGTAACACAGAGAAGTCTCCAAATCGATCGGGTAATCGGAACGTAATTTGGTTGGATGAGCCCCATCAAGAACGTGGAGTAAGGAAGAATTTTCATGGCCCTTTCCCTAACGTGGAATTTCCTCTATTCAGAGGGGAAAATCCTCGAGAATGGCTGAGGAAATGTATCAAATACTTTCAGATATATCATGTGGCAGAGGAACAATGGTTCGATATGATAGAAATGCATTTAGAGGATAAGGCAGATATATGGTTTCAAGGGTTCAAGATGGGTCTAAGTAAGCTTTCTTGGCCTGAGTTTGAAGAAGAATTCATAAAGAGATTTGGAGAAGTGGGACAAGATGATGCAGTAGAAGAGTTCAGTAAATTGCAGCAAATCTCCACCGTTTTAGCGTATCAGGAGAAATTCGAAGATATCAAAGCCAGAGTTTTGATCAAGACCCTAGGACTAACAGAACCTTTCTTTATCTCTTGCTTCTTGAGTGGGTTATCTGAAGAGCTCAAGATATCCGTCAAAATGCACAAGCCTCGTGTTCTGTGAGATGCCTTTGAGACAGCGAGAATGCAGGAAAAGGCCTTTGAAGCATTCATCAAGAAACAGAAGATGGCTTCCAAGAGTTTCGCTCTGCCTTCACCTAGAGTGAATCATGCTCTTGAAGGAGCCGAGAGTAGTAAAAGAGGGGGATCTCCTGTGTTCCAGAAAATATCCCCATCAGAATTGTAGTACAGAAAGACCAATCATCTATGCTTCAAATGTGGGGATAGATATGGGCCCGGGCATGTATGTAGTAGGAAGGGGATTCAGATGTTACTCGTTGATGATGAAGACAAAGGGAAATTGGAGGAATCAATCTTGACCGAAGGGGAAATGATAGAATATAGTGGGGCCAGTAGTCATAAAGATGTAGAATTTTCCATCCATTCTATGACTGGTGAACTGCTGCAGGGCACTATCAAACTGAAGGGGAAATTTAATGGGAAACCGCTCTCAATATTTTTGGATGGAGGAAGTTCTCACACTTTTGTTAAAGCTTCAGTGTTCGAGGAAAATCCTCAATTAGTAGTACCAAGGAAACCGTTCGCAGTCAAGGTGGCTAATGGGTAGGTGCTACAGTGTAATAGCTGGGTTCCACGGATGACCTGGGAAATGCAGGGGCATACATTCACTCATGATGTATATGTGCTTGCAATTGAGCCGTATGATATAGTATTGGGGGTCAATTGGATGAGGGAGCACAGTCCTGTAACCTTTGATTTCAAGCATCTGCAATTCTCTTTTAATCAGGAAGGGCAGGAAGTGAAGCTACAAGGAGATTTGAGAGAGACAGACATCAAACTGAGGAAGGGAGAAACTGTCCAAAAGTTTCTGAGACGGAAGAAGAAAGAAACTCTCCGCAGGCCCTGTGTTCTAGCAGTTGATACTCCTGAGGTAACATCTCACACTGATGACTCCATAAGTGCACTCCTGGCTGATTATACTAATGTGTTTGGAGAACCTTCCACCTTACCCCCTATTAGACAGTTAGATCACAAGATACCCCTTAAGCCAATTTCTAAACCTTTCAAGTTGATTCCTTATAGATATCCCCATACTCAGAAGAATGAAATTGAAAAACAAGTTCAGGAAATACTAGTTAATGGCATTATTCAGCCTAGTCATAGCTCTTTCACTTCACCTGTCCTGCTAGTTAGAAAAAAAGATGAAACCTGGAGGTTTTGTATTGATTATAGACAGTTAAATGAAATCACCATTAAGGACAAATTTCCCATCCCTATCATTGATGATCTCTTGGACGAGCTCCATGGTTCCAAAGTATTTTCCAAAATTGATCTCAGATCTGGTTATCACCAGATCAGAATGCATTCCCATGATATACCCAAAACAGCCTTTCGAACTCACACTGGATTGTATGAATTCCTTGTTATGCCATTTGGGCTTACTAATGCCCCGGCAACCTTTCAAGCACTCATGAATTCAATTTTTAGCCCTTTCCTCAGAAAATTCGTATTAGTCTTCTTTGATGATATTTTAGTATATAGCCCAGATTTGACTACCTATCTTATTCACCTTAAACAAGTTCTGAATACTCTCAGATATCGTAAACTTTATGCCAAACTCTCCAAATGCACTTTTGGTCAGCCACAGGTTGAGTACTTGGGACACATCGTCACCGAGGATGGAGTAGTAACTGATCCTGCAAAGGTAGAGAGCATGGTATCCTGGCCACGACCTGATTCTATCAAAGCATTAAGGGGTTTTCTTGGGTTGACCGGGTATTATCGAAGGTTTGTTAAGGGCTATGGGTTGATCGCTAAACCTTTGACCGATTTGTTAAGGAAAGATTCCTTTGAGTGGAGTACCGAATCGGAGAACGCTTTCTGCTAGTTGAAATATACCATGAGTTCTACCCCTGTATTAGCATTACCAGACTTTACTAAACCTTTCATCCTAGAGACTGATGCCAGCCAAAAAGCTCTAGGAACTGTGTTGATGCAACAAGGAAGACCAATAGCATATATGAGTCAAGTACTAGCAAATAAAAATCTTGGGATGTCAATATATGAGAAGGAGTTGCTGTCCCTAATTGTTGCAGTGACGAAGTGGAGGCATTATTTGATGGGAGCACATTTTATCATTAAGACGGACCATGAAAGTCTCAAGTATCTGCTAGACCAGAGAATCACTACTCCCTTACAACAAAAATGGCTCTCTAAATTGATGGGAATGGATTATGAGATTCAGTACAGGAGGGGAAGGGACAATATTGTTGCTGATGCCTTGTCAAGAAGGGGTGAAAATGAGCAAATTGAATTGAATGCAATATCAGTAGTGAGGCCTGCATGGCTTCAGGAAGTTACTCAGAGCTACAATGGAGATGCTAAAGCTAAGGAACTGTTGCTAAATCTGTCCACTAATAGAGTCTCTTCGATAGATTATACTTATGAGCATGGTATCATCAAGTTCAAGGGTAGAATTTTTGTGGGAAATGCTACTGATCTGAGGAGGAAGCTGATGGAATGCATGCATGATTCTCTAGTTGGTGGTCATTCCGGTAATAGTGGCACCTATCATAGAATGAAGCTGTATTTTTACTAGCCAGGAATGAAAAGAGATGTGGAACAAATGGTGCAGGCATGTGATACTTGTAAAAGGAGTAAAGCAGAGTCAGGAAAATATCCGGGACTACTAGAACCCTTACTAATACCTGAACAAGCGTGGCAGCATATTTCCCTGGATTTTATAGAAGGACTTCCCAAATCTAAGGGGCATGATACCATTCTGGTGGTCATTGATAGATTCACCAAATATGGACATTTCATATCCCTTACTAGCAATTACACAGCTCAAGATGTAGCTCAGTTGTTCTTTGATCATGTTTACAGACTACATGGCCTACCTCTTAGCATAGTCTCAGATAGAGATAAGGTTTTTACCAGTGCTTTTTGGCAGGACTTATTCTCAAAAGTGGGTACCGAGTTATGCTTATCATCTGCTTACCATCCACAATCTGATAGACAGACACAAAGATTGAATAGATGCTTAGAGACCTACCTAAGATGCCTGACTTTCCAGCAGCCCACCAAATGGAGACAATGGTTGACTGCAGCTGAGTGGTGGTATAACACCAATTACCACTCGGCTTTACAGATGACTCCTTTCATGGCTCTTTATGGTTATCCTCCCCCCCAAATTAGCTTGTTGCCATCTGCAGAAAATCCCTCAATAGCTGCAAATTGGGTGAGGGGAAGACAAGATTGGGATAGACTGTTGAAGGAAAATCTAGAGGTAGCTCAGAAAAGGATGAAGCAGAATGCAGATAAGCATAGGGTGGAGAGAAGTTTTGAAGTAGGAGATGAGGTGTACTTGAAGCTTCAACCATACAGACAAAGCCCTATAGCACTTAGAAGAAATCTGAAGCTTTCATCCAAATACTATGGGCCTTTTAAAATTTTACAGAAGATTGGACCTGCAGCTTACAAACTGGAGTTACCAGCAGAGGCCCTCATTCATCCGGTATTTCATGTATCTATGGTGAAAAGGGCTGCTAAGGGTGTATCCGTGACTGGTACTTTGCCTCAGGTTACGGATGATGGCACTGTGAAAGTGGCCCCTCAAGCCATCTTGGATAGAAGAATGATAAAGAGAGGAAATTCTGTAGTCACTCAAGTACTGGTGCATTGGGTGAACATGTCTCCTGCAGAAGCAACGTGGGAAGATTGGACGGTACTCAAGGGACAATTCCCAGATTTAATCCTAGGGACTAGGATTCTTAAGGGGGGCCAATGTTATGGCTTGTATAATAAATCCATTAATGCTATATTTTGGTGGTATTCTCATATCATAGCCACGTGCTAGAGATAGTTGGAGAAGTTACAGCTCAACCGACTAGAGTAGCAAGTAGTTATTCTGTTATAGGAAGTGACTAGAAGCTAGATACATAAGCTACTTCCGTGTACTACTGATTGATTCGGAAAGATGAAATCAAAAGCCTTTCTCATTCTCCCTAATTTCTGACTTTTCTCTCTTCCCTAAACCCCACCTCAATTCTTTTCTTAATTCTGGAATCGGGTCATAACAATCTTCTATTATAATCAATCAACCGTAGCTCATATAGATCCTCCCTGATTTTTCACTCTGAAGCTCCTAACTTTTTATTCTTTTGGGTGAATTATCACTATAAGAAAATTGGTCATCAGTGACAACTTTTCTCTGTGACGAAAAAAAGTTGTCACAAAAGTGGATCCTTTATTGACGACTTTCTAACTCGTCACAAACCTCTAATGGAAGCCAACTCATTTGTCACAACTCTAGTAAATTCCCACCAAGATTTAGCAAGAGCGCGGGAGTGTTTAGAACACACAATAGTGACGACATTAAGAACATCATCACTATTGCTTGGCCTATTTACGGACGACTTTTTGTTGTTGTCACTGATCACTAATAAAAAAAGTTATTAGTGACAACATTTTGTAGTGATGACAATAAGTCGTCACAAAAGGAGCTTCTTTAGTCGCGACACCTAAAGTTGTCACAATTACATCAAAGCAACTAAATGTTTAGTGACGACCCATTATTTTCGTCACAAACTACACTGCAAGAAATATGGTCATTAGTGATAACATTTTTTAGTAACGACAAAAGTCGTCACAAAACATGGTTGTCATAATTGCTTAAAGCAACTAAGTCTTCAGTGACGACCTTAAAAAAGTTATCACTAAAATGATCTATATAGTGACAACTTCTAATATCGTCACTGTCACTCTACCGATTCGGATTTAGTGACAAGAATTAATCGTCACTGTTTAAAGTAATTATTTCTAAGTCACTTTCATTAATTCTACTGTGCCACCCTAACTTTTGCGATTTAGCCCCAAATGTTGTAAAAAATTCCATTAATTCCATTATGATACTTTAACTTTTACAATTTAGCCCCATATGTAGTACACCAATTTCTTTAATTCTATTATTACTCCCTAACTTTTGTAATTTAACCCCATATGTAATTCACCAATTTCATTAATTCTACTATGGCACTCTAACTTTTGCAATTTAACCCCCATATGTAATACACAAATTTTATTATTTTTATTATGGCACCCTAGCTTTTACAATTTAGCCCCTATTTTTATTAGGAAATTGCGAATGGTATCTTGATAAACTATGCATAAATATTTTATAATTTTCTCAAACTTAAGTAATAATTTGTTATAAACTCTAAAGATATATCTTTCATTACAATAGTTATAAGGCCGGCAGGTCTTTTTATCAATGGAATAAGAAATTTATGCCAGATTTATCCTTTGTACTACATGCCAAGTAGTATTAGTAAAGGAATAACAAAGTACTACAAAGTAATTAGCAAAATAGCCTTCAGGGAGTGTAGTTTATGGGCAAATGAGTATTATCTATTCAAAGTACCAACTTTTTATGGGTATTTTACTCTCAAACATATAATTTATGATAAATTTATAAATATTTGTAAGTAAAATTCAAAAAGTGTTACACTGATTTCTTACAAAACGAAAACTGGCAAGTTATCTTTTCAACATAAATTAAATTAAAAAAAAAAGAAATGGCCCATACAGTACCAATTCTTTGTGGGTTTCCTCCATTACATGAACAAATATTTTGCTCTTTATGGGCATTTCACTCTGAATCATTTAATTTATGTTAAATACATAAATGTTTGTAAGTAAAATTCAAAAAGTGTTGCACTAATATTTTTATGAAAGGGAAACTGGTAGGTTTTGTATTTAACATAAATTAAATATGTGAAAGCAAAAAAAAAAAGAAATTACCCATAAATCTATGTCTTGCAAATCTATACTAGTAAAATAGTTTCTGTAGACACCAAATTTTTGGTATAATTTTTAGTTTTTTTTATTTATTTGTCGTGTTCATTTTTAGTTTTTAGTTTCCAGTTTTATTTTTATTTTTAAGTTTTATCATAGAATTTGTTGAAGAAAAAGAAAAGAAAGAAAAGAAAAAAGCATCAAAAATATGTTTTAGTCATTTTGTTTTTATTCAATGCTTTCTTGAAAGAAAAAAAAGAAAAAAGAGGAAAAGAAAGAAAAGTCATAAAAAAGAAAAAGGGAAATTTGTTCGCAAAAATATGTTTATTTCTTTAAATTCAACCTTTTTGCACTTTAGTTATTTTTATTAAGTTATTTTGAAAAAAAGAAGAGAAAAAAGGAAAAATGAAGAAAATTTGAAAAATGGACATTTTTGTTGTTTTTATTTATTTAGTTTGTTTTTTTATTTATTACATGGTTTTGGCAATTTGTTATTATTATTATTATTTTATTTTATCATTTCTGTAATTATCAGGTTGCTCCTAAAAAAAAAAAAAAAAAAAAAAAAATTGATACGCGACTGCAAGCTGCGTTTTTACGCAGCTTGCAAACAAAGGATTTAGCGGCCCTTAGCTGCAAATATGGCAAGAGGGCTGAATTGTTTTAGGGTTGGTTTTGCTGATATAAATAGAAAAGAGGGGACAGCCGCAAGGGGGGAGGATTGAGGAAAGAGTTACGGGAAAAAGAGAGAAGAAAGAAACGGCAAAGGAAAGTGACGGCTAAAGAAAAAAAGAACAAAAGGCTAGAGGATACAGGGAAAGAGAGGGGAGAATACGACTGCTGATAATAGGTAGAGGGGGAGGTGCCGTGAGGGGGAGCCGAAAGAAATTTGAGGAAGAAACACAGAAAGGGAAAGGGAAGTGGACGGATAGAAGGAACCATCTGGGAGCTTTTGGAGTTAGAAGAAGGCCTGAGAAACAGCAAGGGAGAAAACGTTGCGGGTCTTCATCAGTAGTTGAATCCACTCATCTTACCAGGAGGTAATTTTCCCATTCTTTTGCTCTCTGCCCAGTGTGTTCTCCTTTGGTTGTGTAGTTCCACTCCCCTGTTATAGCTTTGACGTTGGCAGTGGTAGAAAGTGCTGGGCTGGTTCGAAAGATTACATCTTTGACTGATTTTTGTTGGTTGTGTGCCTTGAATGTCGTGGTTGTGAAGCCACGGAACATTATCCCAGATTTTTGCATGACTTTGTTGGGTTTTAACGTACGAACGGTGACTTGAAAAAGAGGAGATTAGATATTATGTAGGATCTTCATGAATAAACTTGGTTTTAGTTAGCCTTTCTGCAACTCAGTTCTTCCATTTCGCTTATGTGTTCAGCTTCGACTTCGGATGAAGTGTTTTAGTAGTCTTTCTGCAGATATTATGTAGGCCTATGAGGTTTGTTTGAGTCGTAGTATGGTTATGTTGGCGCTTTAAAGTTTGCCGCAACATGCCATTTGTTTTTTTTGCCCATTGCTGCGTTTTGGCATTGGCTGGGGTTTGGTGTCTCCTCTGCTGCATTTTTTTGGGTTTCCTCATAGCTAAAATTGATGTCTGGAAAATGGGTGTGCTCTTGATGAACAAATGGTGAGTTTAATGCATGTTTCGGCAGTTTAATTCTACATGGGCTTGTCGCTGCAAAATTCTGCAGCAAAGACAAAAGGAAGTTACACTTTTCTGTTCTGATTTTCTGTTTCGTGATTGCTCCCCAAGTTTTTGCACCTGAGTCGCATGTTTAATTGGTATTGAGGGCAGGGAATGGAATGATGTAGTGCGGGGTTTGGGTGTTTGAAGTCTCAAAGACACTTGCATCGCATTCAGTGTTTGCTGGAAAATTAATTTCAGCTTGCCGAATAAAATTATATGGTTTTGTTTCTTGAGTTTTGCTCTTCCTTTTCGACCATTCAGCTATGGTGTTTGTTTAGATAACGATTTCATCCCATTTCTTTTTGGTTTGTTTGCCTGAATACTTTTAAACCGAATAAGGGAATAGCATGAATGTGGTTGCGGGAAAAGCTGAAGTTTATGGGAAAAGTTGCAGCAGTTTTGTTCATCAAATGTTTGCATACTTGCCCAGAATTTTGCATGGGATTTTTCTAAGTTTTCTGCCTGTTTGGATGATGGTGATCATGTAGTTTGCTGCTAGTTTAAAGCTTTCATATTTGGGTTTGAGAACTGAACTTGAAAGCAAGTTATGTGGCTGTTTTCTTGTTGAAGTTGCGGTTGCTAATGGTTTTGGTAGGAGATGTTGCAGAAATGTTTCGTAAGTTTTGCAATAGAGTTGGCCTGAAATTTTTTTTTTAGATGTTTCATGTTTGTTATCCGACTCTTGGAGCTTCAATCTACAAATTTCATGATGAAAAGTGAGGAATTGTGTGATAGTTGTGTTTTGGATTTATTTGAAAGTTGTTTTTTTTGTAAAATGCTGGTTGCAGAAAGTTTTGGCTGAAAGGCTTGTTGCAGAATGCATTGTTTACGACCGTGCATGAGCTTGCATGAAAATATTCTTCAAAATTACCTCTTAACCCCCTCAAGTCTCACCTTATGCTATTATGACCCACAAAATTGAGAAAATTAATCAATTGGGTCCCTGAAATTTTTGCAGCAATGCATTATGGCCCAATTACATTCCATGTTCTTGCAATCAGGTCCTAAGGAATTTGCATTTCAATTATTGTTTGGCTTTATTATTATTTTGGGGACCTTTGAAGTTCTTAAGTGTTTCGATTGAGATCGAATGGGTGACTAATGTTGCAATTAGTTCCCTCTTACATGACAATTTGCCTTGGCATGTTTTTATGTGATTTGTGGACAATGTTAATAGATTTCTAGGACAAAATCATGAAAGCGTGGTAACCTGGAAGCATTGGTGGTCTTGATTTCGTTTGATTTAAATTTTTGCTTAGCTAAATTTTGTTGTTAAACTTTAATGAATAATTTTCCATTTTCTCCTTTTCATCTAATTGCGAGGGATCCCACCTTCGACCACTCAATTTCGTACTCCATTTTAGACTATTGATTTTTTTTTTATTATTTATTTAGGACCGAGTTTGCCTCCCCCTTGCATGGTTTATCCCATCTTTAATTATCATTTCATGCTTAATTTCCACTTTTATGTTTAATTCTTGTTTCATGTGATTATTCGATAATTTAAGTGGTACCTTGACCTTTTTATTATTTTGGAGGGTAAGTTAGTAATTTCACTACGTTAGGGCGTCGCTTCAAGGGAGGTACACTCTATCCCTCATTTGCACTACATTTGACCTTACGTGCTCCTACGTGTTATGTGAATATGCATGTCTACTTCGCTTTCCTTACCTCCTTGCATGCGTTTACTCGCTTTTAATTTTATTTAAGTTTTATGGGGTATGTGTACACCTCTTGGCTTGTAATAGATAGGGCTCGGAGAGCATTTGGTCCACTTCCCCTTCCCCTTGGTTGCTTGCTTTTGCTGTTACATGTTAAATTGCTTTAGTAGGCTCTTGCATCTAGTCGAGCATGCTAAGTGCTACGTGCTACGTGTTTACGAGCGTTTTGGCATGTCTACTTGCTTTCATAACCATGAATGAATGGAATGGATGAATGTACGTCACCACACTAGTCCAACGCTAGTTGTGGCTTCTTTTATCGTTTCCACTAGTCCAACGCTAGTCGGAATTCATAGAATGGGCTAGTCCAACGCTAGACCCTTAGGGATTTTCCCTCGTTAGTACATCATTTGCTTGTTCACCACATATCACGCATTTTCCTTAGTTTTATCATTTGGCATGATACTCGAACCCCTTTCCCCTCACTTTAGGTCTTGCATCTCATGCTAGTTAGGGTACATTTGCCTGAAGAATCCCCTTCCGATAAGGGAAACGAGCGAGTGTGGCTACTCGATAGCCTTAGCACGCTAGTTTCGCCTCCTAATCAAAGGGAAAATCGAAGTCGAAAAGTTAGGAGTCAATCCCCGTACCCGACTTGTTGCATTCCCCTAGGGTCATACTTTCATTTTTATCACTTCCATACTCTCATAATCACATTTCTCTTACATTTCTCAATCCATATTTTTTCACTACATCTTTATCATTTATTTACTTTACTTCACAAATGAAATTCAAGTTTCACTTATATATGTACTATTCTATCTTCACACACTTGCACACAAACACTTGGATTTTTCATACAATTTCACACATGCACCTTTTCATACACTTGCACACAAGCACTTGGATTTTTTATACAATTTCACACGTTCACCTTTTTATACACTTGCACACTTGCACTTTAGCCATCATTTGCATTAATCGACCTCTATAAGGTTTTCCTTTATTGGCCGCCACAATTCATGTGGTTGGGACCAAAAGCCTTACAAGAGACATTTTAGAATTTAGGTTTGCATCTTTTCCTTTTTTTTTGCATTCATGTAGTGCATCCAAATGTAATAAATTCTTTGGTTAAAACAAGAAAATCTTTGATTAAATCATGCAACTAGCCTTGGCTAGGTCAAAGGGGTGCCTTGGATTTTATCCTTGCCTTCCCCTTTGTCAAATGTGACTCCCGAACCTTTTTCATTGGTTTACGTAGATTAGGAGTCGTTTAAAAAGGGTTTCTCACTACTTTTCCCTATTTTTCTTTAAAAAATACATTTTTTAGGTGACTTGGTACACCTTAACTCATTACCAAGTGGCGACTCCCATTTTTTCAAAAACCCTTTTTAAACTATAATTTTGGGTCAAATCGTCGCATTTTCAAAACCCCCATTTAGACCCATTTTTCTTTTAAATCACAATTCATTTTTCAATCACAAATTAAATCAAAAAATACATTTTTTAAACATTATTTTTATTTATCAAAAAAAATGGGGCGCGACAGTTGGCGACTCCACTGGGGAATTGAGAGTCCGAGCAATCGATTTAGTCAATTCTTTTCTTCTTTTAACCTTTTCATTTATCACATTGGATGTTTAGGATTGCATTTTTTCCTTTTCTTAGGATTTTTGCATTTCGCGTATCAACTCACTTCCTCACACATTCGCCTACGATTGTTTGGATGGATGGATGATTTATTTATGTATGATTTTGCGCTTTGCATTGCATTTGGGGGGGGTGTGTGTCACCCTTAGAGCCTTGCGATTGGTTCTCGACCCCTTCCCTCAAAATAGGGAACACTTCATACGTACACGTTTACTTATTGTTATCCCACTTTATTTTATTTTTTCGTGGGCGTTTCCTACACCGCCTTGTAGGATTAGGATCGATCGCCTTGGGTAGGCGGCTGGTGTGCGCTGCGCCCATAGCGCTACCTAAGGGATCACTCGAGCCACCGACCAAGGGCCCTGGGGGTGATGACCCTTCGCCTTTAGGTCTGAAGGCTTGGGAACCGAGACTTATCGAGTCTAGATGCATTAGCGAACCCCAACCTCATGCATCCATACTAGAATTACCTAGGGTAGAGTCGACCTCATCCTGAACTAGGGACACTAGGCACGAGGGAGGGGGTCCCACCCCTTTTCCTTATTTACTTTTCCTGTTTTTTATATCCTTTAAATTGTCCAACGTGTTATGTGATTATGTGTTGAACTAACTTTCATTGTTTCTTGCCTTCGCACTCACAAACATTAGGAAATGAGAAGGCCTGGCATGACCTTTCTTTTAGGACCTACCCTTGTAGATAGGCTTTTACACGTTTAAAGTTTGTGGCATATTTCGTTCATAAATTAATAATGCCATACCATTTTAGGCCTACCCTGGCAGATAAAGGGTTCCTTAGGTCACGTCTCATTTCGAATTGCATATTTCACTGCTTTTAATAAACTGGCATCACGCATAAACCATAGAAAGGGAATGCCACGTAGGGGATCCCGTGTTAGGAATAAACCACCTTGTGTCTCGGATATTTAATCCAAGGAGACTTGCACGTTTACATTTTGTACCATCCAAAGGGGTAGTGCACAAGGTAAGGTAGGATCCGATCATTTTCATAGAGTGATCTTTGGATATGAGCATCTAATAATCACTTTTTGGCCATTTTCTCAAAATTGGTAAAATTCCCTTGCGTAAAAGGACATTAATTTGAAGAAATTCACAAATGATTCCTCCTATTGAGACGATAAATAAATTGAGGCCAAATTTTGATTTTAGAGGCTCATAGACCAAGGCATTGTAATGATTTCTTGAAACCACCCAGTGGGCGAATAATTCAACCGATTTTTGAACAAATCATCCATCTTATCCAATCCATTTTTTTTTCAATTCATTCAATTTTAGTTCAATCTAATCATTTTTTAATAAATTCATTTCATCCAATTCATTTGACCAATTTACCCTTTTTAGGGTCGTTCGGCCGATTTTTGAATAAGTCACTAATTCAATTTCATTCATTTGACCAATTTACCCTTCTTAGGGTCACCTGATCGATTTTGAATAAATCATCAATTCGTTTGACCAATTTACCCCTTTTAGGGTCATTCGGTCGCTTTTGAATAAATTGTCAATTCAATTGACCATTTTACCCTTTTTAGGGTCTTTTGACCAATTTACCCATTTTTAGGGCAACCGAGACGATTTTGAATAAATCAAGTTTCATTCAATCTGTTTGATCAATTTACCCTTTTTAGGGTGATCTGATTAATTTTGGATAAATTTCATTCAATTCATTTGACCTGTTTCCCTTTTTAGGGTAATTTGGTCGATTTAAATAAATTGTCAATTTCATTCAACCCATTTGCCCTATTAGGGTTTCATTGTCAAATTCCAAATTGGAAAATCTAGTCAATTTTGAAGAAAACCGTCCATTGCATCTAACCACTTGATCAATTAGGGTTTTGACCCGTAATTCACCGAGAAATTTTATCAACGAATTCCAATCTCTTTGATAGGAAGTTCGTCAAGGTCAAACCCGTGCGTTTTTTGCAAAACCTTGTACCGATCAAAAGTGATCCATCCATTCGGACGTTGTCCTCATTTTGACAAATCTCTCGTCACTTCAATGGTCAAATTTTTTCAAATTATTTTTCATTCAATGAGTTGATCAGATCCGTCAGGTATGGTATAGTGCTTACCCTAGAGGATCGCATTTACATGCTAGGCCTACCCTTGGCATAAAAAGGGCTCCCCAATAGGACATGCATCCGAATTTTTTGGATAATTACTAACTCTTGCCTTTTTCTTTTCCTTTTCTTTATTTTCGTTGGAATAGTTGAGCAAGGGTTGAATCTAAAGGCAATCTTTTCAAAATTCTCAGGTAATATTTAAATATAGCTTCTCGTCGAAGCCCCATCATAACACGATCCCGTAGTCAAGCCCAGAGGAGTCGTGTAAACATGAGTTCACAACCGGAACAGTCAGATAGGTCTGCTACTGCCGCTCAACCCGAGACTGTAAGTTCGGGGATTCAGTTGACTGAGATGCTTACCAAGTTTGGAGAGATGGCGTATGAGATGGCCGCCCAAAGGAAGTTGAATAATGAGCTAATTAGCAGCAGAGTTCAACCCGAACCTGTACCCGCCAGACAGCCTGAGCAAGAGCCCTTTGTCCTACCTTCGGCCCACGTCACTATTGCTCCATCATTCCCTATTGCACCTGAAGAAACTTTCACCTATCCCACCACAAATTTGCCATACACTTACCCTCCTCATCCTTCATTTTTTCTTACTCACACGCGAGGTCCACCACCCCAAATCACTTCACATATACCACCTGAGCCACATACCTTTTATCACCCTGTTGCTGAGCCATTCCTACCAGACCATATTGTTCAAACCAAGGCAGAAATGGGGGAATCTTCTGCTCCCGTTGATATAAAGCTGCTCAAACGCCTTGACCGTTTTGATGAATTCATGAGAAAGAGTCAGGGTTTGAGCAAGCAAGGAGTGTTGGACTATGACGAGCTGTGTCTCTTTCCAAATGTTCAATTGCCTGAGGGATTCAAAACTCCGAAGTTCAACAAATACGATGGCACGGGCAATCCCAAGACGCATCTCCGATTGTTTGCCAATAAATTGGGTAGGCCGGTGGATGATGAAAATTTACCTTTAAGGCTATTCCCAGAAAGTCTGGAAGGCGACGCACTTGATTGGTATTCGAATTTGAAGCCGGAGGAGGTGAAGACCTGGCTTGATCTATCCAATGCTTTCATCAGACAATACGAGTACAACTGCGAGCTGGCTCCGACGCGAACCACGTTGGAAGGAACAAAAAGAAAGCCCTCTGAAGACCACAAAACCTATGCTAAGAGATGGAGGAAAATGGCTGCCAAAGTCGAGCCACCAATGACGGAGGACGAAATCATACGGACTTTCATTAAGGCACACGATCCCCCGTACTTTGAAGAAATTTTCCGCATGACTGGATGTTCGTTCGCCGCCATTGTCAATAAACTTGAGGAGTACGATGACTTCGTGAAAGCTGGGAAGATTGTTAATGTCTCTGCCCTCAAATCCCAGTTGGATGCTTTGCAAGGACAGGGGACTAGTGAGAAGAACCCGCAATTTAAAAAAAAAGAGGGGGAAACTGCCTTTACCTGGAATCAAAACCCTGTCCCAAGACCCAGACCTCGACAATACCCTACCAACTCAAACCCTTACCCCTACTGCTCAAATCCTCATCCTGTTTACCACACCAGTATCACTCATCCTCGACCTCGCTCAAATTATGCCAACCCGCCTACAACCCCTTCCCAAATATCTCAACCAAGCTTTCAACAAGCTCGTCCTCGGCCTCCTTACCACCAAAGATTTCCCCTACCAAATAGACCCACCTACAACTATCCCCGACCCACTGAAACTTACAATCAAAGCCGTACCCGAACCTTCACCAACTTAGGCAGGCCTTTGGACCAAATATATGAGCAATTGAAGGTTGCCAGCAAAATAGGCGTGATTCCCCCTCCAACTTACCTTCATGGCATGCCTGCTGGGTACAATCCACATGCTATTTGTGCCTATCATTCGGGGGTACCTGGCCACTCAACCGTCGATTGCAGGGCACTTAAGCACAAAGTCCAAGACATGATCGAGGCTGGGGAAATAGTGCTAAGAGGAAAGGGTGGACAAGGACCAGGTGTAAGCACAAACCCCTTTCCCAAACATGAGGACACTTTAGAGGCACCCACCTCCAGTGACGAAATCTGAGAATCTTGAAGGCACGTTGCACAATTTGGATGGCCGAGTATTTTCCCTCTCGAAGGGATTTTTGGTAAATCTAGGGGTTGTTATTTACTAAATTTCACAAAAACTGTTTTTTGCATATGTGAATAGTTTAATGAAGGCATCCTTTGCAATTGAGTTTATCTTGTTTCCTCTTTGATTTGGAGTTGCATGAAATGCATAATTTGCTTGATTTGATTATTGTCTTGATTCTTTTAAATTCTTTTAAGATGGCCAAAGTTGAAATTATTTGACCCTCTGAATATCACTGTTCTGGAATTCGATGAAGCCGCACATTGAAAATCCCTTCATTGAAAAATCCCTGCATTAAAACTCCTGTCCTTAAAAAGCCTTCAGTGAAAACTCCTTTCATTCAGAAATCCCTTCATATAAAACTTGCTTCATTGAAATCCCTCCATTGAAAATCCATCCCTTGAAAAAACCTTCATGGAAAAGGCCAAGATCCCTTCATTGATAAAAATTCCTCCCCTGCCAAGCTCGAAGCTGATTGATCAGAGTAGGGTTACCAATGATTGATTCTAATTGATGAAAAACAGCTGAATGTCATAAGCATGACCTATGTTCATAACAAAAGGATCCGCCACCGACCTTCTGAAAAAGGAAACAAAGTGCTAAAGCGATGAAAGACGAAGTCGAAGGCAAATTTGCTTCAAATTGACAAAGCTTATTGGGTGTTCAAAAGAGAGATGGAAGGACAGACATTCCCTCAACCTATCAACTCGGACATGTGTAAGAAGTTCTTTATTTGATTATGCAAATTCCTTCTAGGAAATCATGCAAGAGACGAGGCAAAAGTCAGGCCATCTTCCTTTCCAATCAAAATATTTCATCCCTAGTCATCCCTTTTGAGCCATCAGAATTGACAAATTTTCGTTTGGCAACCCCTGAGAATTGCAAACCCCACACTGGGGCAAATTCATTTTGAAAATGATCAGAAAGGAGGGAAAAACCCCACACTGGGGCAAATTTAGTTTTTGAAGAAAAATGCAAAAGTGAAAAGTGCAATGAAAAGCACGAAGAGAAGAATCCAATCAAACTGGGGCAAAATTTTCCTCAGTTTCGTTCAAAATTGGAAATAATTTCAAAATGATGCAATTTCAGGCTATTTCACACCCCTCTCATCAAATTTGCTTTCAAGCCTCAACTTTTCTTGAAACACCCCACCTGACTTCATTTCAAAAGCCCAAAGTCCTGGCTTTCGTCATTTGCTGTATTTTCTATTGGGAAATTTGCTAATCAACTGGCAAGTGATGTCCATAATGCCTTCGCCTAATCTTACAAGGAAGCGCATTTCACTGATGTCAGCAATCTTCAGTTCATACTCCTGAGTCGATTATGGTTGAGTTTTTCCATTGTTCCTTAGGTGAAAACCCGAAAGAGCACCTCAAAAGAAAAGGAAAAAAAAGAAAAACAAAAGCAAAAACAAAACAAAAGAAAAAAGTGGGGGCAACCTTGGTGAAAACCCGAAAGGGCGCCAAGGTAGGATTTTGCAGCGAGCGAGCACGAGGAAGAACAGCTGGTGATTTGGTTCATTTGGATTTCTCCTCATTTTGTCATCCTTCTGTCAATTTTGAATTCCAGAACAAAGATGTCCAGAGAATTGAATATGACATTTGTTGGCCAAAACTGTGTCATTTTGTAAAACATTCTTTTGCAAAGCTCATTTTTCCAAATTACTTGCATTCATGGCATTTTTGTAAAATTTAAGCACAAATGGTTATGTGTGCATTCTTGTATGACATGTGAATTTTCTTGCATACTTCATTCTTTATCGTTGAATTTTGGTGAATAACAATCCCCGTGGTTTATTCGAAACATACTTGGGTTCAGTCATCTCCTGAAAAGGGTTAAGGTTCAACAAAGTCAGTTACGCAGACTTCACAATATGGCAAAGCACATACCGGATCAGTTTGTAAATCGGAAAAGCTTTGAAAAATCCAACTCAGTCGGCTGCCGCAACAAAAGTTGATAAAGGCATCGAAAGACTCATGTTTACACGATTCTCAAAGGAAAACGGATCAAATGATGGTGGCAATTTCTTTGTCTTCTCTTTTGCAGAAAAACTGCATGCACAGATGAAAGTAATCACGCCTCGCACTGGAATCGGTGTCGGAAAGAGTTCTCCGGTGAGCAAAGGCAGATTGAAAATGTCGCAAGCAAATTTCATAAAAAAATGCAACAGCATGGCGATACCGAATCAACTCTGGACTCACATTGCAAAAATTCATCATACTGGGGCAAATTAATTTTTTGGAAAGATTTTCAAAAGTCAAAAAGAAAAGCAAAAAAAAAAAAAAAAGAAAAAAAAAATCATCATCAATCAAAAAATCAACACAAATTTTATCACGGCAGGCTCGGGTTTAATCCCACTGACCGATTGTCAAGGCACTTTTTATTTTACTCTGCCACTAGCTGTGAGTCAGTCCCACTAGTGCGCATTTCATTTTGCATCGCCACTAGCCGCGGGTCAGTCCCGCGATTCAAAGCATTTTCGGGTCAGTCCCATGATTAAAAGCATTTTCGGGTCAGTCCTATGATCAAAGCTTATTCGGGTCAGTCCCACGATCAAAAGCATTTTCGGGTCAGTCCCAAGATCAAAAGTTTATTCGGGTCAGTCCCACGATCAAAAGCATATTCGGGTCAGTCCCACGATCAAAAGCATTTTCGGGTCAGTCCCACGATCAAAAGCATTTTCGGGTCAGTCCCATGATCAAAAGCATATTCGGGTCAGTCCCACGATCAAAAGCATTTTCGGGTCAGTCCCAAGATCAAGAGCATTTTCGGGTCAGTCCCATGATCCAAAGGTTTTTCGGGTCAGTCCCACGATCAAAATCATTTTCGGGTCAGCCCCGTGATCAAAACTTATTCGGGTCAGTCCCGCGATTCAAAGCCTGTTCGGGTCAGTCCCGCGATTAAAATCTTATTCGGGTCAGTCCCACGATCAAAAGCATTTTCGGGTCAGTCCCATGATCAAAAGCATTTTCGGGTCAGTCCCACGATCAAAAGCATTTTCGGGTCAGTCCCACGATTCAAAGCTTATGCGGGTCAGTCCCACAATTCAAAGCCTGTTCGGGTCAGTCCCGCGATTAAAATCTTATTCGGGTCAGTCCCACGATCAAAAGCATTTTCGGGTCAGTCGCATGATCAAAAGCATTTTCGGGTCAGTCCCACGATCAAAAGCATTTTCGGGTCAGTCCCACGATTCAAAGCTTATGCGGGTCAGTCCCACAATTCAAAGCCTGTTCGGCTCAATCCCGCTATTCAAAGCTTATTCGGGTCGGTCCCGTGATTAAAACTTGTTCGGGCCAGTCCCATGATTTGAATTTCTGTCCAGGTCTATCCCAATTTTACATTTCTGTTCGGGTCAGTCCCGTTTTAAATTTCTGTTCGGGTCAATCCCGTCTAAATTCCTGTTCGGGTCAGTCCCATTTAAATTTCTATCTCGGGTCAGTCCCGCTTTTAAAATTTCCCGTCAGGGGTCAGTTCCCCATCGTTTGAGTAATTCGCAGCTGAATAACACAGGTAAGTTTTGGTGTCTACTTCTTTGTCTCAAGTTTTTCCAAAACTCAGACAAAGAGAGGCAAACTGTAGACACCAAATTTTTGGTGTAATTTTTAGTTTTTTTTATTTATTTGTCGTGTTCATTTTTAGTTTTTAGTTTCCAGTTTTATTTTTATTTTTAAGTTTTATCATAGAATTTGTTGAAGAAAAAGAAAAGAAAGAAAAGAAAAAAGCATCAAAAATATGTTTTAGTCATTTTGTTTTTATTCAATGCTTTCTTGAAAGAAAAAAAAAGAAAAAAGAGGAAAAGAAAGAAAAGTCATAAAAAAGAAAAAGGGAAATTTGTTCGCAAAAATATGTTTATTTCTTTAAATTCAACCTTTTTGCACTTTAGTTATTTTTATTAAGTTATTTTGAAAAAAAGAAGAGAAAAAAGGAAAAATGAAGAAAATTTGAAAAATGGACATTTTTGTTGTTTTTATTTATTTAGTTTGTTTTTTTATTTATTACATGGTTTTGGCAATTTGTTATTATTATTATTATTTTATTTTATCATTTCTGTAATTATCAGGTTGTTCCTAAAAAAAAAAAAAAAAAAAAAATTGATACGCGACTGCAAGCTGCGTTTTTACGCAGCTTGCAAACAAAGGATTTAGCGGCCCTTAGCTGCAAATATGGCAAGAGGGCTGAATTGTTTTAGGGTTGGTTTTGCTGATATAAATAGAAAAGAGGGGACAGCCGCAAGGGGGGAGGATTGAGGAAAGAGTTACGGGAAAAAGAGAGAAGAAAGAAACGGCAAAGGAAAGTGACGGCTAAAGAAAAAAAGAACAAAAGGCTAGAGGATACAGGGAAAGAGAGGGGAGAATACGACTGCTGATAATAGGTAGAGGGGGAGGTGCCGTGAGGGGGAGCCGAAAGAAATTTGAGGAAGAAACACAGAAAGGGAAAGGGAAGTGGACGGATAGAAGGAACCATCTGGGAGCTTTTGGAGTTAGAAGAAGGCCTGAGAAACAGCAAGGGAGAAAACGTTGCGGGTCTTCATCAGTAGTTGAATCCACTCATCTTACCAGGAGGTAATTTTCCCATTCTTTTGCTCTCTGCCCAGTGTGTTCTCCTTTGGTTGTGTAGTTCCACTCCCCTGTTATAGCTTTGACGTTGGCAGTGGTAGAAAGTGCTGGGCTGGTTCGAAAGATTACATCTTTGACTGATTTTTGTTGGTTGTGTGCCTTGAATGTCGTGGTTGTGAAGCCACGGAACATTATCCCAGATTTTTGCATGACTTTGTTGGGTTTTAACGTACGAACGGTGACTTGAAAAAGAGGAGATTAGATATTATGTAGGATCTTCATGAATAAACTTGGTTTTAGTTAGCCTTTCTGCAACTCAGTTCTTCCATTTCGCTTATGTGTTCAGCTTCGACTTCGGATGAAGTGTTTTAGTAGTCTTTCTGCAGATATTATGTAGGCCTATGAGGTTTGTTTGAGTCGTAGTATGGTTATGTTGGCGCTTTAAAGTTTGCCGCAACATGCCATTTGTTTTTTTTGCCCATTGCTGCGTTTTGGCATTGGCTGGGGTTTGGTGTCTCCTTTGCTGCATTTTTTTGGGTTTCCTCATAGCTAAAATTGATGTCTGGAAAATGGGTGTGCTCTTGATGAACAAATGGTGAGTTTAATGCATGTTTCGGCAGTTTAATTCTACATGGGCTTGTCGCTGCAAAATTCTGCAGCAAAGACAAAAGGAAGTTACACTTTTCTGTTCTGATTTTCTGTTTCGTGATTGCTCCCCAAGTTTTTGCACCTGAGTCGCATGTTTAATTGGTATTGAGGGCAGGGAATGGAATGATGTAGTGCGGGGTTTGGGTGTTTGAAGTCTCAAAGACACTTGCATCGCATTCAGTGTTTGCTGGAAAATTAATTTCAGCTTGCCGAATAAAATTATATGGTTTTGTTTCTTGAGTTTTGCTCTTCCTTTTCGACCATTCAGCTATGGTGTTTGTTTAGATAACGATTTCATCCCATTTCTTTTTGGTTTGCTTGCCTGAATACTTTTAAACCGAATAAGGGAATAGCATGAATGTGGTTGCGGGAAAAGCTGAAGTTTATGGGAAAAGTTGCAGCAGTTTTGTTCATCAAATGTTTGCATACTTGCCCAGAATTTTGCATGGGATTTTTCTAAGTTTTCTGCCTGTTTGGATGATGGTGATCATGTAGTTTGCTGCTAGTTTAAAGCTTTCATATTTGGGTTTGAGAACTGAACTTGAAAGCAAGTTATGTGGCTGTTTTCTTGTTGAAGTTGCGGTTGCTAATGGTTTTGGTAGGAGATGTTGCAGAAATGTTTCGTAAGTTTTGCAATAGAGTTGGCCTGAAATTTTTTTTTTAGATGTTTCATGTTTGTTATCCGACTCTTGGAGCTTCAATCTACAAATTTCATGATGAAAAGTGAGGAATTGTGTGATAGTTGTGTTTTGGATTTATTTGAAAGTTGTTTTTTTTGTAAAATGCTGGTTGCAGAAAGTTTTGGCTGAAAGGCTTGTTGCAGAATGCATTGTTTACGACCGTGCATGAGCTTGCATGAAAATATTCTTCAAAATTACCTCTTAACCCCCTCAAGTCTCACCTTATGCTATTATGACCCACAAAATTGAGAAAATTAATCAATTGGGTCCCTGAAATTTTTGCAGCAATGCATTATGGCCCAATTACATTCCATGTTCTTGCAATCAGGTCCTAAGGAATTTGCATTTCAATTATTGTTTGGCTTTATTATTATTTTGGGGACCTTTGAAGTTCTTAAGTGTTTCGATTGAGATCGAATGGGTGACTAATGTTGCAATTAGTTCCCTCTTACATGACAATTTGCCTTGGCATGTTTTTATGTGATTTGTGGACAATGTTAATAGATTTCTAGGACACAATCATGAAAGCGTGGTAACCTGGAAGCATTGGTGGTCTTGATTTCGTTTGATTTAAATTTTTGCTTAGCTAAATTTTGTTGTTAAACTTTAATGAATAATTTTCCATTTTCTCCTTTTCATCTAATTGCGAGGGATCCCACCTTCGACCACTCAATTTCGTACTCCATTTTAGACTATTGATTTTTTTTTTATTATTTATTTAGGACCGAGTTTGCCTCCCCCTTGCATGGTTTATCCCATCTTTAATTATCATTTCATGCTTAATTTCCACTTTTATGTTTAATTCTTGTTTCATGTGATTATTCGATAATTTAAGTGGTACCTTGACCTTTTTATTATTTTGGAGGGTAAGTTAGTAATTTCACTACGTTAGGGCGTCGCTTCAAGGGAGGTACACTCTATCCCTCATTTGCACTACATTTGACCTTACGTGCTCCTACGTGTTATGTGAATATGCATGTCTACTTCGCTTTCCTTACCTCCTTGCATGCGTTTACTCGCTTTTAATTTTATTTAAGTTTTATGGGGTATGTGTACACCTCTTGGCTTGTAATAGATAGGGCTCGGAGAGCATTTGGTCCACTTCCCCTTCCCCTTGGTTGCTTGCTTTTGCTGTTACATGTTAAATTGCTTTAGTAGGCTCTTGCATCTAGTCGAGCATGCTAAGTGCTACGTGCTACGTGTTTACGAGCGTTTTGGCATGTCTACTTGCTTTCATAACCATGAATGAATGGAATGGATGAATGTACGTCACCACACTAGTCCAACGCTAGTTGTGGCTTCTTTTATCGTTTCCACTAGTCCAACGCTAGTCGGAATTCATAGAATGGGCTAGTCCAACGCTAGACCCTTAGGGATTTTCCCTCGTTAGTACATCATTTGCTTGTTCACCACATATCACGCATTTTCCTTAGTTTTATCATTTGGCATGATACTCGAACCCCTTTCCCCTCACTTTAGGTCTTGCATCTCATGCTAGTTAGGGTACATTTGCCTGAAGAATCCCCTTCCGATAAGGGAAACGAGCGAGTGTGGCTACTCGATAGCCTTAGCACGCTAGTTTCGCCTCCTAATCAAAGGGAAAATCGAAGTCGAAAAGTTAGGAGTCAATCCCCGTACCCGACTTGTTGCATTCCCCTAGGGTCATACTTTCATTTTTATCACTTCCATACTCTCATAATCACATTTCTCTTACATTTCTCAATCCATATTTTTTCACTACATCTTTATCATTTATTTACTTTACTTCACAAATGAAATTCAAGTTTCACTTATATATGTACTATTCTATCTTCACACACTTGCACACAAACACTTGGATTTTTCATACAATTTCACACATGCACCTTTTCATACACTTGCACACAAGCACTTGGATTTTTTATACAATTTCACACGTTCACCTTTTTATACACTTGCACACTTGCACTTTAGCCATCATTTGCATTAATCGACCTCTATAAGGTTTTCCTTTATTGGCCGCCACAATTCATGTGGTTGGGACCAAAAGCCTTACAAGAGACATTTTAGAATTTAGGTTTGCATCTTTTCCTTTTTTTTTGCATTCATGTAGTGCATCCAAATGTAATAAATTCTTTGGTTAAAACAAGAAAATCTTTGATTAAATCATGCAACTAGCCTTGGCTAGGTCAAAGGGGTGCCTTGGATTTTATCCTTGCCTTCCCCTTTGTCAAATGTGACTCCCGAACCTTTTTCATTGGTTTACGTAGATTAGGAGTCGTTTAAAAAGGGTTTCTCACTACTTTTCCCTATTTTTCTTTAAAAAATACATTTTTTAGGTGACTTGGTACACCTTAACTCATTACCAAGTGGCGACTCCCATTTTTTCAAAAACCCTTTTTAAACTATAATTTTGGGTCAAATCGTCGCATTTTCAAAACCCCCATTTAGACCCATTTTTCTTTTAAATCACAATTCATTTTCCAATCACAAATTAAATCAAAAAATACATTTTTTAAACATTATTTTTATTTATCAAAAAAAATGGGGCGCGACAGTTTCAAACAAAATTAAACATTAAAATAAACTGTAATTTATACATATTAAAATATCTGTAATTTATACACATTTTGCAACTACTACTTTGTGTTTTCTCTGTAATGAATTTTTTAACTATTGAGAACTTAAGTTTTGTCTTGCAAATCTATACTAGTACAATAGTTTTAAACAAAATTAAACATTAAAATAAATGTTTGAAAAATATCAAAAGTACATTTATCACTTGCAGTAATGTAACAAAATTTTCTCAACCATTATCAATATTTTCACAAAAGTATTAAAAACTAGCAATTGACAATATTAAAAACTAGCAATTTAATTAGTGACGACTTTTCTTGTCATTATAATCTTGAATAAATTAGTGATAACATTATGTCATCACTAAATTTTCTTTGATTTTGACTTAACAATAATGTCTTATTAATAGCATTTGATTATTTTGAATGAAAGTCTGTTATAACCATAGAATTTGACTTTCGTTATTTTCAATTAATGATGTACTTTAGTGCTGCAATTATAAAAAATTGCAGGGCTAAAATATTTGCAAATTATAAAAGTATATTTTCACTTATATGTAATTAACAAATTTTGCCACCTATATTGATGAAAATTTGTGTTTTTGTACTAAAAAATAAAGAATAATACTATAGCAATAAAATCTATGGTTCAAACCAAATTAAAAATAAAAAAAAGCATGATGATTGGTCTCAAATGTTGGGAAAATGATTATTTTTATTGAAACTATGTTATAACCATATAATTTGAGTTTAATTATTTTCAATTACATGATGTTCTTTAGTGCTGCAATTATAAGAAATTAGTATAAAATATTAGCAAATTATAAAAGTACATTTTCAATTATATGAAATTAACAAATTTTGCCACCTATGTTGATGAAAATTTTTTTTTTGCTAAAAAATAAAGAATAATACTATAGCATTAAAATCTATGGTTCAAACCATATTACAAATCCAGAAAAAAAACATGATTTTTGGTATCAAATGGAGGGAAAATGAGTGAAGTCAAAATTTTGATCAAATCATAGTGAAAGTGCTGCGCAACAAAAACAATATCCAAAGCAAAGCAAAGACCAAAGCAGCGGAACACATTCTAAAAACAAAAGCAACGGAACACTTGGTCTGAGTTAAAGTAACGGAACACTTGAGCAACACAAACTTTCACCGAGCTGAAACAAACAAGCTTCTGCACTGAGCACAAAACAGAGCTTCCGCACGGCACCTGATACTTTCACCCACACAACAAATCCGTTCTCTGGCTTCTCACTAGCATCACCATGGCTGTCCAGCATTAAAGGGCAAGGTTTTCATTGGAAAGGTTCGTTTTTCTCTCTCTTATACATTTTCCCCAATTTTTCCAAATCCCTAATATTCTACAATATTTTTTGCAAATTTCTGCCCAAAATCTTTTAGTAGCTCTTGATTATTAGATGCTATCATAGCTATGTTGTACTCGGAACTCCCCCCGCTCGACTCGATTCATCTAACCTGTGGCTGATTTGTTTCAAGTTCATTTCTGCAAGCGTGATTGGTCGTTGAGTTGGATGTCCGTTATTTCGAAGAGGAGTCCGCTTGATTGGTGCATCGATCAGGTTTGAGAAGCTGTCTATTCGAGTCTTAAACGTCTGTCAAATTGTTAGCCATGCTACTACATTTTCTTCTCTTCTTTTTTTTTTTCCCAATCTTTTGCCCCCTCTATTTATGTTGAGGAAGCACAGGGGAGCTTTAAATTGTTGAGGCTTCAATTTTGGCTTTTCATTTTTCACATTGAGGTAGATTTTAGCGTAAGCACAACGTAACCATCGACCGACAAGTCACTAGGGGGCATCTATAACTGAAAACCGTTTACTTGTTTACTGCGATGATTTATTCTTTCTGGACATTGGGCAGGGTATGTAAAAGCAACCCAAATGAATGCAAAGGTTGTGTTACAAAAACCAGTAGTTTATAGGCTTTCTTTTCTTTGTGGAAATTCGATTTTGGAGTCTTTTTTTTTGGAGTCTGATTTAGAGAACAATAAACAAAGGAACGGACAATTAGAGATGGTCATTACCATAACGGTTTTGTTTTTTATGTCCTCCACCGTGAAGTGTGGACGGTATGGTTGAAAGTCTTGCCAACCGGCAAAGGACGTCATACTGACGACCACCTAGTCTCGCTCTCTCTCTCTCTCCCTCTCTCTCTACAAGACATTAGTGGCTTACCATATAATTGGGGATATTCTTGATAAACAGGGTTGGTGACAAAAGCACTGGACATTTTCTCACAGTTGCATTTCAGACCAGATATAAGGAGGTTCTTGTAAAGGCACATACTGCTGCATCTGGAGCAGTGCTAAGATTGGAAATAGCTCCTGTTCTTGGTAGGAAAAGGAAACCAATTGAGTGGTCTGAGTTTCAGGTACTGTTCCTTCATACCATTATTCAGGCTTGAAATTTATATTTGTGCTTTACTCTTCTATTATTTCTGCGTTGGGCATCTTCCCTTTACAAATATATGATGCCTGATCCTATGTTTTTTGAACATGTAGTGTGCTGTTAGCTAGCAAAATCAGCCTATGAAATTGATTATTCATGTTATGGCTTTATCTTTTGTTTGCCAAACTTTTGCATGTATACTGTGGCTACAGATTGTATTTAGTTTGTTGCCTTACTAATGCATTTGTACTTGAGATGGTTGATTTTTGCTAAAAATGTGTTTTACACCTTGGATCCCATTGCTGGTATTTGAGGAGTTTAAATTTAGTTCATATTGCATTGCATTTGTTTTCTATATAATGTGGTGGTCATATTCTTTATGGTAGGATAAAGGGCTGCAACAATATGGATAGGAGTTGGATGTCTATTAAGAACTACCTAGACCCCAAGTATTTAGATGGAGTTGATGAATTTATTAAGTTTGCTTTTCTAGGCAAGGATCCTAATTGTAAACTGCCATGTCCTTGCAAAGTATGCAATAATTTTGAGGATCAAACTAAGGAAGTCATGACCAATCACTTGTGTCGAGGAATTGTTGATAGTTATACTAGGTGGATATTTCATGGCGAAGGGTTTGAATCTGATGATGAGAATGATGACATAGAAATAAATGACAACGATAGTGACTTTGACAGTATGGAGGAGCTGTTAAATGATGTAGGAGTTGCTAACTTTGGTGAGAGTTGGAGACATTCACCGGAACTTGATACGGGTGCTTGTACCGAGAAAGAAGGAGAACCAAGTAGGTTTCTCAGATTATTATCAGAGGCTGAAAAATCTCTATACCGGGCTGTGAAAAGTATTCAAAACTCTCGTTTATTGTCCATATCCTCCACTTGAAAACAATGAATCGGTGGACTTGTAAATCTACTGATATGTTGTTGAAGTTCTTGCATCAAGTATTTCCTACAGCTTTGATTCCCAGTTCATATTACGAGGCAAAAAATTTCATTCGTGAGTTGGGGCTGAAGTGTGAAAAGATCCACGCCTGTGAAAATGATTGCGCACTTTTTTGGAATGAAAATAAAGGCCTTGATCATTGTCCAAATGAAAAATGTAAAGCACCGCGGTATAAATCTCCAAATTCCAAAATACCTAGAAAGGTGTTGCGTTATTTTTCATTAAAACCAAGGCTGCAAAGACTGTTTGTGAACGAAGAGATTGCTCGGGATATGAGGTGGCATAAGGAGAGACGTGTAGATAATGAGAACATGATGCGACACCCTGCTGATTCATTAGTTTGGAAGAATTTTGATAGAAATCACAAGTCCTTCGCTGAAAATCCTAGAAATGTGAGGCTAGGACTTGCTAGCGATGGCTTTAATCCCATTGGAACCATGAGCAATTCATACAGTATATGGCCTGTTATCCTTGTTCCTTACAATCTACTTCCTTGGAAATGCTTAAAAGATCCATTTTTTTTCCTATCAATGATTATTCCTGGTCCCAAAGCACCTAGAAATGACATTGACATATTCTTTAGACCACTAGTTGATGAGTTAAAAGAGTTATTTGCCACTGGTGTAGAGACATATGATGCCTTTAGGGAGGAGAAGTTCATGTTACGTGCAGCACTTTTGTGGACAATAAACGATTTTCCAGCATATGGCTATTTGTCGGGATGGAGTACAAAAGAGTACAAGGCATGTCCTGTGTGCTTAGATGAGACGACTAGTCTATATCTTAATAATGGTCACAAATGTTGTTACATGGGCCATCGCCGTTTTCTGCCTATTGATCATAAATGGCGTCAAGAAAAAAAGCAATTTAATGGAGAAAGAGAACATAGACAGCCTCCTAGGACCCTATCAGGTGAGGAAGTCCTCCAACAACTTCTTCGTATTGAGCAAGTTGAGTTTGGCAAGGCACCTGATTTGTTGCAACAGAAGAAAAGAAAATGCGTGCAGAACAGTTCAAATTGGAAGAAGATGAGCATATTCTTTGAACTTCCATATTGGAGTACCAATAAAATTAGACATAATTTGGATATTATGCACATTGTCAAGAATGTATGTGAATCTTTGGTAGGTACATTGATGAATATCCTTTCGAGAACTAAGGACACATGGCAGGCTAGGAAGGATTTAAAAGAAATGGGATTAAGGGAAGAGTTGCATCTACAACCGGGAGGTGGCGCATCTAAAGTTATGCCACCTGCATGTTACACTTTATCACGCCTAGAGAAAAAGAATTTCTACCAGTTTTTGAGCACTATCAATTTCCCGGATGGCTTTGCTTCAAACATTCCTCGGTGTGTGAAGACCAAGGAGTGTCAACTTTTAGGAATGAAGAGTCATGACTACTATGTGTTCATACAACGACTTCTTCCACTAGCAACTAGAGGAATGCTGTCAAAAGATGTAGCTCAGATTTTAGTAGAGATCAGCAATTTTTTTCGAAAAATTTGTTCTCGAACTCCCTATCTAGATGAGCTGGAAATGCAGGAAAAAAATATGTCGTGTTCTATAATATGTTCTTCATTGCTTGTAATTAAAGTCATTTGATAGAATATGTAACTATTTCTACTACTACAAATTTAGGGAGCATAGACAAATTCTTGAAAAGCAAAATTTATCGAGCGTACAGCAAAGGCTAGACTCGGAGTTTCCAAAGTGGTTTGAAGAACGTGTAAGTATTGGAAGAGATGTTAAAAACTTGTCAATTTCCTTTCCTTTTTATTTTAGTAAACTATTAAAGAATCTGGTATGGCTGATGTAGGTCATGTATACACATGCACGTGGAGAATGTACTGATGAATTGTTGTCCTTGGCTAGAGGACCTGATTTTCGAGTCAATACATTTGCTGGCTGTAATGTGAATGGATTTAGATTCCACATTAAGGCTCGGGAACGAGAAAGAAAGACACAAAATAGTGGAGTTATGGTAAAGGGGGAGCATGCTGATAAAGAAACATACTTCTATGGTATAATTACTGATATAGTTGAGGTTGAATACTCATTTACTCAAAATCGAGTAGTTGTGTTTAAATGTGATTGGTGGGACTTGAGAAATAATTCGGGAATCAAAGTAGACAAGCAGAGCAATATCACTAGCATCAACATGTCAAAAACATGGTACTCAGACCAACCTTTTATATTAGCATCCCAAGCTGAACAAGTTTTCTATCTTCAAGATACGAAGCTTGGAGGTAATTGGCATGTTGTAGAGTTAGTTAGTCCACGCTCATCTTATGATGTTCCTGAGAAGCATGAAGATGATTTGGTTGATAACGAAGAGGCTTACCAAGAATAGTATCATGGAGATTTGATTGGTGTACAAGAAAATCTTGAGTTGGTCAGTTTGAAGAGAGGAGATGTGCAAACTGAAGAAAGGATAGAGGCTGGTGCTATGTTTTTTATAGAATTGTCAGCTAGCCGTGCAAGGCAATTGGATGACAATTTTATTGATAATGATGAGGAAATTGAGCAACAATTCAATTCTGAGGAGGTAAATGAACAATTTGTACAAATCGATGACTATGAATCAGATTAAACATTGTTGTTCATTGAATTTCTTAATCAAATTTTTTCTTGTATTTTTTCTGTAGTTTATGATATGTTGTCATGGCTGCTTGTGTTGTTTACGATTTTGGTGGTGTTTGCGTTATATGATTATATAGATAGATGGCTGGACCAGGGAAAAAGGGAAAATTTACTTTACGACAAAATCAGGATGCTGGGCGAGGAATTGTGGATCAAACTGAAGAAAATGTAAGCTGTCAGGTAAAGAAACAAGAGTCATTTCCAGATATTTTCTTTTTTCCTAAACTAGCAATTATCATCCTAAACTAGTTATTATTGATAAGCGCATTCTTATGTTATTGTAGCAAGCTAGTGAACCAAAAAATAGTGCAATTCCCAAGACAAGCAATGTCACTGAACTTGTATTAACAAAAAGTCTTCTAGGATCTGTCTATTTGATGAATCTGAGGTTAGTTATTATTTTTTTCAATCTGCCATTTAGATAAACTGGTTTATGACAAAGCAATTGATTCAATTTTTACATGTCACTGTATAATGGTGGCTTAAATTGCTGGATTATAGATTCCTAGTGCATCCTCTGCTAGAGAAAATGCTACAAGAAATTCAGGTATACAAGCTGAGAGTAGACAGATTGCTGAAAAATCTTCAGGCAATGGAATGACATCACAAGAAGCTGCTGGGATGCAAACTGATGGAACTCCTACTTCACAGCATGTTGGATCTAATCAAGCTATTGGTTGTGAAAGCAATGAAACTGAAAGTATGCAAGACCTTGAGTCAAACGGTTCAAGTATGTCAGTTTTACGTGTAATTCTACTCTAATTAACTAATTACTGCCATGGCTGCTATTGTTAGAACTTATGGTCTTGTTTACTTTGTATCTACTAGACCAAGTGACGTTAAAAAGAAAAAGAGGATATACGCGTAATATTGCACTATCAAATGAAAGGAAAGCTGGAAAAAAGGTGAACATTATTGTTTCTGAAATAAGTGGAAGACTAGTTGGAGAAGGTGCTCAACGATACATTTCAGATGCAAGTTGCGTTATTCGAAAGTATGGTAAGTGGAAAGCACCTAAATGGGGCAAGCTTCCTAAAGATGATAGAGATCAACTGCTAAGAATTACTAATGTAAGAATCTGCTATCATAGTATTTTTTGGTTTTCTAGACGCAATTTAAATTAGTCCATTAATTTTTTCTGATTTTGATATGTCCTTCTATTTTTAATTTAGAATAGTTTCACTTATGATAGAGGAGAGCATGTGAAACCAGCTTTAATTAAGCAATTAAATTCACAGTATAGAAGTCGACGTTATAATTTTCACATGCTATTCAAAAAAGGTGGCTCTAAGGAGGAAGCTCTTACACGTCGACCAGAATATGTGGAAGAATCAGATTGGATTTACCTTTGCGATTACTATTGTAGTCCAGAATTCAAGGTATGTAGCACATACTTGTTAATTTGCTATATACTTTGCCAATGTCTCTTTTTTATCTAGATCTAAGATAGAATTGACAATTGTAGGCCTTAAGTGAGCGAAATAAGCTGAACAGATCAAAGCAGCAAACTGCCCATACAGCTGGAACAAAATCATTTTTACGTCATAAGGATGACCGGGTCAGTAAACGTGTAAAGTAGTTCATTTATGATGTGTGGTTGGGTTATTTAACCTGTTTTGCTAATAGGAAGCTAAGGAGGGAAGGACAGTTGGACCAATTGAACTTTATGACATGACACATTTTAGTCGAAAGAAGAATGCTATGGTTGACGAAACATCAACTGAAAAACTGGTAAGAAAAATATCACTTTCAACTGAATACCAATGCTTCATGTCTCTTATGCATATATCAATAATAGCAAACCTGTGATTGTAGAGCCAAATGAAGGAGTTACAGCTAGAAGCTCAATCTAGTGGTGTAAATCGAACCGAAGAAGACATCTGTATTGAGGTGACTGGGCATATAACTGGATATGTACGTGGCCGTGGCCCCTCCAAGGCTAGTTTAATTACACAAAAACTTGCAGAGATAGAAGAATTCAAGAAAAGGGCAAAACAAGCTGAGAAACGATCAGTTGAATTGGAAGTTCAAGTCCAATCTCAACAGCAGCTGATGCAAAGGCTTGAGAATCAACAAGCTGAAATGCAAAACCAGCAGCTTGAAATGCAGGAACTCCTCAAGGCTTTACGAGCAGAATTGCAGTCCAAGAACCAAGGCAATGGAAATGCATCTGGTAGTAATAGCTGGTAATGCATCCTTCTCATACGAATAATTGAATTACAATACTAATGTGAACTGTTGCTATTCTGATCCTTTAACTTATTGATTTTGGGGCTGATGTTATGCATCATTGTGGACTATTTTTTATAATAGCATTTTTTGGGGCTGATGTGACCTGTTTTTGGGTAACTTGTGGTCACTGTAGACTGTTTTTTGGAAATAGCTGGTAATAGCATTTTTTAGGGCTGATGTTATGCATCATTGTGGACTATTTTTTGTTATAGTTGTGTAGTTTATGGTTATGGTTATGGCTGATCTGTAGTTTTTGGTAACTTGTGGTCACTGTGGACTGTTTTTTGTTAATAGCTGGTAATAGCATTTTTTGAGGCTGATGTTATGCATCATTGTGGACTGTTTTTTGTTATGGTTGTGTAGTTTATGGTTATGGTTATGGCTGATGTGTAGTTTTTGGTAACTTGTGGTCATTGTGGACTATTTTTTGGTAATAGCTGGTAATAACATTTTTTGGGGCTGATGTTATCCATCATTGTGGACTATTTTTTGTTATGGTTGTGTAGTTTATGGTTATGGTTATGGGGCTGATGGTTGTGTAATAACATTTTTTGGGGCTGATGTTATGCATCATTGTTATCTGAACTTATTCTTTGGGAAATATCTAGGTATCATGTATATAGTGCTGTTAGTTTATCAATAGAGAGGTAAAAATCTGATTGTTCATTTGCAATAGTATATTATTTCCAAGTACAAGCGACAGACGATGCATGGATAGCAATCTTCTTTTTGCCTATGTAGTGACTTGAAAGAAATGAATATAATGCAAAGGGGGCATTTGTGAACTTTGATTGGTTTCACCTGTTTAGATGGTCTTCACTTTCACATTGTGAGGCAAATAGCTCATTCTCTTTGTACAGTTTAATCCTACAGAGGCATCGTTTCCTTCATGATTTATGAAGCATAAACTCCTAAAATCAAAGAGGGCTAGTACCTCCTGTGTTCACACCTCGTACAATAAGTTGCTTTCTGTGTTTTAATATATAAACAACCAAAAGCATAAAGATTAAACAATAATTACTGTGGGAGTCCAATTTAATTGTTCAATAAGTTGAGCTATTTAAAGAAGAAGAAAGAAAATAAAAAAAAAACTGTTTTAGAGAGCTCTTTAGTTGAGCTTATGCAGTGTTGTATTTGTATAGATTGGACTGTGATTTCTAACTTCTTGCTGGTGTTGTAATATGTGGGCCCAAATTATATGAGGTTCTTAATGAATTGTAATTTTTGTCTTAATAATCTAAGTCTCATTACTTGTTCTTTATTATTATACTCCTCCCCTTACCTACTTCTTTTACTCTTTTATGACAGATTAATGCTATTCATACTAGTTTTTGGAAGATATTTATGGTTATGGTTGAAGAATGTTGAAGACAAAATTGCCTTTTGCTCATAGAGTGGTTCATTTAGATGTTCTTCAATTTCTTAAACTGTGATTGCTTTTGTAAATGTACCTTATGTACAAGTGATATTTTGGACAAATGTTATTTTTGTAGGCATTAGTTGGGTAATGTACACTTGAATTTGGCATTTGAGAATGCTATATTATTACCATGTAATCTAATGCAAATACTTTTGGTTGTCAATCGTTCATATTTATTTGTATGATTTGTTTAAAATCAATGATTTAGCAATGATTACAGGCCAAATTATGATCATTAAGCTATTGAGAAATTATCTAATGACAAAAAAAAGTTGTCACAAAATAGAAAATAAGAACTCCTTGTCACAACAGAGACTGTCACTAAATCTAAGCGACATTTGTGACGACAATTGTTGTCAGAAAAATAGTTATATACAATGGCTTTCGGTACTTTTTAGTGACGACTTTAAGTAGAGCATTTTTGACAAAAGGTCAATTCGTCAATAAAACACTTCCGGATTGTCGTCACTAATGACAACTATTTAGTGACGACATTTCAGGTCGTCACTAAATAGTTGTCATTAGTGACGACAATCTGGAAGTGTTTTATTGACGACTTGATCTTTTGTCAAAAATGCTCTACTTAAAGTCGTCACTAATGAGAACTATTTAGTGACGATATTTTAGTTCGTCACTGTTTACTTTTACCGACGGGGATTTAGTGACGACTTTGTGACGATCAAAAAGTCATCAATAAAAGATATTTGTGACGATATTTGTATGTTCTGCGATGACTTTGTGTTGTCACTGATGAACAATTTTCTTGTAGTGTATACTTCTGCTCCCAATCAACCACCCTTCCCCCCCTATTATTTCTGTCTGTCTTTGCACCATTCAATTTTGTTTATCAACATTTAATACCTTTTTATCGACTCTAAGAATCATTGGACAAATATGCCCCTATTGTTATATTCTTTCTTTGTGTGTGCGCGCACACACTTTTCCCTCTTCCTTTCTTTTCTCATTTTTTTTTTCTTTTTTTCCCCTTGGCTTCTTGATTTTTTTCCATGCAACTAAATTCTCACATGTCTTTTTTTTTTTTTTTGCATTTTTAGAATGAACTTGTTATTTGTATAATCGCATCTTTTCATTTTTTTATGCAGTCTTTGGATTTGTTATTTTGTCACCATGAATGACTGATTAATCATGAACTATACCATGTCAAGCTATATTTGAAGTACTTACAAGAGAATGTAATAGTCGCAAATTTATGGTAATTGAATATTTGAATGGGTATGCCTTCGAAGTATGAGCAATATAAAACTAAATATAAATAGTGGAATAATTAATCAAATTTTTTTTGTAGCACAATAAGTTGTCAATCATCACCTTAGCAAATCAATTAACCTTGTTATTCTTGTTTACATAATGTTATGACTTCTATGTGGGCATTGAAATGATTATTATACTTTTGTTATCGAAATATGTTGCATTTATGAAAAAAAAAGGAAAACAAAAGGAAAAGAAAAAAAAACCAATTGAAAGGGCACTTTTGTCCCTTAAAATTTTAAAGGGGATAAAGTGATGATAAATGAACTTGAGAGGAGGAAAGTGACACAAGGGTGTAAATTACGGGGTGAAGTGTAATTTACCATTTTTTCCTCTTGCCCATCTGTTTCTCATTTTGTGATAAGAGTTCTAGCAACAAATAACTGATGAGATTTTTTTTCTTTTTTTGACAGCCAAAGAAAATAATTATGATAAGAGTTCTTAACATAATCAAATGTGCAACACATAAAGCAACGGTTAATGTGAAAGCAACGATTAATGTGAAAGGCATTCTCTCAATCATTTGCAATGTCAAGGAATTAAAGGACACTACATGGGGTAGAAAAACAAGAAGGAAATATTAATGTATTAAAGTATTATGAAAGGGAGTTGAACACTTGTCTTGACAGACTAGGGATCGACCCTAATTACGACTTGCATTTTCTGCGTTTTTTTTCTAGAAGAACCATCGTTTTTTATGTGCTTTCCTTTTCAATGGGTAGTAAACACTACCCATTCCTTCACGCTCGATGCAGTAGCACCATTTTTGCTTATTACCACACTTGTTATTGGTTGCATGTAGAAGTTTAGCCAACAAATGATGTTCATATATTACAACTTTAATTACTTTATTCATTAACACACTTGTGAATACAATTAGCGCATTGATATTACTAACATGAATAGTTTTATTGAAAACTTACCCTGCAACTGTTAGTTACTCATATTATTAGTCTTTTTACTTATTTCAATTCATGTTATGAGAGTTTGGTTGCGTTCATTTCTTACTGTTTCGTATTGATTTTAACGTCTTCTATTACCTTATCTTTATGAAACTTAACTAAAATTTTTACCCTCATTATTGATATCAGGCACGATTTTTACTAGCTAATAGAATACGCTCTTTTATGAACTCTGCTTAATTCAAGTGCATCAAAATTTTTTCTGTTTATTAAACAAATCAGAGTTCTTTTTCCTTACTTAATAAGTTATAAGTTATATCTACCTACTGCTTCAGCTTTGGCTCCCATTGTGATTCCTACACTTAGGTCCACCAATGGATGCCAGAACAATAGTTATATTTATTGGATTTTGCTAATGGGTGCCATAGGTAGGCATGGTCGCAGTTTCAGAATCGACGGTTCTGGTTCTTCAAAGAGCTTGAACCAGAACCGTATAGTTCTGATTTCGGTTCCTTATGGTTCTGGTTCTGGTTCCGTATGGTACCCTACAATTTTATTTATTTCTTTATCCTTACCAATTTTAATACGAATATAACAATATATTTAAAATTTCAAATAGAATGTGCAAAAATAAATACAAAATAAAGATCATATTTTAATTTTATTATTATTCTACAAAGTAAGAAGTAAAAAATAGACAATACAAATTTTATGAAAAGTACATTACATTATCAAATTAAAAAATACATTACACTATCAAATGGTTGTCATGTGTTGACTTTCTTGAGTTGGACAATCATCAATATTGAAGATTTCATTTGAAGAAATATTGCAAAAAATATTTTTTTTGCTTGCTTGATTTTGAGGATGAGCTACTACCATCAAAACTTGCCATTTTTTGATAGCAAATAAGCAAAAAAAAATTTGTAAGTAATAATTTAATACTTGCAAATTATAATGATAGATATTAGGCGAATAGAAATAATTAAATAATTAGTAAAATACATAGAAAGTCTATAAAATTTAAACTTTCTTAAAACCTATTAAACACAACTAATGTTTTTGAATTATCTCACTACTTATATTAATTATTTTTAATTATTTTTAACGGCTCTGGAACCGGTGATTCTGATTTTGGTTCTAGTTCTATTTTTTAGAGAACCAGAACCGGAACCTTTATCCAAGGTTCTGCCATGGTTTTGGTTCCGGTTCCGGTACGATTCCCGGTTCCAAATGGAACCATGGCCATGCCTAGCCATAGGGCACTCATTAACAAACCTAACATTAATCTAATCTATCATGTATATGCACATACTAACAATTATTACCCTCTTTTGTGTTTTTATATTTTTTCCTATTTAATCTTATCTACCCTTCCTTGTATTTATTTATTTTTTCTAATTAATTTTACATTTTAAAAAATATGACATCTAAAATAAATCTTAATGAATGCCCTGTGAGCAACCCGTTAGATAGATCCATATCTATTTGGGATAATTTCAGAAACCTCCCTTGAGGTTTCAAACAATTTCAGAGAGCTCCCTTTAAATTTTAACAATTACATCCACCACTCTTGCTTTCACTATTTATGCTTCAAAATAGACCCAATAGCATACATTTTTCGTCATATATATCTTAAACTACCCTTTCTGCCAAAAAAAAAAAGGAAAAAGATTTTTGCTGATCGTATTCACTAATTGCCTTCTTTGTTGACTGTCTTCTTCCAAGCAAGACTATTAAAAGCCAAGAAATCCTCTCTACCAAAAATTTTTAAAAAATAAAATAAAATAAAAAGAATTTTGATGATTGCCTCTTTTTTGGGCAACACCATCAGAAAAGCCAAGCAAACATCCCAAGCTGAATCAAAAGCAATTCCAACAATTGTAGGCACGCAAAACATTGCAATCCAATTTACTTTCGGCAGCCTAGGCTAATTCTTACAATCTATCCAGCCCCAACACTTTCTCTACAAGGTAAATACACCTCTTTAGGGGCAGGTCACTGGATCGACCCCGGAGAGCTAACACACTGTGAACCTTGGGGCAGGGCTCTCACAACCGCAGGGGATTAATCGGACCCAATGGTTCTGGACACCCCTGTGTCAAAAAAAATATATATATATATATATACACCCGCCTCTTATTATTAAATTGATAAAACTCAACCAATACTCCATCAAATTTTACCAGAAATAAAAAACCCCAAATTTTATCCAAAACCAACACTCCATCAAGAACCAATCCCACATGTCAAATCCCCTTACTCTTCCTCCCTTTGCAGCCTTTCGTTTTCTTTCAACAACCCATTTTATGAAGCCCAAGATCCATTTCTCAAACTCTTGATCTTTGACATCACTAAGTTTTATTATGAGGACTTGTAAAATCCCTTATATTTTTCTTAAAATTCTCTTTTATTTGGAAATTATGACTTTATATTGGCCCTACTACCCAATCACCTCACAATAAGTGTAAATGAACATAGAATGAAAGGTTTTCCCTTTTCGTTTTCAAGTTAGTGCGAATTAGGATTTTACGCCTATCTGTAGTGCGACTATCCGGTACGAAGTGTGGATCAAATTTGGTGATTAAAAGTGAGTTTTAGATGATATTAAGTGTGGGATTAGAGGTGATAATAATAAATTAGTGAATTATAAGTTAAAACTCTACTATACGTGATTTAAGGAAAATCGGCTCGAACCTACGGGTATCGCTCACTACCGATTGATCACACCACTTGACTACCACTTTCTCACCAAAAAATATCATTGATATTGGTGCAAAATATCTCCCTCATCCTCAGCCCTCTTAGCCGAAATATTTGACCAAAAAATGCAAGGAAAAGAAAAAAATTTGAGATGGATTTTGGTTGCGACAAGTGGCAACCATCCCTTAAGTGTTGACCAACCAATTTTCCTCCATATTTATCATCAAAAAACACACAAATTGCCCTCATTTTCTTCCTCCTAGCCGTGAATAAGAGAGAGAGAGAGTGAGAGCAAGAGAAAAACAACTTCACTTCATCTTGATTTGCACTATTTGAGTGAAAAAAACAAGATTCTAAACCGATTAACTTGTAAATTGGAAGTTTGGGAAGCTTAGGGAACTAAAAATTTCAAGGGGAAGTGAAGCAGAACACTAGCAAGTTCTAGTTTTGAGGTAAAATGGCTGACCACTCTTTTCTTTTTCCCTTAATCATGTTGGAGTTGTTTAATAACTTGTATTTGTGATTGTGATGCTTAAATCAAGAGATTTTGGATGATTGGGGTGATGCATTTGAGTTAGGGTTTGAATGATCATTTCCATCTCATACTTGTTGTATGGATGGTATATGATGTATACAAGCTTGTATATGAGTGGTAGTGATGGTTTTAAACTAGAAATGGGAATTATATCTTGATTGTAGCAAATTTCCAGAATTGAAGTTAGTGTATACCCTGTTCTGCCCGGTTCTAGTTCACCATGTTGGAGGCCGAATTAGACTTACCATAAACATGAAAGTTGTATAGAATGATGTTTTATAGTTTTCTAAAAAATTTCAGCTCCATCGGAGCAATGTAACTCATGAAAAGACAAAATTACCCCTGAGACTGCCCTAGGTAGCATCCAGCAGACAGTTTTGACATTGCCTCACGTTGGATGCATTTTTCACCTTAATCCGTATCAAACCAGTCTTTGACCAAAACATGAAACTTTTAGCCCTATGTTTCAACTGTCCAACGCCCTTAAGAACGCCTTAATCGGACTTCAGTAGCTTGAGTTATGGCCATTTGATTGCAGTGCAGTTAACTAGCCTGTTGGTAGGAATCCGGTTCTGTAAATTGGGAATATGACTTGGATACATTAGAAACTGGACTGAGTGGTCTTCATCAAAGTTGTAGGTCTTTGTCGTAGCTTCGAAACGGTATAGATTTCTTCCCAATCCGATAAGCTTAGCCTCAGTTGTGTCCGTTACGGAAAACAACGTCAAATCTGTCTTTTATTTCTTGACTCAAACCTCATTTCCGCAAATGTTCCTAGCTTGGTTTGGTACTTGTAGAACTTTGTGTATATGGTGCGCACTTCCTAGAATTCCAGAAACCCTATGGCGAGTTACTCGAGTCGAGCCGGCAAGGGCTTGGTCAATTGGGTAACGAACTCTGGGTCTTTTGTTTTGTCGAGTGGAGTGATATCTCCTCAACTAATCGGTATACTCGAGTATCACTACCAGTGTTTATTGAGGATTTTGGGCCTAGTAGGGGGTTTGGATGGTGGACGGAGAGTAGTTTAAGCGGTGCTCTACTGGATTGATTACTTACTTGAAAGTTAACGGAGTGTCAAACTATTACTTGATCAAGCTCTGGTGATGCAATGGGGATTTGGCTCCTAAGAGCCATCTATATCCTTATACTTGGAATGATTAGTACTTATCATGTTATTGTTTCGTTTTCAAACTTTACACTCGCTCATGTTGAGATTTGCTATTTGAAGTGTTATTGCTTACTTTTATGAACTTTTCATGCTCATTCATTGCTACATTGAAACTTGTACTGATAAACAATGGTCGATTTGCTATTTGGAACCTCACTGGGCATTTAACTCATTCCACACCATTTGTTTTCCTTACAGGGGGTACAAGCAAGGCGTGAGACCGGTACTGACTAGCGTAGTCTAGTTTTTGACTTTTGTAAATGTACTCACACAAGTCGCTCGATTAGGGTTGAATGTATTCAGAATTCCAATCTTTTGATGTATTTGGGATTGTATGGATGGTTAAAATAGAAATGAATGTATTTGTATGTCCCAAGTTTGGGAACTGTTATTTCATTTATTATTGATGGTGCACCTTATTTCATTTGATGTGAGTGAGTGAGTCCTGGCGAGAGTTGGGCAGGCGGTCCGCCGAACCCTTTGGTTCGCCCTAGAGGGAGGTGGGGCCATCACATTTATCACCCATGATCAACCAAAATTGGATAAAGAACATAGATAAAAAAAAAATCAAACCCACTACACCCTGAATAGGAAATAAAAGGAAGGAAGGGATAAGTCTAATCAAATCAAGTTTGCAAAGAGAAGGGAATTGATGTAGGAAAAGTCAAAAAAAAGAGAAGCCGAGAAGGAAAAAGAGGGGGATAAGCACGGGCAAGAGTTGAGGGACAATAGGTAGTGTCCTGAAGTAGAGCAGGAAAGTTGGGTAGATGAGAGTTGGGCAAAGGATGTAGTGGGAAAAAAAAGGAACGTAAGGGACGCCCAAGAGAGAGAATCAATTGTTGTTGTTTTTGTTTTTGGTTTGGATTTTTGAATTTTTTCCAAAAAAAAGTCTTTAAGTATTTTATGAGGGGTAGTAGAGAACTTTTGTACTGATAGGGGAGGTATGTGTAATTTTAAAATATTGAGGAAAGCTTTCCTGAATTTGTCAAAAACCTCAAGGGAGGTTTCTGAAATTATCCCTATTTATTTAGAATACTCTTTTTACTAATGAAATCAAACTAATAGCACAATACATTCATTGACAGGGCGTCAGCCTGTGCAATAATAATAATGAATATAGAACCTAGCTACCACTAAAAGCAGTCAATAATTAATCCTAGGTACTGGAGCAGGGACTCTAGGTGTGTAATGGGTTATTTGAATCACCCTGTTCCCGAAGAGTTTGCTTAACCCGATATACCAGAATTAATTAGTTGACAAAAATTACTAAATAGTAGACAGTGGCAAGTAGGGTCGTCTCCTTAGGGACTGAAGATATCTGTCTCTTTTAAAGTCCAATTGATAAAGGGGGATTTCACCGGAATGAAACTAAAAATAATTAGACAATTTAACTAAAAATGAATAAATAACTAGCACAAATATAGCAGGAATTTAATCAGGAATAAATAAATTCTAGCCAAGGATGCAACTACTCAGGCACAGTCCATTTATCCGATCATTGATGCAGGAGAGGTTCACTTAATTTATTAATAGGTTAGTTATAGCCATCGATAAACTCTGATGACCAATTTTTCCTTAATTTATAGATGACCAAGGTACGACCATTAATCACCTCTAACCAGAAAAGTACTCCTAGGTACGACCGTAGGAATTAATTTCCCAATTGCATTAATAACTAGAAAAACCTAGCCCTAACCAATAACACGCTACGAGGGTTATTTAAATTAGATTGCACGTTCCCCTAATGTGTAAACACACCAGTTACCACTAATATTAATCAATCAAACAATTACGGATTTAATTGACTAAATTGGCACGAGATTAGTAAATCACATTGAACATCGGGCCCTTGACATCCAATTAATAAAATAATCTCATGAAAATTCAAGCAGACAACGTGCAAATATTAATAAATAAAGGAACACGCGAAAACTAATTAGATCTCACAGATTTTCGGGACTGTGCCGTCGAGTTGACCCTTGACTAGATGGAAGACTTAGCCACGCCGCATAATTAAATCACCACACGAATTAATAGATTGCAAAGACATTGCGTTTTCTATTAAGAAGCAAGGAATAAAAGGTGTTTTTCCCGTTGGGGAATATTGTCGAACACCTGACGTGTGTCAGAGGCCAGTCAGGAGAAAGAAAGAAAAACTAAAGACTAGGCTAAACACTAAAACTAAAAGGTCGTCTAAGAGCTCCTCATCATAGCTCCTGTACGTCTCTTTTCTTTTTAAAGCCAAAAGAAAGATGCCTAGTTTTCTCTCTAGTGGTCCCCACCCAATTGGTAGTCAAAGCTACCCAAAAGAAAGCCTGCCGATTTTACTTCCATGTTTTTCATCTCTGTACGTTCCTTTCTCCTTAAGAGCCAAATGACCAATGCTATTCCGTGGGCCTCCACCGAATTGAGAAGATACCAAAGATAGGCTCTGCGGAATTGACTCTTGTCTCCTATTGCTAGTAGGACCATTTGGTAATTTTCTGCTTCACTCCTGAAATTGATTCCAAATACCAAATATAAGTAAATATCTGCAATTAACACAATATTTGTCAGGGATAAAAGGGAAAATAAATAATAAAATTACTAACAAATTATACCCTATCAATTCCCCTCACACCTGAATCATGCTTGCCCTCAAGCATAATTATCTCAGAAGTACAATCAAGATAGGAAGCAATTTACAGCAGTTCATACCAAAAACGGCACTCCAAATTCCCCAATAACTTCATCGAAATCAAAATATACCAAATCAACAATGCTCACAACTCAAAGTGCACTCATTCACTCCGAAGTATATAGGATATATATATATAAGATGGCTCTCAAATCAACACAATAGAATGATACTACCATAAGCTTGCTCATATATCATATCTCCACCACTTACTTATGAATTTAAATGCAGCAATCAAGGGACTTTGCAAGGTTGTAATGGGACTAGGGTGAGAAGGTAGGATAAAAAAGAATCAAAAGGGTGTAAAAGTATAAAGAAAGTGCTCAGAAACTTACTACACAGATTCTTGCATATTGGGAACTTCAAGGCATCTCAACCATCACAAGAGTAGAGTAAATTGGCACTTGCCACGACCTTCGACTTTTCCTTTCTCCTCTTTTGTTCTATATATTTTTTTTTTCAACAACTCCCAACCAGCACCATAAGAATCAACTTTACTCGTTACTTTCTTGCATTTTGCCTTCTTTCCACCTCTTTTTTTCTTTCTCTTTTTGTGGTTTTTTTTTTTTAGATTGCAAAGCCTCTCAGATACTATTCCACAATTCTGTATAATGAAACCAAAGCACTTCTTCACACGAGATTCAGAAAAAAAGTCTAAAAAGAGGTTTCACGGTTAAAAGCTGGGGTCTCAAGCAAAGATTAGGGGTTAAGGCTCAACTTGGCTCCCTAATGGTAGTAAACAATCCAAGGGTCGGTTTTAAGAAATTCCAAAAAAATGGCTCATTCCTAGGTGCCCTATCATTTCAACGCATTAAACTCATATAAATGCAGCCTTGACATGCATAACCGAGTAAGTTCTAGAATGACAAACCATGTGCAATAACCACTCAAACAAACGAAAAATTAGGCCAAAAAATCACACAAGTGGTCAAATTTATGTCAAGTTCAGCATATTAATCAATCAATTCAGTATCAAGAAAAGTATAACACCCCATGGCATGAACTTACTATGTACGCTCATATCTCAATTTGTATTCATCATCGTTTAAAGAAAGGAACTACTAAGGCAAGGAAAAACGTAATCAGGCAACTAAAAACACAACCAAAGCATAGTCAACCCTCCCCCACACCTAAACCTTACATTGCCCTCAATGTAAGCAAAGGAAGATCACAACAAAGGTACTGGGGCAACGACATTTCCCTTAAACGGAGGAGGGCAGAAATGAATCACGGTTGTAGAGGGAAAGGCGGGCGGAAGCCCACGTGATGGAGATACTGCACTAAATTCTGGGCCATCCCGCCCATTTGACGCTCCATCCGATCCATACGAGTGTCCATGTGCTGCATCTGGAACCGAAGAGCTGCAAGCTGGCTATCAACGGAGGAAGATGGTGGAGGTGCCGAAGAGGATGGTCCGGGGGCATCCGTAGAAGGACCACCAGCCTCCGGGTCATTGGTTTTGGAAGCTCTGCGCTTTGGAGGAACAGAGATTAGCCCCGGGGGAGCAAACTGAAAAACGCCCGCCACCTGTCTCACAAGACCCATTTTTTCCAAACAAACCAAATCGAAGGGTTCCATAGTACAAGCACGATGCAAGTTATGATTATTTAAGTCCAAAACCCCAAGATTTACAGCCAACTGAGTGATAAATGAGCCTAAGATTAATGGCTTATTTTTCTTACTTAGCACAGTTCGGAGGTGGAGGGCAAACCAGCTACCCAAATTGACCCTAGTCCGAGTGACCATGCACCAAACGAAAAAGAACTCGGGCTTGGTCAGAGTACCCGAGCTATCCTTCCTGCCTGAGAAACTATAGGCCATGAATCTATGTAAATAACGGTAGGCGGCGCTCTTAAGATAAGAAGCCTTAGACTGACTGGGGTCATAGGTGTGTCGGTCAACCGACAAATCTCTCCAATAACCAATGTAATGAGAGAAAAATGGCTCCGAGTACTCGCACACACTGTGCATATACTCCTCACTCTGGGAGTAGGGAATATCAATAAACCCAAGAGCCAAATTAAACTCGGTGATAGATTGGTTGAACTCTCTACCCATCAATCGAAACCTCACTACCCCCGGAGTGGTAACGGAGAATTCATCAGGAATATTAAATTCAAAAGTAGCATTGAATTCCCACGTGAGTTCAGTAAAAGCAGGTAGAATGATAGAAGCATAGCGGGTCCAGCCTACGTTAGTCAAGTGCTGCGTGACCTCATCCCTCAAGTTGAGCATATCAAGTGTAGGGTCATGGATGTATTTACAAGGAATTATCTTCCTTGTGTAAGCCGAGGCATACCGTTCCTTGTCGGCAGCCCGGGTGAAGGTCAAATTTCTGCCGAAGTGGGCCGGAGAGGAGATATGAACCTCCATATTCCGTCCAAGGCGGGTACGGGGCCCTCCCGACTCAGTCGAGGGGGCAGGTCCCCCTAAGGGGACCGTAGGCTGAGGGGTGGAGGTGGATGACTTGTTCTTGCCTTTAGTTTTGGTTTGGTCATTTGGTCTAATGGATAGGACAGAGGCAAAGCAAATGTGCACAAAAAAGGTCAACAGGCAGCTGATTCAGTAAAGGGTCCCAATCACAGCTTCCAATCACAGACAAGTCCACAACCAAACAATAAAATTACCCCAAAAGCTAATTAGCATTGTGAGCAGCAAAATTTTCCCAGAATACTACCAAATTGACCCAAAAAGTAATTATTCAAATAAACAGAGCAAAAACTCCCCCCCCCAAAAACTAAATAAACAGGCAACTAGAGCAAAATTTTTCTTCCAATATCACTGGTTGAGCACAAAATTTACCAAACAATTAACAATCCACCACAGATATATCACAGCACCCAAACAAGCACAAAATATCTGTCCTCCGTTAGCAAATAAAAAATCTGGCCTCAGCTACGAAACATCAACTAATAAAGAAGTAATAATCTGGTCTCAGCTAATTAGTGACATAAAAATAAAGAAAGAAATCACCGGAGTGTTTGACTGGCCGTGGGTGAAATGGAGAGCAGGGTAGGACCTAGTACGCGTGTGTGTCGCACGCACTCTGGCAAGCACACGGAGGCTGAGTTGTTGCTCTGCCACTCTTGTTGCGCGAGGAGGCTCGGCTGAGGCTGGTCGCGGCAGGCGCAGCAGGTCGTGGCTGCGGATCGTGCGGCGCGCGGCGTGCTGTGCGCCTGGCTGCTGGGCGCTGGGGTGCGAGCTGCTGGCGCGGGGATTGCGAGCTGCGCTCGCGCGAGGCTGGGCACTGGGGTGCAAGCTCACGGCAGCCTGCGGATGGCTGTTGCGGCTAGTGCGAGTGCTGCCTGCGAGGGGGGTCGCGCGAGGAGGGGCGCGCGAGATGGTGGAGATCGAGCGGCGGGCGACGATCAGCGAGGAATGGTGGCGTGCGGCGCGGTGTGGAGCGGCGGCGGACCAAGCAAAAGAAGGGAAAGAAGAAAAGGAAGAAAAGAAGGAAGAAGAAAGAAGAAAGAAAGAAGAAGAAGAAAAGAGTAGAGTTTCGTGTCTTTTTTTTCATTTTTTTTATATTTATATATATATATATATTTTTTTTTTAAAGAAACCCAGTCTTAGGAGCGGGCATGCCTAACCGCTCCCTCGTCTTTTGACCATCCGGCGCAAATTCTCGATCCGTTAGCGTGACCACCTGGCGTGGGCACGTCTAACTGTTATGGAGTCCGCAGATTCTGAACGAAAATTTCTTTCCCTCAGGCGCGACCACCTGGCGTGAGCACGTTACTACTAATTTCCTGCCACCAAACATCAAACTATTAATTGATACTAACACTTAACTAAAACTTCAAAAATGCATGAAAACTGAAACAAATAGTCTTGGGTTGCCTCCCAAAAGCGCCTTTCTTTAACGTTTTTGGCTAGACGTTGTCCAAAACTTTGCTTAAACTAAGCTAATCGAGTCCTCCAAGTGCATCATCTCCACCCCGCTCAATTGGAAAACCTTCATGATATGGCTTGAGACGGTGACCATTCACTACAAATTGCTTCTCAGTTTTCAAACTTTGGATCTCCACTGCACCATAATGAAAGACATCAGTCACAACAAAAGGGTCAATCCAACGAGAACGTAATTTACCTGGAAATAACTTCAATTTGGAGTGGTATAGTAGAACTTTTTGCCCACACTCGAATGTCTTCCTCGAGATCTGTTGGTCATGAAAAATCTTAATTTTTTCCTTACAAATCACCGCATTCTCATAGGCTTCATTGCGAATCTCCTCCAATTCTTGTAACTGTAACTTCCGTTGAACACCGCCCTCCTCAATATCCATATTGCATTGTTTTACTATCCAAAATGCTCTATGCTCGAACTCCACTGGAAGATGACAAGGCTTACCAAATACCAACCTATAGGGAGACATTCCTATAGGTGTCTTGTAAGCGGTTCTGTATGCCCACAAAGCATCTTCCAACCTTGAACTCCAGTCCTTCCTATCAGGGCGGACCATCTTTTTCAAAATAGACTTTATTTCCCTATTCGAGACTTCAGCCTAGCCATTGGTCTGTGGATGGTAGGAAGTGGAAACCTTATGAAGTACACCATATCTCCTGAACAAAGCAGCAATTGTCTTGTTGCAAAAATGCGTCCCCCTATCACTCACAACTGCCCGTGGCATTCCAAATCGTACAAAAATGTTAGACTTTATGAAATCTGCAACCACCTTAGAATCATTAGTATGGGTGGCTTTTGCTTCCACCCACTTCGAGACATAATCCACTGCTAGTAAAATGTATAAAAATCCACAAGAATTTGAAAAAGGACCCATGAAATCTATACCCCAAGTATCAAAAATTTCAATAAAAAGCATGGGCACCTGTGGCAGTTGATCCCTTCGGGATAAATTGCCTACCCTCTGACATTTATCACATGTCTTACAAAACAAGTAAGCATCGTTAAATAAGGTAGGCCAAAAAAATCCACTTTCCAACACTTTTCTAGCAATCCGTTTAGGTCCAAAATGACCCCCACATGCAAAAGAGTGACAGAAAGTCAATATAGATTGGAATTCACCTTCACTTACACATCGCCTCATTATTTGGTCAGCACCTTGTTTCCACAGATAGGGATCATCCCAGACATAATACTTTGCATCGCTTTTTAGTTTGTCCCTTTTTACCTTGGGCCAACCTGCGGGTAATTTGTCAGTAACCAAATAATTCACAATATCTGCAAACCAAGGAGGGGATGAATTAATAGAAAGTAAATGCTCTTCAGGAAAAGACTCCCTTAATGGTAATTCTTCCTCCGCTACCAGTATTCGACTTAGGTGGTCAGCTACTAGATTCTCCGCTCCTTTTTTGTCTCTGATTTCCAAGTCAAACTCCTGCAGGACCAATATCCATCTTATCAAGCGGGGTTTAGCGTCCTTCTTGGTCAGTAGGTACCTCAAAGCTGCATGGTCAGAATACACAATTACTTTAGCACATAACAAATAAGGTCTAAACTTTTCTAAAGCAAAAATAACAACTAAGAGTTCTTTCTCCGTAGCAGAGTAATTGAGTTGGGCGCCATTTAAAGCTCTAGAGGCATAATATATTGCGTGCGCCGCTTTCTCCACCCTTTGTCCCAAAACTGCTCCCACGGAGTAGTCGCTGGCATCACACATAATTTCGAATGGGCGATTCCAATCAGGAGGTTGGATGATAGGTGGAGAAGTAAGTAATTTCTTCAACTTCTCGAACGCTTCTTTGCACTCCTCGTTGAATTCAAAACTGACATCCTTTTGCAAAAGCCTAAAAAGTGGTGCCCCGATCTTTGAGAAATCCTTGATAAATTTGCGATAAAAACCTGCATGTCCTAGAAAAGAACGAACTTCTCGTACAGTTACAGGGTAAGGTAAAGCAGATATCACATCTATTTTAGCTTTATCAACTTCAATTCCTCTAGATGACACTACATGTCCTAGAACTATCCCGTACTCAACCATGAAGTGACATTTTTCCCAATTGAGCACTAGGTTAGTCTCTATGCATCTTTTCAAAATCAATGTTGGATTATCTAAGCAATCATCAAAACTATCACCATAGACACTGAAGTCATCCATGAATACCTCAATTATTCTTTCCACATACTCAGAAAAAATGCTAATCATGCACCTCTGGAATGTTGCGGGGGCATTGCACAATCCAAAGGGCATCCTTCGATAGGCGAAAGTGCCAAAGGGGCAAGTGAAAGTTGTTTTCTCTTGATCCTCTGGCGCAATTGCTATCTGAAAATAACCAGAAAAATCATCTAAAAAACAATAATAGGCACGACCAGCTAACCTTTCAACCATTTGATCAATGAATGGAAGGGGAAAATGATCCTTCTTGGTCACTGCGTTCAATTTACGGTAATCGATGCACTGGCGCCAACCCGTAGGCTTTCGAATTGGAACAAGGTCCCCTTCATGATTTTCTTCCGCAGTTACCCCTGCTTTCTTTGGCACCATTTGGACCGGACTCACCCATGGGGTATCTGAGATAGAGAAAATAATTCCGACGTCCAGAAGCTTGATTACCTCTTTCTTGACCACTTCCATCATGATGGGGTTCAATCTCCTTTGTGGTTGTCTTATCGGCCTAGCATCCTCTTCCAGGCGAATTCGATGCATGCACACGGACGGGCTTATACCCTTGATGTCTGCAATTGTCCACCCTATAGCTTCCTTATGCTCCCTTAAAACCCGTAGCAGCTTATCCTCCTCCATGGGTGATAATTTGGATGAGATTATCACTGGTAACGTCTCTTTTTCACCTAGAAAGACATACTTTAAATGCTCGGGCAGGGGTTTCAACTCCATTTCAGGTGCCTGCACGATAGAAGGTAATAACTTTAGGTGTGGTTCAGGGACAAATATAGGAGCAACATCATACCTTAGAGGACTTTGGCCTAGTGAATGCAAGGCTCCAACCATTCTTTGCAAATTGATGTCTAACTCCATTTCGCAGGCTGCTTCCAGATCCAAATGTTTGGTGATTGCTATCTCTAATTCATCCCTGCCATTAATCTCAAATACTTCTTGCACCAAAGGGTCAATTACACTCACAGCAAAAACAGCATTAGAATGACACGGATATTTCATGGCCTCAAATATACTGAAATGAACTATTTCTCCATCAAATTCCATCGTTAGGGTGCCCTCACTAACATCAATTTTTGTACGAGCTGTGCTCAAGAAGGGCCTCCCCAACAAAATTGGTGATGGATTTGGAGAACGTTCATCACCCATAGCAAGAATATAAAAATCAGCAGGGAACACTAAATTGTTCACTTGCATTAACACATCTTCTATCACCCCATCGGGATAAGCATTAGTTCTATCAGCCAATTGAATTATAATGCCAGTTTCCTTTAAGGGGCCCAAATTTAGAGAAGCATAAATAGCCTTGGGCATCACATTTATGGAGGCTCCTAGATCTAACATGGCATTCCTAATGCTAGTGTTCCCTATTTTACAAGGAATAGTGAACATACCTGGGTCTTCGCACTTGGGTGGAAGTTTTCTTTGAAGCACTGCAGATACGTTCTCTCCCACAATTATCCTTTCATCTCCCCTCAGTTTCTTTCTATTGATGCATAGGTCCTTCAAAAATTTGGCATACCGGGGTACTTGCTTAATTGCGTCAAGTAAGGGGATATTTATCTCCACCTTCCTAAACATCTCCAAAATCTCCTTTTCCTTGTCTTGCTTTTTAGGCCTTTCCAACCTGCTAGAAAAAGGTGGTGGGTTAGGCTTAACTGAAACCACTGGGTTACGTATGACCTCTTTATTTATGCCGGGAGTTCCTTCTTCCTCAAGCTCCTTCTCAATGCGGTCCTCATTCTTGTCCTTCGGAGCCACTGGTGCTGGTCCTTCAACCTCTTTCCCACTCCTGAGGGTCATTGCACTTACATTCTTGGGATTCACCTCAGGTTGGGATGGAAGTTTTCCCTTTCCCTGGGAGTCTAGTCGGTTGACAATTGAGGCTAATTGACTCATCTGATTTTTCAAGTTTTGCATACGTGCTTTCATCTCTTGATTGCTGGCCTCAGTGTCCTGTTGAAATTTCATAGTATTAGAGGATATGATTTTAACCATGTCTTCTAGGGATATACCTGAGGCAGAGGAGGGTTGATTCCTTGTTCGATATTGTTGCTGGAAGCCCTGCTGTCTATTGGGGATGAAATTTTGTTGCTTATTTCCCCCATAGCTCAGATTTGGATGATCCCTCGAACCCGGATTGTATGAGTTGGAATAGGGGTCATACTGTCTACGTGGCATGGGCATGTTACCAGCCATGTGTGCTTGCTCAGTTCCCTCCTCTTGCAACTGTGGGCATGAGTCCGCGGTATGACCAATATTCGTACAAATCCCACACACTTTGGCCTGCTGTACATTTCCTACAGCTATCTGTCGAACAAATGAGGTTAATTCAGATAACTGCTGTTGGATTGAAGATGAACTTACCTCGTTGACCTTTCTCGTAGGAACATCTGCTCTCGTACCAAACTGCTGGCAGTTCTCTGCCATTCGCTCGATTAGGTCCCATGTCTCTTGGGTAGTCTTATTCACCAGTGCACCACCACTTGCTGCATCAATGATATTTCTATCGTTCATCAGTAGCCCCTCGTAGAAATACTGAATCAGCAGTTGATCACTTATTTGGTGATGCGGGCATCGGGTACGCAGCCTGGTGAACCTCTCCCAATATTCATACAAGGATTCCCTGTGAAATTGCTTGATGCCACATATTTCCTTTCGCAAACTAGCAGCTCTGGATGCAGGAAAATATTTTTCAAAAAATTTTTTCTACATCTCTAGCCACGTGGTGATAATGCCTGCAGATAGACAGTATAACCAATCATTTGCCGAGTCCTTTAGAGAGAAAGGGAAGGCCCTTAATTTAATTTGTTCATCAGTTACTCCCGAAGGCTTCATACTCGAACACACCACATCAAATTCCTGCATGTGTTTGTGGGGTTCCTCTCCTGGCAGACCATGAAAAACAGGCAACAAATGTATTAAACCAGGTTTTAATTCAAAAGCTGCATTCTCACTAAGGTGAGGAAAAGTTATGCAAAGAGGTTGTTGGGTCAAGTTTGGAGCAGCCAACTCCCTTAATGTTTGTGTGTTTGCCATGACGACGTTCTCTTGGTACGAATCACTTGAAGTGTCACCGAACGAATCTGATGGTTCAACTTCGGGCTCAGATCTCTGAGATGCAGCACTGGAGTGCTCCTCTCTGAGCTGTCTGGTTTCCTTTCTCGTTCTACGCGCAGTCTTCTCTACTTCAGGATCAAAAATCAATTCACCTGTACAAGAAGACCTAGGCATACACTAGAAAAATACCAGAAAATTAGAGTAAAAATGAACTTAATAAAGAAACAAATAATAACGCCAGTCCCCGGCAACGGCGCCAAAAATTGACAGGACGTCAGCCTGTGCAATAATAATAATGAATATAGAACCTAACTACCACTAAAAGCAGTCAATAATTAATCCTAGGTACTGGAGCAGGGACTCTAGGTGTGTAATGGGTTACTTGATTCACCCTGTTCCCGAAGAGTTTGCTTAACCCGATATACCAGAATTAATTAGTTGACAAAAATTACTAAATAGTAGACAGTGGCAAGTAGGGTCGTCTCCTCAGGGACTGGAGATATCTGTCTCTTTTAAAATCCAATTGATAAAGGGGGATTTCACCGGAATGAAACTAAAAATAATTAGACAATTTAACTAAAAATGAATAAATAACTAGCACAAATATAGCCGGAATTTAATCAGGAATAAATAAATTCTAGCCAAGGATGCAACTACTCAGGCACAGTCCATTTATCCGATCATTGATGCAGGAGAGATTCACTTAATTTATTAATAGGCTAGTTATAGCCATCGATAAACTCTGATGACCAATTTTTCCTTAATTTATAGATGACCAAGGTACGACCATTAATCACCTCTAACCAGAAAAGTACTCCTAGGTACGACCGTAGGAATTAATTTTCCAATTGCATTAATAACTAGAAAAACCTAGCCCTAACCAATAACACGCTACGAGGGTTATTTAAATTAGATTGCACGTTCCCCTAATGTGTAAACACACCAGTTACCACTAATATTAATCAATCAAACAATTACGGATTTAATTGACTAAATTGGCACGAGATTAATAAATCACATTGAACATCGGGCCCTTGACATCCAATTAATAAAATAATCCCATGAAAATTCAAGCAGACAACGTGCAAATATTAATAAATAAAGGAACACGCGAAAACTAATTAGATCTCACAGATTTTCGGGACTGTGCCGTCGAGTTGACCCTTGACTAGATGGAAGACTTAGCCACGCCGCATAATTAAATCACCACACGAATTAATAGATTGCAAAGGCATTGCATTTTCTATTAAGAAGCAAGGAATAAAAGGTGTTTTTCCCGTTGGGGAATATTGTCGAACACCTGGCGTGTGTCAGAGGCCAGTCAGGAGAAAGAAAGAAAAACTAAAGACTAGGCTAAACACTAAAACTAAAAGGTCGTCTAAGAGCTCCTCATCATAGCTCCTGTACGTCTCTTTTCTTTTTAAAGCCAAAAGAAAGATGCCTAGTTTTCTCTCCAGTGGTCCCCACCCAATTGGTAGTCAAAGCTACCCAAAAGAAAGCCTGCCGATTTTACTTCCATGTTTTTCATCTCTGTACGTTCCTTTCTCCTTAAGAGCTAAATGACCAATGCTATTCCGTGGGCCTCCACCGAATTGAGAAGATGAATAACCAAAGATAGGCTCTGCGGAATTGACTCTTGTCTCCTATTGCTAGTAGGACCATTTGGTAATTTTCTACTTCACTCCTGAAATTGATTCCAAATACCAAATATAAGTAAATATCTGCAATTAACACAATATTTGTCAGGGATAAAAGGGGAAATAAATAATAAAATTACTAACAAATTATTCCCTATCATTCATCTATTTAAATGGTTACTTCTCTTTCTTTCTGTATTGCTGATTGTTTCCTTAAATTTCCGCTTTTGCTCTTCTGTTTTAAAATTTTTTATTGGATTAATTTTTCCTACACTGACAGTGTATACATTATCAGCGTTGGATAAATGATAATTATACAAAATTTGAATTTGAAATTCAACTTTTATACATATGTCATAAATTCAACGATGATAGTGTATACACAGTCAATATAGGAAAGATTTACTCTTTTTTATTTCTCTATACGTGCACCGCCAGTTGACATCTTTGCCTGGGCAACCTCTGGCGAAAAACTTCATAAATATATTTTTAGGTGTGCATATCTTCTCAAGGTTATCCGACTACAGTTTTTCGATGTAGAACAAGTTGCTGGGAAGGTTTTGGACAAAATGGAGCAGGCAAAAGAGAGAGCAAACGGAAGCTGCACTGCCACAACTTCAGAGGAAGTCCGAAGATCAGCGCCGGACTTCCCTTCAGAGGAGAACCGACGCCAACATTGGCATCGGACTTCATCGGAGTAGCACTTTGTTTTTCTTTTTTTTTTTCGTTTTCTGCCTTTTGTTGTAATTTTGTTTTCTTGAATCGCATCTTTGTTATTTTTGGAAAAAGCTCGTGAAACCATTCCTTCTACCTGCTTCCGCATCATTTTTTCTATCCCATGTTTTGACTATTTAAAAGAAGAAAAAAAGAAAGAAAACGTCATATTGCTCTATGCTTTTGTGAGATGTATAATCCCAAAATTAAAAAAAAAAAAAGGAACAATTTTGTATATCGTTTTCCACGCAAGACTATTATACTCCCCAAAAGGGAACAAGAAGAAAAAATGGAAAGAAAATAAACTTCAAGGTTGACTTCAATGCAACTAGCTACCATCATTTTATGGCTTTTGTTTGCTCTCTCTCTCTCTCTCTCTCTCTCTCTCTCTCTCTCTATATATATATATATATATATATGATAGAACGGTTATTTGGCGTATTTTGCACTGCTATTTTGTCCTAATTTTGGCTATTCACGGTACTAAGAATTGGAATTTAACTCATATTTGATATTTGTGTGAAATATAGGTGGCTAGCATTAAAAATGATATCTTGAGGTGAATTTCCAGAAGATTTCTCATTTCAGGGCGTGGCCACGCCTTAGAAGGTGGACGAAACCGAAAGCCGGACCGTGGTCCACGTGAACCCGAAGCGTAGGATAAAAACTCCAAAGGAGATAGCTTTTGCAAAAGGAATTGCTCCAGACGTTTCTTCTTTTGACTTATTGTGGGCGGCGGCTATAAAGGAGGATTCACAAGGATCAAGACCTAAGTTGTGAATTTTACTTTTTCTACTTTTTGTCAGACGCTTTCCGTCGTTTCTTTTTGGCTTTTACTTCGGCAGCAAATTAGATAGCTGGATTGACATTGAATCAAAAACACTTTGGCTTCGTAATTGAGACTCCGAAGTAGGGACGAAGGCAGGGCCTTTTCGGTTGTTATTGCAGTTAATTTCCCTTTCCCAATTCCTTGGCAAATAATTGAATGAAGTCAATTAAACCACGTGGAATTGACATGATGAGGAGCGGCTAATTTTCTCCTCTACCCAAAGGTTGACGCGACGGCGCGGTCCATAATATCTGTGAGATCTAACCAAGCTTTCATTATTTCTTCCAATTTGTTATTATTCGTGCGTTTCCTGAATTAATTGTTCATGGGTATTTTATTAATTGAATATCAACGGCCGGGTATTTGATTTAATTTAATAGCCTACTGCCACGTTAATTAAATAGAATCCGTAATTGTTCATTTAATTGACACCTCGTGGCAACCACCATAATTGGTTTTATGTTGGGGAAACGCAAGATCTAATTTAAATAAACCCTCTTAGCGTGTTTATTGGTTAGGGTTGGGTTCTTCTAGTTTTAATGCAATTGGGTAATTAAATTCCTACTGTCGTACCTAGGGTTGTTATCTGGTTAGGGAAACAGTCAATGGTCGTACCTTGACTGCCGAAAAGGTAAGGAAGAACTGGTTGTCAGAGCTTATTGATAACTATAACCAACCTAGTGATGAATGGATGAAATATCTTTGCATCGATGAACATTTATTTGGACCGTGCCTGAGCAGTTGATCCTTTGGGTAGAACTTTTATTAATTGCTATTTTTAGTGAATTGTGCTTTGTGAGTTAGTTTTGAATTTTATTTGTTTTATTTTATTTTATTTTTATTTGCCTCTCAGTGAAAATCCCCCAATCTCGTTCTACTAATTTGGAAAGAAATAATTTCCTACCTGCTCCCTGTGGAATCGACCCTACTTGCCATTGTACTTAAAATCAGTATTTTTATAGACAAATCCGGTATATCGGATCAAGCAAACTCTTCGGGAACAGGGTGAATCAAGTAACCCATTGCACACCTAAGGTCCCTGCTCCAGTACTTGGATTTGTTCTATAATTATTTAATTGAGGTGGTAATTAGGACTTTTTAGTAATTATTATTGCACAGGTTCGGCACCTGTCAATTTTTGGCGCCGTTGCCGGGGAGTTGGCGTTTGGATTATTTGTTTCTTTTCAAATTCAGTTCTTATTTTATTTTTATTTTATTTTATTTTTCTTGGTACTTTTGCTAGTTTATGCCCCGTTCTTCTCGCACAGGTGAATTAGTCTACGACGCTGAGGTTGAGAAGGCAGCGCGTAAGCGGAGGCAAGAGACCAAGAGGCAAAAAGAAGGGCATTTATTTGCTGCAAACGAGTCAGCAGAAGACGGAGTAAGCATGGCCAACACCCAAACATTGAGGGAGTTGGCTGCCCCGGAACTGACTCACCAGCCCTTATGCATCACATTCCCCACTTTGGCTGAGAATACTGCCTTCGAACTGAAGTCGGGGTTGATTCACCTCCTACCTTCCTTCCATGGTCTCTCTGGCGAAGAACCCCACAAACATGTCAAGGAATTCGAGGTAGTTTGCTCCAGCATGAAACCTCCTGGGGTCACTGAGGAGCAGATAAGACTTAGAGCTTTCCCCTTCTCTCTCAAGGATGCAGCAAAAGATTGGCTATACTACCTACCAGCGGGTAGTATTACCACATGGGCACAGTTAAAAAAGAAATTCTTGGAAAAATTCTTCCCTGCATCCCGGGCAGCGAGTTTGAGGAAGGAGATCTGCGGCATCAAACAATATCCCGGTGAATCCCTGTATGAGTATTGGGAAAGGTTTAACAAGTTGTGCACTAGATGCCCGCAGCATCAAATTAGTGAGCAACTGTTAATCCAATACTTCTATGAAGGGCTCCAATCAACAGACAGAAGTATCATTGACGCTGCCAGTGGGGGAGCTCTTGCAAACAAGACACCGAGGGAGGCGTGGGAGCTCATCGAAGCCATGGCAGAGAACTCCCAGCAATTTGGCTTACGTGAGAGCAACCCTCCCCGTAGAGTCAATGAGGTGGAGACGTCATCCCTCCAGCAGCAGATATCGGAGCTAACATCCGTTGTTCGACAATTAGTGGTGGGAAATGTGCCCCAAGTAAAGGCCTGTGGAATCTGCACAAATATGGGCCACCATACTGACTCATGCCCTATATTGCAAGAGGATGGGGCTGAGCAAGTGAACATGGCTGGAGGCGTGCCCGCGCCTCGTAGGCAATACGATCCGTATTCCAACACGTACAATCCGGGTTGGAGAGATCACCCCAATCTCAGCTATGGTAGTAGGCCACAAAATGCATTCTCCAATCGGCCTCCAGGATTTCAGCAACCGTGGCAACATAAGTCTCAACTCTCATCCTCAAGCTCAGGGAGTTCTTTGGAAGAAATTGTCAAGAGTTTGGCCAACACTACCACTCAACTTGTCACAACCACCACTCAGTTCCAACAGGACACAAAATCAGGCATGAAGGATATGGAGATTCGAATGAGTCAAATGGCAACTGCCATTAATCGCCTAGAGTCCCATGTTTATGGAAAATTGCCATCTCAACCCGAGCCAAATCCCAGGAATGTAAGTGCTATGACATTAAGGAGTGGCAAAGAGGTGGATGGACCTAAAGTGGTAAATTCGAAAAGTAAAAGTGAGGAGGAGATAGAAAAGGAGATTGAAGAGGAAGGGCGCATTCGCGAAGAGCCTAAGGTAACATCTATTCCTTCGATCCCTATTAAATCTAATATAGCTCCTTTTCCTTGCAGGTTGGAAAAGACAAAGAGGGCAGAGAAGGAAAAAGAAATCCTGGATGTGTTCCGCAAAGTTCAAGTAAACATCCCCCTATTGGACGCGATCAAGCAGGTACCCAAGTACGCAAAGTTTTTGAAAGACTTGTGCGTTAACAAAAGAAAGCTAAGGGGTGATGAAAGAGTGATGGTGGGAGAGAATGTATCAGCTGTACTTCAAAGGAAACTCCCACCCAAATGCGGAGATCCAGGTATGTTTGCTATCCCCTGTAAGATTGGTCATTCTAATATAAAAAATGCCATGATAGATTTAGGAGCTTCTATTAATGTGATGCCTAAGTCAATCTATGATTCCCTAAATTTAGGACCTTTAAAAGAAACGGGGATAATAATTCAATTGGCTGATCGTACATGTGCTTATCCGGATGGGATAGTTGAGGATGTTTTAGTGCAAGTAGATGGATTAATTTTTCCTGCTGACTTTTACGTGCTTTACATGGATGATAGAAGTGCCCCAAATCCATCACCCATTATATTAGGAAGACCATTTTTGAGTACTGCCCAGACTAAAATTGATGTTAGTAAGGGTACTCTCACGATGGAATTTGATGGAGAAATAGTCCACTTTAACATTTTTGATACAATGAAACATCCTGTTAACTCTCATTCTGTGTTTGCTGTGTATACCACTAATCTCTCTGTGCAAGAAATTTCTAAGTTTGCTTGTAGGGGTAGATTCAAAGTTGCTGCGAACAAGTCCTATAGGATGAAAGCAATTCATGAGGTAAAAATGGAGAGAAAATTTAGGAAAAAAGTTGCACTCAATGGCCATGTGGATCCTGGAGGAGGGCCACCAATTACAAGGAAAATTCAATTACATCCAGACTGAAGAGTGGTGCTGTGTCTAGCCAAAGACGTTAAAGAAAGGCGCTGCTTGGGAGGCAACCCAAGGATTACAATATTAGTTGTGATCATTTTTCCTTACTTTATGATTTTTCAGTTTTATCTTAATGTTTTGGTTGCTTTTGTGGTGTTGGACAGAAGAGTAGGGGTTACAAGGCGTGCTCACGCCTTGAAAAAAAAAAAAAAAAAAGACTTTTTCTTTGTTTTGGTCGAGCCTTCGCGTGCGCCCAGCTCCCACAGTGAGCAGCTCCGCGCGCGCCAGCCCCTGCGCTATTCTCCAGTCGCGCGCCGCCTCAGCCCCGCGAGCGACAATGCGCCCGGCGAGCCTGCTTTCTCTCTTGCGCTGCCCCACCGCGCGCCGCACAGCCCTGCTCGCCACCCCCACGCACAACATGCACCTGTGCGCCGCCTCCTTAGGCTCCAGCTGCACCTTTTCAGTAGTCAGGGAAGTTTTCGCTCCCTCTGCCCTTGCGAATTATTTTTCCAGGTTACATTGCGGGCAATGTAGGTCTTAGGTGTGGGGGAGTGGTTTCCATTAGTTCTTTCTTTTTCATTAGTTCTTTTTGCTTTGTTACTTTAAAAAAAAAAAAAAAACACATGGGATGAATGATAAAAAAAAAAAAAAAGAAAAAAAAAATGAAAAAATGAAAAACATTGTAGTTAGTTGGCTTTTTGGTTATTTCTATGCTTGTTAGTGTTGGGGCATGTTGCTGTGATGAATGACACAATCAAAGTGAGTGGTTATGTGGTCAAGTATGCTAGCTATGCATTTTGTTTCCCTTGGCAATGTCGTTGAATGTTGAATATGCTGAAATTGACCCATTCTTGTAACTTTTGGGGGAGCTTTTGAGCCTTATATGAGCACATTATTCTTGTTTGCTCTATTTTTGTTTGATTGAGTGGGTATCACACATGGTATTGGCATTCTAGAACTTGCTAGTTTATACATGTCAAGGCCACATTTTTGTTGAATTGGATGCATTTGAAATGATAAGGGCATTTAGGATTTAACCCTTTTTATCTATCTAAAAAAATCAAGCCCTTATCTTATCTCCCAATAGTGAACCAATTTGAGCTTTTGTCCTTCGTTTCTGGTTGTTATCCATGTTTGTTAACCCAAGACCTCTTTAAACTTTCTTGTTTATCCCTGTGTTGTCACGGGATGTCTGAATTCCATCATTTGTGCAAAGCAAGCAAAATTGGGGTTGCAAGTGCTGTTAGATTAGGAGCTATATGATGCTATCCTTGTATAAAGGAGGGGAAATTGGAAAAAGGCCACTGACCAGAGGACTTTGGCTTACAGGGCGTGCCCACGCCTTACAGGACTTTCTCCTTTAAAAAAAAAAAAAAATCCTGAAGAAACCTCGTGACCAGAGGACTATGGGCTACAAGGCGTGCCCACGCCTTGCGAGTAGTATTCAAAAAAAAAAAAAGGGAGAGAAAAGGGGAAGAGTTTCGATACTTGCACAGTGGAAATGGCAAATGAAAATGCCTTGCTCGTGAAATTTCTCTGATGAAGCGTTGTGGTTATGTGGTGGATATCGGACATTCTCTTGACACACTACACCCTATTTTTACCTTCGTATCCCGCCTTTTACCTAAACCCCATTACAACCTTATGAAAGTCCCTTTGATTTGTGTATTTAGTTCACTTGTGAGTGGTGGAGATGTGATAAATGTGCAAGCCTATGGTAATGGCATTCCGTGATGTTGAATTGAGCGTTACTATTATTCATATATATTCTTTGAATTACAACATGTCCGGTGTGTTCTACCTTTGGTGATATTGTCAGGGACCCTAGATGCTTGTGTTAGTATAGACTACTACATGACCTCGGCTCTCTTGGTTGTACTTCTGAGCTCCGAAATGCTTGAGGGCAAGCATTGTCTAGGTGTGGGGGGATTATATATAAGTTTTTTACATCTTCTAAAATAAAAGTCTGCCAAGGCCGATAAATTGTCTTTTTCTCCTTTTGCCTTTCTCTTTTTGTTGATCACAACAAAAAATAATAATAATAATAATAAATGGAGACAAAAATATGAAATGTGATTGTTTCTTAACAACAATAATCAAGCTACTATAACATGTCGTAACAATAATAGGTAGGAGACTTAAACCTAAACAAAATAAATAAAGGTTTGGACATTTAATAAGATAAGAATAGACAGAAAAAATAGATATCCACATAAAAAATTTGATAGAATTGATTAGAGCCATCATAATAAATATTTCATCCCATTTCACCAGCGTCCTAAAGGTACTTATTACAGACAGAGAACCCTTAAAAGAATACAACTTTATGGAGTAGATGGAAGTTTTCATCCTCGATAGTATGTTGTAGGAAATGATAATCTATGCTTTGTGAGGAATGCTTCTATAAAAGCTGCACTACACTGTCTCATGCAGCCAACTCATGATCCATCAGAAAATTTTCTAATTTGTTGATCGAATTAAAAGTGTCTGCAGAAAAATGTTTTCATGTTTTTAACGTATGATGAACTGGAACACCTGAGTTATCCATGGACTTGCTATTGTAGAAAGCTTGAACCATTGATCAAGGGCAAAAGAAATGAAAGAAATCATTGAGAAAAAAAAATATCTATCATTATAACTGCCACTTCAAGGGCAAAAGTCAGAAATATACATCTATGCTTTAAGATTTCATCGTGTAACACGACATCAAAGAAAGAAAGAATGAATGAAATAACCAAAATAAAAAAAAAAAAAAAAGAGTCTTAGACCCTCTCTATATGGTAAATACTACCAAAATATACTAGTGTTGGTTGCTCATTGTCCTTGCATGGCTGAACCGCTCTCTAAATACTTGCTGGCCATACTTTTAAGCTTAATGACCAGGTCCTCTAGGGCTAGGTCCAGAAGCCAACCTTTCAAGCCAATGCGACATCGTGTCTCTTGCTTTTGCATACACGGAAGGAAATGTATCCAAGTGATTGGCAATTGCGAAGTCTTCCTCTGCCAACAACCTCGCTGCATCCACATGAACTTGGCCCATGATGGCAACAAAAATGACAAAAACCAATACAAGAATCGCTGCTTTTCTGCAATCCATCTTGAGCCCGAAAATCAACTAAAACCCGCAAAAAAAGAACAAATTTACCAGCACAAAATATAGGTGATTTGGTTGTTTATTCTTGGTTATGCTTCCAATGGATGCAGAAGTGGGGAGATTGTTATTTATAGCTGGGAGAGTAAGAGTGGTTTGAAACTTTGAACGTAAAGGGTTGAATATTCCGCAATTCTCCTAACTGTGTTACGTGTTGACGAAGGAGATGTAAGATTGAAGCAGTCTTATTGGTGATTGATTTTTATTAGGGAAACTCTGATCGTTCGGCGTAAGAACCGGCTGTAGGATTTGCTTTATTGGGCTCACTTCAGCTGTCCGCTGTTGAACTTGCCATGGGCCATTCTATTATTTTCGCATGTTTTAGGGTTTTTCCCTTTTTTTTTTATTATTTTATGGCCTTTCTTTAGGCTATATTTTTCTTTGATCGTTTATTCATATGAATTCTTTTGGTTTCTATTTCACATTAATAATGGGTTTGGAGATAAAAGTCAGCTCCAGGGCTGCTAAGTTTTTCTCCTATTTTTTTGAGGTTCCATGGCTGCTAAGTTGTCTCTTCTTCCCTTATTTTTCCTCTTGATAAAGCAAATTTTTCTCTTCCTTTCTTTAACAAAATAAACAACACAATAAACTAGAAGAGTTTCATTTTCATTGTGGTTTTGCAGTCTTTTTCTGTTTTTCCTTTAGTTGTCTATCAGGCAGCCCCCGTTCTAAAAATAAATGGCCATAAAATCATGAAGTGTGATAATTTCTTAACAAAAATGATCAAACTACTAAAAGAAGCTGTAACATTTATGATTAGAGAATTAAATAAGAATGGATAGAAAGATAGATATCTACACAAAATAATTGGCAAATTTGATCTTCAATAGTATTATAAAAAGATGGAACTCTCCTAATCATGAGTATCCACAATTTTTTTTTATCCGTAATGCACATATTGCTTTTGTGTGTTTAACCTCAAAAAGACTAAAAAGTTGATCTAATATATCTAATATTCTAATATAAGCATAGTACTACTTACAAACATATGCACAGTTTAAATATATCTCTGTCCCTATTTTTTATCGCTCACGCTATAAAATCTTTGCGATTAGAGTTTTGGAGTTTGGGCTGTATATCACTAATCCCTAACAAAAAATGGGGAAGTTGAGTTTGTGAATAGTAATTCGTGGCCCTTTGTGGTGACCATAACTAGGTGAGTGTTTTGGTCTAGTATTGGTTAGTGGTTGTTTTTTGGACTATTGGGCAGGGAACGGTTTGCTTATTTCTTTGTTTTGACCATGGTGTCCGGATTCTCAAGTATGGTTTTACAATGAGGTCCCTCTGTTCCCTCTATGTCCTTATTAGCAATGAAATGGATTGGATAAACTGGTGTGGTTTTCATGTCTTTTTGCATTCCACTATTACAAACGGTAGTCTGAAATTTTGTTCTTGACTGCTGGACTTAGGAGAATTGGCTTCTTGTTATTGGTTGCGTGTAGATGTTTAGCCAAGAAATGACGTTCATATATTACAACTTTAATTACTTTATTCATTAACACACTTGTGAATACAATTAGACCATTGATATTACTTACATGCATAGTTTTATTGAAAACTTACCCTGCAACTGTTAGTTACTGATATTGTTATTCATTTTACTTATTTCATTTCATGTTATGAGGGTTTGGTTGCCTTCATTTCTTGCTGTTTCGTAATGATTTTAATGTCTTTTATTACCTTGTCTTTATGAAAGTTAAATAAAATTTTTACCCTCATTATTGACATCAGGCACGCTTTTTACTAGCTAATAGATTATGTTCTTTTATGAACTCAGCTTAATTCAAGTGCATCAAAAATTTTTCTGCTGATTAAACAAATCAGAGTTCTTTTTCCTTACTTAATAAGATATACCTTATATCTACCTACTGTTTCAGCTTTGGTTCCCATTGTGATTCCTACACTTAGTACACCAATGGATGCCAGATCAATAGTTATATTTATTAAAATTTTCTAATGGGTCGCCTACGGCTACTCGTTAATATGATAATCCTTAAAAGGTACTTATTATAGACAGAGAACCCTTAAAAGAGTACAAATTTATGGAGTAGATAAAAGTTTTCATCCTCGATGGGATGTTGTGTTAGACAAGCACACCCTATGAAGATTTGACAATATATCAGAAAGCTTCAGCTGAGATGCCACAGTGGTGGTTGAAGAATCTTCTGCAACATCTTCTGACTTGGACCGTTTTGAATGGCGATAATCCGAGTAATCATCCACAAGGCTGTCAAGAACCTGCTTAGCTTCTTTGAGCTTGCTTGCAAGTGCAAGAATTGCAGCATCTTTTGACCTGATTTTTTGCGAGAGTTTCTGTTTTGCATCTTGAAGATCAAGAATTTCTTGGAGCTCTGCAACAGCTTCAAATAGCTGAGTTTGAAGGTTTGTGAAAAGAGCAAGAATTTCTTTGGAGGAAGAAGGATAAGAATCTGGGGCAATTGATGTCAAAGGTTGGGGTTGGGAAGACAAGAAGGAGGGTAGGGAACCTCGAAATGCACTAATCCAATGCGACTGATTAGGTGAGACATCAAAGAGTCTTGGAATCAATTATGGGAATTAACAAAACCCACGGATTCATTCAGGAATGGAGAGTTGCTAACTTTTTAGAATTCACTCCAAAATTTTCAATCCCATACCTGTTATCCAAGCACTTAAAATGGACATCATTCCAAATCCTGAATCCCATACCCTCAAACCAAGCACCCCCTAAATATGATTCCTTAAGCTCAGGCTTGAGTGATGATGTCATGGCGTCCGATTATATTTTCATTTTCACACCCAGTGTACTGTTTCTTTTCCATGGTCAGTTATGTGATGCTAAGTTTTGAATATAGGTGGCAAATTAACTCACTTAACTAAATTTATCCATATCCGTCCATGAATAGATGGGTATGGGTATCTTAAATTTTTTGTATATGGGTATAAATGGATTAACCAATAATACTCATTTAATAAATGGGTATTATTGGGTAACCCATCAAATCTAATTAACCCATTTAGAATTGTCTTCCCCCAAACCTCCTCTCTTCCCCCACCCATTTTTTTTTCAAAATTTTCATTTTGTCATGATGTTAACTACTTTTGTTTCATTATTATTATTATTTGTTGGTTTTATCTTATTATTTTATTTTCTCTTAGTTTGTTAACTTGCTCATTTTTCAGCATAACTAATTTATGATAAGTTTTAGCCTCTTTTCTTACTTTTCCAAAATAAAATTTTAAATTTACACACAAAAAAAATGTTAGAGATTCAAAATTTTTGGATTAAGTTTTTATGTTAACTTTTATACTACTTAGTTCAAATTTTTGTATTCTTATTGTTTAATTATTAAATAGTATGTAATTTTGCACATAGAGTACGGATGGAAAAAATTGATAATTAGGCTTATTGAATATTATAAGTAAATATTTAAAACTAATGATGGGTGCAAAGAATGGTATAAATTGATAACTTAGTTTGCAAAAATCAATTTAAATGAATTTGCAAAAGTTAAAATAAATGGGTTATAAATCGATAATTGGGTTACCCAATTCATTTTTTGACTTACCTATTTATATCTATCTAATTAAATAGGTACAAATGAGTTGACTCACTTATACCAATTACCAAGGTTTGCAAAATCGGGATCCTACGATGGATCGATTTTAGTTTCACAAGATCGAATCGTAGGATTGGATCGTAGAATCGTAAGATCCCATCAAAAACTCCCAAATTAACTAAATTAATTAATTTGAAGTTCATATACAGTTTTGTACAACTAAAAAAATATCAAACAAGTAAATTATTTATAAACATATAACATTTTTTACCTATAGTTTGACAAGAAATAAAGCAACGGAACCCTAAAATGAAAAGAAAAGGTCCGAGCATCTTGTCTAATTAGAAATAAGAAACAACCTATCTTAACGCTTGATAGTAAAAGCATTTAGTACATATATATAACTGATAGGCATAATTAAAACAAACAATCAAATTAGGGGTTACGAGTACTCACAGTTGTTTTCGTTGGGTGACTTCTTTTGCCGAAAATTCTTTGAACTTGGACAAGGATACAAAGACAATAGAGAATTAGAGATGGGAGATTGGCAAAATTTTGTGAAATTTTATTGGAATCTAGATAGGGAAAAAGTATGGAATGGAGATTGGGAAGAACCAAGGAAGCTTTCTCTCTCTTCATCCTTTGTAACTTTGACTCTGCTTGTTTCATTCATTTGTTCCCGAATCCTTTTTTATTGTACCTTTTGTTTTTGAGACCAAAATTGTTGCAAAATTATAATTAAAGGATCTAATTCTTTGATAAATTACAAAAATGCTCAAAATGTTTCCATTTAGTTATAAAATTTAGCCCCACATTTACAAAATTCTCAAAAATTCATAGGATCACAATGGGATCGTAGGATCGTACGATCCTATATACGATCCTACGATCCCACTAACGATTCTAACGATCCTATGCAAATTAAGGCAGTTTTCAATTCTATACACGATTCGGATCGATTTTACTGATCCATATCGTAGGATCGTACCGCGATTTTGATAACCATGCCAATTACCTATTTTACCCAACCCAAACCCGTCCAAATCACTCATTTTGACACCTTTAAATAAATCCTTACTGTGAGAAAAATAGATTGTTCCAAAAACTCCTGATTAAGAGTACCCAAAAATCCCTAAATACCCAATACCTTAAGAACCCAAAATCTAGGACTGAAAATCACTTGTGAACTATTTTCCATCAAAATTCATTATTTCCATGATCAGAATAAATCATCGAACTACATGGTGTATCTTTCGAACGGGATAAAAAAAAGTTGTGGAAGAAGAGGTAAATCTAGATGGTAAATCTTTAGTCAAGAAATGCCCGATTAATTTTTGGGGATATATACTCAAACTATGTACACTCAATTTTATAATCGGGTTAGTAATTGAATTTTTTTTTATAGACATTCTTACAAAATGTTAGTTGCACAAAAATTTCTTTCTATGCAATTATTCTTTATTTCTTTGCTCCTGTATATTGCTGTAAAAGAGACAAAACACAAGCAGCAAAAATGGCTATACCATTGTCTATGTGCATCATTCATTGGGGCAACCAAAATTCAAAATCATTTTAAGGAATTTTCAAGTCATAAAACAACTACAATATATATATATATATATATATATATATATATATATATCTTTGTTTTTCCTTCTTTAGTGAAGAAAATTGACTGCTGGTTACCAGGCCATAATGGGTGGATTTAATAGTCAATTTATCATGACCATTAACCTATGAGTAAATCTTTCATACACTGACGGTGTATACACTATCATCGTTGGATTCATGACATGTGTACAAAAGTTGAATTTTAAATTCAAATTTTGCATAGTTGTCATTCGTCCAATGTCGATAGTATATACACTGTCAGTGTAGGAAAGATTAATCCTTAACCCTATGAGTAAATCTTTCCTACACTAACTGTGTATACACTATCATCATTGAATTCATGACATGTATACAAAAGTTGAATTTTAATTCTCATTTGTTTGCCAAACCCAATAGACCTTAATTCTCCTACCGGCCCAACTCAAACGAAAAAGCAAGTGGTACGTTGGAGTGCTCCGCTATGTTCTACAATTTTATTTGTGTATGTTGTTGTCCATCTCTATTTTTTGTGTGCTCATCCCAATTACAACACAAAGAAAAAGAACCTTTTTTGGTTTAAAATTGAGTTCTAGCAACAAATAACTGATGAGATTTTTTTTCTTTTTTTTACAACTAAAGAAAATAATTATGATAAGAGTTCTTAACATAATCAAATGTGCAACACATAAAGCAACGATTAATGTAAAAGGCATTCTCTCAATCATTTGCAATGTCAAGGAATTAAAGGACACTACATGGGGTAGAAAAACAAGAAGGAAATATTAATGTATTAAAGTATTATGAAAGGGAGTTGAACACTTGTCTTGACAGACTAGGGATCGACCCTAATTACGACTTGCATTTTCTGCTTTTTTTTTTTTTCCAGAAGAACCATCGTTTTTTATGTGTTTTCCTTTTCAATGGGTAGTAAACACTACCCATTCCTTCACGCTCGATGCAGTAGCACCATTTTTGCTTATTACCACACTTGTTATTGGTTGCATGTAGATGTTTAGCCAACAAATGATGTTCATATATTACAACTTTAATTACTTTATTCATTAACACACTTGTGAATACAATTAGCGCATTGATATTACTAACATGAATATTTTTATTGAAAACTTACCCTGCAACTATTAGTTACAGATATTATTAGTCTTTTTCTTATTTCAATTCATGTTATGAGGGTTTGGTTGCGTTCATTTCTTACTGTTTCGCAATGATTTTAATGTCTTCTATTACCTTATCTTTATGAAACTTAACTAAAATTTTTTTACCCTCATTGTTAACATCAGGCATGTTTTTTACTAGCTAATAGAATATGTTCTTTTATGAACTCTGTTTAGTTCAAGTGCATCAAAATTTTTCTGTTTGTTAAACAAATCAGAGTTCTTTTTCCTTACTTAATAAGATATATTTTATATCTACCTACTGTTTCAGCTTTGGTTCCCATTGTGATTCCTACACTTAGGTCGACCAATGGATGCCATAACAATAGTTATATTTATTGGATTTTTCTAATGGGTGCCATAGGTAGGCATGGCCGCGGTTCCAGAATCGACAGTTCTGGTTCTTCAAAGAGGTAGAATTAGAACCGCACCAAGGTAGAATCAGAACCGCACCATATAAGATGGTTCTTGTTCTGGTTCCAGAACCGCATAGTTCTGATTCCGGTTTCTTATGGTTCTGGTTCTGGTTCCGTATGGTACCCTACAATTTTATTTAATTCTTTATTCTTATCAATTTTAATATGAATATAACAATATATTTAAAATTTCAAATAGAATGTGCAAAAATAAATAGAAAATAAAGATCATATTTTAAATTTATTATTATTCTACAAAGTAAGAAGTAATAAATAGACAATACAAATTTTATGAAAAGTACATTACATTATCAAATTAAAAAATACATTACACTATCAAATGGTTGTCATGTGTTGACTTTCTTGAGTTGGACAATCATCAATGTTGAAGATTTCATTTGAAGAAATATTGCAAAAAATATTTTTTTGCTTGCTTGATTTTGAAGATGAGCTACTACCATCAAAACTTGCCATTTTTTGATAGCAAATAAGCAAAAAAAAAAAATTGTAAGTAATAATTTAATACTTACAAATTATAATGATAGATATTAGGCGAATAGAAATAATTAAATAATTAGTAAAATATATAGAAATTCCATAAAATATAAACTTTCTTAAAACCTATTAAACACAACTAATTTTTTTGAATTATCTCACTACTTATATTAATTATTTTTAACGGTTCTGGAACCGGCGGTTCTGGTTCTATTTTTTAGAGAACCAGAACCGGAACCTTTATCCAAGATTCTGCCACGGTTCTGGTTCCGTGGTTCTGGTTCCGTGGTTCTGGTTCCGATTCTAGTCCGGTTCCTAGTTCCAAATGGAACTATGACCATGCCTAGCCATAGGGCACTCATTAACACACCTAACATGTATTAATCTAATCTATCATGTATATGCACATACTAACAATTATTACCCTCTTTTGTGTTTTTATATTTTTTCCTATTTAATCTTACCTACCCTTTTTTGTATTTATTTTTTTTCTAATTAATTTTACATTTTCAAAAATATGACATCTAAAATATATATTAATGAATGCCCTATGAGCAACCCGTTAGACAAATCCATATTTATTTGGGATAATTTCAGAAACCTCACTTGAGGTTTCAAACAATTTCAGAGAGCTCCCCTTAAATTTTAACAATTACATCCACCACTCTTGCTTTCACTATTTATGCTTCAAAATAGACCCAATAGCATACATTTTTCGTCATATATATATCTTAAACTACCCTTTCTGCCAAAAAAAAAAGGAAAAAGATTCTTGCTGATCGTATTCACTAATTGCCTTCTTTGTTGACTGTCTTCTTCCAAGCAAGACTATCAAAAGCCAAGAAATCATCTCTACCAAAAATTTTAAAAAATAAAATAAAATAAAAAGAATTTTGATGATTGCCTCTTTTCTACGCAACACCATCAGAAAAGCCAAGCAAACATCCCAAGCTGAATCAAAAGCAATTCCAACAATTGTAGGCACGCAAAACATCGCAATCCAATTTACTTTAGGCAGCCTAGGCTAATTCTTACACTCTATCCAGGCCCAACACTTTCTCTACAAGGTAAATATCATTAGGGGCAGGTCACTGGATCGACCACCGGAGAGCTAATGCGTTTTTGTGACACCCCGAAAGGATGAGTGTGAGAACCCGAAAATTTTTATATATTTTGTAGACATTATTTTGTTTCCTTGTCTACAATTTATGTCTTTTGCTGGGAAGGTTTTGGACAAAATGGAGCAGGCAAAAGAGAGAGCAAACGGAAGCTGCACGGCCACAACTTCAGAGGAAGTCCGAAGATCAGCGCCGGACTTCCCTTCAGAGGAGAACCGACGCCAACATTGGCATCGGACTTCATCGGAGTAGCACTTTGTTTTTCTTTTTTTCTTTTTTTCGTTTTCTGCCTTTTGTTGTAATTTTGTTTTCTTGAATCGCATCTTTGTTATTTTTGGAAAAAGCTCGTGAAACCATTCCTTCTACCTGCTTCCGCACCATTTTTTCTATCCCATGTTTTGACATTTAAAAGAAGAAAAAAAGAAAGAAAACGTCATATTGCTCTATGATTTTGTGAGATGTATAATCCCAAAATTAGAAAAAAAAAAAAAAGAACAGTCTTGTATATCGTTTTCCACGCAAGACTATTATACTCCCCAAAAGGGAACAAGAAGAAAAAATGGAAAGAAAATAAACGTCAAGGTTGACTTCAATGCAACTAGCTACTATCATTTTATGGCTTTTGTTTGCTCTCTCTCTCTCTCTCTCTCTCTAAAATTGTCTTTTTCTCCTTTTGCCTTTCTCTTTTTGTTGATCACAACAAAAAATAATAATAATAATAAATGGAGACAAAAATATGAAATGTCATTGTTTCTTAACAACAATAATCAAGCTACTATAACATGTCGTAACAATAAATAAAGGTTTGGACATTTAATAAGATAAGAATAGACAGAAAAAATAGATATCTTAATAAAAAATAGATAAAAAATTTGATAGAATTGATTAGAGCCATCATAATAAATATTTCACCCCATTTCACCAGTGTCCTAAAGGTACTTATTATAGACAGAGAACCCTTAAAAGAATACAACTTTATGGATAGTATGTTGTAGGAAATGATAATCAAAATGCCATCTTAATTACCCATCTTATTCTCCTTAAATGTAAAACATAAGAAAATAAAATGCCACCATTTTTGCTAGTTTCAACAAACGGAAAAAAAAAAGAAAAAAGAAAAATAATAAACTGTAAAACCCATTGTACATTAACAAATACACTACAGATTTTCATCAAAATTCATTATCATTGACCATCCTGTGATACCACTAGTGATAATGATTGTGAAATTCGAACCAAAGAGCTCCTAAATTGAGTTAGCGGGGACATGAATTGAGGAGCATGAACATTGAATATCCTCTATTAGCTACAGATCCCCTCCTTGTCTCCTTCATTTCTAAAAATGTCTTTGTGAGGAATGCTTCTATAAAAGCTGCACTACACTGTCTCATGCAGCCAACTCATGATCCATCAGAAAATTTTCTAATTTGTTGATCGAAGTGTCTGCAGAAAAATGTTTTCATGTTTTTAACGTATGATGAACTGGAACACCTGAGTTATCCATGGACTTGCTATTTTAGAAAGCTTGAACCATTGATGAAGGGCAAAAGAAATGAAAGAAATCATTGAGAAAAAAAAAATATCTATCATTATAACTGCCACTTCAAGGGCAAAAGTCAGAAATATACATCTATGCTTTAAGATTTCATCGTGTAACAAGACATCAAAGAAAGAAAGATTGAATGAAATAACCAAAATAAAAAAAAAAAAAACAGAGTCTTAGACCCTCTCTATATGGTAAATACTACCAAAATATACTAGTGTTGGTTGCTCATTGTCCTTGCATGGCTGAACCGCTCTCTAAATACTTGCTGGCCATACTTTTAAGCTTAATGACCAGGTCCTCTAGGGCTAGGTCCAGATGCCAATCTTTCAAGCCAATGCGACATCGTGTCTCTTGCTTTTGCATACACCGACGGAAATGTATCCAAGTGATTGGCACTTGCGAAGTCTTCCTCTGCCAACAACCTCGCTGCATCCACATGAACTTGGCCCATGATGGCAACAAAGATGACAAAAACCAATACAAGAATCGCTGCTTTTCTACAATCCATCTTGAGCCCGAAAATCGACTAAAACCCGCAAAAATGTTAACTCAATTCGAACGAAGAGGTGAAATTTATTAGCTGAAAATGTAGATGAATTGGTTGATTCTTGGTGTATTGTTGCTATGGATGTTAATTTGTTGCAGAAGTGTGGAGATGTTGGGGGTATTTATAGTATGGGAGGTTGGAGTTGGTTTGGAGTCAAGTTTGACACTTTGAACGAAGAGGGTTGAATGTGCCGCAATTTTCCAAACAGGGTTACGTGTTGACTAAGGAGCTGTAAAATTGAAGTGGTCCCATTCGTGATTGAATTTATCAGAATTGAGGGGCTGTACATGTAAAATTTTGAATGCCACGAGGGCTTGGAATTTTTGTATGGGTCTCTTGGCTGTGCAGTTTGGAATTTTTCGTCTCCTTCCTGCTTCTTAAATCTTGCTTTTTTGTCATTAAAAAAAAATCATTTATAGATTTTGTATATGGTGTAAAAAATGATGCATAAAAATGTGAATTAAATTTTAGAATTTGAGCTAGTTTTGAGAGTTAACCTTCGGAAATGGATGCTTTGGCAACAATTCTTGCCCCTCTTTTTGTTGCAAGGGTGTGGTTTTGGCAATGTAGCCAGTAGAATGGGTTAATAGAAAGTATCTGCTTGTGTCATGTTGATTAATTGAGTCCAAGGTTTGATGTTTTGAATGGACCAGCTGGGAGCTGTTTATTTTCTTGGTCTTGAGTCTTGAATGGACTAAGCACTAAGATGCTGCCTTACTAACTAAAATTGCATAATTACCCTTTCAAAATCAGATATAAATTTCTATTATTTTTGGGGTATTCTTCGGCCGGACAGCACATTATATAATAAGACACATGTAAGACATTGTCGGAATTAAAAAAAGAAGAAACAAAAAACTTGATTCATAGTGAATTGATTGTTGTAAAAGGTATTCAGCTTGGCAATTAAAGTATTCAGCTTGACAAATTAAGTAAAAGGAAATTTGGTTACTAGTCATGATGGCTATGCTAGTCATGTGTTCAAAAAGGAAATTTGGTTACTAGTCATGTGTTCAAAAAGTCAATGTTTGACTTCCGGTATGTAATATTATTTTCTATAGCGAATGAGAAATTTCCTATAGTCATGTGTGTATGTGTCTATATGTGTGTGTATATATATATTAAATGATAAAGTTTATTCATATACCAATTATAAAATTAAAAATAAATATCTGCTACAATATTCAGATGTTTTCCTATAAATATTGCATGAAAAAAATATAAGATTATCCACCATATAAGCTCTTATTTTAAGCACATAAACGTGAAATATTTTGTATTTTTCGAAGTTTGGAGAAGGAAAAAAAAAAGAAATGTTATAAAGTGGAAAAATGTGTTGAGAATGGTTTACTGTGGCTTAATTATTAAATGTTTGTCACTTCAATTTCAGAATGTGATGTAGAAGACTTTCTCGTTTAGACAAAAGAGTTTAAAATAATTGTTGAAGTTGAAAATATATAAATATGAGTCCTTAAGCTCAGGCTTGAGTGATGATGTCATGGCGTGCGATTATATTTTCATTTTCACACCCCAGTGTACTGTTTCTTTTCCATGGTCAGTTATGTGATGCTAAGTTTTGAATATAGGTGGCAAACTAATCCACTTAAATAAATTTATTCATATCTGTCCATGAATAGATGGGTATAAATGGGTTACCCAATAATACCCATTTAATAGGTAACCCAATTAACTCATTTAAAATTGTCTTCTCCCAAACCTCCTCTCTTCCCCCACCTATTTTTTTTTTCAAAATTTTCATTTTGTCATGATGTTAACTACTTTTGTTTCATTATTATTATTATTTGTTGGTTTTATCTTATTATTTTATTTTCTCACTGTCAATGGGGCTGGGCCAGCCCGAACTCGGCTCGTTCGGCCCGACAGAAAGCCCGATATTTAGTGAGCCGGTCTGAGTTTAAATCTAAAAATTAGGCCCGAATTAAATGTGAGTCGAGCTTGGGCCTTATTAGGCTCAAACCCGATATAGGCTCGGCCCTTTAATTACCTATATATATAATATTTATATTTTGATATTATGTATAATTATATATCCAAATATATTTTTACTAAATACTAAATATATATATAAATTACAAAACATAAAAATACATCTAAAGACTCTTTCATGAACTTTCTTGAGAGCCAATATTAGTAATGCATAACTAAATCTCTAATTTTTCGTATTGGTTGAGTAAATTTTTGTATTGGCATATTATTGGTTGATTTTTTTTTGTCTACAAACACAAAAATCATCAAGCATATTTGGATTTAAATCACAAGATTATAAAAAAAAGTTTCAGCTTTTAAAGATGTATTGGCTTATGATCGCATGTTTTATTACTATTTTTCATGCATTTTAAACGGATTAAATATAAATATTGTTGAAAAAGTTTTGGTTCATATACTTTTTAAGAACTATTATTTGTTCATGTTTAGTTTTAATATTATAGTCTTGTAAATGTTAAATTAGTTTTACAACTTAATAGTTATAGTAAGAATATTAAGAAAATTAAGTGAGCTTGGGCTAAGCCCGATTAAGGCTCACAACCCGAATATTATGTGAGTTGAGTATGAGTTTCACATTTACGAACCCGAAACTCATAGTCCGAAGCCCGAAAATGTTTCCAATTAAATGAGCTGAGCTTGAACTCATCAAAGCCCGGCTCATGGCCCGAATGACAAGCCTTTTTTCTCTTAGTTTGTTAACTTCCTCATTTTTCAGCATTACCAATTTATGATAAGTTTTAGCCTCTTTTCTTATCTTTCTAAAATGAAATTTTAAATTTACATATGAAGAAAATATTAGGGGTTCAAAATTTTTGGATTAAGTTTTTATATTAACTTTTATAGTATTTAGTTCAAATTTTTATATTCTTATTGTTTAATTATTAAATAATATGTAATTTTACGACATAGAGTATAAATGGAAAACAATTGGTAATTAGGCTTATTGAGTATTATAAGTAAATATTTAAAACTAATGATGGGTACAAAGAATGGTATAAATTGATAACTTAGTTTGCAAAAAATGAATTTAAATGAATTTACAAAAGTTAAAATAAATGGGTTATAAATGAATAATTGGGTTAACCAATTCATTTTTTGACTTACCTATTTATACCTATCTAATTAAATGAGTATAAATGAGTTGACTCATTTATACTTATTACCTATTTTACCCAATCCAAACCCTCCCAAATCACCTATTTTGATACCTTTAAATAAACCCTTGTTGTGAGAGTCAAAATAGATTGTTCCAAAATCTCCTGATTGAGAGTACCCAAAAATCCCTAAATACCCAATACCTCGAGAACCCAAAATCTAACACTAAAAATCACTTGTGACCTATTTTCCATCAAAATTCATTATTTCCATGATCATAAGAAATGTGAAGCCCCGAAAGAAAAGGAAAAAAATTTTGGTGAAAAAGGGTAGGACCAAATCCGGCCAGTTCTTGGCCGGATTACTGGTGCGTTTTGAACAAAAATTGAAATCTCCACTGCCTTGAATCCGGCCTGGAATCCGGCCGGATTGTGACGGATCACAGGCGGCAGCCAAGTTTGACTGGCTGTTTTCTTCATTCTTATCTTGTATTTTGGCTGAAATATCTTCCATTCTTGTTCCTTCTTGGCAGTGCATCATAGAGAGAAAAAAGAGAAAGTTCTTCATTTTTGCTAGCTTCAATCTTTGCTCAAATCTTGAGATTTCACCGATGGTTTTGGAAACTACTCCATACAAGTGCTTACCAAGGAAGTTTAAAGAGGTTGGTGGAGTTGTTTTGAAAGGAGAAGCTCTAAGTTGCTATCTTTCTTGAGTTATGAGGTAAGTTACTATGGAATTCCCTCTTTGTTCTTAATAATGGTATATTAGTGGTTTGTAGTGGTTAAATATGTTGTTTGGTGGAAGATTTCACATTTGGTATCAAAGCCTGGTTCGCGTGGTCTCTGCGCGGAGTGAGCTTGGGCCAAGTGCTGAAAAAGTATGAAGGACTAAGTGCTCGTTCGAGCATAAGCTATAAATCATAAATGTTATAGGTCCTAAATCTTTCTCATGGTATCTGAGGACCATAGATAGGTACGTCAGGTATGAATGTTCGTGGAACTTTTGAAAACGTCATATTTGAGTTTTACGTTGTAATTATTTGAGAACTGAGGACTTTCGTTATATTTGGGATTGTATTACTTTTGAGATTGGAATGTAAGTAAGTATATGTTCTAAGCTTGGGAAATGTTATTTCGTTTATTATTGAGGTTGTACCCTATTTTATTTGATGCAATATTTGAGATGTATATTGTAATTTATTTGAGGACTGTAGTGAGTGAGTGAGTCCCGGCGAGAGTTGGGCAGGCGGTCCGCCGAACCCTTTGGTTCGCTTTAGGGGGAGGTGGGGCTGTCATAGTTGGTATCAAAGCTTAGGATTCAGATCTCTATAGTGTATCCTAGACTTAAAGTTTAGCATGCCGGACTGTGGGTCTGGTTTGAAATATCAGTGATTTCTTGTAGGACCGAAAATCAGACAAGTGGGTTTTGTTTGACTTTTAGTGCTTGCTTGGAAATGCTTGATTGACTTTTAAGAGATATCTTGACCTGATTAGTACGAGTTGGAATGTCGAGAATGACATTCTTTTATGGGGGGGAGCTTGTGAAGCTCCGAAAGAAAAGGACAAAAAAATTTGGTGAAAATGGGTAGGACTGGTCGGATTGCTGGCCGGATTGTTGGTGCGTTTTGAAAAAAAATTGAAATCTCCACTGCCTTGAATCCGGCTTGGAATCCGGCCGGAAATCTGGCCAGATTCTGGCCGGATTGTGACGTGTCACAGGCGGCAGCCAAGTTTGACTGGCTGTTTTCTTCATTCTTATCTTGTATCTTGGCTGAAATATCTTCCATTCTTGTTCCTTCTTGGCCGTGCATCATAGAGGGAAAAGAGAGAAAGTTCTTCATTTTTGCTAGTTTCAATCTTTGCTTAAATCTTGAGATTTCACCGATGGTTTTGGAAACTACTCCATACAAGTGCTTACCAAGGAAGTTTAAAGAGGTTGGTAGAGTTGTTTTGGAAAGGGAAGCTCTAAGTTGCTATCTTTCTTGAGTTATGCGGTAAGTTGCTAAGGAATTCCCTCTTTGTTCTTATTAATAGTATATTAGTGATTTGTAGTGGTTAAATATGTTGTTTGGTGGAAGATTTCACAAGAAATCATCAAACTAGATGGTAAATCTTTCGAATGGGATAAAAAAAAAGTTGTTGAAGAAGAGGTAAATCTAGACGGTAAATCTTTAATTAAGAAATGCCCGATTAATTGTTGGGGATATATACTCAAACTATGTACACTCGGGTTAGTAATTGAAAATTTTTTTTATAGACATTCTTACAAAATGTTAGTTGCAAAAAATTTCTTTTCTGTGCAATTATTCTTTATTTCTTTGCTCCTGTATATTGCTGTAAAAGAGACAAAACACAAGCAGCAAAAATGGCTATACCATTGTCTATGTGCATCATTCATTGGAGTGACCAAAATTCAAAATCATCTTAAGGAATTTTCAAGTCATAAGACAACTACAATATATATATATCTTTGTTTTTCCTTCTTTACCGAAGAAAAGTTTATTGCTGGTTCTCAGGCTATATTGGGTGGACTTAATAGTCGATTAATCATGACCATTAACCTATTAGTATTTTTCTATTTTGCCTTTGGGCCTCATTTGTTTACCAAACCCAATTGCTAACGGCCCAACTCAACGAAAAAGCAAGTGGTACTTTGGAGTGCTACCCTGTGTTCTACAATTTTATTTGTGTATGTTGTTGTCCATCTCTATTTTTTTGTGTGCTCATCTAGGCCTGTCAACGGGCCGGGTCCAGGCCGGAATTCATTACTCCGAATTCGGGCCTGGCATATCATATTAAATCCGGATCCGACCCGTTTATCCGACGGATCTTTTACTCTATATTTCGGATCTAGGATTCGGGTCGGGTCTACCCGAAAAAATCTATCAAACTTATAATTTCTAATAAAAATGAGAAAAAAAATATATTTGTAATCTAATTTCTAACTAATACAAAAAAAACCAAATAAGAAAAGAAATCAAATTGACTTTATTCAAATACATCACCATAATCAAATTATATTGATAAATATATATTTTTTAAATTATCAATCCATTTATATTCGGATTCGGGTATAATACGAGACAGAATACTATATTCCGTATCCGACCCGTTTTTCTGTTTGACAAAATGGATCCGGATCCGGAAAACGGAATTAAATCCCTACCCGTATCCGCAATAATTTGATGGATTCGGTCCGGATCCGGGTCTAGACCTGGACCGTTGACAGGCAGCTCATCCCATTACTACACAAAGAAAAGAACCTTTTTTCGGTTTAACATAAGTTCTAGCAGCAAATAACTGACAAGATTTTTTCTTTTCTTTTTTTTTTACAGCCAAAGAAAATAATTATGATAAGAGTCCTTAGCATAATCAAGTGTGCAACACATAAAGCAACGATTAATGTGAAAGGCATACCCTCAATCATTTGCAATGTCAAGGAATTAAAGGACACTACATGGGGTAGAAAAAGAACAAGGAAATATTTGTGATGGAGTAGAGAAGCTAACTAAAGATGGAAGCAAGACTTAGGTAGCAGGAACAAAGAAGGCGTGAATGTCAGAAGTAGAAAGGCGCGATCACTAGGCAAAACAATTACAAAAGGTGTGAGTAAGCAGAAACCAGGAAGCTAGAACATGAAGGCGTGGATACCAAGAGCTGAAGGCGTGGACATTGGTTCAAGAGATTGTCAAAAGCGTGGCCGACGAATCACGCCTTTCCTGGGGTTTCAGTTGTTCTAACAGAACTTCAAGCGCGGCAACTGGTAGATGCAATAAGACACGTGTTTTGCTTTTATCGGCCTAGTTAGTAATCTGTTAGGATTTGTTAGCTTTATAAGGAGACCTCTCTGCTCAAGTAGTAGGTAATTTTTGAATTATTCAATCGTGATTGGTTGCTTTAGCTTGAGGAGCAATCCTCATTTTCCTTCCCAAACCTTCCTTCAATCTTTTCCCTTCCTAGCTAAATCCATTATTTCTGTTCTTGTAATTCGTTTCCAGAATTCAATTGATGAAAGCTGAAGTTCATTCGTTCGCTATTCCATTGATTCATTGTTCATTGATTTCATTCCATTAAGCTTGATTTATTTTGCTTCCTGCAAATTCTGGCCACTCTGGTTTCTGGACCATAACAGTGAAATCAGAGCTAGCTACGAGCCATTGGGAAATGACTAAGAACCAAGATGAAACGAGAAAAGAGATCACTGAGCTAGGAAGTGTAGTTAGAACTATTGCTAACAGAAGTGATGGACTGGAGCAAGCTGTCAGGATCATGGAGCACAGGCAGGAGAGCACTGAAAAGGCACTTAAAAACCTGGCTCAGAAATATGAAGGCATGATGAACATGATGGCACAAATGTTAGCAAGATTAAATGACAAGGGGAAGGATATAGAAGGCAGCAGCTCAGAGTCAGAATCAGCACATAAGGAGGATAGCAGGAAAAAAGAAGTGTAGAAAGGAGCTATGGATAGATCTGAACCCCAGGGAAACAGGACGTTCACCAGGCTACCTAAGGTGGATCTGCCATCATTCACTGGGGAGAATCCCAGGGATTGGATCAGGAAGGCCAACAAGTACTTCAAAATCAATGGAGTAGAGGAGGATATGAAGTCTGAGGTTGCATAACTCTATTTCAGGGATAAGGCAGATATCTAGTTTCATGGTGTATTCAATGGTAGGGAGGATATTCCATGGGAAGAGCTCTGCAATGCGCTATGTGAGAGGTTTGGAGATGGCTCTCCTGAGGAAGCCATAGAAGAATTCAACAAATTGATGCAGACAGGTTCAGTAGCTGACTACTTGGAGAAATTCGAAATGTTCAAAGCCCTGGTAATGCCTTCCCTTCCTCATCAGCAAGATTGCTATTACAAAACATGTTTTCTAAGTGGATTAAAAGAAGAAATAGTAACTATGGTAAAACTAGCCAAACCTAAAACACTGGCAGATGCTGTGGAGGTTGCCAAACTGCAGGAGAGGAGCCTGAGAGCCTTGCAAAAAATCCACAAAGCTCCTTCCTATAGCCCCATTTACCAGAAACCTCTGCTTAAAATTCCAAACTATTCCAAACTCCCTGACAAAACTCCAAGCTACCCCAAATTACTTGACAAACAGACCCCCAAAACCTACAATGACCACCTCAATACTGAGAGCCAATTCAAAAAACCCACCCCAGCAGAACTCAACCATAAGAGGGAGAAGGGTCTTTGCTTCAAATGTGCTGAACCATATACAATAGGACATGTATGTAGACAATCCCATTTAAACCTGTTGATTATGGAAGAGGAGGAAATGCCAGAAACTGTTGAAGAGGGGGAGAAGAATGATGAGCCTGATATATTCTGTGACTGTATTGGAGGAGAGTTAGAGAATGAACTCATGGAAGTATCTATCCATGCCTTGGCTGGGAGGGATGAACACAAGACCATCAGGATTACAGGGATGATTAGGGGAAGGACCATTACTGCACTAATTGACAGTGGCAGTACACATTGTTTTATTGATGAACAAATGGCTAGAAGCTTGAAACTGGAAACAAAGGGAGAGACTCTATCAGTTAGAGTGGCAAATGGGGAGAGACTGCAATCCGGAAATAGTGCCAAGCCTGTAGCATGGAGGATGCAGGGATATGAATTCCTACATCAGTTCAATACGCTGAGACTGGGAGGGTGTGATATGATACTAGGAGTAGATTGGCTAGCCAGGTACAGTCCAATGGAATTTGACTTTAGAGGACTAAGTATGAAGTTCAAGAAAGGGAAACAACAGGTAGAGCTAAAGGGAGAGGACAATACCATACAATTGAAGCTTATAAGGAGGAGTAGACTGTATAAGTGGACCAGGAAGCAAACGTATGGAATTCTGGCACAGGTGAATGCAGTGGAGGACAGGGAACTAGTCTAGGAGCCAACTCCACCAGCTATGGAGAAGCTACTGCAGGACTTTGCAGATGTATTCCAGGAACCACAGGGATTACCCCCTGCAAGGAGCCAGGATCACTGCATCACTCTCATGGAGGGAGCAAAGCCATTCCAAATCAAGCCATACAGGTGTCCCTATATTCAGAAGGCAGAGATTGAGAAACTAGTGCAGGAGATGCTACATTTTGGGATCATCCAACTCAGTAGCAACCCCTTTGCCTCACCAGTGCTGCTGGTAAAGAAAAAGGATAGTTCATGGAGGTTTTGTGTGGATTACAGACAGTTAAATGATCTGACAGTGAAAAATAAGTTCCCTATGCCCCTTATTGATGAACTGTTGGATGAATTGCATGGCTCCAAATATTTCATCAAAATTGACCTCAGAGCAGGGTATTTCCAGATAAGAGAAAGGGAGGAAGATATCCCTAAAACAGCTTTCAGAACACACCAAAGACTATACGAATTCAAAGTCATGCCATTTGGACTGACCAATGCACCTGCAACTTTTCAAGGATTGATGAACCAGGTATTCCAGAAACAACTAAGGAAGCATGTATTAGTATTTTTTGATGACATACTAATCTACAGCCCTACACTGGAGAAGCATGTCCAGCATGTTACTGAAGCCTTATAAATTCTAAGGCAACACCAACTCTATGCTAAGGAGAGCAAGTGCTCCTTTGCTCAGAAGCAAGTAGAATATCTAGGCCATATCATTTCAGCAGATGGAGTGAGAGCTGACCCCAAGAAGATTGATAGCATGATGCAGTGGCCAAGACCAGGGAACACCAAACAGCTAAAGGGATTCCTAGGACTGACAGGTTACTACAGGAAATTTGTCAAGGGATATGGTGCTATTGCCAAACCCCTAACCACCCTCCTCAAGAAGGATGGCTTCAACTGGGGGGAGGAGGCTGAAGATGCTTTTCAGAAGCTCAAGTTAGCTATGTGCAGCACCCCTATACTAGCTCTTCCAGACTTCTCTCAACCCTTTATAGTAGAAACAGATGCCTGCTATGGGGGAATAGGAGCTGTACTAATGCAGAACAGGAGACCATTGGCTTTTCTCAGTCAAAGCTTGGGGCAGAAGAATTTGGGACTGTCAATCTATGAAAAAGAACTACTGGCCTTAGTCACAGCAGTCACTAAGTGGAGGCACTACTTGAAGGGTCACCATTTTATCATCAACACTGACCACCAAAGTTTAAAGTACCTATTGGAACAAAGGATCACCACCCCCCTCCAACAGAAGTGGCTGACTAAACTAATGGGATTAAGCTATGAGATAAGCTACAAGAAAGGAAAGAAAAATGTAGTAGCTGATGCCTTCTCCAGGATAGGGAAAGAGGAAGCTGAGTGTGCAACAACTACCACAGTTATACTAGAATAGATGAAAGAGGTAATGGAAAGCTATCTGGGAGATGACTGGGCTGAGGACCTCATCAGGGGAATCTTAGCATCCCCAGGACAGGCTTCAGACTACAGCTATCAGAGTGAAATTCTAAGGTATAAAGGGAGAGTTGTAGTTGGGAAGGGGGGAGAAATAAGGAAGACACTCATCACTGCCCTTCATGACTCACAGCTAGGTGGACATTCAGGCATACAGGCCAGCTGGATGAGAGCTAAACAGTTATTCCATTGGCCAAGTATGTTCAAGGAGATCAAGGCAGCAATATTGCAATGTGATACCTGCAGGAAATGTAAAGATGAACGTGTGGCCTACCCATGCCTACTCCAACCACTCCCTATTCCACAGCATTCTTGGAGTCATGTCACCATGAATTTCATGGAGGGGTTACCCAAATCCGAAGGGAATGACACTATCCTAGTTGTATTAGACAGGTTTACTAAGTATGCTCACTTCATAAGTTTGGCTCACCCTTTTGATGCCACCAAGGTAGCTAGGATTTTTCTGGACCATGTCAGTAAGCTACATGGCATCCCTCAGAGCATGATCTCAGACAGAGATAAGATCTTCATCAGCCAGTTCTGGACAGAGCTGTTCACATTCCTGGGGGTAGGACTAAACCTGATTACAGCCTACCATCCTCAAACAGATGGCCAAACAGAGAGAGTCAACCAAGTATTGGAAATGTATCTTAGGTGTATGACACACCTGGAACCTAAGAGATGGAACACATGGCTATCCTTGGCTGAGTGGTGGTATAACACTACCTACCACACTGCTGTCCAGATGACCCCCTTTGAAGCTTTGTATGGATCCAAGCCTCCACAGCTAGCTCTTGGCCCCTATGAACAAGCTAAGGTAGCCACAGTGGGTGATTATATAAGGGACAGGAGACAGATGGATGAGCTATTGCAGCATAACCTGAAGATTGCTCAAGAGAGGATGAAAAAGTATGCTGATGAACACAGGAGTGAGAGGGAATTCCAAGTAGGTGATTGGGTGTACTTAAGACTACAGCCTTACAGACAATCAACTGTGATGGTCAGGAATAATACCAAGTTATCTGCCAAGTACTTTGGCCCCTACCTCATAGAAGAGAAGATTGGAAAGGTTGCTTACAAGCTTAAACTACCTACTGCATCCAGGATACACCCTGTATTTCATGTATCCTTGCTAAAGAGGAAGCTGGGGGACAAGACTACCCCTATCCTACAACTACCAGACACTGATGAAAGGGGGCTAATTAGAGTGGAACCAGAGACCTTGTTAGGTAGGAGAATGTTCAAGAGGGGGAACGCTGCTGTAACACAATGGTTAATCCAATGGTGGGGAACTGAACCAGCAGACGCAACCTGGGAGGATGCTGTGATGATTAGGGAGAAATTCCCTCAATTCCAACCTTGAGGACAAGGTTTGCTGCGAGGGGGAGGTATTGTGATGGAGTAGAGAAGCTAACTAAAGATGGAAGCAAGACTTAGGTAGCAGGAACAAAGAAGGCGTGAATGTCAGAAGTAGAAAGGCGCGATCACTAGGCAAAACAATTACAAAAGGTGTGAGTAAGCAGAAACCAGGAAGCAAGAACATGAAGGCGTGGATACCAAGAGCTGAAGGCGTGGACATTGGTTCAAGAGGTTGTCAAAAGCGTGGCCGACGAATCACGCCTTTCCTGGGGTTTCAGTTGTTCTAACAGAACTTCTAGCGCGGCAACTTGTAGATGCAATAAGACACATGTTTTGCTTTTATTGGCCTAGTTAGTAATCTGTTAGGATTTGTTAGCTTTATAAGAGGCCTCTCTGCTCAAGTAGCAGGCAGTTTTTGAATTATTCAATCGTGATTGGTTGCTTTAGCTTGAGGAGCAATCCTCATTTTCCCTCCGAAACCTTCCTTCAATCTTTCCCCTTCTTAGCTAAATCCATTATTTCTGTTCTTGTAATTCGTTTCCAGAATTCAATTGATGAAAGCTGAAGTTCATTCGTTCGCTATTCCATTGATTCATTGTTCATTGATTTCATTCCATTAAGTTTGATTTATTTTGCTTCCTGCAAATTCTGGCTACTCTGGTTTCTGGACCATAACAATATTAATCTATTAAAATATTATGAAAAGTTTATAAGGGCTAGTGGTTAGGGAGTTGAACAGACAGACTGGGGATCGACCCTAATTACGACTTGCATTTTCTGCCTTTTTTTCCAGAAGAACCATCTTTTTTTATGTGCTTTCCTTTTCAATGGGTAGTAAACGCTACCCATTCCTGCTTGCTCGATGCAGTAGCACCATTTTTATGTAGTCTTTGGATTTGTTATTTGTCACTATGAATGACTGATTAATCATGAACTATAGCATGTCAAGCTATATTTGAAGTACTTACAAGAGAATGTTATAGTCGCAAATTTATGGTAATTGAATATTTGAATGGGTATGCCTTCGAAGTAAGAGCAATAAAACTAAATATAAATAGTTGAATAATTAATCAAACTTTTTTTTGTAGCACAATGAGTTGTCAATCATCACCTTAGCAAATCAATTATTCTTGTTTACATAATGGTATGACTTCTTTATGTGGGCATTGAAATGATTATTATACTTTTGTTATCGAAATATGTTGCATTTATGAAAAAAAGGGAAAACAAAAGGAAAAGCAAAAAAAAAAAAAAAAACCAATTGAAGGGTCACTTTTGTCCCTTAAAATTTTAAAGGGGATAAAGTGATGATAAATGAACTTAAGAGGAGGAAAGTGACACAAGGGTGTAAATTACGGGATGAAGTGTAATTTACCATTTTCCCCCTTGCCCATCTGTTTCACATTCTGTGATAAGAGTTCTAGCAACAAATAACTGATGACATTTTTTTCTTTTTTTTACAGCCAAAGAAAATAATTATGATAAGAGTTCTTAACATAATCAAATGTGCAACACATAAAGCAACGGTTAATGTGAAAGTAACGATTAATGTGAAAGGCATTCTCTCAATCATTTGCAATGTCAAGGAATTAAAGGACACTACATGGGGTAGAAAAACAACAAGGAAATATTAATGTATTAAAGTATTATGAAAGGGAGTTGAACACTTGTCTTGACAGACTAGGGATCGACCCTAATTACGACTTGCATTTTCTGCGTTTTTTTTCCAGAAGAACCATCGTTTTTTATGTGCTTTCCTTTTCAATGGGTAGTAAACACTTCCCATTCCTTCACACTCGATGCAGTAGCACCATTTTTGCTTATTACCACACTTGTTATTGGTTGCATGTAGATGTTTAGCCAACAAATGATGTTCATATATTACAACTTTAATTTTATTCATTAACACACTTGTGAATACAATTAACGCATTGATATTACTAACATGAATAGTTTTATTGAAAACTTACCCTGCAACTGTTAGTTACAGATATTATTAGTCTTTTTCTTATTTCAATTCATGTTATGAGGGTTTGGTTGCGTTCATTTCTTACTGTTTCGTAATGATTTTAATGTCTTTTATTACCTTATCTTTATGAAACTTAACTAAAATTTTTTACCCTCATTGTTGACATCAAGCACGTTTTTTACTAGCTAATAGAATATGTTCTTTTATGAACTCTGTTTAGTTCAAGTGCATCAAAATTTTTCTGTTTATTGAACAAATCAGAGTTCTTTTTCCTTACTTCATAAGATATATTTTATATCTACCTACTGTTTTAGCTTTGGTTCCCATTGTGACTCTACACTTATGTCCACCAATGGATGCCAGAACAATAGTTATATTTATTGGATTTTTCTAATGGGTGCCATAGGCAGGCATGGCCACGGTTCCAGAACTGACAGTTATGGTTCTTCAAATAGGTAGAACCAAAACTGCACCATCTAAGATGGTTCTGGTTCTGGTTTCAGAATCGCGGGTTCTGGTTTTGGTTCCAGAAAAGGTTCTTCAAAGAAGTAGAACCAGAATCGCATAGTTCTGATTTCGGTTCCTTATGGTTCTGGTTCCGTATGGTACCCTACAATTTTATTTAATTCTTTATCCTTACCAATTTTAATACGAATATAACAATATATTTAAAATTTCAAATAGAATGTACAAAAATAAATACAAAATAAAGATCATATTTTAATTTTATTATTATTCTACAAAGTAAGAAGTAATAAATAGACAATACAAATTTTATGAAAAGTACATTACATTATCAAATTAAAAAAATACATTACACTATCAAATGGTTGTCATGTGTTGACTTTCTTGAGTTGGACAATCATCAATGTTGAAGATTTCATTTGAAGAAATATTGCAAAAAATATTTTTTTGCTTGCTTGATTTTGAAGATGAGCTACTACCATCAAAGCTTGCCATTTTTTGATAGTAAATAAGCAAAAAAAAAAATTTGTAAGTAATAATTTAATACTTACAAATTATAATGATAGATATTAGACGAATAGAAATAATTAAATAATTAGTAAAATATATAGAAAGTCCATAAAATTTAAACTTTCTTAAAACCTATTAAACACAACTAATTTTTTTGAATTATCTCACTACTTATATTAATTATTTTTAACAGTTCTGGAACTGGCGGTTTTGGTTCTGGTTTTGGTTCTATTTTTTAGAGAACCAGAACCGGAACTGGAACCTTTATCCAAGGTTCTACCACGGTTCTGGTTCCATGGTTCCGGTCCGGTTCCCGTTTCCAAATGGAACCATGGCCATGCCTAGCCACAGGGCACTCATTAACACACCTAACATTAATCTAATCTATCATGTATATGCACATACTAATAATTATTACCCTCTTTTGTGTTTTTATATTTGTTCCTATTTAATCTTATCTACCCTTTCTCGTATTTATTTATTTTTTCTAATTAATTTTACATTTTCAAAAATATGATATCTAAAATATATCTTAATGAATGCCCTATGAGCAACCCGTTAGACAGATCCATATTTATTTGGGATAATTTCAGATATCTCCCTTGAGGTTTCAAACAATTTCAGAGAGCTCCCCTTAAATTTTAACAGTTACATCCACCACTCTTGCTTTCACTATTTATGCTTCAAAATAGACCCAATAGCATACATTTTTCGTCATATATATCTTAAACTACCCTTTCTGCCAAAAAAAAAAAAGGAAAAAGATTTTTGTTGATCGTATTCACTAATTGCCTTCTTCGTTGACTGTCTTCTTCCAAGCAAGACTACCAAAAGCCAAGAAATCCTCTCTACCAAAATTTTTTAAAAAATAAAATAAAATAAAAAGAATTTTGATGATTGCCTCTTTTCTGGGCAACCCCATCAGAAAAGCCAAGCAAACATCCCAAGCTGAATCAACAGCAATTCCAACAATTGTAGGCACGCAAAACATCGCAATCCAATTTACTTTCGGCAGCCTAGGCTAATTCTTACACTCTATCCAGCCCCAACACTTTCTCTACAAGGTAAATACACCTCTTTAGGGCAGGTCACTGGGTCGACCCTCGGAGAGCTAACGCGCTGTGAACCTTGGGGCGGGGCTCTCACAGCCGCAGGGGATTAATCGGGTCCAATGGTTCTGGACACTCCTGTGTCGAAAAAATATATATATACACCCGCCTCTTATTATTAAATTGATAAAACTCAACCAATACTCCATCGAATTTTACAAGAAATAAAAAACCCCAAATTTTATCCAAAACCAACACTCCATCAAGAACCAATCCCACATGTCAAATCCCCTTACTCTTCCTCCTTTTGCAGCCTTTCGTTTTCTTTCAACAACCCATTTTATGAAGCCCAAGATCCATTTCTCAAACTCTTGATCTTTGACATCACCAAGTTTTATCACCTATGATCAACCAAAATTAGATAAAGAACATAGATACAAAAAAAAAAAAAATCAAACCCAGTACACCCTGAATAGGAAAAAAAAGGGAGGAAGGGATGAGTCTAATCAAATCAAGTTTGCAAAGAGAAGGGAATTGATGTAGGAAAAGTCAAAAAAAAGAGAAGCCGAGAAGGAAAAAGAGAGGGATAAACACGGGCAAGAGTTGAGGGACAATAGGTAGTTTCTTGAAATAGAGCAGGAAAGTTGGGTAGATGAGAGTTGGCCAAAGGATGAAGTGGGAAAAAAAAAAGCAACGTAAGGGACGCCCAAGAGAGAGAATCAATTGTTGCTGTTTTTGTTTTTGGTTTGGATTTTTGAATTTTTTCCAAAAAAATGTCTTTAAGTATTTTATGAGGGGTAGTAGAGAACTTTTGTACTGATAGGGGAGGTATGTGTAATTTTAAAATATTGAGGAAAGCTTTCATGAATTTGTCAAAAACCTCAAGGGAGGTTTCTGAAATTATCCCTATTTATTTAGAATACTCTTTTTACTAATGAAATCAAACTAATAGCACAATACATTCATCTATTTATGGTTACTTCTCTTTCTTTCTGTATTGCTGATTGTTTCCTTAAATTTCCGCTTTTGCTCTTCTGTTTTAAAATTTTTTATTGGATTAATTTTTCCTACACTTACAGTATATATATATATTATCAACGTTGGATAAATGACAATTATACAAAATTTGAATTTGAAATTCAACTTTTATACATATGTCATGAATTCAACGATGATAGTGCATACACAGCCAATATTGGAAAGATTTACTCTTTTTTATTTCCCTATACGTGCACAGCCAGTCGACATCTTTGCCTGGGCAACCTCAGGCGAAGCACGAGGCCCATCTCCAACTAGCCTTTCGAAAAACTTGGGCAGCGGGCGGCAATGACTCTCCCGCCCCTTAGTTCTGTCTATTTTTGACCTTCTGTGTCTATAACAAGAACCTGAATTAGACTACTTAATTACTAGTGATGATGAAAATTAAAAATGCTTGCCTAACTCCTGTTGATTAATATGCAATTTCTCCATTTTTGCTTCTTAAATCTTAATTTTTCCCTACTAATAAAAAAAAGCGATAAACTTCATAAATATAGTTTTAGATTTGTATGACAACTGACAGATGTAACAATGCTTCTATTAGGTTTGTCAACCTTACGTTTTACTACTATAAATTCTAGCTCCGTTGAATTCAAGAGTTTTTCAAAAATTAATTTTTCAAATACATTGCTATGTTTGGATTGGTTATTTTTTTAAAATAAGTTTTTCAAATATAATGCTATAGTAATCTACAATAATTCAAAAAACATTTCAATCATCTAATATATCAAATATTTCAAAAAAATTTTATAATAAAAATTTTTTCATATACACTGTTATAGTAAAATTTTTCAAAAACATTCCCAAAACGGAGCCATACAAGATGTAAAGTAATAGCGGCATAATTTTTTCGTCTCCTTCCTACTTCTTAAATCTTGCTTTTTCGTCATTAAAAAAATCATTTATAGATTTTGTATATGGTGTAAAAAATGATGTATAAAAATGTGAATTAAATTTTAGAATTTGAGCTAGTTTTGAGAGTTAACCTTCGGAAATGGATGCTTTGGCAACAATTCTTGCCCCTCTTTTTGTTGCAAGGGTGTGGTTTTGGCAATGTAGCCAGTAGAACGGGTTAATAGAAAGTATCTGCTTGTGTCATGTTGATTAATTGAGTCCAAGGTTTGATGTTTTGAATGGACCAGCTGGGTGCTGTTTATTTTCTTGGTCTTGAGTCTTGAATGGACTAAGCACTTGGTTAATGGAAGTATTTTTGGGGAATCCACTAAGATGCTGCCTTGCGAACTAAAATTGCATAATTACCCTTTAAAAATCAGATATAAGTTTCTATTCGTTTTGGGCTATTCTCCGGCCGGACAGCACATTAAATAATAAGACACATGTAAGACATTGCCGGAATTAAAATAAAAATAAAAAAAAAACTTGATTCATATGAATTGATTGTTGTGTTATGCAAATGATTTTTAAACAGTCGAAATGGTAGAAAAGGGAAGACAATTAAAGTATTCAGCTTGACAAATTAAGTAAAAGGAAATTTGGTTACTAGTCATGATGGCTAGCATGTGTTCAAAAAGTCAATGTTTGGATAGTGTATTATTTGAAATATTATTTGGAATAATTACTATAGCACTTTTTATGATGTGATATATGTGAGATAAAAAGGTGATTGGAAATATAAAAAGGTAGGTTGAGAAATGTGTTTATGATGAAATGTGTTTAACTCTTGTAATTTCAAGTGTTATTTTCTATAGCGAATGAGAAATTTCGTTTTGTAATTAACTCTTGTAATTTCAAGTGTTAATATATATAAAATTAATATCGTTTGTCGAAAAAAAAAAGAATGAGAAATTTCGTATAGTCGTGTGTGTATGTGTCTATATGTGTGTGTGTATATATTAAATGATGAAGTTTATTCATATACCAATTACAAAATTAAAAATAAATATCTGCTACAATATTTAGATGTTTTCCTATAAACATTGCATGAAAAAAATATAAGATTATCCACCATATAAGCTCTTATTTTAAGCACATAAACGTGAAATATTTTGTATTTTTCGAAGTTTGGAGAAGGAAAAAAAAAAGAAATGTTATAAAGTGGAAAAATGTGTTGAGAATGGTCAGCCCACGCAAGTAGTAATATTAAACAAAATTTTTTCGTGTCCACTGGTTTACTGTGGCTTAATTATTAAATGTTTGTCACTTCAATTTCAGAATATGATGTAGAAGACTTTCTCGTTTAGACAAAAGAGTTTAAAATAATTGTTGAAGTTGAAAATATGTAAATATGAGTCCTTAAGCTCAGGCTTGAGTGATGATGTCATAGCGTCCGATTATATTTTCATTTTCACACCCCAGTGTACTGTTTCTTTTCCATGGTCAGTTATGTGATGCTAAGTTTTGAATATAGGTGGCAAACTAACCCACTTAAATAAATTTATCCATACCCGTCCATGAATAGATGGGTATAAATGGGTTACCCAATAATACTCATTTAATAGGTAACCCAATTAATTCATTTAGAATTGTCTTCCCCCAAACCTCCTCTCTTCGCCCACCCATTTTTTTTTTTCAAAATTTTCATTTTGTCATGATGTTAACTACTTTTGTTTCATTATTTTTATTATTATTTGTTGGTTTTATCTTATTATTTTATTTTCTCTTAGTTTGTTAACTTGCTCATTTTTCAGCATTACCAATTTATGATAAGTTTTAGCCTCTTTTCTTATCTTTCTAAAATGAAATTTTAAATTTATATATGAAGAAAATGTTAGGGGTTCAAAATTTTTGGATTAAGTTTTTATATTAACTTTTATAGTATTTAGTTCAAATTTTTATATTTTTATTGTTTAATTATTAAATAATATGTAATTTTGCGACATAGAGTATAAATGGAAAAAAATTGGTAATTAGGCTTATTGAGTATTATAAGTAAATATTTAAAACTAATGATGGGTACAAAGAATGGTATAAATTGATAACTTAGTTTGCAAAAAATGAATTTAAATGAACTTACAAAAGTTAAAATAAATGGGTTGTAAATGGATAATTGGGTTACCCAATTCATTTTTTGCCTTACCTATTTATACCTATCTAATTAAATGAGTATAAATGAGTTGACTCATTTATACCTATTACCCATTTTACCCAACCCAAACCCTCCCAAATCACCTATTTTGATACCTCTAAATAAACCCTTGTCGTGAGAGTCAAAATAGATTGTTCCAAAAACTCCTGATTGAGAGTACCCAAAAATCCCTAAATACCCAATACCTCGAGAACCCAAAATCTAAGACTGAAAATCACTTGTGACCTATTTTCCATCAAAATTCATTATTTCCATGATCATAAGAAATATGAAGCCCCGAAAGAAAAGGAAAAAAAAAATTTTGGTGATAAAGGGTAGGGCCAAATCCGGCCGGATTGTTGGCTGGATTGTTGGTGCATTTTGAAAAAAAATTAAAATCTCCACTGCCTTGAATCCGGCCAAATTCTGACCGGATTGTAACGTGCCACAAGCGGCAACCAAGTTTGACTGGCTGTTTTCTTCATTCTTATCTTGTATCTTGGCTGAAATATCTTCCATTCTTGTTCCTTCTTGGCCGTGCATCATAGAGAGAAAAGAGATAAAGTTCTTCATTTTTGCTAGCTTCAATCTTTGCTTAAATCTTGAGATTTCATTGATGGTTTTGGAAACTACTCCATACAAGTGCTTACCAAGGAAGTTTAAAGAGGTTGGTGGAGTTGTTTTGGAAGGGGAAGCTCTAACTGTGACGCCCCCACTTCTCCCTAAGGCGAACCAAAGGGTATCCGCGGGACGCCTGCCTAGCTCTCGCCAGGATTCAAGCAATTCCATTCAACTTATATCCGGACCACACAATACAAATCGATAACTTAGATACAATAATTGCGGAAGTGTTCAAACTTAATAACAGTTATCCATTCTTCAAACCACCTGTCAGCATACATAATACATTTCGTCCAAAGCCAAAGGCATAAACAAAAGTAATAGCAACCCTAAAACAAAAGTACATCAAGAGGGCTGCTCCATTTTACCTCTGAACTCAACCTGTTAAGGAAAACAAATCTACAGGGTGAGCAAAACGCTCGTGAGGCCAATAACACACATGCAAACACATAGTTCAGATAACAATCCTAAATAACAATTCAGGTATTAGCTTGCAAGTAATTAATAACACCAATAAACTGTAACCAGAAACAATTCAAGGATATAGAAGCTCTCAGGAGCTAAGTTCCACATTTGCCGATACCATTTATATATCTTTCCGTGATGACTCTCCGTCAACCGGATTGATATTTTCATATCCGTAGTTCACCACTTACTTCCCATCCGTCCACCATACACCACTTCGGGCCCGCACGACATTTATAAGGCGATACTTTACGAGTATGCCAAGCGAGATCTCTCAATAGATCAAGTTTATCATTTGAATCTCATGGTTCACCGAGGTTCCCGACCAAACCCATGCCGGCTCGAGTTCCAAGGTCGGCCTATGAGTTTGGGCGTCCCCCATGTGTCATGTAAATGTCGAGGAGATTCACTCCATCGACGTATGCAATCATAGCATACCATTTCATGTATTCAAGCATTTGATAGGTTTAAGCAAGCATTTCAAGTCATGTAAACCAAGCAAATCATGTTAAGCATGAGTCATTCGTTTCAAATGAAAACGAGTGCGATCAAGTACACACTCGACTCCATTTTGTCAAAATCAGTTAAGCTAAGCATGAAATCAGGTGAATCAAGCATGAATCAAGACTTTAGAGTTCAAGTAGGCATACACTTGACACTCACCAAGTTATGCAAGCTAGTAGGTTGGAGGGAGAGTTCAAACTTCCACAGCAGGGTCCTCTTGGAGGTTCTCGTGCGTGCCTGAACATCGTATATTAGATAATTACTGTAGGTCCCCAAGTGGTGAGAAAGATTGAACACGAGTAAGGTTCGAAAATAATTGAAAACTTCGTTTGACTTGCCTTTGAAGTTGAATTCTCAAAAGGGGGTAAAACTTAAGTACAAAAATTGGATTATTATCCTTAAAATCATTGGTTGGAAATAAGTACGAGCGAAAAGATTGCAAAACGAACGATCGAAATCGAAGGAAGGTTGGCCACGTCACAATCCGGCCGGAACCTGGCCGGATATCCGGCCGGATTTCTGGCCGGATTGGAGGCAGTGGCTAACCCCCTTTTTTTCAATTTTGGCCACCAATCCGGCCGACAATCCGGCTAGAAACTGGCCGGATTCAAGGCCGGATTCTGGAAAATTGTTCCTTCGCGGATTTCCTTTGAAATTTCAGAATTTTCAATTTTTGGTCAAATCTTTGAAAAATCATAACTTCTTTTCTACTAATCGAAACTTGATGAATTTGATACCGTTGGAATTGTTTTTGAAAGTACTAAAAGTTCTTAGAAGACACTGTTCCATGAATCTAAGTGGAAGGCATTCAAAAATGAGCCTAAAGTTGCTATTCTAGATTGCTAGGATTGAGCCGGGTTGGTTTTTCGTTAACTTTGGAAATTCGGCAAAAATCACTCGTTGGAAACCGGCCCTTGAAACTTATAACTCACTTAGAACTGCAAGTAAAGTTTTGGATGGAACAAGCGGCTCAAGAATCGGAGTTTCGAGTACCAAGATACGGTAGCTCGAAGTTGGGGAAAATTCAAGATTGTTACAAAATTTCCAGATTTGGTTCCAACTTTGGACCTTTAGTTAAGTGCCTAAACGGACTTGGATTGACACCAAATTTTGCAGTATAATACTTCCATATGAAGGTTATCTTTCTATCAAATTTCATGGAAAAATACCCTCGGAAGGGTGGTCATTCAATCAACCAAAGTTTGGAAAAATCCTTAAGGCAATCTGTCCAAAGCTAAGGTTTCAAAAAATGAGGCAGTCGCCGTATTTTGATCATAACTCTCTCAATTTAACTCGGAATTGGAAATGGTTGATAGTGTTAGAAAATACATTCATAGGGCTACAACTTTACAGAAGAAATTGTTTCAAGTTTCAGCATGAAACTGGTTCAAAATCAAGCCTCAAGTTGCAGCATCATCAAATCATTTCGGCAGAACGGAGAAACAGGACAGCCGACTTCAGATGAATGGTGTGGCTCACACACATGAAACCAGAATGTGCCCTATACACCGTTGGAAACATGGGAACGTCTAGTTTCAAATGCAGCTAACGGCACTTGATTTCGACGCCGGAGTACGGAGTTATGGACGAAACACGAACACTGGTCTGGTTACGACGGCAACCATTTTCCCAGATTACTAGCTTTGGAAATAAATTCGTTTGACCCATCAAAACTCAATATTTTTCAATGAAATTTTGTACACAACTACTACAACATATATACAAAATAATCAAGCCATTAAATCCTCAAATTTCTGCATTTAAGTGACCGAACAGAGCAGGGGTAAAATGGGAACTTTTTGTTTCAAGAGTTCAATAACGTTTCTGGTAACAAAGCACCTTTAATATACTTCCTTAAGCTCTAATTCAGCAAATAAACCATCATCAAACATCATCACAGCCATCAACCCAAAGTGGGAGTTCATAGAGCCCACATTTCCAACAATACAAGCTATTAAAGTAAAGATTCCAACTCAAATGCGTAAATCAACTTCCACAAGACAAGTTGAAGGTGTTAGCTTGCTACCTACTTTGATGGCTGGTTTGGACAGATTTTTCGGTCCTTTGAAGCTTGAAGAAACCGTGAAAGCTCCTCCCTTTTTCAGCCTATGTTGTTGTCCAAGTGAAAAGCTAAATGAATGTGAAATTTGGTGAGAATCTATGGAAGTTTTGGTAGGAATTTGGTTGAGTTTTGGAAGAGAAGAAATGGTGAAGCTTCGGTTGTTCCTTTGCTGCAGTCTAGCCGTCCATTGCAGCAGAGGAAAGGAAATGAATTGCGGTTCCGAAGCCTTTGCGTATAAGAGACGCTTGACGTCAAATCTTTTAATACGTCAAATCAATTATAACTAATACCCTACACTCGCGTTTTGTGTTCGATTTCTCTTACGTTTGTTGCACTAGTGCACTAAACCTCTAGGGCACTTACATTTGTATAAATATTATTCATTCCTAATTGTCTCAAAATAATAGTCCAAAGTCTCCCAATTAAGCGCGTACGTGAAAACACGTATTTCTAATTTAGGCGCAATAAAATTGAAACCTTTGAAAAATTCTTATAACGATTGTACCACTAATTATTACTTGTGTGTTTAAACCTAAAATTGTCTATTTTAGGACCATTGTATATGTCTTAAATTTTTAGCTTATTGCACTCCCAATTGGCTAAAGTTGAAATACGTTTTCACTTTTTCACTAATTAAGTTGTTATGAAAATATTTGTTTATTCATCTATATTTTTATTTTATTTTTTTTAAATGAGACACTTTAGAAATATAACGAACTATAAAATCATGTACTTAGATCTAATAGGTTAGAAAATATTATTCGTGGCAAAAATCCAAATAAATAATTAATTGAGCCAAAATTAGGGATTTTAAAATAATAGAAATTTCGAGTCCTCACATCCTCTCCCCCTTAAGAAATTTCGTCCTCGAAATTTACCTTGATTGACGAACAGGTCTGGATACTTTTCTCGAATTGCTTTTTCGACCTCCCAAGTTGCTTCCTCCAACCCATGGTTCTTCCAGAGGACCTTCACTAATGGTATCTGTTTATTCCTCAATTCCTTTACCTTCCTATCCAGAAGTTTAACCGGTTTCTCCTCATAGGTTAAGGTATCATCAATCTCAACATTTTCCGGTTGTAAGACGTGAGAAGGGTCCGGATGATACTTCTTAAGCATAGATACATGAAACACATTATGGATTCGAGATAAACTCGGCGGTAATTCCAACTTATAGGCTACACTCCCCACACGTTGGATAATCTTATAAGGCCCTACAAATCTTGGTTGTAACTTCTTTCCTTTCCCAGACTTCAACCTTGCTTTCAGAGGTGTAATCTTGAGAAATACCAAATCTCCAACATTAAACTCCAATTCTTTCCTCCGATTATCAGCATAACTCTTTTGGCGGTTCTGAGCAACCTGAATTCTTTGTCGTACCAACTTTACCATTTCATTAGCTTCTTCAATCCAAGATACTGTGGTCGGATCTAGAATCTTCCGTTCACCTATTTCTTCCCAACAAATTGGAGACCTACATTTTCGACCATAAAGTGCCTCATACGGGGCCATCTGAATAGAATAGTGGAAACTATTGTTGTAGGCAAATTCCACTAAAGTTAAAAACTTACTCCAATTTTCTCCAAAGTCCAGAATACATGTCCTTAACATGTCCTCAAGTGTTTGAATTGTCCTTTCCGACTGTCCATCAGTCTGAGAATGATAAGTGGTACTAAAGTTCAACTTAGTCCCCAATACCTCCTGCATCTTTTGCCAGAATCTCGAAACAAATCTCGGATTCCTGTCGAACACAATACTCACAGGTATGCCATGCAACCTAATGATCTCATCCAAATACAATTTGGCCAACTTTTCCAACGGGTACTTCATGCTAATCGGCAGAAAATGGGCCGATTTAGTCAATCTATCCACTATTACCCAAATTGCATCATGGCCTCTCTGCGTTCTGGGTAATCCCGATACAAAATCCATAGTGATATTTTCCCATTTCCACTCAGGTATTTCTAGGGGTTGCAAAAGTCCTGACGGTTTCTGATGTTCGGCTTTAACTTGTTGACAAATTAAACATGTTTGGACAAATTGGGCAATTTCCTTCTTCATGTTTTCCCACCAATACAGACTCTTCAAGTCCTGGTACATTTTATTCCCTCCTGGATGTACCGTAAACTTTGATCGGTGTGTCTCTTCTAAGATTTCCCTTTTAAGCCCTTCATCCTTTGGCACAACTACTCGATTCCGAAACCTCAATATTCCATCTGACCCCAAATTAAAATCTGTCTTGTCTTCCATTTTACTCTTTTCCACCCATTTTTGCACTTCCGTGTCCTTTTCTTGAAATTTCTTGATGCGTTCCAATAGAGTGGAGATTACTATAATATTCCCCAAAATTACCTTCCTTGGTTCCAATCGAGGATTCCAGTAACTCACTTCTTCCAATAATTGAAACTTCTTAATCATCAATCCAGCCATTTGTACTTGACGACTCAAGGCATCGGCCACTACATTAGCTTTCCCTGGATGGTACTTGATAGCACAATCATAGTCTTCCAAAAATTTCATCCATCTACGTTGCCTCAAATTCAGCTCCTTTTGAGAAAACAAGTACTTAAGGCTTTTGTGGTCTGTAAAAACCTCAAATGTTACCCCATACAAATAATGTCTCCATTTCTTCAAAGCAAAGACCACCGCCGCTAACTCCAAATCATGAGTCGGGTAATTCCCTTCATGTGGTTTCAATTTCCTAGAGGCATATGCTATTACTTTGCCATCTTGCATTAAAACACAACCCAGTCCTTCCTTAGAAGCATCTGTGTAAACCACAAAACTATTTTTTCCGTTTGGCAAAGCCAACACAGATGCCCTTGTTAACCGTCTTTTCAATTCTTGAAAACTTTCCTCACACTTAGGACTCCATATAAACTTCCTATTTTTCTTGGTCAATTCAGTCATGGGTCCAGCAATTTTCGAAAAATTCTGAATGAATCTCCGGTAATACCCTGCTAATCTAATGAAACTTCGAACCTCGGTAGGGTTTTCCGGTCGTTTCCATTTTGAAACAGCTTCAATTTTAGCTGGATCCACTTTAATCCCTTCCTTAGAAATTATGTGTCCCAAGAAAGTCACTTCTTTTAACCAAAATTTACACTTGCTAAACTTAAGATACAATTGGTGCTCCCTTAAGGTCTGTAAAACAACCCTCAAGTGTTTATCATGGTCTTGCACATTCTTAGAATACACCAATATATCATCAATAAAGACCACCACAAATTGGTCTAGATAAGGTTTAAAGACCCTATGCATTAGATCCATAAAAGCAGCAGGAGCATTCGTTAACCCAAATGGCATCACGGCAAATTCAAAATGTCCATATCTCGAGTTAAATGCAGTCTTGGGTATATCTTTCTCCAAAATCCTCAACTGATAATAACCTTGCCTCAAGTCCAACTTAGAAAATACTACAGCCCCTTGTAACTGGTTAAACAACTCATCAATGTGGGACAGTGGGTATTTATTCTTAGTTGTAACATTATTTAAACCTCTATAGTCTATACATAGCCTCAAACTCCCGTCCCTTTTCTTAACAAACAAAACTGGGGCTCCCCACGGAGAATCACTCTCTTTAATAAAACCTCTTTCTAACAAATCTTGCAATTGCAATTTCAACTCCTTCAATTCGGCTGGAGCCATTCGATATGGCGTCCTAGAAATAGGGGTTACTCCCGGAGTTACATCAATCTTAAAGGCTATTTCCCGTTTCAGGGGTAGAGACTCCAATTCTTCAGGAAAAATATCAGGAAAATCTTTCACTACAGGCATATCCTCCAAATTCACTTTATCACTAGGGGTGTTAATAAAAAAAGCAAAATATCCTTGAACTCCTTTATTTAACAACTTTCTAGCCCGAATTCCTGAAATAAGTGCAGACGAAGCTAATTTACCCTTTACATCCAGTTTCAGGGTTGCCTCTCCTGAAATACGCAACTCCACAACCTTCGTCCTACAGTTTAGCTGAGCATTATAACGGGCTAACCAATCCATTCCTAAAATTACATCGTATCCTTTAATCATCAATCCCATCAAATCAGCGGATAATTTTTGTTCCCCAATCCAGATTTCACAACCTTGATACACCAAATTAGCAATTAGACTTTGATCCCCAGTAGGCGTTTTAACCTCTAGATCATATGGTAAATTAATTGGCTTCAAGTCTATCCCATTCATGAAATTAGGGTTTACAAAAGAATGTGTAGCACCTGGATCAATTAAAACCCTAGCTAAACAGTGAAAGATCGGAATCGTACCTTCTACCACCTCAGTTGCCTCAGGAACTTGTTGATAGTCCATTGCATAAAGCCTAGCCGGTACTTTCGGTCGACTCCCTCCGACACTAGTTTGCTTAGAAGCTGACTTTTCTGGCCTTTGGGTATCACCTCCCGTCTTCATTTTATTTAGACAGTTCGCAAGCTGATACTCGGTACAACCACAAGTCAGGCACTTCCCAGACTTCCTCCAACAATCACTTTCAGAATGGTTTGGTTTTCCGCAGTAACCACATGAAACTTGAGAGGTCACCGCTGAACCGCTAGAAGGTGCCCTTCTTGCCTGTGTCGGTCCCCTACGACCTCCTCTAGATAAAGCTCCTCTCGAAGGTCCAACAATCCTTGGTCCTCCCATTCCTTTTCCCATTTTTGAAGGCTGTACATTTTTACTAACTTGTCCAGAAGCATGGCTAGAAAAGTTTCTCTTTCTGCTATGGAAGTCTCTCATTTGAGACCTTGCACTTTCAACCCTTTGTGCCTTCTCTAAAGCCTCAGTAAATGTAGAGATTTGGGCTGCGGCCAGGCCCTCTTGTATCTCCACATTAAATCCTTGAACAAACCGTCTAATCCTTTTTCGCTCATTTGTCACCAGTTCGGGAGCATACTTTGAAAGATTAGTAAATTTTCCTTCATACTCCGCTACACTAAGAGTTCCCTGTTTCAGCTTGATAAATTCATCCTCCCTCTTCTCTTGGATTAAGGGCGGGAGAAACTTTTCATTAAATTCCCTTGTGAAATTATCCCAAGTCCAAGGGGTTTGGGTTCTCTCCCATTTTCCTTTTATAAAATCCCACCAAGCACGGGCTACCCCCTCAAATTGAAAAGCAGCGAAATTCACTCGCCTATACTCAGTGTAGTCTAAAGCAGCGAATATATTGGTCATCCTTTCCAACCAATTCTCCGCCACCTCAGGATCAGGTTCGCCAAGAAACTTAGGCGGGTTAAATTTCAAGAATCTCTCTAAGGCTCTATCCATTCCTCTTTCCTGACCCCCAGGTTGGTTGAACGGTCCAGGGTCCTGTCTATCAGCCAAACGCTCTAGGATATCAGTCATCCTATTAATGGCAGTAGCCACTTGATTACCCTTAATATTTTCCTGACCTTGGATCGGTGCAGTTGCCGATCCCTGTTCACCCCCTTGAGGTTGGGCCTGACTAGTCCCTCGCCCACGACCTCGACCACGGTGTCGACCACAACCTCGACCACCTCTTAGTCCTTCCATGACCTAGACGTGCCTAGTGCAAGAAATAAATAAATTATGCGACGCAAAATAGAAAGCAGGAACCAATCAAGAAAACATTGGAATTAACAATAATTTACATTAATTAGCATATCCAGTTCATACAATTAGCAAGTCAGGGGGTAATCACAAAAATATAGCACACAGGTGCCATAAGAGTACTTTTAGTCACAGAAGACTAAAGTAAAGCTAGTGCCTCAGAAGTAGGCCACACAGTCATGCAAAATACAATGGCCTCAGCATTTAGCATCACCTCTGCTAATACTAGTCAAAAAGTCAAAAGAGGTCGATCAATCTAGACCTAATCTGCAGCAGGACTATCAGGAGGAAGCTCCTCCTCAGGATCCTCCTCCGGATCCTCCTCAGAATCCTGGGCTACCCCCATAGCCTCATCAACTAGCCTAGTGGCATCAGCTACAATATCGGAAGCCCGACTACGGACCTCCTCTCTCAGCCTAGTAAGCTGAGCTCTAGTGCTCCGGAGCTCCTCGTTAACCACAGCAGATGTGGCAACCTCGCCCTCAATCACCTCCTCAAGCTCGGCGACCCTCTCGCCCTGAGCGCTCACCATCTGTCGAAACTCATCGACCTCAGCCTGTAAGTCTAAGTTGGCAGTCACCAACTGACGACGCTCGTCGTCCAAGGCCAGTACAACATGGTTTGGGTAAGCAAAGGTCACCCTACAAGCACATCGGGGATATCGGTCAGATGGGGAGTAGCGTACTCGAGCTTCCCCAGCCAAAACTCGATAAAAGATAGGCCTAGGAGGCGCTATATGACCATTAGCATGGCCATTCCCGTTAGCTGCCGGAACTCCATTTCCGTTGTCCATCCCTGTAACATAATAGCACCTTTTGGGTTAGAAATTTAAATCTCTATTTAGTTCCAATATCCTGCAATGCATGCCTAACCTAATCATTGGTTCATCCCAATTGTCACTTGAGGTAGGACTAACTTAGTTGCTAGCTCGCCTCAAGTATCACTTAGGGTATGACTAAGTCATCCCATATCGAGTCTTAAGGTAGAGTATCTAATATGTTTCCCATATAGATCTCTAACCTAGCGCTCTGATACCAACTGTAACGCCCCCACTTCTCCCTAAGGCGAACCAAAGGGTATCCGCGGGACGCCTGCCTAGCTCTCGCCAGGACTCAAGCAATTCCATTCAACTTATATCCGGACCACACAATACAAATCGATAACTTAGATACAATAATTGCGAAAATGTTCAAACTTAATAACAGTTATCCATTCTTCAAACCACCCGTCAGCATACACAATACATTTCGTCCAAAGCCAAAGGCATAAACAAAAGTAATAGCAACCCTAAAACAAAAGCACATCAAGAGGGCTGCTCCATTTTACCTCTGAACTCAACCTGTTAAGGAAAACAAATCTACAGGGTGAGCAAAACGCTCGTGAGGCCAAGAACACACATGCAAACACATAGTTCAGATAACAATCCTAAATAACAATTCAGGTATTAGCTTGCAAGTAATTAATAACACCAATAAACTGTAACCAGAAACAATTCAAGGATATAGAAGCTCTCAGGAGCTAAGTTCCACATTTGCCGATACCATTTTATATCTTTCCGTGATGACTCTCCGTCAACCGGATTGATATTTTTATATCCGTAGTTCACCACTTACTTCCCATCCGTCCACCATACACCACTTCGGGCCCGCACGACATTTATAAGGCGATACTTTACGAGTATGCCAATCGAGATCTCTCAATAGATCAAGCTTATCATTTGAATCTCATGGTTCACCGAGGTTCCCGACCAAACCCATGCCGGCTCGAGTTCCAAGGTCGGCCTATGAGTTTGGGCGTCCCCCATGTGTCATGTAAATGTCGAGGAGATTCACTCCATCGACGTATGCAATCATAGCATACCATTGCATGTATTCAAGCATTTGATAGGTTTAAGCAAGCATTTCAAGTCATGTAAACCAAGCAAATCATGTTAAGCATGAGTCATTCGTTTCAAATGAGAACGAGTGCGATCAAGTACACACTCGACTCCATTTTGTCAAAATCAGTTAAGCTAAGCATGAAATCAGGTGAATCAAGCATGAATCAAGACTTTAGAGTTCAAGTAGGCATACACTTGACACTCACCAAGTTATGCAAGCTAGTAGGTTGGAGGGAGAGTTCAAACTTCCACAGTAGGGTCCTCTTGGAGGTCCTCGTGCGTGCCTGAACATCGTATATTAGATAATTACTGTAGGTCCCCAAGTGGTGAGAAAGATTGAACACGAGTAAGGTTCGAAAATAATTGAAAACTTCGTTTGACTTGCCTTTAAAGTTGAATTCTCAAAAGGGTGTAAAACTTAAGTACAAAAATTGGATTATTATCCTTAAAATCATTGGTTGGAAACAAGTACGAGCGAAAAGATTGCAAAACGAACGATCGAAATCGAAGGAAGGTTGGCCACGTCACAATCCGGCCGGATTTCTGGCCGGATTGGAGGCAGTGGCTAACCCCCTTTTTTTCAATTTTGGCCACCAATCCGGCCGACAATCCGGCCAGAAACTGGCCGGATTCAAGCCCGGATTCTGGAAAATTGTTCCTTCGCGGATTTCCTTTAAAATTTCAGAATTTTCGATTTTTGGTCAAATCTTTGAAAAATCATAACTTCTTTTCTACTGATCGAAACTTGATGAATTTAGTACCGTTGGAATCGTCTTTGAAAGTACTAAAAGTTCTTAGAAGACATCGTTGCATGAATCTAAGTGGAAGGCATTCAAAAATGAGCCTAAAGTTGCTGTTCTAGATTGCTAGGTTTGAGCCGGGTTGGTTTTTCGCTAACTTTGGAAATTCGGCAAAAATCACTCGTTGGAAACCGGCCCTTGAAACTTATAAATCACTTAGAACTGTAAGTAAAGTTTTGGATGGAATAAGCGGCTCAAGAATCGGAGTTTCGAGTACCAAGATACGGTAGCTCGAAGTTGGGGAAAATTCAAGATTGTTACAAAATTTCCAGATTTGGTTCCAACTTTGGACCTTTAGTTAAGTGCCTAAACGGACTTGGATTGACACCAAATTTTGCAGTATAATACTTACATATGAAGGTTATCTCTCTATCAAATTTCATGGAAAAATACCCTCGGAAGGGTGGTCATTCAATCAACCAAAGTTTGGAAAAATCCTTAAGGCAATCTGTCCAAAGCTAAGGTTTTAAAAAATGAGGCAGTCGCAGTATTTTGATCATAACTCTCTAAATTTAACTCGAAATTAGAAATGGTTGATAGTGTTAGAAAATACATTCACAGGGATACAACTTTACAGAACAAATCATTTCAAGTTTCAGCATGCAACTGGTTCAAAATCAAGCCTCAAGTTGCAGCATCATCAAATCATTTCGGCAGAACGGAGAAACAGGACAGCCGACTTCAGATGAATGGTGTGGCTCACACACATGAAACCAGAATGTACACTATACACCGTTGGAAACATGGGAACGTCTAGTTTCAAATGCCGCTAACAGCACTTGATTTCGATGCTGGAGTACGGAGTTATGGATGAAACACGAACACTGGTCTGGTTACGACGGCAACCGTTTTCCCAGATTACTAGCTTTGGAAATAAATTCGTTTGACCCATCAAAACTCAATATTTTTCAATGAAATTTTGTACACAACTACTACAACATATATACAACATAATCAAGCCATTAAATCCTCAAATTTCTGCATTTAAGTGACCGAACAGAGTAGGGGTAAAATGGGAACTTTTTGTTTCAAGAGTTCAATAACGTTTCTGGTAACAAAGCACCTTTAATCTACTTCCTTAAGCTCTAATTCAGCAAATAAACCATCATCAAACATCATCACAGCCATCAACCCAAAGTGGGAGTTCATAGAGCCCACATTTCCAATAATACAAGCTATTAAAGTAAAGATTCCAACTCAAATGCGTAAATCAACTTCCATAAGACAAGTTGAAGGTGTTAGCTTGCTACCTACTTTGATGGCTGGTTTGGACAGATTTTTCGGTCCTTTGAAGCTTGAAGAAACCGTGAAAGCTCCTCCCTTTTTCAGCCTATGTTGTTGTCCAAGTGAAAAGCTAAATGAATGTGAAGTTTGGTGAGAATCTATGGAAGTTTTGGTAGGAATTTGGTTGAGTTTTGGAAGAGAAGAAATGGTGAAGCTTCGGTTGTTCCTTTGCTGCAGTCTAGCAGTCCATTGCAGCAGAGGAAAGGAAATGAATTGCGGTTCCGAAGCCTTTGCGTATAAGAGACGCTTGACGTCAAATCTTTTAATACGTCAAATCAATTATAACTAGTACCCTACACTCGCGTTTTGTGTTCGATTTCTCTTACGTTTGTTGCACTAGTGCACTAAACCTCTAGGGCACTTACATTTGTATAAATATTATTCATTCCTAATTGTCTCAAAATAATGGTCCAAAGTCTCCCAATTAAGCGCGTACGTGAAAACACGTATTTCTAATTTAGGCGCAATAAAATTGAAACCTTTGAAAAATTCTTATAACGATTGTACCACTAATTATTACTTGTGTGTTTAAACCTAAAATTGTCTATTTTAGGACCATTGTATATGTCTTAAATTTTTAGCTTATTGCACTCCCAATTGGCTAAAGTTGAAATACGTTTTCACTTTTTCACTAATTAAGTTTTTATGAAAATATTTGTTTATTCATCTATATTTTTATTTTATTTTTTTTAAATGGGACACTTTAGAAATATAACGAACTATAAAATCATGTACTTAGATCTAATAGGTTAGAAAATATTATTCGTGGCAAAAATCCAAATAAATAATTAATTGAGCCAAAATTAGGGATTTTAAAATAATAGAAATTTCGAGTCCTCACATCCTCTCCCCCTTAAGAAATTTCGTCCTCGAAATTTACCTTGATTGACGAACAGGTCTGGATACTTTTCTCGAATTGCTTTTTCGACCTCCCAAGTTGCTTCCTCCAACCCATGGTTCTTCCAGAGGACCTTCACTAATGGTATCTGTTTATTCCTCAATTTCTTTACCTTCCTATCCAGAAGTTTAACCGGTTTCTCCTCATAGGTTAAGGTATCATCAATCTCAACATTTTCCGGTTGTAAGACGTGAGAAGGGTCCGGATGATACTTCTTAAGCATAGATACATGAAACACATTATGGATTCGAGATAAACTCGGCGGTAATTCCAACTTATAGGCTACACTCCCCACACGTTGGATAATCTTATAAGGCCCTACAAATCTTGGTTGTAACTTCTTTCCTGTCCCAGACTTCAACCTTGCTTTCAGAGGTGTAATCTTGAGAAATACCAAATCTCCAACATTAAACTCCAATTCTTTCCTCCGATTATCAGCATAACTCTTTTGGCGGTTCTGAGCAACCTGAATTCTTTGTCGTACCAACTTTACCATTTCATTAGCTTCTTCAGTCCAAGATACTGTGGTCGGATCTAGAATCTTCCGTTCACCTATTTCTTCCCAACAAATTGGACACCTACATTTCCGACCATAAAGTGCCTCATACGGGGCCATCTGAATAGAAGAGTGGAAACTATTGTTGTAGGCAAATTCTACTAAAGTTAAAAACTTACTCCAATTTTCTCCAAAGTCCAGAATACATGTCCTTAACATGTCCTCAAGTGTTTGAATTGTCCTTTCCGACTGTCCATCAGTCTGAGAATGATAAGTGGTACTAAAGTTCAACTTAGTCCCCAATACCTCCTGCATCTTTTGCCAGAATCTCGAAACAAATCTCGGATTCCTGTCGAACACAATACTCACAGGTATGCCATGCAACCTAATGATCTCATCCAAATACAATTTGGCCAACTTTTCCAACGGGTACTTCATGCTAATCGGCAGAAAATGGGCCGATTTAGTCAATCTATCCACTATTACCCAAATTGCATCATGGCCTCTCTGCGTTCTGGGTAATCCCGATACAAAATCCATAGTGATATTTTCCCATTTCCACTCAGGTATTTCTAGGGGTTGCAAAAGTCCTGACGGTTTCTGATGTTCGGCTTTAACTTGTTGACAAATTAAACATGTTTGGACAAATTGGGCAATTTCCTTCTTCATGTTTTCCCACCAATACAGACTCTTCAAGTCCTGGTACATTTTATTCCCTCCTGGATGTACCGTAAACTTTGATCGGTGTGTCTCTTCTAAGATTTCCCTTTTAAGCCCTTCATCCTTTGGCACAACTACTCGATTCCGAAACCTCAATATTCCATCTGACCCCAAATTAAAATCTGTCTTGTCTTCCATTTTACTCTTTTCCACCCATTTTTGCACTTCCGTGTCCTTTTCTTGAAATTTCTTGATGCGTTCCAATAGAGTGGAGATTACTATAATATTCCCCAAAATTACCTTCCTTGGTTCCAATCGAGGATTCCAGTAACTCACTTCTTCCAATAATTGAAACTTCTTAATCATCAATCCAGCCATTTGTACTTGACGACTCAAGGCATCGGCCACTACATTAGCTTTCCCTGGATGGTACTTGATAGCACAATCATAGTCTTCCAAAAATTTCATCCATCTACGTTGCCTCAAATTCAGCTCCTTTTGAGAAAACAAGTACTTAAGGCTTTTGTGGTCTGTAAAAATCTCAAATGTTACCCCATACAAATAATGTCTCCATTTCTTCAAAGCAAAGACCACCGCCGCTAACTCCAAATCATGAGTCGGGTAATTCCCTTCATGTGGTTTCAATTTCCTAGAGGCATATGCTATTACTTTGCCATCTTGCATTAAAACACAACCCAGTCCTTCCTTAGAAGCATCTGTGTAAACCACAAAACTATCTTTTCCGTTTGGCAAAGCCAACACAGATGCCCTTGTTAACCGTCTTTTCAATTCTTGAAAACTTTCCTCACACTTAGGACTCCATATAAACTTCCTATTTTTCTTGGTCAATTCAGTCATGGGTCCAGCAATTTTCGAAAAATCCTGAATGAATCTCCGGTAATACCCTGCTAATCCAATGAAACTTCGAACCTCGGTAGGGTTTTTCGGTCGTTTCCATTTTGAAACAGCTTCAACTTTAGCTGGATCCACTTTAATCCCTTCCTTAGAAATTATGTGTCCCAAGAAAATCACTTCTTTTAACCAAAATTTACACTTGCTAAACTTAAGATACAATTGGTGCTCCCTTAAGGTCTGTAAAACAACCCTCAAGTGTTTATCATGGTCTTGCACATTCTTAGAATACACCAATATATCATCAATAAAGACCACCACAAATTGGTCTAGATAAGGTTTAAAGACCCTATGCATTAGATCCATAAAAGCAGCAGGAGCATTCGTTAACCCAAATGGCATCACGGCAAATTCAAAATGCCCATATCTCGAGTTAAATGCAGTCTTGGGTATATCTTTCTCCAAAATCCTCAACTGATAATAACCCTACCTCAAGTCCAACTTAGAAAATACTACAGCCCCTTGTAACTGGTTAAACAACTCATCAATGTGGGGCAGTGGGTATTTATTCTTAGTTGTAACATTATTTAAACCTCTATAGTCTATACATAGCCTCAAACTCCCGTCCCTTTTCTTAACAAACAAAACTGGGGCTCCCCACGGAGAATCACTCTCTTTAATAAAACCTCTTTCTAACAAATCTTGCAATTGCAATTTCAACTCCTTCAATTCGGCTGGAGCCATTCGATATGGCGTCCTAGAAATAGGGGTTACTCCCGGAGTTACATCAATCTTAAAGGCTATTTCCCGTTCCGGGGGTAGAGACTCCAATTCTTCAGGAAAAATATCAGGAAAATCTTTCACTACAGGCATATCCTCCAAATTCACTTTATCACTAGGGGTGTTAATAAGAAAAGCCAAATATTCTTGAACTCCTTTATTTAACAACTTTCTACCCCGAATTCCTGAAATAAGTGCAGACGAAGCTAATTTACCCTTTACATCCAGTTTCAGGGTTAACTCTCCTGAAATACGCAACTCCACAACTTTCGTCCTACAGTTTAGCTGAGCATTATAACGGGCTAACCAATCCATTCCTAAAATTACATCGTATCCTTTAATCATCAATCCCATCAAATCAGCCGATAATTTTCGTTCCCCAATCCAGATTTCACAACCTTGATACACCAAATTAGCAATTAGACTTTGATCCCCAGTAGGCGTTTTAACCTCTAGATCATATGGTAAATTAATTGGCTTCAAGTCTATCCCATTCATGAAATTAGGGTTTACAAAAGAATGTGTAGCACCTGGATCAATTTAAACCCTAGCTAAACAGTGAAAGATCGGAATCGTACCTTCTACCACCTCAGTTGCCTCAGGAACTTGTTGATAGTCCATTGCATAAAGCCTAGCCGGTACTTTCGGTCGACTCCCTCCGACACTAGTTTGCTTAGAAGCTGACTTTTCTGACCTTTGGGTATCACCTCCCGTCTTCATTTTATTTAGACAGTTCGCAAGCTGATACTCGGTACTACCACAAGTCAGGCACTTCCCAGACTTCCTCCAACAATCACTTTCAAAATGGTTTGGTTTTCCGCAGTAACCACATGAAACTTGAGAGGTCACCGCTGAACCGCTAGAAGGTGCCCTTCTTGCCTGTGTCGGTCCCCTACGACCTCCTCTAGATAAAGCTCCTCTCGAAGGTCCAACAATCCTTGGTCCTCCCATTCCTTTTCCCATTTTGGAAGGCTGTACATTTTTACTAACTTGTCCAGAAGCATGGCTAGAAAAGTTTCTCTTTCTGCTATGGAAGTCTCTCATTTGAGACCTTGCACTTTCAACCCTTTGTGCCTTCTCTAAAGCCTCAGTAAATGTAGAGATTTGGGTTGCTGCCAGGCCCTCTTGTATCTCCACATTAAATCCTTGAACAAACCGTCTAATCCTTTTTCGCTCATTTGTCACCAGTTCGGGAGTATACTTTGAAAGATTAGTAAATTTTCCTTCATACTCCGCTACACTAAGGGTTCCCTGTTTCAGCTTGATAAATTCATCCTCCCTCTTCTCTTGGATTAAGGGCGGGAGAAACTTTTCATTAAATTCCCTTGTGAAATTATCCCAAGTCCAAGGGGTTTGGGTTCTCTCCCATTTTCCTTTTATCAAATCCCACCAAGCACGGGCTACCCCCTCAAATTGGAAAGCAACGAAATTCACTCGCCTATACTCAGTGTAGTCTAAAGCAGCGAATATATTGGTCATCCTTTCCAACCAATTCTCCGCCACCTCAGGATCAGGTTCGCCAAGAAACTTAGGCGGGTTAAATTTCAAGAATCTCTCTAAGGCTCTATCCATTCCTCTTTCCTGACCCCCAGGTTGGTTGAACGGTCCAGGGTCCTGTCTATCAGCCAAACGCTCTAGGATATCAGTCATCCTATTAATGGCAGTAGCCACTTGATTACCCTTAATATTTTCCTGACTTTGGATCGGTGCAGTTGCCGATCCCTGTTCACCCCCTTGAGGTTGGGCCTGACTAGTCCCTCGCCCACGACCTCGACCACGGTCTCGACCACAACCTCGACCACCTCTTAGTCCTTCCATGACCTAGACGTGCCTAGTGCAAGAAATAAATAAATTATGCGACGCAAAATAGAAAGCAAGAACCAATCAAGAAAACATTGGAATTAACAATAATTTACATTAATTAGCATACCCAGTTCATACAATTAGTAAGTCAGGGGGTAATCACAAAAATATAGCACACAGGTGCCATAAGAGTACTTTTAGTCACAGAAGACTAAAGTAAAGCTAGTGCCTCAGAAGTAGGCCACACAGTCATGCAAAATACAATGGCCTCAGCACTTAGCATCACCTCTGCTAATACTAGTCAAAAAGTCAAAAGAGGTCGATCAATCTAGACCTAATCTGCAGCAGGACTATCAGGAGGAAGCTCCTCCTCAGGATCCTCCTCCGGATCCTCCTCAGAATCCTGGGCTACCCCCATAGCCTCATCAACTAGCCTAGTGGCATCAGCTACAATATCGGAAGCCCGACTACGGACCTCCTCTCTCAACCTAGTAAGCTGAGCCCTAGTGCTCCGGAGCTCCTCGTTAACCACAGCAGATGTGGCAACCTCGCCCTCAATCACCTCCTCAAGCTCGGCGACCCTCTCGCCCTGAGCGCTCACCATCTGTCGAAACTCATCGACCTCAGCCTGTAAGTCTAAGTTGGCAGTCACCAACTGACGACGCTCGTCGTCCAAGGCCAGTACAACATGGTTTGGGTAAGCAAAGGTCACCCTACAAGCACATCGGGGATATCGGTCAGATGGGGAGTAGCGTACTCGAGCTTCCCCAGCCAAAACTCGATAAAAGATAGGCCTAGGAGGCGCTATATGACCATTAGCATGGCCATTCCCGTTAGCTGCCGGAACTCCATTTCCGTTGTCCATCCCTGTAACATAATAGCACCTTTTGGGTTAGAAATTTAAATCTCTATTTAGTTCCAATATCCTGCAATGCATGCCTAACCTAATCATTGGTTCATCCCAATTGTCACTTGAGGTAGGACTAACTTAGTTGCTAGCTCGCCTCAAGTATCACTTAGGGTATGACTAAGTCATCCCATATCGAGTCTTAAGGTAGAGTATCTAATATGTTTCCCATATAGATCTCTAACCTAGCGCTCTGATACCAACTGTAACGCCCCCACTTCTCCCTAAGGCGAACCAAAGGGTATCCGCGGGACGCCTGCCTAGCTCTCGCCAGGACTCAAGCAATTCCATTCAACTTATATCCGGACCACACAATACAAATCGATAACTTAGATACAATAATTGCGAAAATGTTCAAACTTAATAACAGTTATCCATTCTTCAAACCACCCGTCAGCATACACAATACATTTCGTCCAAAGCCAAATGCATAAACAAAAGTAATAGCAACCCTAAAACAAAAGCACATCAAGAGGGCTGCTCCATTTTACCTCTGAACTCAACCTGTTAAGGAAAACAAATCTACAGGGTGAGCAAAACGCTCGTGAGGCCAAGAACACACATGCAAACACATAGTTCAGATAACAATCCTAAATAACAATTCAGGTATTAGCTTGCAAGTAATTAATAACACCAATAAACTGTAACCAGAAACAATTCAAGGATATAGAAGCTCTCAGGAGCTAAGTTCCACATTTGCCGATACCATTTTATATCTTTCCGTGATGACTCTCCGTCAACCGGATTGATATTTTTATATCCGTAGTTCACCACTTACTTCCCATCCGTCCGCCATACACCACTTCGGGCCCGCACGACATTTATAAGGCGATACTTTACGAGTATGCCAAGCGAGATCTCTCAATAGATCAAGCTTATCATTTGAATCTCATGGTTCACCGAGGTTCCCGACCAAACCCATGCCGGCTCGAGTTCCAAGGTCGGCCTATGAGTTTGGGCGTCCCCCATGTGTCATGTAAATGTCGAGGAGATTCACTCCATCGACGTATGCAATCATAGCATATCATTGCATGTATTCAAGCATTTGATAGGTTTAAGCAAGCATTTCAAGTCATGTAAACCAAACAAATCATGTTAAGCATGAGTCATTCGTTTCAAATGAGAACGAGTGCGATCAAGTACACACTCGACTCCATTTTGTCAAAATCAGTTAAGCTAAGCATGAAATCAGGTGAATCAAGCATGAATCAAGACTTTAGAGTTCAAGTAGGCATACACTTGACACTCACCAAGTTATGCAAGCTAGTAGGTTGGAGGGAGAGTTCAAACTTCCACAGTAGGGTCCTCTTGGAGGTCCTCGTGCGTGCCTGAACATCGTATATTAGATAATTACTGTAGGTCCCCAAGTGGTGAGAAAGATTGAACACGAGTAAGGTTCGAAAATAATTGAAAACTTCGTTTGACTTGCCTTTAAAGTTGAATTCTCAAAAGGGTGTAAAACTTAAGTACAAAAATTGGATTATTATCCTTAAAATCATTGGTTGGAAACAAGTACGAGCGAAAAGATTGCAAAACGAACGATCGAAATCGAAGGAAGGTTGGCCACGTCACAATCCGGCCGGAACCTGGCCGGATATCCGGCCGGATTTCTGGCCGGATTGGAGGCAGTGGCTAACCCCCTTTTTTTCAATTTTGGCCACCAATCAGGCCGACAATCCGGCCAGAAACTGGCCGGATTCAAGGCCGGATTCTGGAAAATTGTTCCTTCGCGGATTTCCTTTAAAATTTCAGAATTTTCGATTTTTGGTCAAATCTTTGAAAAATCATAACTTCTTTTCTACTAATCGAAACTTGATGAATTTAGTACCGTTGGAATCGTCTTTGAAAGTACTAAAAGTTCTTAGAAGACATCGTTCCATGAATCTAAGTGGAAGGCATTCAAAAATGAGCCTAAAGTTGCTGTTCTAGATTGCTAGGATTGAGCCGGGTTGGTTTTTCGCTAACTTTGGAAATTCGGCAAAAATCACTCGTTGGAAACCGGCCCTTGAAACTTATAAATCACTTAGAACTGTAAGTAAAGTTTTGGATGGAATAAGCGGCTCAAGAATCGGAGTTTCGAGTACCAAGATACGGTAGCTCGAAGTTGGGGAAAATTCAAGATTGTTACAAAATTTCCAGATTTGGTTCCAACTTTGGACCTTTAGTTAAGTGCCTAAACGGACTTGGATTGACACCAAATTTTGTAGTATAATACTTACATATGAAGGTTATCTCTCTATCAAATTTCATGGAAAAATACCCTCGGAAGGGTGGTCATTCAATCAACCAAAGTTTGGAAAAATCCTTAAGGTAATCTGTCCAAAGCTAAGGTTTTAAAAAATGAGGCAGTCGCAGTATTTTGATCATAACTCTCTAAATTTAACTCGGAATTAGAAATGGTTGATAGTGTTAGAAAATACATTCACAGGGATACAACTTTACAGAAGAAATCATTTCAAGTTTCAGCATGCAACTGGTTCAAAATCAAGCCTCAAGTTGCAGCATCATCAAATCATTTCGGCAGAACGGAGAAACAGGACAGCCGACTTCAGATGAATGGTGTGGCTCACACACATGAAACCAGAATGTACACTATACACCGTTGGAAACATGGGAACGTCTAGTTTCAAATGCCGCTAACGGCACTTGATTTCGATGCTGGAGTACGGAGTTATGGATGAAACACGAACACTGGTCTGGTTACGACGGCAACCGTTTTCCCAGATTACTAGCTTTGGAAATAAATTCGTTTGACCCATCAAAACTCAATATTTTTCAATGAAATTTTGTACACAACTACTACAACATATATACAACATAATCAAGCCATTAAATCCTCAAATTTCTGCATTTAAATGACCGAACAGAGTAGGGGTAAAATGGGAACTTTTTGTTTCAAGAGTTCAATAACGTTTCTGGTAACAAAGCACCTTTAATCTACTTCCTTAAGCTCTAATTCAGCAAATAAACCATCATCAAACATCATCACAGCCATCAACCCAAAGTGGGAGTTCATAGAGCCCACATTTCCAACAATACAAGCTATTAAAGTAAAGATTCCAACTCAAATGCGTAAATCAACTTCCATAAGACAAGTTGAAGGTGTTAGCTTGCTACCTACTTTGATGGCTGGTTTGGACAGATTTTTCGGTCCTTTGAAGCTTGAAGAAACCGTGAAAGCTCCTCCCTTTTTCAGCCTATGTTGTTGTCCAAGTGAAAAGCTAAATGAATGTGAAGTTTGGTGAGAATCTATGGAAGTTTTGGTAGGAATTTGGTTGAGTTTTGGAAGAGAAGAAATGGTGAAGCTTCGGTTGTTCCTTTGCTGCAGTCTAGCCGTCCATTGCAGCAGAGGAAAGGAAATGAATTGCGGTTCCGAAGCCTTTGCGTATAAGAGACGCTTGACGTCAAATCTTTTAATACGTCAAATCAATTATAACTAGTACCCTACACTCGCGTTTTGTGTTCGATTTCTCTTACGTTTGTTGCACTAGTGCACTAAACCTCTAGGGCACTTACATTTGTATAAATATTATTCATTCCTAATTGTCTCAAAATAATGGTCCAAAGTCTCCCAATTAAGCGCGTACGTGAAAACACGTATTTCTAATTTAGGCGCAATAAAATTGAAACCTTTGAAAAATTCTTATAACGATTGTACCACTAATTATTACTTGTGTGTTTAAACCTAAAATTGTCTATTTTAGGACCATTGTATATGTCTTAAATTTTTAGCTTATTGCACTCCCAATTGGCTAAAGTTGAAATACGTTTTCACTTTTTCACTAATTAAGTTTTTATGAAAATATTTGTTTATTCATCTATATTTTTATTTTATTTTTATTTTTTAAAATGAGACACTTTAGAAATATAACGAACTATAAAATCATGTACTTAGATCTAATAGGCTAGAAAATATTATTCGTGGCAAAAATCCAAATAAATAATTAATTGAGCCAAAATTAGGGATTTTAAAATAATAGAAATTTTGAGTCCTCACACTAAGTTGCTATCTTTCTTGAGTTATGAGGTAAGTTGCTAAGGAATTCCCTCTTTGTTCTTAATAATGGTATATTAGTGGTTTGTAGTGGTTAAATATGTTGTTTGATGGAAGATTTCACAGTTGGTATCAGAGCCTGGTTCGCGTGGACTCTGCGTGGAGTGAGTTTGGGCCAAGTGATGAATAAATATGAAGGACTAAGTGCTCGTTCGAGCATATGTTATGAATCATAAATGTTATAGGCCCTAAATCTTTCTCATGGTATCTGAGGACCATAGATAGATACGTCAGGTATAAATGTTCGTGGAACTTTTGAAGACGTCATATTTGAGTTTTACGTTGTAATTATTTGAGAACTGAGGACTTTCGTTATATTTGGGATTGTATTACTTTTGAGATTGGAATGTAAGTAAGTATATGTTCCAAGCTTGGGAAATGTTATTTCGTTTATTATTGAGGTTGTACTCTATGTTATTTTGATGCAATATTTGAGATGTATATTGTAATTTATTTGAGGACTGTAGTGAGTGAGTGAGTCGCGGCAAGAGTTAGGCAGGCAGTCCGCCGAACCCTTTGGTTCGCCTTAGGGGGAGGTGGGGCTGTCACAGTTGGTATCAGAGTTTAGGTTTCAGATTTTTGTAGTGTATCCTAGGCTTAAAGTTTAGGATGCCAGACTGTGGGTTTGGTTTGAAATATCAGTGATTTCTTGTAGGACCGAAAATCAGACAAGTGGGTTTTGTTTGACTCTTAGTGCTTGCTTGGAAATGCTTGATTGACTTTTGAGGGATATCTTGACCTGATTAGTACGAGTTGGAATGTCGAGGACGACATTCTTTTAAGAGGGGGGGAGTTTGTGAAGTCCCGAAAGAAAAGGAAAAAAAAATTTTGGTGAAAAAGGGTAGGATCAAATCTGGCCGCAAATCCGGCCAGTTCTTGGCCGGATTGCTGGCCGGATTGTTGGTGCGTTTTGAAAAAAAATTGAAATCTCCACTGCCTTGAATCCGGTCTAGAATCCGGCCAGATTCTGGCCGGATTGTGACGTGTCACAGGTGGCAGCCAAGTTTGACTGGCTGTTTTTTTCATTCTTATCTTGTATCTTGGCTGAAATATCTTCCATTCTTGTTCCTTCTTGGCCGTGCATCATAAAGAGAAAAGAGAGAAAGTTCTTCATTTTTGCTAGTTTCAATCTTTGCTCAAATCTTGAGATTTCACTGATGGTTTTGAAAACTACTCCATACAAGTACTTACCAAGGAAGTTTAAAGAGGTTGGTGGAGTTGTTTTGGAAGGGGAAGCTCTAAGTTGCTACCTTTCTTGAGTTATGAGGTAAGTTGCTAAGGAATTCCCTCTTTGTTCTTAATAATGGTATATTAATGGTTTGTAGTGGTTAAATATGTTGTTTGGTGGAAGATTTCACAAGAAATCATCAAACTAGATGGTAAATCTTTCGAATGGGATAAAAAAAAGTTGTGGAAGAAGAGGTAAATCTAGACGGTAAATCTTTAGTCAAGAAATGCCCGATTAATTGTTAGGGATATATACTCAAACTATGTACACTCAATTTTATAATCGGGCTAGTAATTGAAATTTTTTTTAATAGACATTCTTACAAAATGTTAGTTGCACAAAAATTTCTTTTCTGTGCAATTATTCTTTATTTCTTTGCTCCTGTATATTGCTGTAAAAGAGACAAAACACAAGCAGCAAAAATGGGCCTATTCCATTGTCTATGTGCATCATTCATTGGGGCGACCAAAATTCAAAATCATCTTAAGGAATTTTCAAGTCGTAAGACAACTACAATATATATATATATATATCTTTGTTTTTCCTTCTTTACTGATAGGGGTGGACGCGGGTCGGATACCCGTCTCATTCACCATTTGGCTGATCCGACCCGCACCTTACGGGTCAGCTATTTTTTGACCCTTACTCGTCCCGTTATAGGGTACCCGCTGAGATAGGGTCGGATCAGCGGGTACCCATCCCGCCCCGTTTATCATTTAATTTTTTAAAAAAAAATGATTTATACCAATATAATTTTATATTTTACACATTTATCTAAGATTTAATAATTTTTTTTCTAAAAAAAGGTTTCCCACCAAGAAACAAACATATGAAGAGAATATAAGATAAAGGAAAAAAAAATTAAAAGAATTCAAAATCAATAAAAGTTTGAAATAAGTAGCACAATTTTTAATATATATGTTCCACATTAATTAAACTTTTTTCTATAAAATATAAGATCATGACCTTTACAAATGAATCTTGTAAATAAACTATAGTCTCTCATATTTGTAATGCAATTTGTTCAATAAAATTACTTATTTAGTTCTAATTTATTATTTTATAGTGTGCGTATAAAAATAAAAATAAAAATAATATATATATATATGCGGGGCGGATCGGGTACCCGCGGATTTTTAATTATGTGACCTTAACCTGCCCCGCATCTTAGCGAATACTCGACCCTCTTTTGACCCGATCAAATAATAAAAATTGGATATCCTAATTTTCGGATCGTATCGAATCGGATATGACGGTTTTTTAGGTTAGCGGATAATTTTGCCCACCCCTATTTACCGAAGAAAAGATTGTTGCTGGTTCTCAGGCTATATTGGGTGGACTTAATAGTCGATTAATCAGGACCATTAACCTATTAGTATTTTTCTCTTTTGCCTTTGGGCCTCATTTGTTTACCAAACCCAATTGCTAACGGCCCAACTCAACAAAAAAGCAAGTGGTACATTGGAGTTATACTCTGTGTTCTACAATTTTATTTGCGTATGTTGTTGTCCATCTCTATTTTTTTGTGTGCTCATCTAGGCCTGTCAACGGGCCGGGTCCAGGTCGGAATTCATTATTCTGGACCCGGGCCCGACATATCATATTGAATCGGAATCCGATCCATTTATCCGACGGGTCGTTTACTCTATATTCCGAATCTCGGATCTGGGTCGGGTCTACCCGAAAAAATCTATCAAACTTATAATTTCTAAAAAAAATGAGAAAAAAATATATTTGTAAACTAATTTCTAACTAATAAAAAAAACAAATAAGAAAAGAAATCAAATTGACTTTACTCAAATACATCACCCTAATCAAATTATATTGATAAATATATATATTTTAAATTATTAATCCATTTATATCCGGATTTGGGTCTAATACGGGGCTAAATACTATATTCCGTATCCGACCCTTTTTTCTGTTTGACAAAATGGATCCAGATCCGGGTAACGGAATTAAATCCCTACCCGTACCCGCAATAATTTGATGGATTCGGTCTGGATCCGGGTCTAGACCCGGACCGTTGACAGGCCTATGCTCATCCCATTACTACACAAAGAAAATAACCTTTTTTCGGTTTAACATGAGTTCTAGCAGCAAATAACTGACGAGATTTTTTCTTTTTTTTTTTTACAGCCAAAGAAAATAATTATAATAAGAGTTCTTAGCATAATTAAGTGTGCAACACATAAAGCAACGATTAATGTGAAAGGCATACCCTCAATCATTTGCAATGTCAAGGAATTAAAGGACACTACATGGGGTAGAAAAAGAACAAGGAAATATTAATCTATTAAAATATTATGAAAAGTTTATAAGGGCTAGTGGTTAGGCAGTTGAACAGACAGACTAGGGATCGACCCTAAATACGACTTGCATTGACCCTAATTACGACTTGCGTTTTCTGCCTTTTTTTTTCCAGAAGAACCATCTTTTTTGATGTGCTTTCCTTTTCAATGGGTAGTAAACGCTACCCATTCCTGCACGCTTGATGCAGTAGCACCATTTTTGCTTATTACCACACTTGTAGCAGAATTCGGTTCCACATCTACACAAGAAATTATTTCCTCAATGTGCGCAGAAAAAAAAAGGAATTACGTTTGCAACAAAAAAAAAAAAAAGAATTTACACGCATATAAAAGATTTTTTATTAAACCACGGTAACATAAGTGGTGAAGAAAATCAAGTGTTGAAAACCCATAATGGCTTCGACATAGACGATTAACTCTGACAAATCTTATGCAGAGAATCAGTAATAATAGGTTCAAAGAAATTAACGGAACCATCTTCAAAAAAATAAATAAATTACAAAGATGTAGAAAATAAAGTCGTTAAATTTCACGAATAAGAAGCAATTGAAGAAAAAAGTTAGAAATTCAAACCTGCATTGTATATGATCGCATCCGCTTTTGCGCTCAACAAAATACTTGCATTGGGGGCATTTTTTCCAGCCTTTCTGGTTTGCAAGATCAGTGAATAATTTATCATTTTTGCGACCAATTTTTCTGCTTGAAATAATGCTTAATAATCCCATGATGTCGTTAGTTCCAGCGGAAGTGGTTTCAATTGTTACGGAATAGAGACGTTATTTTAATGAGGTAGGTAAAGTTTTGAAAAAGCAGAACAGACAGACAAAAAGAGGAAATTTTGTACCCAATTTCTACAGCCTATCTGTCAAATAAACTTAAATACAGCAATTGTCAGCCACTAATTGAGGCAATGTCATTTTCTGATGGGAAGTCCTATCATATCATATCACACAATACTTTATCTTTTATTATGTATAATTATAAAAATTATGAGTGGCTGTTCACCTATAATTTTGCTAAGTTGTTTAGGTAAGTTTTACTCGGACTCGTTTTACATTGGTCACATCAATAACTCTTTATTTATGTAATTTTCACAATTTAACAACCAGTTGATTCTCCATTGTAATAATCAATCAATCAGCTCTTTGGTATAGAAGAATAGATTTAATTTTATGCCTTTAACATGTGATCTAAATAGCACCTTGGGCAACGCGGAATCATTATTCAATTTCTATTTCTTTATGTTTACACTGCTTTTAATTTGTTATGAATTTTTATCATAAACGACTTTTTCATTTGCTTTCAATTTTTTCATTGAACACCCGTTAAATAGACCCTTTTATTTTCTTTGTAGAATTCTTCTCAAAAGCTACTACTTAATTTATTGTCTTTTTCTCCCTCAAAAATCAATCTCCAAATTTCTTTTCTTTATTGGTAATATCAAACATCAATCTCCAACTTTCTTTTCAAATTTTTTCCCTGAAAAGTCAATCTTCAAGTTTCCTGCTATAATCATGCTTTGTAACGTTACGGCAATTTAGAAAGCATCTCTCCTACAGTTAAGGTTATCTATATGAAGTTTCTCTTGCTTCACGGCTTATAAACTTCTGCTGCTATCTCAACTTTCCTAGTATACGCAGAAAACATGTATGGATTAGTATCGGGAGAATGCTATTTTTCCTTAACAAATAAGCATTTCTCTTTACTGGTGCAAAAAAAAAAAAAAATTTAAACCATATATTCTCAAAAAAAAAAAAGAAAAGAAATTTACCATGTCTTAATTGAAAAAAGAAAATTAACATAAAAAAAATCTTACTATGTCTATGACTTTACTTACCGCTCATCTAAGAAAATTTTGGTGCACTGAATGAAAAAGGAAATAATTTGGAGCTCTGAAGTTTAAGGTTTTCCTTGTGATCTTCTATTATAATCAATCAACCGTAGCTCATATAGAATCTCCCTGATTTTTCACTCTGAAGTTCCTAACTTTTTATTCTTTTGGGTGAATTATACTTCTGTCTGTCTTTGCACCATTCAATTTTGTTTATCAACATTTAATACCTTTTTATCGACTTCTAAGAATCGTTGGACAAATATGCCCCTATTGTTATACTCTTTCTTTGAGTTGTGCGCGCGCACACACACTTTTCCCTCTTCCTTTCTTTTCTCATTTTTTCTTTCTTTTTTTTCCTTTTGGCTTCTTGATTTTTTTTTTCCATGTAACTAAATTCTCACATGTCTTTTTTTTTTTTTTTGCATTTTTAGAATGAACTTGTTATTTGTATAATCGCATCTTTTCATTTTTTTTATGCAGTCTTTGGATTTGTTATTTTGTCACTATGAATGACTGATTAATCATGAACTATAGCATGTCAAGCTATATTTGAAGTACTTACAAGAGAATGTAATAGTCGCAAATTTATGGTAATTGAATATTTGAATGGGTATGCCTTCGAAGTATGAGCAATATAAAACTAAATATAAATAGTTGAATAATTAATCAAACTTTTTTTTTTTGTAGCACAATAAGTTGTCAATCATCACCTCAGCAAATCAACTAACCTTGTTATTCTTGTTTACATAATGGTATGACTTCTTTATGTGGGCATTGAAATGATTATTATACTTTTGTTATCGAAATATGTTGCATTTATGAAAAAAAAAAGGGAAAACAAAAGGAAAAGCAAAAAAATAAAAAAAAAAACCAATTGAAGGGGCACTTTTGTCCCTAAAATTTGAAAGGCGATAAAGTGATGATAAATGAACTTGAGAGGAGGAAAGTGACACAAGGGTGTAAATTACGGGGTGAAGTGTAATTTACCATTTTTCCCCTTGCCCATCTGTTTCAAATTCTGCGATTTTTTTTTTTTTTTTTAAAAGCAAATTCTGTGATTTACATTAGTTTTCTCCAAATCCACGTCATTGGAGCTTGAGAAGAATACATCCACCTGACTCATATTCCTTCTTTTTTTTTTTTTTCTCTTCCCTTCAGTTGCTTTACTTTTCTAAAACTCTGTATTGATCCTGCAAATCTCCTGCACATTTTTATGTCTTATTCCGTACATTTTAAAATTTCTGTGCATTGTAAAAGGACATTTTCCATAACTATTTCAGAGCCAAAAATTTGTTTATTAAGATGTAACAGATGTTTACCTTAAGAAGCATCATAAAAAACATATCTGTCATTTGTATTTACGTCATCGGTCAAGCACTAACACAAGAACTAGAAGTTGTATTTCTAGCCAAAAGATTTGGTAATTTACTATAAAAACAAACACAATAATAATAATAATAATAATAATTATTATTATTATTGAGAGACCATTAAAATTCGGAAGAACACCTAATTCCAGCCTGAACGGGAAAGCCCATTTCACGATACTATAAACTCTGAAAGAACTTCATGGGATCAGACAAAATACAGTTGATATCTAGAATTTTTTGTTTCCTCCTGCATTTTTAGATTCATCTTTTAGAAAATTTAAGTTTGATTCATTCTTGAAATACCTCTTATGCACGGAAACAAATATTCAAAGCTTCGTAAGATTTCTTGTCCTTGAAATCCATTGATCAAGTTAAGGATATCACTAAGGACTGCCAAACTCTCTTTTCGGCACTTTTTTCGCAATAAATTTCTATTTCCTCTTGTATAATTTGAGGGCATTTTTTGGAAAATTATTGATGATATATAGTTGAAGATTTCTATTGACCTATTAGTAGAGCTGCAAATGAGCCGAGTCGAGTCGAATTTTGAACTAATCGAACTGAGTCTCGACTAAATTTTACCAAGCTCGACGAGCCGGCAATTTAAAGCTCTTGACTCGAATCAATTCGAACCGAGCTCGAGCTCGAAAAAAATAAAAAACAATTATTTTATTTTTTTAAAAATAAATAAAATAATTTTTTTTTCTTAATAAATAATAAAATATTAAAATAAGAAAAATATATACTTAAAATTAAAATTAAAATGTAATTTTACTATTAAAATAAGAAAAATATATATACTTAAAATTAAAAAAATATTATATATATATATATACTCGAGATCGCGAGCCGACTCGCGAGCTAACAAGCTTAATATTTTGAGCTCGAGTTCGAGTTCAATTTCGACTCGAACCAGCTCGAGTTCGACTCGAGCTCGATATTGATCGAGCTCGACTCGAGCTTGACTCGAGCGGCTCGCGAGCAGCTCGATTCGTTTGCAACCCTACCTATTAGTTCATTCTTGCTTTAAAGAAGGGGTTGATTACACGAATATGTCCGGCAGCTAGACAGCTTTGTTGTATCTGAAATTATCAGGCATCTGAAATTCGGTCGCGCTAAGTGTCACCTTCATGTTAAATAAGCTTTGCTATATACGAGATTAAATAAGGTTGTATCTAGAGGGAAAGAAATGAAAAATCTTATTCTAAGCAATATAAGACTTGTACGATAAACACAAATTAAATGATAGCCCATCTCCTTAATTTTAGAATTTCTATATTTATATCTATCACAACAAATTACAAAATTATATGACACGAACTAAAAAATTATGGAAGCAACCTTGTCACTATTGACAGCATGAATATCAGGTTTGAATGCATAACAGTTGATCTTAATTTAAGTTTGAAAATCAAGTTTTACACACATGACATCTATCCAAACTTGATAGTATATACACTGTTAGAATATTGAAATTAATCTTTATTTAAATACATAACATGTTAATTCTTATTTGTTAATCTAATACATAAAAAGTTAATATTCTACCAAAAAATATCCATTATATACCATGTTAAAATGGAAGCAGCGAAGTAAAAAGTAATCAATCATCAAATCACTCTGTTCTACTGATTCCATGCAAAGCATTGGAAAGACAATGGAGCAACATCAGTATACAAATTCACAACAAGGACCTTCTTGAAGATATATTATGTCTAAAGTCTTTGTTTCGAATGTGCTCTTTTTGTTTAGTTAGTTATGATGATAAGGATGTTTGTGCTAATGTTAGCACATATGCTTTAGGCATTTTGTTGGATGAGGAACTCTTTGTTTCTCCGTGTCATTGAACACGTGTTGTACATATGATCGGGCCTTTGCTTGAATTGTAAATTCTCTTTTTGAAAGATCAATGCAAGTAAACTAACGTTTCGAAAAAAAAAAAAATCACTCTGTGCACATTCTATTACAAAATATCATGTATATATATATATATATATATATATATATGCCAAACTTTTTTAGTCACAAAATGCCCAAAAAAAACAAAACTAAAAACAGTGGCAAATACCATTGACTATGTATCTCTTTTGTTCAGCAGTAAACATCCAAACCATTCGGGTCAAATTTCAAGTCATTAGACAACTATATATATATATATATATATATATATATATATATATATATATAAAATTGATTTCGCTGTTTCTTCCGTAGTCAAGAAAACATGCTGGTTCCGAGGCAAAATTGGGTGACTTTGATAAGTATAATAGTTGATTGCTTTTCAAAACTTAGCATCACATAACTGACCATAGAAAAGAAACAGTACACTGGGGTGTGAAAATGAAAATATATTCGGACGCCATGACATCATCACTCAAGGCTGAGCTTAAGGATTCATATTTATATATTTTCAACTTCAACAATTATTTTAAACTCCCTTGTCTAAACGAGAAAGTCTTCTACATCATATTCTGAAATTGAAGTGACAAACATTTAATAATGGGCAAATTATCCAATTGACCCTTGAACTCTTTGTCTAAGTAAAAATAAGCCCTTCATCTATTTTTTGCTGACTTTAAGCTCTCGAACTTGTAAATTTGGACACCCGTGACCCTTTTAGCCAGTTTCTCCGATTTTACAACCGGAAAGTGAATTCACACGAATGCCAGTATGCTTTTAAGAAGGGCATTTTTGTCCGCATATTCTAAGCAAAAAAGGAATAACTCCTCTCTCCTCTCTCTTCATTGACTTCTTCACCGATGCCGTCTCCCTCTCCTCTCCTCTCTCCCGCAACCTCTCCCTCTCCCTCCCATTCATCTCCTCCCCCATGGAAAAACCTAACCCCATTCTCTTCTCCCAAAATCAAATGCCCAGACAAGACACTCATGGAAAAAACCGGCAAGACACAATCAATCACAGCACACTTCATCAACTTCACCTCTTCAAAATCCGCCTCCAATTTGATAGCAAAAACCCAAATCTTCGAATTCGAAACAGAATACATGTTGAAAAAATTACTCCCACCCGCCAATTTCACCGAAACGCCATGAGAAACCGCGAAAACAACGCCATACTTGTTATCATCGAACCTCAAATCCCTATGGTTAGATCGAACCTTGAGCTTCACAAACGCCTTCCGGGTAGGATGAAAAATAAAGAAGCGGAAGAGAACAGCTGTGCTGCCGAGGAAAGGCGAGGAGGTGATGAAAATAGAACGAGGGTTAGGGTTAGAGAGGAGGTGGAGGAAGGCAGCGGAGGAGGTGGGAGAAGGGACGAGAGTGGAGGGAGAAGGGAAGGAAGAGAGGGGAGAGAGAAGGGTAAAGAGACAAAGAGGTGTCGGAATGGTGAAGGGCGAGGGAGTTGGAATTGGAATCGAAGAGGAAAGAGGTGATGTGGGGAGGTAGAGAATACTGGGCAAGCGAGTTTTGAATCTTTTGACAAAAATGCTCTTCTTAAAAGCATACTGGCATTCGTGTGAATTCACTTTCCGGTTGCAAAACCGGAGAAACTGGCTAAAAGGGTCACGAGTGTCCAATTTTACAAGTTCGAGAGCTTAAAGTCAGCAAAAAATAGATGAGGGGCTTATTTTTACTTAGAAAAGAGTTCAAGGGTCAGTTGGATAATTTGCCCTTTAATAATTAAACCACAGTAAACCAGTGGACGCGAAAAAATTTTGTTTAATGTTACTACTTGCGTGGGCTGACCATTCTCAACACATTTTTCCACTTTATAACATTTCTTTTTTCCGTCTTCAAACTGCAAAAAATACAAAATATTTCACGTTTATGTGCTTAAAATAAGAGCTTATATGGTGGATAATCTTATATTTTTTTCATGCAATATTTATAGGAAAACATCTAAATATTATAGCAGATATTTATTTTTAATTTTGTAATTGGTATATGAATAAGAGTAAATCTTTCTTATACTGACGGTGTATACACTATCATCGTTAGATTCATGACATATGTGCAAAAGTTGAATTTCAAATTCAAATTTTGTATAATTGTCATTCTTCCAATGCTGATAGCGTATATTGTCAGTGTAAGAAAGATTAATCCTATGATGAATAAACTCTATCATTTAATATATATATATATATATATATATATATATACACACACACACACATATATACATATAGACACACATGACTATACGAAATTTCTCATTCGCTATAGAAAATAATATTACATACCCGAAGTCAAACATTGACATTTTGAACACATGCTAGCCATCATGACTAGTAACCAAATTTCCTTTTTCTTAATTTGTCAAGCTGAATACTTTAATTGTCTTCCCCTTTCTACCATTTCTACTGTTTAAAAATCATTTGCACACCCTTGATTAAATATAGTAGGTGAATTATTGATTAAATATAGTAGGACACTGTTAGGGAGGAAAGACTCAGCATAACACAACAATCAATTCATATGAATCAAGTTTTTTGTTTCTTTTTTTTTTAACAATGTCTTACATGTGTCTTATATTGTATTATGTGCTGTCCAGCCGGAGAATACGAATAGAAACTTATATCTGATTTTTAAAGGGTAATTATGCAATTTTAGTTCGTAAGGCAGCATCTTAGTGGATTCCCCAAAAATACTTCCATTAACCAAAGTGCTTAGTCCATTCAAGACTCAAGACCAAGAAAATAAACATCTCCCAGCTGGTCCATTCAAAACATCAAACCTTGGACTCAATTAATCAACATGACACAAGCAGATACTTTTCTACTAACCCATTCTACTGGCTACATTACCAAAACCGCATCCTTGCAACAAAAAGAGGGGCAAGAATTATTGCCAAAAGCATTCATTTCCGAAGATTAACTCTAAAAAATAGCGCAAATTCTAAAATTTAATTCACATTTTTATAGATCATTTTTTACACTATATACAAAATCTATAAACGAATTTTTTTTAATGAAAAAAAACAAGATTTAAGAAGCAAGAAGGCGGCGAGAAGATTATGCTGCTATTACTTTACATCTTGTACAGCATACAGTAGTAAAACGTACGGTTGACAAACCTAACAGAAGCATTGTTACATCTGTCAGTTGTCGTACACGACCATTCGTATGTACCCTCCAACCCTGTTGCAATAAATTCCATCCACGTGGTAATCTTAGGCATTTGAATGATTCCAAACTGCACGGCCAAGAGACCCTTACACAATTCCAATCATCTCGTGGCATTCAAAATTTCGCATGTACAGCCCCTCAATTCTGATAAATTCAATCACGAGTGGGACCACTTCAATTTTACATCTCCTTAGTCAACACGTAACCCTGTTTGGAAAATTGCGGTACATTCAACCGTCAAACATGACTCCAAACCAACTCCAACCCCCCATACTATAAATACCCCCAGCATCTCCACGCTTCTGCAACAAATTAACATCCATAGCAAGAATAAACCAAGTATCAACAACCAAATCACATATATTTTCAGCTGATAAATTTGTCCTTTTTTGGCGGGTTTTAGTCGATTTTCGGGCTCAAGATGGATTGCAGAAAAGCAGCGATTCTTGTATTGGTTTTTGTCATCTTTGTTGCCATTATGGGCCAAGTTCATGTGGAGGCAGCGAGGTTGCTGACGGAGGAAGACTTCGCCGGTGCCGATCACTTGGATAGATTTCCATCGGTATATGCAAAAGCAAGAGACACGATGTCATATTGGTTTGAAAGGTTGGCATCTGGACCTAGCCCTAAAGGACCTGGTCATTAAGCTTAAAAGTATGGCCAGCAAGTATTTAGGCAGCAGTTCGGCCATGCAAGGACAATGAGCAACCAACAGTAGTATATTTTGGTAGTATTTACCATTTAGAGAAGGTCTAAGACTCAGTTTTCTTTTTCGTTATTTCATTCTTTCTTTCTTTGATGTCTTGTTACACTATGAAATCTTAATGCATAGATGTATATTTCTGACTTTTTGCCCATGAAGTGGCAGCTATAATGATAGTTTTTTCTTTTCTCAATGCTTTCTTTCATTTCTTTTGCCCTTGATCAATGGTTCAAGCTTTCGACAATAGCAAGTCCATGGATAACTCAGGTGTTCCAGTTCATCATACGTAAAAAACATGAAAAAAATTTTCTGCACATTTCATGAGGCCTTCCTTAGTTTGCAGACACTTCGATCAACAAATTAGAAAATTTTCTGATGGATCATGAGTTGGCTGCATGAGACAGTGTAGTGCAGCTTTTATAGAAGCATTCCTCACAATGCATGGATTATCATTTCCTACAACATACTATCGAGGATGAAAACTTCCATCTACTCCATAAAGTTGTATTCTTTTAAGGGTTCTCTGTCTATAATAAGTACCTTTAGGACGCTGGTGAAATGGGATGAAATATTTATTATGATGGCTCTAATCAATTCTATCAAATTTTTTATGTGGATATCTATTTTTTCTGTCTATTCTTATCTTATTAAATGTCCAAACCTTTATTTATTTTGTTTAGGTTTAAATCTCCTACCTATTATTGTTACGACATGTTATAGTAGCTTGATTATTGTTGTTAAGAAACAATGACATTTCATATTTTTGTCTCCATTTATTATTATTATTATTATTTTTTGTTGTGATCAACAAAAAGAGAAAGGCAAAAGGAGAAAAAGGCAATTTATCGGCCTTGGCAGACTTTTATTTCAGAAGATGTAAAAAACTTATATATATATATATATATAGAGAGAGAGAGAGAGAGAGAGAGAGAGAGAGAGAGAGCAAACAAAAGCCATAAAATGATAGTAGCTGGTTGCATTGAAGTCAAACTTGAAGTTTGTTTTCTTTCCATTTTTTCTTCTTGTTCCCTTTTGGGGAGTATAATAGTCTTGCGTGGAAAACGATATACAAAACTGTTCTATTTTTTTTCTGTTTTTTTGTCTAACTTTGGGAATGTACATCTCACTAAATCATAGAGCAATGTGACGTTTTCTTTCTTTTTTTCTTCTTTTGAATAGTCAAAACATGGGATAGAAAAAATGATGCGAAGCTGGTAGAAGGAATGGTTTCACGAGCTTTTTCGAAAAATAACAAAGGAGCAATTCACGAAAACAAAATTACAACAAAAGACAGAAAACGAAAAAAGAAAAAAAGAAAAACAAAGTACTTCTCCGATGCCAATGCTGGCCCCGGTCCTCCACTGAAGGGAAGTCCGTCGCTGATCTTCAAGCCGGCGCCGATCTTCGGACTTCCTCTGAAGTCGTGGCCGTGCAGCTTCCGTTTGCTCTCTCTTTTGCCTGCTCCATTTTGTCCAAAAACTTCCCCGCAACTTGTTCTACATCAAAAAACTGTTAGTAGGATAACCTTGAGAAGATATACACATCTAAAAATATAGGGAAAAATGTATTTTTCATCCCCAAAACTTGGGTGAGGGACCAATTTTGTCCTCAAAGTTTCAGCAATAGCACATTTAATCCTCAATCATTGTCAATTTTGGTCAATTTAGGATAATTGACAGAAAACTCTTAAAATTGGACGGAAAGTAATCACATGAGACATGTGCTCCTTTAGTGTAATTTATTGCAGCCAACAAAAAAGAAAAAATTATCTTCTTTTTCATTCTTTTGTCCTTTTTTAACAATGAAGAACTTTTACAATAGTCTCGCTGTCATCAATTGGACAATTGGCTAGAAGATTGGTGAAAGCGGATCCCTGAAGAACCCCATTGAAGAAAAATATTCTTACAAATGAAGGAACTAAATAATTGGTCACCCCCAAACAAGGATCTCATTGTAATCATGTTGAATACTACTATATGTAAAATAGGGATAAGCTCATTGTTGACTTTGGATTTACTTTTTATTTATGGTCCCAACTCAATAGGACCATTTGGAAGATTATAAATGATGGTGTCAATTTGCTCCATTGGTTTTCATAATCCTGTATCTTGTCTTCTTTTATTTTATTCTATAGCTCATTAAGAATATATATAAGTGTAACTATTATCAGAATTGAGATTGCAATTGTACAAAATTGGGAACAAATTATGTGACCAGAATCATATGTCAAAATTGAGATTTCAGCAAGTTTTCATACACAAAATAACTTCCTTACAAACAGAAAATGTCCATTTTCGTACATAATTGATCAATCAACAGCTAGTTTTCATGCTTCTCTGCTGCTACTTTAGTCTACATTTATCCTAAATCCTACCTCTTACAAACAAAGGATTATCCAACTAGCATTCTAGCAAACACATTTGTTTCCACAAAATACAATCTCAGTCTGGCAAATTTAGCAAGATTTCATACTAGACTTAGCAACAGCTTGCCCCATTTTCCATTTGCTTTGCCTGTTCTCCTCCAACTCAAAACCAACAACATCATTAAGACCACAATAATGTTGATGAGAAGTTTCTCCCTCTTTTGAATCTTTTCAACTAACTTATGCACCATTTTTGGTAAACCAAGTATAAGTACCCTTCCTCTTGGACCAATTCCCTCATCAACCCCATCAAAATACTTGCACCTGCCGAGCCTCTAATAAAACACGATTCAAAAATTTGTTAAAATTAAAGTTTTACTGGTGTGTCAATAGTACAATGAGTTTTTACCGGCCACAAAGAACAACAAAGAAATCTTCTTTCGAATTGTCATCGTGTTAACAAGTTGTTAGTTTTGTCCTCAATCAACAATTGCAGACAGATGTTGATGAAATCGAAGAAGCAGAACTTCTAATTCTTATTTTAGCACTCTAGGTTCTCCATGGCTTTCGCTATTACAAGTAGAATAATAGGTATTGAGCATGATGAAACTTTGCCTGCAAAACTTAGGGCTAGAAAAAACAGAGCATATACTCAAAAAAGAAGGAGAAACGAATGAAAAAAGAAGACAGTTTTCCCCATTTTGTTGGCTGCAATAAATTAAACTAACGGAGTATGCTTCTCACGTGACTACTTTCTATCCAATTTCAAAAGTTTTCCGCCAATTGTCCTAAATTGACCAAAATTGATAATGTTTGAGGATTAAATATGTTCTTGTTGAAACTTTGAGGAGGAAATTGGTCGCTCACCCAAACATTAGGAATAAAAAGTGTATTTTTCCCAAAATATATTTATGAAGTTTATCGCCTTTTTTTTTATTAGTAGGGAAGAGGCAAGATTTAAGAAGCGAAAAGAGAGAAATTACATATTAATCAATAGGAGATAGACAAGCATTATTCGAACTTGTCCATATTTATTTTTCATCTTCACTAGTAATTAAGGAGTCTAATTCAGGTTCTTGTTATAGACACATAAGGTCAAAAATAGACAGAACTAAGGGGCGGGAAAGTCAAGGCTGCCCAAGTTTTTCAAAAGACTAGTTGGAAATGGGCCTTGTGCTTCGCCTAAGGTTGCCCAGGCAAAGATGTTGACTGGCGGTGCACATATGTGGGAAATAAAAAATTTCAAAACAGGAGAAAAAACGGAAATTTAAGGAAACAATCAGCAATACAGAAAGAAGAGAAGTAACCATTTACATAGATGAATGTATTCTGCTATCAATTTGATTTCATTAGTAAGGAGAGTATTCTAAATAAATATGGGTCTGTCTAACAGGTCGCTCATAGAGCATTCATTAAGATATATTTCAGATGTCATATTTTTGAAAATATAAAATTAATTAGAAAAAATAAATATACAAGAAAGGATAGGTAAGATTAAATAGGAAAAATATAGAAATGCAAATAAGGATAATTGTTAGTATGTACATATACATGATAAGTTAGATGAATGTTAAATGTGTTAATGAATGGCCACGGGGCACCCGTTGGAAAAATCTAACAAATATGACTATTGATCTGGCAACCATTGGTGTACTAAGTGTAGGAATCACAATGGGAACCAAAGCTGAAACAGTAGGTAGATATAAGGTATATCTTATTAAGTAAGGAAAAAGAACTCTGATTTGTTTAATAAACAGAAAAATTTTTGATGCACTTGAATTAAGCAGAGTTCATAAAAGAACATATTCTATTAGCTAGTAAAAATCGTGTCTGATGTCAATAATGAGGGTAAAAATTTTAGTTAAGTTTCATAAAGATAAGATAATAGAAGACGTTAAAATCATTACGAAACGGTAAGAAAATAAGGCAACCAAACTCTCATAACATGAATTGAAATAAGTAAAAAGACTAATAATATCAGTAACTAACAGTTGCAGGGTAAGTTTTCAATAAAACTATTCATGTAAGTAATATCAATGGTCTAATTGTATTCACAAGTGTGTTAATGAATAAGGTAATTAAAGTTGTAATATATGAACATCATTTCTTGGCTAAACATCTACATGCAACCAATAACAAGAAGCCAATTTTCCTAAGTCCAGCAGTCAAGAACAAAATTTCAAACTACCGTTTGTAATAGTGGAATGCAAAAAGACATAAAAACCACACCAGTTTATCCAATCCATTTCATTGCTAACAAGGACATAGAGGGAACAGAGGGGCCTCATTGTAAAACAACACTTGAAAATCAGGACATTATGATAAAAACAAAGAAATAAGCAAACCGTTCTCAGCCCAATAGTCCAAAAAACGCCTTCCAAATTTACCAAAACACTCACCTAGTTATGGTCACCACAAGGGGCCATGGATTACTATTCACAAACTCAACTTCCCATTTTTTGTTAGGGATTAGTTTGTAAGTAATCGCAAAAGATTTCATAGCGTGAGCGATCAAAAAATAGGGACAGAGATATATTTAAACTGTGGATATGTTTGTAAGTAATACTATGTTTACATTAGAGTATTAGATATATTAGATCAACTTTTTAGTCTTTTTGAGGTTAAAGACACAAAAGCAATACGTGCATTATGGATAAAAAATTGTGTATGTTCATGATTGAAGATCAAATTTACCAATTATCTAATTCTCTAACCATAACTGTTACAACTTCTTTTAGTAGTTTGATAATTTTTGTTAAGGAATTATAACAGTTCATGATTTTATGGCCATTTAGTTTTCGAATGGGGGCTGCCTGATAGACAACTAAAGGAAAAACAGAAAAAGACTGCAAAACCACAATGAAAATGACACTCTTCTTGTTTATTATGTTGTTTATTTTGTTAACGAAAGGAAGAGAAAATTTTGCTGTATCAAGAGAAAAAATAAGGGAAGAAGAGACAACTTAGCAGCCATGAAATCTTGAAAAAAAAGAAGAAAAACTTAGCAGCCCTGGAGCTGACTTTTATCTCCAAATCCATTATTAATGTGAAATGGAAACCAAGAGAATCCAAATGACTAAATGTTCAAAGAAAAATATAACTCAAAAGAAAGGCCATGACATAATAAAAAAAAAGAAAAGGGCAAAACCCCAAAATATGCGAAAATAATGGCATGGCCCATGGCAAATCCAAAAGCAGAAAGTCGAAGTGAGCCCAATTATGCATTCCTACAGCCGGTTCTTGCGCCCAACGATCAGAGTTGCGCTAATAAAAGTCAATCACGAATAAGACCACTTCAATATTACATCTACTTCGTCAACACGTAACACAGTTTGGAGAATATTCAACCCTTTACGTTCAAAGTTTCAAACATGACTCCAAACCGCTCTTACTCTCCCTGCTATAAATACGCCAACAATCTCCCCACTTCTGCATCCATTGCAAGCATAACCAAGCATCAACAACCAAATCACCTATATTTTGAGCTGGTAAATTTGTTCTTTTTTCGCGGGTTTTAGTCGATTTTCGGGTTCAAGATGGATTGCAGAAAAGCAGCAATTCTTGTATTGGTTTTTGTCATTTTTGTTGCCATCATGGACCAAGTTCATGTGGAGGCAGCGAGGTTGTTGACAGAGGAAGAGTTCGCAGGTGCCAATCACTTGGATAAATTTCCTTCGGTCTATGCAAAAGCAAGAGACACGATGTCGCATTGGCTTGAAAGGTTGGCTTCTGGACCTAGCCCTAGAGGACCTGGTCATTAAGCTTAAAAGTATGGCCAGCAAGTATTTAGAGAGCGGTTCAGCCATGCAAGGACAATGAGCAACCAACACTAGTATATTTTGGTAGTATTTACCATATAGAGAGGGTCCAAGACTCTTTTTTTTTTTTTTTGGTTATTTCATTCTTTCTTTCTTTGATGTCTTGTTACACTATGAAATCTTAATGCATAGATGTATATTTCTGACTTTTGCCCTTGAAGTGGCAGTTATAATGATAGTTTTTTTTTTCTCAATGCTTTCTTTCATTTCTTTTGCCCTTGATCAATGGTTCAAGCTTTCTACAATAGCAAGTCCATGGATAACTCAGGTGTTCCAGTTCATCATACGCAAAAAACTTGAAAAATTTTTTTACACATTTCATGAGGCCTTCCTTAGTTTGCAGACACTTCGATCAACAAATTAGAAAATTTTCTGATGATGGACCATGAGTTGGCTGCATGAGACAGTGTAGTGCAGCTTTTATAGAGGTATTCCTCACAAAGCATGGATTATCATTTTCTAGAAGATACTATCACGGATTATCATATCCTACAACATACTATAGTGTTGAAAACTTCCGTCTACTCCATAAAGTTGTATTCTTTTAAGGGTTCTCTGCCTATAATAAGTACCTTTAAGCCACTGGTGAAGTGGGCTGAAATATTTATTATGATGGCCCTAAGATCAATTCTATCAAATTTTTTATGTGGATATCTATTTTTTTCTATCTATTTTTATCTTATTAAATGTCCAAACTTTTATTTATTTTGTTTAGGATTAAGTCTCCTACCTATTATTGTTACGACATGTTATAGTAGTTTGATTATTGTTGTTAAGGAAACAATCACATTTCATATTTTTGTCTCCATTTATTATTATTATTTTTTGTTATAATCAACAAAAAGAGAAAGGCAAAAGGAGAAAAAGATAGTTTATCGGCCCTGGCTGACTTTTATTTCAGAAGATTTAAAAAACTTATATATATATATATATATATATATATATATAGAGAGAGAGAGAGAGAGAGAGAGAGCGCAAACAAGAGAAAATTCCAAATTTACGATGAATTTTTAAAAATTTTTGCAAAGGGGCAGTTTGAGGATGCAATTCGGTCCAAGGGGTCTTCGCATTCAGCAGATGTGAGCTCCAAAGTCATTTCGCATTTTTACGCCCAGAAAGCCAAAAAAAATAAAAAAAAAAAGTTAACATTGACCTCGCATTTCAGAAATGCGAGGTTAGTGACTTGTAAAAAAAAATTTTGCTTAGTTGGAGCTCTAAAAAAATATTTTTTTTTATGTTACAGCTATCATGATATGAAAAATATTTGTTCCGTTAGAGAAAATAAATATTTTTTAAATATTTATTGTAACTGCGATCATTTTGCTCTTTTTTACCACTTCGCATATTGTCATTTATTAAATGCGAGCTCCTAAAAAAGTTAAAGTAAAATAATATTTGTTTTCTCCTAACGAGCTTCTACAAAATTAAATTTAAAAAAGATTTGTTTTCTTAGAGTACTAAACGCGAGCTCTTAGAGAATTAAATTTCGCACAATATTTGTTTTGTAGATCTCTCATTTACTAAAAGCAATCTTTAGTAAAATCTTATTTTTTAAAAAAATAATTGTTTAGGCATTCATGAGTGGGAGGAGAAAATATTTTGGATCTCGCATTCGATAAATGCGAATTCATAGAAAACTACATTAAAAAATTGCTTATTTTTTTAATTTAAGAGCTCATAATCATTTTTGTTTTCGAATTGACATTTATCATAGAGGAATAAATCCTTTTTCTTTTTAATTATAGATTTGTGAAAAAAATCTATAATTTGAACATAAAAAGTTGTACGACAACACTACAAAATTTAATTATTCAAAATCAGAATATAGTCCTTGCAGATAAAATAATCAATCAAGACTAAGCCCAAAACCAAATTAGCCTCGATTTTCGTGCTAATCGCTACTTAGCAAGGAAAGTGAAGAAAATGCAACTCAGCAATGTAAGTGGAGAAAACGCGACTTAGCAAAACGCGACTTCAAGTCGCATTTTGTGAAGTCACGTATTGTGTCTATTGTACGAAGCTTTAAAACGTGAATTCCCTTCTCAGTTTTCTTCTTCATCTTCTTCTTCCAGCCGCATTTTTTAATGTAGTTTTCTATGAATTTGCATTTATCAAATGCGATATTCAAAATATTTGTGAGGACTCGAAATTTCTATTATTTTAAAATCCCTAATTTTGGCTCAATTAATTATTTATTTGGATTTTTGCCACGAATAATATTTTCTAGCCTATTAGATCTAAGTACATGATTTTATAGTTCGTTATATTTCTAAAGTGTCTCATTTTAAAAAAATAAAATAAAATAAAAATATAGATGAATAAACAAATATTTTCATAAAAACTTAATTAGTGAAAAAGTGGAAACGTATTTCAACTTTAGCCAATTGGGAGTGCAATAAGCTAAAAATTTAAGACATATACAATGGTCCTAAAATAGACAATTTTAGGTTTAAACATACAAGTAATAACTAGTGGTACAATCGTTATAAGAATTTTTCAAAGGTTTCAATTTTATTGTGCCTAAATTAGAAATACGTGTTTTCACGTGCGCGCTTAATTGGGAGACTTTGGACCATTATTTTGAGACAACTAGGAATGAATAATATTTATACAAATGTAAGTGCCCTAGAGGTTTAGTGCACTAGTGCAACAAACGTAAGAGAAATCGAACACAAAACGCGAGTATAGGGTACTAGTTATAATTGATTTGACGTATTAAAAGATTTGACGTCAAGCGTCTCTTATACGCAAAGGCTTCGGAACTGCAATTCATTTCCTTTCCTCTGCTGCAATGGACGGCTAGACTGTAGCAAAGGAACAACCGAAGCTTCACCATTTCTTCTCTTCCAAAACTCAACCAAATTCCTACCAAAACTTCCATAGATTCTCACCAAACTTCACATTCATTTAGCTTTTCACTTGGACAACAACATAGGCTGAAAAAGGGAGGAGCTTTCACGGTTTCTTCAAGCTTCAAAGGACCGAAAAATCTGTCCAAACCAGCCATCAAAGTAGGTAGCAAGCTAACACCTTCAACTTGTCTTATGGTAGCTGATTTACGCATTTGAGTTGGAATCTTTACTTTAATAGCTTGTATTGTTGGAAATGTGGGCTCTATGAACTCCCACTTTGGGTTGATGGCTGTGATGATGTTTGATGATGGTTTATTTGCTGAATTAGAGCTTAAGGAAGTAGATTAAAGGTGCTTTGTTACCAGAAACGTTATTGAACTCTTGAAACAAAAAGTTCCCATTTTACCCCTGCTCTGTTCGGTCACTTAAATGCAGAAATTTGAGGATTTAATGGCTTGATTATGTTGTATATATGTTGTAGTAGTTGTGTACAAAATTTCATTGAAAAATATTGAGTTTTGATGGGTCAAACGAATTTATTTCCAAAGCTAGTAATCTGGGAAAACGGTTGCCGTCGTAACCAGACCAGTGTTCGTGTTTCGTCCATAACTCCGTACTCCGACGTCGAAATCAAGTGCCGTTAGCGGCATTTGAAACTAGACGTTCCCATGTTTCCAACGGTGTATAGTGGACATTCTGGTTTCATGTGTGTGAGCCATACCATTCATCTGAAGTCGGCTGTCCTGTTTCTCCGTTCTGCCGAAATGATTTGATGATGCTGCAACTTGAGGCTTGATTTTGAACCAGTTGCATGCTGAAACTTGAAACGATTTCTTCTGTAAAGTTGTAACCCTGTGAATTTATTTTCTAACACTATCAACCATTTCCAATTCCGAGTTAAATTGAGAGAGTTATGATCAAAATACGGCGACTGCCTCATTTTTGAAAACCTTAGCTTTGGACAGATTGCCTTAAGGATTTTCCAAACTTTGGTTGATTGATTAACCACCTTTCCGAGGGTATTTTTCCATGAAATTTGATAGAGAGTTACCCTTCATATAGGAGTAGTATACTGCAAAATTTGGTGTCAATCCAAGTCCGTTTCGACACTTAACAAAAGGTCCAAAGTCGGAACCAAATCTGGAAATTTTGTAACAGTCTTGAATTTTTCCCAACTTTGAGCTACCATATCTTGGTGCTCGAAACTCCGATTCTCGATCCGTTTGTTCTGTCCTAAACCTTACTTGCACCTCTAATTGATCTATAAATTTCAAGGGCTGGTTTGCAACAAGTGAATTCTGCCGAATTTTCAAAGTTAGCGAAAAACCAACCCCGGCTCAATCCTGAGTGATTTGGAACAGCAACTTTAGGCTCATTTTTGAGCACTTTCCACTTCGATTCATGGAAAAGTGTCTTCTAGGAACTTGCAGTACTTTCTAAGAGGTTTTCAACGGTATAAAGTTTTCCAATTCTCGACTTATGCCGAGTGAGTTACGATTTTTCAAAGATTCATAACAAAACTGAAAATTTTCCAACTTTCAAGGAAATAGAGTTTTTCAAGAATTCTTTATTCTTTTGATATTATCTAAACGTTTTATCCCCGATTTCCTAGATAAAGACTTAAATATTGTTGAATGTTATCAAACCTCTCTTGAACCTCGATTTACGAATAATTGAGGTTCATTTTCACGGAGTTTCCTAGAGTAATACTAGTGAACGAATTATTCCTCGATATTTGGGATATGGGTGATAATTCACTATTATTTGCTCAGGCACGCACGAGGACCTCCAAGAGGACCCTACTGTGGAAGTTTGAACTCTTCCTCCAATTTACTTGCTTGCATAACTTGGTGAGTGTCAAGTGTATGCCTACTTGAACTCTAAAGTCTTGATTCATGCTTGACTTACCTGATTACATGCTTAGTCTATTTGATCTTGAAAAATGGAGTCGAGTGTGTACTTAATCGCACTCGTTCTCATTTGGCACAAATGACTCATGTCTAACATGATTTGCCTGGTTTACATGACTTAAAATGCCGGCTTAAACATGTCAAATGCTTTAATACATGAAATGGTATGCTATGATTGCATACGTCGATGGAGTGAATCTCCTCGACATTTACATGATACATGGGGGACGTCCAAACTCATAGGCCGACCTTGGAACTCGAGCCGGCATGGGTTTGGTCGGGAACCTCGGTGAACCATGAGATTCACATGATAAGCTTGATCTATTGAGAGATCTCGCTTGGCATACTCGTAAAGTATCGCCTTATAAATGTCGTGCGGGCCCGAAGTGGTATATGGTGGACGGATGAGAAGTAAGTGGTGAACTACGGATATGAAAATATCAACCCGGGTGACGGAGAGTCATCACGGGAAGATATACAAATGACATCGGCAAATGTGGAACTTAGCTCCTGAGAGCTTCTATATCCTTGAATTGTTTCTGGTTACATTTTGTCGGCATTATTAATTACTTGCAAGCTATTACCTGAATTGTTATTTGGGCTTGTTATCTGAACGATGTGTCTGCATGTGTGTTCTTGGCCTCACGAGCGTTTTGCTCACCCTGTAGATTTGTTTTCCTTAACAGGTTTGAACTCGGCGGTAAAATGGAGAAGCCCTTTTGATGTACTTTTGTTTAGGGCTTGTTATTACTTTTGGTTATGCCTTTGGTTTTGGAATTGTACTTTCGGTATGGAAATGTAACCTTTGGATGAAATGTAATCTGTATTCTGACGTGTGGTTGGAGAATGGTTGACTATTATTAAGTTTGAACGTTTCCTCATTTATTGTATCTAAGTTTCGGTTTGTATTGTGTGGTCCGGCTATAAGTTGAATGGAATTGCTTGAGTCCTGGCGAGAGCTAGGCAGGCGTCCCGCGGATACCCTTTGGTTCGCCTTAGGGAGAAGTGGGGGCGTCACAATATTTACTCCTCACACTCCATGAATGCCTAAACAATTATTTTTTAAAAAATAAGATTTTACTAAAGATTGCTTTTAGTAAATGAGAGATCTGCAAAACAAATATTGTGCGAAATTTAATTCTCTAGGAGCTCGCGTTTAGTACTCTAAGAAAACAAATCTTTTTTAAATTTAATTTTGTAGAAGTTCGCTAGAAGAAAGCAAATATTATTTTACTTTAACTTTTTTAAGAGCTCGCTTTTATTAAATTAAATGACAATATACAAAGTGGTCAAAAAGAGCAAAATAATTGTAGTTACAATAAATAGTTAAAAAATATTTATTTCCTCTGACGGAACAAATATTTTTCATATCATGATAGCTGTAACATAAAAAAAATTTTAGAGCTCCAACTAAGCAAATTTTTTTTTTTACAAGTCACTAACCTCGCATTTTCGAAATGTGAGGTCATGGACCTCGCATTTTCGAAATGCGAGGTCAATGTTAACTCTTTTTTTTTTTGGCTTTCTGGGTGGAAGGAATTGCATTCTCAAACTGCCCCCTTTGCAGAAATTTTTTAAAATTCATCATAAATTTGGAATTTTTACAAGTCATAATTTTTTTTTTACAATTCATCATAATTTTTTTTTACAAGTCACTAACCTCGCATTTCCGAAATGTGAGGTCATGGACCTCGCATTTTCCAAATGCGAGGTCAATGTTAACTCTTTTTTGTTTGTTTTTGGCTTTTCTGGGTGGACAGAATTGCATTCTCAAATTGCCCCCTTTGTAGAAATTTTTTAAAATTCATCATAAATTTGGTATTTTCTCCGCAGACAAAAGCCATAAAATGATAGTAGCTGGTTGCATTGAAGTCAACCTTGAAGTTTATTTTCTTTCCATTTTTTCTTCTTGTTCCCTTTTTGGGAGTATAATAGTCTTGCGTGGAAAATGATACACAAGACTGTTCTTTCTTTTTTTTTCTTCTTTTAAATAGTCAAAACATGGGATAGAAAAAATGATGCGGAAGCTGGTAGAAGGAATGGTTTCACGAGCTTTTTCCAAAAATAACAAAGGAGCGATTCAAGAAAACAAAATTTCAACAAAAAACAGAAAACGATAAAAAAGAAAAGAAAAACAAAATGCTACACTGATGAAGTCCGATGCCAACGTTGGCGTCGGTCCTCCTCTGAAGGGAAGTCCGGCGCTGATATTCGGACTTCCTCTGAAGTCGTGGCCGTGCAACTTCCGTTTGCTCTCTCTTTTGCCTGCTACATTTTGTCTAAAACCTTCCCATCAACTTGTTCTATATCAAAAAACAGTAGTGGGATAACCTTGAGAAGATATGCACACCTAAAAATATATTTATGAAGTTTATCACCTTTGTTTAGTAGGGAAATGGTAAGATTTAAAAAGGGTAAAGAGAGAAATTAAATATTAATCAATAGGAGTTAGGCAAGCATTATTCGAACTTGTCGATATTTATTTTTCGTCTTCACTAGGAATTAAGTAGTCTAATTCAGGTTCTTCTTATAGACACAGATGGTCAAAAATAGACAGAACTAAGGGGCGAGAGAGTCATGGCTGCCCAAGTTTTTCAAAAGACTAGTTGGAGATGGGCCTCGTGCTTCGCCTGAGGTTGCCCACGCAAAGATGTCGACTGGCTATCTATGTTTTCAGACTCGGACCGGATATCGACTCGGTTAATATTAGAGATCAGGGGTCAATGGATTATATTAGCTTTAATCGAAGGTTGAACCGGATGATATCATAAATAGAAATATTTAAAAATTAAAATATTATATGCAAAATACCTAAGAGCATATTAATATTAATAAAGGTATATTCATATATATTTGATGTTTCAAATGTATTTAACAAGAAAATATAAAGAAATTAGAATGATCAAGTAGCAATTTATATTATTCAATGAACATTAACAAGTTTAAAAATAAAATTATGGATTTGATTGAAAAATAGTACCAAACTTTAGGACAATATTTATAAAGTATGAAATATTTGAGGCATATTAATAATTTTGAATAACTTAGGTGTCAAAACATAATATTGAAAATACGTTGATCCCAAGTCATTCAAAACATAATTTGAAAGGTGACGCTTATCAAAGTAGTTGTAGGACCACGTTACTCCTACAAAGACCAACCAAAACATAGGGGCCTATTTGGAACTTGAGTTTTTATTCAAGTTTGTCTTATACTAGGTTTTTTTTATCAACTTTAATTACAGTAACCTAAAAAAACTTTTCAAGGTTTTTTAAAAGTTTTTTTTTTATCTATACACTTCAAAATATCCAAAACACAAAAACAAAAAAAAATTCCTTCCCCTTTTCTTCTTCTTCCTCCCCCACCTCAATCCACCACCACCTCTGTTGCCAGCCACCACCTCTGCCACCGGTTCTGGCGCCGATCACCTCTTCCGGTGCCAATTTTCTTTTTTTTTTTCTTTCTCCCTCTCCCCCTCTTCCTCCCCACCATCCTCCTCCTTTGCCCGATTTGATCCTCCCCTTTTTTTTCTCCCTCTCCCTCTCCCCCACTCCTCCCGTTAATACACAAAAAACTTTCTCTTTTCTTCTTCTTTCTCCCCTACCCCGATCCACCACACCTTCATTGCCGACCACCACCTCCGCCGCTGCTTCCGGCACCGATCTTCCTTTCTTTTTCCTTTCTCCCTCTCCCTCTCCCCCTTTGACCGATCTGTTGGTGCTCCCCTCTCTTTTCTTTTTTCTTTTTTTTTCTCTCCCTTCCCCTCTCCTTCCCTCCCTTTTCCCCCTCCCCTCCCCTGCCACCCTCCCCCTCTCCCGCGCGATCGGCCGCGCGATCGGATCGCAGCCCGCATCTATGATATGATCAAACGACCAGATTGGGCAAAGGGGGAAGGGGACGGGGAGGAGAGGGAGATGGAGAAGAGGGAGAGAGAAAAAGCAAAAAAAAAACCAAGAAAAGAAAAAACCATGGCTGCAAGTTCTTTAGCATCGGGAGAGAGAGGGAGAAGAGGGGAAAAAAAGTTTTTCATCTTAAAAACTTTTTTCAAAAACTTCTACAGGGTTAATTCCACTTTGCACCCTTTAACTTTGGCCTCATTCCCACTTACGTCCTTAAACTTCAAAATAGAATACTCAACTCCTTAAAAGTACAAAATTCATCCCATTTAAGTACAATTCTTGACGGAATGTAAAAAATTAACAGAATAAGTGGCATATCCCGTTAACTAATTATTATAACCAAAATAATTCAAATTTACAAGGGGCATAAATGTAAATTCAGGAGGCCAAAAAATAAAAAGAAAAAAAAAAGCCTCTCAATCATTGTTCCCGGAGCTCCGCCGCACCAAGTCCTTCTTCGCCTCCAAAACACGATGGCCTAGGCTTGAATTTCTCTAGCACTTTCAAGCCTCAATGCAAGTCTTGCGATGTTCACGTCCGCAACACCCTCTGGTCCCTTTTCACTCTCGATGATGAGTCTAAAGTCACCACCTCTGCCAAACCCTCTACCTCTTCGTCTTCTTTAAATCCTCAACATTGCATCATCACCAAAGATACCCATGATGATTTTGTGAATAAACCTGTTTTTGAGTCCAAAGAAGAAAAAGAAGGGAAGCCTCAAAACGAAGAATATGTATGCAATTACAATAGCAGCAGCAACAACAATACAACAAAAACGAGTCTGATGAAATCACCCTTGTAGCACATCAATTTGGAGATTGTGGAACAAGAAGAGGTGGTCGATTTAGTCCCACAAAATCGATGAAAGATTATATAGATCTCGATTCTCAACCAAATAAGCCTTTTGAAGGAGGCAAAGTGAGAGAAATTGCAGGAATTGCCTGCAATTTCTCGTCTACTATCTCAGTGTTCAATAAGAAATGGCACAGTTGGAGGCGTAAGCAGAAGATGAAGAAGCCAAGCAATGGTGAGTTAATGGCTTTATTACCTGTGATGAAGCCAATTACTAGGCAGCACAGAGAGACTTAGTCCCAAATTGTGGATTTTGGGTTTGAACAACGTTTTTGTAATACTGAGCATTGGTTCTCTCTTGATGCCGAGGGGATTAGCTTTGATGATTCCAAGTACTTGTTCAACGAAACACGGGCTTCTCTCTGGAGGGTTGCATTGAAGTTTTTTTTTTCAGTGTTGAAGAAAGGTGCATACTTTTTTTTTTAACAGAAGAAAGCAGTGAAATTTTTATAATCGAAGGAAACACAAAATCGTAACACCAGTAGTGAATATATGAACAAGAGTTACCACACTCTACTCAAGGAAGAAACTCTAGTCAAGAGTTATGACAAAGTTATTTACAACACATTTTATTTGTGGAGATAAAAAGCTTTGAGCACAAAGTTGCACAAACATTCACTTCAACTCTTGTGGGCCTCTTCTTCAGCTTTCTTTTCAGACTTCTCACGTTCAGCTTTCTCCGCCTTCAGCTTTTGCTTCTCCAACGTCTCCCGCTCCCATTTCTGAATGTAGATGTTCTCCTTAGCACGTTCACTACAACAAAAATGATCTTTCCTGACATGCCTATAAGGACACTTGATGGTTTATGTCATTATAGCACTTCTATCATGACATTTGTTATCAACTCAATAATATATACTCTATTTTTATTTTATTTTATTTGATATAAAAATAATAATGTGCTTTTAGACTACTTATCATGACACTTGAGAAAATGTGAGATACACCCAAATTAAAAAAAAAAAAAAAAAGAAAGACACTAAACTAAACGACATGGCTTGTTTTGGCGGAAGATTCATTTGCCATGAAATATTCAAAACTTTCAAATTGCCGGCCAAAAGACTTTGTCAAATTTTGCTTCATCTCATCTCTCTCGCAAGAAACACTCTCTCCTCAACAAATTATCCTCGGCAAATTATCTCTAGCCAAAACACTTGGAGTTTTTTCTACTGAATCTCCCTGCAAACAAACTTTCCTTGCTTTCCCATTGAAGGTATGTAATTGCATGGTAATTTTTTTTTTATTTTTTGAGCAATTAGATAATGTTTTTGCTAAATGTCACCGTAAAGAAGCTGTCCATTCTTCAAGCTTTCCCATTACTGCTACCATTTATTTCGAGCCAAACAAACACAATCCAATTGCCAATTGCAAATTGCAGCAGATGAGAGGAAAAAATGCTTCTGTACCTGCACTCGAGTACAACCCCCTTACTTATATGTTCGTGTACATGGCAGCCAATCACTATTTTGCATATGAGGTAATGTTTAAGCTTTTTTCTGGACATTATTAGCTATTCTTGAAGCTGTGTACTCTATTGTGTTGAATTATGAGGGTTAAGTTTCAAAGTTTGCCCTAAATTGATTACATTTGAGATTAGTCCCATCTGTTTGAGATTGAAACGGATATAGTAATAGTTTATGATTTGAGTGCACTTGTTGTTCAGCTTTGTTCCTCTCGATTGTCTACTTGATTCATGTGACTATTTTTGTTATGCACTTACTGCCCATAACCTGTTTGATAAAATGTGGCAACATAGCAAATGGACACTGTACTTGGTTGGCTTACTACTTAATATCCAGGTTATCTTGTGAGATTTTTGTTGACATATATATACACAGGTTTCCTTTACATATTACACATGTTATAGTCCATTGAAAATGAACATAGTGCCGGCAAATTGTTGACTAGCCATGGCTTTTTAGGTTGTCATTGATGATGCTTAAATCTGTGAATTTCTATGCAGCTAGAGAAGTCCTACTCAACACAGGAACTTTGCCATCTTCTAGGAACTGTAATTGTGAAGAAGGCATGGGTGCAATCTATATTGGGTGGGTCCTACTATCATAGGTATGGTAAATACTAGAAAATTTTTTATTACTTTCTATACGAAAGTCACATGTGCACACAGTGTGTAAACAAAACACAGTATGATGTTGAAGTTATTGATGCTGACCCTGTGAAAGTGGAGGAAATGGCAAAAAAAAAGGAAATTTTTGATGAAGATGATGTCGACAAGTTGGAAGACAGGCCTCTTGTTCTAACCATCATGGGACACGTGGACCATGGGAAAGTAAGCAACAAAATTTTTTCTTGTAGTTGGTTTCAAGAAGCATTATGTGTGTCGCCAGTTAATGGATCTTTTTTGAAGTCATTATGATCTCATCCCATGAAATAATTTTACCTTTCTTTGTTATTTGATTGTTGCCTATGAACATTTTGTGTGCTTCCAGTTAATTGATCTTTAGGAGAGTCATTCTAGATTTATTGTCCCATAACAATCTTTAGCTAATATATTACTGGTTTTCTTTTGGGTTGGCAGACCACACTTTTGGATTACATCAGGAAAAACAAGGTATGAATCGATTATTTTTATTGATGTTCACGTTGAGGTACATTTTTTGTAATGCCATTACGATTTGATGACTTTAGAAGAAGTACCTTATTCTGTCTTATGTTATGATACTTGAATAGCAGGGAACTAAATCTTAGACAACCTACTGTATGTGGCAGCATCTGAAGCAGGTGGAATTACTCAAGGCACGGGGGCATATGATAGGTTGCAATTTATTCATTTATTTTATTATTAATTGCCCCTATTACCTGATTTGATGTGGGTTTATTGATGGATTCTACTCACTTTTAGTATTTTTGCACTTATTTCAGGGAGTAGAACGGAAATAGGATAACAGGTGAAAATTGAGCAGAAAAGGGATCCAGAGGGCAGAGCTTGTCTCAGGGGTCTTTTTGGCAAAAGGAGTAGTTGTGCCCATTTTGGTAAAATTGCGGAAGAGGGCAGCGGATGGGGTGGTCTTCTATTGCTGGAGAGCCGCTGCAATAAAGGGGGGAAGAAGAGTTCAGCATGGGACGTTCTGCTTTTTCTTTTCCTGTTAGACTTTTTGACCAAGGAACTCCTGCGCATGGCAGGAGAGCTTAGCTCTAGACTTCTCCTTTGTAGTTTATGGTAGTTTTTCATTTTGGCTGCTGGACACGCATGACAGGAGAAAGGAATTGAAGCCCACTTTCTTTGACTTTTCCTTATTGTACTTCTGGAGTGAATTTGCTTTACGAATACTAGGAACAATTAGAAAGCTTCAATTGTTACCCGCGCCTTTCATTTGCTTTCCAATTGTTCGACGAATTGCGGCTCCTGAAATGCAGTCAATGGCCGCGACTCTGGCTGAAATTCCCCGCGGGCTTAGTTCATCCAATATGAGCTAACCCCCTCATTCTAGTCAAGAAACGACGGATGCTTTGATTCGCCTAAAAATTGTGAGATCGATTTAATTTAATCTTTCTCTTTTATTTATTGGTATTCGTGTATTCCCTGAGTACTATGCTTATGGTTACCTAATTAGTTGATTGTCGTGGATCCGGATAATTAATTGATGTGGTAATCTATTGTCAATTGGGGTATTAAATCCGTAATTGTTTAATTACCTCAAAATAGTGACAACTGGCACGATTAGATTCGTGTCAGGGGATACGCGGGCTAATCTAAAAGAACCCTGGTAGTGTGTTATTTGGTTAGAGTAGGGCTCCTCTAATACGTAAGGCAATTGGGGAATTAAATTCTACGGGCGTACCTAGGATTATTTCTCAATTAGAGCAGTGATTAACGGGCGTACCTTGATCACCGACACAGTAAGGAGGGGCTGGCTGCCATCGTTTGTTTGACAGTTATAACCTATTTATTGGTAAATAATTGGGATTGCTTTGCATCAATGATCAATTAGGTAAACCATTGCTGAAGTTATTACTTGGCTAGATCTTTAGTTAATATTTCCTTGATTGTAGTGGATTGCCATTTGACTTTTAATTGCCTACTTTATTTTATTTTTGATTGTTTCCTTGTTTTAATTAATTTAGGCCTTCAATTATTGTTATCCTGAGTTCAGTAAATTGTGGTTTAATTTCTAGTTAGTTGTTTATTTTTACTTTCTCATTTGAATTTATTTAATTATTATCGTTCCTACAGAATCACCCCCCTGCGTTACTTTGGATTTCTTAAGAAACAAATATACCCAGTCTCTGTGGATACGACCCTACTTGCCCTGTCTACAAATTCATAATCATTTGTGAATAGGAATAACCATTCCATTCGGGTATATCGGATCAAGCAAACTCTTCGGGAACAGGGTGAATCAAGTAACCCATTGCACACCTAGAGTCCCTGCTCCAGTACTTGGAATTGGGTTTTGGTCATTTTAACTGGCAATTAGGTTTAATTTTATTATTGCACAGGCTGACGACCTGTCAGCATACAAGGTACAAGTACCTTTTGATGGCAAGCCACAGACTTGTGTTTTCCTTGACACCCCTGGACATGAGGTAATTAATGATGTAGCACTGGTTCTAACTTTTAACTGCTTCTTCATGCAAGTTTTTTTTTTTTTGCTTTTTTAAAATTTTTATGTCAAATGCTCTTCTTGGAGATTTTGCAGACATATCTTAAAAGGCCTTTGTCAAGATGAATTATCTAACATAACTGTACAAAATGGTTGGATAGGCATTTGGAGCAATGAGAGCTCGTGGAGCCAGAGTAACAGACATTGCTGTTATTGTAGTTGCTACTGATGATGGAATTCGACCTCAAACAGAAGAGGCCATTGCTCATGCCACAGCAGCTGGAATGCCAATTGTTATTGCTATAAACAAAGTGCGCTTGCATTTATTCTGAGATTTTCCACTGTGTGTTGGCTTGTATATCATTTAGTCTCATTTGCATTCTGCTTTTGATGTATGAAACATGATGACAAATCTCCTCTTGCTCATGGGAGTTGGCATTTTCAGTTCTCATAATCACAGTACTGCTCAAGTTTGATGTTTCTAGATTTTTACATCATAGCATATTATCTTATATGCATTCTGTTTTTTGGGATAATTTTAAAAGTCCTTTGAGTTTCTGATTAATGGAATGTAGAGCAGGGAGCACTACCTGTAGGTTGCTTCTATTTAAAGAAAAAAAAAACTCCTGGCAATTAAAAGTGTCAGCATAGAATTCGATATTCTAATGTTGTACTATACCTATCCTAACACTTTCAATTATCAAGAAAAGAGATTTTTGTTGGTAGATGGGATGTTATAACATCATAGTTTTCCTGACATGTTGAATAGTATGAGTCTATCCTCACATTGGAAGGGACAACACTCGCCCTAGGTGTGAGGATAGATAAAGTGTCAGGTTAGATTTTCTATACTGACACTTTTAAATGCCGTTAAAGGCCATTTTTGTTGTAGTGGTTCTTCTTCGCTGAGGACACGACCTTTATCATCAGCGAAGTAGCGAAAGGCAGAGATTGAAGACGCTCGAGGAGTCCCCTCCATTAAACGACCCAGCCCACTACGTAAAACGACAGATCGCATCGCCATGGATAATGGATATCTTCTAGCTTTCTCCTGCTTTTACTAATGTACCACACTACTTGAATGGAGAGTTGACTGACTCCAAGAAAGGTGCATACTTATTCTTGTATGAGATCTACCATCGGCAATGTTGGTCTATCTGGATTTGAAGGCAGAAAAGAAAATAAAAAACATAAAAAACTTTTGCTTAATTTGAGAACTTGTGAAGGTGATATTTTTTGGGATCTTTAAATTTACAGTTATGTCCCTCACAATTTTCATTTTTTTTAAGTTGCGAAACAAGTTAACAGAATATGCCACTTATTCTGTTAATTTTTTACATTCTGTCAAGGATTATATTTAAATGAGATGAATTTTGTAGTTTAAGGAGTTAAGTGTCCCATTTTGAAGTTAAGGACGTAAGTGGGAATGAGGCCAAAGTTAAATGGTACAAAGTGAAATTAACCCAAAAAAAAATTTTGGACCATGGCTGCTGGTTCTTCAACGTCGGAGGCAAAGGTGGCAGGGGAGGGAAGGGGAAGGGGAAGGAAGAAGAAGAAGAAGAGAGGAAAGAAAAGAAAAAGAAAAGAAAGAAAAAGAAAAAGAAAGAAAAAAAAAGCAAAAAAGTTTTTTACCTTAAAAACTTTTTTCAAAAACTTCTACAGTACACTACAATAAAATTTTAGATAAACTTTCAAGAAGCTCAGGTGCTAAACGTGGCCATAGTTTGCAACGTGAGCATGAATTGCTAGCGTCAAATGGCCTATCAACCACACGTCACTTCAATCAACAGGAGCACATGCGCCCTACATCTGTAGCCTTTTGCCCTATGCCCCTGCCCGGTTTTACCCGTTCTTTTGGTTTTTTCGGTCAAACCTGATTTTTAACCTAATTCGACCGAGTTTTTAAGTTAATTCAGACCGGACACTTGATTGATTTCCAATTTGATCAATTGGATCAACCAGTCTAATTCGAGTTTAAAAACATGACTGGCAGTGCACGTATATGGGAAATAAAAAATTTCAAAATAGAAGAGTAATAATGGAAATTTAAGGAAACAATAAGCAATACAGAAAAAAAGAGAAGTAACCATTTACATAGATGAATGTATTGTGCTATCAGTCTAATTTCATTAATAAAAAGAGTATTCCAAATAAATATGGGTCTGTCGAAGGGTAGCTCATAGGGCATTCTTAAGATATATTTCAGGTGTTATTTTTTGAAAATATAAAATTAATTAGGAAAAAATAAATAAGTATAAGAGATGATAGGTAAGATTAAATAGAAAAAAATATAAAAATGCAAAAGAGGGTAATAATTGTTAGTATGTGCATCTACATGATAAGTTACATGAATGTTATGTATATTAACGAGTGCCCTGTGGACACCCGTTAGAAAAATCCAATAAATATAACTATTGATCTGGCATCCATTGGTGTACTAAATGTAGGAATCACAATTGGGAGCCAAAGCTGATACAGTAGGTAGATATAAGGTATATCTTATTAAGTAAGGAAAAAGAACTCTGATTCGTTTAATAAACAGAAAAAATTTTGATGCATTTGAATTAAGCAGAGTTCATAAAAGAACATATTCTATTAGCTAGTAAAAAGCGTGCCTGATGTCAATAATGAGGGTAAAAATTTTAGTTAAGTTTCATAAAGATAAGGTAATAAAAGACGTTAAAATAATTACGAAACAGTAAGAAATGAAGGCAAACAAACGCTCATAACATGAGTTGAAGTAAGTAAAAGGACTAATAATATCTGTAACCAACAGTTGCAGGGTAAGTTTTCAATAAAACTATTCATGTAAGTAATATCAATGGTCTAATTGTATTCACAAGTGTGTTAACGAATAAAGTAATTAAAGTTGTAATATATGAACATCATTTGTTAGCTATACATCTACATGCTATGAATAACAAGAAGCCAATTTTCCCAAGTCCAGCAGTGGAATGCAAAAAGACCTGAAAACCACACCAGTTTATCCAATCCATTTCACCGTTAGTAAGGACATAAAAGGAACACAGGGGCCTCATTGTAAAACAACACTTGAAAGTCAGGACATTATGGTCAAACAAAGAAACAAGCAAACCGTTCTCAGCCTAATAATCCAAAAAACCAGCACTGACCAATACGGAGATCCCTTTCAAATTAACCATAACGCTCACCTAGTTATGGTGACCACAAGGGGCCATGAATTACTCTGTTCACAAACTCAACTTCCCCCCCTTTTTTTTGTTAGCGATTAGTGATATACAACTCAAACTCCAAAACTCTGATCGCAAAAGATTTCATAGCGTGAGCGACCAAAAAATAGGGACAGAGATATATTTAAACTGTGGATTTGTTTGTAAGTACTATGTTTACATTATAATATTAGATATATTAGATCAACTTTTTAGTCTTTTTGAGATTAAACACACAAAAGCATTGGGTTATTATTACTTTACCCCCTTAACGTTTGGTGTCACTATCAATTTTTCTCGTAACGTTATCTTTTAGTCACTTTACCCCCAAGATTAACGATCAAATTTAACGGAGTTTGTTAATTAAAATGAAAAGACATGTTTAACCCTTAAACTTATTATTACTTTATTCCCATAAACTATAGTCTCATTATCAATTTACGTTATAGAGTTTTTTTTTTAACCAATTTATCCTACCATTAAACCAACTTAGCAAGTTAAAAAACTTTAGAAGAAAATACCCTCCTCTTTGCATAATAAAAATAATAAAAAATTTAGAGTGACTCTTCTCCTTTTTAGTATCAAGAAAAAATGTCAAAGTATTAATTTCTTTCTTCTTGACAATCTTATTAATATCAAAAAAGAATAGAAAGATGGAGAGGGGGAGGGGGAGGGGGAGGGGGAGAGAGCTCAATTCTTTTTTTAAAAATTACAAATAAGAAAGAATTAAATACTTTTATTATTTTAAAATTATTTCACTTTTCTGTTTACTACCAAATTTCAATCATAATCCCGACAACTTTAATATAATACGATAATGTTAGACTTTTCTTTATCTTTTTTCTTTGCAAAATCTAATTTTTTTTTCTTCTTCTTTTCTATCTCTTTTTCTTTTCCTGGTATTAATAAGTGTGAAAAAAAGAAATTTGAGAAAACTCTTTTATTTTTATGTTTTTCGATCTCTTAAAGTGAAAAAAAGGAAGAATAATCATTCCAAATTTTTTATTTTTAATAATATATAAAAGGGTAAATATATTTAAAATTTTTTGATCATACTAGTTAGATTAACGATGAAGTAAAATGCCTAGAAAATAATGTTAGGAACTAAAGTAATTGTATCACTATAATCTAAACGAATAAAGTGATAATAATAATGTGTAGTAATGCTATAAAATAAAAGGGTATTTTTGTCCAAAATTTCTTAACATGTTGAGTTGAACTAATTATGGGGATAAAGTGATTAAAAGATAACGTTATGGGGTAAACTGATAGTAGTGATATAGTTTAAGGGAGTAAAATGATAATAACCCATAAAAAATAGTGGATACTCATGATTAGGAGAGTTCCATCTTTTTATAATACTATTGAAGATCAAATTTGCCACTTATTTTCTGTAGATATCTATCTTTCTATCTATTCTTATCTAATTCTCTAACCATAAATGTTACAACTTCTTTTAGTAGTTTGATCATTTTTGTTAAGGAATTATCACACTTCATGATTTTATGGCCATTTATTTTTAGAATGGGGGCTGCCCGATAGACAACTAAAGGAAAAACAGAAAAGACTGCAAAACCACAATGAAAATGAAACTCTTCTTGTTTATTGTGTTGTTTATTTTGTTAAAGAAAGGAAGAGAAAATTTTGCTTTATCAAGAGGAAAAATAAGGGAAGAAGAGAACTTAGCAGCCATGGAACCTTAAAAAAATAGGAGAAAAATTTAGCAGCCGTGGAGCTGACTTTTATCTCCAAACCCATTATTAATGTGAAATAGAAACCAAACGATTTCAAATGAATAAACGATCAAAGAAAAATATAGCCTAAAAGAGAGGCCATAATATAATAAAAAAAAAGAAAAGGGAAAACCCCTAAAACATGCGAAAATAATAGAATGGCCCAATAAAGCAAATCCTACAGCCGGTTCTTACGCCGAACGATCAGAGTTTCGCTAATAAACATCAATCACGAATAAGACCGCTTCAATCTTGCATCTCCTTCGTCAACACGTAACACAGTTTGGAGAATTGCGGAATATTCAACCTCGACGTTCAAAGTTTCAAACTCCAAACCGCTCTTCCCTACTATAAATACCCCAACAATCTCCGCACTTCTGCATCCATTGCAAGCATAACCAAGAATCAACGACCAAATCACCTATATTTTGAGCTGGTAACTTTGTTCTTTTCTCGAGGGTTTTAGTCGATTTTTGGGTTCAAGATGGATTGCAGAAAAGCAGCGATTCTTGTATTGGTTTTTGTCATTTTTGTTGCCATCATGGGCCAAGTTCATGTGGAGGCAGCGAGGTTGTTGACAGAGGAAGACTTCGCAGGTGCCAATCACTTGGATAAATTTCCTTCGGTCTATGCAAAAGCAAGAGACACGATGTCGCATTGGCTTGAAAGGTTGGCTTCTGGACCTAGCCCTAGAGGACCTGGTAATTAAGCTTAAAAGTTTGGCCAGCAAGTATTTAGGGAGCGGTTCGGCCATGCAAGGACATGACAACCAACACTACTACACTAGTATATTTTGGTAGTATTTACTATCTAAAGAGGGTCTAAGACTCTGTTTTTTTTTTTTTTTTTTTGGTTATTTCATTCATTCTTTCTTTGATGTCTTGTTACACTATGAAATCTTAATGCACAGATGTATATTTCTGACTTTTGCCCTTGAAGTGGCAGTTATAATGATAGATTTTTTTTTCTTAATGCTTTCTTTCATTTCTTTTGCCCTTGATCAATGGTTCAAGCTTTCTACAATAGCAAGTCCATGGATAACTCAGGTGTTCCAGTTCATCATACGCAAAAAACATGAAAAAAATTTTCTGCACATTTCATGAGGCCTTCCTTCGTTTGCAGATACTTCGATCAACAAATTAGAAAATTTTCTGATGATGGATCATGAGTTGGTTGCATGAGACAGTGTAGTGCAGCTTTTATAGAAGTATTCCTCACAAAGCATGGATTATCATTTTCTAAAAGATACTATCACTGATTATCATATCCTAAAACATACTATCGTGGTGAAAACTTCCGTCTACTCCATAAAGTTGTATTCTTTTAAGGGTTCTTTGTCTATAATAAGTACTTTTAGGACACTGGTGAAGTGGGATGAAATATTTATTATGATGGCTCTAAGATCCATTCTATCAACATTTTTATGTGGATATCTATTTTTTTCTATCTATTCTTATCTTATTAAATGTCCAAACCTTTATTAAGGTTTAAGTCTCCTACCTATTATTGTTACGACATGCTTGATTATTGTTGTTAAGAAACAATTTACATTTCATATTTTTGTCTCCATTTATTATATATATTATTATTTTTTTTGTTATGATCAACAAAAAGAGAAAGGCAAAAGGAGAAAAAGATAATTTATCGGCCCTGGCTGACTTTTATTTCAGAAGATGTAAAAAACTTATATATATATATATATATATATATATATATAGAGAGAGAGAGAGAGAGAGAGAGAGAGAGAGAGAGAGAGAGAGAGCAAACAAAAGCCATAAAAAATGATAGTAGCTGGTTGCGTTGAAGTCAACCTGGAAGTTTATTTTCTTTCCATTTTTTCTTTTTGTTCCCTTTTGGGAAGTATAATAGTCTTGCGTGGAAAATGATATACAAGACTGTTCTTTTTTTTTTTTCCTAACTTTGCTCACTAAATCATAGAGCAATATGACGTTTTCTTTCTTTTTTTACTTCTTTTAAATAGTCAAAGCATGGGATAGAAAAAATGATGCGGAAGCAGGTAGAAGGAATGGTTTCACGAGCTTTTTCCAAAAATAACAAAGGAGCGATTCAAGATAACAAAATTACAACAAAGACAGAAAACGAGAAAAAAAAAAAAAAAAAAACGAAGTGCTACTCCGATGAAGTCCGATGCCAATGTTGGCGTCGGTCCTCCTCTGAAGGGAAGTCCGGCGGAGATCTTCGGACTTCCTCTGAAGTTGTGGCAGTGCAGCTTCCGTTTGCTCTCTCTTTTGCCTGCTCCATTTTGTCCAAAACCTTCCCAGCAACTTGTTCTACATCAAAAAACTGTAGTGGGATAACCTTGAGAAGATATGCACACCTAAAAATATATTTATGAAGTTTATCGCCTTTGTTTAGTAGGGAAATGGTAAGATTTAAAAAGCATAAAGAGAGAAATTACATATTAATCGATAGGAGTTAGGCAAGCATTATTCGAACTTGTCGATATTTATTGTTCATCTTCACTAGGAATTAAGTAGTCTAATTCAGGTTCTTGTTATACACACAGATGGTAAAAAATAGACAGAACTAAGGGGCGAGAGAGTCATGGCTGCCCAAGTTTTTCAAAAGACTAGTTGGAGATGGGCCTCGTGCTTCGCCTGAGGTTGCCCACGCAAAGATGTCGACTAGCTGTCTACGTTTTCAGACTCGGACCGGATATCGACTCTATCAAGGTTAAAGGACAGATGTCAATGGATTAGATTAAATTTAATCAGAGGTTGAATTGGATGATGTCATAAATAAATATATTTAAAAATTAAAATATTATACGTAAATACCTAAGAGCATATTAATATTAATAAAAGGCATATTCATATATATTTGATGTTTCAAATGTATTTAACAAGAAACTATAAAGAAATTAGAATGATCAAGTAATAATTTTTATTATTCAATGAACATTAACAAGTTTAAAATTAAAATTATAGATTTGATTGAAAAATAGCATCAAGCTTTAGGACAATATTTTTAAAGTATGAAATATTTGAAATATATTAATAATTTTAAATAATTTAGGTGTCAAAACATAATATTCAAAATGCGTTGATCCCACGTCATTCAAAGCATAATTTGAAAGGTGACGCTTATCAAATAGTTGTGGGACCACGTTACTCCTACAAAGACCAGCCCAAAGAATAGTTTGGAATGGGAGCATGGATTGCTAGCGTCAAATGGCCCATCAACCACACGCCACTTCAATCAACAGGTGCACATGGGCCCCTACATTTGTAGCCTTTTGCCCTTTGCCCCTTGCTCGGTTTTACCCATTCTTTTGGTTTTTCCGGTCAAACCTGACGATTTTAACCTTATTTGACCGAGTTTTTATCAATCCGAGTTTTTAAGTTAACTCGGACTGGACCACTTGACTGATTTTCGATTTAATTGGTCGGATCAATCAGTTCAATTCGAGTTTGAAAACATGGCTGGCGGTGCACGTATATGGGAAATAAAAAATTTCAAAACAGAAGAGTAATAACGGAAATTTAAGAAAACAATCAGCAATACAGAAAAGAAGAGAAGTAACCATTTACGTAGATGAATGGATTGTGCTGTCAGTCTGATTTCATTAGTAAAAAGAGTATTCTAAATTAATATGGGTTTGTCTAAGGGTTGGTTATAGGCCATTCAATTCATTAAGATATATTTCAGTTATCATTTTTGAAAGTGTAAAATTAATTAGTAAAAAATAAATAAATACAAGAGAGGGTAGGTAAGATTAAATAAGAAAAATATAAAATGCAAAAAAATGTAATAATTGTTAGTATATGCATATACATGATAAGTTAGATAAATGTTAGGTGTATTAACAAGTGCCCTATGGACACTCATTAAAAAAATCCAATAAAAATAACTATTGATCTGGGGCATCCATTGGTGTACTAAGTGTAGGAATCACAATGGGAGCCAAAGCTGAAACAGTAGGTAGATATAAGGTGTATCTTATTAAGTAAGGAAAAAGAACTCTGATCTGTTTAACAAACAGAAAAAATTTTGATGCACTTGAATTAAGTAGAGTTCATAAAAGGACATATTCTATTAGCTAGTTAAAAACGTGCCTTATGTCAATAATGAGGATAAAAATTTTAGTTAAGTTTCATAAAGATAAGGTAATAAAAGATGTTAAAATCATTACGAAACAGTAAGAAATGAAGGCAACCAAACTCTCATAACATGAATTGAAATAACTAAAAAGACTAATAATATCTGTTACCAACAGTTGCAGGGTAAGTTTTCATTAAAACTATTCATGTACGTAATATCAATGGTCTAATTGTATTCACAAGTGTGTTAATGAATAAAGTGTTATAAAACTAATAAAATAAACTATCAAAAGTTGGGATTGAAATAGTAGAGTGAGAAGTGAAGAGAGAGAGGAACTATAGTATTATTATTTTCACTGATCAAAATACTTCCAGGTTACAAATGAAGTAGGATTCACCCCTATATATAGGTGATCCAAGATCAAAGATATATGAACCATGTTAAATACTAATACATGAATTTAGTATTTCAAGTACATCCATAAATGGGTTCATCCAATGTATCAATGAATCTAGGGAGAATACATGTATCTATCTTCTTGAGAATATAAACGGACATCCACATCTTATATTCCTCCTTGAGAATATCAACGGACATCCATATCAGAATATCAATGGACATCCACATCTTATAATTATTTCATAACACTCTCCCCTGGATGTCCATTACACAAATAATATGCCTCGTTAAAACCTTACTAGGGAAAAATCCAGTGGGACAAAAATCCTAGTGAAGAAAAAAGAGTACACTATTTTGGTGTAATAATTTCTCCCCCTGATGCAAATATTATATGAGATCTTTTAGTCAACGTATTCCAATATTCTTCACCAGTTTTTCAAATGTAGCAGTCGGCAATGCCTTGGTAAACAAATCTGCCAAATTATTATCCGATCGAATTTGTAGCACATCAATTTCACAATTCTTCTGCAAATCATGTGTAAAGAAGAATTTCGGTTAAATGTGTTTCGTCCTATCTCCTTTAATATATCATCCTTTTAATTGAACTATACAGGCTGCATTATCTTTATATAAAATTGTTGGAGGATTTTTCTTCTCGAAGGTTAACCTATTACTCTTCCGGATGTAGTGGATCATTGATCTCAGCCAAACACATTCTCGACTGGCCTCATGAATTGTTATTATTTCAGCATGATTTGATGAAGTGACAGTTAATGATTGTTTTGTAGAACGCCAAGAAATGGCTGTACTGCCACAAGTAAAGAGATAGTCAGTCTGAGATCGTGCTTTATGTGGGTCAGACAAATACCCCAGCATCAGCATATCCAAGCAACTCAGGCTTAATTTTATTTGAATAAAACAAACTAACATCATTGTTCCTTGGAGATAGCGAAAAATGTGTTTAATACCATTCCAATGTTGTCTTGTAGGCGAGGAACTAAATCTTGCTAATAAATTTACAGCAAATGATATATCTGGCCTTGTACAATTAGCAAGATACATAAGCGCACCAATTGCACTGAGATATGGTACTTCAGGATCAAGTATCTCTTCATGTTCCTCTCGTGGCCTAAAGGGATCCTTATTAGGATCTAGTGATATGACGACCATGGGGGTACTTAATGTTTGTGCTTTATCCATACAAAATCGCTTTAATACTTTCTGAGTATAAGCAGTTTGGTGGACAAAAATTCTACCTTCTAAATGCTCAATTTGTAAACCAAGGCAGAATTTTGTCTTTCCAAAATCTATGATCTCAAATTCTTTCTTCAAATATTCGACAGTCTTTTGGATCTCTTCAGAAGTTCCAACATATATAGCAATAATCACAAAATTTGACCCATTTTTTTTGATAAAAACATATGGACATATTGGTTCATTAGTATAATCTTCTTTAGTTAATCATTCATTGAGGCGATTATACCACATACGTCCAGATTGTTTGAGCCCATACAAAGACTTTTGTATTCTAATAGAATACACACCTCTAGGATTTGATTTACATGCTTCAAGCATGTTGAATCTTTCAGGGATTCTCATGTAAATATCATTTTCAAGATTTCCATACAAATAAGCAGTGACAACGTCCATGAGACACTTATCAAGTTTTTCATGCATTGCAATACTCACAAGATACCTAAATGTGATCGTATCCACTACAGGTGAATACGTTTCATCATAATCAAATCCAGGTCTTTGTGAAAAACCCAGGGCTACAAGTCTTGCTTTATATCTCACAATTTCATTCTTTTCATTTTTTTTCCTCACAAAAATTCTTTTGTATCCAACTGACTTTACATCTTCAGGTGTTTGAACTACAGGTCCAAAAACTTTCCTTTTAGCCAATGAATCTAATTCAGATTGTATCGCATCATTCCATTTTGACCAATCATTTCTATGCCGACATTCATCAATCGATCTAGACTCATGATCCTCATCAACTTCTTTAATATCAAGTGTTACATTTCATTAGGCTCCAATTAAATTTTCTATAATTTCATTCTCTTCAAGAGTTGGCTCTTCGGGAGCTGGCTCTTCAGGAGGTTAAATTTTGTCATGACATTTATTTAATCTCCAAAAACATTTGAAGTCAATTTATGCCTTATATAGATAGGGCGACCTTTATTTGTAGCACTTGTGCATGTCCTTCAGGGACATTAATTTTAAAAAGAGTATTTCTTGCAGAAATAGTTGATTTAATGACTCTTCTGAATTGATAAATATAACTTTCTTCAAATGAAGAATTTCTTGAACTTCTAGTTCACATTATTTTGTATGAGAATCGAAGAAATCCAATTTTTCAGATGATTTCCTTTCGGTTGATCTTTTCCTTCCCCTAATGTCGGGATAGATCACTCATCAATATTTTACGATATTTAATCATAAAAGGTGATGCATACCTGACATATATTTCTTTTGGAGCCATGTATAATATAAAGGGGATATGTATAAATACTTGTAGATATTTAAATATTCTCACCTTTGCCAAACCATATATTCATTGGGATCAGTAAACTTCTGGTTTACTACAGGTGATGATTATAAATTAAATGAGAATAAAAACAACTATATCGATAATCATTTCACTCTCAAATAATTATTATGATATAATCAACCTTTATCTCACTTGTTCTTTATTATTATCTCATTTAGTGTCTCAATTTAATATTCATTTCGACGGATATCTCTAAAACTTAATAAATTTCTTCGAGACTTGGGAGAAAGTAGTGCATTATTTATGACAATTTTAGTTCCTTTAGGGAGAAATAGAATGACTCTTCCGGAGCCTTCAATCAATTTTGCACTACCACTGATGGTATTAACATTTGTCTCTCCCATCTCCAAAGAAGAAAAATATCTTTTATTTTTTAATATAGTGTGCATAGAAGCACTATCAATGAGGCAAATGTTATCATCACCATTATATAGTCCCAAATGTTTGGCATCCATTTCTTCTTCAGGAAGAAAAATAAATAAACATTAATAAAAGATGTGAGAATAGATATATGCAAAGTAAATTGATAAAATATGCAAGACTAACAACATATCAAACATCTAAACAAATATTTAATATACGATCATTTTGCATCTTCAGGATGCTCAAAGAAATCAGCAACATCTAGATGTATCATGTCAGCATCATCATCATCATAAACATCGTTTTGGTCGATAAAATTTGTCTCGGCATTTTTATCTTTCTTTTTCAAAGATATGCTTGATAAAGGTCAATAAGGTGGTCAGTCGTATGACAGGCACGGGACCAATGACTTTCCACGCCATACTGATAGCATTTTTCTGATCAATGTTATTATGGGGGATATTTTATTGCTTGCCACGATTATTGTCATAAGGTACAAATCTATCACGTCCGCGTCAACGGCCACGACTACGTCCTCGGCCTCCTCGACCACATCTACGGCTACGTCTGCGACCACAACCAGAATTTTGAGGTTGAGTCGCATTCGCTTCAGGGAATGGACTGTTACCAGTTGGTCGGGACTCATGATTTTTCAATAATAATTCATTGTTTTGTTCAGCCAAGAGGAGACATGCAATAAGTTCAGAATACTTCTTAAATCTTTTATCTCTATATTGCTGTTGCAGGAGTATATTAGAGACATGAAAAGTAGAGAATGTTTTCTCTAACATGTCTTCATAAGTAATTTTTTTCACCACATAATGTTAATTGAGAAGTAATTCTGAACATGACTGAAATATATTCATTGACAGATTTAAAATGTTGTAGCCGTAAGTGAAGCCAATCATATCGGACCTTTGGAAGAACGACCAACTTCAGGTGATCGAATCTTTATCATTTAAGTATTTCAAAGGACAAGTGGATTCTCAAGAATAATTAATATACTATAATAGTATCTCCAAAACTCATTGCATCAGGGTGTAAGAATCTATATCAAATTATTCTCATGATAATAATGATAAGTAAGAAGAATTGAAAGAAGAAATATTACCTCAAATATGGCAAATAGTATATGTTTGTGTTTAGTGGTTGTTCAACAGTAGGCACTTGTATTTTACGATCATTCTAATGTTAGCCGTAAGAAATTGAAATAAGTTTATGTGTAAGAAATTTACCTCAATAGTTCATCAAGGGTTTACCCAAGGAAAAATTCAATAGTTGATTTGACACTAGTAAAATCCTGACAGAGTCTCGTGTTTTGCTTTAGTTCAAGGTAGAGCCTCCGTTTTCACCTTTTGCTCAGAAGTAGAGACTCGTGCTGATAACATGTTGTGAAACAAATAAAATAAACTACTAACATAGGGATTGAAATAGTAGAGTGAGAAGCAGAAAGAGAGAGAAGAACTATAGTATTATTCTATTCACTGATCAAAGTACTTCCAGGTTACAAATGAAGTAGGATTCACCCCTATATATAGGTGATCCAAGATCAAAGATACATGAACCCTATTAAATACTAATACATGAATTTAGTACTTCAAGTACATTCATAAATGGATTCCTCCAATGTACCAACGAATCTAGGGAGAATACATGTATCTATCTTCTTGAGAATATAAACGGACATCCACATTTTATATTTCTCCTTGAGAATATCAACGAACATCTACATCTTATAATTATTTCATAACATAAGGCAATTAAAGTTGTAATATATGAACATCATTTGTTGGGTAAACATCTACATGCAACCAATAACAAGAAGCCAATTTTCCTAAGTTCAGCAGTCAAGAAAAAAAAATTCAAACTACCGTTTGTTATGGTGGAATGCAAAAAGACATGAAAACCACACCAGTTTGTCCAATCCATTTCATTGTTAGTAGGGACATGAAAGGAACATAGGGGCCTCATTGTAAAACAACACTTGAAAATCTGGACATTATGGTCAAAACAAAGAAACAAGCAAACCGTTCTCAGTCCAATAGTCCAAAAAACAAGCACTAACCAATACTAAAGTCTAAAACCCCTTCCAAATTGACCAAAACACTCGCCTACTTATGGTGCGCACAAGAGGCCATGAATTACTATTCACAAACTCATCTTCCCCATTTTTTTGTTAGGGATTAGTGATATACAGCCCCAACTCCAAAACTCTAATCGCAAAAGATTTTATAGCGTGAGAGATCAAAAAATAGGGACAGAGATATATTTAAACTGTGGATATGTTTGTAAGTACTATGTTTACATTAGAATATTAGATCAGCTTTTTAGTCTTTTTGAGGTTAAACACACAAAAGCAATACGTGCATTATGGATAAAAAATTGTGTATGTTCATGATTAGGAGAGTTCCATCTTTTTATAATACTATTGAAGATCAAATTTGCCAATTATTTTCTTGTAGATATCTATTTTTCTATCTATTCTTATCTAATACTCTAACGAAAAATGTAACAACTTCTTTTAGTAGTTTGATCATTTTTGTTAAGGAATTATCACACTTCCATGATTTTATGGCCATTTATTTTTAGAATGGGGGCTGCCTGATAGACAACTAAAGGAAAAACAGAAAAAGTCTTCAAAACCACAATGAAAATGAAACTCTTCTTGTTTACTATGTTGTTTATTTTGCTAAAGAAAGGAAGAGAAAATTTTGCTTTATCAAGAGAAAAAATAAGGGAAGAAGAGACAACTTAGCAGCCATGGAACTTAAAAAAATAGGAGAAAAACTTAGCAGCCCTGGAACTGACTTTTATCTCCAAACCCATTATTAATGTGAAATAGAAACCAAAAGAATTCAAATGAATAAACGATCAAAGAAAAATATAGCCTAAAAGAAAGGCCATAATATAATAAAAAAAAGAAAAGGGAAAAACCCTAAAACATGCAAAAATAATAGAATGGCCCATGGCAAGTTCAACAGCGGAAAGCTGAAGTGAGCCCAAATTTAGGGTTGCAAACTAGTCGAGTCGAGTCAAGTTTTGGCCTAATCGATCCGAATCTTGACTTAATTTTATTGAACTCGAACTGGAACTTGAGTTTGACGAGCTGACAATTTAAAACTCGAGCTCAAACTCGACTTGATTCGAGCCGAGCTTGTGTTCGAAAAAAATAAAAAATAATTATTTTATTTTTTAAAAAATAAATAAAATAATAATAAATAATAAAATATTAAGGATATATATATATAATTTTACTATTAAAATAAAAAATATATAAATACTTAAAATAAAAAAAATAAAAATATATAATTAAAATATATATATATATATATATATATATATATATATATATATATATATATATATATATATATATATATACTTGAACTCGCGAACCGGCTCGCGAGCTAACGAGTTTAATATTTTTTGAGTTCGATTTCGACTCGAACCAGCGTGAGCAGGTCGATTCGTTTGCAACCTAAGCCCAATAAAGCAAATCCTACAGCCGGCTCTTAAGCCGAACGATCAGAGTTTCGCTAATTAAAATAATCACAAATTATAAAAAAAAAAAAATCAATCACGAGTTAGACCACTTCAATATTACATCTCCTTGGTCAACACGTAACACAGTTTGGAGAATTGCGGAATATTCAACCTTGACGTTCAAAGTTTCAAACATGACTCCAGACCGCACTTCCCTGCTATAAATACCCCAACAATCTCCGCACTTCTGCATCCATTGCAAGCATAACCAAGAATCAACAACCAAATCACCTATATTTTGAGCTGGTAACTTTGTTCTTTTTTCGAGGGTTTTAGTCGATTTTTGGGTTCAAGATGGATTGCAGAAAAGCAGCGATTCTTGTATTGGTTTTTGTCATTTTTGTTGCTATCATGGGCCAAGTTCATGTGGAGGCAGCGAGGTTGTTGACAGAGGAAGACTTCGCAGGTGCCAATCACTTGGATAAATTTCCTTCGGTCTATGCAAAAGCAAGAGACACGATGTCGCATTGGCTTGAAAGGTTGGCTTCTGGACCTAGCCCTAGAGGACCTGGTAATTAAGCTTAAAAGTTTGGCCAGCAAGTATTTAGGGAGCGGTTCGGCCATGCAAGGACTTGACAACCAACACTACTACACTAGTATATTTTGGTAGTATTTACTATCTAGAGAGGGTCTAAGACTCTGTTTTTTTTTTTTTTTGGTTATTTCATTCATTCATTCTTTGATGTCTTGTTACACTATGAAATCTTAATGCACAGATGTATATTTCTGACTTTTGCCCTTGAAGTGGCAGTTATAATGATAGATTTTTTTTTCTTAATGCTTTCTTTCATTTCTTTTGCCCTTGATCAATGGTTCAAGCTTTCTATAATAACAAGAACATGGATAACTCAGGTGTTCCAGCTCATCGTATGTAAACAACATGACAAATTTTTGCTGTACAATATCTGAGCCTTGGTTTTTGGTGCAGCAAAAGTAAATTGTTAAAAAATAATCTAATGATTGGCATCTTCACGAGCCCCTCCTTAATTGCAGACACTTCGATCCACAAATTAGAAATTTTTCTGATAGATCATGAGGTGGCTGCGTGAGATAATATAGTGCAGCTTTTATAGAAGTATTCCTCAAAAAAAAAAAAAAAGGACTATCATTTCCTATAAGATCCAATAACGATTATCATTTCCTATAACATACTATCTACTCCGTAAAGTTAGTATTCTTTTAAGGGGTTTTTGCCTAAAATAAATACCTTTAGAACACTGGTTGTAACGCTCGGAGCCCAAGGGCTACCCCAAGCAACTTTTGAGCTGAGATCGCATGTTCAAAATGGTTTATCTAAATTATTCAGTAGCCCATGGATCGGAGGTTTTATCCCAATGTGGGACATTTTACTCTTCTCACCTTCAGAACTTTGCATCCTCATAAAATCCATTACAATCTAAACTGTCCACTTAATCGTAGGCAGATTCTAGAGGTGACTCGTGCGAGTTCTAAAGGTAACCCACAGTCCAATATGGTACTTAATCTCATAAGTTCTAGAGCTAGTCTCCATTGAACGTAACACTTAACTGCACACAATACTTAGTTCCTTACAATTCCTTACATAATCAGAACTATTACACCACTTAGCTCCAAACTCACCTCGAGGTGGCCCTATCGAACATGACACTTAGTTCCGCACAACACTTAGTTCATCGAATGTGACACTTAACTCGGCACAATTTTACTTAATTTCTTACATTTTCTCGCGTAGTTAGAACTGTGACACCAATTAGCCCAAACTCACCTCGAGGTAATCCCCATTGACTGTGTTATTTAGTTTTACAGAGCACTTACTTCCTTACACTTCATTGCGTTGTCAAAACTATATATAACATCACTTGGCCCAGGTTTACCCCGCATAGAGACCTCACGAAACTTGTTCTAATATCATTTGTAACGCTCTGGGTCTAAGGGCTACTCCAAGCAACTTTTGAACTAAAACCATAGGGTTCAAAATGGCTACTTCAAGTTATTCGGTATCCCATGGATCAAAATCTATATGCTATGCTTTTCTCTTTTTTTGGTTCCAACATGGGACATTTCACTAGTAACATGGGACATTTCACTAGGATGAAATCTTCTATTATGACGGCTCTAAGTTGATCAATTCTTTCAACTTTTGATATCTATTTTTTGTACCAGGTTTAAGTCTCCTACCTATTATTGCCACAACATTTTGTTAGTAGTTTGATTGTTGTATATGATTTGAATTTTAAATTTAAATTCATGTCATATGACATTATTTGAACATACTAGTTTAAAAAAATTATATACTGATAGTACATAAAATATTAATTCTATATATATATATATAGACAAACATGCACTAAAGAAAAGCCAAAAAAAAAAGGAGAAAAAGACCAAAACAAACCGAAATAAAGAAAAGCCTGCCCTTAATGCCCAACGATCAAAATTGCTGGCTGCATTGTAGTCAGCCTTCAAGTTTGAATTCTTTCCATTTTTTCTTCTTGTTGCCATATCGGGAGTATAATAGTCCCCATTTATTAGGCTTGTACTGGACCGGATTGGCCAGTCTTAATTGTGAACCGGTCTTCTTTTTAAATTGGTCATTAGCAAAAAATCGTTTTGATAAAAAAACTAATCAAATCTGTTAGAATTGGTCAAACTAGTGATCCGATTTGATTGTTTGATCTAGTTCTCAAACTTTTTTTCTTATTTTTGAACATAATTTGAGTTAACTAAATTGCAAAACTTTCATTTATTAATAGGAATAAAAAAACACCACTCACTTAGTGCAAACAAAAAAATCACTCACATCTATAAGCGGTCTCTAAATCAAGAAATTTTCATCCGTATCATCTTATCATTTTATCATTAGTGATTCCAATTTTCATTAGAAAAGCCATAATCCCAATAAAAAGAACTCAAATTAGGTATGATTTGTTTTAATTTAGTTTTTCAATTAGTTATAACCAAAAACTTAATTTCAATATTTCTAAAACTTATAAAAATATAAAATAATTATGACATCATGATGACATTAGCTAACTTTTAAGAATGATCCAACTGATTCAACCAGTTGACTCTTGACTCAATAGTTTAGTCGAGTTATTATCCTATCCGAGTTTAATAACATTCATGATAGTCTTGCGTGAAAAATGATACTCCCTCCGTCCCACTTTGTTAGTCTTGTTTTCCTTTTTCGTCCGTCCCAAATTGTAGTCCACTTTCCCATTAAGAAATGTAGTAATCTTTCAAATTATCTAAAATACCCTTATTAAATATCTTGTTATTACTACATTGTTATTAAATACTAACCCACTACATTGAATACATTGAGTTTTTCCAATACATTGAATACATTGACTACATTGATTAGCATAAGGGTATTTTAGGAAATTATTAATCTAAATTTATGTTTCCAACCAAATTAATTACACTTTCTTAATCTGTGTGAAAAAAAGACCAAGACTAAGAAAACGGGACGGAGGGAGTATATAAGACGATTCTTTTGTCTTCTTATTTTGGGAGTATACATCTCATGGGATCATAGAGCGATGTGACTTTTTCTTTCTTTCTTTCTTTCTTTTAAATAGTCAAAACATGTGATAGAAAAACTATAGTAGGATAGCCTTGATTAAGATATACCGTATGCAGAACAAAATGTACTATCAAACATCTAAAAATATATTTCTAAACAAAAAAAGATATTTCTGAAGTTTATCTCTCTCTCTCTCTCTCTCTCTCTCTCTCTCTCTCTCTCTCTCTCTCTCTCTCTCTCTCTCTCTTCTCTAACAGAAAAAGGGTAGAATTTAAAAAGTGATGAGAAAGAAGGAGGATTTGTCTAAAGTTTATCTCACTAAACCAATTTGCAAAACCATCAGCCTTAGGCTAATGGCCACCACCAAGCCTTTAAGGCTTTGGTGGGGTGGGAGGCAGCCACAGTTGTGGTTCTTCAAAAAATATCCAGATAGGTGCGTGGTATACCTGTCTGATCCGGTGATGGTTCTGTTGGGGAGACCAATTTGCAAGAGTTACATATTAATCACTAGGAGTTAGGCAAACATTATTCAAACCCGTCGATATTTATTTTTCATCTTCACTAGTAATTCGGTACTCTAATTCAAGTTCTTGTTATAGATACATAAGGTCAAAAAAAGACAAAACTAAGGGGCAGGAGGGTCATGGATGCCCAAGTTTTTCAGAAGATTAGCGATGTACAACCCAAACTGCAAAACTCTAATCGCAAAAGATTTTAAAGCGTGAATGATAAGGAAAAAAAAAAAGGGATATTAAACAGTGGATATATTTGTAAGTACAACGCTTTACATTAGAATACTAGATACATTTGAATTCTACATAACTTTCTAAAGATTTGTCTGCATTAGTTCTTACGCTTGGGCGTTAGATATATTTGAACTCTACGTGTTCCTACTGAGTTATGTTTTAAGTTAGTTAATATCTAAAATCAAATTTCGAAGTATTTATAGCTATTCTTTGATAAACTTTTCCTGCCTCTGAAAATTGAAAAGGCTGGTGATAATTATGGTTCATCAATGTCAACTTTTTGGTCTATTTGAGGTTAAACACACAAAAGCAATATGTGCATTATGTATAAAAAATTGTGTATACTCATGATTGGGAAAGTTCCATCTTTTTATAATACTATTGAAGATCATATTTACTATTTATTGTATACAGATGCCTATTTTTTCTATCTATTCTTATCTCATTTCCTAACCATAAATGTTACAAGTACTTTAATTTGTTTGATCAATTTTGTTAAGAAATTATCGCACTCCATGTTTTATGGCCGTTTATTTTTAGAATTCGGGCTGATTGATGAAAAAAAAAGGAACAACAGAAAGAGACTGCAAACAAAAAGGAAAATGAAAGTCTTCTTGTTTATTTCGTTATGGAAAGGAAGAGAAAGTTTTGCTTTATGAAGATAAAAAATTATAGGGAAGAAGTGACAACTTACCAGCCCGAAAAGAATCCAAAAGATGAAAGAAAAATATAATCCAAAGAGAGGCCTTGAAATACGTTAAAAAAAAAACTGAAAAGAGGCTAAAATAAAGGATAGGCCCATGGCAAGTTCCAAAGCGGAAGCCAGCAGCGAGCCCAAAAGGGCTATCCTCCAACCCGTTCTTATGCCCAACGATCAGAGTTTCACTAAAGTCAACTTTGAAGGATTTTTTCTTTTTCTTTTTTTTTAAATATATGAAGACTCTTGATTTTTCTTCTTCCTTTGGTAAATACATCTTACTAAACTGTAGAAGCAGTAAGAGTTTTCTTCTTCTTTCTTTTTTTTTTTTTCCCTTTAATAAGTCGAAACATGGGATGCAAAGACAATAACGGATCTAATCACATGAAGCTTCATAAGATATACGGGATGCAGAATATAAAGAACAAAATATATTATCAAGCGTCCAATATATATTTCTAAAATTATCCTACATCTTAATTGACACTCCCTCTATCCCATAAAAATAGAAGTGTAAGTTAATTTAGATGTTAATTTTAGGCATACTTCCATTTTCATGTAGAATAGAAGTACAAGTTAATTTAGATCAAGAAATCATTTTTGGCTAGGACTTTCTCCTTCAATACTTATAATATTTCATTCAAACATAGAGGATGGAAGGCCTAATCTAGTGTCGTACTTATTATTTCAACAAGAATAATAATAATTTAGTTTGATAAAGATGTGCATTACATATGAATATATTAGTAAAATCATAAATAAACTATCTCTCTGAAAAAGAAATAAACCTATAATTTGCAACAAAAAAAAAAGAAAAAAGAGCCAATCTTCGCGGGACATAGTGTGCTAGGTTATGTTTATTTTCATCTTAGTCAATCCTCAACTCAAACTTGCCATGTTTATCTACATCTTCTCTACCAATCTTAATGAGGAATTAAGTACTTTTAGTTAAGGTTTTTATTATAGACAAACAAGGTCAAAAATAGATAGAACTACGGGGTTCAAGGAGAGGCGATCACCCCCATGTTTTAAAAAAATTAAATTTCTCCTGTGTTGGAAAATAGAAAAGGCCAATTGATGATTCTGGTCCCTCAAAGCCCCTTTATGAGGTTAAACAAACAAATGCAAGTGCCATTTGATAATTATTATTCCAACAATCAAGTTGATTTGTTTATTCTGTTTTGAGGCTTTAAACTAACTCCATTTCATAGAGATAGATCCATACCTAAACAGATAGGAGTCTTTTAGGTAGATCATTCGAGTATTCAAGAGCTGTGAAGAAGTAGGCCAATCCCGGAAGATTGGGCTAATCTGTTTTGGTTATGTCTTCATTTCTAAGTTTATGTTGCGTTTGATCTTGGACCACGAACATATATAGCTGGCAAATAGCAATCTTTCTTCTCCTTTTCTTTTCTTTTTTGGTTTCTTTTCTCTCTCCCATGTTTCTTTTGTTCTAACTAGTGTTCAATCTTTCAAAAGTAACTTTTTGTCCGTGTATATATATATTGTCTAATGGCGACGAAGGAATACAACGCCACAATGATTTTTACGGGGAATCAATGCTAGTGGAATCGAACAGTGATGATCCAGTGAGCTATCATGTTCTCGATCAAATTGCAGAATCGAAGCAATTGAAAAGCATGCTAGGCACTGGACTAATGCAGACATACTCCTCATTGATTCTTTCATGTGGTGGTAGCAACCTGAAGTGGCGCTTGTGTAAGTACATTTTGAATGTCCCAATAGATTCAACAGCTTCCCAAGATTTCTTTTGGCTATTGATACTGGTGCCTTTTTGATCAAGTGATAGAAATTCAGAAGAAGGTGCGGAAGAGGCTGATGGCTTTGCGAACATGGTCAGATTAGTTGGACATCCATATCAACCGGACCAAAACAAAATTGCTTTTCATGAGTTAGTCTCGTGTTTATAAGATGCATAAAAAATCAGTTTCTCCACGACTATTTTGCTGTTGCAGTAATCACAAGAAAATGTAGACAATGCAATTCTTTTTACTGTATTCCCTCCAACCTAGTGTTAAGAGTAGTTTTCTGAGAACTCAACCTTTTATGGAGATATATAATTATTATGTCTAAGTGATGCGGTATTAGATGAATTTAGATGTATAACCTTTGATTTAAACCATTCACTTGACAGATTGCGCATTGGGCAATATACAAGTTACTTTTTCAAATGACAAATTTGAAAAGCAAGTGTTGATTTCAAATCGGTGATCTTGTTTTGAGATGTCAAACAAGTGAAAATACAATATTAACAAGGGTAAAAAACAAAAAAGCCCCATGTGGTAAACCCAATATATAAATAAACCCCTTGTGGTAAACCTAATATATATATAAGCCCCCTATGGTTTTAAAATATACAATGCGACACCTCATGCTTTGAACTAATTTGTAACCCTGACGGAAATCGGTAAAATTAATGGGAACTGATGAAAGGACCAAAATGCCCTTGTATAATAACCAAAAGGCAATTGAACAGAATCATTTGTTCCATTCAAATCCTACAAAGAGAGAGAGAGGGAAAGCGAGAGCGAGAGAGAGCAACCAAAGCCGAACCAAACGGAATCAAGTAAGAAGAGCGAAGGAGACGAAGATTTCTTCCATAAAATCGAAGGCAAATGGGTATGTATGTTATACTTCATTCATGTTATAATTAATTAAAATTAGTTCATGTATGTTCTAATTAATTACGGTTTAGGGTTACCCATCTCAGATTTTTACTAAATTGATTTCAATATTTAGGGCTGATGATGTTATTTACTTTAATAATATGCAATATTTGGATATTAACCTTAGAAAAATTCTGATTTTGTGAGTTTTGGGACTGGTACTTTGGATTTAAAGTCAAGATTTTTGCTGATTTGGGACTACAACTTTGGATTTAAAGCCGAGATTTTTTGTTGATATTTGGGTGTTGAACTAGGAATCATGCAAATAATTTCTGAAATGTCCATTTCTGATAGGAGATTTTTGCTGATTTGGGACTGCAACTTTGGATTTAAAGCCGAAATTTTTGTTGATATTTGGGTGTTGACTAGGAGTCATGCAGATAATTTCTATTTGGGTGTTGACTAGGATTCATGCAAATAATTTCTGAAATTTCCATTTCTGATAGGAGATTTGTGCTTGTTAGGGACTGCAACATTGGATTTCTATTTGGGTGTTGACTAGGATCTGTTTGTGTGTGTTTGTGTGTTTGAGTACGACTCAATTACTTGTTACAATTAGATATTTAACAAAGAATTGTGAGTAAAACTATAAAATTCTATACTTGTCACTGTCTTATCTGGTTTGGTAGTCCATAATGCTATTAAAATTGGTTGTGTTTGTACTTTTCTGTTTATTTGGTTTTATGTATATGAATGATGGAGACATAATAGTCGGGAGACTAAAACATATTTATTATATTCCTTGAAATATTCAACAGAAGAAGACAAGTCAGAGGAAAAAGTAGACATACATATGTATTTTGATAGAAAATTTGGAGAATATCCTGCTCTCTACTACACAGGAACCCGTATGGCTATCTTTAAAAATAGACTTCAAGACCAGATCTCCATAATTAGCCTTTGTAGGATGTTTAAAAAAGTGGATGAGAATGCAACTAGAGTGACTTTCTAGTTTTGTGCTCCACAAGTAGACTTAAATGGTGGCCTACATCCAATTAAGGATAATGATGATGTTAAATTGATGAATAAAGCACATTCGGGTTTGGCAACAAGGATAATATGTGCTTGCAGTGGGGATGATCCTTTTGAAAAGCCACTAGAACATGGTAGGGACAATGTGTTGGAGCCAAATTCGACAATGGATGCATCAACATCAAATAAATGTGCAGATGGTGTACATAACTCCAAAATAGACAGCAGGGATGATAGGGTACATAACATAGAGACTTTAGAAAAAAAGGAAGATGGGCTGAGTAATTGCAATCCAAAGAAGACAAATACTAATAATGATGAGCCTGAATGGCTAAAGGAGGGGTTGGAAACAAAAGAGGATGAGGACATTTTTGCAACTAAAAAAGATGTGGATAAATGCAACAAATCAGAAGACGGGTCCATCTTACATTCCACCCATTTTAAGCCTTATCATGTGTTCTCTTTTCCTGCAAATGTAGCTATCAATAGCCCTGCCAAAAGTGAAACTAATAAGGAAAAAAAGTCCAGAAGTAAGAAGCAGTCTATAGGGCCAGACAGCATTGGAGAAATTCCACCTCGTATCTCATTTCAGTTTTTATCTAAGACCACATCTCAAGCTACTGACCAACACCCATTTTAGATCCCATCACAAGCTAAAGCAGTGAACAGTAAAAATGCTGAGGAAAAATCAACAAAAGAAGGAGCACCATATACACCAGAAGAAGATTGGCAGGAACCGGTATTTTCTGATGAAGAGTTGCTGGACAATCATGGATCTGATTATGAAGGCCATGAAGAATGCCTTGACTTTAACCCTAAAGTGGAGTTTCTAAAGCCACATTTTGAATTGAAGATTGGGTAGAAGTTTTTCAATTTCAGAGTTTTTAGATATGTTTTGGTCGAATGGTTGGTAAGAGAGGGATATGAGGCTGAATGGGTAAAAAATTACTCAAAAAAGATTATTGCCAAGTGTACAAAGGGCTATTCTTGGAGGATTCGTGCAACACCAATCCAAAGTGAAACTATTTTTCAAATTAAATCCCTGAAGGGTTAGCATATTTGTGCTAGAGATTACAACAACAAGCATGCAACAACCAAGTATTTGAGCATGAAGCACCAAGACAAGATAAGAGGTGACCCGAAGTGAGCTATGAATGGATTTCAGAATGATATTAGAAGAGATTTAATTATTAATGTGTCTGTTGCCAAGATACGCGGAGCAAAATAAAGGCAAAAGATGAGATGCTTGGCACAGATATGGAGCAATATCACCACCATTGGAGTTATGCAGCTACAATCTGAGAGACAAATCCTGGCAGCACTGTCAAGATTAAGCTTGATACAGCAGAAGATGGTGCACAGGGGACATTTTAAAGACTGTATTACTACCTTCATGCTTACAAATAGGGGTTCCTCGATGGCTGTAGACCAATAATTGGTCTTGATGGGTGTTTTCTGAAATCTGCATTTGGTGGTCAGTTGTTGTCAGCAATTGGTAGAGATGGCAATGACAAAATGGTTCCAATAGCAGTAGCAATGGTAGAGGTAGAGAGGTAAGACTCATGGAAGTGGTTCTTGGAACTATTAATGGCTGATTTGGGACTTGGTGTGGAAAACATACCCTGGACATTCATATCAAATCGACAAATAGGACTGGTCCATGCAGCGAATTAGTTATTTCCAAATTCTGAACACAGGTTTTGCTTGAGGCATATGTACCAAAATTTCAAACAAAAGCTCAAAGGAAAAGAGTTGAAAGACTTGTTCTGGGCAGCTGCAAGTGCTGGGAATGAAATGGATTGGAAATTAACAATGAATTCCCTTGAAAAAGCTTCAAAGGATGCAGCTGGATGGCTGCAAAAAATGTCACCAGTTTTATGGAGTAGGTCATATTTTAGACAAAGTAGCAAATGTGATATTCTTATCAACAACCTTTGTGAGTCATTAAATAACTATATTTTAGAAGCCAGAGAGCTACCTATCATAGGGATGCTTGAGGGGATCTGAAGAAGGCTCATGCAAAGAATTCAATTGAAGAGGTTTGGTATGCAAAAATTTCAAGGAAAAATCTGTCCTAACATTGCAGAGAAGATTGACAAGGATCTGAAACTTAGTAGGCTGTGTATTCCCACATGGGATGGTAAGAACAAAGATTGACTGTGGGTGTAGAAAATCTGTTGTGGTGGATTTGAGGGAAAAGACTTGCATATGTGGTTATTTCCAGCTTACAGGTTATTCTTATACTCATGCATGTACTGCAATAGGAGCACGTAGATTGCCTTTGCTTGATTATGTACATGCCTGCTACAGTAGAAAAAATTACTTGAGAATATATGAGCACACTATCACACCTGTCCCAAGTGATAAGTACTGGGTGAGATGTGAAGAACAACCCCCAAATCCTCCTGTAGTTAGAAGATTGCCTAGCAGACCCAAAAAGATTCGGCAGAGGGTAGCCGACGAGCCTAAAAAGGGTCAAGTCTCAACCAGGAAGGGTCTTGTGGTACATTGCAAGAGATGTTTTCAGCCAAGACATAATTCAAGGACCTGCAAGAATGCCATTCATCCCAACTCTAAATTCTACATGGTAACATAAACTAGATTTTTCATCTTATTTGCTGTCCCAAATCATATAAGACTTGCACATGTATATGAACTTGTTTTTTATAGGCACCTGACGCTAATGTAACTGAATCAAGTTCAGTAGTTCATTCATCAGCTTCTTCACCAATGGTGCCCTCGCAACCGGTAGTCCCAAATCAAGAACAAGTTGCACTTGTTCAAAAAACAAGCTGCAGGCCTGGAAAGCAGTATATGCAGCCAACAATTGTAAATGTGGCAAAAAATGTGCCTGCTATACTATCAAGTTCTCAGGTTGGATAAGATCTAAAAACAAATGTGATTTAATGAAGCATCTTTCCTCGTTGCATCTTATGTGCAACGATGCATTAACTGGAGGGAAGAGGCTTGAAAGTGCAATACCTCAATATAACTCAGTTATCTGATGGTAGGAGAGATGCTCACCCATCCATCTATAGGTTGCATTGGGTGCCTCCTGTAGCAAGACTTGCACATGTGGTTATTTCCAACTTACAGGTTATCCTTGTACTTATGTATGTGCTGCAATAGGAGCACGTAGATTGCCTTTGCTTGATTATGTGCATGCCTGCTACGGTAGAGAAAATTACTTGAGAACATATGAGCACACTATCACACCTGTTCCAAGTGATAAGTACTGAGTGAGATGTGAAGAACAACTCTCAAATCCTCCTGTAGTTCGAAGATTGCCTGGCAGACCCAAAAAGATCCGACAGAGAGCAGCCGACGAGCCTGAAAAGGGTCAAGTCTCAACCAAGAAGGGTCTTGTGGTACATTGCAAGAGATGTTTTCAGCCAAGACATAATTCAAGGACCTGCAAGAATGCCATTCATCCCAACTCTAAATTCTAAATGGTAACATAAACCAGATTTTCCATCTTATTTGCTATTCCAAATCATATAAGACTTGCATATTAATATGAACTTGTTTTTCATAGGCACCTGACGCTAATGTAGCTGAATCAAGTTCAGCAGTTCATTTATCAGCTCCTTCACCAATAGTGCCCTCGCAACTGGTAGTCCCAAATCAATAACAAGTTGCACTTGTTCAAAAAACAAGCTGCAGGCCTGGGAAGCAGTATATGCAGCCAACAGTTGCAAGTGTGGCAAAAAATGTGCCTGCTAGACAATCAAGTTCTTAGGTTGGATAAGATCTAAAAACAAATGTGATTTAATGAAGCATCTTTCATTCGGACATTCAGATTTTCCTCTTTAATTGCAGCCTGTGAGTGGCACAATTTCACCAGCAAAAGGACCCCTTCGGCCTAATGTTTCTGATGTTCTATCCAATCTAAGGTCCAAGAAAGCAAGAAGATATTGACAGAAGTAGCTCAGTTAACATAGCAACTTTAGAGTTGATTTTAGGATGAACTTGATGTTTGTTGATTGCCTCTTGTATAGTTTTTTAAGGAATTAGTGGTTGTTGTTGGAGTTGGTGGCAAACATTTCAATAGTTTTTGAGGCAGCTTTTGTTTGGTGGGATGCTTTTGTCTACTTTATTTGGAATTCTTGTCAAGTGTTGGAAACTTTAATATACTTATTGACTGTTTTAATGGAGAATTCTTGTCAAGTGTTGAAAAGCTTATGTCTACTTTATTATGTGTACTTATTGCTCATTAAGGGGTGTAAGTGTATTTCTTAATTACAGAAGACGTTATTATGTGTACTTATTGCTCACAACTATTTTTTATGCATAAATATGATCAAGGGCTGCAAGTGTATTTCATAGTTGTGGAGCTTCATTGTTTTTGGTAGGACATTTTCCAGAAAATCAGAAGAATAAAGTGCACATTTTCATGAACAAAACAAACTACCAAATTTCTTCATTTTCATTCATAACAAAATCATTGTCTTATTTTATAGAAATTATCATCAACAGAAGCAAAAGTGAAAAAATAGATACGATTAGACAATAACTAACTAGTGTTTTCAAGTTTTTCACTTCACAATTCGAGTTCAAGTGTGGGAAATGTTCTTCAACCGTTGGCCTCCCATAAAAGTTTTCTCTGCTGGCTTCATCTCTATAGATGGGATTACACCATGACCAAAATCTACATTCATCCCTTTCACACACAGTACAATATCTCTTTGGATGGCTTTTCGAACTCAACAATCTTCACCTTCGCCTTTCTTCGACAGTCACAAATCTTATATTGGTACCGTAGATCCCTAGCTCCACTACCCCTTCTAGAGCTTGAGGAAAACATGAGCAAATTTTTTAGCTAGTTATTTCCCTTCATTAGTAGATAAATCCCAATTTAGTTACCAACATTCTTACTTTAAACCCTAATAACAACAATTTGTTAGCCAAAACCCAAAATCAAAACTTTTTACCTTAGCCAAGATTGTGTAGTAACTGCTTGGTGGTTGACTTCATCTCTGAAGAAACTTTACCTTCCTCTTCGATTGGGTGGCAAATGTGATTTCTCCCAAAGGCTAATTTAATTTCTCTCAATCAAGTAGAAAATCGATTTCTCTACACAAGCATCGCTAGGAGTTTTATTGGGGGCTAAGAATATTTGCTAAAAATTAAGTATAAAGAATTTGTTTTTAGCTTCCAGTACACCAGTTCCGTTAATTTTACCAATTTCTGTCGGGGTTACAAATTAGTTCAAAGCATGAGGTGTCGCGTTGTATATTTTGAAACCATAGGGGGCTTTTTTGTTTTTTACAATGGTACGGATAGTGTAATACATTCATATTTTTCCATCATTACATCTTGATTTGGAGTTCCTACGTACGATACACTTATAATTCAATCGAAAATACCATTTGACAAGAGGGATCAATTTAAACTATAGGGTTGAATATTGGGGATCATCTACAGGACAAAACTGTGATGATGAAACAGAACCAATTTTAGAGGAAAGGCGCGCAATATTGATCGTGGGTTGATGAGAATGGCCGAAGCAACGATGCATTAACTGGAGGGAAGAGGCTTGAAAGTGCATTACCTCAATATAACTCAGTTATCTGATGGTAGGAGAGATGCTCACCCATCCATCTACAGATTGCATTGGGTGCGTCCAAGCAAGGTGCAATTAGCTGATCCCAGGAGCTATTCAGATTGCGTACACTGGTGCCTTCCAAGAGTTCCTAATGTCCGGAACGAGATTCTTTATCCTATTTAATGTTAAATAATGATGAATTTGATGAAAAAAATAGAATTGTACTGCCGGTTATGTCCTTCAAAATGTACAATTCTTTTTGTTCTTATACGAGGTACCCTGGAAGGACTATAGCTTAGAGTAAGAAGACATTACCCTCAGATGAAGATTTATGAAACAAATATTTAAACCAATATTCAGTCAATGCTTCTCTCCCAAATCCTTCTCCAAATACTTCTTTCCCTCGATAAAGCTCGTGCTGGAAGCCTAAATCATTTATTCACCAATTAAATATTTTTTATGCACCCCAAATACCTACTTTCATGCACTGATATCATATTTATGCACACCCTATACTTACATATCTTCCTAAAATTATTTTCACTCTAGACAATAAATTAACAGTTGAGTAATTTTCATTAATAGCTAATTTGTGTCGAGCAAATCTTCTTGGTGTGAGAATTCTTAATTCATGAATTATAGGATGTGATTTATGTCACCATAGACAGAGGTTAAAGCATGTGTTGGATTCAAAATTGAAGTTAAGTAGTACAAATTAACTTATTACACCCTGAATATGAAATAAAAATATCGATATCTTGGTAGCATTCCAAGTAACTCCTCAACCGAGAGTTTGGCTTGAAGAAGTGGGACATAATCTCTTAATGAGTGATTTAGGATATCTATTAGTCAAACCCTTAAAAATATTAAATTCCTAATCTATTTTTTTTGGGTAACTCATTAATAACCTTCAGTGGTTTCATCCATTGCCATGTAATTCTTCTAACATTTCAAACTATCCACTTCATCCCTTATAATTTCATACAAACTGAAAATTTAATGAAAAATAACCTATGTAATATCTTTAGTTGAAATACCAGTAATACCTTTACTTAAATGCTAAATCAAATAATGACTTAATCATCTTATATACAAATATAGGGAGATTATGTGGATAAATGCAAAAGTTATATGGAAAAAAGTGGATATTTATACAAATTATAAGGAGATTAAGTAGATATTATGATTTTATCGCATGCACTTTTAGAGGGCCTATAGTCTAATCACTATAACTGATTTGTATTCCATCCATTTTCCACTTTATGTAAGACTATAGGGGATTATGTAATTATTTTGAAACTTTTGGAGGGTTCATCTGGTATTATATAAAAGGGCAAATTATCCAATTGGCCCTTTAACTCTTTGTCTAGGTAAAATTAAGCCCCTCATCTATTTTTTGCTGACTTTAAGCCCTTGAACTTGTAAAAGTGGGAAACCGTGGCCCTTTTAGCCAGTTTCTCCAGTTTTGCAACCGGAGGACCAATTCACACGAATGCAAGTGTGCTTCTTCAAAGGGCATTTTTGTCCTCATATTCTAAGCAAAAGGGCACAACTCCTCCTTCTTCCCTCCATTTTCCTAACCCAACCCAACTATTAGTCGAAACTTCATAGCAACAGCCTTACCCATTTTCATCTTGTCTTGAGGATCTTTGCGGAGAAAGAAGAGCAAGAGAGAATCAGCATTGTCGGGTTTGGGTATTATCGACATTGAAGCAACAATGCAGTGGCAAATCAGGCCGAAAAATGAATACTTTGATCCTGTCCTCGCTTATGGTATGTATATTCGTTCGAACCTTTAAATGTGAAATAGGTAGCATATTTAGTGGTCGGATGGGTGAAGAGAGTAAAATTTTGGTGGTGGGGGTTACTGAAAATGACGTGCCAGTGGTCCTAGATGTGGGGGTATGGTGGTGGGCACCTAATTTTGTTGTTTAGTTGTTCAAAAAGTGTTGGAATTTACGAATAATTAGCATTTCAATAAAAGTTGGAACTTTTTTATTGTTTAACTTCGATTTAAGCATTACATTAGGGTTACTTTTTTAAAAAGCATGTGAAGAAGAAATTGAAATTTTAATTAATTATATTTGAATTTGAATAGTATATTTATCTGCATTTGTTGTAGCCCAACTTGTATTGAAACAATATATTCATATTGATATGCAGATCCAGAATGTGAAATATTTAGCATAAGATTACACCACGGGGGAAGAATAAATTGAAAAAATTATGTCAGTTATGAGAATGGAGAAGTGGCCTATATAGATATGTGTAATGCTGAACGTATGTCAATCCATAAGTTGAATAAAATGGTTGGAAAAGTTGGTCATCGTAATGCAGCCATTTTGTACTATTTCCTTGAACTAGTTGCAGACATGAGGACTGGTTTGAGAGAATTGTCTACTGATACCCATGTTAGGACATTCTGTGACTGGACATATAAATTCAAGGTGATGGAAGTGTATTGCCATCATCTGACAGATCCAGAAATTGAAGAACTGAAAAATGCTGTAATAATAGAGTCACAAGAGAAGGGAAAAAAGAAAACTGGAGTTGTCATAGAGGAAGTAGATGAAGAAGAATGCATAACTAGATATGTAGGTAGAAGGGATTGTATGGTTGGGAATGTAAGGGGTGAAAAAAGAGCAAAAAACAGTCGAAGGGATAGTAATGTTAGGCCAGCAGAGGGTGTAGATACCGTTGAAAAGATAGGGGGTGAAAAAACAGCAAAAAACACTCATGCAGCTAGTAATGTTGGGACAGAAGAGGGTGAACATAAAGCTGACTATGGTGGTGGTGAACACGAAGGTGAACGTGAAGCAGAGGGTGAACATGAGGTTGACTATGGTGGTGAACAGCAAGGTGAACATGAAGCAGAGGGTGAAAACATAGATGATGAATCTGAATCACAAGTAGAGGAAGAAAATGATAGATTTAGTGGTGCCAATGACTATGGTGGTGAAGAGATTATCCTGGACATTTTGAATTCGAATGTTGATGGCTGTGGTGAAACTTCACAGTAACGGCAGAGAGATGAAACAACTGACCAGACGCAGTGTTCAAAACAGGAGAATGTTTGTGGAAAGCAAACAGAAACTGACCTGGAAACACAACAGCAAGGTGCGAGAAAGAAACAAGTTAGGAGAAAGAGAACCAGATCAGCAGAACAAACAAGCCAGGGACCAGAGGATATAGATTCACTCCAACAAGATTACATCTCTGATCACCTAAGCAGTGACAATGACTCATCAGATGATGAATTCAAAGAGAGATACAAGGACTTTGTCCTAGAGAAATTCCTCAGGGATCCCAAATTCGAGATTGGGATGAAGTTTGAGTCAAGAACACAATTCAAATCTGCTGTGACTGAGTATGGGATTAGGATGGATAAACCTGTTTAGACCAGTAAAAATGAGCCCACCAGGGTGAGGGCCAAGTGTAGGGAACCATGTAAATGGTTTGTATTTGCTTCAATAGAAAAGGCTGCGGGCACAAAGGACTTGGTAGTAAAGACTCTGCATGATGTCCATGAAACATGCAACCATGCATGGAAAAATAAGAATATTACAGCCAAGTGGCTGTCTGATAGGTATGTAGAGAGAATAAGATCAAATAACAGTTTGCCAACAAGAGAGTTAAGGCAAAAAGTCCATAAAGACTACCAGGCAGAAATATCTAAGCATGTTGCAGCTAAGGCGAAGACACTAGCTATAGAGAAGATCAAGGGGTCAGCTGAGTCACAATACAAGAAAATATGGCAATATTGTGAAGAGATTAAAAGGACTCATCCTGGCAGTACAATGGAAGTTATGTTCACTCCATTTAGAGAACCCGGATGTAATCCAAGGTTCATGAGGATGTACTGCTGCCTTGGCCCACTGAAGAAAGGCTTTAAAGATGGATGCAGACCTATTTTGTGTTTGGATGGATGTCATATTAAAGGTAGATACCCAAGCCAACTGTTGACAGCTATTGCAGTGGACCCCAACAACGGCTTTTGGCCAGTTGCATGGGTAGCTGTTGAAAAGGAGGCCACGGAGCAACGGAGATGGTTCCTACTTTTAGTGAAGCATAATGTAAGCCCCTTATCTTTTAGTGTAGGTAAAAATAAGTCCCTGAACTTTTAATGTAGCATACTTGTTGCCCTCAAACTCACCATCACTTGGCTTTCATACTTATACCTGTTGTGATTTTTTTGTAGGGACTGGACAGAGCACTCGCAGAGGTTCTACCAAATTCTGAACACAGATACTGCGTTCAACACATGTATAGAAATTTCAAGAAGAAACATCCAGTATTAGGTTTAAAGGATTGATTGTGGCGTATAGCAAGCACCACAACAGTTGAACATTTCAACCAAGCCTTGGATGATCTTCAAGCCTATGACAAAGAAGCATATGCATGGGTGAAGAAGAGACCACACCCTCGACATTGATGTAAGGCATTTTTTTTCAAACATACACAGTGTGATATGTTGGTTAATAACTTGTGTGAATCATTTAATGCCCATATTTTAGAGGCTAGGGACCAGCCTATTATTTCTATGATGGAGGCTATTAGGGAATACCTGATGGAAAGGATCCAAAAGAGAAGGGCTGTAATGGAAAAATACAAGTTAGATGATGGACCATTCATTAGAGAAATTGTGGAAGAAAGGGTCAAACATGCAGCACAATGGGAAATAACGTGGAATTCAAGCTCAGGTTATCAAGCAAAAGGGCCACAGAGAGCCCAATTTGCTGTTGACCTTGACAAAAATGAGTGCACCCGCAATTTGTGGGTCTTGAGTGGCATTCTATGTTCCCATGCAATTGCTGCTCTACATAGAGTTAAAAAGGATCCTTACAAAATGTTGGCTAACTACTATCATATGGAGGTATTCTTTACCGTCTATGATAATGTGTTGCAGCCTATTAATGGAGATATTCAGTAGCCACAGTCAGACATGCTGGAGTTGGACCCACCAGCAAGTGTCACTCAACCTGGCAGGCCAAAGAAAGCTAGAAAGAGAGATATTACAGAAGGAAAAGATCCAAAAGGTTGCGAAAGAGGATTGTAATCCATTATAGAAAGTGTGGAGGGATTGGACATAATGCTAAAACTTGCAAGAATCTTCCTAAGTCATCTACTGGAAAGCAACCTTCTCAACAACCAACACCTACTGAACAGCCATGTAATCAGCAGCAGCACAAAGCACCAACAAAAAGACAACGTGTGCGTTTGCACTTCATTATAAATTTCAGCCTGTTTGTAACTTTTTTTTTTTTTGGTGATCTGAAATGCTTTCTTTAATATGTAGGTAATCAAGAATCAGGGACAAAGAAATTAGCAAAAAACTCAGCAACAACCAACACATCAACCTCAGTCCCAACAATCCACCTCAAGACCACCAGTTCATAGGCACAAGAGAAGTACATCAAAAAGGCCACTGACAGAAGCAGACAAAGGTTTTATTAATCTCAACTATGCTTATTTGGGTAAAGATCCACCTTTCAATGTTGAAAACTGGCAGGGAAGAGGTGGAGGAAGAGGAAGAGGCAGGGGAAGGGGAAGAGGAAAGGGTCCATCTACTGGATCCTCCACAAGTTCTTGAAGTATTGCACTATCTCTTTGAACTCAGCCCTGACCAAAAAGAAGGCTTGTAAATGGATGTAACTAGAATGTTGAAACTATAAATGATATTTTTTTGAATAGGCTTTTGTGGGGAATCAAAGCATGTGCCTGTGCTTGGTATCTAGCAACATGGACACAAGTCACTGCTTTTGTGTATTTGTCTGTTTCCTATGAAAGTGATTGTTGACTGTATTTACAGGCAAACATCATTGTAATTTTCTTTTGCTAATTATATTCTAATGTTATGCAGTTGCTATCTTATATTTGTATGGTTTGGTATAACAATTTTTGTTGACTAGGTAAATCAAATACATCCAACAAAGCCCATGACATGCGAATTGGGATAAATAATTCTCATCACATTACTTGCCGAAAATTACAGTTAACATTGATTGAGTTCAACCACACTTCTACACTAATCTGTGAGTACAACAAAGGCTTGTTTAAGCTAAACAATACAATATACTTCTCCCTAACCATCTGCATCGTACACCATAGATCCATTTGCTCCATCCATGGTCCTCAAAACTGGCAGTACTGATGGCAATGTGTTACACTTACACACTGCCCTTCATGTATCGCCTTCAATTTGCATAATCCCATTACATTTATCCCCAATTTGCAGCATCCTAAGAGAGACTCCACTTGCAATTTTTTTCTCTGTAAGCACCATTATTACAGCAACCAATCAACTTACCACAACAACCCTTACAAGGAACTTATTTAATCATTTCTGCCACCGCAGCTGCTCCTCTGTTTCTCTCAATTTTGCCTTCAACTTGGCAGCTTTTGCCTCGGATCTCGCAGCTACAGTTTCAAATTCGTCTTTTTGCTTTTCTGTTGCATTGATCCTCCTTAGAAGGCCTAGTATCAGCTCAATAGAACGACGGCACATCTCGTCGTCAATCCAATTCCAATACCCGCAGCCACCAACTTCTTCTGAGCAAACGGCGTACCTTCCTGGATTTCTATCAGTCCAAGAAGTAATCATCTTCATGACTTTACCGCAACGACAAGTAGGAAGCAGAGGGCCGCGATATTTGCGTATTTTTTTCTTCCCTTCACAAAGCTTTTACCTTCTCTCCATTTTTTTTCCTTTCAGACCTCTCACTTGCTTCAATGTCGACCCGACAGTGCTGATTCTCTCTTGCTCTTCTCCCTCCGCAAAGATCCTCAAGGGAAGATGAAAATGGGTAAGGAAAATGTAGGAAAGATTCTCTCTTGCCACTCCATTGTTGCTTCCATTGTTGCTGTGAAGTTTCGACTAGCAGCTGGATTGGGTTAGGAAAATGGAGGGAGGGAGGGAGGAGTTGTGCCCTTTTTACTTAGAATATGCGGACAAAAATGCCCTTTGAAGAAGCACACTTGCATTCATGTGAATTGGTCCTCCGGTTGCAAAACTGAAGAAACTGGCTAAAAGGGCCACGGTTTCCCACTTTTACAAGTTCAAGGGCTTAAAGTCAGTAAAAAATAGATGAGGGGCTTAATTTTACCTAGACAAAGAGTTAAAGGGCCAATTGGATAATTTGCCCTATATAAAATCATAGGGGGATTATATATAATTTGCCCTTTTTTTGGATTTCTCCAAGGATTTAGTACAAATGTGTTTTGTGCGGCTCCGTCCAATCATTTTATATATTTAAATTTTTAGTGTACAAATACATTATAATATTGTACTGAATATATATCAAATATTTTATTCATGTATGTCATTTTTACCTCGAATACAATAATGCAAGGTAATTACATACTAAATGATATAAAAAATACAACAACTAGATTATACCAAACCCCAACCATACTAGCTCTTATCGGAATTCTCACCATTTATTTAAGTCACTAGGTTCAAAACTTTTCGTTAATTTTCTTCATTTCTTGGAGTAGCTCTAACAAACCCGGTCTTAAATCTAAATAGGTTTTCGTCAATCATTAATTGCGCCATCCTAATCGGCCCAGAAATCCAAATTCAAATAGGAAACCCAAAACGTGAAAAAAATAAAAATGAAATATTCAAATTTCCCTATATTTATACGAATATAGGGTTATGTTTGATCTGTTTTTCAATCCAAAAGCGATTGAATGACTTGAAAAATACTAACATGCAACCAACACCCCAAGAAAGATCAACCTATGTGTTCTCAGACTCAGAAAAAGAGTACAACTTAAGAAAGAAAGCCAATTACCCGACCTTCCAAAAGATATTATATTCAAGATTCTTCAAAAATCTACCCTTCGAATCTCTAATGCATTTTCGTTGCATTTGCAAGTCTTCAAAAAATTTGTTCGCTAATCCTCTCTTTATGAAACACCGAAACCGGGGACAAATTCTCGTGACATCATTTGAACGTCTGCTATTTTCAGTGAATTCGTTAGATATCGAAGCTTCAGAAGCCCCAAGGCTTGTCAAGACAAAATTACCAGGTAAATGGGTACTGATAAGTATGCCGAGATCAAGATCCGAACAGAGCTCCTGTGTATGCTCCTGAACTGACCGGCAATAGATGAACAGGGGGACTAGCTTCCCATTGTGACTCCGAAATTCAAGTCAGTTGAGAAGTAAGAGAAAGTAATTGTATTATATGGTGTTGTATGTGTATGTGTGTGTACCTTTCCTGGTCCCTCCATTCCTTATTTATAGAGTTCTGTAGGATGGTCCGGAAAGAATCTTAAATCATCCCGCTACCTTTGATGGCTATCCTGAATATTTGTCCTACTAGGTCACGAGAAGTGGAGTCCCATTTGGATTCTACTAGCCTTACCCAATGGATCTGGAGTCCATCCCCTGTTCGGACTCTTGGAGGCCCGTGGTTGAGGTCCGAACTGGCAGGCCTGCGCTACCGAGTAGGCTGGCCGAACTGACACGTGTCGCTAGGAGAGTTGACCCCTCTAAACTAGCCCCCATCTGAAGACCAGAGTCATTCGAATGAATTTGGACAGAGTTTTACGGACGTACCAGTTCGGCAAAACGATGCTTCCCTTGCCATAATTGCTTCCCATGTTCTGAGTATCCGTCGCTCCTACTTCATGTAACCATCACTTTAGTTTCGAGTAACCGTCACTTCAACCTTCGTATCCCTCAATAGTGACAGTTACTAGTTTTGAATGCGAGCCTCTTCGTTTTCCCACACTAGGGTTCTCCTATAAATAGGGTCTACCACCAGTCATTTTCACACTCTACTTTCATTTCTTCAAACCTCCTTGCTTCGTAGCCAGTTCGTGCTTCTTTACTTCCCAGTTCGCTTGGCTAGTTCGTGCTTCTTTATCAATATTCCAAGTTCGAGCTATTTCCCCCTCTATCACCAGTAAGTCCCTTCTTCGTTTTCTTTTTATGTCTTCCTCCGAACACTCGGATATTACTAATTCAGTTCCTAGGCATAGGGCAGCTCGGCCAATACCAGTAGAAATAATCTCTTCCTCCACTTCCCCTTCTAGCTCTTTCTCCCCTAGTTTGTTAGGGACTGAGTATATCCCGACCCCCGCATATTCTCCCGTTCGAGCGATGAGCTTGCCCGAACAGCCTATCCGTCCATCCTTGAGGCCCTTGCCCGGGTTGCTATAGTCGAGGCCATCGCCGGGACCTTTAGGGGAGCCAAGTACGACTTCGCCGAGGTCGACCTGATTCCCCCGATCTTAGATCAGGGAGAGGTAAACGAACTGGCAGGAAAGCATGCCATTCCTGCCCAGTTCGAAGTTAGGGTTGCTCAATTCGGAGAGGTTAGCTGCCGACCTCTCCTTGGGTACGTAGCAGTGTACAAAGATTAGTTCGTGACTAGTTTTCGTCTCCCCATTCCCAGCTCTCTTTTTCAAATCCTTATTTTCTGGGGTATTCGCATATCCTAATTCATTCTAAATGCAGTTCGGTCAATCCTTGGACTTTTCATCCTTTGCCGCATTTTTGAAATCCCTTATTCCCTCAATCTATTTCGCTCCTACTTTCATATGAAGATAAGCGGGCATGTTTCGGGCTTGTTCTACTTCGCTTGTAGGAGCAGGGTGAAGAATCAGACTCGCGAACTGTTCTCTGGTGCTCCTTCCTTTATCAGGGGTTGGAAGGCTCAGTTCCTCTATGTGAAAAATATAGGGTTTCCTCCGTTGACTTGGAGGGAGGAGACCCAGGTTTCTAATGCCTTTCCCTCACCCTTTCCCGAGTCCAAGTTGAGCCACGTAGACAGCTCGGACATTAGGCTAAATGTGAAGAAGTTCTTTTCTACCCAGCTCTTGACTGCGGGTCTGATCCGAGCAGACCCTTTTGATCCTTCTAATGAGACCTGAACTCTTTCTCCTGTCACACTGGAAACTTGTACTTATTTTTCCACCCTGCTCAGATTACTCAGTTCAGCCTCTGTTAGATGTTTGCTTACTGACCTGTGCTATTTTGCAGTGAAAAAGTTTTCTCAAATGCTTTCCTTGGTAGGAGCCTCCAGCTCAGCTCCTATGCCTCCGCCTGCTACGGATCTTACTAGTTCGGTTTCTCTTCCTCCTTCTGTTTCCACCCAATTCGTTCTTGAGGTGGAGAGAGGGAAGAAGAAATGAAAGAAGTCCATGGCCAAGAAGACCCGAACAGAGGCCACTCTCTCGCCTGTTCGGAAGAGTGTTCCCACCTCCAATGCCGTGCAATTCGAGCATTACGGGGTCAATACGGTTGAGGAGCAAGCTCAGACATCGCCCCCTCCTCATATATGGCAGTATTTGAGCACAGTTCCATATGATCCACAGATCAAGCTGATCACGCATTCTCATCTTATACATTTCTGTTCACCGTGGAGGTTGTCCATCAACGACCGAACTCAATATTCCCAAGTAACTCGGGAATTGCTCTATGGTGTCATCCTCCCTCGAGACTAGGACCTCATCAAGGTGGCCCCCAATTCTTCCCTCCTACAGCATTACTGTTTGGCGACTAGTCAGGTCGGTTCTGCTTCTCTGTTCAGCTTTCTTGTTATACTTAGTGTGGGAGGTTCCCTACTCACCTTTTTTCCCCTATTGTAGCATGTCAGGTAAACGTTGCTAGTGTCGAACTGGCCAAGAGATTCCAGAATATGACCGAGGTGATGGCCTAGAACAGGGAGACCAACAACAAGCTGACTACTCAGCTCGATGCTGCCACCTCTGAAGTGGAGGCATTGAAGAAACAATTGTCTCAAGTCCATACCAATTTTGAGTTCGAGATACAGAAGAGCTCTACCCTTTCTGTTCAGCTAGAGACCGAACGGAAGAAGTTAGCCCAACTGGAAGATCGGTATGCCACTACCCTGGAAGAAGGTCGGGACGTGGGTGTACGAGAATTCCTGAAGTTTGACGACTTCATGGCCAACCTGGCCATACTGAACACCCCCATTCTTAAGCATGGGTATGCTTAGGCACTAGACGAAGTGCGAGTGCTAGGCCTTCTAGGATTCGACATTGAAAAATTTCTCAATTATAATTCTAAAGCAGTAAAGCAGATCGACCACCTTGTGAAGGGGTACTCGCGCGGACGCAAGCTTGCTGATCTGGTGGCCGACCCGTCCCTACCCGTGACCACACCTGAAGAAGAACATGAGGGCGAGGGAGAGAGCTGAGCTGAGTAGATTAGGATTAGGGAGTTTGGTTAGGCTATAGGGCAGAGTAGGGTGTTAGACCGAACATACAGTTCAATTTGTTCCTTTCATTGTAAATCGACTTCTTTTGTTGAATGAAATGCTTTTACAGCACTTAATCAATTTTTTGATACTATACTTTTTATTCTAATGGTTAAGTAAGAACTCCCAAATAGACCTAAGGATGTCTGTTCAAGCCAAAAATAACTGAATCGTGGACATATGTAATAAAAAACTTAAAAAGTCGAACAGAAGGATAGTCATAACCCTTCAGTGGAAAATCTTCAAAGTCGAACTGTGCCAAGTGCGTGGGACTTCTTCTCTATTAAGATAGGCTGACTTGCAATATCCTACATGATCTACCTCTTTTACCAGATACAGGCCCTCCCAGTTCGAATCCAGTTTACCCGTGTTCAGGACCCGGATTACTGAGTTCTTCCTTAGAACCAGATCGCCTGGGTTGAAATAGAGATGACTAATTTTGGCATTATAATACTAAGCTATTTGCCCATTATATCTGGCCATCCTGATGGTAGCTTCGTCCCTTTTTTGTTCGTGCTGGTCCATGTTAAACCTCAGTTCTTCTTCGTTATTCTGAGCTATGAAGTTCTGCACTCTACCTGATGGTAGGCCAATCTCTACAGGAATTTCGGACTCTATTTGTATTTTCAAGCCTTGCAGAATGGTCCTATTGACGTTTTTCACATGTCCCTTGGTTTGAGGGTGTCTTACTGAAGTGAAGTGCTGCTGAATCTCGAGTTCCCTACACCAATCACGGAAAGGATTTTAGGCGAGCTATCAACCATTGTCCGAAACTAGAACTCGGGGTATACCGAACCTGCACACTATATTTTTCCAGAAGAACTTTTGCACTGACCTCCCACTTATGGTATTAAGAGGTTCAGCTTCCATCCACTTGGTGAAGTAGTCTATGGCTACTACCAAGTGTTCATATCCTCCCGAAACTCGAGGAAATGGACCGAGTATGTCGACTCTCTATTGGACAAATGGCCATGGACTTTGTAGAGGAATCATCTCCTGTGTTGGGACATTATGAGCTGGCGCATGGAGTTGGCAAGCTCAGCATTTCTTCGCTAGTTCGGCTGAGTCTCGGAAGATGGTTGGCCAATAATAACCCATTATCATTCTTTTCTTCGCCAAGTCCCTTGAACGCACGTGGCCAATAATGCCCTCATGCATTTCGTGCAGGATATGCTTTCCTTCCTCAGATGTTATACACTTCAACCATGGACTTAAGTATGACTTTCTATACAGCACTTGGTTTCGCTAGCACATACCTTTGCGATTTAAGCAGGAGTTTTCAGACCTCTCTCCTGTCCAGAGGGAGTTCTCCCTAGGACAAGTACTTCGCGATGGAATCCATTCACGAGTTTATCACTTCGATTACAGCTGACTCCATCTGTTCGTAAGCTTTCTTCTTTATAATCTCTACCAAGACTTCCTTACTCAACGGCCCGAATGAGGTAGAGGCCAGTTTGGATACGGTGTCCGCCATTTTTTTTTAACACCTCAGGATTTGTTCGATATTGAATTGACCGAACAGGCCTTTCAGCTCGCGCGCTCTGCTCGCATCTCGTCCTTGACCTCATATTTTTCCAAGATTTGGTTCACTACCAATTGCGAATCGCTATAAACTTTTAACGACTCGGCCCCCATCTTTCGGATTACCTCCATCCCTATGATCAAGGTTTCGTACTCGAATTCGTTATTAGATGCTTTAAAGTCAAATCTCAAGTCATAGACCAGTTCTTCTCGTGTGGGGCTGATGAGGAGCAATCCAGCTCCGCACCCCTCTCTGCCAGACGCTCCATCGACATATAACGTCCACGCCTTAGACTGTTCAAGCTCCTGTCCCCCTATCCTGCCTTTGCATACTCCAAAGGAGACTCCTTCTGTAATGAAATCGGCCAGTGCTTGAGGTTTAATGCCAGTTCGGGGTTAGAACCTGAGCTCATGCTCAGACAACTCAACAGCCCACTTGACCATCCGTCCGATGTGTCCGATTCGACAAAATCTTCTTCAATGGTTGGTCAGTCACGACCACTATAGGATGAGACTGAAAGTATGACCTGAGTTTTCGGGCTGCGTGGACGAGCGTCAAGACGTACCTCTGTATAGGCGAGTATTGGGTTTCCGCCCCTTGTAAGACTCTGCTTACATAGTACATTGGTTTTTGAATTTTATCTTCTTCTCTAATTAATACTGCAATAATTGCCTCTTCTCCTATAACCGAATACATTAATAGAGTTTCACCCTGTTTGGGAGAAGTCAGTGTGGGCAGTTCGGCAATATGTGTTTTCAGTTCCTCAAATGCCTTTTGACATTTTGTTGTCCACTCGAATTTTGACCCCTTCTTCAGGATCTTGAAGTAAGGAGATTCCCAAACAGCCGACTGTGATAGGAATTTGCTCAGGGTGACTATCCTACCGGTCAGTCTTTACACTTCTTTGATACTTTTTGGGGGTGTCATATCCATAATAACTTTACCTTGTCAAAATTAGCTTTAATTCCATCTTTGGGCATCATGTACCCTAGAACTTTCCCAACCTGACGCCAAACGTGCATTTCTTGGGGTTCAACCTCACCTGCAATATCCGGACTATATCAAAAATTTCACTAAAGTCTAAAATGAACTGACCCTGAGTTTTACTTTTGATTAGCGTATCATCTACGTAGACCTCTAAGTTGCGGCCTATTTGATCTTTGAACAGCTTGTTGACCAACCTCTGGTACATTGCTCCTGCATTCTTCAACCCAAAAGGCATAGTGACATAACAGTACATTCCATATTCAGTTAGTAATGAAGTTTTTTCCTGGTCTTCCTCGGCCATGACTATCTGGTGGTACCCCTTGAAGGCGTCTAAGAAGCAGAAGATTTCATATCCCATAGTTGAATCTACGAGCAGGTCTATTCGGGGCAAAGGGTAGCAATCCTTTGAGCAAGTCCTGTTTAGTTCGGTAAAGTCTACACACATTCTCCAAACTTTATCATCCTTCTTTACCAACACAGGATCGACCAACCAGGTCGAGTAGTAGACCTCCTTCATGATTTTAGCTTCCAAAAGCTTGGCTATCTCTTGTTTAACGACCTCATTTTGTTCAGAAGCAAAACTCCTTTTCTTTTGCTTTACTGGCCGGATGTTAGGATCCACATGCAATTTATGAACAGCCAGTTCGGCTGGGATTCCAGGCATGTCCTCCACACTCCATGCGAAAATTTTCACATACTCTATTAATAGGGATTCCAGCGCCTTCCTGTTCAGCTCGCTTAAGCGCGAGCCGACCCTTATTACCCGATCTGGGCGCTCTTGGCTAATTGGAATTTCGAGCAACTCTTTATCTGTCTCAAGCTTTTCGCTCCTCTTCGCTGGCTCTAAAGGTTATAAACAAGCGATTTGGGCTACCAACTTTTTCTTTCCCTTCAGAGTTGGAATGTAACAAACCCGAGCCACTTCCGAATCCCTTGCACCTCAACCATTCCCTCCGACGTAGGGAATTTCAAACTCAGGTGTAAGGTGGAACAGACAACTCGGAGGACATTCAGGTAGGCCGTCCTAAGATCATATTGTATGATGACAACTCCTTTACCACGGCAAAATTGACCGAGACAGTTCAACATTTTAACAATGTGCCCACCGTAACTATGAGCGTTTTCATCCCCTCGGGTTTGATCGATGGCCCTGCAAATCCAACAAGAGGAATTCGGGCCGGAATGAGTTGCTTATCCGCTAACTACAACTCTTTGAATGTCTTATAGTACAATACATCAATGGCGCTCCCATTGTCTATATACACCTTCTTTACTTTGTAATTGCACGTTACTACCTCTATAACGATAGACTCATGGTTATTAGATGCTAGAGGAATCACGTCTTTGGATCCGTACACTATCTTCTCATATATTTTTAACTGTTTACTCAGGTTGTCCCCACTAGGAGAGGGCAATTGTTTCGCCGAGTTATATGACTATCCCCATTAACGGGTCCCCCAACTATGGTGTTGATCACTTCAACCAGATTCTGCACCTCCGGTTCCGGAGTTCGGTCTTTGTTTCTCTGGAACCGGTCTCATGAATGTCTTATCCTCCCGCTTGTACTCCCTTCTCCTCTATTTTTCTTCTTCACTCTTTGGACGATTAGCTTCTTCGGCGTTGGCCCTTTCATGAGCTCGATCTAGCATTTCCCAAACTGACTTAGTATGCTTTTCCACAAATTCTGTATACAACTTTTGTAAGTGCAGCCCATTAATAAAGGTTGTCATGACTACCTTGTCATCTCGATCGCGGATTTGAAGGGACTCATTAAATTGTACCATGTACTCCGGTAAGGACTCCTCCGGTTTTTGCCAAACTGCCATCAGATGAGTAGTGTTCTTAGAGAAGGCTCGGGATGAGACGAACTGAGCTGCGAACAGGCGAGCGAGTTGCCCGAAAGATTGTATGGATCTGGGAGACAACCTTTGGAACCATTGGCATGCCCTTCCCTCAAGAAACATGGGAAAGGTTTTGCATCGAACGGCATCCATAGCAGTCTGCAACCAGATATGAGTTAAGAACGCAAACAAATGATTTTCTGGATCTGTGGTGGCATCATAAGATTTCATGCTTGGTATCTTGAACCTAGGCGGTAGGGGGTAGTTCTCAATATCCGATATGAAAAGAGAGAAAGAGTATTTGTCCTCTTCCGGATCCAATAGTATGTCCAGTTCATCCCGTATTAGGTATTCTTCACGCTTTGGAGAATACTCGTTCCCCCAAAAAGACCCAAAGTGGTCTGTTCGGGAGTTCTTATGGGGAGGTTCGAAAGCTTCCATCTGATCCTGTGAAGGTTCTTTTCGTACCCGTTTTCGCTGGGGGTGCGGACTTCCTGTTTCCGACTCCGACGATTCTTCTTTGTCCTTCTTCTGGGCTTCAGGACCTGGGTCACAACGATCTCCCCTTTACAGCTCAGGTAGTTCACGATTGCTTCGAAGGTGGGCAGATTTTCGCCACTGCTTGCACCAACTGTTCAGGTGGGATTCGAGAGAGCTCCGTCCCCTCCTCAACTTGGATTGGACCATGGTGAGGATTTTGCGGATCGCTCTGCTCGTTCCCCCAGGGCTTCTCAGTGTTCTTCTGAGATCAAGTCTTCGTCATGGTTTGCAAGGAAAAACAAACTTTCCCATAGACGGCGCCAATTGATGAGTATGCTAAGATCACGATCTGAATAGAGCTTCCATGTATGCTCCCGAACTGACCTGCAATGGATGAACAGGGAGACTAGCTCCCCGTTGTGACTCAGACGCTCAAATCAGTTGAGAAGTAAGAGAAAGTAATTGTATTGTATGGTGCTATATGTGTATGTGTGCGTACCTTTCCTGGTCCCTCCATTCCTTATTTATAAAGTCCTGTGGGATGGTCCGAAAAGAGTCATAAGTCATCCCGCTACCTTTGGTGGCTATCCCAAATATGAGTCTTACTAAGTCACGGGAATTGGAGTCCCATTTGAATTTTACCTTTGGCCTTACCCAATGGGTCTGGGGTCCTCCCCCTGTTCGAACTCTTGGAGGCCGGTGGCTGAGGTCCGAATTGGTAGGTCTGCACTGCCGAGCAGGCTGGCCGAACTGACACGTGTCGTTGGGAGAGTTGACCCCTCTACAGGTACAAAATAGTTTCCCTTTTCAGTTTCTGGGCTCTTGTGATGGTTTAATGTTGTCAATCCTCAACAATAAAAGTCTTTACTTGTGGAATCCTAGTACTATACTACTAAAGAAGTTGCCTGAAATTGGTTTCTGGGAAGATAGCTATGTGTTTTATGGATTTGGCTATGATCAATCCTATGATGATTATAAGGTTTTAAGAGGTGTTTGTTGTGATGAATATTGGTTTAATGAAGAGAATTTCATATATTCGCATAGCATAAAGAGAAAGGGGGTAAGAGTTTATAGTAAAAGAAGTAATTCTTGGAAAAGAATTGGAAATTGTCCTTATAATGAGGTTTTGCAAGTGGATGGAGCTTATGTTGATGGATTTTTCTATTGGCTAGTGCTTGAGAAAAGGGGTAAGGATCAAATGTTATGTAGAAGGATTGGATGCTTTGATTTAGGAGATGAAAAATTCAAGAATTTGGAACTACCTAAGTTTACTGGGCATATGCTACATGTTGGGGTTTTAGAAAGGTTTCTTTGTTTGGTTTGTAATCACTATGAATCTGGCCCTGGAGCATGGACAATATGGGTGATGAAAGAGCATGGTATCATAAGTTCCTGGGCTATAGTGGCCAACATTCCAATTCTATTCAGAACTCCTTTTGTGGTTCCATTGTCCATTAACAAACATGGAGAAGTTGTGTTGCAAATGGGTCACAAGAAAGTTGTCAAGTTTAATTCCAGGAAGAATAAGTTTGACGTTCTTGTGCACAAGAATTTTGAGATCGAAACAGCTCTGTATACTGAGAGCAATCTGTCACCCTGCACTAATCCCAAAAGAAAGGCAACCACCGAGGCCAGAGAGATACTCAAGAGAGTGGAGTTGTAAACTCGATGGTACTTCCAGTGTTATATCTCTTCTTCTATGCCTTCCTTGTGTTAATTACTGTACTGCCTCCTTTTTTAAGTCTTGATCTTCAAATTACTTTTGCTGGTGTATAAACTCAACAACGAATGATACATGATGCACTTGTCTTGCTTATTACTTTGGCTTAAGATGAATTCATTTGTTAAAGCTATGGAAGCTTTCAATGTCTACTGATATTTTCTAAAGATATCCAACTTTTTTATTGACTAAGATGAGGGGAGAACGGAAAAACAGGAGGAATTATTGGTCAAAATGAAACTATTGGTCTAATAGAAGGGGGAAAAAAAACCTTAAACTGTGGGAGTATGAGCTAATCTAGAACACAAACATGTTAATTAACCTCTCAACAGCTCAAGAGTTAGCGTAGCTACATTAACTTTCTATCAATTTTGCACCTGACATAGTGCTAGCTTTGAATCAATTGCACTCTATGACTGTCACAAAATGAACACCTTCTTGTCCACTTGCATTCTTAGGAATTGAAGCTCTCCAACTATATGCTTCCTAATTATTAGGTTTGTGGCTGGACTCACTACTTCTATTTTGTACTCAATTTCCATGTCTAAAGCTTTTATTTGATTTGCATTAACATCAATCTACATGGCACATATCAACAACTCATATTTTATTGTCTTCTAATTATTTTAAAATCCTTGAATTAAGTAAAACCCAAATTTGTTCCTTTATTTTGGGGATAATTTCAGATACCTCCCTCAAGGTTTTTGACAGTTTCATTTAAATATTCTCTAAAATTAAAAATTACACATACCTCCCCCCTATGATAGATATGACAACATGTTAGCACCAAAAGCCTCATAATGACCAACATTTCCTCAAAATGTTGCAGCTAATAATATTGCAAAAATGTGAGAAAAAATTGCCTACAACACTAATATTTTTTTATGTGCTTCTTGGCGCAAGCATCTACAAAAGCAAAATTGATTTTGTTATTTCTCAACTATTATCTTGAGAAGCAAAATTGATTTCCTCAATTTGCCATAGAGAGGAATAATGCTAAGAGTTTTAAATAGGATGCATTTTTTATACTTTATCTAGGTTATATGATGCCAAGATAGAGCTGTTGCAAATTGTCCACTTTTTCTTGCTTCTAACGGTCATAAGTGCAGAATTGTATATGCACTCTTTGTTGTACTGAGAGGATCCTTACTACTTTCACATCTTTTTTCTCTTTTTTAATTAATTTTTATAAACAAAGTGGCAAATGTTTCGTTCAGAATATAAAGAGAGTAAAGTTGGCAAAAATTCATGTGTCTATACCTTTTCCCACTTTTTTGACTTTCCTTTAAAGGCAAAGGCTACAATATTTATCAAATGTGTCCATCAAAAGGAGATGAGTGTAATTTTAATTTTAGAGGGTATTTAACTGCAATTGTCTGAAACCTCGAGGAAGGTATACGAAATTATCCCTTTATTTTGCTAGCAAACACTAAATAAGAAAATTTGCAATTTGATAAATCAATGAACTATTTTATAAACATATGGTAAACAGTAATTTAATTTCAATTGACTTTTTACATATTACGATGCAACTATTCATTCTCAAACTCAACAGTTTTTATTTTTATCACCTTTTCTCAATTGTTTCAGAAAATAAGAAAAAAAATAGAAACAAGCAATCATAATGTTTTTATGAAAATAAAATAATAAAAAAGATAGACAAGAGCTCACATTTAAGACTTTTTTTTTGTTTTGGTTTAAGAATTGTACATAAGGTAGCTGCTGGCCTTGACAAGATGAAGTTTCTGTTTTGAAGTGCACTACAGGCTCCCCGTCTAGGTACTCGACCTCTAGTAGTGATGGAGCCAGAAATTTTTTTTTTCTAGGGGATCAAAATTTTTTCTAACAAAATTATCTTGATATGTTATGTTCAAAATAATTTTCATCTATTTAAATATATTACATCTAAAAACATCAAATATTAACATTAATTATAAAGATATGTTTATTTTGTAAATATACAGCATAGTCATAATGATTAAGACAAGTAATAACCTTTGATTAAATATTTTATAACATCATAAACCATCCAAGTTGCACATTATGAGAAGATATTCCAATATGTCATCTATACAATATATATATATATATATATATATATATATATATAACTATGTAGTGTAAAAATAACTATTTTCAATTAAAAAAAGATTAAAGTTATGTTAACATACCTTGAAATTCCAACCTCTTTTCTTAAAAGTAAAATGGTTTTACGTTCTTTCATAGAACTAAATTCATTTATTATTAAATCAATGCTAAATTTTTCGGCAACTTCCTTTTCTATGTATACAGTTAGGCAATCATTTAAGAAATTATCTTTGAGCTTATTTCGGAGTTTTGTCTTGATTATCTTCATAATTTAAAATGTCTGTTTTATAGTTGCAGTTGATACAGGAAGAGAAGTGAGAACAACTCTAATCAATTGGATTAAATTGTATATTTGTATATGGGCCAATAAAGTAATTATTTTTGTTTTAACCCATTAATAATTATGTATTGGGTCTTTTTATTATAATATATTAAATTGGGTCAATTTACTATGGATCATCAAATTATATGTTTAGGTTTTTGAAATTTCATAATATAAATTAACATTGAAAAAATTAAGGGAAGCCAACTTTGTTTTACATATATATTTATATACTATAAATTAAAATTTTCAAAATTTAGGGCATGGCCCCCTCAGCCCCCTTGGCTCCATCATTGACCTGTAGAGTTACTTTATAACTCCCACCCCAAGCATGGAACTAGTATTCGCTTCGCTTGTGACATGTAAATTCGTGGAGGAATTGATGTATTATTTGAGATGTGCCTTGTACGTTATTTGAGCATGGTAGTGAGTGAGTGAGTCTCGACGAGAGTTGGGCAGGTGGTTTGCCGAACCCTTTGGTTCGCCTTAGGGGACGTCTACACGGACTCTATAACTCTTTTTGCCATCAGAACTTCACTTTCTTGCAAATACAATCATTTGAAAGCTGGCATTTCTTAAAGGCGAACTCCACTCCTACGAGCTCACGTTACGTGAATTCTTGAGAGCTGGTATTATCAAAATGCAAAGATCCTATAAAAGAAACAACTAGTAGTATGATTTTAAAATTCGTAACAAAGTTGGGAGGATAAAATTCCTCCATTTTGTAAATTTTGAAATGCTAAGATGGATCCATTCTATTATGCTAACGGAGATGTATTATACTAACGGAAGTGTAATTTTTGGGAGGATAAAATTCTTACCAATTATTGTTTTTAGGTGTGAAGAAAGGTTTTGCAACTTAGATGTCTTGCTCAACCTTTGAGTATAGTCAATACTTCTTTTTGGTATGATTCTTAGCATTCTTTGGGTCCCTTGTACAAAAAATATAAATATCCCGTCTCTCTACTCAAAAGTTTTGGTATGATTCTTAGCATTTTCTGTAGTGTATTCAACTAATACAAGATAGGTATGGAAAGGTAAAGAATATGGCAAAAAAGTAGACACGTTGTAAAGCTGGCATGTACGGAGGATGAAGGGAATAATTATAAAAAAGCAAGTGTTACCTATAACAGGTGCAGGCGGTTTAGAAATGTTCATGGGCCCATCGACCGTGAGGCGTACTGCGAAAGCTGAAAATGTATTGAGGTGTCACGGAATTCACATAAGTATAATAGGCCTAGGAATAAAACACTGAAGAGGAAGCGTAAGCAGTACTAAACACAGCCATGCAGGTGGTATTTAACATAAACTGATTTTTGTGAAAGTAAAAAACATATTTCCTATAACATACCTGTTCTTTATGATATTTTGACATTACATCAACAAAATACTAGCTATTTATGGGCATTTTATTCTGAATCATTACATTTATGTAAAATACATAAATGTTTGTAACTAAAATTGAAAAAGTGTTACACTAATATTTTTATAAAAGGGAAACTAGTAGATTTTGTATTTAACAAATTTTACATATGTGAAAGTAAAAAAGATATTACCCATAACATACCAGCTCTTTATGGGTTTTTTACATTACATCAACAAAATACTAGCTATTTATCGGCATTTTACTCTGAATCATTACATTTATGTAAAATACATAAATGTTTGTAACTAAAATTGAAAAAGTGTTACACTTATATTTTTACGAAAGGAAAACTGGTAGATTTTGTATTTAACAAATTTTAAATATGTGAAAGTAAAAAAGATTGCGCCCATAACATACCAGCTCTTTATGAGTTTTTTGCATTACATCAACAAAATACTAGCTATTTAAGAGCATTTTACTCTTTATCATTACATTTATGTAAAATATGTAAATGTTTATAACTAAAATTGAATAACTGTTACACTTATATTTTTACGAAAGGGAACTTGGTAGATTTTGTATTTAACAAATTTTAAATATGTGAAAGTAAAAAAGATTGTGCCCATAACATACCAGCTGTTTATGAGTTTTTTGCATTACATCAACAAACTACTAGCTATTTTTGGGCATTTTACTCTGAATCATTACATTTATGTAAAATACATAAATGTTTGTAACTAAAATTGAAAAATTGTTACACTTATATTTTTATGAAAGGAAAACTAGTAGATTTTGTATTTAATATAAATTAAATATGTTAAAGCAACATTACAGGTGGTTTTATTAGTTACTTAATTTGTTGACAAGAAACAATGTTTCTTTTGCAAAATTTGTTCATTAGATTTTTTCAAATAATTAGGGTATAAAGGTAAATTTTCACAATCTTTTGTTAGCAATAGGCCCCAATTTCCTCCTAAGCAGTGACGAAACCAAGATTTTTTCCTTGGGGGGTGCCAAAATTATTTTCATATGTTATGTTCAAAATAATTTTATTCTATTTAAATATATGGCATCCTAAAATATCAAATATTAAGACTTGAAATCAGCTGTGGGAAGGCTCCGATAAGAACCTTAATGGAGAAAATGATGGTTGGAAAATTCTTCATTTTTGTGCTTGAAGGAAGAGAAATGGATGTGGGCAGAAGCTGTTTGAGAAAAAAGGGTATATACAGGGAGGACAACTGGAAAATGGATCAGCTTGTGTGAAGAAGGGAGAGCTGTTATTGTTGAAAAAATTTAAGTTGACTAATGAATGAAAACAGAAATCACGTTTGACTTTAATTCGTGCATTGACTTTGACAGTGTCAATAAGTGGGAATTTTTGTTCTTGGTTTCTAGAATGGTATTTGTGAAAGATTGATTTTGATCAATTGATATCAATAATTTTGGAATTGAATAATGTAGACTCACAAGTCACAACTATTGTGTGTATTTTATGACTTGAAGTTGTCTACAGCATTTAATTTAGTGCTCATTAATACATTAACTTGCCTAACTATGTTTTAGTCATACTTCACACTTGCATTAGAGTTTAAGCACTCAAAAGTATGAGACATATCAATTTGTCAGTTACAATTCATGAAATAAAATAGTGTAGAACCTGTGTTAGAATAATTTTAGGTTAAATGGTAAAGAAAAGAAACACTTTTACATAGCAATATAAGTGGTAGTCAGTTTTGGAAAAGCTAAGAAAGGATTAAAGCCCTGTTTGATAACCTAATTCAACACTTAAATTTAATGAATTCAAATCTTAATATATTCAGACCGGTTGATAACCAAAGATTAAGGGGCAAACTCCACTTTACCCCCCTGTGGTTTAGTGTTTTTTCACATAACCCTCCTATGGTTTTAAAAGCTATACATAACCCCCTTATGGTTTGGATTAAAGTGTCAAAGTGACGGAAATGATCATTCATAACGGTGTCACCTAAAATGTCAAAAATACTCTTATGTAAAGTTGAAATTTATGTATTAACCAAGGGGGGTTATGTGTATATTTTAAAAATCATAAGGGAGTTATATGGTAAAGTATTAAATCATAAGGGGGTTATATGGTAAAATATAAAAATCATACGAGGTTAATGTGTCATGTATTTATAAGGGTAATTTTGACATTTTTAGAAGTTCCGTTACGAGTGACTATTTCCGTTACTTTGATACTTTAATCCAAACCATGAGGGGGTTATGTATAGCTTTTGAAACCATAAGGGGATTATGTAAAATAAGGGAAAACCACAGGGGGGTAAAATGTAATTTACCCTATATTTGTATATGGGCCAATAAAGTAATTATTTTTGTTTTAACCCATTAATAATTATGTATTGGGTCTTTTTATTATAATATATTAAATTGGGTCAATTTACTATGGATCATCAAATTATATGTTTAGGTTTTTGAAATTTCATAATATAAATTAACATTGAAAAAATTAAGGGAAGCCAACTTTGTTTTACATATATATTTATATACTATAAATTAAAATTTTCAAAATTTAGGGCATGGCCCCCTCAGCCCCCTTGGCTCCATCATTGACCTGTAGAGTTACTTTATAACTCCCACCCCAAGCATGGAACTAGTATTCGCTTCGCTTGTGACATGTAAATTCGTGGAGGAATTGATGTATTATTTGAGATGTGCCTTGTACGTTATTTGAGCATGGTAGTGAGTGAGTGAGTCTCGACGAGAGTTGGGCAGGTGGTTTGCCGAACCCTTTGGTTCGCCTTAGGGGACGTCTACACGGACTCTATAACTCTTTTTGCCATCAGAACTTCACTTTCTTGCAAATACAATCATTTGAAAGCTGGCATTTCTTAAAGGCGAACTCCACTCCTACGAGCTCACGTTACGTGAATTCTTGAGAGCTGGTATTATCAAAATGCAAAGATCCTATAAAAGAAACAACTAGTAGTATGATTTTAAAATTCGTAACAAAGTTGGGAGGATAAAATTCCTCCATTTTGTAAATTTTGAAATGCTAAGATGGATCCATTCTATTATGCTAACGGAGATGTATTATACTAACGGAAGTGTAATTTTTGGGAGGATAAAATTCTTACCAATTATTGTTTTTAGGTGTGAAGAAAGGTTTTGCAACTTAGATGTCTTGCTCAACCTTTGAGTATAGTCAATACTTCTTTTTGGTATGATTCTTAGCATTCTTTGGGTCCCTTGTACAAAAAATATAAATATCCCGTCTCTCTACTCGAAAGTTTGGGTCTAACTATAAAATCAAAAGTTATTGACTTTATCAGAGGTGATGATTGGGAAGTGGCAACATGGGGGGAAGTTTACTACTTTGGTTAGTGACTTCAAAAAGTCTACTCCTTTATCTTTGCTATATAACTTATATCGACCGAATCAAATGGCATGAAGAAATTGTTCTGTTCTGGTGTTAAGGTAAGGTGGCTCAACCTGATATGGGGCAAAGCGCATATTCCCAAGTTTGCTTTTGTGCTTTGGTTGGCTATACAGGAAAGATTGATGGCAAAGGCGGTTCAACTTGGCGTGGTTCAACTTGGCATGGGGCAAAGCTCATATTCCCAATTTTTCTTTTGTGCTTTGGTTGGTTATACAGGAAAGATTGATGACAAAGGATAGGGTTTGTAGGTGGGGTGTCACTAATGAATCTATGAATCTGTGGACAATTGTTTTCTAGTCGTTACTTTTTGCATTGTGCTTGGGATACAGTTAAAAGGATGTGTTTTTTTTTTTTTTTTTTTTTTTTTTGACAGAGGTACTTTATATTAGAGGTAGAATGAGTTGGAAAGGATGTTTTTACTTTATATAGAAGTGGAAGTAGCGTGAGTTGGCAACAGGAAGTGTTATGGTGGAGTAAGCATACATGCTTTGATTCGTTTGTTCCTAAATTCAAGAGGTTGGTTTTAGCAACAGTTTGGAACAAGCATATTTTTTCAGCAATCCATAAACAGAAAATCCCATTTCTGATATTCAAAAAATAAAATAAAATTTATCGTAATTTATCAATGTGATGTGATATACCTTATTGCACAGTAATGCGAATCCGTATGAAAAACGAATCTGTACGGATCAACTACCCTGTTAACTTACTCGCTATCATGAACTGAATAAATCTTTTCAAAGCAAACCTACTAATGTAATTGTGCATCAGATTTGAAATGCCTAAGTGCTTAATCCACTTCACTTCGCTATGGTTGATTGGTTGCTTGAAAATTAGGCAGCAAGCGAGCAGAATTATCACCTTGAAAATATTAAGTAGATCATGTACATTATGAAGCATGTAACTTGATGCTCTAAAATCAATCACTCATCACTAATAAATATTAGATAAAAAGAATGACTGACTTTAATTATACTCAGTGATAGATGATTAATGTTTGCATTACTTGCATTACATGATATTTTCACATGGTGCGGCACCGCGTGTTCTTCATACTAAAGAAGGAAGTACGGAATCACTATAGTCCACAAAACATGCCGTCTTCATCAATCATTCTCTTCTTCTTCGATGTAACTTTCCTGAATATATGTGCAAGCTTTAAAAAAAAAAATTCAGCAAGAAACCTCAAAACTCAACTACAGCTCTGGTACAGTAAAGAAAGAATACAGAAGGCTGGGAGTTCAAGCGTGTGACAACATCAATGAAGCAACTAATACCCGAATTCTCTGCCAGCAAGGCTTTCTTCAGTCGATCCAGCCAAAATAATAATAATAAGGGAAAATCAGTTTTGGTCCCCCATATTTGGCCTGTATTTCAAATTAGTCCCCAATGTTTCTGTGAGAACCCAAAAAAAAAAAATTTCACCTTTTCTTAGTATTATTTTATTTCTTTGCTTCCATTTTTATATTTTCCTTCAATATATTAATTTCCTATACATTTTTATAAGGGAATATAGTTTTCAAATCATTTTCTTGGTACAAGTTAGTCCACGTTAAATTTGAAGTGCGTATTATGGAGGTGGGACCTGCTAGTGCGGTAAATGCGATATATTTTTGACGACTAGTTGGAGTTTTATGTTAAGTGATATTATTTTACAAGATGTTAGGAGACAATTACAGTATATTGAGATAGATTAACCATTGGAAGAATTAGATAAGAATTAACTCTTGGAGTGCCACTTGTCACAAACCTGTTGGACCTTACCTTTGACCAAGACTTCTCTTGATCTTTATCTTGGAAAATTTGGATAAACTTCATTCATTTGTTTCTTCTCTTGGCCGAATCTTCTAGCTAGAAAAGGAGAAAAGAAAACTTCCAACTTCAATCCTTGCTTGGATCTTGAGTTCTAGCCACTAACTTCATAAATTGCTCCATATAAAGTGCTAGTTAAGGAAGATTAGGAACTTGAATGGAAGGATTTTTGGAGGACAAGGCCTAAGCTACCATCTTTCATAGGAAGATAAGGTATTTTGCCAAGAACTTTCTATTTACTTCAATTAATTGGTGATTAGTGGTTTTTAGTTGTTTTAGATGTTGTTTTGTGGAAAATTAGCACTTGAATGCATGAATTCCAGATTAGGATTTCATTTTTTTTTCCAATTCTGTCGGTACTGTTACACCTAGTTAGAAGCCGATTTGGCCTTAGCACAAAACATTAAAGTTGTATAGAATGATGTTTTATAGTAGCCTGCAAAATTTCAACTCAATCGGAGCAACGTAGCCTGTGAAAAGACCGAAATACCCCTGCTGCCCTGTTTCTATCCGAACATACTAATCAGCTTCTGTAATTAGTTGTTTTGACAAGGAATACTACTGATTTGGCTGTCTATGTCTTCTTAAGACTTATAGCCTTGTATCTTAGCTTTCAAATGGCTTTGGAATCACTTGAATTGGAGTTGTATATTCTAAGATATGACTGAATGAGTCAGGACTGCCATAGTAAACTTCGAATTGGAAAATCTGGAGTTGTTTTGGTAAATTTGACCTAGATACATTGCAAACTGGACTGAGTGCCTTCTTCAACCTTGTAGCCCCCTATCTTAGCTTCGAAATGGTATAAGTTGCACCTCAATCCGATAAGCGTAGCCTCGGATGTGCCCATTCCGCAAAAACCTGTCAAAACTGTCTTTTATAAATTTCGTTTCCACACTTGTTGTTAGCTTAAATTTTTGTCCTTGTATTGTCTTGAGCATATTGAGTGGTTGTTTATGTTGTGTGTAATGTTGGGATTGATTGAGGAAAACAATGAAGTCATAAATGGCTGGAAAATAGGTAAATACAAAGGGCGTGCTGTCCAAATTTTCGCTCGAGGACTTATTTTCTATTTGAACTTGTATATTTTCGTTTGGCAAATATTATGACCGTTTTTCCATCTTAAAACGTGGTCCTTATTCAATTGGAAACTCCAAATGTTTACTTACTCTTACCAAATAAAGAGAAGTGGTTTAGGGTTTTCTTGGGTACTTTGTTCTCCTTTTTACATGAATTTCATTAAGACCTTTAGTTTATAAAATCTACTTGAATATGAGATGATTTTGAACCATATAAACGATTCCGAAAACAGTATTTCTTAGCCTATCTAGTTGGATTCCGACTTGTCTTTGGTTCAAGTGTTTTCATTGGAAAATTTTATAATCCTTTTGAGTTTGGTTTTACATTTGGTCTACGAAACCCTAATTATTTTGTCTACGGGTCTAAATGTCCTTGTTTCACTTTAATACCTAATTGTTTGTGCTGGATGAGCTGTAATATTCTGTCTCATTAACTTTAGGTTTTCTCGGTAACTGAGGATAATATCCGGAAGGATATTTTGCAAGTTGTTTTGCGTACATAGGTGAGTGTTCCTTGTTTGCTATATTATTCTTGACTCCATGATTTGTGTTATTGTTTGATAACGTGTTAAGTACTTTCCATGACTTTCAAAACAAGTTTTCTGGGCGAGTGTGTACTTCATCGCACTTGACCTAAATACGTATGAACTTTTCCATGATTTAATGATTGAACAAACGATTAGTTGTGCATGAATGTAAGCCTTCTGGCTGAACTGGGCACTGCCCTTCGTTACCGATCGACTCGAGCCAGAAGCGGACTTGGTCGGGCGATATGGTGACCCTGGGTGAACGTTTGGTATACTCGAGTATTACCTTGTAGTCCGGACAACGACCGGATGGGTGGAGCCTGGCCAACGGCCGGGAAGGGGGTGAACGAACGAACGAAAGAACAAACGAGAGATTTTATTTATAAAAATGCATTTTCAAACGATTGGAGGAATAAGGGGAAATGTCAGGAGAACGAACGAACAAACAAACAAATTGCTCTTTGTGAGCCCGTATCCTTTTAATGAATGTGTTACTATCGCTTTCCATCGTAAATGTTTCTTGAATTATTGATACTCCATGTTTAATGTCTTGAATTGATTGTTTGAATATGTGTTCGGAACCTCACTGAGTTTTTAACTCACCCCTTTAGTTTTATTTTCCTTAACAGGGGATGGCGAGCAGGATGAGAGCATAGACTAGCCAGTCTAGTTCTTTTGTTTCTTTTGTAGTGGTTCTCGCCTAGTGCTTGGCACGGGCTAGACGTATGAAGAATTGAGAACTTTTGTATATTCGATCTTTATACTCCCTTTTGGGAAGACAATGTATATAAGTTCCGTTTTAAGTTTTGGATTGTTGCCCTATTTATTCTTGTGATTTATTCCGATTTCATTTAAGGACTATAATGAGGGAGTGAATTCCGACGAGAGTTGGGCAGGCGACCCGCCGAACCCTGGGGTACGGCCTAGGAAAGGTGGGGCCATCACAGTTTCGGTCAGAAAAGGGAGACTTGCAATTTTGGTCCCCATATTTAAATAATAGGTAGATTTAGAACGGAAATAAAACAATGACTAATGCTCAATATCAAATTGTTGTTAGTCAACAACTTTGACTCTACACTTTTGGTCCCCAATATTTTGATTTTGAATCATTACATTTTTCTAATTTTTAAATAGTGATATTAAGATTTTTGCATGAATTAAGATATAAATTAGAATGAAATAGTATTAAATGGGTGATAAGAATTTTAGTATAATTAAATTTCTTTTTCTTCTTTTCTTTTATTTCATTTACCATGCTAAGAATATATATGTTTCTCTTCTTTTGCATAGTTAGTTTCAAATTTGGTATAACATATGTATGTTATTGTTTCTCACTATTAATTTAAACTCTTTATATTGACGCAACATCATCATAGCCTAACTGGTCTATCTTTGTTAAATATGTTATAATTGGATGATAATATACAAATAACAAGTAAAACATGAAGTAGTAGAAGAAATGGAGAATTCTATCCTTGTAATCTAAATATCTCATAGTTACTACTTAAAAAATTGTCGCATGTCTTGTGCATGTAAGTTTTAAATTGTTGTAGTTAGGCATTGTACTTATAAATCTAGTGAAGATGAGTGTCAATATAAAGTAATTTCAGGAATTCTTAAAAAAACTATATTTTAGTTTTTGTTGTCTTTCCTACAAATTGAAAACTAATGTTCCAATTTTGTAGTTTTAAAGCATTTATTTTAATTTCTATGCACTTTGATAATCATTTAGTGGTTCATATAATGTATATGAAATACCAACTTCATTTCAAATTTAATTGGTAACCTATTAAAATCCCAAAAAAAAAGATCAACTTAATTTACAAAAAGTATATATTCCTTATATTTTAAAGGGACATTTAATTAAGTTTTTAATTATCATTAGAAATAAAAATAATAAAACTCACTATGAATTATTTATTTGAGACTAACTACGTAAAAGCAAAGAAACATATGATATATTGTTACTTATTAACATGAATAAATAAAATAAAATAAGCAAAAGAAGTTTAATTAGAATCATTATTGCCCATTTAATACTATTTCATTCTAATTTGCATCTCAATTCATGCTAAAACCCTTACTATCACTATTTAAAAATTAAAAAAAAATATATAATGATTCAAAATCTAAACATTAGGGACCAAAAGTGTAAAGTCGAAGTTGTTAACTAATGGCAATTTGATATTGACTATTAGTGGTTATTCAATTTTCATTAATTGTCAAAATTTTGTCTAAAATGATAAATTTTGGGAGCTAGATTTGTTTTAATCAAAGTATTGGAGATTAATTTGGCACACTAGCCTAAGATTGGAGGATAAAATTGCAATTCTCCCTAATAATAATTGTAAAGTTGTAGTAGCATTTTTGAAAGTCAGAGAGATCCACACAATGACATGAGATTTTAGATTCCAGGTGTCTAAAAACTATGGGCTGTATATAGCCAAGATAACGGACCAGAAAATGAAAAGAGCACTGGGATTACAAGATTAAGTAATTAGTTTGATTAGAGTAGAACATACTAAAGTGTTAGAAGTTGTCAGTAATTTTTATATGGCTTATAGCATTTAAAATTCATATTTTCACCATAAAAAGGATAATAAATTCATCAACATGCAATAGTAAACAATCGTTAGATGCAAGATATATAAAAGTTAACAAAAATTATCTTAGTACCTCTGATATATTCCAAATTTGGATAAATCATCTGCCCCCAATTAATATATGTGCATATCATCATTGTCAATAAATATTTATGCATAAGATTCCCGTTAGATTTTATATTGAAGTGGTTCAAGCTCCAAATCTAGTTTTAGACTTGAGAAAATAAGTTAAGAAATTCAAGATTTGACATACAAATCTGAAAAGCTCTCAAATCTAACAAAACAAGATATAAAATTATCTAAATAAAACTCTCACTAGGATATCTTAGTAGAGAAGAAAATTCTCACTAGATAGTCTCACTATACTTTATTAGACATTAAAAAAAAAAAGAGAGAAGTCAAACAGAGGGAGGAAGGCATTCCTCCATGGAGGAAAAAGTAAGGGAAAACCGCCAATTTGGTCCCTAAACATTTTCACTAACGCCAATTTGGTCCCTTAAAGTTTTTTACTATGAAATTAGTCCTCAAAGTAAAATATTTACGCCAATTAAGGACCTGCGTCGCAGCGCCGCTCCAAACTTGTCTCTTATTGAAGTAGACGGCGGTCCATTCAGGGGCTTTTTGGGCACTTCATGCCAAGATAAAAAATTAAACATAGCAAATGAAACCCAGATGGAGAAGAGAGGTGGTCCAATTTAGCCAAATTAGGGTCTTGAGCAGATCTCATTCTAAAATGTCTTCAAATTCCTCTTTTCGAATGCACAATAGAAGGAGAAATATGGATGAGGGGTCGTCCAGTTCAGCCACCAATGGAGATCTAAGGAACAGGACATATCACACTTCAACTCTTGGAGGATTCAGTGGTCAAAAGGTTGAAAACTACACTGAAGATGCCCGTGTGGAGTGCCATTGCCGAGAAGTATGCAAAATAGTTAGTTCGTGGACTATAGCAAATCCATCAAGAAGGTTTTACGGATGCAGAAATTACGGCGTAAGAGACCAAACTGGAATGGGATTTATTTGGATTCATTCCTTTTTTTTAGGCTAATTGTTTTTTTTTATTACTAATATGAGAATATATGATAATTTGCAGACGCGCCATGCTTGCAATTTCTTTTTATGGCACGATCCTCCCATGCCGGAGTACACCAAGAATGTGATGGTGAAATTGCTACGGGAGCTAAGAAAAGCAGAGGGGGAGAACATGGAAATGAAGAAAGAAATAAAAAATATGAAAAAAAGGATGAAACTATTACTGTTGGTTGTATTTGGCTGCTGCATTTTATTAGTGATAGTGTTGAGTGACAATGCCAAAAAAAAGGCATGTAGAGCAAGGACTCAAAATGTTGCAGTAGCTTAGATAGTGCTGAATTTTGAACCTAGTTTAGAAAGCTATTGTGTTATGTATGACTATTGAAACATGGTTAGGTACTTATTTCTCATGTTTAATTTCAGAAGAGTTTTGCTTTGAATTTGAACAATCCCAACCTTGAAACCAAACTCTACAGTGACACAACAGCAAAACAACCAGCTATGACCGCAACTAAATATGAACTATGTCATACTCACCAAAAAAAAAAAATTTCTGCAGAGTTTTGCTTTCATTTTTAAGAATTCTAACTAGCAACCAAATACATAGGCCCTGTTTGGAACCTGAATTTTTTGGAAGTTTGTCTAAAACTTTAGTTAGTGCACTATAGAAGTTTTTGGAAAAATTTTTTAAGATGAAAAACTTTTTTTTTCTTTTCTTTTTTTTCTTTCTTTTTCTCTTTCTCTTTCTTTTTCTTTCTTTCCTTTTTCTCTTCTTTCCTCTCTTCTTCTGCTTCTTTCTTCCCCCTCCCCCTTCCCTCCCCCGTCACCTCTGCCTCCAACATTGAAGAAGCAGCAGACAAGGTCCAAAATTTTTTTTTCTAAGAAGGCTGTGCGGATTTTGTACCTTGCAAATTTTGAACTCTTCACTGTCATAAGGTGTGCCTGAAGACGTCATCATCTACCCTCTTTTTACGTCATCTTCCTCTGCCTTGGTTCTGGTTGTCTTCCTTTTTCTCCTCTATTGCAAAATGTATGTTGTAACAATAAAGCTTTACTGCAAAACGGAATAGTTGGGAAGAATCAGCTTTCTCTTTTAAAAGCTTTTTGCATCTCGTTATACAAAGCCTATTAGCAGGGACCATCACTTACTGAATTTTGTCCATTACTGTAGAGGCACCTTTATTCCTTTTGCCTCGACTTCAAAATAATCAGCTCATCATCTCCTTTTCATTTCCCCCAAATGCTTTTCGCTTTTTTTTTTTAATGTTTTTGAACATGTCCCTCTTTTGTTCTTTGCGCCTACATTTTTGCTTCATGATCTAAAACACCGATGAAAATTTCCCCTGGAAAGAAGACAAGAAGTTTCCCATGGAAATACCAGTCTCCATCTCACAAGGCCCGCGCCAAATCAGACTTTGAAAAGCTTAAAGCCTTTTTATTTCTTTTTTCCAGAGAGGAGGAGGGGGAAGGAGAGGGGGAGAGGGAGAAAGGGAAAGAAAAAGGATGTCGGTGCCGAAATAGGTGACCGGCGCCGGAAACAGTGGCGGAGGTGGTGGTTGGCGATGAAGGTGTGGTGGATCCGGGTGGGGGAGAAAGAAGAAGAAAAGAGAAAGTTTTGTGTGTATTAGATATTTTGAAGTGTGTAAGTTAAAAAATTTTGATAAGTTTTTTTGGGGTTCCTGTAGTAAAAGTTGTTAAAAAACTAGTAGCAAACAAATTTACCCAAAAACTTGGGTTCCAAACAGGGCCATAGTACGTTAAGGTTTTTTCAGATAACAACCTGAGCAATAAAAAATTTAAGAACCTGCCAATGAGTATCATTCCAACCATTAACAAAAAAGGGATATGTTCATATGAGTTGGACATGATAGTTAGGTACCAAAATAATAGCACAATTCCAGCAAACTAAATGTTCCAACTAATATGATTTAACTAGGGAACTAGGATACATGTTCCATAAGTAGGCTCACAAACAATGTTTAGCCAAATATCGTTAGCCAAAATACTTAAGTAGGCTCAAAAAACTGCTTTCAGTCCCTATATTCTCCAACTAATATATTGATCAACTTTGGATGTGAGCTACTGCAGCTACTTGCCATTACTCATAACTAGCTAGACGGTCTTCAGTTCTGGGTTCATTCTCCTCGTCTGGATCATCTATGAGCTTGTGTACCTGCATAAACATGCAAGTATAAGTGTGTTGTTATAAAGAAAGTATGCAAAGTAGAAACTATTTTTCATCTCATAAACTAACCCTCTACTTTATCCTGTGTTTTTTCCCAACTAGCTCAACATATGAGCAATAAGCATCCATAGATGCCTTCCATATTCTTCAACATTGTGCTTGATATGTAGGACATGTTTTCCTGTTATGTCCTGGAGCTCGACAAATTCTGCATTTTACGGTCTTTGTTTTTTGTTCAGGAACTTGACTAGGAGCTGAAGATGTCAACTCTATTGTTTCAGCTAGTTCTTGAACTTCAGTTCATGTGCATGAAGCTACAAGGGAAAATAATAATTATCAGTGGCTACATAGATACAATTAACATGCGAGTTGTAATTTGAGTATGGAGCAACTATGTCCTGCACCTCCAGCAGCTTGTTTTCCAACTGTATAGCTTTGCCAAGCATGATATTGATGAGCTTCTGGCTGTTTTTGAAAAGCTGGTTGTGCATTAGACACATTAGGACATAACCCCTCTGTTTAGAGAAAACATTAGCAAATAGACTTAATATTACTCAGAATAGTGTAGGTGTTTGGTAGGAATAACAAACCAACTGTTGAAGTATTTCTCTCATTTGCACAACTTTGCTCGCTGTTGTGGATTTTTGGGCAAGTTCTTCTATTGTGACTCAACTCTTGACAATTTTTGCACCTATTACTGTTGAAAGATGGCCCCTTACTGCTACCATGTGTAGTTAACTGTTCCAGTGGTATAAGTCGGGGGCATTTTCTTTTAGTGTGTCCTTTTTCATGGCAGTTTGAACAACTCAGTGGACATACTCCTGCTCTTGACAACTTTGTAACTCCATTACTGCCTTTTCGAGGTTCATCCGATTCCCTTCGACTTGCTTTCTTAGGCCTTCCAGGAAGTCTCACTTTCTTAGGTGGCAGTACAAGTTCATTGGTTGAGGATTTTCATGCATTTGGACCACTTATTGGAGGAATAGCAGGTTCATATGCAGCCAAGTACGCCTCCCTTGAATAACACTTGTGTACATAGTCCTCTAGTTTGCCACGGGAAAGTGAAATGCATGCAATGGCTTGACAACAAGGCAAGTCTGTGAGCTCCCACTTTCTACAAGTACACATACACTTGTCTAGGTCTACCATATAGGTTCCCCCATAGATGTGTTGGACTTCAAATCTTTTGTCATCTGACTGTCGAGCAATATTGGCAGCACACTCAGTTTTTGCCTTTTCCAACTTGTTCTGAATTTTTGGGCAAATGTCATTAGTCCGTTTCTTCATCCATTCTTTTTTTGTCCTTAATTTTTCCATCAGATAAACTTTAATGTTCTCAAGCATACCAAAAATTGGTTTTTCTTTGGCCTCTAGGACGACTGAGTTGAAACTCTCACATAAGTTATTCAATAGAATATCACACTTTCTGCTTCTCTAAAGTGTGATCTTGACCAGTGTGCTAGATTAGTGTTGTCTAGCAGCTACCTATGAGCATTGCGATCATACTCTCTTAAAATTTCCATTTCAGATTCAAATCTCCTCATATACGACGACCGTGCACACGCCCAAAATCTATTCTTAATGGATTGTCCAGGGTGCAACTTCTTCATGTTGTTGTGTAGGTGCCGTACACAATGTCTATGCTCTACTCCTGGAATCACTTCTTCAATAGTAGATCCTAAACCCTGCAAGTGTAAACCAATAAACAAAAGACGAATCATTGAAATAGGACAAAAAAAAAGGCAGCAAGCATAAGCAGCAGAATGTTACCTTTTGCCTATCACTAATAATAGTCCATCTCTTCTGTTCAGAAATTGACAAATCACACTTCAAGAATTCTATGAACCATTTCCAAGAATTTTTATTTTCGACCTCCACCACGGCATAAGCAACAGGATAAATGCAGTCATTTGCATCAATACCAATTGTTGTTAACAATATTCCGAGATGGGGACCCCTCAAGTGACAAACATCCACCTCAATCACACGTCTACAACCAACTTTGAACCCTCTTTTCAACGCTTTAAAGCATATATACAATCTTAAAAATCTATCCTTACCACTGCTTTCGTCAAGTATGGTCTCCATATGCACTGTTGTCTCGGGATTACAGGTAAGCAGTTCTTCACAATAGTCCCATAGCTTTCTGTATTGATTTTTGTAACTACCATAAATCAACAACTTGGCCTTCATGAAAGTCTTGCTTGCCTGGTGCTTAGTGATGTTGACATTGAGTTCAAGGTGAACTTTTTCCATGAATTGTGCAACTGTCACCTTCTTATTCAGCCTAAGGAATTCCATGTAATGTCTACTTAAGAAACCTGAATTGGCCCTTTTGTGATAAAATGTCCTACCACAATGACAAGATGGTCCCTTGGTTCGTATGACAAATGCATCATTATTAGCCTCTTTAGAAGCATAAATGAACCAGCTGCAATTTGCATCCTTGCAATTAGCCCTCATTCTTCTAATATCATTCTTTTTCCATTGAAAAACTTTTCCCCATTTCACACCACAGTAATCAACTGCTCTCTTGAAGATTTGTTTATCGTCGAATAACAACCCAGCATAAAATTTTGGTTCTGCCATGTCAATTTCAGGCCTAAACCTGATATATCTTGGCTTCCTTATTCTTAAACTGTCCTCATCTGAGGACTCACAGCAGTTATTTAGATCCTCAGTGTTGATTGTGGCTGATTCTTCATGCACTACAATGGGATCTCCACCATAAAGATTCAAGTCATCCTCGTCAGCCCCATTTTTGCTACTTTCTTGTTTGCATGCTGCTGTTTTTCCTAGTGCATCAACATTGATTTTGTGGCATTATTTTGACTACCTTGAGTCTCTCCATCAGCAAGTGTTTCTCCTATTTTCTGATCAACCCATTTTTGCTACTTTCTTATTTGCATGCTGTTGTTTTTCCTATTGTATCATCAGTTGGTTTTATGGCATTATTTTTACTACCTTGAGTCTCTCCACCAGCAAGTGTTTATCCTATTTTCTGATCAGTTTTTACCTCTTTTTTAGTACTAGCAACAACTTTTGGAAAAATCACATCATCTTCATCTTTGCTAAAGTCATAATCACTATCATGAAAACTTTCAGCATCAGTAGACTCTAATTCTGCATCATCATCAACAATGCAGTCATCTTCTTCCTCAATAACTTCAACTGGCACTGTAGTATCTTTAAAGGTAGTGCAGTCATCGAAGGTTATGTCAATATAACAACAATCTTCTTTTGACACACTAGACTTAGCCTCACCAACAGTACACCTTTCTAATTTACTCTCCAACAGCCTAATATGAAATTCTTGCACCAAATATAGTTCAACACCACCAATTTGGCTTCCTATGACAGCCATATCTACAACATCAGCTTCACCATCTATTTTGTAAAGTTTAAATTCATTCTCTCTGCCTAGAACTCTATAATACATTTTTACATTACCTTCATATCCAAGCAAAATACAGAATGCAAAGAGACTGTTCAAACTCACTCCATTTGTAAGAACACCCTTAAAAGATTCCACACTGTCCCCGAAATACTTTTCTTCTGGTGGTCTAAAATATACGCCACCATGAAATATTTTCAGCGTAAAATAATTCAATCTGTGTCCTGTTTCTATTTTTTTCACAAAAAAGACAAAAACATTTTTATTAATTATTTTTCACGTGCTCAACCTTTATTCTATCCCTATTTCCAGTACCATAAAAGCAACAATATAATGCAATTTTGCCAACAAAGGGACCACATAAGCTAAAGAAAAATTGCAAAAAGCAACATTCCAGTACCATGAAAGCAACAATATAATGCAATTTGCCAACAAAGGGACCACATGAACTAAAGAAAAGTACCATGAATGCAACAATATAATGTAATTTTGTCAACAAAGGGACCATATGAGCTAAAGAAAAATCGAAAAAAGCAACATCAATCCCATATCATACCCCATATTCAACCACCCGAATACCTGGTCTTTACTACCCATGAAATGGACATAGTGCATAAAATAAAAATCGATTCACAATATGTAAAGAATCAACCGATTATGTAACCAAATCATCACAACAGATTCACAATAAGTTTGGACTGACCAAACTTTCCCGCTACCATTTCACTGGTTTTAGCTCCAGCACTCTTTTGCTCACCCAATTGTTCCATCTTTAGCGATTTGATTTTATTGAAATCGCTTTCCATCATCTGATTCAGGTGCACTAATGCAGATTTCAGTCAGCAGCAAAAAGCCCTAAATCAGTTTCACACACACTCTCTCAGAAGCTTTGACGGGTATTTTACATACGTGCAAGCTAAAAAATACCGAATTACACCCGTTCACTGCAAGTATACAGATCAACTAGTAGTTTAGGGTATATATCGGGTCGATCCCACAAGGAAGAGTGAACAATTACCGGTATTACTAAAGCTTCTCTATTATTTAGACTATCAATAAATTATAACAAATTTAACCTACTGAAATTATACACAATAACAAATAAAAGCTCCTTAGGTTGTAGTATCCCTAACTACTCATGCAAGTGCTATATTTGGATCATTGAGTACTACATTTAAGCTAGTTATGGTGTAATTTCCTTAACCATGTGAAACCTACTTTCGTAGTGAATCAATTATATTTATAACTAATCCATACCTATTCTCATGGTTATGAAATTAGCTACAAGTTCATTTTTTCAGTGAAATTACATGAAATGAATCACTAAAAACCACATAGGTGCACCTCTACTTTCGTGATTGTACTCCCTATGTTTAGCACTTCTTGAACTAATGTTAAATCTCAATTTTCATTGTAGAAATAACACCTTAGATAATCACAATTAATGGTACCAGATTAATCATGATTTAAAGAGCTAAAGTGCTAAATAACTTGCTCAAATCATAGCAGTTAAATAGCCAAATGATAAACACTAATAATCATAGAAAGTTCAACCAAACCCAAGGCATAAACTTTAGAAACACATAATAGACATAAATTCCAGAACTTGCATAATAACCATAGTTAAGAATCCAATACAAAAGATAAAGAATTGGAGTAGAGATAACCCATGTCACTTGAGCTTCAACTTCTCCTTCTTCATCTCCATCTTCATCCTAATCTAGCTATTATACAAGAATGGATTAACTACACTTACTACACTATCCTACACTAAGGAAATGAAAGAACTACATTTCTGCACTTCAAGTTCTCTCCCCGTATGATGAATGAATGAATGTCTCCCCCAAATGTCTCTGCATATAAGCTGATGAAAATCTCCTCTCTAGTCCAAAATTTCTGCTCTAATGATTCTCAATTCTCCATTTGTTAAGGAAGTCAAAAACAATGACTTTTGACTTGGAATAAGCCATATTGTATGCTCTTTTTTGTCTTCTGAAGCATGTGCACCGAATTCACTTGCAACTTATAGCTGGAAAGTAGTCTGAACACAAGAGTATTGACTGAACAAATTGCAGAATTTCGGCCAGAAAACGCGCCTACACAAAACGCGGTTACAAGTCACGTTTTGTGTACTCGCGTATTCACTTTGACCTTACTTTATCTGCAATTTTCTCTATCATAAAGGCCGAACTGGCTTTTGTGCAAAACACAAAAGTTGTAGCCCTTCGAGTTAGCTTTCCAATTCTTCAAGAATCATCTAATTTGGAGATTTGTAGCCTGAGATATGACTGAAATACTAACACCTGGTCAAATCCCTGTTTTCAACTTTGGACAGCAGTGTTGAATTATGGTATTTCGACTTTTGGACTTTGAAAACGGCTGAATTGGACTTTGATGTCTTCATACCAAATGTAGATCTATCTCTTAGCTTCAAAATGGTACCAAGATCACCTTGATCCGACCTGTTTAGCTCCAGATATAGTCAAAATACCAAAACGTGTCAGAGTTGTCAAAGCTGATATTTCTTGCATTTTTCCTTTTACACTTCATATTTTATTTTCACCACTTTAATCCATCTTCAATCATCCAAATATCTTCCCAATGCACTTCATTTGATGATTGAATCATTAAACCTACAAAATATGAAGTTTTTACCATAAAAATCAATAAAATGCAATGTTTAGCTATTTTAACATAAAATGTAGTTTTTTACCAAAACCTTAGTTATTTTAGTTGTAAAACTAAATAATCAAACCAAAATTAACTAATAAAACACACTAAAAAATACGTAAAATATATTCTTATCAAGCTTTCCTAATTTCGGCATATATTGGACGCATTTTTATTTTCTATCCAAGCCTTAAAATGATCTTGGCATGAAGTGCCCAAAAAGCCCCTGAATGGACCGCCGTCTACTTCAATCAGTGACAAGTTTGGAGCAACGCTGCGATGCATGTCCTTAATTAGCGTAAATATTTTACTTTGAGGACTAATTTCATAGTAAAAAACTTTAAGGGACCAAATTGGCGTTAGTGAAAGTGTTTAGGGACTAAACTGCGATTTTCCCAAAAAAAAATTGTCTTGAAGGTTGTGTAGAGAGATGTTGGAGAAACTTCTTTTGTTTTTTTTCATTGGTTATCTTTCTAATTGTTAGTTAATGAATAATAAACTCTAAATGAAACTACTAAATTTGCAACCGAAGACATTTTTGTGCTTGTATTTTAGTATCGTAATCGTCATCCAATCAGAGCCGCCTATGACGGCTTCATTAAATATATAAGGGAAATTTGTTCAAAACGACCCTCACATTTTGTAAAATAATTTTTTCATCCCTCACTTTTAAAAATATAATTTTACTCCTCTTACAAATTCATATTGGTCAAATTTGGTCCCTACTTAGGTTTCTGACTAGTTTTTTGTCAGAATTCACCACGTGCCTTGCACGTGATCATATTTTATAGGCAAAATTGTCAAATCAAATTTTATATAATTCTATTCGTATTCCCTCATATTTCATAAAATAAATTTTTTCGTCCCTTATATTTCACAAAATGAATTTTTTCATCCTTCACATTTTTCAAAATGAATTTTTTCATCTTTTATTGATCATGTGTGTGAATAATTTTTTTAAATCCATGTATATATTTATTTGATTTCACCTGAACAGTACGAATAGCATATGAAATCAAATAGAAATATATTACATACTATTCGTACTGGTCAAGTGAAATCAAATACATAAATACATGAGTTTAAAAAAATTGTTAGTTTTTCAGTTATATTCATTTTCTTTTACTCGAAATTTGAAAATAAAGAAGGCATTTAATCTTAAATATTGTCAAGTATTTATATCGAATTAAATTTGGATAGAAAAAGTAAACAAAAGAAAAGTATGACAAAAAGAAATAAGTGATTGGCACTTTCAAATTTTAAGAGAATCACAAGGCAAGTAATTCAACTATTGGTCTTAAAGTGTCGAGTAGAAATTTCAAATTTAAACTGAAATTTGTTAGCACAATTATAGAATTCGAGTTAGGACCCATTAATTAGATGACCTTATTACACAATTCAATAAATAAATTATTACTAAAAAAGAAAGGCCACAAATATTGAATACGTTCAAATGGTGAAATCATATAAATATATACATGGGTTTCAAACAAAATTATTAGTTTTAAACCCCTATATATATCTATTGAATTACATATGTATAACCAAGATTAGCATGTTTAGATGAAATCCAATAGAGATAAATTACATGTTACTCATAGTGTTCAAATAAAATCAAATAAACATACACGTGTGTTTATAGAAAAAAAAGTTATTCGTACACATGATCAATGAGAGATGAAAAATTCATTTTGAAAAATGTGAGGGATAGAAAAATTCATTTTTTAAAATATGAGGAACGAAATAATTCATTTTGTGAAATATGAGAAACTATGAATCAGATTATTTAAAAATTTGATTTGACAATTTTGCCCTTACAAAATGATCACATGCAAGTCACGTGGTGGATTCCGGCAAAAAACTAGTCGGAAACCTAGGTATGGACCAAATTTGATCAATATGAATTTGTAAGGGACATAAAATTACACTTTTAAAAGTGAGGGATAAAAAAAGTTATCTTATAAAATGTGAGAGACATTTTGAACGATTTTCCCAATATATAATTTGGAGGAACCAGGATTTGAGGCCAAATTACGGCAACCTTCAAGGCACTTCATTGTTTTCTCACAAATTTTGTTTATTTATTGTAAAAGATTAACTTTAAAGTGTGCTCAAATTTTCTCTCAAACTTTACCCGTGAAAATTGTTTGTCTTCATCTCGTTGACTGTCTCCCCCAGTGCATACAGATGTATTATGGGCATTTTGGTGAAAGAAGGCATAAACCGAGTTCTACACAACTAAATTTTGCCAATAGCATATGAAAATATGAAGAAGAATAATAATAAATGAAGGATCTGTCTAACAGGTGTCCATAGAGTGTGATTAAAATATATGTCAGGTGTCATGTTTTTGGAAATGTAAAATTAATTAGAAAAAATAAATAAATACAAGAGAGAGTAGATAAAATTAAATAAGAAAAGTATATAAATGCAAGAAAGGTTAATAATTGTTAATAGATATATATACATGATAGATTAGATGAACGTTAAATATGTTAGCGAGTGCCTTATTAGCACCCGTTAAAAAAAACCCATAAATGAAAGATGTGATCACCAAATCATTGACAAAGAATGTGTTGAAAATGAAACAAGAAATCCAAACATGATAAGGGATCAAAAATGGAATTTAATAATTGCAGATACTCCAAGAAGTTGAGTTGAAATCAGTTTTCCGTTCTGCTGTCAAAGAACTACAAAGGTACTCAACTTCTGCTATTTTTTATTAGTTTCGAAACTCTTACAAGTACCCTAACACCTGAGATTATCACCGGGATCAACACCCAACTGGTCACAATATTCAGTATAATACTCAACACGAGCACTAACAGCGTCCGGATTTGCACCATCGCATTCAAGCTGTCCGTTAACGGCACGAATTGTAGCCCCAAAACCCTGACCAGAAATGATAAGATCATGACAATTGTTCATCCAGAACCACAAGGCAGTTTTGAATGAAATAACATTATCTGTGGCCACAGTTTCAGGTTCATTTAGTCCATCGAACCCTATGCTTTCACCTGCTGGTCCATAGTTAAAGTTCCATGATATTTGTAATGGACCCCTGCCGTAATATCCCTTGCCTGGCACACATGGGTACTGAGTGTTGCTCTCATCACAGTAATCTTTGGAGGGGCCGTCTATCTCTTCTATGTAGCACAAATCTGCGCAATATAGAGAAGTCTATCAATTATCACTGTATTCAATTGCATACATGAAAGCCACTCATTGATACATCATGGATTTTAGATATTTTTACTATTAAAAAAAATATAATCTAAATACAAAAATAAATGAGAACATAAAAAAAATTGATTATTTAAAATCAGAATCTATAGTCAGTTATAATAATCAATCAAGAACAACCCCAAAACAATGTCATCAATAATTAAGAAGGGACCGTATGTTATAAAGAAATTGTAAAGTTATAAGTAATCACAGACTAAATAAATAACCAATACAACAAAGTAGAAAAAAAAAAGGAAAACAATAACCCCTCTGCCCAGTTATAAGAGACACACCCCTCATGATAAATTTCTTTTTTTTTTAGGTAGGTCATTTTAAGTTATTTGACAATAGTAAGTATTTCATATTAATGTCGTTATCTTTAAAGAAAGTTCTTGGACAACAGTGCACAGGACAACATCCTATGTAGAACTGTACAAAGATTTAGTAAATAGGATCTCAGACTTAGAAAAGTTACTAAAAATTTAAAAAAAAAAAAACTAAATCTCCTTGGTGGAGTTGTTCAAAGCTTACGTCCAGTCTCATGAGTCACATGAGCAATGAAGGCAGCAATCTCCCTTTTAGAATCATCAACTGAACCAACTGTTCCAAACTCAGAATACGAATTCAGAGCTTCAAGAAATGCCGATGCAGTATAGAACCCTTTTCCAGCACAGCTTGAAGCAGCTTGATCAGAAGTCCCGCTCAAGAAAGCGTCTGTCACAACATCAGCAACTGAAACACCATTATTACCGCCATCTGATGCAGCGGTGCAAGGGCCGGACTGGCAGCCTTTGCCACAATAGTCGTCGCTGGTGCCACAATAGCCCCACTGGCTGCAGCATAAATCTGGTTCACAGTCACAGTTTTGGCTTGAAATCAGCTGGGAAAAGGACCCTACAAGAACTGCAATGGAGAAAATGATGATTAGAAAATTCTTCATTTCTGTACTTGAAGAAGGAGAAAAGGATGTGGACAGAAATTGTTTGAGTAAGAAGGATATTTATAGCATAGAGAATTGGAAAAGTGATCAGCTTGTGTGAAGTATGGAGAACTGCTACTGTTGGAAATCTTGAAGTTGAGCACTGAAGGGAATGGATATAAAAAGCAATATTAGTGCTTGACTTTCAATTAATCTATTGACTTTGTCACTGTCAAATTGTAGCAACCTTCTTTCTTCGCATTCGGAATGGGAATTGTGGAAAAGAAAAAATTTGGCCAATTGATATCAACAATTGTGAGTACAAGTCACAAGTCACAAATATAATGCGTGCAAAAAAGATAACTTGATGTTGTCTGTATCATCTGATGTTAATGACGACTAACTATGTTGTAGTCCTACTTCAGTCTCGTATTTGAGTCAGAACACAGATGATATTTGTACCATTCTAGATCCACGGGCTGCCCTACTACACATACTTTTCATTTGGCTTAAAAAAAACATTTTAAAGGGTGTAAGCTTTACAATTAAAGCACGATCTTTACCTTATCATGCAAAGTATTGGACATGTAAAATTTGATCACTGTTATAGTGAAAAGAACTCAAATGATCAAATTTTATCCAGTTGATAAATATAGAATCCTAAATAAAATGCATAGTCCTTTTTTTTTCCTTTAGAGTTCTTATTGCATACTATATGAATTAATTGGTAAAATTTTGGTAGCGTATAGGAAACGATACCAATATAAAAACTAACATTTACTACTCGAGGGCTTATTATGCTGCCCAATTTTTTGGTTTCTACCATGAGCTGAAAAAAAAATCTGTTCGAAGCATAAGTTTCCCCATATTCTCATAGACTTTACAAATGAAAGTAGAATTGGCAGAAAAGTCCAAAACCCAACAACCCGCCCAATCCGCCCATTAATTTCCATTAATTTTAAAGCATGGGTTGGGTCAATTGGGTTATGAGTTTTGTTGGGTTGGATAAGAACAACCCAATTTATTCACTGGGCGGGATGGACTTTTTATTTGAGTATCCAATACCTAACTTGTTTAAATGTAATTCAAAATAATAAATACAAGATTCAATACACATATGTCCAACTATTTGCATTTGGACATGTGTTAATAATTCATTGATTAATTTGTATTCAAAATTCTCATATATATATATATATATATATATATTTTTTTTCAATCAATTTTTTAAAATTTTATTTAAAAGAAAAAAGAAATTTGAAATAAAAACTCATGCTTATTTTACTTTTATAACAGTAGTTAAACTTGCTTAACTTTTATAATAATTTATTATGCCTTTTAAGAGTATGTTGTTTTCCTCCCTCTTTTTTTTCTTTTTTTTTTTTTTGGTTGTTCTCAAGTTGCTACTTGCTTTTGTTTGTTAATATTTCGTGTACATAAATAGAGTTTTAAATTTGTTCTAATTGCATTCTTTTTTAATATTTCATGATGGCTTTTGTTTGTTAATATTTCGTGTATGTATAATATCGTACAAATTTCTTTTTTAACCTTTTAGCATTATATAATTTCGGATTCTTCAAATTTACAAACAAAAGCTTACTTTGTATTAGCCTAATTTTTCGATAATTCAAAATAATACGATCTCGATGGTAAAAATGTCAGAATAGTTCATGAATTCACCTCTCATTTATTTCTTAAAAAGTTTGGGATTTTCTTTAATAATTTTTTGGGGACCAATACCAGTTTTACAAGCATATAATATTTTCTGCTTTATATCAGAGCTCTGGTAATTCCAAAAGATTAATATGACAATAGCATCAAGTATGATCCTAGATGATTCTAATTAATCAGGTAATGAATTATCTAACTATATCAAATCAATAAAAAAAACTTTCTAATATATATTATATGTATATAGATCATGATATTAACTTCAAATCAATATAGTTGACTTGCGGATTCTATTTTGTTTTGATTAATTATGACAACTTGGGCATGGCTAGTCCAATGATTTCATTTTGTCTGAAGCAAATACCTCCAATCTTCAACTTCATGAGAAACTTGGAATCAACAAGACAATTAATTTTCCCTCTTAATTACCGAGTCCAAAAAACCAAAATGCAGTAATGTCTCCAGTCATTTAATAAGTTTCAATCAATTAGTAGTATTAAAAAGTATAAAGTAAACAATTTTTTTAGCTAATCTATTTAAATGTACAATTTATTATCTAAAATTCACAATACAAGTAATATAAAATATTATTCTATTTATGATGTGTTTTCAAGGAACTTAAGAAGTCATGAGTGTGTGTGAAAATATATTTATGTATGTGAAAATGTGTTTGTATGTGTGAAAAAAATCTTTTTTGTATGTTAAAATGTATGTGAAAAAAGTTTATGTATTAAAATGTATGAATTAATATGTTGGGTCATATTTGGATCATGGGTTTGAGATAATCTAATATGACCCAACCCAAAATCAACTTAATCTAAAGTTGGGCAGGTTTAAATGAAAATCCAATATTAACCCGTCCAAAATCCGCCCAACCCGCCTAATTGTCAGGTCTAAATGAAAGTTATTTGTTTCTCGTCGTTCATTGTCTCACCATGCGTGTGCAGATGAGTTATTGGCCTTTTGGTGGCAGAAAGATAAAACAGAATTGAACCAAAGACCATATAATTCCCTAATTAGTCTCTTCAGCCAGTTGAATTAGATCTTATTCAAAGTCTTCAGTACTTCGGATAATAGCGCTCTATGTTCCTTAGTCTCTTATGCTTCGGTTTACTCCCAATATTAAAACATTGGTGCATTTAGACCCTTGCATATGGTAATTCATAATCTTAGTATAGTTATGATCCTCAAATATCATACCTTGAGAAACATCACGGCTAAAATTGCCAATAGCATATTGAAACATAAAAAGGGTAAATTCTGTAGTGTATTCAACTAATACAAGATAGGTATGGAAAGGTAAAGAATATGGCAAAAAAGCAGACACGTTGCAAAGCTGGCATGTACGGAGGATGAAGGGAATAATTATAAAAAAGCAAGTGTTACCTATAACAGGTGCAGGCGGTTTAGAAATGTTCATGGGCCCATCGACCGTGAGGCGTACTGCGAAAGCTGAAAATGTATTGAGGTGTCACGGAATTCACATAAGTATAATAGGCCTAGGAATAAAACACTGAAGAGGAAGCGTAAGCAGTACTAAACACAGCCATGCAGGTGGTATTTAACATAAACTGATTTTTGTGAAAGGTAAAAACATATTTCCTATAACATACCTGTTCTTTATGATATTTTGACATTACATCAACAAAATACTAGCTATTTATGGGCATTTTATTCTGAATCATTACATTTATGTAAAATACATAAATGTTTGTAACTAAAATTGAAAAAGTGTTACACTAATATTTTTATAAAAGGGAAACTAGTAGATTTTGTATTTAACAAATTTTACATATGTGAAAGTAAAAAAGATATTACCCATAACATACCAGCTCTTTATGGGTTTTTTACATTACATCAACAAAATACTAGCTATTTATCGGCATTTTACTCTGAATCATTACATTTATGTAAAATACATAAATGTTTGTAACTAAAATTGAAAAAGTGTTACACTTATATTTTTACGAAAGGAAAACTGGTAGATTTTGTATTTAACAAATTTTAAATATGTGAAAGTAAAAAAGATTGCGCCCATAACATACCAGCTCTTTATGAGTTTTTTGCATTACATCAACAAAATACTAGCTATTTAAGAGCATTTTACTCTTTATCATTACATTTATGTAAAATATGTAAATGTTTATAACTAAAATTGAATAACTGTTACACTTATATTTTTACGAAAGGGAACTTGGTAGATTTTGTATTTAACAAATTTTAAATATGTGAAAGTAAAAAAGATTGTGCCCATAACATACCAGCTGTTTATGAGTTTTTTGCATTACATCAACAAAATACTAGCTATTTTTGGGCATTTTACTCTGAATCATTACATTTATGTAAAATACATAAATGTTTGTAACTAAAATTGAAAAATTGTTACACTTATATTTTTATGAAAGGAAAACTAGTAGATTTTGTATTTAATATAAATTAAATATGTTAAAGCAACATTACAGGTGGTTTTATTAGTTACTTAATTTGTTGACAAGAAACAATGTTTCTTTTGCAAAATTTGTTCATTAGATTTTTTCAAATAATTAGGGTATAAAGGTAAATTTTCACAATCTTTTGTTAGCAATAGGCCCCAATTTCCTCCTAAGCAGTGACGAAACCAAGATTTTTTCCTTGGGGGGTGCCAAAATTATTTTCATATGTTATGTTCAAAATAATTTTATTCTATTTAAATATATGGCATCCTAAAATATCAAATATTAAGACTTGAAATCAGCTGTGGGAAGGCTCCGATAAGAACCTTAATGGAGAAAATGATGGTTGGAAAATTCTTCATTTTTGTGCTTGAAGGAAGAGAAATGGATGTGGGCAGAAGCTGTTTGAGAAAAAAGGGTATATACAGGGAGGACAACTGGAAAATGGATCAGCTTGTGTGAAGAAGGGAGAGCTGTTATTGTTGAAAAAATTTAAGTTGACTAATGAATGAAAACAGAAATCACGTTTGACTTTAATTCGTGCATTGACTTTGACAGTGTCAATAAGTGGGAATTTTTGTTCTTGGTTTCTAGAATGGTATTTGTGAAAGATTGATTTTGATCAATTGATATCAATAATTTTGGAATTGAATAATGTAGACTCACAAGTCACAACTATTGTGTGTATTTTATGACTTGAAGTTGTCTACAGCATTTAATTTAGTGCTCATTAATACATTAACTTGCCTAACTATGTTTTAGTCATACTTCACACTTGCATTAGAGTTTAAGCACTCAAAAGTATGAGACATATCAATTTGTCAGTTACAATTCATGAAATAAAATAGTGTAGAACCTGTGTTAGAATAATTTTAGGTTAAATGGTAAAGAAAAGAAACACTTTTACATAGCAATATAAGTGGTAGTCAGTTTTGGAAAAGCTAAGAAAGGATTAAAGCCCTGTTTGATAACCTAATTCAACACTTAAATTTAATGAATTCAAATCTTAATATATTCAGACCGGTTGATAACCAAAGATTAAGGGGCAAACTCCACTTTACCCCCCTGTGGTTTAGTGTTTTTTCACATAACCCTCCTATGGTTTTAAAAGCTATACATAACCCCCTTATGGTTTGGATTAAAGTGTCAAAGTGACGGAAATGATCATTCATAACGGTGTCACCTAAAATGTCAAAAATACCCTTATGTAAAGTTGAAATTTATGTATTAACCAAGGGGGGTTATGTGTATATTTTAAAAATCATAAGGGAGTTATATGGTAAAGTATTAAACCATAAGGGGGTTATATGGTAAAATATAAAAATCATACGAGGTTAATGTGTCATGTATTTATAAGGGTAATTTTGACATTTTTAGAAGTTCCGTTACGAGTGACTATTTCCGTTACTTTGATACTTTAATCCAAACCATGAGGGGGTTATGTATAGCTTTTGAAACCATAAGGGGATTATGTAAAATAAGGGAAAACCACAGGGGGTAAAATGTAATTTATCCAAGATTAAACATCTGAATTAATTAATTGTTATCGAATTTTCTAGGCAAAACTTATTCTCAAAATTAAATGATAAGTTATTTACTTATCATTGAATATGATATGCATTCAAATATATTAGATTTCATACTTAATAACTCAATAATTTAACGAATTCAATTTTCAATTTTCAAATTTTAGACTTCAATTTTCACTTAACTTTTATCAAACGCATCCTAATTAGGCCACTTGCATATCATGAATGACAAAACTATGTGGCTTCTGCTAGTACACGTTACGATAGTATTCCACTTCACGTGTTTGTTGGGGATACTGGCATGTCCATTTGCATCATGTCCCATTTCATAACAAAATATTATATTTTAAATATATATGAAATATTTAATTTACATATGTTAATTTTTTAATACAATAATATAATGTACTTGTAAATCAAATAGTATCAAGTAAAATAACTACATAGAATGCTTTGAACTGCAGTGCCCCTGTTAGATTGAATCTTTAACAAATTGAATGCTTTGAACTTTTTTCATTCAGGATTTCAGTGCTATAATTTATAAACAGTATTTCCAAAAAAGAATTGTTAGTGAAGATATCAAATTGGTGCCCCTAGTAAGTAATTGTGTTCAGAAAACAACTAGAGTCAAAAGTCAAATTTTCGTTTCTTTGCTGTTCTTGTCTAAAGACAATTCTGCTGACAAAGAAGTTCGAAAAAAAATATGCTCACAATTTGGCAGGGCAAACCTCCTTGCTAAAAATTAAGATAAGAAAAAAAGTCAATTCATTTTCTCCTCATGTTTACTATTATCTTATTAAATTAAAGGAAACCACGCTTATAAATTATAATCACTTATATAAAAAATCCAACGGCAATTTTCTCCATTATATGGGAAAAAGAGGAAGGGGGAAAAAGGAAGAAGCTTATTATGTTCTGTAGAAAAAGGAAAGAATTGAGAAATATAATAGGTTTCGGTGATATTACAACTTGTAGTAGCAGCTTGGTTCTCTCTCTCCCCGCGCAAGTGTGGCTTAAGTCAATCACAGCTCACAGATGCCCATTGATGTCCATTGCTCTGTTTTTAAACTCAGACTGGACCGACCAACTGGCCGGTTCGAGTTAATCCTAAAAACTGGAAAATAAAAAACTTAGTCAAATCAAGTCAAAACTCGGATTTGACCGGGTTTTGAAGCGATTTGACCGGAAAAATGAACTCGATCTTTTTTTTTTCTTTTTTTGAAAGGTCAGAATATTTTTAATATGATGTTTTGATTCTTAAGTTGTTAAAAATTATTAACATATTTCAAATATTTCATACTTTATAAATGTTGTCTTAAAGTTTGGTGTTATTTTTCAATTAAGTCCATAATTTTAATTCTAAACTTGTTAATGCTTATTAAATAATATAAATTGCTACTTGATTGTTCTAATTTATTTGTATTTTCTTATTAAATATATTTGAAACATCAAATATATATGAATATACCTTTATTAATATTAACATGTTATTAAGTATTTTACATATAATATTTTAATTTTTAAATAAATTTTATTTATGACGTCATTCGGTTCAACCCCTATCGAGTTCGGTTGAACCCATTGACCCCTGACCCCTGAGTTCGACTGGATCGATATCCGGTCCGGTTCTGAAAATATAGGTCCATTGTTGAATTAGTCTCCCTGAAAATTTCTAGCCATAAGAATTTTAACATTTTTTTTAGTTTAAGTGAATTGTCTCAAAATGGGATTTCTCACTTCCATTTCCTCTCTTCATATCATCCAACTTATTCCTCCTCCAAATTTCAACTTGCTACTCCATAACTTACTTCATGGATCTATATATATGTTCTCAGCAATGTGATGTCATACTTCTAGTTCTAGATACATTCAAAAGCCATGGATAGTCGATCATTTGGACAATTGTAGTTTAAACAACTAAGAATTAGTGCACTCAAGGATAAAATTCATTTTGAAATATCTAGTTCATTGAAAACATATGGTCCTTAATTTTTGTTTGGATTTTGACGATATACAAGTCTGAAATTCTAGAAAACAAAGAAAACTGCCATCCTTGAACAATTCTTTAGAGATTTTTTTTCTTTTTATTTTTTGAGCAAATGAAACATCTTCCCGTTTATCATTAGAACATAAGCTTTATAAAGGAGCAAAATCTCTTACTACAACAAAAAATCTGTAGCGAGCTATTTTCCTTACTACGAGGAGCTTTAGGCCATAAGAGACAAGTCAGGTTGAACAATTTTAACCACTGCTGATTTAATAAAATTTGGAGTGAAGCCCTCCAACGTGTACAGGGTTTGTCTTTCCAAAAAAACAAAAAACAAAAAACAAAACCGCTGCGGCAACTACTTCCATTATCAGCATTCTGTATACGATAATCAACATTTAGTCTTTCCCAAATTTAGTATATTTTAGTGCAAAATTGAAAAAATTCTCTTGGCGCAAGTGGAAAATTGTAGATTTGCAATCAATTACAAATTTTCTTAGAAAATAGATGCCCAGTGATCAACTATGGCGCTTCATAGTTCAGCTTTTCCATTCTCATACGTAGGAGTTAATCAGAATTTTCTATGACAAAAAAAAAAGGAAGAAGATTCATGAAGAAAAATAATCTATTGGCTGTACTATATTTCGATTTAGACATCAATAGTGCAACGGCAAAAGGACTTAATGATGTAATGAATTTATGATGATTTAATTAACTAACAACGCAATCAATTCGGTCTACTAAATGTCATACTCAAGAGGTCATCATCTTTGTCAAAGGGTCTATACATTCCATACATTAATAGTAAATGTTAGTGGATTTGTTACTATTGCTGACCATGTTAGCCACTGATTTCTATTAAATCATGTCTTTAGCTTCTTATAAGCTTCTCTATACCCTACCTAATCTCATACCATTTTACTTTCTTTTGGATTATGCGGAATGCCTACTTGACTGCCGGATGCAATGCCTATATTTTAATGATTCCGGTACATTTTCAAAATCTTCAATTTATTTTGTAAAGTATCGAAGTTCAGTTCACTAATTGGCCATAAAAACACATCAATAGCAAAGCTGAAATATGCCACTTATCCTGAGACTTTGCAGAAAGTTTGGAATGTTAATGTTGTCCCTTGTAATCCGACTTATCCGATTATGTGAAACTGAAGTTGTTGAAGGGTGAGATGAGTTTTTCACTTGTATACAAGCTGTTTAATGGGGTTTTCAATAAAAACTTTATCATTTGCTCCAAAAAAAAAAAAAAGAAGAAGAATAAGGGTGAGTTGAGGAAGCTGAATGCTAAGCAATATAGTTCTATTAGTGATAGAATAAACAGGTGTGTATGGCCAGTTATGTGAAGTGCAATCCTTTTCCTTCATTCACCTTTTGATATCTCTTTGCAATTTCAAGAACAATCTCAGAGTAGTTGTCTCAACTAGGAGGCGACCAGCTAGGATTTATGTTTACTTTACGGGCCAAAGATAAGAATGAGATCTTCTGGCCTGGCCACGTCTTCTTCTTCTTGGTTTTTTTTTTTTTTAATTCTTCTTATAGATCTTTCAGGCGAGTAAGCAACCTTTTGGGGAAATAATGTGGTATATTTGGACATTGGGATAATTTAACAAATCTCCTCTGAGTTTTATAACAAATTCATCATAGTTCCCCTCAAATTATGACATGACGCTTGTGTCTATTAGCTATTGATTTCCAAGGTAAATACTGAATTTTACCTCTACGTTTACCATTGACACTTCTATACAAAGCGATACAAATTATATATAAGAGATTTGTGAAAATGTTATACTTCCGAGCTATAACTCATAAACAAATGCATTCGTAAAACCCTTTTGATTCAAATATATAGATATACTCAACTATACATTTAACAATTTAATGTGTGCTAAAGTGAGTAGAATAGGCTTTTGAAAAGGTACTCAAAAGTATGCTACTTCCATCATTACCTTCTAGCACGCATTGTGCAAACTCTTTTCAAATAGAAAAAAGGGAACGGAAAGGAGATACAAAAAAGGGCTACAAATTCTTTAAAATATGGCAAGGGTAAGCATGGAAGTAACATATAACATGAAACAAACATATTGTTAAGGAAACCTTAAATCAAGAGAGGTAACAGTAAGTTTGAAAACTTTGGTGCAGCTAAATGAAGTCAAAAACCTTAAACAAGGTTGATGGAATTATCCTTTGTAAACTTTATGTGTCCCTGGCCAAGTGAAAAAATACTGTTCAAAATTCTTATTTCTATCGGAACCATTTCGAGGAACTCCAATTCGGATGTCAACACTAAAGGAAATCTTCCCTATGGTACAACTGATTTTGAAATTAACTAATTATTTATATATTTTTTTGGAAACGATAACTATTGTATAAACTAATCTATCCTACATTAAAGGGAAGGGGGCAAACCTAAAGAGGTCCAGGGATATATAGGAAGCAAATGCATTGTATATAGGAAGCTGAAAACCGAACAAGACTTTATTATTAGGTTATCAGTATTATTGGTCGTATCCAAGTGTCATCATGTTTTGTTTATTCAAGTGTCATAATGTTATTGATAGTATAATTGGGTTGCATGATTATGGTTGAAAGCGTGGAATATGCGATTAAACTCCGTGTTAGGAGTACTGGTTTTGCTGTGGGTTTTTTCGTTTTCTTTGTCGCCTGCATGGGGGCTTTAGAGCATAAGCTTTTGTTTTGTTTCGAAACATCACTGCCAAAATTGCCAATAGCATATCGAAACATGAACACAAAATGAAAGATGTGAGGAAACTTTAATGAAGATATGCCTTGAGATTTAAACACCAAAGACAAAAGCTCGAAAAATATGATCAAGGGATCAAAATAAGAACATGCGTGTTGATAAAACACTCCAACAAGTTAAGTCGAACCAAGGTCAACATAATCAATTATTTGATTTCAAGAGTCATAACTTTTGCTTGTAAAGAACAAATAAAGTTAAGCAATTTATTGCTTTTTCCCCCCAATCAGCTGTGTACCTCAACATTATTTCACGTCAAAAACTTGTTTTTCCTCGGACTAAAAACCCTAGCATCTGAGGTTATCACCAGTCTCGACACCCAATTGTCTACAATATTCAGTATAATACTCAACTCGAGCACTAACTGTGTTTGGATTTGCACCATCACATTCAAGCTGACCATTAATGGCACGAATTGTAGCCCCAAAACCCTGGCCAGAAGTGATAAGATCATGACAATGGTTCATCCAATACCACAAGCCAGTTTTGAATGAAATAACATTATTTGTAGCTACAGTTTCAGGTTGGCTGAGTCCATTGAATCCAATGCTTTCACCTGCTGGTCCATAGTTAAAGTTCCATGATAACTGTATTGGACCCCTGCCGTAATATCCCTTGCCTGGCACACATGGATACTGAGTGTTGCTCTCATCACAGTAATCTCTGGAGGGGCCGTCTATCTCTTCTATGTAGCACAAATCTGCGCAATATAAAGAAATTTTGTCACTCAATTGAAATGATTGATAAAGGGTTAGAAGAATCAAAGAAAATCAGCAGGTCTGGAATTTTTTGTAAATTTTTAGATTTGATTGTTTTACTGATGAATTCAATTGGTGAGAAAAGACTTTATCCCATTTTGTAAAAATTGGATTGGACAGACTTAAAGTAAACACTCTTTTTATGAGGTAAAATTTTAGAATGATTTAACATTATAGGGTTATACGATAGATAAATAAAAATTGGCAATAGCAAGATTAAGAAGGGACCAACAGTGATATAAAAATTACAAAGGTATCATGGACGTCTAAAATATATTTGGCTAATAAATTTGAACTAATTTACGGCCAAATTTAGGTGAAATAGTTAATTCTACTTGGTAAATTGGAAGTTCGGAAACGTGTATCTGTCAGTTGTCATACTCATGAGCGAGCCAATCTTAACTTAAAAAAGAAAAAGAAAAAAAGAAAAAGAAAAAAGGAATCCAAAAGATAAAAGTAGAAAAGGCATGAATTTTAAAACGTAATCGTAATACCTTGTACCCGAAACAAATATGTGCAATACTTATTAAGCTAAGCAAAGCCACATGATCTACTCTTAGATGCAGCAAAATATACAACCACCTTAAGCTTGGAATGTAAAGGCAGAAAAACTTGCTTATGTAGATATAAAAGTGACCACTACAAGAAAAGTAAAAAGAATATGGAGAGAATAATCCTTCTGTTCATCATGATAAATTATTTAACAGTAATAAATCTTTCATATTCAAGTTTTATTTTTTGAAGAAAAAATTCTTGGATAATAGTGCACAGGAGATTCCAAGATACACTATCTAGAAATTCACAGGAGCTACTAAAAAAGTAGAAAATATCTTCAAAATTTAATTTCCAAGCTAGTGTTATTCAAAACTTACGTCCAGTCTCATGAGTGACATGAGCAAAGAAAGCAGCAATCTCTCTTTTAGAATCATCAACAGAACCAACGGTTCCAAACTGGGGATACGAATTCAGAGCTTCAAGAAAAGCTGATCGAGTATAGAACCCTTTTCCAGCACAGCTTGAAGCAGCTTGATCAGCAATCTCATTAAAGAAAGCGTCCGTCACAATATCAGCAACTGAAACGCCACTATTACCACTGCTCGGAGCAGCGGTGCAAGGGCCGGATTGACAGCCAGAGCCGCAGTAGTCGTTGCCAGTACCGCAATAGCCGAATTTGCTGCAGCACAAGTCTGGTGCACAGCCGCAGTTTTGGCTTGAAATCAGCTGTGGAAAGGCTCCTACAAGAACTACAATGGAGAAAATGATGGTTGGAAAACTCTTCATTTTTGGATTTGATAAAGGAGAGAAGCTTGTGGGCAGAAGTTGTATCAGAAAAAAGGGTATATATAGGGAAGAGAACTGAAAACTGATCAGCTTGTGTGAAGCATGCACAGCTGTTATTATTGAAAATATTGAATTTGAGCAATTAAAGAAAACAGAACAGAAGACGAAAGCGTGAATGGTTGACTTCTATCGGGTGTATTGACTTTGACATTGTCAATGAAGCGGAAACTTTCTTTCTTGGTTTCTAGAATGGGAAAGGTCAAAAAGGAAGGTTTTGGCCAATTCGTATGAACAATTGTGAGAATAAGGCATGTAGACTCACAAGTCCCCACTATAATGTGTGCAAAAATATAATTTGAAGTTGCCCAAATCATTTAATTTCATGCTTGTTATTGAGTTTTTTGCCTAACTGTGTTTTAGTAATACTTCAAAATTGTGTTTGAGTTAGAACGGAAAAAAATATGAGACATACTTATTTTTTTAATTGCAATTCCAGAAATAAAATCTTATAAAACATGTATTAGAAAAATTTTGAGGGTAAATGATATGAAAAAAAAAAGAAATAGTTCTATAAATTGACATAAGTGTTCATCGGCTTTTGGAAAAATTAAGAAAGAATAAAGCAGCCGACATATATATCATGCATAACAACATTATGTGGCTTTTGTTAGTACACGCTATGACCATATATGTTTCATTTGAGATGTTTGTCGGATGTGTTGAATTGTTGGCAATGAAATGCTCCAAAATGTTTTCATGCAAGATTTCAGCACTATAGTTTATAAATAGTATTAGGTCATAGTGAATTATCGGCATATCGTTACATGCAGAGTCGTGAAAATATACAAGTCTTTCCCTATCATTAATTAGTTGGTCAAATGACAATTTTAGAATGGAGCTTCATGGCTGCTGACTATGTCAAGAAACTTCTTGCAGTAAATTGGGCGAGTTAATGTACTTTCTTTTTCTAAGTATTTCCACTTAAACTCTCAAATCGACCATAGTTTTAACTAATTTTGCTCTGGTTTTATTCTTGGTTCGCAAAATTCAGAAGAACCAAAACAAACCCTTGTTACTGAAGATATCAAAATGGTAACCCAAATTGATTTTGAAAAACATTCTGAAGCAAATTTCAAGTTTTGGTTTCTTTGCTCTTTTTCTACTGAAAGGCAACTTCCCCGGGCCAAGAAATTGAAACAAATAGCATGATGCTTAAGTTTTCTATGCTCTTATGATCAAGTCAAACCTTGCTTATAATCAATTACATAAAAAATTACGGGCAATTTCGTCATTATTTGGGAGGAGGAGGAATATTAAGCAAAAAAAAAAAAAGTTCTATTAAGAAAACGATGAAGCATATTATTTTCCAGGAATAAAAAAGAACGAGCAGAGAAATACATTAGTTTGGATGACATAACAACATTTAGCAACATGATTAGGGATGCAATGGGATGGGTGCCAATTGGGAATCAATGGGATGGGAGAAAATGCAGGAGGGGATTGGAGAATATTTCTCCTCCAACATTAAATGGATACCTCCATCCCATCCCCTAAAACCCCTTGTTGCTATTCCTAAACAGGATACTACTTATATCCTCTCTCTATGAGCATGTGTGGCTAGTGAGGAATGCAGGATTTTGATTTTGGCAGGGGGAGGGTGGGGCAAATTGACAATCAAGAAACAATAGAAAAAAAAAAAACCTTAGCAAATAAAGCACACAAACTTAAAATGAAAGTTTAATATACGATAAATAAAATATAAATATTTTTAATAATAAAATACACCATATAAATAAAATGATAGAGCCATAATTGGGCACCATAAGTGCTGTTATTTGGTCATAATGTTGGCTACTTATCATGCTAAGTAGTGCAGCTTTGCTCATATTTGATATTTGTGTAAATTACAAGCGGTTGGTGTCGAAAGTGGTCTCTCGAGGCAAATTTTCAGAAGACTTTTTATTTCAAGGCGTGTCCATACCAGAAACTGAAGAGAGACTCAGACTCCTCAAAGGTGGACCGCGGGACTAATTAACTAAACTTACCTTTATTCCTGCTGGACGCTGCTGGAAGTGCGTTAAGACAAAAAGGCAATAATTTCCAGCGAATTGGGTAACAACCAATAAGGAGGAAAATTAGGGGCACTAGTCTACAAAGCCGGACCCCGCGAGACTGGTAGACAAAGTGGGGAATTAGGAAGTCTTCAAAGCGGCTATTTTCTCGTGGGCTGCAGAGGTGAAAAGAACAAGTAGTTTGAGTCTTGCAGAGAGCTTTCGAGTTCTCTTACGTTTTGTCTTGCGGCGGCCACCCGGGGGAGGATTGGAAAAGCCAGATTCACGTGGGATTAGGAGATTAGCTTTAGTTTCTTGTATCCCTGGGTAGACGATCTTCTCTCTGCTTTGCTTTTGACGACTTTCTTTAGACCTTTTTCTTCACTTTTCTCCAGCACGAACACGAAACCAAAAAAGAAGCAAGACTTTTCATTTGTCTCATCGTTATTTCATCTTTCCCAACTTTTTGGTAATTAAGTGGATGGAATCAATCAAATCACGCGAGATTGATGTGATGAGGAGTGGCTAGGTTTCTCTACTACCCAAAGGTCGACGCGAAGGCGCGGTTCATAGCATCTGTGAGATCTAATCGAATTTCACTATTTCTTCCCATCCGTTACTATTCGTGCATTTCCTGGATTAACTGTTTATGGTTATTTTATTAATTGAGTATCAACAGCCGGATATTTAATTTAATCTAATAGCCTACTGTCACGTTAATTAAATTGAATCCGTAATTGTTCGTTTAGTTGATAATTAGTGACAACCATCATAATTGGTTTTATGTTGGGAAAATGTAAGATCTAATTTAAATAAACCCTCTTAGCGTGTTTATTGATTAGGGCCGAGTTTTTCTAGTGTTAATGCAACTGAATAATTAAATTCCTACGATGGTACCTAAGGTTATTTTCTAGTTAGAGAAGTAGTCAACGGTCGTACCTTGGCTGTCGAAAAAGTAAGAAAAAACTGGCAGTCAGAGCTTGTTGATAGCTATAACCAACCTAGTGACGAATGAGTGAAAAGTGAAATATCTTTGCATCGATGATCATTTAATTGGACTGTGCCTGAAAAGTTGATCCTTTGGGTAGAATTTTGCTAATTGCTATTTTTAGTGAATTGTACTTGGCGAGTTAGCTTTTGAATTTTATTTATTTTATTTTTATTTTCATTTCATAAATATCCCCCAATTTTGTTATATTGACTTGGAAAAAAAACAACTTTTTGCCCGTTACTTGTGGAATCGACCCTACTTGCCATTTTCAGAAACAACTTCTTAAATTTTAATCCTTATGAAACCCAGCTTCTCTCTCAATTTTCAGAGGTTTCTTTTCCTTCATCATGTCAAAGTTGCTATTATAATCACTATAATTAGACAGCTAAACCTGTCATTCCAATTATACCCTTGGTCCGCCGTGGGAAATACATAAAATGTGGTGGCGCTGCCCAATAATTCCCACATTGAACCAGATAAAATTGTTTAAGGACTAAATTGGTAAAAAAAATCGTCAATGATGAAATTGATTTAAGTGAAAAAGTTCAAGGACCAAATTGGCGATTTTTCCTTATTATTATTATTATTATTATTATTATTATTATTAGTCTGAGATGGCGAACAAGTTGTGGAGACTTATTTCACCTTTACAAGGTCATTGGAGGGCTTGACGAGGTGCAATGTGGTAAGGAAAGGCACAAAAAACTCTTTTTTCTTTATTAAAAAACATACAAATTGCACTAATAATGGCTGAAAATGCATCCAACATGCAATAGTGAAAAATCATTAGATGCAAGATGTATAAAAGTTAACAAAAATTATCTTAGTACCTCTGATATATTCCAAATTAAGATAAATCATCTGCCCCCAATGAATATATGTGTATATCATCACTGTCAATAAATATTTATGCATATCATTGCCGTTAGATTTTATATTGAAGTGGTTCAAGCTCCAAATCTAGTTTTAGACTTGAGAAAATAAGTTAAGAAATTCAAGATTTGACATACAAATCTGAAAAGCTCTCAAATCTAACAAAACAAGATATAAAATTATCTAAATAAAACTCTCAATAGGATATCTTAGTAGAGAAGAAAATTCTCACTAGAAAGTCTCACTATAATTTATTCGACATAAAAAAAAAAAAGAGAAGTCAAACAGAGGGAGGAAGGCATTCCTCCATGGAGGAAAAAATAATTGTCTTGAAGGTTTTGTAGAGAGATGGTGGAGAAACTTCTTTTGTTTTATCCATCGGATATCTTTCTAATTGTTAGTTAACGAACAATAAACTCTAAATGAAACTATTAAATTTGCAACCGAAGACATTTTTGTTCTTGTATTTTAGTATCGTAATCGTCACCCAATCAGAGCCGCCCATGACGGCATCACTAAATATATAATTTGGGGGAACCAGGATTTGAGGCCAAATTTCGGCAACCTTCAAGGCACTTCATTGTTTTCTCATAAATTTTGTTTATTTATCGTAAAAGATTAACTTTAAAGTGTCCTCAAATTTCTTCCCTATTTCTCTCAACTTTACCCGTGAAAATTGTTTGTCTTCATCTCGTTGATTGTCTCCCCCAGTGCATACAAATGTATTATGGGCATTTTGGTGAAAGAAAGGCACAAACCGAGTTCTGCACAACTAAATTTTGCCAATAGCCTATGAAAATATGAAGAAGAATAATAACATATGAAGGGTCTGTCTAATAGGTGTCCATAGGGAACCATCAAAATATATCTCAGGTGTCATGTTTTTGGAAATGTAAAATTAATTAGAAAAAGTAAATAAATATAAGAGAGAGTAGATAAGATTAAATAAGGAAAGTATACAACTGCAAGAAAGGTTAATAATTATTAGTAAGTGTATATATATGATATCCTTATACTATATAAAATTGAGTTTTGGTCAAAGAATAGGTTGAATTTCAACCGCATAGGTGGGGGCTTTTTGGGAATGTGAAATGTTGTGTATTAGTTTAAAAGCTTTAGATACAAGTTAAGGAAGCATGGATTTGGGTATGTTTACTGAAACAACCCCATTTTAATACATTTAAAGTTTGTCATTGATGAGCCATCTGGGTATTGATGGAATGTGTAATTAGTGTGCAACCGTTTTTGCATTTTGTACAACCCATAAATGCTTGTGTGTTGGTGTAATTACTGGAATATCCATTAGCTACCAATAATTCCCCTTTTCAGCCGCAGATAACCGGTTGAGATGTTACTTTGTCTGAAACGTTTGAATGACAATTGGATTTAGGAAATGAGCCAACGATTTTTCTATCAATGATAGGAACCCATTTCTCTATCATTTATAATCTACATTTATGAGCTACAAACGTTAGTCAGTTTATCCCCTTTCAGTTTCAAGAGTTAAGTTTTCCCTTTTTGCCTTTATCTATAAAGATTTGTCTCATCGTTTTCTCTTCCATCCGAGCTCAACTCTGAAATTACCTATTATTTCGTCATTAATTACACCCAATTCAATTGCCAAACCGTTGGTATGTTAATGCCTAAACGGTTGATTATCAGTTATTCCCTGTTCGCATTTTAGGATTGGGACCCCTCCCCCCAAAATTTTCAGTTCCGCCCTTAATTTTGTCAGTGTGCTCTTAGTACCTACAATTAGCGACTCATATCGCGTTGCCTAGCTGCAAGATAGCATTTTTCGCGTTGCCTAATCCCAATTGGCCTGGATTAGTTACAATCTTATAGGTTTGGAGCAACAGCAAGAAAGAACTCTCGGTGGAGATTCTGGAATAAGGTTAGCTTTTTGTGTTATTCTGCCTTTCTACATTATCAATGACCTTCAATTTGACACAGTCTTATTGTAATGTTGTGTGAATAAATTGATTATATCATTTATTTTTTCATGCTAAGTTTTATTTCTTCTCATAATGTACTATTGTTTGTTCAACAAAAAAATCTCCTTCCCCAAGGCACCAAACACCCGCGCGATACTCGGGCACTTCCGCCTAGTGTTAGGTAAATGTTAACAAGTGCCTTATTAGCATCTGTTAGAAAAACCCATAAATGAAAGATGCGATCACCAAATCATTGACAAAGAAATGCGTTGAAAATGAAAAAAGAAAGTCAAACATGATAAGGGATCAAAAATGGAATTTAATAATTGCAGATACTTCAAGAAGTTGAGTTGAAATCAGTTATCCGATTTCAAATTCACAACTTTTGCTTTCAAAGAAGGGTAAATGACCAATCTCGTCACTAAATATTTTACTAGTATCGATTTAGTTTTTAACTTTTATTTCTAATCAATTTGATATGTGAACTTAATTTGTAGTTCCAATTAAGGACCTTCATGGTGGCGGTACCACAAAAACCAATTTGGCTCCTAATTGATCAACTAAAGAAGGATATTTTGAAAACTTCACTCACAAAATTGTAATAAATCAACCAAATCGTGTAAAAAGTCACAGGATTAAAGTTTAAAATGTTTAAAAGTCACAGGATATCTTAGTAGAGAAGAAAATTCTCACTAGAAAGTCTCACTATAATTTATTCGACATAAAAAAAAAGAAGAGAGGTCAAACAGAGGGAGGAAGGCATTCCTCCATGGAGGAAAAAATAATTGTCTTGAAGGTTTTGTAGAGAGATGGTGGAGAAACTTCTTTTGTTTTATCCATTGGTTATCTTTCTAATTGTTAGTTAACGAACAATAAACACTAAATGAAACTACAATATTAATAGTGCATTAATATTTCATAGTTAATCAGAATTTTCTATGACAAAAAAAAAAAGAAGATTCATGAAGAAAAATAATCTATTGGCTGTACTTTATTTCGATTTAGACATCAATATTGCAATGGCAAAAGGACTTTGTAGATGAACCTAGTTGATGTAATGAATTTATGATGATTTAATTAACTAACAAGGCAATCAATTCGGTCTACTAAATGTCATACTCAAGAGGTCATCATCTTTGTCAAAGGGTCTATACATTCCATACATTAGTAGTGAATGTTAGTGGATTTGTTACTATTGCTGACCATGTTAGCCACTAATCTCTATTAAATCATGTCTTTAGCTTCTTATAAGCTTCTCTATACCCTACCTAATCTCATACCATTTTACCTTCTCTTGGATTATGTGGAATGCCTACTTGACTGCCGGATGCAATGCCTATATTTTAATGATTCCAGTACATTTTCAAAATCTTCAATTAGCTTTTAAAGTATCGAAGTTTCAGTTCACTAATTGGCCATAAAGACAGATCAATAGCAAAGTTGAAATATGCCACTTATCCTGAGACTTTGTAGAAAGTTTGGTATGTTAATGTTGTCCCTTGTAATCCGAATATGTGAAACTGCAGTTGTTGAAGGGTGAGATGAGTTCTTCAGTTTTATACAAGCTGTATAATGGGGTTTTCAATAAAAAGTTTATCATTTGCACAAAAAAAGAAAAAAAAAAAAGAAGAAGGGTGAATTGAGGAAGCTGAATGCTAAGCGATATAGTTCTAGTAGTGATAGAATAAAACAGGTCTGTATGGCCAGTTATGTGAAGTGCAATCGTTCTCCTTCATTCACCTTTCGATATTACTTTACGGGCCAAATATAAGAATGAGATCTCTTGGGCTGGCCACGTCTTCTTCTTCTTCGGTTTTTTTTTTTCGCATTCTTCTTATAGATCTTTCAGGCGAATCAGCATTCTTTGGGGAAATAATGTAGTATATTTGGACATTGGGATAATTTAACAAATCTCCTTTGAGTTTTATGACAAATTCATCATAGTTCCCCCTCAAATTATTACATTACACTTATGTCTATTAGCTATTGATTTCCAAGGTAAATGCTGAATTTTACCTGTACGTTTACCATTGACACTTTCTATACAAAGCGATACAAATTATATATAAGAGATTTGTGAAAGTGTTATACTTCCGAGCTATAACTCATAAACAAAGGCATTCGTAAAACCCTTTTGATTCAAATATATAGATTTTTTTTTATCCAACGCCAAAATGATATTGCCCAATAAAAAAAAAAAAAGAAAACTTTTTTTTTTTGGTTAAACCAAACTATTATTAATGCAGCCCCAAAAAAGTACAAAGTTTGGGACCAGCCCTTCTCCAGGAGTACAAGCTCACACACCCTGCGCCACCTCTAATTAACCCCTACCGCCGGCATCTACGAAAATTTGGATACCCCCACGCATCTAATATATAGATATACTCACCTATACACTTAACAATTTAATGTATGCTAAAGTGAGTAGAATAGGGTTTTGAAAAAGTACTCAAAAGTATGCTACTTCCATCATTACCTTCTCGCACGCATTGTGCAAACACTTTTCAAATAGAAAAAAGGGAATGAAGAGGTGGTGGCTGTCAAACTACCAAAGATAAAATTTATATTAGACCTACTACCAAAACTGAATGAGTATAGTGGTGAGTAGGGTCGTCTCCTCAGGAAACCGATAGATTTATCACACACGGGTAATTGGGGGATTTTTGGAAGACAGAGATAGATGAAACAAATTAATGATATAAAATTACTAAATAAACAATCACAATAAATGCAATAACTCAAGAATGAAATAAACAATTAATTGACACACCCTAATTAAGGAGATAATCTCGGCACCGGTTCACACAATTGATCATAGATACCAGGGATAATTCACACGTTCGCAAATAAATTGGTTCTAGCAATTTAGCAACCGCCAAACTCCCAATCTCTCCTTAAGTTTGTAGTAGTTCAGAGATGCTCGTAAACTACCCTCTTGTAAAATAGACAACCCCAGAGACGCTCGAAGGATTTAATCTAATTACAGCTTTAGGAATTAGAGAGACCCAATTCTAGTTAACAAACACACAAGCGGGTTCATTTAAACTAGATTAATTATTCCCACGGCCCAGATTAGACTGCTTGCGAGGCAATAAAATTGTGCCGTTCGCCACTAAATTAAGACAATCAAGTGAAACACACCCTTATCCTAATTGGCGGTATATTATTTAGACAATTGAACAACTGGCCACATTAATTCAATATATCTAAACAATAACAAGCAATTCAAACAAAGAATAATTAAATACTCACAAACGTAGAATTTAAAATAATAAAAAACGATCTCACAATTGCTTGTGTTCCGGCCCTTGATTACTCCTCAACTAGATAAACGAAATTAGCCTTGCCACATAACGACGAAGCAATTCATAGTTTTCATGAAGTTCTTGCTAAACCAAAAACTAAGTGAAAACCATGCGGCCGCTAGGCTACTAACAATGATAAAGCAAAAGCAAGGACAAAAGTCCAAGTCGAAGATACTCTAATCTATTGCTGTCTCTTAATTTATAGTGTTGCCGCAGCTTCCCTTTGCTTGTTGAATTGGAATTTGTTTCCCCCCAGGATTGTTTCCTTAGTTCCCTTTTTGAGTTGCTGCCAAAAATCTTCATTGAAAAGGCTTCCTAATCCCACGTGAGTTCAGAATTTGCTTCCAAAGAAAGGTGGTAATTCCAAGGATAGGACCCGCGGTCCGTCTTTTTCACGCAGCTCTGTGTTGTCTGGCGTGGGCACGCCAGAGAAGGCCTAGTCTTCTAGAATTTGCCTCTTTTTTTCACTTTTTAACACCACTCGCCTACAAATAACACAAATACCAAATCTGGGCAGAAATCCAGTGTCTTGCACAATAAGTGACCAAAATTAAGACTAAATACCAACGAATAAACATTCAATTATCGCCCTATCAAATCCCTCCACACCAAGACAATGCTTGTCCTCAAGCATCTCAGAACTTTGAGATACAATCACAGTTACACACATGTAGCAGTCCACCATGCGAGTACAAATATCTTATTCCTCTAACAATGTTATCAAATTCAGAATATTGCAAGACTCAACCCTCTCTTATAGAATGGTATATGATTACTCACCACACCGACAAGAAACACAAAGGGTCGCTCTCACCACACAATAAAATGATGTTACCATATGCTTGCTAATATATCACATCGCTACTACTTAAACCAAATTTAATGCAAAAATCAAAGGGTCTTGATGCGGGTTGTAATGGGGTTTAGGCACGGGTAGGATCAAACAGGTATTTTAAACTCATTATACCCAAGGAAGTACCATCGACCTACTGCATGAATACCAATTTTCTTTTTCATCCCAATGATCCTTCCAAAGCATACCCATAAATTTTTCAAAAAGTAGCAACTGTAAGTACAACCAAGGACTTCACCCAATCATCTCAGCAGATCACAAAAACACTTTTTTTTTTTTTTCCTTCTTTCTTCTTCTTTTTTTTGCTTTCTTCTTTTTTTTTTCTTGGTGTGCCCCTTTTCTTCTCTTTCTCCCCCCTTTTTTTTGTTTGTTTCAAATATGCCCAACTACAAGGGGATATAGACACACATGCTAACTTCAATCATCCATTGTCAACCCAACTCGAAATTATCATGCACTGAAATCAAGGTATTCCTTTGACACGGGTAGAAACAAAGAGGGTTTAAACAAAAGGGGTTTAGGGGTGACAAAATGAGTTTTTAAACAAAGAAAGGGTCCAGGCTCAACCATGGTCAATTAGGGGAGATCTTACTAGGGTTGGTCTTTAGAAAGCTAAAAATGGCGAACCTAAGTGCCCTTATCATTTTAATGCATCAAACTCCAGGATGTGATCTTGACATGCATAACAAAGCAAGTTCTAGAACAATCAAATCATGTGTGATAGCATTCAAAGAAAGGAAATGAAGTAATTGTCAATACAATGCTCATTAGCTCAACAGCTCACAACAGGGTATTAGCAGTCAAATCTTGCAAATTTCCTCATTCAATTCCATTATCAAGAAAATAAGACATTTAACCACATAATAACACTGTTCATGCTTGTAGAGTAATTGCAATCATCATCATAGCATCAAGTTTTAGACATTTTCAATTTGAAGCCAACCAAACTCATCACCTATATTTTTTTTTCTCTCTTTTTTTTTGTTTTATTGTGTTTTCTTTTCATATATTGCTATCAAACCTAAAGAGCTGAAACTACTCCCCCCCACACCAGAAATCTACATTGTCCTCAATGGAGCAAAGAAAAATAAAAGGTAAAAACAAAGGAACAGGAGTTTCCCTGAAGGTCATGAAGGCACGATAGCACTATGGAGGAGGAGGGTGAGGAGACTGAACGCCAATGTGGGCGACAAAGGCCACTAGATTCTCTGTCTGAATAGTAGAATGGACCTGCAAGGCTCTTTTTTTTTTTTTTTTCTCTCACACTGGTTGGAAGGCGTGGGCATGCCTTGAAACCCATAGTCTTCTGTTCATCAAACTCTAATCCCAATAAAACGTCACAAAACACACCAAAGACCTACAATACCGATTTTCTATCAATAGAAATCCAAAACAACCTGATCTTGAACACAAAAATATGAAATAAAAAAATAAAAATTGACTAAAAATTGAAAATCTTGGGTTGCCTCCCAAGTAGCGCCTTTCTTTAACGTCTTTGGCTAGACAATACCACGTGCTCAATCTGGATGTAACTCAAATTTCTTTGCAACTCTTGACATCTTGTGCGAATCAAAATTGCAATTGATTACAACCTTCAACGCATTTCTACCATTTAATTCAAACTTTTGCTGCATGAAAGGGTCAATTACATCTATAACAAAAACAGAATGTGCCTCATTGGAACATTTAATGGCATTACAAGTATTGAATTTTATTATGTCACCATCAAATTCCATTGTCAAGGTTCCTGAATAAACATCAATTTTTGTTTTGGATGTCATTAAAAATGGCCTACCTAACAAAACTGGGGGTGAAACAGAAAAATCATCATCCATATCTAGCACATAGAAATCTACAAGAAAAACCAATTTATCAACTTGAACTGGAATATCCTCCAATATCCCATCAGGATATGCATTAGACATATCAGCAAGTTGCATAATGGCACTCGTTTCTTTTAATGATCCAAGATTTAGAGAATTATAAATGGAACGAGGCATAATATTTATTGCAACTCCTAAATCTATCAATGCTTTTTCGATCTTAACGTTCCCTATTTTGCAAGGAACAGTAAACATACATGGATCCTTATGTTTACAAGGCAATTTCTGTTGTAGGACCACTGAAACATTTTCTCCCATATAAATCTTTTCAAAGTCCTTCAACTCAACTTTGCAAAAAATGTCAAAAACTTCTTGTTCTTGCTCCTCTTTCCTAGATTTTGCATATCGACTGGAAAATGGAGGAGGAGGCGTCACCACTACTGGGGGTGCATCTCTGGGCTCTTTCCTTGGAAGGGATTGAGTTGGAGATTTCATTGTTTCTTCCTCAACTTGCTCTTCAAGATCATGCTTAGATACTGCATTTTGATATTCTTGTAATTCTTTGCCACTTCTCAAAGTAATTGTACTCACATTCTCCATTGGATTGGGAATCACTTGAACTGGTAGCTTTCTTCCACTATTCTCAAAGTTGCTCAATGAAGAAGCCAGTTGTGACATTTGTGCCTCCAAGATCCTAATGCTTGCGCGTGTCTCTTGTTGAAATCTTTGTTGGTCCTGCCGCATTTGACAAGTGCTGTCAGCTAGTGATTTAACCAAGTCTTCTAGGGACATACCTGAATCAGATGTGAATGGTTGTTGTACTGGTTGTCTTTGTTGAAATGGTTTTTGGAATCCCGAAGGTTTCTGAGCATAGCTGAAGTTGGAGTGGTTCCACCACCCTGGATTGTATGTGGGCGCATATGGGTCATTTCTCCATTGGGGTGGTCCAGACATACCTCCCATGGCATTGGCCTGCTCATATGGATCTTCCTGAAGAGTTGGGCACATGTCGGTTACATGTTCGGGGGCCGCACATATCCCACATGTTTTTACAGTTTGAACCTTCCCCATTGCCATCTGTCGAACCAAAGTTGTTAGCTCTATTAACTGATGTGCCAGGTCAACATGATTGACCTTATTGACTCTCCTAGTTATGCCCTCGGACCGGGTCCCAAACTGCTGAGAGTTCTCAGCCATGTTTGAAATCAGCAGTTTGGCTTCATCTGGGGTTTTATTAACCAAAACTCTTCCACTGGCTGCATCCACCATGCTCCTCTCCATTGGAAGAAGTCCTTCGTAGAAGTATTGGATCAACAGTTGGTCAGGAATTTGATGGTGCGGGCAACTGGCACACAATTGTTTGAAACGCTCCCAGTATTCATTGAGGGTTTCTCCATTTGCCTGCCTTATTCCACATATCTCCTTGCGGATGTTGGCTGCCCTCGAAGCGAGGAAGAACTTCTCAAGAAATTGTCGTTTTAAGCCTTCCCACATAGTGATGGACCCTGATGGCAAGTAGAAAAGCCAATCCTTAGCCTTGTCTGCTAAGAAAAACGAAAATGCAAGCAACTTGATTTGTTCCTCAGTAATGCCATGAGGTCGCATGGTGGAACACACTACATGGAATTCCTTCAAGTGCTTGTGTAGGTCCTCACCTGCAATACCACGAAAAATCGGCAATAAGTGAATTAATCCAGATTTTAGCTCAAAAGCTTCCTCAGTATCTGTGTATGTGATGCACAGAGGTTGTTGGTTAACATTCGGGGTTGCGAGCTCCCTCAAAGTCCTTTGGGCTGCCATTGTCTCGTCTAGTCCAGGGAAGTCGTCTTCCAGCTCAACTGATGAGTCGCCCAAGTCAAAACTTCGTTCAACTCCGGAAAGCAGGGTCGCGGAAGGTTGTTGTTTTAGCAACTTGGTCTCCTTCGTTAGCCTCCTGGCAGTTTTCGCGATCTCCGGGTCAAACTCGAGGTTTCCTGTACGAGAAGATCGAGGCATAAAACAAGGCTAGAGTAGCCTGTGCAATAAATCACTTAAGCACCAGTTCCCCGGCAACGGCGCCAAAATTTGGTGGCTGTCAAACTACCAAAGATAAAATTTATATTAGACCTACTACCAAAATTGAATGAGTATAGTGGTGAGTAGGGTCGTCTCCTCAGGAAACCGGTAGATTTATCACACACAGGTAATTGGGGAATTTTTGGAAGAGAGAGATAGATGAAACAAATTAATGATATAAAATTACTAAATAAATAATCGCAATAAATGCAATAACTCAAGAATGAAATAAACAATTAATTGACACACCCTAGTTAAGGAGGTAATCTCGGCACCGGTTCACACAATTGATCATAGATACCAGGGATAATTCACACGTTCGCAAATAAATTGGTTCTAGCAATTTAGCAACCGCCAAACTCCTAATCTCTCCTTAAGTTTATAGTAGTTCAGAGATGCTCGTAAACTACCCTCTTGTAAAATAGACAACCCCAGAGACGTTCGAAGGATTTAATCTAATTACAGCTTTAGAAATTAGAGAGACCCAATTCTAGTTAACAAACACACAAGCGGGTTCATTTAAACTAGATTAATTATTCCCACGGGACAATTTTCCCACGGCCCAAATTAGACTGCTTGCGAGGCAATGAAATTGTGCCGTTCGCCACTAAATTAAGATAATCAAGTGAAACGCACCCTTATCCTAATTGGCGGTATATTATTTAGACAATTGAACAACTGGCCACATTAATTCAATATATCTAAACAATAACAAGCAATTCAAACAAAGAATAATTAAATACTCACAAACGTAGAATTTAAAATAATAAAAACGATCTCACAATTGTTTGTGTTCCGGCCCTTGATTACTCCTCAACTAGATAAACGAAATTAGCCTTGCCACATAACGACGAAGCAATTCATAGTTTTCATGAAGTTCTTGCTAAACCAAAAACTAAGTGAAAACCATGCGGCCGCTAGGCTACTAACAATGATAAAGCAAAAGCAAGGACAAAAGTCCAAGTCGAAGATACTCTAATCTATTGCTGTCTCTTAATTTATAGTGTTGCCGCAGCTTCCCTTTGCTTGTTGAATTGGAATTTGTTTCCCCCCAGGATTGTTTCCTTAGTTCCCTTTTTGAGTTGCTGCCAAAAATCTTCATTGAAAACACTTCCTAATCCCACGTAAGTTCAGAATTTGCTTCCAAAGAAAGGTGGTAATTCCAGGGATAGGACCCGCGGTCCATCTTTTTCACGCAGCTCTGCGTTGTCTGGCGTGGGCATGCCAGAGAAGGCCTAGTCTTCTGGAATTTGCCTCTTTTTTTCACTTTTTAACACCACTCGTCTGCAAATAACACAAATACCAAATCTGGGCAGAAATCCAGTGTCTTGCACAATAAGTGACCAAAATTAAGACCAAATACCAACGAATAAACATTCAATTATCGCCCTATCAAGAGGAGATATAAAAAAGGGTTACAAATTCTTTAAAATATGGCAAGGGTAAGCATGCAAGTAACATATAACATGAAACAAACATGTTAAGGAAACCTTAAAACAAGAGAGGTAACAGTAAGTTTGAAAACTTTGGTGCAGCTAAATGAAGTCAAAACCCTAAAACAAGGTTGATGGAATTATCCCTTGTAAACTTTATGTGTCCTTCACCAAGTGAAAAAATACTGTTCAAAATTCTTATTTCTATCGGAACCATTTCGAGGAACTCCAATTCGGATGTCAATACTAAAAGAAATTTTCCCTATGGTACGACTGATTTTGAAATTCACTAATTATTTGTATAATTGTATCATATATGTGCTTTTATGTATTGTGTAATGATTCACATCAAATTCATGAGAAATTTCGCATCCCTCTCACAGAAGTTAGCAAAAGCATTGTATATAGGAAGCTGAAAACCAAACAAGACTTCATTATTAGGTTATCAGTATTATTGGTCGTATCCAAGTGGCATCATGTTTTGTTTATTCAAGTGTCATAATGTTATTAATAGTATAATTGGGTTGCATGATTATGGTAGAAAGTGTGGAATATGCGATTAAACTCCGTGTTAGGAGTACTGATTTTGCTGTGGGTTTTTTCGTTTTCTTTGTCACCTGCATGGTGCTTTAGAGCATAAGCCCTTGTTTTGTTTCGAAACATCACCGCCAAAATTGCCAATAGCATCTCGGAACATGAACACAAAATGAAAGATGTGAGGAAACTTTAATGAAGATATGCCTTGAGATTTAAACACCAAAGACAAAAGCTCGAAAAATATTATCAACGGATCAAAATAAGAACATGCGTGTTGGTAAAACACTCCAACAAGTTAAGTCGAACCAAGATCAAAATAATCAATTATTTGATTTCAAGAGTCATAACTTTTGCTTGTAAAGAACAAATAAAGTTAAACAATTTATTGCTTTTTCCTCCCAATCAGCTGTGTACCTCAACATTATTTCACGTCAAAAACTTGTTTTTCCTCGGATTAAATACCCTAGCATCTGAGGTTATCACCAGTCCCGACACCCAATTGTCTACAATATTCAGTATAATACTCAACTCGAGCACTAACTGTGTTTGGATTTGCACCATCACATTCAAGCTGACCATTAATGGCACGAATTGTAGCCCCAAAACCCTGGCCAGAAGTGATAAGATCATGACAATGGTTCATCCAATACCACAAGCCAGTTTTGAATGAAATAACATTATTTGTAGCTACAGTTTCAGGTTGGCTGAGTCCATTGAATCCAATGCTTTCACCTGCTGGTCCATAGTTAAAGTTCCATGATAACTGTATTGGACCCCTGCCGTAATATCCCTTGCCTGGCACACATGGATACTGAGTGTTGCTCTCATCACAGTAATCTCTGGAGGGGCCGTCTATCTCTTCTATGTAGCACAAATCTGCGCAATATAAAGAAATTTTGTCACTCAATTGAAATGATTGATAAAGGGTTAGAATCAAAGAAAATCAGCAGGTCTGGAATTTTTTCTAAATTTTTAGATTTGATTGTTTTACTGATGAATTCAATTGGTGAGAAAAACTTTATCCCATTTTGTAAAAATTGGATTGGACAGACTTAAAGTAAACACTCTTTTTATGAGGTAAAATTTTAGAATGATTTAACATTATAGGGTTATACGATAGATAAATAAAAATTGGCAATAGCAAGATTAAGAAGGGACCAACAGTGATATAAAAATTACAAAGGTATCATGGACGTCTAAAATATATTTGGCTAATAAATTTGAACTAATTTACGGCCAAATTTATGTGAAATAGTTAATTCTACTTGGTAAATTGGAAGTTCGGAAATGTGCATCTGTCAGTTGTCATACTCATGAGCGAGCCAATCTTTACTTAAAAAAAAAAAAAAAAAAAGAAAAAGATAAAAGGAATCCAAAAGATAAAAGTAGAAAAGGCATGAATTTAAAACGTAATCGTAATACCTTGTACCCGAAACAAATATGTGCAATACTTATTAAGCTAAGCAAAGCCACATGATCTACTCTTAGATGCAGCAAAATATACAACCACCTTAAGCTCGGAATGTAAAGGCAGAAAAACTTGCTTATGTAGATATAAAAGTGACCACTACAAGAATAAAAAAGAATATGGAGATAATAATCCTTCTGTTCAGCTTTAAATTATTAAGAATATGGAGATAATAAATTATTTAACAGTAATAAATCTTTCATATTCAAGTTTTATTTTTTGAAGAAGAAATTCTTGGATAATAGTGCACAGGAGATTCCAAGATATACTATCTAGAAATTTACAGGAGCTACTAAAAAAGTAGAAAATATCTTCAAAATTTAATTTCCAAGCTAGTGTTATTCAAAACTTACGTCCAGTCTCATGAGTGACATGAGCAAAGAAAGCAGCAATCTCTCTTTTAGAATCATCAACAGAACCAACGGTTCCAAACTGGGGATACGAATTCAGAGCTTCAAGAAAAGCTGATCGAGTATAGAACCCTTTTCCAGCACAGCTTGAAGCAGCTTGATCAGCAATCTCATTAAAGAAAGCGTCCGTCACAATATCAGCAACTGAAACGCCACTATTACCACTGCTCGGAGCAGCGGTGCAAGGGCCGGATTGACAGCCAGAGCCGCAGTAGTCGTTGCCAGTACCGCAATAGCCGAATTTGCTGCAGCACAAGTCTGGTGCACAGCCGCAGTTTTGGCTTGAAATCAGCTGTGGAAAGGCTCCTACAAGAACTACAATGGAGAAAATGATGGTTGGAAAACTCTTCATTTTTGGATTTGATAAAGGAGAGAAGCTTGTGGGCAGAAGTTGTATCAGAAAAAAGGGTATATATAGGGAAGAGAACTGAAAACTGATCAGCTTGTGTGAAGCATGCACAGCTGTTATTATTGAAAATATTGAATTTGAGCAATTAAAGAAAACAGAACAGAAGACGAAAGCGTGAATGGTTGACTTCTATCGGGTGTATTGACTTTGACATTGTCAATGAAGCGGAAACTTTCTTTCTTGGTTTCTAGAATGGGAAAGGTCAAAAAGGAAGGTTTTGGCCAATTCGTATGAACAATTGTGAGAATAAGGCATGTAGACTCACAAGTCCCCACTATAATGTGTGCAAAAATATAATTTGAAGTTGCCCAAATCATTTAATTTCATGCTTGTTATTGAGTTTTTTGCCTAACTGTGTTTTAGTAATACTTCAAAATTGTGTTTGAGTTAGAACGGAAAAAAATATGAGACATACTTATTTTTTTAATTGCAATTCCAGAAATAAAATCTTATAAAACATGTATTAGAAAAATTTTGAGGGTAAATGATATGAAAAAAAAAAGAAATAGTTCTATAAATTGACATAAGTGTTCATCGGCTTTTGGAAAAATTAAGAAAGAATAAAGCAGCCGACATATATATCATGCATAACAACATTATGTGGCTTTTGTTAGTACACGCTATGACCATATATGTTTCATTTGAGATGTTTGTCGGATGTGTTGAATTGTTGGCAATGAAATGCTCCAAAATGTTTTCATGCAAGATTTCAGCACTATAGTTTATAAATAGTATTAGGTCATAGTGAATTATCAAATTCGGATTTAAACCCGACCCATTGACAGCTCTAGCAGTAGTATAACACTCTAGCAGTAGTATAACAAACGGAAGGGTGTAACGTAATTCAGTTCCCTTCCAACCCGAAAAATGGGGAAAGAAAATTTTGGCTGTGAAAGCCTATTGAAAGTGTTGATGAAGCTAAAGTAGCCAGGAAGTTTCCCGTTTTAAAAATTTTTGAAGAGGGAAGGGAAGGGATTGGGGGAGGCTTTAAGCGTTGTTGCACTAAAATAATACGACTACTAGTAACTATACATTAAAAGTTGATGAATGATGCGAATCTACAGCTGCAACTTGCAGCAGGGCAGGGGAGTTGATGAGACCAACCACCAGCAGCTGCCTGCCTGTTGAAAAGAATAGTGCAACTTGCGATTTAAACCCGACCCATATCGTTACATGCAGAGTCGTGAAAATATACAAGTCTTTCCCTATCATTAATTAGTTGGTCAAATGACAATTTTAGAATGGAGCTCCATGGCGGCTGACTATGTCAAGAAACATCTTGCAGTAAATTGGGCGAGTTAATGTACTTTTCTTTTTCTAAATATTTCCACTTAAACTCTTAAATCGACCATAGTTTTATTCTTGGTTCGCAAAATTCAGAAAAACCAAAACAAACCCTTGTTACTGAAGATATCAAAATGGTAACCCAACTAAGTAATTGATTTTGAAAAACATTCTGAAGCAAATTTCAAGTTTTGGTTTCTTTGCTCTTTTTCTACTGAAAGGCAACTTCCCCGGGCCAAGAAATTTATGATGCTTAAGTTTTCTATGCTCTTATGATCAAGTCAAACCATACTTATAATCAATTACATAAAAAATTACGGGCAATTTCGTCATTATTTGGGAGGAGGAGGAATATTAAGCAAAAAAAAAAAAAGTTCTATTAAGAAAACGATGAAGCATATTATTTTCCAGGAATAAAAAAGAACGAGCAGAGAAATACATTAGTTTGGATGACATAGCAACATTTAGCAACATGATTAGGGATGCAATGGGATGGGTGCCAATTGGGAATCAATGGGATGGGAGAAAATGCAGGAGGGGATTGGAGAATATTTCTCCTCCAACATTAAATGGATACCTCCATCCCATCCCCTAAAACCCCTTGTTGCTATTCCTAAACAGGATGCTACTTATATCCTCTCTCTATGAGCATGTGTGGCTAGTGAGGAATGCAGGATTTTGATTTTGGCGGGGGGAGGGTGGGGCAAATTGACAATCAAGAAACAATAGAAAAAAAAAACCTTAGCAAATAAAGCACACAAACTTAAAATGAAAGTTTAATATACGATAAATAAAATATAAATATTTTTAATAATGAAATACACCATATAAATAAAATGATAGAGCAGTAATTGGGCACCATAAATGCTGTCATTTGGTCATAATGTTGGCTACTTATCATGCAAAGTAGTGCAACTTTGCTCATATTTGATATTTGTGTAAATTACAAGCGGTTGGTGTCGAAAGTGGTCTCTCGAGGCAAATTTCCAGAAGACTTTTTATTTCAGGGCGTGCTCACGCCAGAAACTGTAGAGAGACTCCTCAAAGGTGGACCGCGGGACTAATTAACTAAACTTACCTTTATTCCTGTTGGACGTTGCTGGAAGTGCGTTAAAACAAAAAGGCAATAATTTCCAGCGAATTGGGTAACAACCAATAAGGAGGAAAATTAGGGACACTAGTCTACAAAGCCGGACCCCGCCAGAGTGGTAGACAAAGTGGGGAATTAGGAAGTCTTCAAAGCGGCTATTTTCTCGTGGGCTGCAGAGGTGAAAAGGACAAGTATTTTGAGTCTTGCAGAGAGCTTTTGAGTTCTCTTACGTTTGGTCTTGCGGCAGCCACCCGGTGGAGGATTGAAAAAGCCAGATTCACGTGGGATGAGGAGATTAGCTTTAGTTTCTTGTTGTTGGGATATCAAGTGTGAATCAATATCTCACATCGGAAAGAGATGACTAGAATGAGGAACATATAAGTGGGAATGATCCATAGACCCAATGCCTTAAGGTTTTGGGTTGGATGTGGTGTCAAACCCATGGTTGTGGTTCACATTCTAGCTCATGATTAAATTCTCTCCGAGTTTGGCTCTCCCAGAGCCCAACAAGTGGTATCAGAGCTCCGTTGGGGTTTTGGTTAATTATTTGAAATTGAATGAGTGGTGGTATACCATGGGGTTTGGAACTATACAGTTTCCAATTCAACCGTTTAATGGAACTACAAGTTTCACTCTTTGGCAAAGAAGAGTGAAGGATGTTCTAGTTCAACAAGGTTTGGCAAAAGCGTTGAATGGAAAGAACAAGAAGCCAGAGAGCATGAATGATGATGAGTTTGAGGAGTTGGACGCAAGGTGTGCGAGCACGATTCGGCTGTATGTGGCGGACAACATCATAAATAATGTGATAGATGAGAAAGATTCTGTAGCAGACCTCTGGAAAAAATTGAAAAAGCTTTATCTGGCTAAAAGCTTATCCAATAAGTTGCATCTAAAGCGGCAACTTTATGCACTAAAGATGGTGGAAGGTGGCAGTCTCATGGATCACATGAATACGTTCAACGGAATTTTGGATCAACTCCAAAAAGTTGGCGTGGATATTGAGGAAGAAGATAAGGCCCTTTTACTTCTTACCTCAGTCTCTGATTCTTACGAAAGTGTCGTGACGACCCTGTTTTATGGGAATGACACTTTAGAGTTCAAGAATGTGCAGTTTTCTTTGTTGGATCATGAAAAACAAAGGAAGGCAAACCAGGATGTGACACAAGAAGCTGCATTAATTGCTCGAGGTGAGAATAAAAGAGGAAAACAATTTGGCAGTGAATCTAAGGCAGGTGGTTCAAAGGCCAAGAGAAAGGGTGGAATCCAGTGCTTTGGTTGTCATGAGTTTGGTCATATCAAAAGATATTGCCCTCATCAAAAGAAAAATGATGAGAATGACTATGATGGTATTGCTGGATATGCATCGGGTGGAGATATTCTCACAATCTCCAAAGGTAATAATACTTCTTCTCGTGATGGTTGGATCTTAGATTCTGGATGTGTTTCACATGTTTGCTCCAGGTTAGACTATTTTGATACTCTCCAAAGAAAGAAGGCAGGTTTTATGTGCTTGGGTGATGGATCTACTTGTCAAGTCAAAGGTGTTGGAGTGGTGAAAATCAAAATGTTGAATGGAGAGATTCGTTCTTTGGGTGGTGTGGCTTATGTTCCAAAGCTACGAAGGAATCTAATTTCTTTGAGCAAATTAGACTCCGAGGGTTACCATTTTTTCGCTGCAGGTGGAGTCTTGAAAATCACACATGATGAGACGGTCTTGTTGATGGGGAAGAAGTATGGTAATCTAAACCATTTGAATATCTCAATGGATTGGGAGCAGAATGGGATCCAAGAATGCTCTCAAATTACAAATGGTGGTGAGAGGAAAAATCCTGCTATGGGAGAGGGTGAATTGAGGCCCCTCTCGCGAGTCAACTAGATGTTGGACTCGGTTAGCTACACACGTTCATTTGCCGATTGAATCAATTGAAAACAAGACCGTATTGATTCGAGTGTGTAGTTAGGCACCAAGGTCCTTGGTGGGAAAAGGCAAATGGAGTTTTTTTTTGGATGGTTTGCTGTGTTTGCTAAAAGAAATACTCGCAAAGGTGGAGATTTGATAGGAAATTGGCTTAATTTCTTTTAGTCAAGATTCCTATTTGGTGTGGGAAGTAACTAGTTTCCTAATTGGATTTAGTTACTTGAAGTAATAGTCAAGTAAATTCCTATTTAGCTAGATACTATTTTCTACTCTATATGAGTTTAGGAAATAGTATTGGTTTCCAATTGTTATTTGATTATTTGGCAGTAATGTTCTCTATAAATAGGTAGATTGGCATACTACAATGACACACAAGAAAGGAGTGAGAGAGTTCTTAGTGGGTGAGAGGGTTATACAAGAGTTGGGGTTTGGGAATCAGTTGTAATCTTCTGATGTTTTTCTCTCATAGTAAGAACAAGTTTTTCTCTCCGTGGATGTAGGTTTGGTGATTAAGCCAAACCACGTTAATTCTTGTGTGTTGTTCATCGTTCGTGCTAGATATTGTTTTCTATTAAATTGTTAGTCTTTTCTTTTTCAAATAATTGGCCTGATACCCTAACAAGTGGTATCAGAGCTGATGGTTCGGCTGGGCAGTGACTCCAAGGTAAAAAGCCAGTGGGAGTGGTAAGGCGTGGCTTGAATAAGAGCGGGAAAAAAAAATCATGTAGACCTGCAGTGAGGCAAGGGCATGTGGGCTCTTGAGCAAGAATCATACACTCCAGATTAAAGTGGGCTTGATGGAGTGGGAGAGAGGTCCGATGTGAAAGAGATTCACAATTGAGGGGGAGATTGTTGGGATATCAAGTGTGAATCAATATCCCACATCGGAAAGAGATGACTAGAATGAGGAACATATAAGTGGGAATGATCCATAGACCCAATGCCTTAAGATTTTGGGTTGGATATGGTGTCAAACCCATGGTTGTGGTTCCCATTCTAACTTATGGTTAAATTCTCTCCGAGTTTGGCTCTCCCAGAGCCCAACACTTGTATCCCCGGGTAGACGATCTGCTCTCTGCTTTGCTTTTGACGACTTTCTTTAGACCTTTTTCTTTACTTTTCTCCAGCACGAACACGAAACCAAAAAAGAAGCAAGACTTTTCGTTTGTCTCGTCGTTATTTCATCTTTCCCAACTTTTTGGTAATTAAGTGGATGGAATCAATCAAATCACGCAAGATTGATGTGATGAGGAACGGCTAGATTTCTCTGCTACCCAAAGGTTGACGCGAAGGCGCGGTCCATAACATCTGTGAGATCTAATCGAACTTTCACTATTTCTTCCAATCCGTTACTATTCGTGCATTTCCTGGATTAACTGTTTATGGTTATTTTATTAATTGAGTATCAACAGCCGGATATTTAATTTAATCTAATAGCCTACTGTCACGTTAACTAAATTGAATCCGTAATTGTTCGTTTAGTTGATAATTAGTGACAACCATCATAATTGGTTTTATGTTGGGGAAACGTAAGATCTAATTTAAATAAACCCTCTTAGCATGTTTATTGGTTAGGGTTGGGTTTTTCTAGCGTTAATGCAACTGAATAATTGAATTCTTACGGTCGTAACTAAGGTTATTTTCTGGTTAGAGAAGCAATCAATGGTCGTACTTTGGCTATCGAAAAAGTAAGAAAAAACTGGCAGTCAGAGTTTGTTGATAGCTATAACCAACCTAGTGACGAATGAATGAAATATCTTTGCATCAATGATCATTTAATTGGACCGTGCCTGAAAAGTTAATCCTTTGGATAGAATTTTGCTAATTGCTATTTTTAGTAAATTGTACTTGGCGAGTTAGCTTTTGAATTTTGTTTATTTTATTTTCATTTTCATTCCATTAAATATCTCCCAATTTTGTTCTATTGACTTGGAAAGAAACAACTTCTTACCCGTTACTTGTGGAATCGACCCTACTTGGCATTTTCAGAAACAACTTCTTAAATTTTAATCTTTATGAAACCCAGCTTCTCCCTCAATTTTCAGAGGTTTCTTTTCCTTCATCATGTCAAAGTTGCTATTATAATCACTGTAATTAGACAGCTAAACTTGTCATTCCAATTATACCCTTGATCCGCCGTGGGAAATACATAAAATGTGGTTGAACTGCCCAATAAGTTCCACATTGAACCAGATAAAATTGTTTAAGGACTAAATTGGTAAAAAAAAAATCATAAATGATGAAATTGATTTAAGTGAAAAAGTTCAAGGACCAAATTGGCGATTTTTCCGTATTATTATTATTATTATTATTATTATTATTAGTCTGAGATGCCGAACAAGTTGTGGAGACTTATTTCACCTTTACAAGGTCATTGGAGGGCTTGACGAGGTGCGATTTGGTAAGGAAAGGCACAAAAAACTCTTTTTTCTTTATTAAAAAACATACAAATTGCACTAATAATGGCTGAAAATGCATCCAACATGCAATAGTGAAAAATTGTTAGATGCAAGATATATAAAAGTTAACAAAAATTATCTTAGTACCTCTGATATATTCCAAATTCAGATAAATCATCTGCCCCCAATGAATATATGTGCATATCATCATTGTCAATAAATATTTATGCATATCATTGCCGTTAGATTTTATAATGAAGTGGTTCAAGCTCCAAATCTAGTTTTAGACTTGAGAAAATAAGTTAAGAAATTCAAGATTTGACATACAAATCTGAAAAGCTCTCAAATCTAACAAAACAAGATATAAAATTATATAAATAAAACTCTCACTAGGATATCTTAGTAGAGAGGAAAATTCTCACTAGAAAGTCTCACTATAATTTATTCGACATAAAAAAAAAAAGAGAAGTCAAACAGAGGGAGGAAGGCATTCCTTCATGGAGGAAAAAATAATTGTCTTGAAGGTTTTGTAGAGAGATGGTGGAGAAACTTCTTTTGTTTTATCCATTGGATATCTTTCTAATTGTTAGCTAACGAACAATAAACTCTAAATGAAACTACTAAATTTGCAACCGAAGACATTTTTGTTCTTGTATTTTAGTATCGTAATCGTCACCCAATCAGAGCCGCCCATGACGGCTTCATTAAATATATAATTTGGGGGAACCAGGAGTTGAGGCCAAATTTCGGCAACCTTCAAGGCACTTCATTGTTTTCTCACAAATTTTGTTTATTTAGTGTAAAAGATTAACTTTAAAGTGTCCTCAAATTTCTTCCCTATTTTCTCTCAAACTTTACCCGTGAAAATTGTTTGTCTTCATCTCGTTGATTGTCTCCCCCAGTGCATACAAATGTATTATGGGCATTTTGGTGAAAGAAAGGCACAAACCGAGTTCTGCACAACTAAATTTTGCCAATAGCATATGAAAATATGAAGAAGAATAATAATAAATGAAGGATCTGTCTAATAGGTGTCCATAAAGCGTCATTAAAATATATCTCAGGCGTCATGCTTTTGGAAATGTAAAATTAATTAGAAAAAATAAATAAATACAAGAGAGAGTAAATAAAATTAAATAAGAAAAATATATAAATGCAAGAAAGATTAATAATTGTTAATAGATGTATATACATGATAGATTAGATAAACGTTAAATATGTTAACCAGCGCCTTATTAGCAACCGTTAAAAAAAACCCATAAATGAAAGATGTGATCACCAAATCATTGACAAAGAAATGTGTTGAAAATGAAACAAGAAAGTCAAACATGATAAGGGATCAAAAATAGAATTTAATAATTGCAGATACTCCAAGAAGTTGAGTTGAAATCAGTTATCCGATTTCCAATTCACAACTTATGCTGTCAAAGAACTACAAAGGTACTCAACTTCTGCAAATATTTATTAGTTTCGAAACTCTTACAAGTACCCTAGCACCTGAGATCAAGACCCAACTGGTCACAATATTCAGTATAATACTCAACACGAGCACTAACAGCGTCCGGATTTGCACCATCACTTTCAAGCTGTCCGTTAACGGCACGAATTGTAGCCCCAAAACCCTGACCAGAAATTATAAGATCATGACAATTGTTCATCCAGAACCACAAGGCAGTTTTGAATGAAATAACATTATCTGTGGCCACAGTTTCAGGTTCATTTAGTCCATCGAACCCTATGCTTTCCCCTGCTGGCCCATAGTTAAAGTTCCATGATATTTGTAATGGACCCTTGCCTGGCACACATGGGTACTGAGTGTTGCTCTCATCACAGTAATCTTTGGAGGGGCCGTCTATCTCTTCTATGTAGCACAAATCTGCGCATATAGAGAAGTCTGTATTCAATTATCACTGGATTTCAGATGTTTTTACTATTAAAAAAAATATAATCTAAATACAAAAATAAATGAGAAAATAAAAAAGTTGATTATTTAAAATCAGAATCTATAGTCAGTTATAATAATCAATCAAGAACAACCCCAAAACAATGTCATCAATAATTAAGAAGGGACCATATGTTATAAAGAAATTGTAAAGTTACAAGTAATCACAGACTAAATAAATAACCAATGCAACAAAGTAGAAAAAAAAAAAAGGAAAACAATAACCCCTCTGCCCAGTTATAAGAGACACACCCTCATGATAAATTTCTTTTTTTTTAGGTAGGTCATTTTAAGTTATTTGATAATAGTAAGTATTTCATATTAATGTCGTTATCTTTGAAGAAAGCTCTTGGACAACAGTGCACAGGACAACATCCTATGTAGAACTGTACAAAGATTTAGTAAATAGGATCTCAGACTTAGAAAAGTTACTAAAAATTTCAAAAAAAAAAACTAAATCTCCTTGGTGGAGTTGTTCAAAGCTTACGTCCAGTCTCATGAGTCACATGAGCAATGAAGGCAGCAATCTCCCTTTTAGAATCATCAACTGAACCAACTGTTCCAAACTCAGAATACGAATTCAGAGCTTCAAGAAATGCCGATGCAGTATAGAACCCTTTTCCAGCACAGCTTGAAGCAGCTTGATCAGAAGTCCCGCTCAAGAAAGCGTCTGTCACAACATCAGCAACTGAAACACCATTATTACCACCATCTGATGCAGCGGTGCAAGGGCCGGACTGGCAGCCTTTGCCACAACAGTCGTCGCTGGTGCCACAATGGCCCCACTGGCTGCAGCATAAATCTGGTTCAGAGTCACAGTTTTGGCTTGAAATCAACTGGGAAAAGGACCCTACAAGAACCAATGTTTTCAGGACCGGGCCGGTCCGACCGCGGACCGGCCATGGCACCGGTCCGGTCCAGTATCAAACCCGGAAGCTAGTGGAAAACCGCTAAAAACCATATGAACCGTTGAACCGCTAAAAACCCGTGTGAACCGTAAACCGGCAGTTCTCAAATTTTGAAACAATAACCTCAAATTCAAAACAATAACAAGAATGGAGACTTAGAAAAGTTACTAAAAATTTCAAAAAAAACTAAATCTCCTTGGTGGAGTTGTTCAAAGCTTACGTCTAGTCTCATGAGTCACATGAGCAATGAAGGCAACAATCTCCCTTTTAGAATCATCAACTGAACCAACTGTTCCAAACTCAGAATACGAATTCAGAGCTTCAAGAAATGCCGATGCAGTATAGAACCCTTCTCCAGCACACCTTGAAGCAGCTTGATCAGAAGTCCCGCTCAAGAAAGCGTCTGCCACAACATCAGCAACTAAAACACAATTATTACCACCATCTGATGCAGCGGTGCAAGGGCCGGACTGGCAGCCTTTGCCACAATAGTCGTCGCTGGTGCCACCATAGCCCGGGAAAAGGACCCTACAAGAACCAATGTTTTCAGGACCGGACCAGACCGACCGGTCTGATCGTGGACCGGCCATGGCACCGGTCCGGTCCAGTATCAAACCCGGAAGCTAGTGAAAAACTGCTGGAAACCATGTGAACCGTTGAACCGCTAAAAACCCGTGTGAACCGTAAACCAGCGGTTCTCAAATTTTGAAGCAATAACCTCAAATTCAAAACAATAACAAGAATGGAGGCTGTTGGGATTTGAACTCTAATCTTCATGACCATAATAAGGTATGCTTACCACTAAACCACAACTGGAGGACAAGCTTTTGTTATGTAGAATTTTACTTAACTTAACCAAAAAACTAGAATCAGATTAAATAAAAAAAAACCCTAACAGACCTAGCTTCACCAATTAGATTAAATTAAAAAAAGCCTAAAATTTTTGGCTTTTTTTTTAGCCTCACCAATTAGATTTATATTTTTTGTAATAAACTTTTAAATTTTTTTCAGGTTAAATTGATGAAATTGTGAAGGGGATGCTGTTGCCTTGTTATGCAAATGATGGAAGTTTGTTATTCAAATTGTTTGCCTTGAATATGAGTTGAACTTTTTATGGACTTTTTTAGAATTGTGAAAGAATGTTAACATTTATTTTATTTATTTTTGTGTTTTTATTTGTGATAATTGATGAACATTTGGACTATATCTATTTATGTTTGTAATGAATTTATGAAAACTTGGAGTGAATTATGATATTTTAGTTATATTTATCATTCCAGGTTTCATGTATAACTTTTGAAAAATTTATTATTATCTCAACTTAAATTTAGATTTAACTTTTAAGTTATATTGGTGAATGTATTTTAGGGACTTAAGTTATTAATAACCATGTTAGATTGTTCATTAGCCATCAAGTTCTAGTGTAGACTATAGAGTGAAGACCTGTGAAGTACAACAAAAAAAAAAAAAATTGTTGAACCGTTGAACCGGCCGGTCGGACCGTGAACCGGCCCCCTCTCCGATTCGCTGGCCGGTCCGAGTTTAAAAACATTGACAAGAATTGCAATGAAGAAAACGATGATTAGAAAATTCTTCATTTTTGTACTTGAAGAGGGAGGAAAGGATGTGGACAGAAATTGTTTGAGTAAGAAGGAGGATATTTATATCATAGAGAACTGGAAAAGTGATCAGCTTGTGTGAAGTATGGAGAACTGCTATTGTTGGAAATCTTGAAGTTGAGGACTGAATGGAATGGATATAAAAAGCAATATTAGTGCTTGACTTTTAATTAAGGGATAATTGCAGAAACCTCCCCTGAGGTTTCTGACATTTGCACTGACCTCCCCTGTGGTTTGAAAAATTACACTGACCTCCCCTGAGGTTACTAATCCTTTGCAAAATTAGTCCAAACGATTAAAATATTGTTTTAGGGAGTAAAATTAGAATTTTGTACCAAATTTATCCTTTGTACTACATGTCCAATGAATGACAAAATACTACAAATCAATTAACAATTAATAAACTTTAAGGAGTACAGTTTATAGGCAAATAAACATTACCTATTTAAAATACCGGCTCTTTACGGGTATTTTACTTTCAGATATTTAATTTAATACAAATATTTACGCTCAAATATAGATTTGTATTTACTTTCAAATATTTAATTTTTGTTAAATACAAAAACTACCAATCTCTCTTTCGTAAAAATATTAATATAACACTTTTTTAATTTTAGTTACAAACATTTATGTATTTAATATAAATTAAATGATTTAGAATAAAATACTCATAAAGAGCCAATATTTTACTCATGTAATGGATGAAAGCCATAAAGAATTAATACTTTATGAGCCATTTTTTTAAAAAAATATTTAATTTATATTAAATAAATAACCTACCGATTTTGTTTTTGCAAGCATATTACTGTAACACTTTTTAAATTTTACTTACAAATATTGATATATTTATCATAAATTAAATATTTGAAAGTAAAATATCCGCAAAGAGCCGGCACTTTAAATGAATAATACGTGTTTGCCCATAAAGAGCGGGTAACTATTTAAAGTACCGGCTCTTTACGAGTATTTTACTTTCAAACATTTAATTTAATACAAATATTTACGCTCAAATACAGATTTGTATTTACTTTCAAATATTTAATTTTTGTTAAATACAAAACCTACCAATCTCTCTTCCGTAAAAATATTAATATAACACTTTTTCAATTTTAGTTACAAATATTTATGTACTTAACATAAATTAAATGATTCAGAATAAAATGCACATAAAGAGCGAATACTTTATTTATGTAATGGATGAAAGCCATAAAGAATTAATACTTTAAGGGCCATTTCTTTTTTTTAAAAAATATTTAATTTATATTAAATAAATAACCTACCAATTTCCTTTTTGCAAGAATATTACTATAACACTTTTTGAATTTTACTTACAAATGTTGATATATTTATCATAAATTAAATGTTTGAAAGTAAAATACCCGTAAAGAACTGGTACTTTAAATGAGTAATGCGTGTTTGCCCATGAATTATACTCCTTAACGTTTATTAATTGTTAATTGATTTATAATAATTTGTCATTCATTGGACATGTAGCACAAAGGGAAAATCTGGTATAAAATTCTAATTTCACTCCCTAAAATAATATTTTAATCGTTTGGACTAAATTTGCAAAGGATTAGTAACCTCAGGGGAGGTCAGTGTAATTTTTTAAATCACAGGGGAGGTCAGTGCAAATGTCAGAAACCTCAGGGGAGGTTTCTGCAATTATCCCTTTAATTAATCTATTGACTTTGGCACTGTCAAAAAGTAGCAACCTTCTTCATGGCATTCGGAATGGGTATTGTGGAAAAGAAAATTTTTGGCCAATTGATATCAACAATTGCGAGAACAAGTCACAAGTCACAAATATAAGGCGTGCAAAAAGATTACTTGATGTTGTCTGTATCATCTGATGTTAATAAAGCCTAACTCTGTTGTAGTCCTATTTCAGTCTCGTATTTGAGTGAGAACACAGATGATATTTGTACCATTCTAGATCCACGGGCTGCCCTACTACAAATACTTTTCATTTGGCTTAAAAAAAACATTTTAAAGGGTGTAAGCTTTACAATTAAAGCACGATCTTTACCTTATCATGCAAAGTATTGGACATATAAAATTTTATCAAACTGTTGTAGTGAAAAGAACTCGAATGATCAAATTTTATCCAGTTGATAAATATAGAATCCTAAATAAAATGCATAGTCCTTTTTTTTCCTTTAGAGTTCTTATTGCATACTATATGAATTAATTGGCAAAATTTTGGTAGCGTATAGGAAATGATACCAATATAAAAACTACATTTACTACTCGAGGGCTTATTATGCTGCCCAATTTTTTGGTTTCTACCATGAACTGGAAAAAAAATCTTTTCGAAGCATAAGTTTCCCCAAATTCTCATAGACTTTACAAATGAAAGTTATTTGTTTCTCGTCGTTCATTGTCTCACCATGCGTGTGCAGATGAATTATTGATTGGCCTTGTTGTGGCAGAAAGATAATTCCCTAATTAGTCACTTCAGCCAGTTGAATTAGATCTTATTCACAAGTTTTTTGTACTTCGGTATAATAGCGCTCTCTGTTCCTTAGTCTCTTATGCTTCGGTTTACTCCCAATCTTAATTGCCTTAACATTGGTGCATTTAGACCCTTGCATTTGGTAATTCATAATCTTAGTATAGTTATGATCCTCAAATCTCATACCTTGAGAAACATCACGGCTAAAATTGCCAATAGCATATTGAAACATGAAAAGTAAATGAAAGACTGAGAGGAAACTTCAATGGAGAGACATGTTGACAGTGAAACACCAAAGTCGAAAGCTCGACAAATATGATCAAGGGATCAAAACTGGAATATGCCTATTTGTAAATACTCCAAGAAATCGAAACAAGACCAACAAAATCAATTATATGATTTCAAAACTTAAACAACTTTCGCTTGTAAAGAGCAAGAAAGGTAAACACCTTTTGCTAATTTTTATTAATTTCCAATCAGTTTTAAGCCTTTATAGCTCAACATATTACTCCCTTCCGAGCACTTTCGGCTCTCCAGGAGCACCCTAGCATCTAAGATTCGGACCAGGATCAACACCCAGTTGGCGACAATATTGAGTATAATACCCAACACGAGCACTAACAGTGTTTGGATTTGCACCGTCACATTCAAGCCGACCATTAATGGCACGAATTGTAGCCCCGAAACCCTGGCCGGAAATGATAAGAGAATGACAATTGTTCATCCAAAACCACAACGCAGTTTTGAATGAAATAACATTATCCCTGGCTACAAGTTCAGGTTGACTTAGTCCATTGAACCCAATGCTTTGTCCTGCTGGTCCATAGTTGTAGTTCCATGATATTTGTAGTGGACCGCGGCCGTAATACCCCTTGCCTGGCACACATGGATACTGAGTGTTGCTCTTGTCACAGTAGTTTCTGGACGGGCCGTTTATCTCTTCTATATAGCACAGATCTGCATGATATAGAGAAGTCGCATTAGTTACCATTCTGTCGAATTGATAAAAAGAAAAAATGCATGTTTGGTAAGACAAGGATTGTCGGATGATATGATAATGAAAAATGTAGAAAACAAATTTTATGAGTTCTAATAACAATTAATTGCAAAATTATAGAATTGAAAGGATTTAAGAATCACAAACAAATATATTTATGTGGACGAAAAGAGAATAAATAACTTAACTCAAAACGTCATTAACATTTTAAACAAAGAAGAAAGTCTTACCGAAATAAAAATTTAATAAATTTTCTATAGACTATTTTAGGCTTTCCTAAATTTTTAGAAAATACTCCACCTAATACTCTATTGATAATTTATCAGAATCGTTGAATAAGAAACAACACGATTAATTATGAAATAAAACCCCAATTACTAATTAATAAAATTACTAGAACTTGGCTTCAATAAAACTAATGCTAATTAAATAGAAAATTTTTGAAGCTTGGTTTATTTTGCCAGAAAAAGAAAAAGAAAAGAAGAGCCATCAATATTTTTGAATGAACCACAAGTGATTTAAAATTTACAAAGTTGTAAGTAATGATTTAAAATTTACAAAGTTGTAAGTAATCACATGCTTACTAAATTATAAAGTTGACTACTACAACAAAGTAAAAAGAACGGAAAGTAATAATTTCTCTATCCAATTATAAGTGGCACCCATATTCATGATGAATTATTACAATAATAAGTATTTCTTGTTAAAGTTTTAGTTTTTGAAGAAAGTTCTTGGATAATATTGCAAAGAAAAATATTCAAAACTTAGGTAGATCCGGTTTTCAAAAATCCAATAGATCAAAGTGTGCTATACTATCTCACTAAGTGGTTTGACACAATTTAGACTATTGAATTTTTGAACATGGGACTTACCCAAGTGTCAGTCCAGAAAAATAATCTATATATTACTGTACCAACATTTAGAAAAGTTCCTAAAAATATTTTATAGAAAGTTCCAAAGTAATTCTCTTTTGGTAGAGTTGTTGACAACACTTACGTCCAGTCTCATGAGTGACATGAGCAAAGAAAGCAGCAACCTCCCTTTTAGAATCAGCAGCAGAACCAGCAGTTCCAAACTTAGAATACGACTTCTGAGCTTGAAGAAATGCCGATCGAGTATAGAACCCTTTTCCAGCACAACCCGAAGCAGCTTGATTAGCAATCCCATTAAAGAAAGCGTCTGTGACAATACCAGCAACTGAAGCACCATTATTACCACCGCTGGGTGCCCCAGTGCAAGGGCCGGATTGGCAGCCGGGGCCACAGTAGTCGTTGCTGGTGCCGCAATAGCCGAATTTGCTGCAGCATAAGTTTGGTGCACAGCCACAGTTTTGACTTGAAATCAGCTGTGGGAAGGCTCCGACAAGAACCATAATGGAGAAAATGATGGTTGGAAAATTCTTCATTTTTGTGCTTGAAGGAAGAGAAATGGATGCGGGCAGAAGCTGTTTGAGAAAAAAGGGTATATATAGGGAGGAGAGCTGGAAAATGGATCAGCTTGTGTGAAGAAGGGAGAGCTGTTATTGTTGAAAAAATTTAAGTTAATGAATGAAAACAGAAATCACGTTTGACTTTAATTTGTGCATTGACTTTGACAGCGCCAATAAGTGGCAATTTTTGTTCTTGGTTTCTAGAATGGTATTTGTGAAAGATTGATTTTGATCAATTGATATCAATAATTTTGGAATTGAATAATGTAGACTCACAAGTCACAACTATTGTGTGTATTTTTATGACTTGAAGTTGTCTACAGCATTTAATTTAGTGCTTATTAATTCATTAACTTGCCTAACTATGTTTTAGTCATACTTCACACTTGCATTTGAGTTTAAGCACTCAAAAATATGAGACATATCAATTTGTCAGTTACAATTCATGAAATAAAATAGTGTAGAACCTGTATTAGAATAATTTTAGGTTAAATGGTGAAGAAAAGCAACACTTTTACATAGCAATATAAGTGGTAGTCAGTTTTGGAAAAGCTAAGAAAGGATTAGAGCCCTGCTTGATAACCTAATTCAACACTTAAATTCAATGAATTCAAATTTTAATATATTTAGACCGTTTGATAACCAAAGATTGAACATATGAATTAATTAATTCGCACTGAATTTTCTAGGCAAAACTTATTTCCAAAATTAAGTGATAAGTTATTCACTTATCATTGAATATGATATGCACTCAAATATATTAGATTTAATACTTAACAACTCAATAATTTAACGGATTAAATTTTCAATTTTCAAATTTTGGACTTCAATTTTCACGCTTAACTTTTGTCAAACGCATCCTAATTAGGACACTTGCATATCATGAATGACAAAACTATGTGGCTTTTGCTAGTACACGTTACGATGGTATTCCACTTCGCGTGTTTGTTGGGGATACCGGCATGCCCATTTGCATCATGTCATATTTCATAACAAAATATTATATTCTAAATATATATGAAATATTTAATTTCTATATGTTAATTTTTAATACAATAATATAATGTACTTGTAAATCAAATAGTATCAAGTAAAATAACTACATAGAACCAGATAAAAATATAACTGCAGTGCCCCTGTTAGATTGAATCTTTAACAAATTGAATGCTTTGAACTTTTTTCATTCAGGATTTCAGTGCTATAATTTATAAACAGTATTTCCAAAAAAGAATTGTAAGTCAAGATCTCAAATTGGTGCCCCCAGTAAGTAATTGTGTTCAGAAAACAACTAGAGTCAAAAGTCAAATTTTCGTTTCTTTCCTGTTCTTGTCTAAAGACAATTCTGCAGACAAAGAAGTTGGAAAAAAAAAAAATATGCTCACAATTTGGCAGGGCAAACCTCATTGCCTAAAAATTAAGATAAGAAAAAAAAAATCAGTTCATTTTCTCCTCATGTTTACTATTATCTTATTAAATTAAAGGAAACCACGCTTATAAATTATAATCACTTACATCAAAATCCAACGGCAATTTTCTCCATTTTTTGGGAAGAAGAGGAAGGGGGAAAAAGGAAGAAGCTTCCGTAGAAAAAGGAAAGAATTGAGAAATGTGATAGGTACTCTGTCTCCCTCTCGGCAAGTGCGGCTTAAGCCAAGCACAGCTCACAGAAGTCCATTGTTGAATTAGTCTCCCTGAAAATTTCTAGCCATAAGAATTTTAACTTTTCTTTTTAGTGTAAATGGAAGATCTCGAAGTAGGGATCTCTTACTTATATTTTCTCTCCTTATATCATCCAACTCATTTTTTCCCCGAATTTCAACTTGCTAATCCATAACTTAGCTTCATGGATCATACTTCTAGATACATTCAAAAGCCATGAATAGTCGATCATTTGGACTATTGTAGTTTAAAGAACTAAGAATTAGTGCACTCAAGGATAAAATTCATTTGGAAATATCTAGTTCATTGAAAACGTATGGTCCTTAATTTTTGTTTGGATTTTGACGATATACAAGTCTGAAATTCTAGAAAACAAAGAAAACTGCCATCCTTGAACAATTCTTTAGAGATTTTTTGTTCTTTTTATTTTTTGAGCAAATGAAACATCTTCCCGTTTATCATTGGAACATAAGCTTTACAAAGGAGCAAAACCTCTTACTACAACAAAAAATCTGTAGCGAGCTATTTTCCTTACTACGAGGAGCTTTAGGCCATAAGAGACAAGTCAGGTTGAACAATTTTAACCACTTCTGATTTAATAAAATTTGGAGTGAAGCCCACCAACGTGTACAGGGTTTGTCTTTCCAAAAAACAAAAACAAAAAACAAAACCGCTGCTGCAACTACTTCCATTATCAGCATTCTGTATACGAAAATCAACATTTAGTCTTTCCCAAATTTAGTATATTTTAGTGCAAAATTGAAAAAATTCTCTTGGCGCAAGTGGAAAATTGTAGATTTGCAATCAATTACAAATTTTCCTAGAAAATAGATGCCCAGTGATCAACTATGGCGCTTCATAGTTCAGCTTTTCCATTCTCATACGTAGGAGTTAATCAGAATTTTCTATGACAAAAAAAAAAGGAAGAAGATTCATGAAGAAAAATAATCTATTGGCTGTACTTTATTTCGATTTAGACATCAATAGTGCAATGGCAAAAGGACTTTGTAGATGAACCTAGTTGATGTAATGAATTTATGATGATTTAATTAACTAACAACGCAATCAATTCGGTCGACTAAATGTCATACTCAAGAGGTCATCATCTTTGTCAAAGGGTCTATACATTCCATACATTAGTAGTGAATGTTAGTGGATTTGTTACTATTGCTGACCATGTTAGCCACTAATCTCTATTAAATCATGTCTTTAGCTTCTTATAAGCTTCTCTATACCCTACCTAATCTCATACCATTTTACCTTCTCTTGGATTATGTGGAATGCCTACTTGACTGCCGGATGCAATGCCTATATTTTAATGATTCCAGTACATTTTCAAAATCTTCAATTAGCTTTTAAAGTATCGAAGTTCAGTTCACTAATTGGCCATAAAGACAGATCAATAGCAAAGTTGAAATATGCCACTTATCCTGAGACATTGTAGAAAGTTGTTGAAGGGTGAGATGAGTTTTTCAGTTGTATACAAGCTGTATAATGGGGTCTTCAATAAAAAGTTTACCATTTGCTCAAAAAAAGAAAAAAAAAAAAAAGAAGGGTGAAATGAGGAAGCTGAATGCTAAGCGATATAGTTCTAGTAGTGATAGAATAAAACAGGTGTGTATGGCCAGTTATGTGAAGTGCAATCGTTCTCCGTCATTCACCTTTTGATATTACTTTACGGGCCAAATATAAGAATGAGATCTCTTGGGCTGGCCACGTCTTCTTCTTCTTCCTTTTTTTTTTTTTTTTTCCATTCTTCTTATAGATCTTTCAGGCGAATAAGCAATCTTTGGGGAAATAATGTAGTATATTTGGACATTGGGATAATTTAACAGATCTCCTTTCAGTTTTATGACAAATTCATCATAGTTCCCCCTCAAATTATTACATTACACTTATAGGTGACAAATCAATCCATTTAATTAAATTTACCCATACCCGTCCATGAATAGATGGGTATGGGTATCTTAATTTTTTGCATATAGGTATTAATGGATTACCCAATAATACCAATTTATTAAATGGGTATTATTGGGTAACCCATCAAATCCAATTAACCCATTTAAAATTATTTTCTCCCAAATCTCCTCTCTTCCCCCGCCTATTTTTTTTTTCAGATTTTTCATTTTGTTATGATGTTAACAACTTTTGTTTCATTATTATTGTTATTTGTTTGTTTTATTTTATCATTTTATTTTCTTTTAATTTGTTAACTTACTCATTTTTTAGCATTACCAATTTATGATAAGTTTTAGCCTCTTTTCCTACATTTCCAAAATGAAATTTTAAATTTACACATGAAAAAAATATTAGGGGTTCAAAATTTTTGGAATAAGTTTTTATGTTAATTTTTATAGTACTTAATTTAAATTTTTATATTCTTATTATTCAATTATTAAATAAGATGTAATTTTGCGACATAGAGTACGAATAGGAAAAAAATTGATAATTAGGCTTATTGAACATTATAAGTATATATTTAAAACTAATGATAGGTGCAAAGAGTGGTATAAATTGAAAACTTAGTTTGCAAAAATGAATTTAAATGAGTTTACAAAAATTTAAAATAAATGGGTTATAAATGGATAATTGGATTACCCAATTCATTTTTTGACTTACCCATTTATACCTATCTAATTAAATGGGTATAAATAGGTTGACTAACTCATACCCATTACCCATTTTACCCAATCCACACCTGCCCAAGTCACCCATTTTGACATCTCTAATTACACTTATGCCTATTAGCTATTGATTTCCAAGGTAAATGCTGAATTTTCCCTCTAGGTTTTCCATTGACACTTTCTATACAAAGCGATACAAATTATATATAAGAGATTTGTGAAAGTGTTATACTTCCGAGCTATAACTCATAAACAAAGGCATTCGTAAAACCCTTTTGATTGAAATATCTAGATTTTTTTTATCCAACACCAAAATTATATTGCCCAATAAAAAAAAAGAAAACTTTTTTTTTTGTTAAACCAAACTATTATTAATGCAGCCCCAAAAAAGTACAAAGTTCGGGACCAGCCCTTCCCTAGGAGTACAAGCTCACACACCTTGCCCCACTTCTAATTTACCCCTACCGCCAGCATCTACAAAAATTTGGATACCCACACGCATCGAATATATAGATATACTCCCCGATACACTTAACAATTTAGTGTATGCTAAAGCGAGTAGAATAGGGTTTTGAAAAAGTACTCAAAATTATGCTACTTGATAAGTGACTAATTTATGTAATAATTGTATGATATTTTATATTATTTTTAGTCACTTTGGTTACATTATTGGAAGAAAATAAATCATTTTGGCTATAATTGGTGTAAAATGCTTTTGCTCAATTAAATGAGGTTTTTATCATTTTTTATTTGGGTTTTGTGTATTTTGACAGCTTTGACATATTTTAGTATTTTGGCTATAACTTGAGTTACAGTGATCGGATTGAAATGATTCTTAAACCAATTTGAAGATAAGGGATAGATCTACAACTTTGGTGATGATGTCAAAATCCAGTTTGGAGGTTTTCCAGGTCAAAAAGCCAAATTATTGTAGCTAATTCCTATTAGTCGAAGATGAAACAAGGCATTGAGCATTCAAGGGTATTTCAGTCATTTTTCAGCCTATTCAAATCCAATTGAGGTGATTCTTGATGCATCGGAAAGCTAACTCAAAGAGCTACAAATTTTATGTTTTGGTCAAGAGCTAAATCAGCTTCCATCATCAAGAAAAGTGCAGTTGAAGTTAAGGCAAAATCAGAGCAGTAGTGAAGTTTGAACAGAAACTACACAAAATGTCACTGTAGCAATACGGCAGGAAATTGGCCGGATTTCTGGCCAAATTGTGGTCAGAGAAGGCTGTTCTTTACGCGGAAAACTCAATTTCACCTCTAACAAGTCACATGTAATGCCAAACATGTGACAAGCACTTTGCAGCTGTAAAAGGGAGGTGTAAGCCTCATTCCTTGACCACCTTTGTCTTGAAATATCCAAAAACTTGCAAGATTAGAGAGAGACGTATGGGAGAAAACTTGGAAGTGCAGAAATGTAGTTCTTCCATTTCCTTACTGTAAAATAATTTAGCTAGTTAGTTCATTCATTCTTATATATTGGCTAGATTAGAATGAAGATGGAGATGAAGAAGGAGGAGTTGAAGCTCAAGTGACATGGGTTATCTCTTCTCCAACTCTTTATCTTTTGTATTGGATTCTAATATACAACTTCTGGATTTTATGTTATATATGTGTCTCTAAAGTTTATACCTTGGGTTTGGTTGAATTTTCTATGATTGTTAGTGTTTATTATTTGGTTATTTGAGTGCTATTATTTGAGTAAGTTATTTAGCATTTTAGCTCTTTAAATCATGATTAATCTGGTACCATTAGTTGTGATTATCTAAGGTGTTATTTCTGCAATGAAAATTGAGATTTAAACACTGGTTCAAGAAGTGCTAAACATAGGGAGTACACTCACGAGAGTAGAAATGCACCTATGTCGTTTTAGTGATTCATTTCATGTAATTTCATTGAAGAAATGGACTTGTAGCTAATTTCATAACCATGAGAATATATATGGATTAGTTATGAGTATAATTGATTCACTACAAAAAAAGGTTTCATATGCATAAGGAAATTATACCATAACTAGCCTAGATAGTAGTACTCAATGATCCAAATATCACACTTGCATAAGTAGTTAGGGATACCATAACCTAAGGAGCTTTCATTTGTTATTTTCTTGTATAAGTTCAGTAGGTTTTACTTGTTATAATTCATTGATAGTCTAAATAATAGAGAATCTTTAGTAATGCCGGTAATTGTTCAATCTTTCTCGTGGGATCGACCCACTATATACCCTAAACTACTAGTTGACCTGTATATTTGCAGTGAAACGGGTGTATTTCGAATTTTTTTTAACTTGTACGTATATCAAAATCCCGTCACTACTTCCATCATTACCTTCTAGCACGCATTGTGCAAACTCTTTTCAAATAGAAAAAAGGGAATGAAGAGGAATCGAGGAGATACAAAAAAGGGTCACAAATTCTTTAAAATATGGCAAGGGTAAGCATGGAAGTAACATATAACATGAAACAAATATGTTATGGAAACCTTAAAACAAGAGAGGTAACAGTAGGTTTGAAAACTTTGGTGCAGCTAAATGAAGTCAAAAACCTAAAACAAGGTTGATGGAATTATCCCTTGTAAACTTTATGTGTCCTTCACCAAGTGAAAAATACTGTTCAAAATTCTTATTTCTATCGGAACCATTTCGAGGAACTCCAATTCGGATGTCAATACTAAAAGAAATATTCCCTATGGTACGACTGATTTTGAAATTCACTAATTATTTGTATAATTGTATCGTATATGTGCTTTTATATATTGTGTAAAGATTCACATCAAATTCATGAGAAATTTCGCATCCCTCTCACAAAAATTAGAAAATGCATTGTATATAGGAAGCTGAAAACCGAACAAGACTTTATTATTAGGTTAATAGTATTATTGGTCGTATCCAAGTGTCATCATGTTTTGTTTATTCAAGTGTCATAATGTTATTGATAGTATAATTGGGTTGCATGGTTATGGTTGAAAGTGTGGAATATGTGATTAAACTCCGTGTTAGGAGTACTGGTTTTGCTGTGGGTTTTTTCGTTTTCTTTGTCACCTGCATGGTGCTTTAGAGCATAAGCCTTTGTTTTGTTTCGAAACATCACCGCCAAAATTGTCAATAGCATATCGAAACATGAACACAAAATGAAAGATGCGAGGAAACTTTAATGAAGATATGACTTGAGATTTAAACACCAAAGACAAAAGCTCGAAAAATATGATCAAGGGATGAAAAGAAGAACATGCGTGTTGGTAAAACACTCCAACAAGTTAAGTCGAACCAAGATCAACATAATCAATTATTTGATTGCATGAGTCACAACTTTTGCTTGTAAAGAACAATTAAAGGTAAACAATTTATTGCTTTTTCCCCCCAATCAGCTGTGTACCTTAACATTATTTCACGTCATGAACTTGTTTTTCCTGGGATTAAATACCCTAGCATCTGAGGTTATCACCAGGCTCGACACCCAATTGTCTACAATATTCAGTATAATACTCAACTCGAGCACTAACTGTGTTTGGATTTGCACCATCACATTCAAGCTGACCATTAATGGCACGAATTGTAGCCCCAAAACCCTGGCCAGAAGTGATAAGATCATGACAATGGTTCATCCAATACCACAAGCCAGTTTTGAATGATATAACATTATTTGTAGCTACAGTTTCAGGTTGGCTGAGTCCATTGAATCCAATGCTTTCGCCTGCTGGTCCATAGTTATAGTTCCATGATATTTGTAATGGACCCCTGCCGTAATATCCCTTGCCTGGCACACATGGATACTGAGTGTTGCTCTCATCACAGTAATCTCTGGAGGGGCCGTCTATCTCTTCTATGTAGCACAAATCTGCGCAATATAAAGAAATTTTGTCACTCAATTGAAATGATTGATAAAGGGTTAGAAGAATCAAAGAAAATCAGCAGGTCTGGAATTTTTTGTAAATTTTTAGATTTGATTGTTTTACTGATGAATTCAATTGGTGAGAAAAGACTTTATCCCCTTCTGTAAAAATTGGATGGGACAGACTTAAAGTAAACACTTTTTTCTGGGGTAAAATTTTAGAATGATTTAACAATATAGGATTATACGATAGACAAATACAAATTGGCAATAGCAAGATTAAGAAGGGACTAACAGTGATATAAAAATTACAAAGGTATCATGGACGTCTAAAATATATTTGGCTAATAAATTTGAACTAATTTACAGCCGAATTTAGGTGAAATAGTTAAAGAATATGGAGATAATAATCCTTCTATCCCCTTATAAGGATTAAATTATTTGACAGTAATAAATCTTTCATATTCAAGTTTTATTTTTTGAAGAAAAAATTCTTGGATAATAGCGCACAGGATAATTTAGATTCCAAGATATACTATCTAGAAATTTACAGGGGCTACTAAAAAAGTAGAAAATATCTTCAAAATTTAATTTCCAAGCTAGTGTTATTCAAAACTTACGTCCAGTCTCATGAGTGACATGAGCAAAGAAAGCAGCAATCTCCCTTTTAGAATCATCAACAGAACCAACGGTTCCAAACTGGGGATACGAATTCAGAGCTTCAAGAAAAGCTGATCGAGTATAGAACCCTTTTCCAGCACAGTTTGAAGCAGCTTGATCAGCAATCCCATTAAAGAAAGCGTCCGTCACAATATCAGCAACTGAAACGCCACTATTACCACTGCTCGGAGCAGCGGTGCAAGGGCCGGATTGACAGCCAGAGCCACAGTAGTCATTGCCGGTACCGCAATACCCGAATTTGCTGCAGCACAAGTCTGGTGCACAGCCGCAGTTTTGGCTAGAAATCAGCTGTGGAAAGGCTCCTACAAGAACTACAATGGAGAAAATGATGGTTGGAAAACTCTTCATTTTTGGATTTAATAAAGGAGAAAAGCTTGTGGGCAGAAGTTGTATCAGAAAGAAAGATATATATAGGGAAGAGAACTGAAAACGGATCAGCTTGTGTGAAGCATGCACAGCTGTTATTGTTGAAAATGTTGAATTTGAGCAATTAAAGAAAACTGAAGACGAAAGCGTGAATGGTTGACTTCTATCGAGTGTATTGACTTTGACGTTTTCAATGAAGCGGAAACTTTCTTTCTTGGCTTCTAGAATGGAAAAGGTCAAAAGGGAAGATATTGGCCAATCATATGAACAATTGTGAGAATAAGTCACGTAGACTAACAAGTCCCCACTATAATGTGTACAAAAATATAATTTGAAGTTGCCTAAATCATTTAATTTGATGCTTATTATTGAGTTTACTTGCCTAACTATGTTTTAGTAATACTTCAAAATTGTGTTTGAATTAGAACAGAAAAATACGAGACACACTTATTTATTTAATTGCAATTCCAGAAATAAAATCGTATACAGCATGTATTATAATTTTTAGGGTAAATGATAGAGAAAAGAAATACCTCTACAAATTGACGTAAGTGGTCATCAGCTTTTCGAGAAGTTCAGAAAGAATAAAGTGGCCGAACTATGTGGCTTTTGTTAGTACACGTTATGACTATATGTATGTTTCATTTGACATGTTTGTTGGACGTGTTGAATTGTTAGCAATGAAATGCTTCAAAATGTTTTCATGCAAGATTTCAGCACTGTGGTTTATAAGCAGTATTAGGTCATAGTGAATTATCGACATATCGTCACATGCGGAGTCGTGAAAATATACAAGTCTTTCCCTATCATTAATTAGTTGAAATGACAATTTCTAGAATGGAGCTTCATGGCTGACCATGTCAAGAAACTTTTCTTTTTCTAAATTGATCACAGTGTTAACCAATTTTGCTCTGGTTTTATTCTTGGTTCGCAAAATTCAGAAAAACCAATACAAACCCTTGTTACTGAAGATATCAAAATGGTAACCCAACTAAGTAATTGATTTTGAAAAACATTCTGAACCAAATTTCAAATTTTGGTTTCTTTGCTCTTTTTCTACTGAAAGGCAACTTCCCCGGGCCAAGAACTTGAAACAAATAGTATGATGCTTAAGTTTTCTATGCTCTTATGAACAAGTCAAACTATGCTTATAATCAATTACATCAAAAATTACGGGCAATTTCGGCATTATTTGGGAGGAGGAGGAATATTAAGCAAAACAAAAAAAGTTCTTTTAAGAAAACGATGAAGCATATTATTTTCCAGGAATTAAAAAGAACGAGCAGAGAAATACATTAGTTTGGATGACATTACAACATTTAGCAACATGATTAGGGATGCAATGGGATGGGAGAAAATGCAGGAGGGGATTGGAGAATATTTCTCCTCCAACATTAAATGGATACCTCCATCCCATCCCCTAAACCCCTTGTTGCTATTCCTAGACAGGATGCTACTTATATCCTCTCTCTATGAGCATGTGTGGCTAGTGAGGAATGCAGGATTTTGATTTTGGCGGGGGGAGGGTGGGGCAAATTGACAATCAAGAAACAATAGAAAAAAAAAAAACTTAGCAAATAAAGCACACAAACTTAAAATGAAAGTTTAATATACGATAAATAAAAAATAAATATTTTTAATAATAAAATACACCATATAAATAAAACATGAAATTAGACTCTCCACACTTTATTTCCTATTAATGCGAGGCAAACGAAAGTAGATGACTCAATGGAAGAAGTTTCCTTAGAATGAAAGGCCCCTTCTCTATCAAGGGATTATTTTCACTTGAAAAAAGAATCAATTATTTTTGGAGGCATTCTTATTTTGTTGTCTTATGACCTGAAATATTTCATAATTTGACTATAAAGGATAAAATTAACTCATAGGCCAAAATCATACAAAATTTAACTAAATTCTATGAATCACATTAAGGCTATGCAAATTAAGATTAAGGTTCAAAGATAAAATTAGAATAAGAATAATTGATAAATTAATAACCATTAGGAAACTCTAAATGACAAAGCTAAAATAACTATAAGTTCCAAAGAATTAATGATTATGAATTAAAATATAGTTAGAGGAATTGTAAAGGAGAAAAAATTAGGCTTGCCTTTAAGAAGAGTAAATATCTGAAATGGGTGGGAAAGATCAAACATTGATGCGTGGTTGATCAAGAAATTCACTGGCTTTAGGAGTTAGCTTTTGACTTATGCATAATACATCGATTGTTCTCTTTTTTTTTTTTATTTCGAGTTGATGATGTATAAATAGAATTTTTCCCATTATTAAATTTCCTTTAATATTTGCCATTTGTTTCCTATTTGTATAATGTTTTCCTAACCCTAACTGATATAATAAGTCTAAAATTTTGTTTGTTTAGGAAACTTACATAAGTGAAATTAATATTTCCTAAGATAACATTTAAAACTTATAGTTATTGTAAGGAAAATAGAGCTGCTTTATATTGAGATACTTTTTAACTTAAGGAAACAAGAGTTAATTTATTTCAGGACACTCTATTAAAGAAAAAATTAAAGGAAATTAATAATCTAAGCAATCATAAATTTTTTTTCAAGAGGGGGATTGATAAAGTTTTAATTTAAAACTAAAACTCCATATCTATTGTTTTGGAGAGGGGCTGCCCTCGCAATGGATCTTCTGTCTCATTTCCTGTGTCACTCTATGTTTTACTTTTTATTATATTGTTATTTTCCTTCATAAATATCATATTTTAATTTTTCTTTATTTTCTTAAGGTCTAATTATAACTATTAACAGAGTAAAAATAAATACAATAATCTCAATATATATAATATCAAATTAAAATATAGGTTAGAAAATTCATAAAAACCTCATTTTTCTTGCATTTTGATTTTTTGAATTTGTTAAATTTTGTGTATTTCTTAGTTAATAATTATTAGATCTTAAGGAAACAGAAAAGAACTAAAATATGATATTTATGAAAGAGAAATAGCAACATAATAAAAAATGAGACAGAGTGTGACACAAAAAGTGAACAAAAGATCCATTGTGGGCTGCACCTTGCCCACCCTCCCTTATGTCCATCGTTGTGCTGCTAGAAACAAGTACCTATTGCTAAATTAGTCTCTCCCTTCTAAGAATTTCAAGCTTTTTTTTTTTTTTTTGGTTAATTGACAAGTTCTATACTTATTTTACTCCTACTCCTACTCTAACTTGTCTAAGGGATGCCCTAACTGGGCCAAAAATCATATTCTTACTCCTACCCCTACTCCTACTCTAACCTATTTAAGGAAGGGTCTAATTGGGCCAAGGGAGCCTAGAAGGAGTAGTCCCCACCTCAAGACCAACGTTTGGATTTAGAGGAAACTGCATATGGGTAATAGTTGATGAAAAGCAAGATTTGAATTCTTAACCTCCCACCCCAAGGCCTTTATGGTGGCCAACAGCTCAACAGGATGTTGTTTACATGAAATAATACTTCTAGATCATGAGAATACATTAAAAATCATTCGCATTCACAGTTGTACTTCAGACAATTAAGAATTACTATCTATTGGGATAAAACTCGTTTTAACCTTCAAATATCTTATTGCTTAAGCCTTCTAAAATATGCTCACGATTACCTTTTTTTGGCATTTTCACCATATATACATCTAGAATTGTATGATAAACAGGATTTCCATCCATGAATAACTACTTAAGACGTTATTGAGCCCAGTGACTAGCTTCTAATATATTTTTGAAAGTGTACACTTCAGGTCGTTAAACCACCATTTTCAAGTAAAATTATAGGTTGCACAATAGTTTGGTGCTACCAAATTCGCACAACAGTTTGATGATACTATTAACACAACAGTTAAAAAACTATAGGTTGCACAATACTAAATTCACACAAAAATTACTAAACAAGGATGAATATTTAGTTGGGAGTTGGAGCTAGAAACAAAATTCAGTAGGGGAAAACATAATGTTAAATTTTACTACTTTCCATGTATAAAAAAAAGTTAGAATAACTTTTCAAATGAATTTCCTGTGTGTTGGGAGAGCAGAGCCAGGGGTTGAGGGGGGAACATAGCGCCCCCCCTAAGTTTTAAAAATTTTAATTCATAGTGTCTAAATATATGTATAAAACAACGTTGGCCTCCCCTAATTTTTTACAATTTTATTTTATATTATGAGAGTTTATATATATATATATATGAATTAGCCACCTTTGAATTACTTTTTTCTTTAAAAAGTTATTTATTTTTTATTGTCCTAATTATTTGACTTTCAAAAAATTAAACATATAATTTGATGATCCATAGTAAATTTACCCAATTGAATACATTACAATAAAAAGACCCAATTCATAATTATCAATAGGCTAAAACAAAAAATTACTTTATTGGCCCATATACAAATATACAACTTAATCCAATTGAATGATTACCTAATTGTGTACATAGAAAAGAAAATTGCTGAAAAATTTAGCATTGATTCAATCATAGATAAATTTAGTTTTATGAAAGAATGTAAAGTTCAATTTACTTTTAAGAAAAGGGATTGAAATTATAAGGTATATTAATATAAATTTTATTTTGTTTTAATTGAAAATAGTTATATTTATATTGCATAGTTATATGCCTTTTTTTTTTTGCATAGGTCACATATTGGAGTATCTTCTCATAATGTGCAACTTAGGTGGTTTGTGATGTTATAAGATATTTAATCCAAAGATTTTTCTTGTCTTAATTTTCATTATGACTACATTGCGTATTTATGAAATAGACATATCTTTATAATTAAATTTAATATTTGATGTTTTTAGATGTTATATATTAACATAGTTGGAAATTATTTTGAACATAACATATTGAGATAATTTTATTAGAAAAAATTTGCCCCCCTCCCCCCGGCCGCCCACAAAGAAAAAAATCCTGACTCTATCACTAGAGCACATTGAGGAAGAAGGAAAAGAGGAATAAAGATAACGTTGAGTTTTTGTTAGTTATTTTTTATTTATTCGTAAGAGGTGAAATAAGTTGTTTTTTCATTTTTAATCTATTGAAATGGTGAGGACAAAGTGATAAACAAAGGATAATATGAGATACATATTTTATTAAAGCATAGTAGGGAAAATATTATCTAACAAGGACATGAATTGTATATAAGTCATATGCATTTGGTGGGATTGTCCCCGTTGTATCTTCTCCCAGAATCAGTATATTCTAGTGCATGATTCTAGAAATTATCATAATGCAAGCATGTAAGTGATTTATATTAGTAATTTTTTTGTTACAATCTTTAGAGTATAGTTGGTTGATTCTTGAAAATAGAGCGAAGTCGACAACTAATGCGCTTCATAGTTCATCTTTTCTGGTTTTCACTCATAGGAGTTTCCAAGTTGGGCACCAAGCAATATTTTCATAATTGATTAGCTTGGTTTTCCGGTTCATATAAAAAGACATCTATGAAGACCAGGCCACCCAGGGGAAGACTGGAAAGTCGCGAAAACGTTTACTTTACTCTCAACAAAACGTTGAGCATACTTTATTTTACTTTCGACATCATGCAATGATAAAAGGATTTTGTATAGGGACCTGGTTAATTCAATAAGCTTTATGATGGTTTAATTGACTAAAGGAGGAATTTGCTCAGCCTAGTAAGTCTGGTACTCAAGTAATCATGACCTTTATCTAAAGATCTACACATTCCATATTGAAGTAAATGATAATGGATTTATTACTTTTGTTGACCAAGTCAAGCAAAAAACTTTTATCAAATCATGGTTTTAGCGACTTAAAAGTTTCTTGATATCCCAACTAACCTCATAGGAGGGTTACTTTATTTCATTTTGGTTACTTTCTAATGCCTAGTTGCCAGTCGTTGAAACTAGGAAGCTAACCAAACATTTGAAGCAAAGTGATAAACAATTAATAGCAAACTATATTGGATCTTCGAAAGGAAAATTGAGGCCTCATCTATGAATTTAACATTTTCCGTTGTGATGACATTCGAAATTGATTGTGAGAAGATTTTACAAACGCTAAAAGAGTATCTCCACTTAATTGTGGAAAGGAATTTGATTTGTCAAATGCACAGATAATGGAAAGGACAATATAGCAGCACTATCCTTGTCATTAGGAAGCACTCAAAAGTTACGTATTAAATGGGAGTCTAACATACAAGCAATGAAACACTATTGTATTTGCGATAATAATGATAAAAATTAAGATTCTATAGTCTTTTTCAAGTATTATAGTTCAGATTCATAATCAATTCAACGTTGGATGACAAAATAAGTATTCTGAATTCTTAAATTATAATAATTTTAAATATTTAAAATAGAAGCTGATATCATTATTAAGAAATACACATTGAAGGAATAGTTCTCTAAGCGGTAAATTTTCCAAAAGCAAAAGAATGAATGATCAAAGTTTTCCATCTTTGCCGGATGACTCGTCTCTTTCCATTTTACTTTCCCAACGGATAGCATTTAATAGCCTCGTGCGTTCTCTCATTTTAATCCTGAAATAAGTGACCATGGGCTTCTTTGAGAGTGGGCTTGGTCTAAATATTGAACGCTCAAACCGGGTGTTACAAAGACAAGACTTCTTTTGTTGGAGGCGGCTTTCAGTCTTTCACTAGAGAGCGTGGGACTGATTCAGAGTTCTTTTTTTTTTTGGTAGGAAAAGGGAGACTGACTCAGACTTCTTGCTATCATAAACCTACCTTGGAGAGGAATTCGGTGAAGGAGGTGGGTCAACGGATTATTGGTTCAATCAGTGGATGAGTAGTTGAATTGGTGGGTCATTAAATATATTTAAATATTATGACTCATAATTTTTTCATATAGGGTATCTGGTTTAAACTACAATGAACTATACCAAGCAAATGGTTATTTAGGGTGTGTTTAATAAAATTGAAATTTGAAATTAAAATCTGAAATGTGAATCTATTAAGTTATTAAATTGTTAAGTGCTAAATCTGATACATTTGTGTGTGTGTATATATATATATATATCACATTAAGTAATAAGTGAATAGTTTATCACTTATTTTTAGGAATAAATTTTGCCTAGAAAATTCATTGCTACTTAATTAATTCAGATGTTCAATTTTTGAATATGTTAAGATTTAAATCCATTAAGTTAAAGTGTTGAATTGGATTATCAAACAGGGCTTTAGTCTAATTCATTATAGAATGATTAATTATTATAAAAATCTATAAAATCAAAATTTAATTAGTAATCCACCAAATTTCAAGTGCAAATATTTACCTATATTTAGTGTAATTATTTAGTTTATTTATGAATTTTAAGTGCAAGAGGTTATTAGGAACAATATTTGCCTTTAAATGAATTGTATACTATGTTATTTTTGAAATCCATTTCATAACTTATAGAGTTTGAGAAATAATAAATTTTATTAAAATATCCCAAGTAATTTTTATTTTAGAGAAATTATAAAAAAAAAGAAACAATTGACTAACATACAATATAAGACAGGTGAATAACTAGCATGTCAGCTGTTCACCTAGCGGTAAGTACTCGTTGTTTATATGCATGAGGTTTTGAGTTTGAACCATTAAAAAAACACAATCTTGTCTGATTTTTCTAATAACAACTAATGTTCTACCTGATTCAACCGGTTGGATTTTCGATTTAATTCGGTTGAACCATCAATTTGTTGACAAGTCAACGAGAGTTGTTCACATTCAATCCAATTAGAGACCCAATCCTGTTTACTGATCAGGCTTAATAACTATGCTTGCTGTGTTTCCAAGGTTTGCAAGATTGAATTCAAGGTTAGCTGTATTCATCTCCTTTTTGGTTTAACCAAATTACAAAAATCTTTTATATTGTTTGACCATATTAAGAGTACAGGCAAAGCCCTTGACCAAATTACAAAAATCTACCATATTGTCTGACCAAATTAACAGTACAGGCAAAGCCCTTGATGGCAAAACATTTATCAAATGCGCCCTTATATCAATAGCTGTTAAAATTGATGCTTACATTAACAAAAACCACATATTTGAAAGCCCCAAAATAACCTTTTACACCTTGAGTTAATTACACTAATCTCCCTTGAATTTTGTCCAAACTAAATTCATCTCTCGTGAGGGTTGTACAAATGACAAGTAAAGCCTATTATTGTCCAAATCAATTCAAAGCTATAAATAACCCAATACTTTTCAAATACTCCATAGTCAACTTAATTAGTTGCAACAAACTTCTAAAACAATTCTCAAAATACCGATTAGTTACTACCTTTTTTTTTTTTACCATTTTTCTCCTCGTAGGTTATAGTTACTCTACCCAAAAACTTGAATTCGAATTTCGCACATTGTTGGGCCTCGCATGATATCAAATATCAACAGTATTTTCGGCAATTGATTCTTTAGTCACAACTGCTATATACAAAATAGAA